>NW_028249215.1:0-1200000 GCF_964263255.1 Lissotriton vulgaris
TAAAATACATTAAGAATGACTCTCATGCTCTGGGATTAGTAGAAGTATGGGGGCAGTGGAGAAGTGTGGCTCAAGTGGTTGGAGCGGGAGACCCTGATGCAGAGGTCTGGCCCGGACTATAATGTTCTTTCCTTGCCCCCACAGAATACACTCTGAGCCTCTGTGTATTGATAACTGCTTTATTGCATTTGTACAAAGCTATCGCTAACATAGAGCGCCGAGCGTCTTATTCCGATCAGCTCCGGTCGCCAACTGCCAATTGTCCTTTCGCGCCTTCGCCTCAGTCAGTTCTGCGCATGCGTGCGCCTTCCGCTCTCGTCTACGGCGTGACGCGTCCTCGCGTACACGCTCGTAGACTAGAGCGCACACCACATATCTCCCCCCTTTAACAATAACAATAAAACATTTTCAGTCTCCGTTCTAGTGTCCACTCATTTCAAAGTCTCTATATCTGGAGGGCATGGTGACTGCCCTCCCGCTGCGGGTGTACCTTACCGGCATGTTGTCTTCTGCTTCTCTCTCACCCGGTACACTCTCACCATCTCTCTGATCATCTCCCTGTACTTCACCGGCCGGTGTGTAGTCCCTGTTGGTAGACTCTGTGATGGGAGATTCCATTTCTCTGTCCTCTTCTACACCTTCAAACAGTTCGTTTTCGTTATGAACACGGGAAGGTCTTATTTCTCTAGACCCCACCTGTATCTCCTCTTCCTCTGATTTGGGCCACCTTACAATCTTGTTGACTCTAGCCATGCGGTCTTGGGACCACACCTTGCCGTCGCTGAGGAGAGCTGCCCTGCCTCGCACCTCCTTGACCTGCAAGGGTTGACTATATTTGCTTTCTCCTTTCTTTTGTAGAGTGGGCAGTTTGATCTTGACCCATTCTCCTTCTTCCAGCTCTGTATCCTTTGTGTTTCGACGTTTGTCATAATGGGCAGCATAAATCTTCTGTGCCTTCTCAAGGTTGTGCTGAACCACCGCCGGGGACCACTTGCTGGTGATGGTCTTCTCCCTCCACACTACATTGTCCCGGGTGAACGGGAGTCGGCCTCTCAGTACTTGGAAGGGGCTGTACCCCACCACCGTGGGGGTGATCCTGTAAGCCCACAGCATGCTCATTACTTCAGTCTCCCAGTCTTTTCCCTGCGAGATGGCTGCTTGTATGGAGCCCATTAGCACGCGGTTGAACCGCTCCGCTTGGCCGTTACATGCTGGGTGGTAGATGGCTGTGTGCTTTGACTCAATCCCGTTCCTCTTCATAAATCGTGTCCACTTGTCCGAGACAAATTGCGGCCCATTGTCACTAAGGATGGATTTGGGTATTCCTTCCCTTAAGAACAAGGACGTCAGAAACTTCAGTACTGTGTCCGTGTCCATGGACTCTTGTATATCAACTTCAGGCCATTTCGAATACTTGTCTATGACTACACATAGATATTTGTTTACACCTCTGCTGTCCAGGACAGGCCCAAGTATGTCGATGGCCACGTTCTCCCAGGGGTTTTGTGGGGTTTCGAACTTTCCCAATGCTGGTCTGAGTGGTCGTATAATTTTGTCCGCTCCTTGGCATTGCCCGCACTCTCTCACTTGTCTTTCTATGTGGGCATCCATGCCTGGCCACCAATACATTTGCTTGACTCGTGCCTTGGTTTTTACGATGCCCAGATGTCCTTCATGGAGTTGTTTCAACAATCTGGGTATCAGTAATTCCGGTGGTACTACCCTTTCTCCTCTGTATAGGAAGACTCCTGAATCACTCAAGGACAGTTCCTCTCTCATCTCGTAGAACCTCCGCACTCCTTCTGTGAGCTTCTTCTTGTCCGGCCATCCAGACGTAAGGTGTCTTTTTATCTCCACTTTCTCCGCATCTTGTTCGTAAGCAGCCTCCCATTCTTGACAACTAATCGTCATCTCATGGTCTTCCATGCTGGCTACCATCTCCTCTTTGTCCGGGGCCGCCTCCGGCGCATCCTCCATAGCCGCAGCTCGGCTGAGGTAATCTGCCACTCTGTTTTGAGTTCCCGGTAGATATTCCACGTCATAAGTGTAATCAAGTAGTTTTAGTGTCATTTTTGCAATGGGGTCGCAGTATCATGGCCCGAAGACGTCAGGACCTTGATCAGGGGCTTGTGATCCGTTTGGAGCTTGAATCTTGTACCCCAAATGAACTGTCGAAACTTGCCCATGGCCCAAGTGACCGCCAGCATCTCTTTTTCAATGACACTGTACCTTTGTTCCGTCAGAGATAGAGCGCGTGAAGCAAAACGGATGGTTTCTATGGATCCATCCTCCCTTTCCTGTGCCAACACTGCCCCTAAGCCCTTGTCGCTTGCATCCGTCGTCACTATGGTTTTGCCTGAGGGGACGTATCCTTGCAGTGGAACGGCTTGGCTGATGCAGTCCTTTACCATCTCAAATTCGTTTTGCGCTTCTGAGTCCCATTCAAACTTCGCCTTGTCTCTGATGAGTTGTCGCATTCTGTACGTTCTGGTGGCAAAGTCCCTCACGAACTTACTATAATACTCGGCCATTCCAAGGA
The DNA here is from genome assembly GCF_964263255.1 of Lissotriton vulgaris. Lineage (NCBI taxonomy): Eukaryota > Metazoa > Chordata > Amphibia > Caudata > Salamandridae > Lissotriton > Lissotriton vulgaris. The sequence continues at coordinate 2,540 of NW_028249215.1, forward strand.
ATGACCGAACTTCCTCCTTGGTACTCGGGGCTTTGGCATTCCTGATGGCCTTCACATTTTGTTCCTTCGGGGAAATACCATGTGTCCCAATTTCGTGTCCCAAGTACGTGACTGAGGGCATTCCAATCTTACATTTGCTCCACTCTGCAGTTAAGCCTTTGTCTTGCAACACTTCTAGGACTCTGGTTAGTTTTCTGTCATGATCCCCTTTGGTGGAGCCCATCACCAGAATGTCATCCTGGAAGTACTGCACCCCTGAGATGTCCTTAAACAACCGATGCATCAACCTTTGAAATACGGCTGCTGCAGATGCCAGACCAAAGGGCATCCTGCGGAATTGATAGCACCCGAATGGCGTGATGAAGGAGGTGTACTTCCAACTCGTGGGATGCAGCTCAATTTGATAGTATGCCGACGTGAGATCTATGGTGGAGAAATGGGTGATACCTTTTGTTCTTGCCAGCATCTCCTCAATTCTGGGCAGGGGAAACCTCTCCACAATGAGGCATTTGTTGAGCTCCCGGAGGTCCACACAGAGACGAACCTTCCCATTAGGTTTCTTGACTACCACCAAGGGGGATAGCCACTCCGAACTGTCCACCGGCTCTATGATGCCTTGTTTCTCCAGCCTCTGAAGTTCCTGTTGCACAGCTTCACTGGTGGATATGGGAATGTTCCTGACTTTGTGTACCACTGGTACTGCCCCCTCCTTGAGGACCATTTTGTGGACAAATTTGTCCAGTTTTCCGACTGTACCCTCAAATACCTTGGGGTATGCAGATTTCCAGTCTTCCTCTTTCGTGAGGGGCCACTCGTCCGTTAAGAGTATCTGTTCTTTCCCGCCCGGGTTGAGTATAATTCCTAGATCCCCTGCGTCTCTCCATCCAAGTACCGAAGGGCCCTTCTCTGCAACATACAGAGTGCAGGTGGCTGACCTCCCTCTGAATTCAAACGTGAAGTCTCGGCATCCCACCAGGGGAATAGCGTTCTCTGTGTATGAGATTGGCCTGATGTCCGGCGGCAGTAGGTCTGGCCCCACTACTGGTGCGAAGTCTTCGTCCCATATGGAATTTGTACAATGGTCCATTGAGAACCTGAGTCGACAGCCACGTGTACCTTCACTCCCCCTATGAGCATGTCCGTGCGTGGCTTATCTCTGCGCTTTCCTGCCACCTCCAGTACCTGGTCCTCAATACACAGCACCATTTCTCCGTCTTCTTGGTCGTCTTCCTCGCTGACTTCCGAGGTCGCGGATTCCACACACTTGACCGTGGTCTTCTTTCCCTTCTTGCGGCATACTTTTTCAAAATGGCCGACCAGGCCGCAGAACGCGCATCTGGCGCGAAACGCAGGACAGCGTTTATCCTGAGCAGAGTGCGCTGTGCTACCGCATCTATAACACGAGAACTTGCTGTCTGTGCTGGGGCGGCCCGTCTGTTTCCCGGTCCATTTCGTCTCCTTCCTCTGTTCTCCATACGTTCCTTTTTGTTTGCTGGACGTCGAGGCCTCGTCTATCTTGTTAATCATCTGCCTCTGCGTGCTTTCTCTTTTGGCCGCATCTGCGCAGCGCTTCGACATTTCCGCCTTTTTCACCATTGCTATGACTTCCTTGAGCGAGGTCTCACTCTGTGCCCATAGTTTGTCCTGGACGGCCCTGTTGGTGGTATGCATGACTATCTGGTCTTTGATGTACTCATCCTGTAGAGCACCATATCGGCACGTGATGGCCAGACGTCGGAGCGCGGCCACGTAGTCGTCTATGGACTCGCCTGCCTCTTGCTTCCTTTGTTGAAAATTGTAGCGGTCTATGGATACACAGACCGCTGGGCGGTAGTGGTTGTCCAAGTCTTCCAGTGCATTTTTGAAGACATCCGTCTCTGTTGCACCCCTTTCCTTGGGCACTATGTTTGCGAACACTCTCACCCCTTCCGGGCCTAGATTGTGGAGTAGCAGTCTCTTTTTCCTTGCTGGGGTGTATTCCTCTCCATTTTCGTCCTCTAGTGCCTCAATGTAGTTCTTAAAGTATTCCCTCCAATACTCCCATTTTAGCTGGGGTTCCCCTGGTCTGGGTAGGAAAGGGATGGGGGCCAACAGGGCTGATGCTTGATTCGCCATTTTGACTTCGCCTCTGTGGTCTGCCTCTTGGGCTCTGGGTTGATCGGGCCCACTGGATGCTCCTGCACTCCCTGCCGTGTCACCTTGACCCCTGGGGCTACCTGGGGTGTTGTCCCTTATTGCCTGCGTGGGGTTGTCTGTTTGTACCCCCTCCTCTGGCTGTGGGGTGGTGCCTTTGGTTGCCAGGGTGCTGGGTGTGAGCTCTTTTCCCTCAGTAAGCACTGACCTGGTTCCTGGTGGCTTGTGTCCTTGCACGGGGTGCCTTTGCGCTGCTGCCACGCTCTATGCTTGTGCTGGTTGCAGGTTGTTGTTCTGTCCCGCAGGCTGGTGTGGGGCTGATGGGGTTGGTTGCTCCTTTCCACTGTGCTGGGTGGTGTTCGTTTCTCAGCCTCATCGCCAATATAATGTTCTTTCCTTGCCCCCACAGCATACACTCTGAGCCTCTGTGTATTGATAACTGCTTTATTGCATTTGTACAAAGCTATCGCTAACATAGAGCGCCGAGCGTCTTATTCCGATCAGCTCCGGTCGCCAACTGCCAATTGTCCTTTCGCGCCTTCGCCTCAGTCAGTTCTGCGCATGCGTGCGCCTTCCGCTCTCGTCTACGGCGTGACGCGTCCTCACGTACACGCTCGTAGACTAGAGCGCACACCACACGGACCAGGGTTCAATTCCCCGCCTCGGCGGGTCTTGGGCTCAAATTTCCCCCGGACCTGACAATTCGGTGCCTATTCCAATCATGGAGTCCCACTCTGTAATTCTGTGGCAGGACGGAGGCTCCGATTATGCTTACTCAATTTCTTTACTGACAAACAGCAGCCAATCAAAATGCAGTAAAGAAACAACAACAATACCCAGAACACCAGGTAACCATAGAGTATGAGAAGGTATAAATAGGGTTATAGAGGTGAACACTTCCTCTTTCTTTGCTGCTTCGCAGCCAGTTAAGTGTTTTTACATTACTCGCTTTCTAGTATTAATGCGTTTTAATTACAGCTTTGTTGCTTTCATTATTACCTCGTATGGTTAATTGTTATTTAGCCCTGTGCTTATATTAACGCTACTTGCCGCTTTGCGCTCCCTTTCCTTGGTGCGTTGTTGACGCGTCTTCACTGTAGACTCAGCTTCTGTGCCGGTGCTTTGGGAGCGTGGGCGACACCTCCCGACAGGGTTATCTTTCTAACCCGGGTTTTCTTTTGTGGAGCGGGAGCGGGGCTGAAGGGACGCGCGTCTTCCGCGCAACTCTTCTAGGCGGCAGCGACTGTTCGCGCATGCGCGCCGGATTGTTTACACGTCTTCGAGCGTGTATTCTTTCAGACGCCGCCTGCGCCACAGCTTCAATTGGTGACTGGATTCACTGCGCCCTACTTGCTGCCGCTTGAGCTCCTTGATGCCCACAAACGATTGAAAGTTTGGGGGTTGTAAAATTTTGACTAGGCTTTGCCTGGAGTGGTGACATTTTTGTCTATTAATATTATTGACATTGTGCAGGTCTGCTCCCTCCACATTCAATTCATTGCTTCTTCACAGAGTTTCTGTGTTATCAGACTTGCGCTAGGGGTACCACTCCCCCAATTTAATTGGCTTTGCCTCTTACAACTTAACCTTCACTGGGCATTTTTTGGTAGACATTGTCGCCATGGCAGATTACTGCGACGAAGAAGGTTACGAATACTATGAGGAGGAGGAATCCTCTGCTTCATTTGAAGATTTCATGGGTCAAGCGCTTTCTCAAGCAATCGCTCCTCTGAAAAAACATCTGTCAGATTATGCTGCGCAGCAGGGCTGGGTGCCTCCTGCCTCAGGGCGTTCCAAAAAATCGCCCAAAACTGCACATTCCAGTCATTTTCAAAAACTTGCCAAAACTCTTTCTGCTCCTTCTACAAAGAAGCGCAAGAGGTCCTCTCGTTCTGACCCTCCGTCTGACACGGATGACGATACTTCATCATCTTCTTCCTCCGAGCCTTCAAAGCCTCCTTCCAAAAAATCACGAAAGGAGCATTTTGTTGATGCCCCTTCTTCCCCGCAATTATTAACTTTCAATCCCGCAGATATTATCCATCCTCATTCTTCTTCTTGGATGCCTGCCCCTGAGGTGGCTCAGTACATTCAGTCCCACTTCCATCCAAGCGATCTTTCCAGGACCTCTGCACTATCGGGCTCTTCAGCGCCTCAAAATCCGTCATTTGCAGAAGGGTCTTCGTTATTCAGATCACATCTCCTCTCGGAGGACGCCAAAACGGAAATGAGGTGGTGGTTGGACCACATGGATTCCTGGAACGGCCGGGCTCTGTTTGGGAGGACTCCCGATGTTGTGATAGAGTCCGATGCCAGCCTTTGGGGCTGGGGAGCCCGTTGCGGATCAGTGTCAACCGGGGGTCGTTGGTCTCCGGAGGAATTGACCCTACACATCAATTGCCTAGAGCTGCTGGCGGGCTCCTTCGCGATTCGGTGCCTCACCCCTCAGAAGACGAATTGTTGCATTCTTCTCCGAATGGACAATGTTTCGGCGGTTCGTTATGTGTGCTTGGTCTCTTGCAAACGAGTTTCTGATGTGCGGGCCTTAGATCTCGCCGGTCGATCTTTTTCTCCTGAAGGTGTTACCTTTGTTATTTCAAGGAGGACTAAGTGTAATACGCCCTCTGTGTCTTACCCTTCTTTTCCCCACAATCCTCAGTTGTGTGTGGTTCAGTGTATTAAAGATTATGAGGTAAGTACGGCGCCTTTTCAACATGATTTACATGGCCAATTGCTTATTGCATTGCAGAAACCTTACAAACCGGTAACTCCGGCTACCTTGGCACGTTGGTTACGTTGGCTCATGCATGAAGCGGGCATTGACATTTCTCTGTTTGGTGCTCATTCTGCTAGAGGAGCCATGGCTTCTAAAGCTTTCTCCATGGGTGCCAGCCTTCAAGACATCATGAAGGCTGCAGATTGGTCTTCTGAAACTGTGTTTAAGACTTATTACTTTAAGCCTATTCTTGATGTTGCATCTGTTGTGGTGGCGAAGCTTTAAACAAGCATAATCGGAGCCTCCGTCCTGCCATAGAATGGAAAATTTGCTAACATTCGTGCCAAGAATTTTCAATTCTATTAAGGACAGGAGGCGAGGATTATCCCACCCTTATTTCATGATTGTCTTTATAATGCATCTTGCTTTTATACTGTATAACTCTGGTTCTTCTTTATGAAATGTTTCCCTCCCTGTAATGGTTACTATGTTCAACTTTTGGGGAACAGTTTTTACGGCCTCTGTCTCTTTCCCTCAGGCTCCGACCTTAAATGAGGTGTGCCGGGATTTTCTTCTCCTGATTGGTCTCCTGCTGTTCCTCTGGTTCTTTGAAGTTCCTTCTCCACGTCAGCCAGACGATGACCTCTCCGGGGGACTCCTTTGATGGACTGTTACCTTGATGTTGATTTTTCTTATTATTGACTATGGACAAAGAAAGAGGAAGTGTTCACCTCTATGACCCTATTTATACCTTCTCATACTCTATGGTTACCTGGTGTTCTGGGTATTGTTGTTGTTTCTTTACTGCATTTTGATTGGCTGCTGTTTGTCAGTAAAGAAATTGAGTAAGCATAATCCTCGCCTCCTGTCCTTAATAGAATTGAAAATTCTTGGCACGAATGTTAGCAAATTTTCCACTCTGGGCAATAGCTTGCTTAATCTCCACAACGGCCCCTCGCAGCGGGATGCCTGGCTTTCACCTTGGGGATGCCCAGTAATGGGTTATCTTGCAGGGGAATACCAGAACGGGTTCCCTAAGCAAGCGCTGGGACGCTTTCGGCGCTCTACAAAACAAATTTCATTTCATTTACAAGCCCCTTACGCCGCCGTTGCATCACTTTAGTGATGCAGCAGCGGCGCAAATCCTGCGCCATGGTGCGGGGTACTTACAACGTGACGCATCTGGGAGATGCGTCATGCTGTAAAACCCTGCGCCACATGCTCGGGGGGGGGGGGGTCCGGGCCAGGAACGCCTCCTAAAAGTGGCTGAGTGAAATCTACAAGATTTCACTCAGTCACTTTAGCCCATGCTGCGTCAAAACCCTGCGCCTGCCGGAAGCAGGCGTAAGGATTGACGCAGCATTAATAAGATAGGGCCCCTCAGCGCATTGCTGGAGCTGCGTCGCACTTGCGACACAACTCCAGCAATGCGCCGCCTTTACGGCACAGATGCGTCACGCATCTGTGCCGTTTTTGCCCCATGGTGCGCCGCATTGTAAATGTGGCGCATCCATGCTGGCGGAGCTGTGCCGCACAATAACTGGGGCATCCCTGCTGATATGCAGGGATGCGTCAATTATTGTAAATCTGCCCATATGTGTCCTTGATCCTGAGTACGTTGCAAAACACTGTCTTGCTATTGTTTTGCCGGGCCAAAAAGGAATGTAAGCTGTCTTGAACCTGATGCTTTTTTTTGTCAATAAAAACTGTTTTGTTTTTTTAAAACAAATTTTATTTGATGGATTGCACACACATTGCAGCCCCCTTACTTCGGAGTCAGCTGCCCACCACATACAGATCATCAAAGTATTAGCAATCTCTGCATCATTTTATATCCAAGAATCGCATCAAACGGAACAAAACCATCTACCCCACCACTCCCCTACCCCCCCAACTCCCCCTCCCGGATCCCACCCCTGTCTCACAATACCTTGTTTTCCGTTCCCCAACATAGCAGACATCATAATAAAAACACACCAACACCTTCCAGTAAGGCCCTTTCATATTGTCTCCAGAGTATCCTTCCGCTCCACTGGAGGCTCCAGCCACAGGCCCCGGTATTCCGCCCACCTCTTCCATAGTGCTTAAGTGGGCAGCCACGGGCCACGAATACAGGCCTCTCAGCCCCATACAAAAGTCCATCCCCCTCTTCCACACCAGAACTGACGGAGCTCGGGGGTCCTTCCATGCTCTGGCCACGTCTCTTTTAGCCAAGGTCAGGCCCAGCAACAGTAAATGTCTTTTGAACCTGTTTCCCCCAACCCCGTCCATCACGTGCAGTAACCCTAATTTTGGTGATTGAGGGAGGTCCCACCCCAGGGCCTCGGACAAGCAATCCCAAACCCCTTTCCAGAATCTAGCCAGTGAGCTACAGCTCCATACCGTGTGGATCAACGTCCCCACTTCCCTCCCACACCGGAGACAGTCTGGGGAAGCTACAAGGCCCGCCCGCCATAGTTTCTCTCTGGTATAATAGACCCGGTGTAGGTATTTAAATTGGATGAGCCGCAGACACATCGCAATGGCTGCGCTTCTAGGGGCCTCTAACGCCTCCCGCCAGTCCTCTTCCTCCAGTGTCCCCACGTCCCCTTTCCACGATTCCCGAAGCTTCGACAGTGTGGTGGAGCAATTTGTAACTAGTGTCTGATAAATACGAGATATCTTTTTGTCTCCTAAATCCCCCATGAAAACCTTGGCCTCTATCAGACTAAAATCAGGGAGGGAATCAATGCCTTCCAAGCTCGGTGTAATTGCGTGACGAAACTGCAGATATTGAAAGAATTGGGATCTAGGTATGTCGTATTCTTCACATAGCTCCTGGAAGGATTTAAGAGTAGTTCCCGACAGTACGTTCCCGAGCGTCGAAATACCAATATTATCCCAACCTCTAAAACCTTGCAATGACACCAAGGCAGGGAAACGTCCGTTGTTCCATAACGGGGTCTCCTCTGTCAGTCTGCCCCACCATCCCATGTGGCGCAGAGCCTGCCGCCAAATCTGGAAGACAAGCTGGGTAGCCTGCGGCAGTCTTGTTCGCAGGCGCCCCGCATACAGAAGCACATGCAGGGAGTTAGAGCCCATAAGATGTCGTTCCAGGGCATTCGTTGGATCCCTCCTTTCCCCATACCACCACTCGTTCAGGACCAGAAGATGGGAGGCTAGATAGTAGGAGAGGATATCGGATGTCGCCAAGCCACCACAATAGGTTGACAGGAGGCATGTCCAAAGTGCCACTCTAACCGCTCCTCCCGCCCAAAGAAATTGCCCCAGTGCCGAATTCACCTGGCGGAACCAATGGGGTGATATCGTGAAGGGTGGTTCTGTAGTTGGTATAGCAAGCGGGGAAGGGCCACCATCTTGAAGATGGCCGATCTGCCATAGATTGTAAGGGACATACAGGACTATGTCTTCATTCCCGTCCGAACCCGGTCCCAGACGGGCACCAGGTTGCGTTCCCAGGAGATCGCCGGGACCTCCGAGAGAAACACTCCTAGATACTTAAGGCCCCCGGCTGCAACCTGTAGTGCTGATGCCCAGTCACCAACCCCTGTCTGTGCCCCCAATACCCACAAAGTCGATTTGCGTGGGTTCAGGTAGAGCTCCGATGTTTCGCCAAAAATCGTCATTATCTCCAGTATTCGCTGCCCCGATTTATTAAGGTTGGTAAGGAAGAACAATACATCATCGGCATAGAGGGCTATTCTATCCAACAGGACCCCCTCCCACTCAAAGCCACTGAGCTGCGCATCTATACGCACCAACGGCCAGCGGCTCCATAGCCAGAGCAAAGAGGTACGGCGAGAGCGGGCAGTCCTGCCTGGTGCCTCGCCCGATTGAAAATTTAAATGACATAGCGCCTGCCACCCTAACCGAGGCCGTCAAATCTGTATATAACAGTCTCACGTAGGACAGGAAGCGAGGTCCTAAGTTAAGCCGAGGCAGTAACGCAAACAGGTAGACCCAACTCAGGGAGTCGAAGGCCCTGTCGATATCCGCTAAAAACAGTGCCGCCTGTACCCCGGCGTCGCGCACCGCCGCCACTGCGATGTGGGCCCTACGAATATTGTGCAGAGTTGCTCTGTGGGGCATAAACCCGGCCTGATCCGGGTGGACCAGCTCCGCGATATCGGGCAAGAGACGATTAGCCAACGCCTTGGCTAGGATCTTGGCTTCGACATTCAATAGCGATATGGGCCTATATGACGCATGAAGTTCTGGCTGTCAACCTGGCTTCTGGAACACCACCACATCCGCATGTCTCCAGTCTGCAGGGAGGTAGCCGCTCTACCGCACCTCCTCCAGCGCCGCTCTATAATGCGTGCCTAATTGTAAATGATACTTCTTATAAAACTCACTCGGAAACCCATTGGGTCCTGGAGCCTTTCCGGTGTTAAGTTCACCCAGGGCCTGTCCCAACTCTTCCGCCGACAACGGGAGCTCAAGGCACTCGCGTACCTTCAATAAAAACTGTTTAAAAAAAAGAATGACTCTCATGGAACTCAGATGGAATCAATTATACATTTTTCACCATACATACAATTTGTAAACCATTTAGGTAGTTTCCTCTTCCTTTTTTTCAACAGTCTGTTATTTCATCATACCCCCTAACTCAGTGGCTACTAAACTTGTGCCAGGTGCTAATCCGTCAATCAATCAGCGGTTTGTAAAACACAACTACTCACCTGCGAGGCTCTCAAGGTGCCTGGGGGGGGATCCATAGGCTGCTGTAGTCCTATTTTTTTTCTTCATTTTACAGAGTTTTACATAGCGCAAACTTGACCCGAAGGTATCGGGTATCACATCACTTTACATATCACCAGTTGCGTTTGATCCAGCACTGCTCAAAAGCAAACCTCTAAACCATCACTATATCTCCCAGGAGCTATCACACTTTACTCATCAGTGGGGCCCTTAACACCGCAAGTCACTCATTCACACTAATCACTCTGCTCCTAAGAACAGTGAATAACCAGAGGATGAGCTGCTGGATATGGCGGAGTGTCCTACTTCATCTATTTAATTTACATTCTATACATTATATACACAAGCATTTTATTACACCGCACCATGGTTTAATTCTCAAAGAAAACATTTAAGACACCCCCCTATTTGGCCAATGGATCAGCTAGTAAAAGTTAACTAATGGACAACAAGTCCAGCTTAATTCTCCATTTATTACATTTTTATTTTATAATTTGAGATCTTCTAGCATGACCTTACTTTATTAGACTATTAATTCTAGTTCAATAAACATTTTTTATTTATCATCTTTAAGTAAGGGAAATGTATTCAATCAGTTTACATTTATTAGCAGAAAGTAGAGTTAGGATAGCGTAGTTCCCAAAAAAAGCCTCTCTATTCTTTCTTCATGTTCACCACCCATCAGGACTCCAACCCACCAAGAGTTAAAGTCAGAAAAATATCAAAGTCTTTGCATCCAAAAAATCATTCAGTCCAACAGCATTTTGTGATGCGAAAGAAATTCAAAAACAAGCTTTTTTCTCTCTTCCAAACGACCTCTTTTATACTCTTTTTCCCTAACTATCTAACTAAAATTTGAAACTTTTAGGGTCCATACTCGATTTTTTTTGGTCCATTCAAGGAGTGGATGCGGATAACCTCATCTCCTCATTGTCCATATTTCCGCCTAGTCATAGTTCCAATCACAAATAAAGTTCCAATTGTTTGTTATTACATTCATTCATTCGTGTCCTTTAACTTGTCACATCACCATACTTTCCTAGGTTCATGACACAAACTTCTCAACTTGGCACCATTTTGCTCTTCAGGCCACTCTGACCTTGACATCAGCAGCACAGGCACAGACCGCTTGCACGTCTCTCGAGCACAGTCGTGCATGCGTAGAAAAGCATTTTGTCGGAGTCTCGCAAACGTCCATTTTTATAGTTGGCCGCATGGGCCATAACGGGAACTATTATAGAAACAAACACAATTAAACGTTAGATTTCAATGTAAAGCCCGTCTGTTTACCTCCCATCATTCTAAATCTACCCTGTTAGTTATTACCTAGCTTTTAAGCTACATATAGGCATTGTTTTCTTACCATTCTCCGTCATTTATGCCACAATTATAACTTTAAGAAGCGAACATGCATAGCTTTTCAGTAGATTATAGCATTTGCGCACTATATTAGTGTTAGACCTGGCACCATTGGCGTGGGACTCCCTTCCATTTTTGCTGTTGCCTCATGTGTTTTTGATGGTGTTAGATGCTTTGGGCACTGTGCCACTGCTGTCCAGTGCCACAGTGCAAGTGCTCCCTACTGTAAATTGATGTATTGATTAGTGGTTCCATGATTGGATATTTGGTTTACTTCTCAGACCCTAGTACTGTGCACTGAGTGTGCCCAGGGCGTGTAAATCCAAATGCTGCTAGTGGGCTTGCAGCACTGGTTGTGCCACCCACAGAAGCGGCCTTGTAAAACGTGCCTTTTTTATTTTTTAACATTTTTATTTAAAGGTGGCACAAGCAATTGGAGCACATACAGAATATTTCATTTAACAAAACTTCTATCATCTATGTGAATATTACAAGAAGCAATTGAAGCAAAAAGAAAACAAAAAAAAGTAAAGATGAAAATAAGAAAAAAGAATAGAATAAGTAAAAAGAATTGCAAAATAATAAGATAGAACAGGGCTTAGTTTCGCATTAATTCAATTCGCAGGTAGGGAACAAGCAGCCCCATATTCTATCTATTTTGGCCAATGCTTTTGCACCTCTTTTCCTAGCTACCAGTAGTTCCATGTGGTGAATCTCTGTCACCAAGCACCACCATTCGTTTGCATGAGGTGGTTGTTCCGCTATCCATGCTCGAGCTATAACCAGCCTTGCGCATGCTAATAAAATAAAAATTAGATCTTGAAATAATAAAGTGTTGAGTTGCAGGCCTAAGAGAATCATATCTGATGATAATGTAAGCTCAATTAGATGTTTCGATCTCAGAATATTTGCTATATTGTCCCAAAAGGGAGCAAGAACAGGGCAAAGAACTAGCATATGTTCTAAATCGGTAGCTTGAGTATGGCACTTTGGGCATTTAGTATGATCACTGAAAGCGTTGTTGGGAGCCCATTTACTTATTTGTAAAGGGGTATAGTAAAGTTGACATATCGTTTTATATGCTTGTAGTTTTAAGCTTGAAGAGTGGACTAATGTATCGATTTTGTTTAAAAAGGAGGAAATATCATTTGAACAAATACCGGTAGTAAACCGTGAAGCCCATTTCAGTGCTAATTTGGGACAGTCATCTATCTTGCATTCAATAAAACATTTGTATCCTTGGCTGATAGTATTTTTCTTGTTCCCCGCTCCTTTATACATACATAGCCAAAAGTCTGAGTCAACAATCTCTTTAAGGTTTAATTTCCCTATAAGGAAGTCGCGTATTTGTATGTACTTAAAATAAGTGTTTGCCGGTAGTTTATATAATAGCCTGAGTGTATCAAAATCAAGGAATCCTGCTGACCCATATAGGTCCCCCAATCTTGTTATGCCTCGGTTCGCCCATATCTTACATCCTGAATCTCTAAAAATACTTGGTAATCCCGGGTTATTCCAAAGAGTTAAGAGAGAGTGATAGAATGATGCTTTATTCTGAGTCATGACTGTCTTCCATATGTTTATTATATCTTTCGCTGTCTTGAACTTAACTCTTTTAAAGTAATTCGGGTCATTATTTCTGGCCAAGAATTGTAAGGAATTTGATCCTAACATAAATTGGTGGAAAAAATATGGATCGCTAGAATTAAACAAGCTCTGTAACCGTCCCAAAAATGAGGCAAAGTAATACAGTCTGAAATCTGGAAAGTTAAGCCCTCCTTTAATGAAAGGTAATTTCAAGGATGAGATTGCTCTACGATTCTTTTTAAAGCCCCATATAAAACTGCCCAATATGCCGTCAAGTTTCCTAAAGAATATTTTATTTATCTTCAAAGGAATGCATCTAAATAGATATAAAAATTTTGGCAAAATGTTCATTTTAATAAGATTGATTCGCCCAATAAGATTTAAAGGCACCTTATGCCATTTTTTAAGGAGAGTCTGAGTTTCTTTTAATAAAGCATCATAGTTCAATGCCAAAATGTCCTTGATATTGGATGTTATCTTAATACCTAGATAGGTAGCAGCGTGGCATATTCCAGTTACCTGTATCTGTGGTTTGTAATTGGCTATAATTTGGGTCTTGCCTAAATTTAACTTATATCCTGAAACTTCGCCAAATGCATCTGCTTCTTTAATAATTCCTGCCATAGCTTCAATTACATCGGTTGTATAAACTGCCAAATCATCCGCGTAAGCAGTAATTTTAAGCGAATTTGTCCCAGTTGTAAATGGTTTTATCATCACCTGCGCCTGTATAGCATTAATAAACGGTTCCATGGCAAGGGCAAATAATAGGGGTGATAGCGGGCATCCCTGCCGGGTCCCTCTCAAGATTGAGAATTTAGGAGAAAGTAAACAATCATACCCAATTACAGCATTAGGGCGCTCATAAAGTGCTTGAATTTTTGTTAAAAACTTAGTTTTAAACCCGATTTCTTTAAGGATTACCCAGAGATAATCCCACCCCACTCGGTCAAAAGCTTTTTCAGCGTCGAGTAATATCATTCCGAGTGGGGAGGGATTAATGGCGGCTATGTCAAACAAGGTTATAGCCGTGTTTACATGTTGAGTTGTATCTCTGCCCACTACAAAGCCATGTTGGTGTTCACTAATCAGCTTAGGCATGAGGGGAGAAAGTCTTGTGGCAATTAATTTAGCAAATACCTTGGCATCGGCATTAATCAAGGAAATTGGGCGGTAAGACCCACACTCCGTAGGTGGTTTGTTCTTTTTTAAGAAAAAGATAATTTTTGCAGTGTTCCAAGAGGTCGGGGCCCTATCTGTTGTACTTATCTGGTTAATGACTGAACAAAATAATGAAAGTAGTTCCTCGCAGCAAATTTTATAAATTTCAATCGGCAAAGTGTCATCCCCCGCAGCCTTCCCAGAGGGAAGAGAAAAAATTGCTAATTTTAGTTCTTCTTGAGTAAAGTCATTTTCTAGTCCTTCCATATCTACTATATCCTTCTCTAGTCGCCAATTGTTTCTGATATAGTTTTCAACTTGCTCCGTAGGGGGGACACCTTCTGGGGTGTACAATTTAGTATAGTATTCTACAAATTGTTGCAATATCTGATCTGAGCGAGTATAGTTAATACCGTTTGCACTTTCTATGCTCTTAATTAAAGAAGTGGCTCTGTCGTCAGCAATTTTATAAGCGAGGGTTTTACCTATTCTGTCACCGCTCTCATATTGCAAAAGTTTATATTTATGTAGTTTAGTAATGACTTTATCTCTTAAAAATTTCTTAGTCTCACATCGTAGCGTTATCAATTTAAGTTCTAGTTTAGCTTTGTTTAGGTTATGAGAGGCCCCCACACATTCTTTTCTAGTAATTTCGGCCAAATGTTCTTCTAACCCCCTTATCCTTGATGTAAATAAACGGATCTCTTCCTTACGATTGGCATTCTGTTGTATAATAAACTGTTGGGCAAAGCCTCTGATGCTAGCTTTACAACAATCCCAAACTGAGGTAATTTTGGCCGTATCATTATTAAACTCTAGAAATTCTTTTATATGTTCTTTCAAACAAGAAATGAACCTCATATTAGAGATCAAATGTCTGGGAAAAGAGAATAGCCTGGGTTCTGTCTTTTTAGATACGATCTTGAAGGTTACCATTATGGGATTATGATCAGATGTTACCTTAGGGCAAATCTCCATTTTACAACACTCCAAAATATGGGTCATTGCCCAAGCCATATCTATGCGTGAGTACATTTTATGTGGTATAGAGTGATAGGTGTACCCAGCAAGCATGGGGTGAAGGTGCCTCCAAATATCTTTCAGTTTATATATACGGGCTAGTTCTAAAATAGATGCCCTAGTCTTGCGCATTCTTTGTGAGGGAATGCCCTTAGTAGTATCTTTTGCGTAGTTTATAACACAATTAAAGTCCCCCATAAGTAATATCTCCCCTTCCCAACCTAGTAGTTCAATGTTTAACCGGTCGAATATTGCTGCATCATCATGATTAGACCCGTACACTGCGCATAGGGTGTATTTAGAATTAGATAGCGTAATTTGAGCAATTACCCATCTTCCAGCTTTGTCCGACGCTACCCTATTAACTTCAACCTTAAATAACTTTCTCTTGAGTATAGCCACCCCACGGATAGAGGCATTCAATGGTGTACATGTTATAAGCTCATACCCCCCTTGCTCCAATATTTTCCTATCTTGGTATCGTATATGTGTTTCATTTAATAATGCAAAGTGAGGGTTGTACATTTTTAATTCTTCGAAAACAAGTTGTCTTTTACTTTTATTATTAAGCCCTGAAACGTTCCAAGCAAGGCAGTTAACTTGACACATATCTTAATTCAGATATGTCTTGAATGATTGCTTTAAAAAAAAACCCTTCTAAGATTGTAAATTTGTACCTGCCATTGTGCCTGCTTGTGTCACCTTTTTCAGTTTCCCCTAGGTCCCTCCCATCCCTCCCACAAACTCCCCCCAACCTCAACCTACATCCCTCCCCACACCCTGTACCTACCCAGAAGCCTACCCCTATCTTCTGCTGCAGCTGGATGGGCAGCCAGTCAGTGGGAGCTTCTAAAGGACCCCCTCCCTCCGTATTAAATCATACGTGTGTACCTTAATGCCTTATAAGAAGAGTAGAGAGAAATAGAAAGGTGTGAAAAAGTACACTGAAAGAAAATAACTTTTTTTTTCCCTTTAAGATAGCCAACTCTCTATATTTTATCGAATATCATTTTTTCTTTTCTTTTTTTTTCTTTTTTTTCTTTTTCCTTTTCCTCCTCTTCCCTTCCCTCTTTTATAAAACTAGTGATCAGTTGCCAATGAGGAAAGATATTGTTCAGCATCTTTAAAGTCATTGAATATGTGGGTGTGGCCAGCCTTTATAACTTTAAGCCTGGCGGGCTCCTGGAGATAGACCACTGCCCCCATAGATTTTAAAGGGTCTATCAATTTTCGCAGCTCCCATCGTTTATCCATTGTAGCTTTGCTAAGGTCTGACTTCGTAAAGAATGTAACATCATCCACAGTCACCGGTTTGTTGGGCCTGGCTTTGATGGAAATAGCCTGTCTTAATAAGAAATTTCCCAGATAAATCAGTATAGGTCTAGGAAATCTGCCATCTTTTTTATTCGTGAACAAAGGTAGTCTATGAGCTCTTTGTATTTGGGAATCCCAATCCCAATCGGATAGATCTGGGAAGGCTTTGTGCAGAAACTTGACCATATATGCCCGGGTGTCCGCCCCTTCTGACCCCTCGGGAATTCCAAAGAAGCGCAGGTTCTGGCGCCGTTGGCGATTTTCCAAGTCCTCAACCTTATTCTTAAGTACCAGAATGTCTCTATCCTGGCATTCTGAGGATACTACAGTAGTAGCAAGAGTTTCCTCAACTGTGACAATCCTCTGCTGTATTTCAACAATCTCCTCGGTGACATTGTGTAGTTTACCTCTAACCTCCTGTAGACAACTCTGCATTTTACAGTTGTCCTCCCTTAATTGAGAGAAGCTGAGCTGAACTTCTTGACGATGTTCTAATAGCGTCTTCAAAATTAGATCCAAAGAAGTTCCCGTGGGGGAGGCTGTAGTTGCTTGAGATGGTTGTTGTAGAGGTGAGGTTGGTATCGGTGCTGGGTCTAATGCAGTATGAGGGGCCTGAGTAGTCTGGGGCTCACTGCCAACGTGAAAGGAAGACGAGGAGTCAGCATTCTCGCCCGCTATAGTAGCGGAGCTGGAGCCTTTACCTATTACATTCTGTGAAGTTTTCTGCAGAGAGTCTGGAGGTATATTATTACTGGCAGATATAGTCTTAAGGTTATTTGTGTTATTGTTGCCAGAGAGGCGTTTAGCAATGGTTTTAACTCCTCCTTTTGCCTGTATCCACTTACGTAGTGGGCTCTGATCTTTCAAAAGTTTTTCCCGGGCACTGGCAGATGTCAATGTCGACGGCAGAGTGTTAAAGTTCAAGCCCCTGCCCTTCTTAACCTTGGTCTTAGCTTTCCCTTTCCTTTTTAAGAGACCAGTGTTTTTACCGTTAATCACTATCGCGGAATCATCTTCGGTCTCTTCAGTCTCCTCACCCTCGGGGCCCTCTCCATCTCCATCCCCTAGGTCCTCATATTCATCCTTGTTAGATTCTGCTGCTGAAAGGTCAATTCTGACTAGATTTTCCCCCTTTCCATTTTCATTTGCAGTCCCATTTGAGGCCTTTGCTATGGTTGTGCTTGTGTAATTGATAATCACAATATCATTGTCTGAGTTAACTGGTAAGTCAGGTTGATTAGCTATAACATCCTTGATCAGTTTACCTCTCTCCATATCAAATCCTGGGATCTGAACCCCCCTGTTTGCCCCCTCAGGACCTTGACAGTTTTCGGGGAAGCTCTGCACCACATCTGCCTCGGACTGGGTTGTGTTAACTGACATTGTAGTGGTGTCATCTATAGTTATAGGCACGCCATTAGTGGTGGTGAAGCCAGCGTCTGTATGTTTATTGGCCATGGGGGCAGTAGTAAAAGAAACCGGAGGACTAGCTAGCCCCTTATTGCTTAAAGTTACATTTACATTCTTTCCTTTTACATTCTTTCCAACACTTAATGCTGTATCTTTCCCCTCTGGGGACAGTAATGTCAGCGGGCGGGTTACTGCTGGTTTACTGATTTGGTTTCCTTGTATGCAGGGAGTGAGAGTGCTTGCGGAAGAGGCAGGCTTGGTAGCAGCCATTGGTGTTAGCGCTGTTGCTGTAGCTGTTCCTGTTACAGTTTCTGGAGCTGCTATTGTTGATTTAACCCCCACCGGCACCACAGTTTCTTTTCCCTCATTAGTCTCCTTCAGCAGTTTATTCGGGCGAGGGGGGTTTTTGGGTGCTTGTTTAGGGGCCATTGTTGCACCGCTCTCAAGCCTCTTCTTACTCCTGGTCCTCGCCACTTTCGTTTAACCCTCACTGCCGCTCTGAGCTCTGAGCTCTCAACTGGGTAAGCTGCTAGCTTTTGCTCCTACCTGACGCTTTCCCCTCTGCAGCAGCGCTCTGCTCCGCTCTTCCGTGGCTCTGCTTCGCGTAGTTTCACTTGTTTGACGGGTTGGCTGAAGCTCCACTAACTCCGCCTTGCTCGTCTCACAGCTGCCGCCGTCTCCAGGATTTCCAGCACTCCGCTGCTCTCGTTACTACCGCTGCTGCTGACTCCACGTAGCGTGATGCTTGTACCGCGTTTTTCCTCTCTCGAGCAAGCAGCAGCAAGTAAGTAAAATTAAAAGAGTTTAACGCTGCTCTCACAACCAGGCACGCCAAAGCTTAAAGCTGCTTAGGATCCCAGGCTTTTAGATCGTCTGCTCGTCTGCATACATCGTACAATTGTACGAAAAGAGAAACGTATCTCTATCTCTCCATCCTCCTAGTTTTCTTGATGCCGTTTGGTTTAGTTCAGCTTAACATGAAGGTCGGGAAGTCCGGCAGAAGCGTCCTCACTGTGGCGGCTTCAGTCCGCCATCTTGCTTCCGGATTCCGGTGCCTGCCTTGTAAAACGTGCCTAAAGTCTGCCATTGCAGAGCCTGCGTGCAGTCTGGTTTCTGTCATGCTGACTGGGCAAGTGCACCCACTTGCCAGTCCCTAAACCTTCCCTTGTCTTCATATTAGTCACCCCTACGGTAGGCCCAAGGGCAGGGTGCATTGTAAGTATAAGGTAGGACAAGCCCTGATGTGTGTGGCATGTCCTAATAGTGAATTACAGCCATTTTCGTTTTCCACTATTGCAAGGCTACCTGTTCTCCATAGGCCAGAATGGGCTGTTAGAATTATTACATGTTATAATCCTAACTGACTCAGAGAACATGTTAGAAATTCGAGTTTAGTATGCCTGGACTCAGAACAATAAAATGCATCTTTTAGTGAAGTAAATTTTAATATTCTATGTTTACAAATACTACTTTTAGAAAGTAGGTATGTGCTTGTCTAACCTTTCAAGCCTGCCTCTGCTAGGTTATGTATTCCTTTGTCTGGGTTTGTGAGTGACATGGCTGGGGGATTCCAGGAGACAGGCTGTGGCAGCCCGGTGGTTAATAGAGAGATCTGCATCTAAATGGGACAGAGGAGTTGCCCCTGGGACCTGAATAGGGCTGGGCCTTCCCTCTACAATGCCGGCTCCACCCCCTGTGGTGTGTCTGATGTCTCTGCCCTGCACACTGAAAGAAGAGAAGGAAGACTGTCAACAAAGTGCTCCAGGACTGTACTTGCCTTCCACAATGCTGGCTCCACCTCCTGTGGGGCGTCTGATGTTTCTGCCCTGCACTGTGAAAGGGAAGTAGAAGTCTGGTAAATAGAGTGCTTTAGAACTGGTTTGGAATAGGCACAGGCCCCTCTCCTCTCAGAGAACAAAGTATTTTGGGGTATAAATATTGGGACCCTGATCCCATGAAATTAGATCACTTCTGGACTTACAAGACAAAACCTCTGCTGAGGAGAGGAACCTTAAGACTGAGGAGAGACTATTCCCAAGCTGAAGTGCTGCTTGGGGGATTGGCCTGCAGTGGTTGCCTAACTGCCAAAGAGAGGAGAAATAACTTTGTTGACTTTACTTTCAACTTGTGCAAAAGATCTCCAAGGGCTTGGAAGAGAGCTTGCCCCCTGACCGAAGTCCCAGGACCAGTGGACTTCACCACCCTTTGTGAATTGCTGTTGGAAACGCTGTTTCAGTGGCTACAGAGGCAGGGAGCTGAGACCGACTCTCACGACCGCCCCGTTGTCCTGTAGGCACAGCATCAAGCAACGTCTGCCTCGAACAACGCAAGCTCTGAGCTCACCGACTCCGTCTCGACGCCGTCACTGAGCCGTTGCCTGCACCGTGACTGGAAGGACACCACGACACCACGACATGCAAGGCCTCACTCGAACTGGTCTGACCGACGCGGTCACCGCAGCTGACTTCGAGTCCTGAGATCGCACCGGAGTTAGGCATCGCCCCGCACGCTTCGCGACGCACTGCCCGACTCATACCGCGGTCCGGACTGATCAACGCCAGCACCCGACCTCCGGCTCGGTCTCCGCACTGCAAGCTGCAAGCACTGCAACAAAGCACCGTCTCGCCCAGCAACGCAAGCCTTGGATCCACCGAGTCTGTCAACGGGCCGCTGCCTGCACCGCATCGTTGGACAACGCGTCCTGCAACGCTTCCTTTCTGTACCGCGACGAACACCGGAACCAGCTCTCACATCCGTGCCGGCCGCCTCAAGGAAAAGGTACTGTGTCTGAGTCTGTCGACATTTGAGTGGGCCCGGACCGCCGCGGTCCACTGGATTTGTTAGACTCCGTGTTCTTTCAGCTACGCTGTAGCCGGACAAGGCTACTGACTCGCACAGAACTTTGATTTAAGCCTTTTTAACCAGTGTAGCAGGGGTTATTTTAGGAGTGTAACCCCCTTGTCCTGACTAGAGGAGAGGGTCCCTGCTTACCACAAGTACCTACCTGTGCCAACCAGAGACCCCAATTCTAACAATTAGTAAGACAGTTTCACATCATTAATATATTACGGTTTAAAACACAAGCAAATTAGTATCCCACTTGTTTTTGTGTATGTGCTTTTGATTCTACGTTGGTTAGTTTAAAAATCAAACAATTATTTCATGTTACAGTTATGGGAAAGAGACTTCACGAGGGGTATACAAAAACTTTGATTTAAGCCTTTTTAACCAGAACTCTTGAAACCTAATAGTACTGTGGATTATTTTTGTTGTTTATTGGTCTTGTGGTAACTCTATTTAAAGTATACTTATTTTTTATATAAAACCTTGTGTGGTATCCATTTGTAGTGTTGTCACTGGGTTACTGTATGCGGTCACAAATGCTTAACTTACAACGCCTCTGAAATAAGCCATGACTTCTCGTGCCACGCTATCTAGAGGGTGAGCAGGGGTTATTTTTGGAGTGTAACCCCCTTGTCCTGACTAGAGGAGAGGGTCCCTGCTTGCCACAAGTACCTACCTGTGCCACCCAGAGACCCCCAATTCTAACAATTAGTAAGACAGTTTCATATAATTAATATATTACGGTTTAAAACACAAGCAAATTAGTATCCCACGTGTGTTTGCGTATGTGCTTTCTATTCTACGTTGGTTACTTTTAAAATCAAACAATTATTTCATGTTACAGTTATGGGAAAGGGACTTCATGAGGGATGTACAACATTTTTGTTTTTACCCTCGCTCCATCAATTCCTCCTTTGGTGATTTATCACCAAATTTCACCCAAAGCTTTCGAAAAATTTCACAAAACATGTTTCAAATTCTTTCCAATTAGTATGGTTTATACTGCAGTATCTTTCATTTTCTTTCTGTCTTGATACAATTTCTCTTTAAATTCTCCCATTTCAATGTCTGCCATTTCACGTTCATGTTCTCTTGCTTTGCTTTCTTCAATTTGCTTTTTTATAGACTTTTTAAGATTTCTTCTTTTTCTAAGTTTACAACCTAATCTTAAGACTAAAAATATTACTATCATTATTGTTACTGGAATTAATACTTTCCCTATTATTGATCTACCTATTTCATAAAACCATTTCTTAACCGCTGAAAAACTTTTACCAAGTCTCTCAAGACCACCATCAACCTCCAGTGGTATCATTTCTTTATGTAATTCTGTAATGTTCGTAATATATCTTTCAATGTTCTGACTTTTGTCAGGAATATAGGTGCAACAGTGCTGTACTTTTAAAATTCCACAAACTCCTCCCTCTTTTGCCAAAATTATATCAAGAGCAAGTTGATTTTGCATCACCAGAGCTCTCATAGCAACCGTTTCTGTATTTACCATTAGAAATCCCCCGGCAGTGTCCGTTGATAAACGATCCACTATCATTGGCAGTTTCTGAATTCTGTTTGCATTAAAAGATATACCCACTGCTGGTATCAATGCTCCAAACACATCACCTATTATTTCTAACACACTCTCCCTTCTTCTATGACTTAAAAGGTTTACCTATCTCATGAATTCCATTAGTTGCTCTATCTGCATGAACATTTTTAGGAAAGACCAGGCCTACATAGCAGGTCCCATACCAATGATCCGGCAATCTATAATAAGCTTTGTTCCCACATAAGAAGTAAATGCCAGGAAAAACTGGGTCATCCTCACCTTTAAATCGCCAACCCCCTTTTATAATATATGTATCTTCACATTGACTTGCTCCCACAAAATAGTTATCATAAACAGTGTTGTTTCTACGAATACAAAATGTTCCCAATAATGGAGTATTTATACTTATGGCCACATTCATATTATGTCCTTCAATATTGTCATCCTCAAATGTCCACATTGTAGATTTAGATTTCTTTATACTTTCTTTTCTTTTATATTGATTTCTTCTTTCCTCTACCATGTCCAAAAAGGCTTTCTCTTCATCTCTCATTTTACAAGTTAAATTATGTTTGAACGCATAATCATAGGTCAGTTCTTGTGTTTCTAAAAAATATTCTCCAAAAACTTTTACAGGTTCGATTTTGTTCAGTTCAGCTACCACTTTTAATTTTGAAAAAACATCATCCGAGTTTGAATAGTAATATTCTAATTTACCAGTTCTGTAAAACAAACTAGCTAACACACTACATGTAACACCATGGGGC
Organism: Lissotriton vulgaris; assembly: GCF_964263255.1. Lineage (NCBI taxonomy): Eukaryota > Metazoa > Chordata > Amphibia > Caudata > Salamandridae > Lissotriton > Lissotriton vulgaris. The sequence goes on from NW_028249215.1 coordinate 25,098, forward strand.
TCATTAGGATGACGGGCGGACATTGTCCGCCCGTCATCCTACCGGTGAATGGGACCACCTGCCATAAGGGCGGGGGTCCCGTTGTACACATTAGGATGCGCCCGCCACAGTGGCGGGCGCTTCCCGCATTTTTAGCATTGCGGCAGGCAGTGCTGAAAGCAACGCCCGCCGCAATGCTAAAAATGCACGTTGTGCATTTCAATGCACAACATGACAGGCACCGTAAGGTGCCTGTCACATTGCTCATTGAAATGCAGGGGGGGTACCATAGGTACCCCCCATGTGCACCCCACACACCCCCGGAGTCTCTGGGGGCCCGCAACGGACCCCCGCAGGGGGACTCCGCATGCCTTTCTGTGGCGGCAATGCATTCACAAATGCCCATCCTAATATGGCTGGCGGTGTCTGATAGACACTGCCACCTTATACAACCCTTTTCCACCCTGGTCGCAAGGCGGAAAAGCGGCGGATGGTCTTTCCGTCCGCCGCGGTCCCCCCCATAGTAATATGGCGGGGGGAAATGGGTGGTGGGTGGGTGGCGGTCGGGCTAGGATGTTGGGTGGATCGCCACCGCCTGCATGGCGGAGGCGATCCGCCCGACATCCTAATGGGCCCCTAAATGTTAACCCCTTAAGTGCTGCCTCGGTGCATTGGCCGACGGCAGCACTACCTCCCCAGTGCTGCGCACGACCATTGGACGTCCATTCAGCACTAGTTCCAATGGACAGCGCAGCACTGGGGAGGGATGTTTACTAGCAGCTATGAGGTTAATGGAAGGCGATGATATGTTACACCCTCTGATACAGATGCAGGTAATTTCACACAAACATAACAATCACTGGCATCCATCGTTTTCACATATTCAGACAATAACTTTGAAAATGTATTCCTGGAAAAATCACTAAGGGAATTATCTTGATGCATTTCTGGTTTATAAACACTTTTCATTTCACCCTTGGACTCATAGGCCTTTTCTTTCGTATTCTCATTTGCCTTTGCTTTTTCAAAATCAGGCCTGAAAGGAAAGACAATAGCTAATATAAACCATACCAACATTAATAACCCTGTACATATTAACCACATCCCACACTATTTTCTAAAAATGGTACATTTCGTTCTTTGTACATCATTAGTAGCCATTTTTTACACAGCTTTTAATACAATTTTTCCAAAACCAATAATGTCTCTTCCAAAACCTTTTACACTTAAAAGTGTTCTTATTATCCAAGATTAACAATCTTGTTTGTTTCACTTTCTTATCTCTGTCTTTGATTTCCCAATTTAGGTACTCTTTTTATTTCTTTTGAGTTTCAGTTCACTCACTTTCTTTTTCTTCACCTTGATTATCCAAATTCTCTTGACTGCTATTAACTTCCTTTATTGGAGGCAGTACAAAGTATGACCATTCAGGTGATTTGTATTTTTGATTAGGTCCTCTTACTCTTTTTGGCCTTTGCAAAATTTCTATCTTTTCTCCCAATAAATCCTTTTGACTGGTTATCTCATTTACTTGTTCTTCTTCAACTTTAGCCCTTTTATCCAGTTTAAATCTCAGTCCATCATTTTCCTTAGGCCAATTATCTCCTTTACGTGGTCTTTTATTTTCAGCTTCAACAGTACCACGTTCCACTTTCCAAGCTCTCTTTCTTGAGCTCCTTCTTAATTGAGTTTCATCCCCACTGTCATTAGATTCAGTTTCGGATTTCTCTTCAGTTTCCTTTATGATGAACTTTATAATGTATGCTTCATTCACTGAATCTGTTTTTTCTTTTGTCAGTTCTTTTACTCTGTTAGGAGCCTCTCCATAACTGGTACTTGGAAGCTCATTCTTATTGTGAGTTGTTTCCTTTTCACCAGTTTCAAGATTTCTGTTCCTGCTTTCAGAGCTTTCACACTGCCCTTCAGTATTTTTCTGATTACCATTTTTATCTTTGTTTTGATCAGTGTTCGCACTGGTATCAGATTTTGCCAGATCTCGACTTCCGGGTCGATCTTCAGAATCTGGTATTTCAACGACTTCACTTTCTCCTTCAGATGCTGAGCTTGTATCTGATATTTCCAGATGTCGACTAACAGGTCGAGCTTCAGTATCTGGATTGTTATCTGGTTCAGCTTCAGAATCTGAATCAGTTTTGCTCTCTGCTTCTTCTTGCAGATTCTCAGGCTCAGGCACACGGATTGTGTGGCTGGCTTGCACCCATCTCTTTACTCCAGCACATTTAACTGCAGTTGTGCTAACCAGGATGACTTGTCTGGGTTTCTGCCAACGAGGAACTAGACAGTTACTTCTCTTGTGTACTTTTATTCGAAGCCAATCTCCAGGGACTAAATCATGAGCTGGATGTTTCTCTTTTGAGTTTGCCTCAGTTCGCACCTGATGGAACACAGAAGTTACCATGCCAGACAGGTTCTTGCAGTAATCCAGTATGATATCATCATTTATAGTCAACAGTTTATCAACTGGCACAAATGCTTGTCTCATCACTCTTCCCATTAGAATTTCATGAGGACTCAATCCTGTCTTTCTATCGGGTATACTCCTTAGGGTCATCAAAACAAGTGGCAAAGCGTCACGCCATTTTACTCCAGTGTCCAAACACATTTTTGCAATTCTGTCCTTTATTATTCCATTTACCTGTTCAACTGGTATACAGACAAAATATTGAATCAAAAATATAGAATAGCACTAATATCGAAGTGAAAATATAGAATGGACAAAATATGGAATGGAGAGAATATAGTCAACAAAAATATCAAATTTAAGGTAAGTAATTTAATATCGATTTTCATAAATATAGAAAGTCAAAATATCGAAGTATATAATATAGGTATTAAATATATCGAATTTTTAATAATATCAAATTTTTTAAAGTGTTTTGTATGTTAGTATATGTGTGAAAAGTGTATATTTATTTTATAATTTATTTTAAGTAATTAATTTTATGTTAATTTTTGCATAATTTAATTCTGTAGCGGGCTGTGAGTTTATAGGGGAATAGGGTGGGAAGTAATTTAATTATAATTAATTAAATATTTACATTTATTTATTGGTATTTATTTTGAATTAATTGTTAATGAATTTTTAATTGGTAATTAATTAAATTTTAATTGGCAATGAATTTTACTTAATTGATAATTATGTTAATTTTATTAATTTATTTTCTGTAGCGGATTGTGGGGTTATAGGGGAATGATGTGGGAAGTAATTTAATTATAATTGTTTAAATATTTTAATTTATTTATTGGTATTTATCTTGAATTAATTGTTAAATACTTTTCAATTGGTAATTAATTAAACTTTAATTGGTAATTAATTTTTATTAATTGATTAATTGATAATTATGTTCATTTTATAAATGTATTTCCCGTAGCGGGTTATGGGTTTGTAGGGGAATAGGGTGGGAAGTAACTTAATTATAATTAATTAAATATTTTAATTTATTTATTGGTATTTATTTTGAATACATTTGTTTATTCATTTTTAATTGCTAAATAATTAATTGTTAATTGGTAATTAATTTGTATTAATAGGTAATGAATTGTAATAATAAATTTTTATTTGTATTTTTAATTGATTAATTATTATATTATATTAAATTGGTATTTACTTTTAATACATTTTTTATTGGTATTAACACCTTCAGCGCGGCACGAATTCTCGCGCTGTGCTAAAGGTTCTAATGAGCCAACGGGCTCATGTCGGAACGGTTCCGTCATGAGCACAGGCTAACCGACGCTCATGACGGAACCGTTCCGCCATGAGCATTGAAGGGGTTAATTTTTAATTTATTTTTATTCATATATGAAGTATTTACTTTCTCTACTGTTGCACTCACTGGAGTGGGAATAGTAATTTTTACCCCTACGCTATCCAACGCTTTCCCTACTGTTGCACTCATTGGAGTGGGAATAGTAATTTTTACCCCTACGCTATCCTACGCTTTCCCTACTGTTGCACTCTCTGGAGTGGGAATAGTAATTTTTACCCCTACGCTATCCAACGTTTACCCTACTGTTGCAGTTGCTGGAGTGGTAATAGTACATTTTACCCTCCCGCTATCCTACAGTAAAAATATTGTATATTATTAATTAATATTATGTTAATATATATATATATATATATATATGTGTTAAAAAATTAAATTGTATGTTTATTTCATTAAACTTAAATTAATTATTTAATACTTTTAAAATTATTTAAGTATTTTTAAGTATGTTTTAGTTAATTATAGTTATTATTTCATTAATTTTAAATTACTTTTAAGACATTTTAAAAAATTCGATATTTTGACTAACTATATATATTTTTTTCGATATTTCTGATTCGATATTTTCATAGTTAAGGACTTCGATATTTTTGATTTCTATATTTTTACTTCGATATTTTTTGTATTCTATATTTTTGTATTCTATTGTAGCGATCGCCCTTGGCAGAGCGGCAGGTTGCCGCAGACATCATGTTTTAGGTCATCTACGGAAAAACTACCAGTCCCAGAAGGCCAAGCGGCGCTGGGATCAGGCACAATGGGAAGAACTTACTTAAGCTCCACCCCTGGAACAACACGGGGCCTGTCAATCCTGTTCCTGGTTCGTTCCCTGTATGTTTGTGCATCTGGAGTTCTGCCTTGGAGATTCGTGACTAGCCTACTTGTCAAGATTGCAGACACCCGCCGCGACGACGAAGTGCCTGCGTGGTCAGAAGAGCAAACACCCGCCGCAACGACGAAGTGCCTGCGTGGTCAGAAGAGCAAACACCCGCCGCAACGACGAAGTGCCTGCGTGGTCAGATCGTCAGATACCCAACGCGTCCCTGTGAGTACAACAGAGCCGCGCTTGTTTGGAAACATCGAGGAGAGCGGGCTCGCTCTCTTCCGCTACCTTTTTTCTTTTCGTCCGTTTCAAAGCCTAAATTGATACTGGTGCAGGTCGCACCATTCTTAGTTGTTATCTATTGGAATCCTAGTACTACAGGCGTGTTTGAGCCTGCAGAAACGCTACTGCTATACTTACCCAAAAGGTGTATTTTGGGTCTTTCTACAATCATTGCCTTGTTTAAAAACACTTACCGTGGAAAGTAATACTTCCCAGATTTTCCTTGCTGGATCCTGGTTGGAAAGTGAGTTAACTTTTCGACACCTGTGGAGCAGACATACCTTCACCCGTATAACCTACAGACTTCATTCACGGAGTACCCATTCACGACAGTGGTAAGTCCCGGAACACAGGGGAAGTGGGGCTATTCGAGGCAGTACAGAATTACATTTTCCTCTCTCTGTCTTCTCACCCACCTCCAGGGAGGTCTTCCCAGTAAAGCCGCTGAACCTAGAACCCGAACTGAAGAGATCAGAGACACCCACATCCCTCCACCTTTTTCCTTGCGGCCTCCGGCTGTGCGCGCTCCAATAGCGGTGATTGTCCCATTGTTGGGTGACGTGCAGTGGGAGGTGGCGAGGACAATCATCCAGTCGTCCCTGCTGGGCATTGGACTCAGGTTAGTGGCGCATGCGAATTCTTGCGCTGCTTTCAATCATTACAGATTGACAAGCCCAAGAACGCTAACCAGCCCGGACGATGGATACCAATACCATCCTCACCTCCTTGTTGGAAAGTTTCACGGAGTTACAAAACGAGGTCCAGACATCTCGTGCCGAGAATCAAGCTTTATATAAGGAGGTGTCGGACTTGCGCAGAGAAATGTCCGATCTTGCCCATAAGGAGCCGAGTGCCAAACCTTTGATTCGGCCTGCTACCTTGCCCCCTCCTCCTTCATTTCAACCTGGAGGAACGTTTGCAGCCCCTTCCACATCCACGGACGCCGCCCCCACGGTACATATACTGCAGACCCATGGCATACCTCTAGCTCCTCCCGAAAGGTTTTACGCAGACCCCAGAAAGTTTGAGACATTCCTAAACCAATGTCGCCTTCATTTCCTCTGTAAGCCTCAAGTCTTTCAGGATGAATCATCCAAGACAGCCTTCGTAATGTCCTACATGGGAGGAAACGCATCCAGTTGGACCATTCCTTTGTTGGAACGGAATGATCCCGTACTACACAATTTTGCCGATTTCTGTCTTGAATTGCGAAAACTGTTCGACAGAAAGTCCCACATTTTATCATTAGACCGGGAGTTGATGACATTACGCCAAGGATCACAGGATCTATTATCTTATATTACGTCCTTCAATCGTCTCATAGTAGAGACAGACTGGCCGGCTCAGAAACGGATCTCTCTGTTCTATCAGGGCCTTCGGGGAGAACTGAAGGACGTATTAGCTCAGGTGGTGCAATTGCCTTCTACATGTGAAGAACTTATTGATTTAACAGTACAACTGGACCACAGATTGTTGGAGCGGAGAGGGGATCGGAGCAGAGGGGACGCTAGGTACTCCTATCCTCTGGTCAGACCCCGACAAACGGGTGAGGAAAAAGCCAAGCCCCAAGAAGGGCCAGAACCCATGCAAATTGGAGGAATCCGGGGCCCCCTTACCAAGGAAGAAAGGGACCGGAGAAGAAGACTCAAATTATGCATGTATTGTGGTAAAAGCGGACATTTTATTAATGAATGTAGAGCTCGGGCTTCTACATCAGGGAAGAACATCTTTCCCAGAGCACAGGCCACCTTGAGGATGGAGGAGCCGTCGGAAAACTGAAGGTCTTGGATCAGAAAGAGACCACTGATTCAAGACTCCAGTCCACTCCGGTCTCCCCGGTTGCGCACATGAATATTAATGTGTCTCTACAGGTGATAAATCAGAAACCTTTCCAGGTTGACGCCCTGTTGGATTCGGGGGCCACAGGGAACTATATTGATCAAGCTTATGCAATTAAAATAGGTATCCCCTGCGACAAGAAAACAACGCCCGAGACGGTCAAGGCAGTGGATGGCACAGTCCTGTCGTCAGGACCTGTGACTCAGCATACCCTGGCATTGTTAATGGAATACGGAGCCAATCACTATGAATACATTCAATTCGAGCTCATAGATGCCCCTCAATTCCGGCTCATTCTAGGCATGCCCTGGCTTACCTTACATGACCCCTCCGTATGCTGGTCAACTCGCACGGTAAGGATGACATCCAAATACTGCCATGAACATTGTCAGAACAGGGAGATTCTCCACAGTTTCTCCGAACCCTCGCCTGCCTCTTACTTAGCTGGGGCCTGCTCAGTCGACAGATTCTGCTGTGCCACGGTCTTACCGGCTGAGTACCATGAATTCGCTTCTTTATTTGATAAGAAAAATGCTACTCATCTGCCTCCACATAGGGCATATGATTGCCGTGTGGACCTTGTTCCAGGTGCAGATCTCCCCTGCAGCAGAGTGTATGCCTTGACTGAAAAGGAGACACAGTATCTAAAAACCTATATCGACGACAATTTGGCCACCGGGTTTATCAGACACTCCACTTCCCCTGTGTCTTCTCCTATGTTTTTTATCCCCAAGAAGGATTGTGAGGAGTTGCGTCCATGTATAGACTACCGAGCCCTCAACAGGGTGACGATTAAAAATCGTTATCCATTGCCCTTGATTCCCGTTTTAATGGACCAACTCAAAGGGGCACAGTACTTCACCAAACTCGACCTTCGAGGGGCCTGCCATCTTGTGAGAGTAAAAACCGGGGATGAGTGGAAAACGGCATTCAGAACCAAATTCGGCCTCTATGAATATCGAGTGATGCCGTTTGGCCTCTGTAACGCCCCTGCCGCCTTCCAGTTCTTCATGGATGAGGTGTTGCGGGGGTGTTTGGAGTCTTTTTGTATCGTCTACATCGACGACATTCTGGTTTATTCTGCCACTCTCCCAGAGCACATCACACATGTCAAGGAAGTATTGGAGAGGCTGCAACGAAACTCTTTGTATGCCAAACTTGAGAAATGCCTTTTCCACGTCCAACAGGTGGCGTTTCTGGGCTATGTGATCGATGCCCAAGGATTTAGGATGGACATGAGAAAGGTCGAGGCCATTCTCACTTGGAAAACACCGCAGACTGTCAAATCCGTTCAGAGCTTTCTTGGCTTTGCCAATTATTATCGGCGCTTTGTTCAGGATTTTTCCAAGATAATACATCCAATCACGTCCCTCTTGAGGAAAAATGTTTTATTCAGATGGGGGGCAGAAGCAGAAAAGGCTTTTCAAACCCTCAAGGAGAAGTTCACTCAATCACCTATCCTTCGGCATCCAGACCCCCAGCTGCCTTTCATTCTCGAAACGGATGCCTCCCAATATGCTCTTGGCAGAATACTGTCACAGCGTCACCCTACCACCGGACAGCTTCATCCAGTGGCGTTTTATTCAAAGAAGCTCACTCCTTGTGAAATAAACTATACCATCATGGACAAGGAGCTCCTGGCCATTAAAAGAGCATGTGAGGAGTGGAGATATTACCTCCTTGGGGCCGTGCATACCGTGGAGATCATTACGGATCATCGCAATCTCCTGTTTTTGAAAACAGCAAAGGCCTTGACGCCTCGTCAGTTGAGGTGGACCCTTTTCTTTTCCGACTTCGTTATCAGATATAGACCTGGAACTCGGAATGGTAAGGCAGATGCTCTCTCTCGATTGGGGGAGGATGACACATTGAGACCTGTTGAAACACCTTCTATACTTCAGGGCACCGAGAACGCCGAGGCCTCCATTTCTTTGATCACCTCAGACGACTTTCTTGAGGACGTCAAAATCGCCCTCACTGACCTTGACATACCCGCATGGGTCCTTGAAGAGCCAGATCATCGCTGTGAAAAGGATCAATTAGCGTACCATCACCATGCTTTATACATTCCCCGAATTGAGCTGCAAAACAAAGTGATGGAATGGGCCCATGACTCGTACTGGGAGGACACATGGGTGTATACAAAACAATCGCTACTGTGGAACGGTCCTTTTGGTGGCCCAGTATCCGTACTGATGTGAAGGAATACGTAAAAAACTGTGCGGTTTGTGCGCAAGGAAAATCTTGTCATGCTAAACCAGCAGGATTGTTGCACCCTTTACCTATTCCGTCCAAACCCTGGCATACCTTGTCCATGGATTTTATTGTAGAAATGCCTCCCTGTGAGAAACAAACAGTCATCTTAGTGGTGGTAGATCATCTCACCAAGATGGGACACTTCATCTCCCTACCGGGTTTGCCTACCTCCGGAGAATTAGCGAAAGTATTCTTGCAAAATATTGTACGTCTGCATGGGCTACCAAGTGTGGTGATAACAGATCGGGGTGCACAATTCACCTCTCGATTTTGGAAGGCGCTATGTACCATCCTACAGATAGACGCTCGCCTATCATCCAGCTACCATCCGCAAACGGATGGTAAGACAGACCGGTTGAACCAAACCCTAAAACAATACCTTCGCTGTTTCACCTTACAAAACGCCACCGACTGGACCACCCTTTTATGGTTGGCGGAATTTGCGTACAATAATGCAGTACACTCCACTCTGGGATATTCTCCTTTTTTCTGTCTGAACGGATTCCACCCAAACATGCTTCCCTTTGAGTGGCCTGTTAATTCCCTAGTTCCCGCCATCCAGGAACACCACGCTCATCTCCGGGCAATCTTGATAGAGGCTTGGAACAATTTGAAAAAGGCTCAAGACGCCCAGAAAACTTTCGCTGACAAACGAAGGTCCCAGGAACCCGAATATAAGGTAGGCGATAAAGTCTGGCTTTCTACTCGTAACTTGCACCTGAGAGGAGTGAACAAATTGAAACCTAAATATATCGGTCCGTATGGTATCTGCGAGGTGATTAATACTGTGGCCATGAAACTCTCTTTGCCCGTGTCTTGGTCCATACATCCGGTTTTTCACGTATCACTTCTACGGCCTTGCCTACCTAGTGTCCGGTTGCCAGAGCGCCCTGGCCCTGTGGAAGTGGAAGGGCAGGAGGAGTATGAAGTAGGGTCCATCTTGGATTCCCGTACAGTACGGGGTCGGGTCCAGTATTTAGTCGAGTGGAAAGGCTACGGCCCCGAAGATCGCACATGGGAACCTGTGGATCACTTGCATTGTCCTGATTTGGTTGCGCTTTTTCATGAACGCTATCCCGGTAAGCCAGGACGACCGCCGGGACGGCAGTCCTCGAGAGGGGGTTCTGTAGCGATCGCCCTTGGCAGAGCGGCAGGTTGCCGCAGACATCATGTTTTAGGTCATCTACGGAAAAACTACCAGTCCCAGAAGGCCAAGCGGCGCTGGGATCAGGCACAATGGGAAGAACTTACTTAAGCTCCACCCCTGGAACAAAACGGGGCTTGTCAATCCTGTTCCTGGTTCGTTCCCTGTATGTTTGTGCATCTGGAGTTCTGCCTTGGAGATTCGTGACTAGCCTACTTGTCAAGATTACAGACACCCGCCGCGTCGACGAAGTGCCTGCGTGGTCAGAAGAGCAAACACCCGCCGCGACGACGAAGTGCCTGCGTGGTCAGAAGAGCAAACACCCGCCGCAACGACGAAGTGCCTGCGTGGTCAGATCGTCAGATACCCAATGCGTCCCTGTGAGTACAACAGAGCCGCGCTTGTTTGGAAACATCGAGGAGAGCGGGCTCGCTCTCTTCCGCTACCTTTTTTCTTTTCGTACGTTTCAAAGCCTAAATGGATACTGGTGCAGGTCGCACCATTCTTAGTTGTTATCTATTGGAATCCTAGTACTACAGGCGTGTTTGAGCCTGCAGAAACGCTACTGCTATACTTACCCAAAAAGGTGTATTTTGGGTCTTTCTACAGTCATTGCCTTGTTTAAAAACACTTACCGTGGAAAGTAATATTTCCCAGATTTTCCTTGCTGGATCCTGGTTGGAAAGTGAGTTAACTTTTCGACACCTGTGGAGCAGACATACCTTCACCCGTATAACCTACAGACTTCATTCACGGAGTACCCATTCACGACAGTGGTAAGTCCCGGAACACAGGGGAAGTGGGGCTATTCGAGGCAGTACAGAATTACATTTTCCTCTCTCTGTCTTCTCACCCACCTCCAGGGAGGTCCTCCCAGTAAAGCCGCTGAACCTAGAACCCGAACTGAAGAGATCAGAGACACCCACATCCCTCCACCTTTTTTCCTTGCGGCCTCCGGCTGTGCGCGCTCCAATAGCGGTGATTGTCCCATTGTTGGGTGACGTGCAGTGGGAGGTGGGGAGGACAATCATCCAGTCGTCCCTGCTGGGCATTGGACTCAGGTTAGTGGCGCATGCGAATTCTTGGGCTGCTTTCAATCATTACATCTATATTTTGTCAGTGATCCATGGAACTACCCCAGAAGCCTCTGGTCTGTAGGCACAATGTAGTTTCTGACGAATGTCCAGTGCCTCACAAATCATCTGTATTAACTCATTTTGAAAATTAGTTCTTCAGTCATTCTCAATCGTTATTGGGAAACCGAAGCGTGGGATGATTTCTCTCAACAATAATTTGGCAACAGTCACTCCATCATTTCGACGAGTAGGGAAGGCCTCCATCCACCGGGAAAACAAGCAACTGATCACAAGTACCTATCGAAGCCTATTACAAGGTGGTATTTCAATGAAATCCAATTGCAGTCTTGTAAAAGGATCACTCTCCCGTCCCATGGTTCCCAAACCTACAACTGTTTTCCTCCTTGGGTTTATCTGCTGACGTACAAGACATCGCTGACAAAGGCTCTCAGCGATCATCCTGAATTTAGGACTATACCAGGTTTGCCTGAACAACCTAATCATGGCATCCCTCCCAACATGAGCTTGATCATGGTACATTTGGGCCATGTTAGAAATCATGCTATCTGGCATTACTGGTCTTTCATCTTTGTAAATCCAAATTTCATCCTCTTCTCTTTATCTACATCCTGCTTTTAAGCAAATGTCTTTTTCCTCCTCACTGGCTTCCTCTTGCATTTGTCTTACCTCCTGCCAAGTTTCAACTACTGTTGTTAGCATTAAAGAACTTGAAACATGCTCTTCTTTTCTGTCCCGATTTATAGATGCAAGATTTGTAGCACAGTATTTAGCAATAGAGTCAACAAAGCGGTTGCCTCTGGTGACATAATCATCTCCTTTCTTGTGAGCTGCACATTTTACAACAGCAATTTTCTCAGGTAACTGGATTGCATCAATCAACATACTTACAAACTCAGCATTTCTAATGGGGGATCCTGCAGAAGTTAAATAACCTCTTTGGGACAACAGTTGATCATAGTCATGGACAACCCCAAATCCATACTGACTGTCAGTCACTATGGTGACTCTGATCTCTTTTCCCAATTCACATGCTCGAATCAAAGCAATTAGCTCCGCTACTTGAGCAGAACAAATTCCTTTCAGACAAGATGCTTCTAGGACATCTGCCACTGTACATACAGCATATGCAGCACTCAGAGCACCCTCATCTGTTCTCAAGCATGATCCATCCACAAACATTACATAATCAGATTCAGGTAATGGTTCATCCTTAATGTCTGGTCTTGGTTTGGTACAATACTCAAGAACATCCAAACACTTATGATCAACTTCATTTGTCACCTCCACATCTATAGCATCAGGTAACAATGTAGAAGGATTCACATTTACACATTGTGTTATTGTCACATTATCTGCACCCAGAATTGTATTTTCATATTTTGTCATCCTGCTGGTCGTAAGAAACTGCGATTTAGTTCTAGTGAGGAGAATCTCCATCGAGTGAGGTACATATACCTTCACCGGGTATCCCATCACTATGCCTTCGCTCTGTTCCCGACTCACGCTTATAGCAGCTACTGCTTTTAAACATCCTGGCAATGCCTTGGCAACTGGATCCAATACAGCTGAGAAATATGCAATTGGCTTTCTCAATTTCCCATGCCTCTGAATTAGAACTGATAATGCACATCCCTCTCTCTCGCTGCAATACAGTTCAAACTCTTTCTCATAATCAGGCATTCCCAACGCTGGTGCTTCACACAGACTGATTTTTAGTTGCTCAAAAGCCTCAATTTCTGTCTTATTTAGCACTATGCGATCTTTTGTGTCTGCTCTTGTCAATCTCTGTAATGGCTTTGCTGTCAGGGAAAATCCACTGATCCATTGTCGACAATAACCTACCATTCTTAGAAACATTCTCACCTGTTTCTGAGTGTTAGGAGGTTTCATTCCTTGTATCATTCTGATTCTTTCTATTGTGACTTGTCTGATTCCTTGGGCAATCTTGTGACCTAAATATTGCAATTCTCTCTGGCAGAATTGTAATTTTGATGGTGACACCTTCTGCCAAATGGTTCAGTAATGCAATGGTATCTGAATGCAATCAATAAGTCATCAATAAATTTAACCAATACTGACTTTCCAGGCATGTTCAAATTTTCCAATGACTTCTTTAACAGCTGATTAAATATGGAGGGACTCTCAGTATAACCCAGAAGAATTCGGCACCATGCCAAAATCCGATCTCCAAACCGGAACGCAAATATTGGCTGGCTACCAGGGTGTAATGGAACTGTAAAGAACGCATTTCATAGATCAATGACTATATACCCTTCTGCATCTTGTGGAATTTGGTACAGGATTACTGCTGGATTTGGCATGACAGGACAGCATAGGACAACAATTTTATTAATCCTTCTTAAATCCTGCACTATCCTAAATGTTCCGTTGGGCTTTTTTTAGTCCCATTATAGGTGAATTACATGGACTGCTTACTATTTCTCTCAAAATTCCTTGTTCAATCATTTTGTTTATTACAGGAGTTATACCTTCAATTATATCTGTTTGGGTAACTCACTCCTTCCTTTACAGATACTTTTACAGGATCCACTCCTTTCATTAATCCAATATCTTCTCCTGTGAAATCCCATACCTCTTCCTTGACTATCTTTTTTAACTCACCAGGTATCTTTTCTTTATCAAACACAGGAAACATGTTGTTTTGCTCTGAATCTATCATTGACATGGTCATTCTATACAATCTATCTTCATCTGGAGTTTGAAGTTCAATGCCATCTGGTGAACAGTATGTCCCTGCCAAGAAGGTTAATAGGACTACTATCACACACTACAAATCGATGCATATCTTTGAAGTGGTCAATCTCAACTTCAACTGGTTCAGTAAGGGATGTTTTAATCTGCCTATTCGCTACACCTACTACTTGGATCGAGTCACTTGAGAGAGGAAGATTTTGAACTTCTCCTGATCTAACAGTAGAACGGGTAGCACCTGTGTCCACTAGGAAAGTTACAATTACACCATTCACCATTCCATTCACAAAAGGACCAGATTGATCTACCTCTAGAGTTGCGCCAAGTACGCACTCTTCTCCCTCTCCTAGGCACCGTCAATAACTCTCATCTTTCTCACTCTCATCTTCCTTCAGCCAATACCGTGAGCTCACATTCACTCGAGGTGATCTTGTTACCTGCTCTCCTTCGAAGAATCCTGTCTCTGCACTGTATTTCTGTAGATTTACACTGTGTGGAAGTGGTGGTTGTGGCACCTGACTCTGCTGGGTAACTACCTAATGCTGTGGCGATGACTGCTGATTTACCTCATTCTGCACCTGTGGATTCAATGATGTATTTTCGGGAATAACTCTTGGTGGTAACTAACACTCTTTCTTCCAATGCCCTAACCTGCCGCAATTGAAACATGGAAACTTTTTCTTCGCCTCTTCCAAATTACCCATTACTTTTCCTTTGTTAAAGTTCCCTTTCAATTTTGCTAGACCTCTATCATGACTTTTGTTTTCTAATTTAGCTACTTGGTGTTCAGACACTTTCACTTGTGTCCACATGGCTTTCTCTTTAAGCTTTCTTTCCTCAGCTTCGATCTCATCACTACAACATTCTGCATGCCTCAACACCTCATCGACGGAACATGACTGCCAACCCATCAAGATATGCTTGATCATATCCCCTATTTCTGGTCTTAATCCAAAGACAAATCGATACACAAAATGACTCATGTCCTTTTCGCTCAATTCTTCATATCCACTGTACTGTTTAAACACTAACAACAATCTTTCATAATATGAATGTACTTATTCTTTGGATTCTTGCAATGTCCTGTCAATCTTTACCCAATCTGTTTCTTTTGGGGGAATTTTATTCTTCAAGAATGTTATTACCTGTTCATACTTTTGCATTACCTCAGGTCCTGGAGCACCCGCCCTTGGATCTCTTTTGTACTCTGTTTTTGGCCAATCCACAGTAATCTTGCATTCAGATCATAAATCTGCTGGTACTAGTATGTCGAACAATCCATCTAAATCTTCCCATAATACTTTAGAGACCTTTACAAATTGATCCACTTGTCGGTACTATTCCACTGGTTTCTCTCATAACCTAGGGAAATCATTTGTAAATGACAATATATCTTGTCTAGTCCAGGGAACATGCACATACCCTCCTCCTGGTATTTCACTCATAGGAAACTCATTAGCAACAGGCTCCTTTTCTCTAACTGGAAATGCTAACTTTGTTTTGTCACTAAATTCTTCTCTTTTCTTTGACCATTTATTCTTCCACTGTTCCACATCTCCCCACTTCCTCAACAACACAATCAATTCTTTTATTTGAGTTAATCTTCCATATTGTCAATGTCTTTTTCAGTAAAATCTACTCTGTACGGCTTTTGTAATGCTTTAATTTTTGAAAATTCTATTTCAAATTCATTCGCCATTCCTTCTAATAAATCATGCAGATTTGTAGCTCTCCATGTAATGCTTTTACACATAAACATTAATTTGTCATCTTGATACGTTTTTAATCTATCTGTTCCAATTGTTCCAATAATCAATTCCTTCATGTCGATCTTTAATCTGACCACATGTTATGTTATGTTATGTTATATATTTCTTATAACGCGCACTGCTAGTCGAGACTGTCCTGGCGCGAGAGAAGTTCAGTGTCAGAAACGAAAGAGATGCCAAGAAAAGACATGTGGATTACGTGACTTGCTTGAATAAAAAGGTTTTTAGGTGTTTTTTAAAGTATGTAAGGTTTGTCGTGTGTCTCAGATGGTCAGGGAGACTATTCCATAGCTGGGCGGCTCTAACCGTCATGGATTTTCCCCCCAGACGGGCTCTCTTAAATCTGGGAGTGACCAGATGTCTGAGGGAAGCAGATCTCAATTGACGCGGGGGCTGATAAAAGGCAAACCTGGCACTGAGGTATGGAGGGCATGGACCGTGTAAGGCCTTGAAAGCTAGTGTTAGGATTTTGAAGCGCACTCTGAGGGCAACTGGAAGCCAGTGGAGTTCCGCAAGTTGTCTTCGTACACTATGGCATTTGGGGATGTTGTATAGGAGCCTCACTGTCGCGTTCTGGACTACTTGCAGTTTGCGAAGCAGAAAATCAGGAGCGCCCACATATAATGCGTTGGCGTAATCCAGACGCGAAAGAATGAGTGCTCTAGCC
Organism: Lissotriton vulgaris; assembly: GCF_964263255.1. Taxonomy (NCBI): domain Eukaryota; kingdom Metazoa; phylum Chordata; class Amphibia; order Caudata; family Salamandridae; genus Lissotriton; species Lissotriton vulgaris. Next base: position 41,454 of record NW_028249215.1, read on the forward strand.
ACTGTTTCCTTCGCTTCCTGGGGAAGAAGTGGAAAGAACTTCCGGAGGGTAATAAGGGTACCATAACAGGTTCCCGCCAATCTCGAGATCTGATCTCGAAAGCACAGATCGGCGCCAAACCAGATCCCTAAGTTTTTAGCAACTCCGCAATTTCCAGACGGGCACGGCAATCCAGTGGGCCAGATGGATTCCCTGAATCCCGCTGGGAATTGGCCATACAAGAGAATCTCCGACTTGTCCTCATTGCATTTGAGGGCAGCCTTGGCCAGCCAGGCAAATACTGAGGACAGGCACAATTGGACTCTCATTGTATCGAGGTTGTTCTTGTCCCACGTGAAGAGAAGCTGGGTGTCATCGGCGTAGGCCATTATTTTAGCACCCAGACTCTCTGCAAGATTTCCAAGGGGGTCAGGTATACATTGAAGAGCAGGGGGCTTAGAGTCGACCCTTGGGGGACTCCAGTGTCCACCTTGCTAATCGATGACTGGTAGGGAGGGAGCCAGATTTGTTGTGAACGGTCTGTGAGAAAGGACTTGACCCATTTGAGAGCCGCGCCAGTGATGCCAATGTCCTCTAGCCTCTAATGCTTTTGGTTCTTGGTCTTTTAATTTCAACGTTTTAAGCCAATCCTTAATTCCTTTTCTGTGGATCCTACAGGAGTTTGCGTTAAATCAATCTTTTCTAAACTCCTTTCAGGAGTTGCAGAATTGACTCCGCCCCTGTCGGGAATTTATATGGCAAACTCTGAATAAATGTTCATTCGGGTGGTGTCCTATGGCTACTATGCCTCACTTCAGATAAATCTGGATAAACCTTTTCTCTTACTTTTTATAAACTCTGATTCAAAGGAATAGTTAATGATGGTTCTTTTATTTTCTGATTTTCAAATACTGGAATCACAGGACCTATCGTTACTGATACAGTCACCGCTTCTATATTTTTAGTGAGTTCCTGTATCTTTTCAGTCAATTCATTAGTAGATCGCACATATTCAGACGTACTTGTGTTTTCTTCAAATCTTCTTTCTACTCTGTCCATACTGTTTTTAGTTTCACAATATTGTCCTGGAGTACCAGTAAACCTAGTCTCCATTGACGAGACATTTGAATTATACCTCAATTCTTCTCTCTCAGTATTTTTTTTGCTTTCAGAAAATCGTCTTGGAGTACCAGTAAATCTGGTTTCCAATTGTGGGACATTTGGAGTCACTGCTACTGGACTCGGTTGATACGGAGCGGGTCGTCTATTTATTATCTCCTCCAACACTTCATCCTCTGTCTCATAATCCCCATAACTCTTTTTTCCTAATTCCACATTTCTCCTCTTCTCCGTCCACTTCCGTCCTACCATATCCTCAACTGTTCTTACCGGATACATTCCATCACACATATCAGCATTTCTCCATCTCCGCATTCTGCTCTCGTGAGTCGTTCCCCACATACCTCTCAATCTATCTCTAGGTCCTCTGAACTATTCTTTCTTGTTCTAGCAAATGCATTTCATCTTCCCACCTCGGTCAATGCCTCAAATTGAGTTGGTCTAGGTCTCGGTTCAAGTTTGGCCATTCTTTCTCTTAAATTTCGTAACACCGCAGTACTAAAAGAACCTACTTTGGAAATGCCATCACTCTATCGTTCTTAGTGTATCTAGCCCAATTTTTTAACCATATACAGGTATGATAGCCATACTTTGTCATCATGTACGATGCAGGCGTTTTAGGTGGAGGAAGCAATTTTCCCTCTCTGGTAACTATTTCTTTGTCCTTATTTAAACATATTCTTCAATTTCTTACACCATGTAGGTTTCTTCTCCATAATAAAATTAAATTTTTACGATCATCTCCTAACTTTTAAGATAATTGTACACTCTTCCGCAAACTGCTTCGTTACACCAACCTATCACAGCGCGATTCACACTAACACACCAATCAGAACAGAATACATCACAATCGCCTTTAACCAATACTTTCACGGCTTTCGCTAACGCACCAATCAACACTTACTATGTTCTAGTTACGCTGACCAATCCAAGCGCGACACCTCTGACATCAGCCCTGCTTCGGCTGACACTTCCTTTACAAAATTTATCGACACACTGTATTTACACTTTTATACAACTAAAACCAGTTATTAACCACATAAAACAACTCCATATGTCTGTTTCGCTAAAACCAAAGTGATAGTTTCCACAATCTCACAAGAATTCTGTATATCCGGTAGAAAACGCTTACCTCTTCTCTACCACAGAATTTTAGTTTAGCCGATAAAGTAGCACTACCCTCTACCTTACCCTTCTCTCAAGCTTAGGTGAAACTCTATTACTCTCTCAGGGAGAAGTTTTAGTCAGAATACACATTGATTCCTGTGCTTAAGCCCAAGATTTTATAGGGTGCCTTCGCTATACATTCACCACTTTTACACGTAAAATGTCCCTAAACCTGTAACATACGACAATGCTACTACTTCGAAACCGACTATGTAACTGTGTGACTTACATGTCACACTTTCCTCTGCCTGCAGACAGAGTAACCAGCATCCTACTTCCCTGAAGCCGTACAATTTCAGACTACACATAACATAATACAGACTCAACATATAATGTTAGTCATAATTTCTGTACATAAAAACTTTATATACCTTATCCTTATAGATCTATACATTGCCTATCCAAGTTAAGCTAGAGCAACCAGACTCCTGCTACCAAGAAAAAGTGATCCAGCGCTGCTCAAAAACAAACCTCTAAACCATCACTATATCTGCCAGGAGCTATCACACTTTACTCATCGGTGGGTCCATAACACTGCGAGTCACTCATTCACACTAATCACTCTGCTCCTAAGATCAGTGAATAACCAGAGGATGAGCTGCTGGTTATGGCGGAGTGTCCTCATCTATTTAATTTAAATTCTATACATTATATACATGAGCATTTTATTAGACTGTACCTTGGTTTAATTCTCAAAGAAAACATTTAAGACACCCCCCCTATTTGGTCAATGGATCAGCTAGTAAATGTTAACTAATGGACAACAAGACCAGCTTAATTCTCCATTTATTAAATTTGTATGTTATAATTTGAGATCTCCTAGCATGACCTTACTTTATTAGACTCTTAATTCTAGTTCAATTAAACATTTTTATTTATCATCTTTAAGTAAGAGAAATGTATTCAATCAGTTTACATTTATTAGCAGAACAGTTCAGAAAAATAAGTCAAAACATATTATCAATCTCCTCAGCAACAGAAAGTAGAGTTAGGATAGCGTAGTTCCCCAAAACAGCCTCTCTATTCTTTCTTCATGTTCACCACCCATCAGGGCTCCGAGCCATCAAAAGTTAAAGTCAGAAAAATGTCAAAGTCTTTGCATCCAAAAAATCATTCAGTCCGACAGCATGTCGTGATGCGAAAGAAATTAAAAAATAAGCTTTTTTCTCTCTTCCAAACGATCTCTTTTATACGCTTTTTCCCTAACTATCTAACTAAAATTTGAAACTTTTAGGGTCCATACTCGATTTTTATTGGTCCATTCAAAGGGCGGGATGTGGATAACCTCATCTCCTCATTGTCCATATTTCCGCCTAGTCATAGTTCCAATCAGAAATAAAGTTCCAATCGTTCGTTATTACATTCTTTCATTTGTGTCCTTTAACTTGTCACATCACCATACTTTTCCAGGCTCATGACACGGACATCTCAACTTGGCACCATTCTGCTCTTCAGGCCACGCTGACCTTGACATCAGCAGCACAGGCACAGACCGTTTGCACGTGTCTCGAGCACAGTCGCGCATGTGTAGAAAAGCATTTTGTCGGAGTATCGCAAACGTTCATTTTTATAGTAGGCCGCGTGGGCTATAACGGGACCGATTATAGAAACAAACACAATTAAACGTTAGATTTCAAAGTAAAGCCCTTCTGTTTACCTCCCATCATTCTAAATGTACCCTGTTAGTTAATACCTAGCTTTTAAGTAACATTTAGGCATTGTTTTCTTACCATTCTCCGTCATTTCCGCCACAATTATACCTTTAAGAAGCGAACATGCATAGCTTTTCAGTAGATTATAGCATATGCGCACTATATTAGTAAGACAGTTTTTCATAATTAATATATTATGGTTTGCAACACAAGCAAATTAGTATCCCACGTGTATTTGTCTATGTGCTTTCTATTCTACGTTGGTTAGTTTTAAAATCACACAATTAATTAATGTTACAGTTATGGGAAAGGGACTTCACGAGGGGTATACAAAAACTTTTGTTTTTACCCTCGCTCCATCACATTACATGAGGACACATTCATTTTTGTTAGGCACGGGGAGATTACGTGATTGGCCCAGAATCACAGGATGTTCAGCATCATTGCAGAGACTCAAATCCAGTTCCCCAGATTCAAGATCAACCGCCCTAGCTGTTAGGCCAACTCCTCTCCCCTTTTTAAGTCATCTGAAGAGGTAGGTCTTGAGGTCTCTCCTGAACTGGATCAGTGTAGGGCTTTGCCGGAGGTGGAGGGGTCGTGGGGGGTCGTTCCAGGTCTTGTCTGCGAGAAAGAAGGACCTTGTGCCAGTTCTGGTCTTGTAGATGCAAGGCAAGGTGGCCAAAGAGAGGTTGGCTGACCAGAGGTTTCTCTTGGGTACGTTGAATGAGAGGCGGTTGTTTAGGGATCCTGGTCTGATGTTGTGGAGGGCCTTGTATGCATGTGTGAGGAGCTTGAAGGTTATTCTACTTTCGATGGAGAGTCAGTGGGGGTCACGGGGTGTTGGGTGATGTGGTTGCAGTTGGGGATGTCAAGGATCAGTCTGGCTGCAGCGTTCCGGATGGTCTGAAGCTTTCTAAGGAGTTTTTTGTTGATTCCGCCGTAAAGGGCTTTGCCTCAGTCATCTTTTCATCATCCATCCAACAAAATGTGCTTCTTTTGGAATCTTGATGGAAATGTTTCCACACCTACTTTTCTCCACAGTTATTTTTTTGAGATTTCACACTTGACCATTCTTAAGTCAAGTTGCATTCCATGACACCTCCACACCTTCCTCAGGATCATGTAACTGACACACCCTTTGTCACAATATTCGGTTTCTTTATACAAACCCAATCTTCAACTTTACCTTTCACCAATTTAGTAATGTTTTTGCATTTATAGCAACTTTTACTCTTCTGATGATTTCTTGTTATACTATCCTTTCCCAACTCCAATGACCACTGTTCATCATTTGAACCAAACAACCAACCAGGATTGTAGTTAGTTTTGAGATTCCTTCCACTCATAACTAGAAAGGGTGAAACACCAATGTCTTCATTATTAGTCTCTCCCAAACTGCTGTTTTCAACTGAACAACTAATCCAAATTGCACTCCATTATCAATTAAAATGGTGGTGGGAATTCCAGCTGAAACAAAAACTTGAGCTTAAAACACAGAATCGTGTCAGTTTTCCCAACAATTTCTACAAAAGACCACCTGGAAAACATATCCATAAAAAGAATCACTAATATCTTCAGTGGACCTACAAGTCCCATGATGTCAGTGACCACTGATTCCCAAGGATTCTTGGGATCGCATAGAGGTGGTCTTATTGTGCGAACAGATTTATCTGCTCTAGAACAATTGATACCCTCTCTAACATGTATCTCTATAACAGTGTCGACCTGAGGCCAACAAAATAGCTTTTTTACCTTTGAATTTGATAGATGAATGCTGAAATGATTTTATGACATCACTTTATGAGCATGCTACATAAACCAGACAGTGCAACAATTCTGTCCCCCTTCATTCATTTCATTTTCTAAAGAAAGTTCAGACCGTACTTGCCAAAATGGTCATGCAAATGTTCCTTTTCAGCCATTCGTAGCAGATACATTTGAACACTTTCTGCCAAACCACATCACCCGATACCCAATCTCCCGCTACTCTTTTTATGTCGAGGACCGACGGCTGGCTTGCCAGCCGGAATTCGGAGAATTAATGTCTTTCATTGTGTGCTTTAAACCCGCCTCTCTCTTCGTCTCTCCTCCATTGACTGGCTTCCTAAACGGAGGCCAGACATTGGAGGAGAGAGGTGTCCCTCGAAAGAAGCTCCGTCTCTTTCGGAATTGGGGGGCGTGTTGGTGCTGTTCTTTCCACTTTTAAGCTCTGCCTCTTTTGGGGACGGCCAAACACGCCCCCAAATCCGAAAATTTTCGGAGCTTTGGGCCGCCATTTTTTTTCTCGTCTGCTGGTGAGGATCGTCTTGGTCTTGTTTAGTAACTTCGGCTGGTGAATAGTTTTCAAAAACACCCACCCAAGAGGCACTCAAGACTCGTCTGATTTTGCCCTGAGATTCTGGACAGGTGGTGGGAATCCATAGACGGAACTGGGTGCATAATCAAAAGGTGCTTAGAAGTGAGTGAAATCCTGTTAAGAAAGCAGTAGGGTGGCCAGCTCTGCGTGCGAGAAAGGGGCGGGCGGCACTCCCCAGGCTGAGGCGACGAAATTGGATAGAGGATGGGCCACTGTATAGACTGCACAGGCTGGGGAGCTGGGGAAATCACGGCAGAGAAAGCAGGGGGCAGGTAGAAGGCTAGGGCGGGCCAGAAGGAAAGGGGCAGAGAGAGGGAAAGTTGGAGGAGCGCGGAGGCCCCTGCACATTGTTCTTAGTCCGAAGTTTTCTGACTGCAGGGTTTGGGCCGTATCCCCCAAGACGACTTTTTTTTTGCATTACGATTCAATTCGGGCTTAAAGTGGCCCGAGTGCCTTCGCCCCCTTATCGGAATCGGAGATCGGGGCTGCCTAGAAGGAGGTCGGCGTGCTCCTCTCTAACTCGGGCTGAGGAGGGACTCGCAGCGTCCGTTCCTGGAGTGGCTTGGAGTGGAGCCTAGTGCCTGCACAGCTGGGATCGGAGCATGGACTTGGTCGTCAGCCAAGGCCGTGATCATCTTGGAGGAGGTCGGAGAGTTCTCCCCTTCGGGACCTCTCGGAGGGGCTGCGAGGGTCGGCTCCCTCGGAGCGGAGCTCACTCTGCCGTGTCCTGTGGGAGGATTTGTACGTGCAGGAGGCTCGGAGCACAGGAGCCCCGGGGATCTCACCCGCCGGCAGCGATGTGGTTCTGTCCTGGGGGGCAGCGGCGGCTGCTGGGAATCCAGGGGCCCGGGCTGCAGCCTGTGCCGGGCACGCGGTCGCGCCTGCCCGGCATCTTGCCGCTGCTTCGGGGACCTGGTGGGCTGCAGTCGGAGGAGGTTAGCCCAAGTACCTGACGGACTGCCTGGATGGACCGTGCAGCTGTGAGTATCTTGTGGCTCCGGGGCAGCTGTCATTGCGAAGGGGCGCTGTCTTTCAGTATTCCTAGACAGACCTGGGACTGTTGTACCCGATGTTGGTGCATACCTAGGAGTACAACCTTAACTGCACTGATGGGCGAGCGGGCAGGTGTGAGTACGGTGGGGCCATTGGCGTGAGATGTGGTGTCTTAAGGGGCGAGGGTTGCTGTCGTCAACGTCCGGGGATGTTAGTTTTGAGTATCAAAGGTGTATGGACAGGTACATCTTACCGATGGCAGTTGCATGAAGGAGGCAGGCTTACGGCCTTGTGAATATTGAAGGTCAGACTGGGGGTGTTTGGAAGTATGTTAGAACCTGATGCAAGTGTCTTCTCGAGAGGGTACGTCTGGTAGTAGCCGTGAGAGCTGCGAGGCGGCATGGTTTGGGAAAGTTCAGGGGTTCGGACGCGCCCTAGGAAAGGCCTTGTTGGAGTTTTGAGTATGCCTGTGTGGTACATGGGGTGAAAAGTGAGGGGGTACCGCCACCTGTATCTTGTGTAGGGGTGGCAAAACCCGAGTGTCATGTGTGTGTGTGTGTGTGTGTGTGTAGAGGTGACATGATACTGCGGCTCATACCATTCTTCAAGTAGCCACTCACGGGGTGGTGGAGGGGCGCATTAGAATTGGGAGCTGAGAGTGGCTGAGCACACAATTTTTCTATTTTATTAGATGGGTATAGTCGATCTCAAAGGGTAGTTTATTTCTGACCTTATTTGACACTGTTGGGATTATTTGCACCTTTTATTGCTTGCAGCTTCATCTTATTCAGTGGCTTGGCTTGAAGCAACTCTGCAGCTTACTATTATGTTGTAACCACTAAATGATTGAAATTATGTTTTTTTCCAGAGAGGCTGTGGTTTAATATCGGGGAAATTGGTCCCCCGTAAAAACGTAAAACTTCTGTGATGGGACTGGCTGGCAGCAGCAGAGCCATGTGTGTTAGGACTGGGCTGCAACACCCTCAACACTGTCATATCGTTACAAAGACGTGTGTGCAGACTGAAGAACTCAAACTTGGGCCTAGACCAGGCCAGAGACTAATAGTAAAAGCAAAGTGAACGCTAAGAAGCCGTAGCAGACCCCTGCCAAGGGAGAGAGTGTGGGTGGGATGATCCATACCAAGGCAGTGAGCACATTTCGAAGGCAGAGAGCCAGGCCCACCTGTTCCACCCCATTGCTCAGGCAGGATATGACGTGGCCCTTAAGTATGTCCACTGGGTGGGCATAAGTGGATCTTTCACTCCTGATGTAAAGCTACCAAGGTGGCCACGGACTTACATAACATTGAATTGAGTCTGATGGGCATGCATGGGGCACGCCTGTTTGTGCCGTTTTTCTTGCCTCTGCCAAACTGTTTCTGCCATTTTTCTTGCCTCTGCTCCCCTGATTGTGCCGTTTTTCTTGCCTCTGCCAACCTGTTTGTGCCGTTTTTCTTGCCTCTGCCACCCTGTTTGTGCTGTTTTTCTTGCCTCTGCCACCCTGTTTGTGCCGTTTTTCTTGCCTCTGCTCCCCTGATTGTACCATTTTACTTGCCTCTGCCCCCCTGATTGCGCTCGTTTTTCTTGCCTTCTGCCCCCTGATTGCACTAGTTGTTCTTGTTTTCTCTGTTACTCAGGAGTGCATCTTCTGTGGCCCTCCACTGCCCGAGACAGCAGAGAGTAGCGGGGCAAGCCCGTGCCTTGGGCATCCATAGTTACCCCATGTGTGCCGACAGAGATGGGTGGTTGTCCTGCATAGAGGGATTTTTTAAGAAACGTTGTGTTTACGTGAATTTAAAAGACTTGCCGCGAATAGGACTATTGATTTGGGGGCATGATGAGCATTGAGCATGCCAGGGTTTATTATCTTTTATTAAGCCCTATATTATTAGTCATATCACACAGAATGTTTTAGTAGATGTCTGACAGCCCGCGCGGGCCCACCGGACTTTTGTCATCCTGTTTCCTCTGCTCCGCAAGCCATGGTGGAGTTGGTAAACGACCTCCTGCAGCTGCAGGCCGTGGGTGCGTGGAGGGACCTGACGACCAGCGACCAGCGACCAGCGACCAGCTGCGGGCCGCCACCATGCTGCTCGACACCGTAGAGGAAGGGGCCTTTGTGCTGGCGGAAATAGTCCCGGAGAACACCGACCACCACCGTGAGTACCACTTCCGTCCCCTTTTAGAGTAAAACAGCACGACGGAGGGAACAAGCACACTCCTGCCTGGCAAAACTTAAACTGCACATTTTCTGACGAACTGAAAACCAGCAGCTTTGTACTTTTTGTGAAAAATCTATATTGTGTAGGTAGCAATAGCGTTTATTGGTCCCACAAATGAAGTAAAACGTTTCTTTTGGGGGTCTAAAGAACGTTATCAAATCTCTTCCAAGTAGAATTCGTCCCTAAAGCACTACAGCTGAATGAGTTAAGTGTAACCCTCAACACATTCTTTAACTCACTTATGCAGTGATCAGCTAACACATAGACACTGCATTTATGTTGTCTGTGTGTGTGTGTGCGTGGCTCTGTTTGTGTGTGGCTCTGTCTATGTGTGCGCGTGGCTCTGTGTGTGTGTGCGTGGCTCTCTGGGGATAGCTTTTTTTGCAGGTGACTCTATGTGTTGGTGGCTCTGTGTAGGTGGCTCTATGTGAATGACTCTGTGTGGGTGGCTCTGTATGTGTGGCTCTGTATGTGTGTGTGCGTGGCTGTGTGTGTGTGTGTGCGTGGCTCTGTGTGTGTGTGTGTGTGTGTGTGGCTGTGTGTGTGTGTGTGTGCGTGGCTCTGTGTGTGTGCGTGGCTCTGTGTGTGCGTGGCTCTATGTGTGTGCCTGGCTCTGTGTGTGTGTGTGTGCATGGCTCTGTGTGTGTGTGCGTGGCTCTGTGTGTGTGTGTGCGTGGCTCTGTGCGTGTGTGTGTGCGTGGCTCTGTGTGGATAGCTTTTTTTGTAGGTGGCTCTATGTGTGGGTGGCTCTGTGTAGGTGGCTCTATGTGAATAGCTCTGTGTGGGTGGCTCTGTATGTGTGTGGCTTTGTGTGTGTGGCTCTGTGTGGTTGTAAATGCAATAGGTCATGCATATGCGAGCGATTAAGCTATTGGCATTGTAAATGACAATGCCACTTATTTAACGATTAAGCTATTGGCAATGTAATTGACAATACCATTTATTTATGATTAAAAAAAATAAAAATCATGAGCAATGCCAATAGCTCTACCTTTAATAATTCCGAGACCATTGCATTGTAAATGCTTGTTTTTAATGCAGGCATGCCATGATCATGTACTAAAGCCATGTGCAAATCATTCCACATGTCATCTTCACACTCTTCCAACTGTGTTGGCATTCTGGATGAGAAATCCACCTCCACATTATTTTTGCCCAGTCCATACAAGATTTTGTAAGTATAATCTTGAATTTGCAATCTTGCAGAAGCATTTAATGTACCCTCTGTTGCAGGGGCGGCTGGTGACTTTTGAAAGTGGTGAGGCATTAAAGTTCTCTCCAACTTTCATGGCAAGAGCAAGGCACCCATAGGGTCCCAAGTTGGAACCTCAAATATTGCAACAGGAAGGTGATAGATGCACTGCTTGAATTAATATCCGCTACTGGCAATCGCTTGGGCCACATCCCAATCCATCGTTTTTCACCCATGCCACCTCAGTTTATTTGGATCCAGCCATGTGCAAATCAGCCTTTATTAGAACCAACTGTGTAGCAAATTGCACTAAATGTAAATGTATTTGAGCTTATATAGCGCACAGCTACCCACAAAGGGCTTCCCAGCGCTTGCTTAGGGAACCCGTCCTGGTATTCCCCTGTGAGATAACCCCGGCAGGGTATCCACAAGGTGAAAGCCTGGCATCCCGCCGCGAGGGGCCGTTGTGGAGATTAAGCAAGCTATTGCCCAGAGTCGCAGAGTGTGAACCCGTGAGTCGAGAAGGCACCGGAGCGAGAATTATCGAGACCGTGGAATTTTTGAGCCCAAGACCCGCCGAGGCGGGGAATTGAACCCTGGTCCAGGGCCGATCTCAGCTTCCGGGTCTGCCGCCTCTAACCCCTGAGCTCCACTAAAGACAAATTAAACAAAGTAAAATGCACCAACCCCATTCACTTAGATCAGTGTAAAGCAGAAAATGTAATGTATATTTAAGTCAAAACGCTTTTAGTGCACACAATTCAAATTGATGGAGCCATTTCAGTATATGATGCCATTTAGCGAATTTGGATTGCATTCATATATGAACTGTTCACACTTAAAAGTTTCTCGGTTACCGTGAATGATATGCAGTTCAATTTATCGTAGCTGATTTCTATTTTCACTGTACACAAAAAGCAAGGTACACAGTGAAACATATATAGTGGACAGATTATAAAACATGTCAGGATCTACAAAGGCAATTTGGTGTGTTTTGTGCTCAGGTAAATTACGGTGCTGTTCTTCATACCAATTGCAGCTAGTTACACGGTTGGAATGCTTGTTCAGCAACACAGAGGTGTCAGAAAAAGGAACTGCAAAGCAGGAATCAGATTGCAAGTTATTTGTTTTGGTTGTCGCTTTGCCCGATCCTCATCAGTGGACAAACGAGGCCTATCAATTTGGCAAATGACCCCCGTTCAGAGCAGGCACAAATGACAGCAATTTGTTGTCAAACGTTTCACAAGTGATTTATGGATGCCCACACTGAACAGTAACAGATTTACCTCACACAAATACTCTGAGTTGATGTATAGCCCAAACAAATGAAAAAGTTTCTTTCTTTTTGGTAGGATATTTTTCTTTGGTGGGAGACTGAGTTCTTGAAGTCAAGGCCATTACTCTTTCCTTACCTTTGCTGTCCAGCTGAGTTAATGCAGCACCTAAACCCTTTTTACTTCCATGTGTTGTCACCACACAATCTGCATTAGGGTCAAAACTTTGTAATGCGTAATATCGCAAACAAGCAGGTTTTTTGTTTAAATGTGTTTTTATTATTTTTTTCGAAATTTTAAAATTATACATTGTTACAATATTTCAGTACACCGTAGACAGTATTATTAACATGCTTTTGTAATATAATAGTAGTATTTCACTTGCAGCAACATTCCAATAAGGCATATTTAGGTTAAATAGTAATACATTATCAATTCGGTGATACTTCTTTCTGGTTTACCTCAGGCAACCTGAGGGGTTGAAAATCAAACTGTGCACAACACAACATTAATATAAACCAAAAGGGACCTCATATTGACTCCTGTGCGAAAAAATGACTTTTCTGGTTGCTGGTAGGACACGATGCACGTTTAATGTCTAGTAGCTACTGGTACTCGCTGCACGCCGGTATTCTACGCTTAGGAATGTTTAAATTGGAAGGTTCCCATCGTAGATCATGTATGTCACACACTGGCCACTCTTCATGTGTTATATGAATTAGCTTGGATAGCAGTCAGTGAAGGGCTGTGCACTTGTTCCGTCACTTACATGTCAGAACTGGTTAGTAGCGCGGGACTTGTGATCTGGTTGTGTTACTCAGTTCTGGGACATATTTCTGGTAGGGGAACGAGTGTGGTTGATGGACTGGTTCTGCCAAATGGTGCAAAAGTCCACCAGGATCGCGTCCCAGCATCCTGCAAGTGGCTGTTTACGGATCCCTATCGCATCTTCCCTACGCCAATGCTATACTTTCTGCATGTGCCCAGCAGAGCAGCGACTGAAACCAGGCCGTCTCCGCAGGAGGATCAGGCGACTTCTAGCGCCTCGTGATCAGCCGCTTGGCCACTACCAGGCCGAAATCTATATAACGTGATGTCACTTTATGTTTCTTAGTTCTTCTATACAAACCCAGTACACACATATCTCAGGTCCAACTCAAGGTGCGTTCTGTGCACTGCACTAGAGTTGTGGTGATTTTTCCCCAATATTGCTGTATGCCCGGGCAGGACCAGACCATGTGAAGTAAGTCAGCCACAATTTCGCCGCACCGTGAGCAACCAGTATCTGTACGGATAAAATATTTATTGATTTTGGCTGGCGTTAGATAGGCTCTGTGTACGATATAGTACTGGATGAGCCGGAATCTTGCATTGCAGAGGATCCGGGTGGGGTCCTAAAGGATGTCCGACCATTCCGGCTCGGTGCAGGGGCATTGCAGATCTGCCTCCCAGTGAGCACGTAATGTCCTCAATTGTGGCGTTGTGTGTGTTCGCAGTCCTCCTGCAAACCATTGACTGGGTGTCGGCCTGTACTCAATTTGTGTAGGTACTGTACCACTAGGGGCGTGGGTGGTTCCTGCGCTAGATTGCACAATGTGAGCTGCAGTGTGTGTATCACCGACAAATACAAACGTATTCCTGTCTAATACGGTAGCATTTTTCAGCTAATTTAGGAATGGACTTAGCACAATACTCAGCATGTTCTAATAATAATGACCAACCGTCATCATTGCTCCTTGGAGTGGATGCTTCTTTGATAGCATTTACTAATGACAGTTTAAGTTCAATCCCCCTTTCCTCAATTATATGTCCCAGAAATTTCACAGTTTTCTCAAAATTTGTATTTTGAAAACTCTTTAGTCAATCCTTTAGCTGCTAGGATTCGCAAAAATGCCTCGAGTCCGAGGTCAAGTTTGCTTCTATCTTCCCCAAAGACCAAGATGCTGTCATTCCGTTTTCATTACCAAACAAGTTAAACATCAGCCTTTGAAAAACAGCACCTACCAAAACTAACCTGAAAGGCATCTATTTGAATCGAAAACACCCATGTGATAAATTCTGTGAGCTTCATAGAATCAGGTGTTGACGAGATGCGATGGTACGTAGCATATACATCAATTTTTGAAAACCAAGACATGTAATCATTTCATCATTTTTTGGTAGTGGAAATCTATCAATTACAATGTTATTATTCAAGTGGGACAAATTGACAAACAACCAGATGTTGCCATTTCTGTGTTGTGCCACGAATAATGGCGAAATCCATTCGGATGCCTCAATTGCTTCACTAACATTGGAAGAGACTATTATTTCCAACTCTTTGGATACCTCTTCACCTACAGACATAGGAATATTTCTGATCTTTTACTCTTTTGGGCAAGCATCAATTTTCAACAAGATTTTGCATTCAAAACCTATTAATTTGCCTAAGCTTTTGCAGAACACTTTGAAGTACTTTATTTTAACATGGATCCCCCCCATTTTAATTCCATCTTCCACGGTTAGAACTTGTTCCCTGCTATTAGGGTCTAGAATAAAATGTAAATTTTTTGATTTAACCAATCAAGCACTGACGGCCCTATTTTTTGCTAAGTACAATTACTACATTTCTGTCGTAGGGCATGGCAGTTTTTGCTACAGAGAAGATGTGCTTTGCAATCACAACAATAACATCTATTTTTTCCTTAGGTTTTAATTTATCTCTGCCTGGGTATAATTAGTTTTAGTACTGATCTTATGACAAAATTCAATTAAATGAATCTCCTTCTATTTTCCCCTTCTTTCAATGTCGTGTCACATCACTCTGAAATGTCTCCTTTGCAGACAATTGCAAAGATGTCCTCTAAAGTTGAGTCCCCATTCACCCACAAATGTTCTTGAATAGCAGGATTGCTTGCGTGCATGACTACCTGATCTGTAATCAAGTTATCATGTAATGCACCAAACTTGTAATGAATAGCCAGTTTGTGTAGTTCTGCTATAGTTGTCCACAGTTTCATTTTTGGTTTGTTTCAGCTGAAAACACCTATGCCTATACATACCTTTGGTGCAAAGTACTTATCTATATAAAGGATTGCAGAATTATATACATTAACACCCCCACAACCACTGCTCTAGACATAAAACGGTACATTTATAACCCTTTAGGGCCTAAAGAAAGTAATAAAAGAATTTTGCCTTGTTCCACCGATATCTTTCCTACTTCATTTATAGCTGCAATGTGGTTAAGAAAGTACTTTTTCCATTCCACCCATCTCAGTGATAATTCGGAATCAGAAGACCAAAAGGCTTGAGGCAGGCTGATGCTGAAGTTTTGTGTGGTCATGCTGTTAAGTAAACTAGTTCTGTGACTCTCCTGTCCACTGTCCACTCTTCACCATTCAAGACACAGTGACTTCATTGGAAGAATTACCCACAACAATGTAGAATAGTTACTATGCAGAGCAACTGCACTTTTGCATTACTAGAAATGATGTGCCAGTTCCTTAATCTTTTTTGTTCCTATGATGATCAATAAGATTTCTATTGCCTTACATGCACACTTTATCTGCCAGTTCCAGTAAAGGCCAGTGGAGCCTTCACCAAAATGGCACCCACGCAGAATAAACGTAACGTAATGCATGATAACGCAACGCGCTATATGCTAATCCCCTCAAGACACAGGACATGTCCCGAGATAAGGTAGCGTGAGGCATAGTGGTGGATTGTGGGACCCTCGAGAATGGTGAGCATGCCTCCTCAACAGCGCGTTCCTCAATGGCTGCCAACTTTGTAAGACGCAACACCAGATTAAAATGGGTTAGAAAATAATGTTTGTTACCTTCCCATGGTATCGTAGTAGCATTGTACGCAGGCACTTTCCACCAATGAATTCCTCCAATGACGCTTATCCGTAGAGTAATTGTCTTCAGTGTACCTCGTTCCTAAAACAATTCTGTCTAAAATTCACAGTAAGATCAGCTGAAATGGGTTTCTTAATGTACTGCTGACAACCTGTCACCAAATTGTATTCACACACAATTCAGGTAAAACGGTGATCTCTGCTTAATTGTCAAAAGTACTCATCACAGCATGAACATATAGAAGACAATCTGCACATCTCCTGCACCAACAGCATTCTCGAACAGAATAGAATGCTCTCAGCATCACTGGAATTGGAACACAGAAAGAAACATAACACAAGCCCACAACACAAGGCTATTGAAAATATTGTGTTTTCTTCGGAAAAGCAGCGATGCCCATTCTACAAGTGCTGGTCAAACTTTACCAGCAATTCATGATTTTGCCTTGCATTTCGCAGAAAACATACAGGTATATATGTATGTACGTGTTTTTTACAGCGCAAACATAAATGGGAAGTAGCAGAGCACTTAACAGTAGGAAAGCTCCGAGGAACATGCGTCATTGTAGCAGAGGGACCAGTGACAGACGGTTTCCCACCCTGACACATGCTGAGGTTTAGAGAAGGAACTTAAGTGCTCATTACGATGGCAGACGGACTGTCCGCCATGGTGGTGTAAATCGAGACTGTCTGCCAGGCATGCAGCAGTCCCGCATACCCGATTAGGATGGGACCACCACAGCGGCGGTCGCTTACTGCACCTTTAACATTGCGGGGGTGGCTGATGTCAAAAAGAGCATGTTGTGGATTTCACTGCACTATGTGGCAGGCACTACACTGTGCCTGCCACTTGGTGCAGTATCCCCCCAGTGCACCCTCACCCCAACACAAGGGGGCCCGCAACTGGCTCCAAAAACCAAACTCTGCATTCCTTTCAACGGCGGTTGCACCACCGCAGAAAGGCTGGCTGGAGACCTCATCATAATTTGGCGGTCGGTGCTTGCTAGGCACCGCCACCATTTTATGGATGCAGACTGCTCTGCTGTGAAATCAAAACGATTGCCTGCGGCGGTTCCGTGGCAGACGTGCTTTGCCTCCGCAGCGGTCTGGATCGCACCACCATCGTAAACAGGCGGTGAGAGAATCGAGGTCCGCAGGGCCGGCGGACCTCACCGCCGGCCCGGTGATGGTTGTCCTTCCGCCATCGTAATGACCCCCTCAGGCAGTCATGAATGCATACTGGCCAACACACCCAATTTAGGTGAGAGACTCCCCACTTTTTAACCTAGTAGTGGCTAGTAATTAGCTGTCACCTGTCTAAAATTGCCTCCACCTCTAAGCAGGTTATTCGGGAATGTACATTCCTCCGGTTTAATTTTCTAAATCTTCCTTTTTCCACATGTTGGGATATATGAATAGCAGAAATGATAAGAGATGGAGGGTGGAACTGTGTAAATGGGCTAGCAGTGAGAGTGTTATCAGATTTCAACAGGCACAACGCTCGGACAATGAAAAAGCGTTGGTGATGGCGACAGCATGGGAGATGCTAGTGCAGTCGCTG
The DNA here is from genome assembly GCF_964263255.1 of Lissotriton vulgaris. Taxonomy (NCBI): domain Eukaryota; kingdom Metazoa; phylum Chordata; class Amphibia; order Caudata; family Salamandridae; genus Lissotriton; species Lissotriton vulgaris. The sequence goes on from NW_028249215.1 coordinate 58,810, forward strand.
GCTGATCAGCAAATAGAGGAAGAATAGATAGAGGGCGCTGTTGCTGTAATTGGCTCTGTACACAGCCATCATAGGTGCATCACAACTGCAGTTGGGTTGAGAGAGAGAAGTGTTTGGTATTCTGTGATTCAAGTAATACACTCCAGTGGCAGGGGGGGATTTAGTTGGAGTTAGAAGTATATTAGCGATTAGGTTGAGATATATGTAGAATGAAGGGAGAGAGTAATGATTGGATTATAAGGCAATTATAAGAAGGAGAACTGCTGCAATACGTGTTAATTCTGTTTAAATGCTATAATATTAAAGTTCTAGACATCGAATTAAGGGAATATGATAGTAACCTATTGTTAGAACTGGCTATTTCTGGTAGGCTAAGGCTGACGCCAAAGCCAGGCAGAAACCACCATTCTAGTCAGGGCAAGGAAGTCACACGCCAAGATAACCCCTGCTCACCCCCTTGGTAGCTTGGCACAAGCAGTAAGGCTAAACTCGGAGGCAATGTGTAAAGCATTTGCGCCAGCGCACAACAGCAACAACATACTAGGCACACCACAAAAGAGACTCCACACAAGGTTATTATAAAAATAACTTTTGTATTGTAAAAACACATCAGATAAAATCACACATATACATTGTGCCAACTGGCACGGGCAATATTCACATGGGATTATGTACACAATACAGGGCCACATGGGCACCTGTCAGAATCAGATATAGCACTTCTAGATAAAATGTAGAATGTAAAATCACTTCTAGAATAAAGAATAAATGTAACATAAAATAATAATCAAAGATAACAACCAGTAACCACTGGTAACAGGAACCAGGAAATTACTAGGACCACCTGTACTAAAAAAGAAGAACCACCTAAGTATCACACAGCCTTTAGGGGTCTAAGGAAGAATACATTACTCATGATGCAATAAACCTACATTCAGAGGAGTAGAAAAGACAACCACCTAAGTATCACTCAGCGTTTAGGCATCTAGGAAAAGAACACATTACCCATGATGCAATAACCTACATTCAGAGGAGTAATAAAGACAACCACCTAAGTATCACACAGCGTTTAGGGGTCTAAGAAAGAACACATTGCTCATGATGCACCAACCTACATTCAGAGGAGTAATAAGGGAAAGAAAAGACACATGATGCAATAACACATTCAGAGGTGCATAATAAATCAATAGCGCAAAAACTCACATTAGCAATAACTATTAAAAAGCAGAGAAATCACATTGCGCCAACACTACATGAGCCACTACCTGTGGCAGTCCCTAGGCCAACTGGCCTTGTGGGGCAAAGATGCCCTGAGTCCAAAGTCAGGGTGCGCTGCCATGCAGCGCCAGTTTCAAAATACAAAAAGCCTAAACGTGGCAGCTGCCCACAAAGTGCTGGGCAGCTGGGATCAAAAAGCTGTGGCAGGGCTCTCAGTAGTCCCTAGAACAAATCTGCGCCACCTGAGCCACACAGGCTCTAAAATAAATATCTCTCTGGAGCCCTCTGGCTCCTCAGCAAAGATGTCCCCCCTGAGCTTAACCGGCTCTATTCAGCGTTGGGGCGACCCACTGCCATCCGGGGCCGCCCTGACTTGTGCCTTTCAACAAAAGGGCCCTCGAGCCTCGCTGGGCTCGTACATCACAAGAAATGGCCCCCCTAGAGCCTCTCAGGGCTCTCACACGTTGGGGCGACCCACTGCCAACTGGGGCCGCCCTTGAAGCCCTCACAGCTTCGCACTGGCACTAGGCGCGAGCTCGCGCCACTGGGGGAGGGGCGGACACCGACAATGTGTCCCAGCGCCCCTCCCTTCTCCTCTGCCTCACTCTGCCCGGCCCCAGCCCAGACTCACCGGGACTCAGGGGCGGGCTCCTCCGGGCGACGGCTCTCCGCACTCGAGGCTCTCCCTCCATTCGGGGAGCCTCGCGCTGGCCTTCCTCTCTCTCGCCGGGGCTCCCTCGACACCCAGGAGCCCCAGCAGCGGGCCACGCGACTTCTCCACTTCCCGGGCCCGGTGGTGATCACGGCAATCCTCAAAACACGCCCGGGAGCCAGCCAATGACAGCGCGGCTCCCGGGACCAGCCCCTGGAAGATACTGAGCCGTCAGCCAATCAGGGCGCGGCCTAAGCGATGACCCGGCGGCGCTGGGCCAATCCCAGCGCGGCGTTACTGGAGGGGCTCGTCTCGCTGGGCCAATAGGAGCGCGGCGGCTTCGATCTTCGCTACCTCAGCTCCTGGTCACGAACAGCAACTTGAGAGGGTGTTCCTGGCCCCGGGCCGCGGCGGTGAGCTGCGGCTTGATGACTTCACGCCGCCCAGGGTCAGCAGGGCGAATTAGGCACCCCCAAGTCCAAATAACAGCGCTCCTAAGCGCTTAGGGACAACAGCAAAAGCGCGCTCAGCGCTATAAGTAAAAATAAAGCACTCCTAGCGCTATGAGCAAAACACAGCGCTCCCAGACGCTGAGGCAACCACACTGGTCCACAAGCCCTCCAGCAGTCCTGGAACAATAAAGATGGAGCAACAAAGCTCCCTGCAGGGAAAATCCATCAGCCCTCTAGGAAATGCAGCAGGCAGGGGGACAGCCAGGAAGAGTCCCCCAGCAGTCCATCAAATGTCCAGGAGCTGGGCAGGGCCCAGGGATTCCCCTGAGCCCCAGCAGCAGCATGCCCCTGGCAGATTCAAGTTAGAAACAAGAACATTTTGGAAGGGGACACACAGCCCCTTCTTATACAGAATAAAGTCTTTGAAGTCCGTTGAAGTCCTTTGAAGCAGGCAGTGTGAGAACCAGCTAAAACTGGTTATAGGGAAGTCCCTTCAGTATCAGGGACAGAGGTGACAGTCGCCCAGCGGGAGGTGGAGCCAGCTTTGTAGTTAGGCAGGCACAGCCCTTCACTATCAGGTGCCATCTCCTCCCACTTCCCTGGCAGCAGATGCTGCCTTTCATCTATGGGCTGACTTCAGACAACCTCCTGGGCTCTCCAGCCCCTGTCATCCTCAAACCAGACAGTCAATCCACAAGCAGGCCCAGGCACTCTGGGCCAGGCTCACCAGCCAATCACACGCCAGCACCAACTTACACAAATATGCCAACTTCCAAAAGTAGTACTTCTAGACTAGACACAGTCATGCCGCATATATCATTTTGCAGCATTCATTCTCACGAGTTCATACATACCAAACTCGCCCCTGCACTCCCCACACATCAGGAACTAACTTGGGCATACATATTCCCCATTCATTCCTATGGGAGGGCAGGTCACCCACCACTCATTCACAGAGAGCTCAAGCACTTTACACTGTACCACAGTGAAAAAGTGCGCAGAGGCCTAAAATCACCAACACCAGGTTCCATAAACAAGCTAGGAAAAAGCAAAAAGTCTAGGGGTGAACCTGCCCAACGGGCCGGGTCCAACACCTATGATGTATATTGCACCTTGTCGAGAAATAACCAATAAAATATGCTATTAAAAAAAAATGAATAGCAGAAATTATGAGGCAAGCTATTTACAATTTAGCTGCATTTTTGCTCCACTATATTTTGTTGACATTTGTAAATTATGCGTTGTTTGTAAGTTTAAACTATGAGTCACCTTGGTAGACGATATCTGACTTGGCCCAATTTATTCTTATGCCTATGGGGATGTGCTTTCCATAACTTCTATATCTGAATAAAGTACTTCAGATGAGAAAGCGCTAATAGTGTATATTCTAAATACAACATTTCCCTGCACTCAATGTGTGTGTGTGTTTGAATAAATATACACACACAAACACACATATGTGCTCTGTAACTAAAAACAGTGTGCACCCCCACTTGCAAAAAGGTTTTTTAAAAAATATATATTTTTTTATTAAAGAAATGACAGGCATTTCACTTCAGTGCAGATAATCCCATCATGTCACATACAGTTGTGTTCACATGTATAGCAAATTCAATCAGATGTATACTTTACATATTTTATGCTCCATTCCCAGCTCTTCTCAGTTCTAACTCTATCATTGGTGACACACAGATCTCTCCTCTGTACATATTCCAATTGGACCATTTCCTGTCCCATTTCTTTGGGCATCCCCTTACGATAAATACTTCTTTCTCGGCTATCATGCATTTATCCATTTCCCTATTCCACACCGCTACTTCAGGTGGCTTCACTCCCCCTCATCCCCTAACGATTTCTCGTTTGAATAACGACCACTTGCAAAAAGGTTTGATTGTACCCGACCATCCACTTGCAAAGCAGTTGTTTTGTATATTACCAGAAATCTTGTAAAACCACTTGTAATCGTTCTGTAAGTGTGTGCTGTTCCTTGTTTTCAAAGGACGTGGTGGGAATATTAAAAATGTAAATGGACAATTTGTTTCCATTAGTGTGGGTGGGGACGGACGGACACACGCAGGCATGCACGCACGCACACACACATACACACACACACTCCTCCGGTTTTGTTGTATTTTATTTAGTTAGTAATACACTTAGCAACTCCGATATTACATTTCTTAGATACAGTCAATGAAAATGTCAATGCTATTAGGTACAAGAAGGCTAGGATTATGATTTTCCACTTCACTTTATTCTCTAACAGCAACACATCAATGCCAACATACGTGTACCATGAACCATAGGGAAAATTTTAATTTAGAATTAACCAATCACAGTCCCACTCCATGTATAAAACATCCTGGCAACAATTCTTCCTCCTGTTTCTTCCTGAGACCCATCCATTCTTGCTGCACCATTTAACCTTACTCTGGTTTCTACTCAGTTCCTGTGGGGTAGAAATAAACAGTGTAAGGTATAGTTCTGTAATCTGAGCGATCACAAAGTCAAATTCTTTACAAAAATACAGAGCATGAGTCCAACCTAATTTATTGACATTTTTATATATACACACCATAGTTAGGGTTGCCACCTTTCCTAGTGAATTTGTTCATGGTTTAAGATTCTGCAAAGACTTGGATATAATACTTAAACAGACTTTCTATAGAGCAACTGTATTAATTTTAAACATGAGTTTTCTGATTTTGTTCACTAACTATCACTCACAGATCACTAAGGGAGCTCTGTAACATATTTTAAAGGGTTGTCTTATATTTACTTTTTGAAGTATGTACTGAGAAGAGGGAAAAATTCAGCCGTTTGGGGATTTTCCCAAGAGGCAGGTGCATAAACGAGCCATAGTAGGGAGGACCAAGGACACTAGGGGAAAATGATACCTTCAACCACCACATTTGGGGCCCAGTAACCCGTCTGGTATGTGGCCACACAAATGAGGCCTGATAGTTATAGAAAAAGAAATTGATCTGCAATATCAACACAGTTTTGAAGTCGATCATGAATTAAAAAGTTCTCAATCTGAATTCAAAAGTGGGCGGCACGGTGTAAAATCTCAGTGCTAATATCTCTGAGAAAACCACTGATGGTGGCTGATGAGGAACAAGCAGCTGTAGTTATCCTGCTCGGCCTCCCAAACCCTTTGATGCAGTAGTTCATCAAGTTCTAGATAAGTTGGAACATTGTGCAAGTGGAACATCGATACAAGCAAAAACCGGCCTGGATACTAGGATAGCAGGGTTAGGCCATGAATGACAGAATAAAGGAATAGGGGGGAGGGGGGGGTGTGGCTTGCAGCAGAGTGGAATGGCCGTGCTCTAAAGCTGCTCCTCGGCCCTCGCTGCTGTTTTGAACAAATATCCTGTGCCTGTGCTCTTGTCTTTGCTCTAGACTTGGTGGCATTGTTCCACAGAACACCTGGGCTCCCCCATCCTGTCTCCACCGACCTCAGACTCTCAAACGCCGGGACTTGCCTACGGAGCCCGGCGCTCCTTCAGCCCAAAATGGCGGCCGCGATCAGGGGCCGATTCGCGGCGAACTCCGGAGCCGCTGCAGAAGTTTAGAGGCCACCAATCCATCTGTTCGTCCTGGTCGAAGCTTGGGGGGGGGGCGATTCCCTGCTGTTGCGGCCTATTCTCCATCTGGCTGGCCTCACGTGAGGCTCCACAACCGACAGATCACAGGTCCTCCCTAACGCCCGCGGCCATCTCCACGCGGGTCCCCGGCTTTGGGCCTACTGCCGGGGAACGTCTACTGACTGCCCGAGACACCGAATCCTGCCTGGTAGAGCCGCGACCTACTGGCCTGACTTGCCGCCTTACTACGTTGCCTCTCGCCGCCTGGAAGTGCTGCTCCTGCCACGGGAGAGTTTCAGTAAGACTAACAAAGACCACACTGTAATCATTGACCTGAGGGGAGTTGGGCCCTGAATTGGAGTTGCGGAAGGAGACGCTTAACACTCATCCCCCAAAGCCTGGTTGTGGTATACCTGCGCCCGCTCCAGACCTGGTGCTTGTTGGGACTCGAGTTGATCGCACAGTGGGGTTTCCTGCTTTCCCTGAGTCGGAGGAGCCGACTGATCGCTGCACCCCGGCGCAGACTGACTGCTACTTTGGGCCTAGCTTTGGACTCCGTCCGGGGCCAATCTTACCTTTGTACCAACTGACGCTTCGGCTGGACCGCCTCCCCTGCAGAACCTGGTCACCTTGCGCGGAGGGCTGGCCCATGGGTGCCCCCCCCCCCCTCACTCCTCCAGGCCAGATGGGTCGAATCTCCCACAGATATGCTGAGAGCCGAGAAGTGTAATCCACACGTCATAAAATCGTGAGTGGAGTTCCTGCTTCCCCCCCCTTTCGCGAGTCTGTCACTTTGCTTCACCTCTCCCGGCCCCACGGGGTCCCTAGACTTTCTGGAGGTACTGTCCTGGCTGGTGTGGGTCTGCCCGCTTCTCCGAGGCGGCCGTAGGCCCCACCCCGATTGCACGCTCTTCGACCTTCCACCATTGGGGCATATCCCTTGAGCCGGACTACGTGATGGCCTCCATTAAAGGAAATAGGACATCCAACCAGCGGCAGATCAACAAACTATCTTGGGGCTCTAAAGGAGAGCTTAAAGATGCTGGCCCCGACTCCGTATCTAAAAGTGCGACCCCTCCTCCTGTAGCGAAATCCCCTACTCTGGAGGACGTGATGGAAGCTATTGCTGGGGTCCGTTCTTCGTTGGAGACCCGTATCGACTCTGTGAACATTGAAGTGACACTCCTACGTGCAGACCGTCGTAAAATGGACACTAAAGTGAAAGACATAGAACTCAAGACCACGGCGCTTATTGATGATACCTCTGCCCTCCAGCAACAAGTGGCTCAACTCCAAAAACAACAGTGGCAAATGGGGGTGCTCCTTGACAACTATGAAGGCAGTGGCGGTTTTACCATTTGGGCGGTGGGGCGTTGCCCTACTAATAATTATCGGGCAATTTATTCGAGCGGCACGTTAATAAAAGTTTTATAAATTAGCGCGCAGCTCTAATAAATTGCCCGATAATATTTGCCCTGCGGCCGTGGTGTGAACTTCAAGCTTCACTCATGATGTTAATCACTGACTGACACTGGGTGGCGCACTGGCGCTGGAGTGCCGGCACAGACAGTCACAGTGCGCACTGCGCATGTGGTGTTTGCCCGGCTGCCTTTCTGCAGCAAGCAAAGTCAATGGATTTTAAAAAGCAAGCACTGCTGAGTACGGGGTTTGCCTATGCAACATACCCCAGTGCTTGAAAAATGAGCGGCGTTTTTTTCATGCTCTGTCCAATCCTGATGCTGCTCTCTTTAGAGAGCAGCTCTCTTCTAAAGATGATTCAGAAAAGGGAGCAGCGTCAGGATTGGTTACTGTAGTAGTACTCTCCTGTAACAGTACTACTACTGTGTGTTCTGTTCTCTTGTTCCCAGTGTAGTGTCTCAGCGAGGGGGTGGGAGCATCTAACGTGGTGGGGCAAGCAATGCCCAATCACTGTGGTGGCTTAGTGTTAAGCCATTCAGTGATTGGACATTTGTTAGTTGGTGGGCAAATCGGGCCGGCCCACGGCCAGTCACCCTTCCTCCATCGTCCTCGTGGTCGTCGGTCTCGTGAGTCGTGCGCATGAGGGACAGAAACTGGTCTGAGGCCTCACCTAGTCATCTGTCTGGGTCTGTCATCCCACCCTCACTTGAATTATTTTTGGAGCGTTGTTGAACGGGGACGTGTGAATTTCCGACCGGACCTGTGCAGGTAGGGTAATAAATATAAAAGTTGACATGATGAGGGTCGGGCAGCGCTAAACATGCAATGTAAAATGTTGTTGTGCGTTCTTCTGAAGCAAAGTAAAAAGTAAGTTGACAGAAGATACCCAATTGTCAGAGGACCCTATTGAAACAAGCATTGGAAATGCAATAGGTCTCGCAGTAGTAAAGTTTGAGCTATAGGTGTTATTTATTTTTTTGTTTTTTATTTATGTGTTGTTTTTTCTAAATAGCTAAATTAATAGCTTTCTTCTTTACAAAGCCAATAGTTATAATTTTTGTAAATGTGACACCTCTAGCATTTGTAAAGCAACATGTTTTGTATTAACGGGACTTATATGTGACTTATATGTATTGATATAAAAAAATCAATGGCTTAAAAAAAAAATTAATAATTAATACGTAAATAAAATGGATTTTATTTTATATTGCCAATAGCTTAAAGTTTATTAAATATATTTAGTGAAGATGCTGTGGTTGCGCTGAGTGAGGGTGAGTGAGGGTGAGGGTGAGTGAGGGGTTGAGGGTGAGTGAGGGTGAGGGGTTGAGGGTGAGTGAGGGTGGGTGAGGGGTTGAGGGTGAGTGAGGGTGGGTGAGTGAGGGTGAGTAAGGGTGAGTGAGGGTGAGTGAGGGTGAGTGAGGGTGAGTGAGGGTGAGGGGTTGAGGGTGAGTGAGGGTGAGGGTGGGTGAGGGTGAGTGAGGGTGAGTGAGGGGTTGAGGGTGAGTGAGGGTGAGGGGTTGAGGGTGAGTGAGGGTAGGTGAGGGGTTGAGGGTGAGTGAGGGTGGGTGAGGGTGAGTAAGGGTGAGTGAGGGTGAGTGAGGGTGAGTGAGGGTGAGGGGTTGAGGGTGAGTGAGGGTGAGGGTGAGTGAGGGTGAGTGAGGGTGAGGGATTGAGGGTGAGGGGTTGAGGGTGAGTGAGGGTGAGGGTGAGTGAGGGTGAGGGTGAGGGGTTGAGGGTGAGTGAGGGTGAGGGTGAGTGAGGATGAGGTGTTGAGGGTGGGTGAGGGTGAGTGAGGGTGAGGGTGAGTGAGGGTGAGTGAGGGTGAGGGTGAGTGAGGGTGAGTGTGAGTGAGGGTGAGGGTGAGGGGTTGAGGGTGAGTGAGGGTGAGGGGTTGAGGGTGAGTGAGGGTGAGTGAGGGGTTGAGGGTGAGTGAGGGTGAGGGTGAGGGGTTGAGGGTGGGTGAGGGTGAGTGAGGGTGAGGGGTTGAGGGTGAGTGAGGATGAGTGAGAGTGAGGGGTTGAGGGTGAGGGGTTGAGGGTGAGTGAGGGTGAGGGTGAGGGGTTGAGGTTGAGTGAGGGTGAGGGGTTGAGGGTGAGTGAGGGTGAGTGAGGGTGAGGGTGAGTGAGGGTGAGTGAGGGTGGGGGTTGAGGGTGAGTGAGGGTGAGGGTGAGTGAGGGTGAGGGTGAGTGAGGGTGAGTGAGGGTGAGGGTGAGTGAGGGTGAGGGGTTGAGGGTGAGTGAGGGTGAGTGAGGGTGAGGGGTTGAGGGTGAGTGAGGGTGAGGGGTTGAGGGTGAGTGAGGGTGAGGGTGAGGGTGAGTGAGGGTGAGTGGTTGAGGGTGAGGGGTTGAGGGTGAGTGAGGGTGAGTGAGGGTGAGGGGTTGAGGGTGAGTGAGGATGAGGGGTTGAGGGTGAGTGAGGGTGAGGGTGAGTGAGGGTGAGGGGTTGAGGGTGTGAGGTTTCGGGTGTGTGACGGTGTGTGAGTGTGAGTGTGTGTGAGGGTGATTGAGGGTGAGAGAGGAGTTGTTAGGCAGAGGGTGTGTGACGGTGTGTGAGCGTGAGGGTGTGTGAGGCTGAGTGTGAGTGAGTGTGAGTGAGGGGGTGTGAGGGTGATGGGGTGTGAGGGTGAGGGGGTGTGTGTGTGTGTGAGGGTGAGGGTGAGCGAGGGAGTGTGAGTGTGTGTGAGTTGTTGAGGGTGAGAGTTAGGGTGTGTGAGGGTGATGGTGTGAGGGTGATTGAGGGTGTGTGAGGGTGAGGGGATGAGGGTAAGGCTGTGTGAGGCTGAGGGGTGTTGATGGTGAGAGAGTGTGAGGGGTGTGAGTGGGTGCGGCTGTCCGGTGTAGTGAGTGTGAGCTTGTTTTGAGGGGTGTTATTTTTTGAGGGGAGTGAGGGTGTGTGAGTGTGTGTGAGTGTGAGGGGGTGTGAGTGTGTGTGAGGGTGAGTGTGGCGGGAAGAGGGCATCAGCTGGCAAACCAGAGAGCTCCCTCAGACCTTGGAGCGCCAATTGGCTCTGAAATGAAAGGCCACTTCGCCACACACACAGTGTACACACTTCCAGCTGCTGAAACGTTGTTCATCTGTGCTTTCACACTTGTAATCAAAAGCCCGGGCCAACCGCGTAATGGCCCGACCACTCACGTCTTATTCCAGGCCGAATTGTAATGCAACAAACATTGTGGGGGTTGATCGTGTGTCTTGTTCTGCAGAGAGCTTTCTGTTTTCACAAGCTAGAAAGAAACCGGGACCGAAAAAAAACTTTAAAGTATGTGCCACACAGCTGTTCAAAAACTGATACGCATGGTTTCATTCTTCTTGAACGCAGTTATCATTTGAAAAACTGTAGTTTTCTTGAAAATCCAATATTTAAAATGGGACGAGTCGCAAAATACATAGAATAAAAAAGTTAATTTTCGAAATGCATTGCTTTACACATCTGTTTTTCACACGACTTTTAACGTGCATACCCATTGATGCAATTTAGGGTTGCATGCATGTGTCTGTGTATATATTTATATATGTGTACATACATGTTTACATTCATGTTTATTTTCCTGCAAGCACACTCACACGCTTAGACAACCTTCATACATGTTAATGTATCTATCTACTACGTCGAGTATGTGAAGCCGTGTCTTGCAGGCAACGTGAACAGTTGTAGCGTGTTTGTAGACTTTATGGTAACCGATTTGTTATGTGACCTTGAAGTTGTGTGTAATATATAACAGGCATGATTCTTTTTTTTTTTAGGTCTCGCCTGTCGATGCGCATGCGCATCGAGCAAGCGAGACTATGGGGGCTTATCCACTCTTTATCCACTGCAAGGAATCGTGGCGATTCCTTGCAGTGCCCATGACTTTTAAGCTCAATGCGCATGCGCATTGAGCTTAAAGCGCGTGCACGTCCGTCTTGTTTTACCCGCTCCGCCCCCTCCCCTTCCCGCCGTGTCGCATTTCTCCTCCCCCCTCCCCTCTCTTCCCTCCGTCTTGTTTGTTTATTTTACCTGCTCCGCCCCCTCCCCTTCCCGCCGTGTCGCATTTCTCCTCCCCCCTCCCCGCTCTTCCTCCAAAAAACCTCAAAGTCACCATGGAGACTCTAAGAAAAATCACTATTTTTGGAGCCGATTCTCAGGATGTTTTAAGACCATTCGGGACCATTACGGGAACTCATGGGGATGTTGGAATCTAGAATTTATTGGGAATGCCGTAATTTCAACACCTCGTCATAAAGCAAGACAACAGACAGGCGTACAATAACTTTTATAAAAGAAACACTTCTCTAGCTCTGCCCTTTATTATTTTGCCAGTTTTACGGATCCCTATTTGATGATCTGATCCACCTTTGATCATTTCTGCTTGTGAAATATTATTAAATATTTATCGGATTTAAATTTGGTTTGGATTATGAAGCTCTTTCTGTATTTTTGCCTGTCCTTTTTGTAAACAGACACACGTCACAAGCATTTTTCCCTCAGAGGATTACTAAACCAAGAAGGATTTTGAAATGAGAGTGAAGGTAGAGGTTGTGGATGCTATTTTCAGCTCAGGGTCCTTTGCGATTGCAGCGGTTGTCTGCTGTTGCCTGTGTCTGTAATCAAGCTCTCTATTGGCTCGTGCTACCGGCTGCCAGGCTACGCTTGGCCTCTGGTTGTTGCTGGTGTTGGATGCAGCGTGAGGATTACGTTTCACCATCTAACTCCTGGTCGTTATCTCTCTTCTTGTATCTCAGGTCTTCAACCCAAGCTGCTACTAATAAGTTTCACAAAATTTGGGACTGTTTCCTTCATTCTTCATTTTACATATGCTTGTTTAGTGTAGTACACATGCTTACGCAGGATTAGTACTTGCCACCATTGCTCTAATTAGTATTTATTTTGCCTTGCATTATGTTGTAGTTGTTTGCTGGTTTCTTTAATATGTGTGAAATGTAGCCCTGGTTCTGTGTGTTTTTCTGCGCTTTGTTTATTTTACCCGCTCCGCCCCCTCCCCTGCCCGCCGTGTCGCATTTCTTTTTAAATCCCCACTTCCCCCCCTACCCCCAGCAATGCCAACACTGACGCCGTGCTCTGCTGCTTGTTTTTTTCTTCCTCACTTCTAGCTGCTGCAATTCCAGTCCAGCAGCCTGGGCGACGGAGGGAGGATTTGCAAGCTGAGCTGCTCCCATTTGCAATCAATTTCCGTAGAATTTGCCAATGATTTAAATGCTTACTTTTTTCCGCATTTTTGTTAGCACAGAGCTGTGGCATTATCGAACCGCCGTCGATCTCTTTCTGCTTACTGAATTTGCCAATGATTTAAATGCTTATTTTTTCCGCATTTTTGTTAGCACAGAGCTGTGGCATTATCAAACCGGCGTCGATCTCTTTCTGCTACTCAACAAGGCGCACTGATGAGCCAACTGGTTTAACGAGGATAGCGATGTTGGCCACCCTCACCCTCACTCACCCTCACCCTCACCCTCACTCACCCTCAACCCCTCACCCTCACTCACCCTCAACCCCTCACCCTCACTCACCCTCACTCACCCTCAACCCTCACCCTCACTCACCCTCACTCACCCTCAACCCCTCACTCACCCTCACCCTCACTCACCTCAACCCTCACCCTCCCTCACCCTCACCCTCCCCTCACCCTCACTCACTCTCACCCTCACTCACCTCAACCCCTCACCCTCACTCACCCTCACCCTCACTCATCCTCACTCACCTCACTCACCCTCAACCCCTCACCCTCACTCACCCTCAACCCCTCACCCTCACTCACCCTCAACCCCCTCACTCACCTCACCCTCACTCACCCTCAACCCCTCACCCTCCATCACCCTCAACCCCTCACCCTCACTCACCCTCAACCCCCTCCCCCTCAACCCCTCACCCTCACTCACTCACCCTCAACCCCTCACCCTCACCCTCAACCCCTCACCCTCAACCCCTCACCCTCACCCTCAACCCTCACCCTCAACCCTCACCCTCACTCGCCCTCACCCTCACTCACCCTCAACCCCTCACCCTCACTCACCCTCAACCCCCTCACCCTCACTCACCCCTCACCCTCAACCCTCACCCTCACTCCCGCACCCTCACTCACCCTCAACCCTCACCCTCACTCACCCTCAACCCCTCACCCTCACTCACTCACCCTCACCCCTCACCCTCAACCCTCACCCTCAACCCCTCACCTCAACCCCTCACCCTCAACTCACCCTCACCCTCACTCACCCTCAACCCCTCACCCTCACTCACCCTCACCCTCACTCACCCTCACCCTCAACCCCTCAAACTCACCCTCACTCACCCTCACTCACCCTCAACCCCTCACCCACCCTCACCCTCACTCACCCTGACCATCACTCACCCTCAACCCCTCACTCACCCTCAACCCCTCACTCACCCTCACTCTCACTCATCCTCACTCACCCTCAACCCCTCACCCTCACTCACCCTCACTCACCCTCAACCCCTCACCCTCACTCACCCTCACCCTCACCCTCACTCACCCTCAACCCCTCACCCTCAACCCCTCACCCTCAATCCCTCACTCACCCTCACTCTCACTCATCCTCACTCACCCTCAACCCCTCACCCTCACTCACCCTCACTCACCCTCACCCTCACTCACCTCTCAACCCCTCACCCTCACTCACTCACCCTCAACCCCTCACCCTCAACCCCTCACTCACCCTCACTCTCACTCATCCTCACTCAACCACCCTCAACCTCACTCACCCTCAACCCCTCACCCTCACTCACCCTCAACCCCTCACCCTCACTCACTCACCCTCAACCCCTCACCCTCAAACCCTCACCCTCACTCACCCACCCTGAACCCCTCACCCTCACTCACCCTCAACCCCTCACCCTCACTCACTCACCTCACTCACCCTCAACCCCTCCCCCTCAGACCCCTCCCCCTCAAACCCTCACCCTCACCCTCACTCACCCTCCCTCATTTTTGTTAGCACAGAGCTGTGGCATTATCGAACCGGCGTCGATCTCTTTCTGCTTACTCAACAAGGCTCACTGTTGACAAACACTGATGAGCCAACTGGTTAACGAGGATAGCGATGTTGGCCACCCCTCACCCTCACTCACCCTCACCCTCACCCTCACTCACCCTCAACCCCTCACCCTCACTCACCCTCAACCCCTCACCCTCACTCACCCTCACTCACCCTCAACCCCTCACCCTCACTCACCCTCACTCACCCTCAACCCCTCACTCACCCTCACCCTCACTCACCCTCAACCCCTCACCCTCCCCTCACCCTCACCCTCCCTCACCCTCATTCACCCTCACCCTCACTCACCTCACTCACCCTCAACCCCTCACCCTCACTCACCCTCACCCTCACTCACCCTCACTCACCTCAACCTCTCACCCTCACTCACCCTCAACCCCTCACCCTCACTCACCCTCAACCCCTCACTCACCCTCACCCTCACTCACCCTCAACCCTCACCCTCACTCACCCTCAACCCCTCACCCTCACTCACCCTCAACCCCTCCCCCTCAACCCCTCACCCTCACTCACCCTCACTCACCCTCACTCACTCACCCTCAACCCTCACCCTCACCCTCAACCCCTCACCCTCAACCCCTCACCCTCACCCTCAACCCCTCACCCTCAACCCCTCACCCTCACTCGCCCTCACCCTCACTTCCCTCAACCCCTCACCCTCACTCACCCTCAACCCCTCACCCTCACTCACCCTCACCCTCAACCCCTCACCCTCACTCCCGCACCCTCACTCACCCTCAACCCCTCACCCTCACTCACCCTCAACCCCTCACCCTCACTCACTTACCCTCAACCCCTCACCCTCAACCCCTCACCCTCAACCCCTCACCCTCACTCACCCTCACCCTCACTCACCCTCAACCCCTCACCCTCACTCACCCTCACCCTCACTCACCCTCACCCTCAACCCCTCAAACTCACCCTCACTCACCCTCACTCACCCTCAACCCCTCACCCACTCTCACCCTCACTCACCCTGACCATCACTCACCCTCAACCCCTCACTCACCCTCAACCTCTCACTCACCCTCACTCTCACTCATCCTCACTCACCCTCAACCCCTCACCCTCACTCACCCTCACTCACCCTCAACCCCTCACCCTCACTCACCCTCACCCTCACTCACCCTCAACCCCTCACCCTCAACCCCTCAACCTCAACCCCTCACTCACCCTCACTCTCACTCATCCTCACTCACCCTCAACCCCTCACCCTCACTCACCCTCACTCACCCTCACCCTCACTCACCCTCAACCCCTCACCCTCACTCACTCACCCTCAACCCCTCACCCTCAACCCCTCACTCACCCTCCCTCTCACTCATCCTCACTCAACCACCCTCAACCTCACTCACCTTCAACCCCTCACCCTCACTCACCCTCAACCCCTCACCCTCACTCACTCACCCTCAACCCCTCACCCTCAAACCCTCACCCTCACTCACCCACCCTGAACCCCTCACCCTCACTCACCCTCAACCCCTCACCCTCACTCACTCACCCTCACTCACCCTCAACCCCTCCCCCTCGACCCCTCCCCCTCAAACCCTCACCCTCACCCTCACTCACCCTCCCTCACCCTCAACCCCTCACTCACCCTCAACCCCTCACCCTCACTCACCCTCACCCTCACTCACCCTCAACCCCTCACCCTCACTCACTCACCCTCAACCCCTCACCCTCAACCCCTCACTCACCCTCACTCTCACTCACCCTCACTCAGCCTCAACTACTCCCCCTCACCCTCACCCTCACTCACCCAAAACCCCTCACCCTCACTCACCCTCAACACCTCACTCACCCTCACCCTCACCCTCACTCACCCTCACCCTCACTCACCCTCAACACCTCACCCTCAACCTCAACCCCTCACCCTCACTCACCCTCACTCACCCTCACTCACCCTCAACCCCTCACCCTCACTCACCCTCACTCACCCTCACCCTCACCCTCACACAGTGCAATAGTTCTCAGACCATTTCAGTTAGAGCTTTTAGAAATGTTTATGGCTTTTTTTATTTGTAATACTTTAGCATTGGCTACAGGAAACAAAAATGCTAAACATTTACAAAAAAAACCCATAAACAATTCTAAAAGCACTAACTCTAATGGTGCGAGACCTATTGCATTTCCAATGCTTGTTTGGTTTGTCTGCAAGAAAACGTTTATCACCTCCACGTGGTCGATGCAAAATCATGGCCCGTTGGCTTTTGAAACTTTTAATCTTGGAGGATTCGCTGGTTATAATGGCGCGGTAGCATATTTTTTTCAACACAGGCTCTCCATCCGTGAGAAAATATAATCTAAGATTTGGATCTCAGGAAAGCATATAGTGTAGCTGGAAACTACATCACGAGAAGCGGAAAGTGCCTGTTATTTAGAGCAGGCCAAAATATTGTTGTGGGACAAATTGTACATTCACTTTCTCTGGATCCGCGAGCCTCCTGTGAGCGTTCGGACTATCGCGAGCAGCTTACTGGGTGAAAATTCGCTGGTCCGAATGGACGTGCGTTATTTAATATACTGCTGTAAATTGCACACACAAAAAATAACAAGACGGCAACATCATTCTGTCTCAGGGCTATAAATAGGAGTAAGTGCACGAAGAGAACCTGCTAGGGTGGAGAAGGGTAGGGGGGAGCAGGGTATGCATTTATCTTTGTGATTTTCCATTGCGCGAACAGGGCTCCAGAGAGCTTTACAAAACAATCAGCGAACTCAAACCAATGCAATAACAAGAGAAACACCGAGCACGGCGTCAGTGTTGGCATTGCTGGGGGGTAGGGGGTAAGTGGTGATTTAAAAAAAAATGCGACACGGCGGGCAGGGGAGGGGGCGGAGCGGGGAGAGGGAACAGACGGAGGGAAGGCCAGATAAGGGGAGGGGGGAGGAGAAATGCGACACGGCGGGCAGGGGAGGGGGCGGAGCGGGGAGAGGGAACAGACGGAGGGAAGGCCAGATAAGGGGAGGGGGGAGGAGAAATGCGACATGGCGGGCAGGGGCTCAACACTTGACTGTCCCCAATTTTCAGAGTCAGAGCATGTAACAGCTTTTTTGGCTTCGAAAACAAGTTTGGGTTGACGGCCATTTGGCTTACCCATGATCGTAGGAGCAGTTAGTACTGGGGACAAAGTGTCCAACAGGAGTGGGAAGCGCACACGTGCTGGCTCCTCAAACAGAAGGTGGAATGGCGTCCGAGTATCAGCAGCAGCGGTGGTGCATCTCACAAGCCCAACAAGTGAAGGGTGCTTATGTATCTGCGTCCTTACTATGGGTGGAAGGTGGGGCCCTCACCTGCAAGAAGGGTGATTCGCACAATGACTTTAAGGATCAAAGAACGAACCACTCAAACAAAGGGAGTACATGCCCCACCATGTCCAGCAGGTACATTAAATTTATGCACAACCACTGTAGAGTTCACAGGAGATGAGCAGTGCAGGGATGCCAGCCTAGAATGAGAGCAGCTAAGCACAAGGTAGTGCAGTATCGCAGGCCCTGGAGCAATGATCAGACGTCTCAATTCAACAAGTTATTACCCATGCATTGTGGATACGATGCATCCGCTACTGCGCTTGGAAAACGTGCTAACGAGTGCCAATGGCGTAGGGGCAAGGTCTAATATCTTACAGCAGCCACAATGCAGAGGGCCCAGGGCGTCAAGCTCAGAGGAAAGTGGCGCTGTGCTGGTGAAATGCCCTACATGCAGTGTAACTGCTGCACCCAGCCCCCTCCGCAGTAGAGGAAACGACTCCATGGGCGTTCAGCACCAAACTTTGCCCGCCAGACTGCAGAGTTCAGGGTAGCGGAATAGTTCTCAGCGCCACAATTGCGATGGTGTCGGAGCGGCCTAGATAGCCCAGAGTGACAGGAAAAGTGCGCTTCAGGCAAGGATGTAGGCAGAGTAGCTCGGGGTATGAAAGAGGTGGATTTATAAGCGTACTTGAGGTAACCCTGATGTAGCGTGGGGCGCAGTATGCTCAGCGGGGGTTGCTTGGGCCAGACAGCGTCACTTTATGCAAGGCTTTGCCTGCTCTCGATCCCCGCAATCTGGTAGGGCACGAGCCGGCGAGCAGGTAGTGAGCGATCCGCTCTAGAGGTACCAAGCCCGGCTTGCAGGGTGAAGTAACTTACTGTGGAGGCCCGCCAGGGGCCGGTGACGTGAGGATTTCCCGGGGCCAACATTTTGGAAGTTGCGAGGTCGGGCCTCTGTCGCAGAGTTTCCTTCACCACGTGTGCACAAGGCTCTTGCTAGGAGATCCCTGCTCGTTACAGGAATGCGTACGCCAGTGTTTGGCAGGATATGTGGGCACTAGCGGAGTAGGCATATTGGCTGACAGGGAGGTTCAGACTGAAGCGTAAGTCCATTGAGGCCTATCGCCATGTGGAATCCCTGGGGCTCATGTAATAGCAGTTGCCACTCAAACCAATGTAATAACAAGAGAAACACCGAGCACGGCGTCAGTGTTGGCATTGCTGGGGGGTAGGGGGTAAGTGGTGATTTAAAAAAAAAATGCGACACGGCGGGCAGGGGAGGGGGCGGAGCGGGGAGAGGGAACAGACGGAGGGAAGGCCAGATAAGGGGAGGGGGGAGGAGAAATGCGACACGGCGGGCAGGGGAGGGGGCGGAGCGGGGAGAGGGAACAGACAGGGAAGGCAGATAAGGGGAGGGGGGAGGAGAAATGCGACACGGCGGGCAGGGGAGGGGGCGAAGGGGGAGGAGAAATGCGACGTGCGGATGAGGGAACTGATGTGCATGCGCTTTTAAGCTCAATGTGCATGCGCATTGAGCTTAAAAGTCACGGGCACTGCAAGGAATCGCCACGATTCCTTGCAAGTTGGATAAAGAGTGGATAAGCTCCCATAGTCTCGCTTGCTCGATGCGCATGCGCATCGACAGGCGAGACCTAAAAAGCAGCATTTTTAGGCGTCAATTAATTTAATTGTCTGGCAATCGGCTTGGCCTTGGCCTCTCTTTCAACCACCTTCGACATCCAGTGCGACAACTGTTCTGTTTATAGCCGTGTTCAACATTTGCAACCTCACATTACACCTTTAATTCTCCCAGAAAAGCCACGACGATTTACTAACTTCGCAGCCAGTCAGCCAACAGAAAAGACAGGCCGCCACGCACACGTTCCATGTTCGTGTAATTATTTTCTATTTAGCATACAAGGTCGTAGTGATGGTAGTAGTACAACTTGGTTTAAAATTAAAAGCCCAAATGACAAATGTGCATGAGAATACTTTTTAGCGCCATGCCAGTGACGTCTTAGTCAGAGCAGGTGAATCCGAACCCTCCCCCTTCGTCTACAAAATGGGCCCCGTGAGTCCTGACGGTGACGGTGACCACTGACAGGATTCACTGGAAACGCGAACACATTCCTGCATGCATGTAGCAATCGTTACCTGGAGAGCAGAAGGCTGCGCGGCGTTGATCTTGATGCCACCGGCTGCAACCTGATTTAATTAAAGCCTGGAAAATATTGAAATGTGAAAACACGAGTAGGCCTAAAGCCTCGCCATCGCCAAGGACAATGCTTACCAACCTTCATTATAATGAACTCAGTAAAAACATCGCATTTGCGACTCTTTTGTACAGGTCAGGGTCCTGAGAATTATTTATTGTGAAATACCCGCCGGCGTCCAGAATAGCATGCACGCTGCGGGGGGGTGCTGGATCTTGTCAGTGGTCTGGGGGCTTGAATGTTGGTTCTAGGGACGCCAAAGGGTTGTTCACATAATAGAAATGATTAAAGCGATGACCATAGCAATTTGTTTGTTTTGACGTTAAGTAAACCAGTGTGCACAGATTTATTAAGAGGCCATGACCAGGGAGAGGCATACGAGACAAATCCCCCATAAAGGTTAGCCAGCAGAATTACATACGGTGCAGTACGATTTTCATTTTACGCCTCACCACTTTCAAATGTCACCAGCCGCCACTGTATGAAGGGCGCGCGAGACGCAACAACCTCCGCGTCCTAGGAGTCCCGGAGCGTTTGGAGGAGCCGGCCACAGATTTCTTTGTGGAGAAATTAATACTGCAACATCTCCAACCGAAGCAGCTCTCCAACTATTTCTCCATTGAGCGGGCGCACAGAGTCCCCGGGGGCAGGCCAAAGCCAGGCGCTCCCCCCGCCCTATCATTGCCCGGGTATTTAACTTCTGTGACCGGGATGTCATCCTTCAAACGGCACGCGCGGGACCACCGCTACGAATAGACAATGCCCAAATCACAATCTTCCCTGACTACACGATGAAGGTCCAGGCTCGTCAGAGCAGTTTTCTTGAAGTAAAGAAGGCACTCCGAGCACAATCCATCAAATACGCCATGCTGTTTCCTGCTAAACTGCGCGTTGAATCGAATGGCAAGACTTGGTTCTTTGAGTCCCCTGCTGAGGTGTGGGACTGGCTTGAGGGGTGGCGTCAGTCCTCTACCACTCAAAATCGGCGCAGAAGATCGGCGGACCACTCTGGTCCAGAGATACTACCAGAAAGCCAAGATTTATTCTCAGAAACTGCTCCCGAGGAACAATGATGCTTTCGATCGACTAGACTCGCTCCATGGGTCAGCCCAAGAGAAACGTCCTATACTTCATGACCAGCCATTTCATTTAGAGTGATCCTACCTCTGACCATTTTGGCATCAATGCTGGGATCAGCTCAGGTCTTGTTTTACAGTCGTGCTATGGGACAGTCAAGGCGGTCGCTGTTGACTTCGGTCGAACTGGACTCCTCTTTGGGCGCACTCTAGGCGCGACTTCTTTGGCTGCTCGCTCCTTTCGGCGGTCAATACAGGTCGCGGTCCTGGGGCTGGCCAGATGAGACTGAGACTCCCTACTCCGGATCGGACTGAGTTCATCGGTTACTGCCCACTCAAGATCTACTCATATCCTTTTTGCTGGTCCAGATACTATGGAACATCCTGCTTGTTTTACTGTTGCGTATAAGATTCAAATGTTATTCTTGTTTACTCTGTTCTAAAGATGCACAAGGCTAGACAAGCCTTTTCTCGTACAGCGGGGGCTCCCTTGGCTCTCCACGCAACCCACAGATGTTTGGGAGGGCGACAGGCACTCTGCCTAGTTGGGGAGTGGATAGTTTCAAGTCCGCGGGCAGGGGGGCTGGGAGGGGGTTTGGGCCGGGTGGGAAAGGGGTTCTAAGGGTTCCTGTTCGGATTTCTATCCATCTTAGTTGGGCCTTTAGGTTGTTCTTATTGTTTGTGGTTATTTCAGAGTCCTCCTTGTGTATGGGCATAATAGACGCAGCAGTCCAGCCTCCATTGCCGTCCTATCCTTTGCAGATATCTGTCCTTGACCCTGGTTCCCGACTGTCACAACTCTTGGCTCAGATTCGTCACCCACTTCTTTCACTATACAACACAAAATGACGCACACCCATACTAGGGCACTCACCCTCATGACGTGGAACGTCAATGGTCTTGGTAGTAAGATAAAAAGGGTGGTGGTGCTGCAATACCTTAAACGTCACACTCCTGACATAGTATTACTCCAAGAGACACACCTGTTGGGTAACACATGTCGAGCACTCAATTGAGGGGGTACAAACTACTAATACATGTGGGGTTCACCTCTGGCTCCCAGGGTACCGGTATCCTCGTCAGGAAAACTCTCCCACTCACATGTACTAAAACATGGGCTGACCCTCTAGGCCGTTTTGCGGTTGCTGAGACTACATGGGAGGGGCGACACCTTAACATTATCTCAACCTACATCCCGCCAGCACTGAGCAAAGATGCCCTGACCACTCTAGAACGACTATTGGTAGACCTCCCCCAGGGTACACTGGTTATAAGTGGGGACTTTAACATGACGATGGATGACGCTATGGATAGGCACCCCCAACGTGGCTCCCATAAACAATGCTCGGACCTCCTGGAATTTACACGGGTGATGGGTTTGGAGGTCCTTTAGCGAGCATCACACCCCGATGTCCCATATTTCACACACTATTCCAACGCTCATAACAGTATGTCTCGCATAGACTATATCCTTTGCCATACTGCAGATATGGGCCTCTTTGGTAACACAAAGGGGCTCCCCCGGGGTATCTCGGATCACTCTCCCTTACTGTTGGACTCACCTACCACCGACAGGTGACTAGGGGTCCCATAGTTATTAACCCTTGGCTCCTGAAGATTCCTGACATCAAGGACAGCCTGCTCGAACACACCGGATACTATTTCGCTGAGAATCTTAGATCAGTCCAATCGGCCGTTAGGATCTGGGAAGCATATAAAGCAGTCATTAAAGGGAGGGCGATCGCTCTTAAAATCGGATACCAACACAAGCAGACCAAACTGTTGCTTCAAACCGAGTCAGAATTGCTCAACTTAGAATCTGACGTTAATACTACCCCATCCGCTGCCCGTCTCCGACTGAAGCAAATGGAATATAAAAGGTTGGCATTAGAAAAGGCTCAGGCGAAACTGTTGCAGCCTCGCCTTCGAATCTATGAATTAGGAGACAGAGCGGGTAGAATGCTTGCGTGGTTGGAACGCCGCGAACAGGGATCCAGATGGGTTCCACTATTGATCCGACCTGATGCCTCGCGTATCACAGACCCCCAGGACTTAGCAGAGGCATTTGCAGACCACCTAGAGGAGGTCTACTCCTCGAAAGCATACTATTCCGGAGACGAATCCCGCCTCCTTCTAGAGGAGATGCGACTACCCACTATCTCCGATTTGGATAGGGAAGCATTAGATGCAGTTCTCACGACTGAGGAACTTACGAGTGCCCTTTTTGCTATCAACTCGGGCAAGGCTATGGGGCCTAACGGTATCCCCATCGAATTTCTTAAGGGGGTGTCCCAAGAAGTCATCCCGCACCTAAAAGCTATGTTTGAGGAGAGTCTTGAGCGTGGCAGCCTGCCACCAGACCAGCGTCTAGCCTCCATAGCAGTCATTTACAAGCCCAATAAACCGCCCACTGATTGTGGATCCTATAGGCCGATTTCTCTTATTAACGCTGAGGTTAGGATACTGGCCAAACTTCTAGCCACCAGACTCCTCACAGTCCTCCCCTTCCTTGTGCACGAAGATCAGTCGGGCTTCCTTCCAGGCCGAAACATGGCTTTAAACCTCTGTGGACTCCATAACGTACTGGGCAGACAACCCTATGTACAAGAAGATGCCGCGATTCTGTCCCTAGATGTCACCCTAGCATTCGATTCCATAGAATGGTCCTACATTTTTGAGGTCCTGAAACGTTTTGGCTTTGGCCCGGTTTTCATCCAGTGGGTCTGATTGCTATACACCGACTTGTTAGGACAGGTGCAAGTCAATGCTCACACGTCCAGACAATTCCAACTGCATAGGGGAACCAGGCAGGGATGTCCCCTCTCCCCCCTTCTATTTGTGCTTACATTGGAACCTCTAGCCCACTGGATCCGTACGGATGCCTCAATTAAAGGACTGAAATGGAATGAAGATACGACTGATAAAATTTCCCTGTATGCGGATGACATTCTGGTATATGTCTCCTCTCCCAGATCTCCCATCAACAGTCTGCTCCATGTCATTGGGAATTTCGGGAAATATTCTGGTTTCTCAATTAACTGGTCCAAGTCGGCCCTGTTTAGTCTCCACGGCCCGCCGCCCGTACTCCAGAGGGGGTTCTCCATTACTGTGGCCCGCGATGGTTTCAAGTACCTGGGTATTTTTGTAACTCCTGATCCCAAACTCTTTTACGAACATAATCTAAAGGGTCCGCTCCAGAGGGGACCTTTTAGACCATAGCGATGTCTCCCATTGGCGTACGCTGCCCCTGTCCCTCCCCGGCAGAGCAGCACTCTTCAAAATGCTAGCACTCCCACGCTTTTTGTATGTCCTCCAAAATTGTCCCTACCAAATTTCTGATTCCTTTTTCAGCGCGTTGGAGGGTGATCTGAGACTCCTCCTATGGGATGGTAAAGGGCCTCGCATTGCCCTGAATAAACTAACTCAGGGATGGTATGATGGAGGTATTGCTTTGCCAAACATTCGCCTCTACTATTGGGCCTCCCAACTCGTAGCCACCAACTCCTGGATCCATGGGTCACCTGTCAACCCAGCATTCCGACTAGAACACTCTCAGACGGGACGAGAGGGCTACTTAGGAGCCCTATATGGCAAATTCCCCCCAAATCGATATGTGGGACCCATGACGCAAACTGTGGCTATCTGGCACCGAGCCACTAAAAGCCTAGGTTGGTCTGACAAATTTATTCAGGCCACCCCGCTTTGGGCGTCCCAAAGGCTGGGTTCCCTTTGTCACTTTAAGGGCTTTGACAGATGGGACACGATTGGCATCTCCACTCTAGGCGACTTGATTCGTAAAGGGAAATTATTGACCTTTGCCGAACTTTACCAGAAATATGACCTGGCCCAATCCTAGGCATTCAGATACCTCCAGATTGCACACGCTGTCACAACCTCTGTACCAGACCTCTCCTCCCTTCCAGAGGCCTCTCCCCTAGAGGATAGGCTGCTTTCAGAGCCACTCCAGACGAAGGCAATATCGTGCACGTATCATAAACTATGCAATAATATGCCTGACTCCTTACAGAACGTCCGAGACAAGTGGCAGGAGGACGTGGGAGACTTAGACGACGAAGACTGGAGATCGGCACTAATGTACCCTAGGGAAACAGCGATAAATCACCGCTTCAGACTGATCCAATTGAAAATTCTACACAGAACATACATGTCCGCTCCCCTCCTGCGAAACTGGGAAGACGCCCTGATGAGATGTGTCTTCGCGGCTGCGGCCACCCGGCACCTTTTACCACGTCCTCTGGGAATGTCAAATTATCCAATGGTTCTGGGACAGAGCGGTTCGTAAAATGTCTGATGCGTTGGGGAAGCCTGTTCCTCTTTCCCCTAAGGAAGCACTTCTTAATATATGGGGTGCTACAGACCTCACTGAGTTGGAGCTCCAATGGGTGGCCCTAGGTTTCCTGCTGGTGAAACGTGCAGGGCAATGCCCTGGGGTGCCCACCAGAGGCCTCTCCTGGTGGGTTGGATGGCGGAAATGGACAGATGCATGCTGGCGGAAAAAAACTGTATTTAAAGTCAGAGGATGCCCCAGGAAATGGGATAATAAATGGGGACACTGGAATGTCTATAGAGGCGAGATTTGCGCCTCCCCCTCGGTGGAAATGGCAATGGACAGAGCTGGATCGAGATGATGTAATGATCTTTAATGTGCTTTTCTGTGTATACATGATTTATTGATTACTGACTCTGTATTTTGCTGCCTAATTTGCTGGATGATGACTCTGATTTGTTTTTGTTTCTTCAATAAAAAAAAAAAAAAAAAAAAAAAGGAATATGGTTCAGGGAAAAGCAGAACCAAATTCTAGAAAGCCAGGAATGGAGAAAAAGTAGTGGATTACAGAAAGAGTGGACAGACAAAACCAGAGGTGTAGCTTGGTCAGAATGGAAGGGTGAACTTCAGATTTTCCAGCAATTATGCTATAATACAATGATATTCATTAATGAGATGCATCATTATATGAGATGCAGTGCATGGGGAGCGGGGGCTAAGAGCCAATGGAAAGGGATTGTGAGGGATACTTGAAACAGGACTTAAAAGGAGGAGCGGGACAGGACCATGAGTCCCAGCCCTCCCTGCGGCCGTCACAGCCGCCAACACAGCTGACACGCCTGGAGGTGCTTTAAATACACCACGGGGCTCCCGCGGCGTGGGCCGCACCCGGGCCAAGGGCAAGCCCTTCTGCGCCCGTCCGCGGCCGTGAGAGGCTGGGCTGGGCCAGGGCTCTAAATCCTCATGGCCCGGATTGTGTCTCATCAGGGTACGGCGTGGCGGACTGAAAACTGACAAGGTACCTGCTTGACTCTATACTGATTGTAGCGACTGTGCCCTGTTTTAGTTATAACCAGTCACACCTCCACATCAATTTTATAGTGTTCTGTAGCCACCTTGTTGTGTCCTTTCTGAAGCAAGGGGGGCTAGGTTTTTCTCCGGTACTGTGGGCCGTATCAAGCATTTATTAGCATTAGCGCACCCTGGCCAGCTGGAAATGGGCAAAAGGAAACTGACCTAGGGGGGAGCTCCAGGGTCAAATGTTGCAGGCTCACTTGGAACAATAGACTCTTTTTTAACCAGGGCAGCCAATGCCATAACAAAGGAGATAGCCCTAACTGAGAGAAGACTCTCTCTGGAAACGGAGAAAATAGCAATGGGCAATGCTGGGCGTGGTTTAACTCAGGAGGAAAACAGGGTATTAACAGAAGAAATAGGCTCCTTCACACCCCCAACTACATTGTTCGAAGGCCAAATGGGTGGACAGGACCCACCTACTGGCACCCCTGTGGCCACCCTAACTGTAGGTGATGATTCGGACGGTCCTCCAACAAAGAGAAAATGTACTGCGGGAAGCAAAGCCTTGAGAAAGTCCCCACGGATCAAATAGACACCGGCGTCGGTACTGGCTAAGCCAAACTCGGATCTGTTGCTGGATAGCCTCTTCTTGAGACTAGAGTCTATGACCAAAGCCTTATTAGCACCTGTCATTGACAAGATAGAAGGCATAAATCTAAAACTGGACTCTTTTGTTTCTATACATAAGAACTGTTCTGTGAGGGGCGACATTGCAGCTGGTGGGAGGGGGGCGTTTATCAAGTTGCTAATGGTCCGACACTCACACACGAGACCGATAGCGTACAAGTAGATCCGGTAACTGGTATTCAATTCCCACTGGGTATGTCTCATCCTAGTACTACAGTTAGAATCCACTCCTTGAGATTAAGGGTGTCTCCTCCACAGTGGGGAACACCTTTATGTTTTTAGGTCCCCTCACACACCAACAGGCCCCTTGGTGTCATGCTTCATCATCGGAGTCATCGTACCCCTCTACGGGGTACGGCGTGCTGCGACCTACGGAGACGTGGGAGCACTTGTTAGACTATGTGTGGTGTTGGTGAGGGGGTATTTTGAATAAATGTGAGTGTATTGTGGGGTTTGTGAAATAGTGATAGTTAAAAAGAACCTGGCTCGTGGGGTGACTAAAAATTATTTAATAAGCCTCTGGGCTGGTGCTGTTAAAAATGAGGGTGGGAGGTCACTACGCTGACAATGTGCGTTACCTCCTTTTTGTGTGCGTCGACATGTTAATAATAATAATAATAATATAAAAGCTTGTAGAGCGCTCAGTAACGCCATCCCGGCGTGTCCCCGCGCTAAAGCCATCAGTGAGCAGCATGACATGAGGTCCTTAGCTCTAAGCCGTGTATAGATGAGTTTTAAGTAGGGATCTGAACCGTGATTCACTGTTCTCCAGTCTCAGTACAAGGGGAAGTTTATTCCATTGTTGAGCTGCATGTAGCGCAAAGGAACGCCCGCCTAATCTGGCCTTCCTAATCCTGGGGACTATCAGCAGTCCGGCACCCTCCGAACGGAGAGTCCTGGTCGGTTCATAGCGATTGACTAAATCCTTCAGGTAATCGGGCGACCTGTCCCAGACAATTCGGTGACAGAAGAGGAGACACTTAAACAGCACACGTTTCTTCACAGGCAACCAATGAAGCGCATCCAGTGCCTTTTGCGAGTTGGCTCTCCTAGGTCTTCTTAGCACCAGCCTGGCGGCGGAGTTTTGTATAACCTGAAGGCGGCCTAGGCTCCTCTCGGTTGCCCCTAGGAACAGTATGTTTCCATAGTCCAACCGCGAGGTCACCAGTGCCTGAGTTAGTGTCTTTCTGGCCGCTATGGGTAGGAGGTCTAGGGTTTTATTTAGGGTCTTTAGGACTCCGAAACATTTGCCTACCAACCGCCTTATGTGGCCCTCGTATGAGAGAGAGGGATTCATCCAGATTCCTAAATTCTTGGCCTCCTCACAGGGTGTGGGAACAGGACCCAGGCACGCCGGCCACCACTCAGCTGACCAGTTTTCACTTTTCCCCCCCACCACCAACACCTCTGTTTTAGAGCCATTGAGTTTTAGACAGTGGGAGTCCATCCACTCAGCCAATGCCTGCATGCAGGATTTAAAGTTGGCTGGAGTATTAGAGGTGTTCTGCGATAGGGAGATCAGCAGCTGGGTATCGTCGGCGTACGATACCAATTCCACCCCAAATGATTGTACCACCTTCGCCAGGGAGGCCATATAAAGATTAAAAAGAGTGGGGCTCAATGCTGAGCCCTGAGGCACTCCCTGATCTAATGGCATCTCCACTGACCGACATGTCCCTTGCTGTACCTGGAAACATCTTTCCGTGAGGAACGACTGCAACCAGCGCAGCGCAGGACCAACGACCCCGGCTTCGTTCAGACACCGCAGCAGAATGGAATGTGCTACGGTGTCAAAAGCCGCGCTTAGGTCGAGCATGATCAGGGCCATAGTTTGGCCTACATCTGCCCCAGCTCTTAAAGTCTCAGTGGCTCTCAGGAGCGCCGTCTCCGTGGAATAGCCTACCCTGAAACCTGACTGAGAGGGATGAAGTAAATTCCACCTCTCAAGGTGTTCCGTCAGCTGGGTATTGACCACCTTCTCCGCCACCTTCGCCACGTAAGGCAACAAGGAAATGGGTCTGAGATTTTCCAGCACCTCCATGCTTACATTCTGTTTTTTCCTTATTGGTAATACTATGGCTTTCTTCCACTCCACAGGAACTTGTTGAGTGAGAAAGGAGGTTTGTAGGACGTGTCTTATGTGAGGTTCCAGGGCTGTCAGGCCCTCGGAAATGACCCAAGCGGGAGCCGGGTCATTGGGCGAGCCCGACTTCACACTTCGACACAGCTTTATAAGCTTGTCAGCTGCGGGGACCACGAATGTTTGTAATGAGGATTCGGGGGCTGCAAGGAAACTACCTGCTTTGAAATCTGTGCCTTTATCTGGTAGTTGGGAAAAGGAATCATAGATCGCTTTAACTTTGTTGGAAAAAAAGTCAGCGACTCTATTGCAACCCTCCTTAGAGGCCTTAGTGGAAGTGTTAGAGCTAGAGACTAAGGATATTTCTTTATAAATTTTGAACAGCTCACGCGAGGAGCTCTGGGCCGCCTCAATGCGTGTATGAAAATATTTAGCTTTAGCTCTGCGCACCGCATACTGATAGCTTCGGTGAGCTGAGCTATAACTGTTCTTTGCTAGCTCATTCGGGTTCCTTCTCCAGCTTCTTTCAAGTTTTTTGCACTTGGACTTGATTTGCTGGAGTTCAGGGGTGAACCAGGGGGCAGTACGTTGTCTGCCTTCTCTAGCTTTGGCCTTACTCATTGGGGCTATCTCATCCAGAGTGGCGGTCACAAGTAGATTGAGTTCCTTGTTCGCCTGATCACTGTCAGTGGCACACAGAGGTTGTGCTTTCTGGATGGCACTTATAAAGTGCTCTTGAGAGTACTGTCTCCATTGGCGCCTCATGATAATTCCCTTACCTATCTCAGTGACCCTAACAGGCTGAAAAGAACATTGGAAAGGGACCAAAAAGTGGTCGGTCCACGGGAGCTGACAGGGAATAGAAGCTTGTA
This sequence comes from Lissotriton vulgaris, assembly GCF_964263255.1. NCBI lineage: Eukaryota > Metazoa > Chordata > Amphibia > Caudata > Salamandridae > Lissotriton > Lissotriton vulgaris. The sequence goes on from NW_028249215.1 coordinate 88,634, forward strand.
TCCTATCCCAGCTCGCAAAAATAGGGTCCAGACAGTGACCCTTCTGATGTGTGGGCGCCACACTTAGCAGGTTAAGCTGAAGTTCTTGTAGGACAAGACGGACTTCCTCTGCCTCCTTTTGTGAGGGATCTTCTAGGTGTAGGTTCAGATCACCCAACACCAGTACTTTCTTGTGTTTAATCGCAGTCTGGGCAGCCCCTTCTAGTAAACTACTACGGAAGTTGCCCAGCGAGCCAGGAGGTCTATATATTAGGAAGCCCGAGATTGTCTCGTGTGGAGCCAATTTGACACAGAAATCTCCAGCTTCACAATCTTCAATTTTTGCTGGTTTCAGAACACACTCAATAGGGTGTTTTACAATGATGGCAATGCCACCTCCCCTTCCCTTTCCTCTATCTAGTCTGTGGAGAGTGTAGCCTGGCGGAATAGTGTCCACTATGTCTGGATCCGAGTGTTCTCCTAACCAAGTTTCCGTTAGAAACAGTATATGTATGTCCTCATCCAGTAAAAGATCCCACAGCTGGAGAGCATGTTTACTAAGAGATCTGCAATTAAGAAGGCCCCCTTTAATACTAGGCGCTTCAGAGTCGGGGACAGCGGCCGCTAACCGACTTCCTCTAAATGAACAATGAGAGCACGGACCTAGGTTCAGTGGCTCCATCGTGTGACGACAGGGGGGATACGGGGCGGGGCAGAGGTCTCTCAGCCTCTTACTTGTATAGGACTGAGTGCGGCAGACGCGCGATGTAGGGGGTTGCGCCCCTAGCCCCGGCCGGTCGCGGACGGGCGCAGACGGGCTTGGCTTAGGCGCGGCTTCGGCGCGCGTCCGGCGCGCCCGCTGCGCCAGCCCGCTGCGCCGTCTGAACCCTAGGCACATCTTATAGGAGGTGAGGAGGGCGTGAGGCCGGCGCGACTAGAGCGCCGCCCCTGCCCACACCCAAGATGGCGCCCGCCGCCGCCTCAGCCGGGAATCAGGAAACGGCTGGGCGAGGCTGTCAGCGACGAGAGTAGCGTGTGTTAGGGTGTCAGAGTGCCTCAAGACTAATTCCCACGTTAATCTAGGAATAAAAAGCCCCCCTCAGATAAAAATAGTAGTAATCACAAAACACGATTTAAAAGCACACAATAGCACAGGTTCAGCAGAGGCTCTGTGCTGCTCGACTGACAGCTCGCAGCCCTAGTCCTCCCTCTAGGGAGAGCTCTAATAGGCAGCGAGCAGCTGAAGAGGCACTGTTTAAAAAGACTGGGAGGGCGGGAGGCCGGCGCGACTAGAGCGCCGCCCCTGCCCACACCCAAGATGGTGCCAGAAGCACTTTCTTCAGGACGGGGTTCACAAATCCCCACCTTACTCACGTTTCTCTAACTAATACCAGAATTTTCTAATAAAAGTGAGTGAGTGAGGGAATGAGGCAGCCCAGGAACTGACTGGTCCTGGGGGGCGATAAATAAGAGTTCCAGAAATGGTGAAATTAGGTGAGAGCAACAATTGAAAAAAAACAGCTTCACATTCAGGGACGTCAAGATCATCCCATTTACATTTATAGTTGTTTTTAAAAATGATTACTATCCCTCCTCCTTCTTTGCCAACAAAATTTCTCCCCAGGAAGGTGTAGTTAGGGGGGAGAGCGGTTGCAATGTCTAGGCCGGAACTATCACTTAGCCATGTCTCGGTAAGAAAGACAGCATCTGGTTGAGAGCCAGAAAGTAAGTCATAGATGTCATTTTTATGTCTTTGAAGTGATCTACAGTTGAGGCTATAAAAGGTAAATTCTAAGAGATTTGTCGCCTTTTTATTCAAACGGGGGATCTGTACAGTGTAATGTTGGAGTGCAGTCTAGTAGCTGGGTGTGGGCGGAGCTGGGGGGCTAGAGGAAGAGGAGGAGTGGACACAGGAAGGGGATAGTTAGAGTAGGGACAGGGAAGGTAACAGATGTATACAATAAAGCTCCAGTAAACCAGTAAGCAGAGTCTGTATTTCTTTGTAGCACGATGCTACAACTGGCGACGAGGGTGGGATAGGCATGACTGAAGCCTATTGAACCCCATCAGAGCGCCCTGTCCCCTGCAGCGCTGTGAAGGAGAATCCGCTGCCGTGTGACGCTGCTAGACGAAGGAAGAGGTCAGCAGCTGGTGACCCTGCCCCTCCCGTGATCGTGGGAGCCCAGAGGGAGCCGCTACCAAGAGCGCTGAAACGCTCGAAAAAGGAGAAGCCTTTCGCGCCGAAAGCGCGAGTCCCGCAAGATGCGTGCAACTTAGCACCCGTGTGAAAGCAGGAGTCGGGAGCCCACTCCGACCCTGTCCAGCAACCCCCAGAGCGAGACAAAGGTTCCCCGACGTGGAGGATGCTGTCCCCAGGAGCCTGGTAATAAGCGCTACTGAGAGCGCGACAATTGAAGCCCGGGTGCCGGTGGAGGTCGGAAAACCTCACGCCCGATGCGTGAGGTTTGGCATGCTGTCGGCGTAAGAGAGCGGGAACTGCGAAAGTGAGCTGGGAACCCACCCCATAATCACCTTATGACTGATGTGGCCGAAAAAGAGCGAATCCTGGTGTGGACTGCCCCCGCGAAGGTCCACTGCCAAGCGCTGCTGAGCGCGGTAAAATTGGAGCCCGGCGTCGGAAAACCTCACGCCGGATGCGTGGGTTTTGGCACGCCGCCGCCGAAGGACCCTGCAAAGTAAGGCGGGAGCCCACCCCAACCTCACCTGACTGTAGCCTTGACCAGAGGGAGCCAAATCCGGAGTATGCTGACCCTGGGAGCAACTGCCGGTGAGTCCTGTGTGAAGAATCGGGTCGAATGAAGAGAGAGAAAGTAGTGCCTGCAGATAACCACGGCGGCCATCTTTGAGTCAGGCAACTTCTGGGACACCTTTCCTGTGCAAACTGTAGGCGGCCATTTTGAGGTCAGGCAACCAGCAGAAACAAACATTGATCAGATCAAACAAACAAGCATTGGCGAAGAGCATACAAGCATTGGTACATGCAAAGAAACGAGCACTGATACCTGCAAATAGACAAGCATTGATACATGCAAATCAACAAACATTGGACAAACGGAACCAAGCATTGGCAAAGAGCAAACTAGCATTGGTACATGCAAAGAAACAAGCATTGATACATGCAAAGAGACACAAGCAGTGATACATGCAGATCAACAATCATTGGATAAATGGTAGCAAAGGAAGAAAACAAGCAGTGGCGAAACCGAACAAGCATTGGCGAAGGCCAAACAAGCATTGGCGAAGAACCAACGAGCATTGATAGGAGCAAATAAACAAACATTGGTATATGCAAATAAACAAGCATTGGCAAAGACCAAACAAACACTGGCAAAGACAAGTAAACAAGCATTTCTGCATGCAAATAAACAAGCGTTGGTACGTGCAAGTCAACGGGCCTTGGTATGTACAAATAAACAAGCACTGGTAAATGCAAAGAAGTAGGCGTTGGTAAGGCAAATAAATAAGCGTGGATAACGGCGCGTGGACAACAATGAACAAGTCTTGGCAACCAAACAGAATAAGCACATGCAAACACGAGAGTGAATCAACTAACAAGCAAGAGCAACCACAAGAGTGACTTAACAAACAAGCATTGACAAAACAAAAGTCAGCACGGGTGGAAACGCGAACAGTGAGAATCGCAAACGAATACGCAGTGGCGAATGTAATGAAGTAACGCGTGTCCATAAAATAAAAGAAGCAACTGAAACCCGAAACGAGCACAACAAACACTAGGCTATCTCATCGATAATGTGACTGGAGAATTTGCAACAGTCGAAAGAAAAACCCGAAGAAAAGTGAACAGCACAATGCCCCGCGTCTACGACAGATCAGAACCTCCTTCTCTCATGGCGGGAGGAGACGTAGCTCAATGTTTCGCTCCACACATTGAAGTATCGCCCCCAGCGGCGCAGATTGACGATTGGATCAAGGGCCTCAAATGGCACTGGTGGCTGGAAGCATTGGACAATTTCTTGAAAGCCAACGGTGAGCAAAGAGAAAGAAAATGTCTGGTGCTACTCCTCCATCTGGTGGGTCCTGGGGGCCGATGCCCAATTAGAACATTTTCCAAAGAAGAAGCGGACATCTATGATAGACTCCAAGAGTGCCCATCTCAATGCACAGGCAGATGTGGATCATAATCGCATGGTCTTCAACACAGCACGGCAGGAACCAGGCGAACCATTGCCACATTTCATCACTCGGTTGCAAAGTCTGGTACAAGGCTGCCATTTCAACACGTTTACAAATGAGGATGCTGTTCGGCTCCGAATAATTGAAGGCTGTGAAAACCCCGAAACAAAGCACAAAATACTGAGAGGGCATTGCTCGCTAAAGGAAATTATCAAGAAAGCCGAAATTGGAATGCAAGTCCAAGCAAGAGACAAATCGATGGATGTGCACCTGAGTGCAAAACTTCGAGATACCTGGGAAGAGAGAACCCAGAAATCCAACAAACACAAAAGGAGAGAGAGAGAAGGCAGACCAGCGAAAAGACAACGGGAGAGACACAGTGACAAGGAAAGTGACAAGGAGTACTCAGAGTCAGATTACTCAGCGTCCGACCACTCAGAATCGACCAAAGATTACTCAGAGTCGACCATCCAAATAACAACTCCCAGGAGTTATTCATCCCCCAGGAGTCCCTCAAGGAGTCATTCAAAGTATGACACACGCTACTCTGACGAGGAGGGAGCATCCAGTGGGACAGATTGCACTCCTGGACAAGATGGCATTCTGCACAACAAGTGGGGGAGAAAGACAAACCATAGAAGAAGGGGCCGCAATGGTCAACACCGGAAATCGACGCCGGAACATCAATCGCCAAAGAGTGAAGATGAGTCCGAGGAAACAGCTGGCAGGAGAACACACCACCATCAGATCAGAGATATTAGAGCACCAAACAATCGGGAAGGAGAACCAGATCGCACAAGACGGACTGGTCCCTCACAACAACAACAAGCAAGGAAAGATCCATGCATCCATGGGCCCCGCGACAACGAAGAAACAGAGCGGAGATGGGTAACCTCAGGCAAGAAGGACGAAGAGGCAAAAGCTTGGGATCAAGCACAAGGAACAAGCACGGAATCATCAAACAACCTCCCATATGAGACAACATTGAAGATGTTCCAACAAAGACACACGGAGAAGCATTTCAAAGACAATTCTGAGGTGAAAAGCAGCTCGTCACGGACTACCCGGTTCCGAAGACCACCTGGTAAGACATTCTCAAAGGAACACTCACAGAGGGAACTGATGGAGAACCCCTCTGATTCAGAAAGCACGTCGGTCCGATCCTTTGAGTCGGCAGAGTCGTGGTCCCGACAACGGCCACACGCAACATTCTCAAAGGAACATTCTCAGAGGGAAGTGACAGAGAACCCCTATGATTCAGATAGCATTTCGGTCCGATCCTTTGAGTCGACGGAGTCGTGGTCCCGACAACGGCCATTGCGCCAAGCACCCGAACACATCAGAGAACCAAGGGACACTCTTCCCGTCAAGAGCGACACATCTCACACCAACGTCAATGCACACTCGATCACTCCACCAGACAACCTGTCATATCGATCACAGGTGCATCGCGACACAAATACTACACCGTCACCCTGGATAGGGGCAGCGAGGTTGACTCGAAGGTCCTGGTCCTGGTCCTACAAAAGGAAAACCGACATCGTGGCCATTAGCACCCAAATAAAAACGGACCAACCAGTCGATCTGCAAAGGAAGCCGGACATGTCAGGAGAGACAAGTCATCATCGGATGAGAACGAAACACACAAATACCCAGCAGGTTCCAGGGTTTACCTGTTCTAGGCGCGAGCAGGAGTGGGAGAGACAACCCGAGACAGCAAATCAATCTCCAAGCCATACCAAGATGACCTCCACAGTTCATATCCCACCGGCTGGCATCCCAGACTCGAAACAGGAAGACAGTGTTGTTCTTTACCTGACAAGGCAAAAGGAAGTAAAAATACATGCAGACACTCGGAAGGGAACTAGAATAACATCCCCTTGGAAAAGAGGCCGAGCGTCACGTGAGCAAGAGTCACAAAGGAGGACAGACTGCCGATATCAAACTGAGCTCTCCATAGGCACCTCAGACACTGAATGTGAGTGGATCACTCAGAAGGTGAGAAACAAACATCATGAATCTGAACATATGCACATCACATGAGAAGTCGCGAAAGTGCAAAGATGTACTCTCGTAATAAAAGCTGCTCTCGTCGAGGAGGCAGAAGGCCACACAACGCAAACTGAGATACGTCCACATATCTCAAGCGAACAGCCCGCGGACTTGTATGGCTGACCCAGAAACTCTAAATATGTTAGATGCTAAGGTCATTTCGTTAACAAGGGGGGAGATGTAATGTTGGAGTGCAGTCTAGTAGCTGGGTGTGGGCGGAGCTAGGGGGCTAGAGGAAGAGGAGGAGTGGACACAGGAAGGGGATAGTTAGAGTAGGGACAGGGAAGGTAACAGATGTATACAATAAAGCTCCAGTAAACCAGTAAGCAGAGTCTGTATTTCTTTGTAGCACGATGCTACATACAGGATCTACAATGCCTTTTTTTATGTTAGGTATGGAAGGTGATAGTGGAAAGCCACAGCCATGACAGTGTAGAGGGCTTAGATCACAATTTATGGGGGCATCGTAAGTACAGTCACTGTACCGGAGGGACAAAAGGGCCTCACAAGAGTATTTGAGGGGACCGTGCTGAGATTGAGCAGGGGTTATGGCCCCAGGCCCCATCCGGCCGCGGACAAGCGCAGACGGGCTTGCCTCTGGCATGCCCACTGCACGTGTCCGCTGCGCGTGCGCGTTGAGGAAGTCATTAAATACTCCATGGCCAGTATAGCCTGCAGCACTAGCCCGCCGACCTCCACTCCCCCAAGATGGCGCCTGTGAAAATGCGCTTGTGAAAGAGAGAGATCCCACGTCCCCAGTCAGCCCTCAGTCGGCCACATGGAGAACGCGAGACCTGCAGGGGAAGCGAGTGCAGCAGGTGAGATGGCAAAAAAGATTGTTAAAAATAAGCAAGAAATTACAGTTTTAAGTTTTAAAATGCGTCCCTATGATTCCCGGCTTTCCGTCTCAAGAATCATTCTATCAATGAGCGCTGGCGATCTGGGCTCTCTAAATACACTATTAATTTTGAAATCGGTTCCTACCATTAGTGAATTCGCAAGGACTTGATGAAAATGGTTGACTGATAAACGCAGTAGGAACACCACAGGTTATGACTCCACAGTCGGAAGCTTATATAGAACCAATGAAAGCTGTCCCCATTCCTCAATGTTTGCTGGACAATTCTACTAACTCTAATACTATCCCAGGCAGCCTTAATGATGCCTCCATGAAGGTATTGTCCTGGAATATAGCTGGGCTGAGATCAAAGAAGGAGGATTTTTCGTGGGTACATTTCCTTGCCAAACATCATGTAATTGCCCTTCAAGAGACTGGGGAATCCACCGACTGTTTTTATCTCGATGGCTTCACGTCTTTTTGCAAACATGCAATTCCGTCTAATATGGGTAGAGCCAAGGGAGGCCTCCTTTTAATGTTTAGTCTCAAACTCTGTCTTAGGGCAAAACTGCTAGCAGTGGAATTGTCAGGAAAGAATCCCACCACCTTGTTAGTGGTAAACTTTTATAATTGTTTTTCTAGGTCCCATGAGACCGAGCACCTCCTGGCCCTAGAAGAATTAGTAAAAAATATTGGGGAAGACAGCCAAGCTTATTATGATATGCTAATTATGGGGGATTTTAATACACGGAAATGTTCTTTTAACTGCCCCTTTATATTGGAGGAGGTAGATGATCTACAAGGGTCAAACCACTTTGAGCATACATTGTCAGGAACCCTTATAGAAGGACTGCTTTCTGTGTTTAACCTGAACTGCGTACAACAATCTGATAAGTCTGCGCTGGTCCCTACCTATGTAGGTAATGGTAGTGTTAGCACAATTGACCATATCTTTTTATCTGCCCTATTAACTTCGGCTGTACAGACTTTTAATATTATTTGTAATTGTTTTAGTGATCATAACCCTTTAATATTGGTTCTCCTCCTCTCATCCGGCATAATAGGGGGGGGGCTGCGAACCATATTACCAATACAAATTTCACTATCAAAGATCAAGCACGAAGGCTGACGTGGGAAAAGATCACCCAATAGTTTTTTGGAGACTCTGTATACTACCTGTGCTCCAGAGCTTAAAGTATGTATGGTCCCTGCACTACAGGATAGAGCTACATTAGATGCCTTTGATATTATTATTAAACAGGCGGCTTCAAACTTAGTGACTGAAACCAAGATGAAATCCTCAAAACTTAAAAGGTGGTTTGATGACACGTGTTCAGCTGCCCATAAGGTCCAGGGAAGACCTGGCATGGCAGTTTGGGCTGGACTGTTCCCATGAGGAACAGGGTCAAGACTGATTTGATAAAACTGGGTCTGAACTGGGGTGGCATAGTGAGCTAAAGAATGATTATGGATTCAACCCTGATCTGTGACTAGGGTGAGTCCCTGAAAAGTTTTAGCGCCCCGTCCATCATCTCCTTGTGTTTGCTTTGTTTGCCCTAAGTTGGCAGGGTATGGCCAGACGTGGGTCCCTTGCTCATTTTGCCACTGGATTAAAGCTAGCCTGGCTGATGAGTAGTGTTCCTCGAAACCGGTCCCAGGATGCTTTTTTCTGGTCCAGGGAAACCTGGCTTTGCAGTTCAGGCTGGACTGTTCCCATGAGGAACAGGGTCTAGACTGATTTGCATCAAACTGGATCTGAATCGGGGTGGTGAAGTGAGCTAAAGAACGATGATGGATTCAACCCAGATCATTGACCGGTGGTGTCTGAAAAGTTTCAGTGATCTCGTCCATCATCTCCTTGTGTTTGCTTGTTTGCTCTAAGTTGGCAGGGTATGCCCAGACATGGGTCCCTTGCTCACCTTGCCACTGGATTCAAGCTATTCTGGCTGATGAGGGGTGAAACCACGAAACCGGACCCACGATGCTTGTTTCCAGTCCAGGGAAGACTTGACTTGGCAGTTCGGGCTGGACTGTTCCCATGAGGAATAGGGGCAAGACTGATTTGCGTATGACTGGGTCTGAACTACGATGAAATAGTGAGCAAAAGAACAATGATGGATTCAATCCAGATCTAAGACTGGGGGTGAGTATCTGAAAAGTTTCAGCTCTCCGTCCATCATCTCCTTGTGTTTGCTGTATCAAGAATCCACCAGGTCCATCGGCGAGTAGCACGCTACTCCTGAACCCAAACAGGAGTAGTGCTTGACCACCTAATTGACTGCACTGCACACATTCGGCTCTCTTCTCCACCTGATGTTCCCCCTCTTTTCTTGTTTTCCTCCTTGTTAGTTCCCTTTTCAAGTTAATCCTTCTTGTCCATAGAACAGTACTTGTAAATGGTGTCCTCATTTGTTAGGATTTTGTTCGGCTGCTGCTGTTTGGGAGTCTCCTGTTTCTTGGTGCTATGGGGATCACCTTTGGAATCCTGGTCAAAGCCTGATCACATATCAACCTTGGATCAGGGTAAGCAATCTGACCATTGATAAGAGAATGGGCGAGGTGATGAACCGGTGTGCCCAAAAGCAGGAACCCATCTACAAAACTAAGAGTTGTCCCCACAAACATAAAATTATGTGCGGATACTGGTGAGATAATTTTGGTATCATAAATGAGTACGGTGATGCACTGTTTACACATACGTCGTGACTATAGAACTCACTTCTTTTGAAATGTGCCGTGTAACGTTTTTCTTTTTAAAAAAAAGTATCATAGAAAAGTGTAACAAAGTTTGTAAAGGGTTGGACAGAGTTTTGTAGCTAACAGGGCTACAGGCAAGGCACCTCAGAGTTCAAATGTCTCATGGATATCAAATAACTTATTCTGAGCTTGGAGGCAAATTCAGTGATAGATAATACCTCTATTTTTCATTTTGCCATAATTGTCCAAAATCCAACAAGTGACAGTAGACAATGTAACACAATGAACATTACAGCCATGACTCAGCTTACCCAGGAAGTAGCTATCATGAGAAGTGGCCACAGCGAGAAGATCACTATTGAACAGATTGAAGCATCGCAGGAGGTTCATTAGCAGATTACCCGTGCTGGTAATCCACATGCTGGTTAGCTGTCTTACGTGTTCACTCTAGGGCCAGGATAAGCCAATCATCAACTACTCCTATAAGGAAACTCACCAGCCAAGAAAGAAGGTTTGTGAAACAAGTAAAGATGTGTCGAGCATCCCGTATGTGCATTCCTACAGAAAATAAAGAATATCAGGATGTTAAAAGGAGTTAGATGCATTGCTCCTTATATCCACCAATTCTTAGGCAATTAGGGGCAGGTGTATCACTTTGGTGAATATATCTATTAATCACAGCTGAGAACGAAATCTATATAGTAACTAGAACTGGCCACCAAACCTAATATTAACAAAGAATGACAAAGTCAATAGGTCTTACCTTTGAGATCTATCAGCAATGATTTTTAGCCATGCTGTACAGCAGCACTGCCAATGGGGAGGCACACGGAGGACAGGAGTGGGTGGGGATGCACACAAACAACAGAGTGTGGGTGGGCAAACATGAGGATGGGTGGGCAGTGATGGAGAAGTACAGACAATAAACAGTTGGGGAGCACAAACAGCAACAGAATGTGGGTGGGTGGGGAGGAGGCAAGAATGGCAACTGAGGGAGGGAGTGCAAGGGAACAAACATAAAGGTGAGAAAGTACATGAGGGAGACAGCTGGAAAATACATGCACTCTTGTAGAGTGCTGAACGAAAAAGAAAATGGCAGCACCTGAAAAGGGACCAGTGGAAGGACACAGGTAATGGGTCCGGGATCCATTGGAGGGTCAAGCGCAGGATGAGGAAGGAAATTCCATGGTAGCTGATAAATAAGAAGGAAGCAAATGAGAGTGACAATAAAAACAATCAAGAGTTAGCAATGAAGAGACTCTAAGACAACTGTAAGCAAAAAATATGTCAGCACTGTCTTATGCAAGACCTGAAAATGGACCAACCCTCTTCCTGGTTATGCAATATCACTCATCTGATTGATAACCGTTATGTTCCAACTATAACGCTATGCACAATATGATAATTGTTTTTTAAACAACCTTGAATGGTGAACCTATGCAATTGTTCTCTTGACTAAAATTCTATCATTAGTTGTAGACTACATTAAATCAAAATGTCAGTACCAAATAAGACCACTAGATGTCGGCATGTTTCTGCTCATTATTAACTTGAGAAACGTTATATAGATTTTTGGAGGTCTTGTACAGCATTGCATGTAATTGTAATTGTAGTTACATTTATATAGCGCTTACTACCCCTGACGAGGCGTCAAAACGCTTTTTGGTGAGTAGCATGCTACTCCGGAACCCAAAAAGGATTAGTGGTGAATTAGTATTGGAAAGTATGAAATTAATTTGAGCAGTGGACATGTGAGTCGGTGAATTGGATTGAAAAAGGATAATGGAGGGATAGAAGAGGGAAGGGTCTAGAAAGCGTTTATTTGGAGATCACAGCAGCAGGAGGAGGTTTGGGATGAGTAGAGGGGAGGGAGAAGGGTCAGAGGGAAGGGTTTATAAAGGCTTGTTTGGAGGGGCGTGGCTTTGGTGCCAGCAAAGATGGGCACAGTTCTGAAGAGCTCCGTGGCAGTGTGAGGCGACAGGCGTCCTCCAGGCTAAAAAATTTGCTGCACGGGCTCCAAATCGCCCGCACATGGATGCAAACTCCTGCTCCACCTTCTGCGACCTCCGCGAGTGACCGGGGTGAGCACTGAGAAATGTTATATTTCCTCTCCCTATCGGCTTTGGTTTGATGCATGTATGCGGCTGCCATTTTGTATTTCTGCTGCTTTGTTTATTTACTGCTTGGCTGCCTCAGACACCTCATGCCTCATAACGTTATACTCCTCCAAAGATTTTCCAGCGTTTTTCTCCATTTTTCGACATGCTCAGTATTGTATTCTATGTTACTATTGAGGAGTTTTCTATTTCTGTATCTTTCATGGCAAAACCACGCTCTACCCACAGTGGTGCTCAACCTTCTAACTAAACCTCATTAGAAGAGTATAATCCTTTCAATATATTGCAAGAGAATATGGAGGGTGTAGAACCTGGACCTTCTGCTAAGGTGGCTCAGCACTCAATACACTTTGTTCGAACTCTAAACCAGTTTCCAAAATACCCTCCATTTCAAGCACTATGTCAGGCAAACGAGTCAAGAAAGACCCACCTTCTCCTACTACTCCTCCTTCCTCAATCTCTATGGAGTTGCTTCTCGAAGAAATTTGTGCTCTTAAGCCATACATGGAGGAAACCAGAGTCTTGAAGACAAATGGTCACATACAGACTTTTTCGAAAGACAAGTTAAGTCTGTTCAAGCTGTCACCAATCAAGTTTCTTCCATGAACAGAGAGATATCACATCTTAAACAGCAGGTGGAAAACCTGGAAAACTGAAACGGGCGTAATAACTTATGCATTTATAGCCTTGCGGAAGGACTTGTAGGCTCAAATCCTCTCTCCTTTTTCCAATCCTTCCTTCCGACTCTTCTTGGTTTTCCTGACTCCCCATCATTGAATATTCAATGAGCGCACTGCTTGGGACAAGGCCCTCACTTATCATCTTCCTCAACTAAACCTAGAGGCGTTATTTAGTATTTTCCGGAGTACACTGACCTCCTTACTGTCCTCCATGCCGCCAAGAAGAAAGGAAACATTTCATTGAATGGTTCTAATCTTTTCTTCACTCAGGACTATGCCAAAGTAACAGTGAATCGTCAAAAAAAGTTCTTGGACATGAGACTTGCCCTTCGAAATGTGAACGCTAGATATGGTTTTTTCCACCCTTGCCTTTTCAAGGTGACTTATAATAATAAAACAACAAATTATGAGAATCCAGCACTTCTTCAACATTTCTTGGAAACCTGCAAAGAAGAAACTATGGAAGTTCCTCGGTCATCAATGATTTGATGGTTCCATTAATGTTTTGTTGTTGCTTGTAGTTTTCCTTCTTCTTGATGTACTTTATTGTTGTATGTTATGTCTTTTGTTAATGAATTATTTTTCCCAGTCAGGTGCAGTTTTGTGATCCCCGATATATGTCCCCTCAATCCGCCTGGATGATGTTACCCCTTGCCGTCTTCGTCCTAGAGTCTCCCGCTCGGCGTGCTGTCTTTATTATGTGACTCCACCAACCCCGCATTCATTGTTTGTTTGTGGTATGTCTTTTTGTTTTCTTTCATCATTATCAATTGTCTGATTGGTATTGTCTTTTTGTTTTCTGTCATGTTCTTCCTTTCTCCCTACCTCTCTATTTCATCATTTTCTTTCCTCTCATCCTTTTTAGTATCTATTCTATCACAACCTCTCTCCCTTTCTTCTTCCTGAAACAGTATCTCTTTTTTCACATTTTTATCTTTTTTCTTTCTCTCAATTTTGAATTCAATGGTTCCCCTGTTTGCTTATTAATAGTTCATGTTAAAAATGTTTAGTTACATCCAAAGTCACTACATGGAATGTTAAGGGAGTAAGTAATCCCATTAAAAGGCAATGGGTATTAACCCATTTAGCTAAATTAAAAACGGACATTGCATTACTTCAAGAATCACATCTATCTGAAGCTGAGGCAACTAAACTGAAAAGATGTTGGGTAGGCAATGTATTTTCTTCTCCAGCTCTAGTTAATAAAAATGGTGTTTTGATTCCTTGCCACAAAAAATTCCAGGTTTCAGTTGCTCATCAAGAATCAGACTCTGAGGGCCGCTGGGTTATTGTTAAACTTCTTATTAATCAGATACCCTTAGTTCTTTTCAATGTTTATGGCCTAGTTAATGTTGACAAAGTTTTTGGGACTCAGATCTCTGATAAACTCCTTTTATTTGATGATGACTACATTGTTTTTCGTGGCGACTGCAATCAAATACTTGATCCCGTATTAGACAGGCATTCATCAGGTACATTTGTCAACACTAAGATGCACTCACAATTTACCTCCACTATACACCGCAAATCTCTAGTTGATACTTAGAGGCTCTGTAATCCAGATCTCCGAGAATATAGTTTTTACTCCCCTCCACACCAATCACAATCCCAAATTGATTACCTCTTTTTAAGTAAGTCCTTATCTCAACATGTTCTTCATTCCGAAATAGGATCTTTTTCAATATCAGACCATGCCCCGGTTTATGTTGACTTTGATTTGATACCTTTTGCCCCATATGCTGGTAGATGGCGCTTTAATAATTCATTATTAGCCAATCCTGACTTCTCTAGCATTTCAGCTTTTATTCCAGAATTTTTCTCTCTTAACTCAACTCTAGACTCTTCCCCTGTAATGGTTTGTGACTCTTTTAAGGCCGCAGCATGAGGTTTTATAATGAACTTTGTTTCGCAAAAGAAAAAATCTTTTGAAGCTCAAACTACTGAATTACTCACTAGGATTAAACATCTTGACTATACTTATTATCATTCCAATACTGAATCTGCTTTAAAAAATCTTTTCGATGCGAAACTCACTTTTAACAGAATATCCACGAAAGCTGCTTCACCCTATCTTTTAACAAGCATTTACAATGCAATGGTTTCGCCTTTGGAAAAGTTTGAGCTATTGACATTGTATATGGCAAAATTTGTATTTATGTGTTGGTTTTGAAAACAGATAAATAAATGGCATTGTCATTTATATTGCCATTAGCTTAATCTCTCGCAAATGTGAGACCTATTGTACCCTACGGACGAGCTCAGCAGACAGCAATTACTGCCACACAAACACACCCAGAGCCAGCCACACACACCCAGAGCCAGCCACATACACACACCCAGAGCCACACACACACCCAGAGCCACACACAAACACACCCAGAGCCACACACACAGACACACACCCAGAGCCACACACCCACACACACCCAGAGCCACACACACACACCCACCCAGAGCCACACACACACACACACCCAGAGCCACACACACACACACACACACCCAGAGCCACACACACACACACCCAGAGCCACACACACACACCCGGAGCCACACACACACCCAGAGCCACACACACACCCAGAGCCACACACACACACCCAGAGCCACACACACACACAGAGCCACACACACAGAGCCACACACCCAGAGCCACACACACACCCAGAGCCACACCCACCCACCCAGAGCCACACACACCCACCCAGAGCCACACACACCCACCCAGAGCCACACACACTCCGGGGGCAGGGAAGCAAGCACAGCGAGGGGGCAGGGAAGCAAGCACAGCGAGGGGTTTTAGGTTATGTAAGATACACTATAGGGTTGCTTTTCCTCAACACAGTATCTAGAAACATGACTTGCCCCTGTGTCACTGTGATCAAGTTTCCACACAAAGCACAAGTCACTTCATACTGTTTTGCCCCTTATACACTGATTATAGTCAAGATTATTTAATTTCTGTTTCAAAGAATTCTAATTCAAGAATGCATAAAGAGGACTTGACCTTCTTAAAGAAACTTTCTACCAATGAGATATACTAAATTTGATAAGAAACGTCCCTGAACTAAGGAAATATATGAAATGCTGGCATTATGAGTAACATTTTTAATTAAGAATTTTTAACCTTGGTATAGTGCTGGTGATGTAATCTGTTTGAGTTTTAGAAAATAACAAAATATTGTCGAATTGGTGCATTATGAGAGCCAGTCCAATTTTTTGTAAAATGTGAACAAATTTAAATGCTTAATAAACAAGCAGCAGGCAACAGAGGCAGACACAAAAGCGGAGCACAAGCAGCAGGCAACTGAGGCAGACGCAAAAGCGGAGCACAAGCAGCAGGCAACAGAGGCAGACGCAAAACCGGAGCACAAGCAGCAGGCAACAGAAGCAGACGCAAAACAGGAGCACAAGCAGCAGACAACAGAGGCAGACGCAAAACTGGAGCACAAGCAGCAGGCAACAGAGGCACACGCAAAACCGGAGCACAAGCAGCAGGCAACAGAGGCACACGGAAAACGGGATGTAGTTTCCGTGATGACCTGGAGTGAGGTGGTCACCCTATATAGGACTGTGGGGGTGACCAGTAAGATCACGAGGCCTAACGGAAGGTTGCAGCTGCATGCGAGGGAGAAACCGAGGAGAAACAGTGAAAGACAGAAGAGAGCTATTTAAAAAAAAATGCAGACTAAGCTACACAAAGAGAAGAAATAAGAAAGAAGAGATGGGTAGAGAGAGGAGAGATAAGGAGACAGGGAGAGAGAAAAAGAGACAGTTTAGTATAGTGTGAGAGAGAGGATCTATGGAAAGAGAGAAGGATAGGGGAGATAGATTGAGAGAGAGATGGGCTCTAGCACAAATATGTCCCCAAGAGCCTCCGTGGCTCTGAAGACGAATGCCTCCGGTCGTGGGAGTCCCTCGTGGCGGACTCGAAAGAAATGCCCCCGCTTTGGAAGAGCCTCGTGGGCTCTGAAAACAAAATGCCCCTGAAGCTGCTAAGACGCCCGCACTCACCGGGAGCTTCTGGCGGATACAGCGCTCTTCTGCCTGTATGCTCCGTGGCTCTTCCTTGCTCCTCGGAGCCCCGTGGGAAGCCGAAGGGTAAAGTTAGAGACCTGCAGATGACCCAGCGGACTCGGGTGGATCCATTTTCCCCTTCTTTTTCTTACATCTAACGGGCAGCGGGAGGGGGGACGGGCTCACGGACAGCAGGAAATTAAGTTTTGTAGTTCAATTTAATGTTTACTGGAAGAAGATTAGCTGTTTTGTTTTTTGTAGTAGAGTAAGAGAAAGTAAAACGAAATAGCCATACAATTATTTATTCCTGCCCACAGAGAATGGACTGCAGGCCTAGATCCTCCAATTATCAATGAAATAGGAAAGTACTGCTAATTGCAAACTTGTAAACCACATAGAAGCAGGCTGTGTTTGATTCACTGAAGTTTTTTACATTGCATCTATTACCAACCTGCAGCTTTGCATAAATGGAAATGAAGCGCAGACTTATGTTGCAATCATTGCCAAGACGAAGAAGAAATAATCTACCATTTGGCGTGGGAATGCTGTGAAATATACAAATCCTGGGAATAAGTGATAAGCACATTACAAACAAAAATCACGGACCCATCTATACAGTTGACCCTGGTGGTTGCTCTGTTAGGATGGATAAAAACAATACCATGTGCTAAAATAAAGTATACTGCTCTGGCTTTGTGACTTGTTAAGCGTTTGGTTGCCCAGTAATAGGGATGAGGTTGCACCCAGATGTAGAAAGCAAGGTTCACGGACTTCACTTCTTGCAATGAACAACTAGACATTTATGAAGAACTCTTTCCAGAAGCTTCACGTCCAAAAGATTTATGGGCCCCTTGCAAACAAGGGGATTAAAGTTATGTGACCAATGTACATCAAACTGGACACTTTTACATTGTTTTTTTGTCAATTTATTGTAATCTGGAAACAATAAAAAAAAACATGAATCTTTAGGATTTCACAATCGTGCTTACAGAATCTGCCTTAACATTGACTCTGATCTCGCCACCAAGACCCACACTGTCAGGAAGGCGCAAGAGGCTAAGAAGCCAGGTGGAGAGGGGCCAATTAGCTTTTTACCATCAAGCAGGTGGGTCTGGAGAGCTACAGAGGTCAACATGAAAATGCACGCTACCTCAGTGGAGGTCATTTAAGGAAAAGCCACTTCAATTAATATCAAACTGGTTATGTTTCCATGACTCTGCACATGAGCAGAAGAGGAAAAGCACAGGCGGTAAAACTTCATTATCTTAATTTGGATAAACAAACCCGATATTAAATGCTGCTCTTCAAAGAGTGAACCTGTAGGAACACTGATAAAAAGGAAGATCGCTTGTGAGGTAAATGCAACTATGCACAAAGAGAATCAAAACTGGGAAAAAAGTGTGAAACAGAGATGAAACAGTATATGTTCAACAAACAGATGTAGCTATTGTAGCTCTGTTGGCAAGGTTTAACAGGAAGCTGGCAGAGGAGTGGGAATCCTTTGCAATCCTCCAAGATGTCGCTGTAGGAAGGGGCAGCGAACTAACAAAGGAGCATATGTGTCCAGGACAGTCATTTGAGGTTAACTGTGGCTCGAGGAAAAGCACAGGCGGTAAAACTTCATTATCTTAATTTGGATAAACAAACCCGATATTAAATGCTGCTCTTCAAAGAGTGAACCTGTAAGAACACTGATAAAAAGGAAGCTCGCTTGTGAGGTAAATGCAACTATGCACAAAGAGAATCAAAACTGGAAAAAAAGTGTGAAACAGAGATGAAACAGTATATGTTCAACAAACAGATGTAGCTATTGTAGCTCTGTTGGCAAGGTTTAACAGGAAGCTGGTGGAGGAGTGGGAATCCTTTGCAATCCTCCCAGATGTCGCTGTAGGAAGGGGCAGCGAACTAACAAAGTAGCATATGTGTCCAGGACAGTCATTTGAGGTTAACTGTGGCTCTGATAAGGTAAGCAACCCTTTGAACATGTTTGGTGCTCAATTAATGTAATTGCACTGTGGGCAAGTGCAAAGAGCGGGTACTTTTTTGTACTTCAATTCCAGCCCTACTAATGGAACACAAGAGAAATTACTCACACCAGGATGAGAGCAGAAAGCAAGTCTAAAACCGCCATGTGAATCGTAGGCAGGAGAAGCATCTTCAGGCGCCCATCACCAAGCCAGCTCCACACACGCCCACGCCTCAGACACCCATTGACTAACGAGGGGAGGGGAAGGGACAGCGGGAGGCGGGAAGGCACACGGACAGCGGGAGGAGGGACGGCCTCTCGGACAACGGTAGGGGGGACGGGCTCACGGACAGCGGGAGGGGGGCGGGTTAACAGGCACACGGACAGCGGGAGGGGGGGGCGGGAACGGGCAAACGGACAGCGGGAGGGGGGCGGGAACGGACAGCGGGACATCGCGCAACCTACCCCTGCAAACAACACTTCCAAAATGGCGAAAACAAAGCGTTAAAAAAATAAATAAATAACCACCGCCCACCGCCGCATGACAATCGCAAGGGGGCGGGATGAGTAAAAATGGCCGGAACGCCAATCTGCTCCAGCAATGACGGACAGATCTCTCTTCCAATGGCTAGCCTCCATTTATGGAGCTAGCCAATGGAAGAGAAGGCAGGACCAAAGCCAGTACTGTTCTAACATTAGATTTCGCCTGCGCGAACGCTGCTGCGCAGCAGACGCCAAGCGAAACCTAAAAAGCAGTTCCCTATACTATGGAGGCCACAATAAAATGGGGAAGTTATTGGCTAACTGTTTGAAGATAAGACGAGAAAGGACTAAAATAGAATCTCTACGAAATGCTGCTGGTACTTCATTATTTAAAGACAATGTTATCTTGAATGAGTTTGTTTCCTTTTATAAAACCTTATATACCCCTGAGAAACAACCAACTCAATTGGATCTTCCTTCTTGCTTTCAATCTATTGATTCCCCTCCTTCTCATCATATTGATTTTGATTCTTTGGAATCTGATATTACCTTAACAGAAAATACTCATGCAGTTTCGGTACTCAGAAGAGGGAAAGCCCCGGGACCCGATGGATTCACTATTGAGTTTTATGCACACTTTGCTACCCTTCTCCTTCCAAATCTTTTCTTTCATTGAATTCTTTTATTATAGCTGATTCTTCTCGCTGAACTTTTCAGGAAGCCATGATATGTTTAATCCCTAGAGACAATAAAGACCATTCTCTCTGTAAAAACTATTGCCCCATTTCTTTAGTCAACACAGATGATAAGATATTTGCAAACATTCTTGCCCTTCGCATTGATCCCTTCCTACCTGAACTTATTGGCCCTTAGCAATCTGGTTTGGTAAAAGGTAGCTTATCATCTGACAACTCTAGAGTCTTTTTCAACATTCTCAGCAAAGCTTCCTCTCTTGATTATTAGTGCGATTGCTTTAGACGCTGAAAAAGCTTTTGACAGGATTGGATGGGATTTTATGTTCCAGGATTTAAAATGGATAGGTTTTCCTCCAAAATTGATCTCCTTCATTTCCTTATTACATTCAGGTCCCAGAGCATCTATTTTCGTTAATGGTAAGAGCTCAGATTTTTTTCCTCTCTTCAGGGGAGTAAGACAAGGATGTCCTTTATCACCTTTATTATTTGTGGTAGCATTAGAGCCTTTCTTAACTAAGATCAGACAAGATGCTCAGATCACTGGTTTTCAACTCAACTCTTATCAAGTTACAATGTCTGTTGTATATGCAGATGATATTCCTTTATACTGTTCTAATCCTACAATGTCTCTCCCCTCCTTTCTAAATCAGATGGATATTTTTTCTCAACTATCAGTCTACCGCCTTAATCCAGATAAATGCGAGGTCTTACCTCTCAATGTGTTATGCTTTAAACATCATTTTATACATACAGTTTTTTTCCTGGCTACCTTCTAAAATAAAATACTTAGGCCTATGGTTCTCTTCGAATATTTCAGAAACATTAAAACTAAACTTTTGACCATATCATCACAACTCTAAAGGATACTACTGCATGTTGGTATCCTCTTTTTCTCTCTTGGTAGGGACGACTAGACTCGATCAAGATGATGCTTTCTCCTTTGATTCTATACATTCTCTCAATGGTCCCTGCACACATTCCAGGAATTTATTTAAAAAAATTGATTCCATTTTAACTAAATTTCTTTGGAAAGGTAAACCTCCACGGATAGCTTTATCTTCCTTAAAGGAAGACAAATCTAGTGGTGGCTTTAAATTCCCTGATTTCAAATCTTATCATTACGCTTTCTCTTTGAAGCAATCTTCCCGTTGCCTTTCACTTGAACCATGTACTCATTCCCAAATATGGATTTCTAGAGAAAATCTTTTGTTTTCCCCTTTGATTTTAAGGAAATTCTTGCCTTCACTAAATAATAATAATAATAACATATCCTCTTTTCATCCTTCAATTATTCCCACACTCGCAAAATTCTCATCCCTCTTCTACCATCTTCTTCTCCTTCTCCTACTTCTCTCGATCAGCATCCCATTTGGCACAATAACTTATTACGGGTTGTTTTGGATTTTCGCAACTTTTAGCCAATGATTTTCCTTTATCTTTCAATGACCTTCAAACCAAATTTTCATTGCCGTCTTCTTTCAAATCACATTATAATCTTTTTTGTCCCTTCTCTTAATCAATATCTCCTCTCACTACCATCTGCCCCTAAGCCATCCATGACATGTCCTATTCTTTTTCCCATACTAAATCCCCCTCCTTCTGCATCTTCTATTTATAAACACTTATTCTTATCTTCTGACAGAAATAAAACAAAGACTGAGTTAGCGTGGGAAATGGACTATTCATAGTGCTCGTCAACCTCCATCTGGGATAAACTGTGGTTTAAGATTCACAAAACATCTAGAGCTGCCAATACTTCTCAAACCCTTTATTATGTTTATCAGCGTCTCTTAGCCTGGAAACAAGCGTGGGTCTCACCCATGATCAAAAAACCCACCCTAGATCCATCTAAGCAGAAAAACTTCCGACCCATATCTCTGCTCCCATGGCTGTCCAAAATTGCAGAGGCCCACGTAAACAGTGTCCTGTCCCAACATATGGATCTGAATAACATCCTGGACCCATCCCAAAATGGGTTCAGACCGGGCCACAGTACGGAGTCTGCCCTCCTGGCTACTTCCGAATATCTCCGGACGATCCTTCTCGACCTCAGCGCAGCCTTTGACACGGTATCCCACGACATCCTTCTTAAGCGTCTGGAGATGACTGGAGTTTCTGGCCTCGCTTTGACATGGTTCCGCTCCTTCCTAGAGGACAGATCCTTCCGGGTGTCAGCTCCTCCATTTCTATCCAAACCCCGCCCCATTGCACAGGGAGTCCCTCAGGGCTCCGCGCTGAGCCCCTCCCTCTTTAACCTTTACGTGCAGCCACTTACAGCAGTGGCCAAAGAGTGGGGTCTGACGCTGGTGTCGTATGCCGACGACACCCAGCTGGCCATCACCCTCACGGAAAGCCCCTCCATCTCGGCCTCCAGATTCAGATATGGCCTTGCGGCAGTGGCCCAATGGATGACGGATAACTATTTACAGCTTAACGCGGGAAAAACTGAAGTGCTGCTCCTTGGCAAAAACACCAGCCACAGGAATGAGCACTGGTGGCCGTCATCCCTAGGCCCCATTCCCCCCCTAAGTCTCTAGTAAAAAATCTAGGAGTCTGGATGGATGCATCACTCAGATATCAGACTCACACCAAGAAAGTGGCCGCCACCTGTGTTGGTCTATTGAGGAGTCTCAGCCTTATACTTGGCTTTTTCGACGCGAAAGTCCGCCAGCTTATTGTCCAAGCGACAATCCTTTCTCGCTTGGACTACGCCAATGTCCTCCTCCTAGGCGCCAACAAAGGAGAAATAGCAAGACTGCAACGCGTGTAAAATGCGGCGGCAAGAGCTTTAGTCGGCCTTCCCCGCAGATGCTCAGCCAGAGCTACCATCCGCAAACTACATTGGCTACCCGTTGACTACAGAATTCAATTCAAAGCCCTCATCATGACCTTCAAAATCTTTAAACTGGGCAGTCCTACTCTCCTACAAAATCTCCTCACTCCTTACGTTCCACGATGTGATCTGCGCTCCTCCAACCAGTACCTCCTGAACGTTCCCCGCACAAAGCTTTGCCGCATTTGAGGCCGCTACTTTAGGGTCTTAGGACCTAAGCTTTGGAATGCTCTGCCTCCTAATATCCGTTCCCTAGAAAGCCTCCCCACTTTCTGAAAGGCTATTAAGACCCTCCTATTCCCCTCTGTTTAGTTCACCTTTCTCCCTCCTTCCCAGCTTAGGTGGGATTCTGTGATTCTTCTAAGTGCAGGGACGCCTCTTCGCTGGGGCAGCTGTTTGCGCTTTACCAAAACCTTAGAATAGAATAGAATTTACTCCTGCAATATTAGCATCCTTCTCTTCAAAATCTCCATCTACCTGTTGGTCCTGCTCACATAACACAGCTGATTTAAAACATATGCTTTTGATTGTCCTACTATTTCTCAATTTTGGCAATTAGTTTGAAACCAAATTAACAACATCTTTAAAACTAATATACCCTTCTCTCCTTCTAACCTAAAATTAATAGATCTATTAATAGCAGTTGCCTTACATTTAATAACCTCAAATTGGAAACAAGCAGACAAAGTCACGTTTAGAGCCTGGTGGAATGCCGTATGTTTCCATCATAGACTTGATACTAATTATGTCACCCCCATATTTCTATCTATTAAAAGAGATCTTTTATGGCTCCCTTTGACTACCTACTTAGCCTGGGTCACTTCGTCTATTGTTCAACCTGTTAATGCCTTGGATGAAGTCCGGAAACCACCATAAATGTGCCATGTTTTATTTTTCTTACAGCACCGAGTCATTATAATCCCTTACATATGTATTTTATATCATAGTATGCTATTTATCCCTATATGTTTTTTATGCCTACAGTGACTATCTCCATAAGCTGTTTTTCTTCTAGTGTTATAAAGTTATTATACATTTTTCATCCTTTTTTCTCGACCCCCGCCTCCCCCCTTCATTCTCCCCCATATCTTATTTTTCTTTTCTTCTTAATATTGCTACTTTACTTTAGACAGCATGTTTTATAAACTATTGTACCCTGGTTTTTAGTTTGTTTTTTCCCTTATAATACTTATATGTTATTGAGATATTATATACTTATTGCATATGCTGTTTTACTTATATTGACTTTTTTGCTCAATAAACTCAAACTTTAAAAAAAAGAAAGGCTTGTTTGGGAGAGAGGAATAGTAAAAGAGATTTGAGATGATGGAAGGAGGGCTAGAAGAGGGAAGAGTCTAGAAAGGGTTATTTTGGGTATAATAGTAGTAGAATGGGATTTGGGATGAGTCAGAGAGTGGAGGGTGAGGATATCTTTAGATAGGTATATGGCGAGATATAGGGTAGTGCATTGGAGAGGCTGAATTAGGAGTAAAGAGAATGACAAGCGCGGAGAATCACGCCGAGCGCACTTAGGACCCGGCCTCTCCGGACCCCGCCCGCCCCTGGTCTCTGGTGGTTGGTCGGGCGGACGGCCCAATCGGCGTTCGGCCGACCCATTTCCGGTCCGGCGATATCGCGTGACCTGGGGGTCAGGGGGTGGAGACTCTGGGCCTATTTAGGGTCAACTCCCTGTGACTGGGGTCTCTGTTCCCGCTATCACTCCTGGATACCTGACTGCTCACGCCGGCACCTGGCCATTCTCGTGATCCTGGCCGGCCGTCCGAAACTCTAGAAGCAGAAGGATCGAGCATCGTTTGTGTTGCCAGGTAAGGGGTCGAGTGCCTCGGGGGCCTCGTGGGCAGCCGTGAGTCACGGTGGGTGCTGGGGGATAGGAGTGTTTCTGCCTTACGGGGCTTACGGTTGTGTGCGGGGATCCTCGTGGTACGGGCTTCTGCCGGGCGGCGTGAACGGTGCTTAGGGGTGCGGGAGCAGGAAACTCGGGGCGCGTTAGGTGCTTTAGCAAGAAAGTGCGAAGCGCGATATAGATAGGATGGCGCCAAAAAAGGGAGGACAGAAGCGAAAAGATTCTGAGCCTGAATTGGCACAGATTATGAAATTACTGCTGAAGAAGTTTAGCAAGGAGGCTCCCGATAGCGGGGATGAGAGCGATTCCTCCCGGGGAGCACAGCCCGAGGTAGTAGAGCGGCCGCACAGGGGGGGGCCACCGAAGGCCGCTTGTCCGCCATTAAAAAAGAAAGCCAAGGCTCAGCCTAAAAGGAAAGGGGGAGCCAGGCAGGGGAAGAGTAGGCCTAGCCCTGCCAGGGGGAAGCCGGACGAGGGATCAGTAGGTCCCGTCCCCACTCCTCCATTAGATGCAGAACAGGTGTACCCTTCTGATCCCATCCCGAATGTGCCCGCGCCAGTAGACCCAGTGGGTTCAGTTTTATCTGAGATTAGGGAGGCGCTGAAGGCGTTGGCCCAGGGAGGCGTGGTACCAATGGTTATGGTCCCTCCGGCCCCACTCCCACCGCAGCCGGTGGCCGCAGTGGCAGCCGCGGGTGATCCATTAGATAGCTTGCTGGCGTCAGTTTCCACATTAGTGGGCCAATTATCAGCTCCGGAAAAAGTATTAGAGAGAGTGAGCGCTGGAGCGGCGGGACCATGGGTGCCCCCGCGGGCCACAGAACAGGGCGCATTGCAGGACATTCAGAGGCAGTTGGCGCACTTAGTCGAGTCGCGCAAGGCGTTGCCCAGTGTAGCGATTGGAGCCCACCCCCCCGCGACAGCGATAGCTGTAACATCTACAGGAGGTAAGCCTGGTGATGCTACAGCAAGGAGCAGCGAGGCGGGGGCTAGTCAGGGGAGTATGGAAATGCGAGAGAAGATTTGGAAGGGTGCCTACGTAGATATATTCTCCCTTATCAGGCCGAAGAGAAGAGAGGAGGATTACAAGGACAGGGAGGGGAAAGAGCACTCCTTCCGAGACCGGAGACCTAGGATTCAGGAAACAATAACAAATTGGTTGTTCAGCTTTCATGTGAATGTGACGGTGTTGTTGGAAAAGAGGTCAGAGTTGGCGATTCCGCTGGTGTTTTATACCAATAAGATCGTGAAGGCTCACTCCACTCATGGGGGTTCAGCTTGGCTGACTTATGATAGGGAGTTTCGCTGGGCGAAGGAAGAAAACCCCTCCATTTGTTGGGATCAGGTTGAGGTCAATGCCTGGGTAGAGAGCGTGAGCAATAGGGAACACCCAGCTAGGCAGCCTTTTCGGACTTCCCAGGGAGGGCCGGGGGAGAAGAAAGGTACATGCTGGGCATTCAATGGCAAAGGGTGCACATGGCCCCCCGGGCAGTGCAAGTTTAAACATGCATGCGCCTACTGCGGTCACCCGTCCCATCCCGAACCCAAGTGCAACAAGAAAACCAAAGAACGGGGGGGTACAGCCCCTAAGGATATCAAGCCTCCCCAAGTCTAAATTGCCTACTCCAGTGGATATTGAGAAGATGGTTTTTTGGTTGAACAGGTACCCAGACAAGGCAGCTGCTAGGATGTTGTTCGAGGGTTTTTCCAGGGGATTTCGTATCCCAGCGTCTCATGTCCCCCCTATTAATCAGTGTAGGAATCGAATCACTGACAGAATATCGATTTCCAAAAAATCGACCTACTATAACATCGAGTCTCTAATATCGATAGCACTAATATCGACACCCTATACTTAACATGTAAACTACAAAAATATCGAGCAAACTATATCGATGCACAAAAATATCGTCTACAGAAATATCGTTAGCATTATTTTCGATTACCATAATATCGACACTCAATACTACATATACCACACTACAATAATATCGAATACAAAAATTTCGATAGCACTATTTTCGTCAATATCAAAATATCGATAGCTAAATTATACTCCTTTTTTTATATATAACACCAATAAATCTATTCTCTAAGTAATACACACATTTCTAATGACTTCACTAATGTATTTTCAAATTATTAAGTAACATTTAGTGTACAATATTATGTTTTCGCTAACTGACGCAATTTGTATATAAACTCTTAGTAAACATACTTATTTAATACTTAGTACTCATTTTACATAAACTTTATTTATAACAAGACTTTTATTTTACATAAATATATCATTTTAATTCCTTAACATAAACTATATAAGAAGATATATCTTAAATGTTTTACTTAAAAAAAATTCAAACTAACCAATAGTAACTCGTCTTTACATATCTGACCAATCAGATGGCAAACTTAATTACACATAGACTATATAAACCAATCACAAACAGCCATACAAGTTGCAGGAAATATTCTTCGTGACCACATACTGCCAATTTTGGGAGCACCATCTATATTCTTCTCTTGAAGAAAATTCGTCCTAAAACTACAAGTAAGTAATCATATAACTCTGTTAATAAATTCTAATTTTTTTGTCTATTAATTATAGACCAAGATTTGTAACCTAATTTGTTATTTCTTTATGTACTTTACCTTTAAACAGACTCTACAAACAAATCAAGTTATACTTCTACTTCAAGATACAGGACACTTTACATTTAAAAAAGGTATCTACATATGTTTAACATTTACTTAGCGTTCTTAGCCAACTATTGGCCTAATTTAAAACTCTATACTTTGTTTCTTAGCCTGTAAATCTTAATACATATTGTGCTGGCAGAATTTTTTGGAAAAAAAAGTTACAATGCTGTGTAAAAAATATTTTCTTCCTGTTCTTAAATATGTTTTAATGTGCTTTTACTCATAATACATGTGTCATCCTCGGTTCTTTTTAGCAATTAAGTAACAATGCTTTATAACAAATGTGTATTATTTATATAACATATAAACGCATTAGTAATTTTCATCAACTTTCTCTCTAAACAGAACACATAGGTACAGAAAACAGATAATTCACATCAAAGAACAAACATTCTGCTACTACTATAATTCTCTTGGTAAGATCATAAATAAAACATAACTAGTCTTTATAAACTCTATGCAATGTACTAGAAATAAAATGCCTCTTGTTATGCATCTGTTAGTATAATCTTCCTGTTCTTAAATATGTTTTTTGTGCTTTTACTCATAATACATGTATCATCCCCGATTCATTTTAGCAATTAAGTAACAATGTTTTATAACAAATGTGTATTATTTATATTACATATAAACGCATTAGTAATTTTCATCATCTTTCTCTCTAAACAGAACTCAAAGGTACAGAAAACAGATAATTCACATCAAAGAACAAACATTCTGCTACTACTATAATTCTCTTGGTAAGTTCATAAATAAAACATAACTAGTCTTTATAAACTCTATAGAATGTACTAGAAATAAAAATGACTCTTTTTATGCATCTGTTAGTATAATCTTGGAAATTTCTCTTTTTACATTCAATAAACAAAACTATTTTTAGAGACATTATAACGTAAAAAATAAGTTACCAATCAAAAAAGTGGTAACTTTTCCTATAACATACTTAATTATTTCTCAACAGACCGTGGCATTTAATTAGAGTAAGTGCAGAACACAGAACATATTAAATTTACTCTTCCAACACCAATTAACAAATAATTTAAGTAACTGCAGGACATTAAATATTAATTAATTACTATAAAAAATGAAATGTTTAAAAATTAATAATGTAATCGCATTAAAATTAATTTAATATAATAATTTTAATTTAAAAATAATCTTAATTTATGTTTTCCCTGTACCCCTATAATAAAAAACTGACCCTGAAACCTAAAAATACCCCTTCACCCACAAACAAAAAACTGACCCTGAAACCTCACAAAACCCCTTTACCCACAAACTAAAAACTGACCCTGAAACCTAAAAATACCCCTTTACCCACAAACTGAAAACTGACTCTGAAAACTCACAAAACCCCTTTACCCACAAACTAAAAACTGACGCTGAAACCTTACAAAACACCTTTACCCACAAACTAAAAACTGACCCTGAAACCTAAAAATACCCCTTTACCCACAAACTAAAAACTGACCCTGAAACCTGACAAAACCCCTTCACCAACAAACTAAAAACTGAACCAGAAACCAAAAAATACCCCTTTAACCACAAACTGAAAACTGACTCTGAAGCCTCACAAAACTCCTTTACCCACAAACTAAAAACTGACCCAGAAACCTAAAAATACCCCTTTACCCACAAACTGAAAACTGACTCTGAAACCTCACAAAACACCTTTACCCACAAACTAAAAACTGACCCAGAAACCTAAAAATACCCCTTTACCCACAAACTGAAAACTGACTCTGAAGCCTCACAAAACTCCTTTACCCACAAACTAAAAACTGACCCAGAAACCTAAAAATACCCCTTTACCCACAAACTGAAAACTGACTCTGAAACCTCACAAAACTCCTTTACCCACAAACTAAAAACTGACCCAGAAACCTAAAAATACCCCTTTACCCACAAACTGAAAACTGACTCTGAAACCTCACAAAACTCCTTTACCAACAAACTAAAAACTGACCCTGAAACCTAAAAATACCCCTTTACCCACAAACTAAAAACTGACCCTGAAACCTGACAAAACACCTTAACCAACAAACTAAAAACTGACCCTGAAACCTATAAATACCCCTTTACCCACAAACTAAAAACTGACCCTGAAACCTAACATAACCCCTTCACCAACAAACTAAAAACTGACCCAGAAACCTAAAAATACCCCTTTACCCACAAACTGAAAACTGACTCTGAAACCTCACAAAACACCTTTACCCACAAACTAAAAACTGACCCTGAAACCTGACAAAACACCTTTACCCACAAACTAAAAACTGAGCCTGAAACCTAAAACTACCCCTTTACACACAAACCAAAAACTGACCCTGAACAGTTAAAATACCCCTTCGCACATACACAAAAACAAGACCCTAAACGCACAAAATGTACCTTTGATAAAACTAGCCACCCTGACCTACTATAAACTCTACATCCCACTCCTAAAAATATGATACATTTATTTATTTAATATCTACTACATTATATATTTTTGATTCTTTTTACTACATACACAAAATACCTCAAATTAGAACAACAACATAATAGTGTTCATAATTTCGTATTTTAATAATATTTATATAAAATTTCGATTCGAAACTAAAATGAAATACAAGGCGAAATTTTTAATTCTATAATTAGAGTATACTTTGTTTATACACTACCCACCCTTATCCCCTTGAAAATATACATCCCACTCATAACATAATTAGTCAAATATTTTCAGAAAATATATGAAAATAGTATAATTACAAATATATTTTAGTACATAAACAACAGCAAACTTAAAAAATAAATACTATATTCGAATAAAATCGATATCATTTCGCAAATATCGAAATATTAATTTTAATTTTTTAAATTTCGCAAATTTATATGAAATTGCGAAATTTTAATTTATATAATTACCCTATATATTTGTAAAACACTACCCACCCTTATCCCCTATAAACTCTACATCCCGCTCCTAAATTTATAGTAAAAATAATATAAATATGTAATGTAATATTTTATTATTTAAAAATCTTTTTTGTACATACACAAAAATTATTCATAATGTTTAATGTACTCCCTAAATTTCGTTCAAATTTCGTCTACTCCCAAACAATTTTTATAAATATCGAAATTTTGAAATCTAAAGTAAATGCGAAATTTAAAATTTTACAATTTCACTATACTTTTTTAAAACACTACCCACCCTTATCCCCTATAAACTCTACATCCCGCTCCTAACATTAATATACAATTATTTAGTAAAAAAATAAATATTTAGATATATTTACACAATTTATTAATATATATCCAAAATCAAGGAACAAATAATTTAACAATACTCAATAATTTTATATAAAATTTCGCATTTATAAATATTTTGATTAAAATTTCGCAAATTTATAAATTTACTTCAAATGCGAAATTTATTATTCCATATTTACACTATACTTTTTTAATACACTACCCACCCTTATCCCCTATAAACTCTACATCCCGCTCCTAGACTTCTTACTAAAAATAATAAAATTATATATAAAAATGATCTTATATATAAACAACATATAAATAAATCATTACTTAACATACTTTAAAACATCACTTTAACATATCGATATTTTTGACAATCGATATTTTCACCATCGATATTATTGATTTCGACATTCATGTCTTCGATATTTTTAACACACACATAAATCGATATTTTCTACGACGATATTTTTGTTTTCGACATTTCGTACCATCGATATTTTGGACTCGATATTATGGTACATCGACATTAACAACTCGATATTTTGACTGTCTACCGTAGGAATCAAGTGTCAGCGAGAATCCATTCCTATGTAGTAGCCACAAAGGTGGAAAAAGAGCGGGCCTTAGGCCGAGTAGCAGGCCCTTTCCCGGCTCCTCCCTGGAAGAACTATGTGTGCTCTCCTCTGGGAGTAGTGCCCAAGAAGGAGCCGGGACAATTCAGGATGATTCATAACCTATCTGCACCGAGGGGTGCATCGGTGAACGATGCCATCGACCCGGCAGTATGCTCAGTGACGTACTCGTCCTTTGATGCCGCGGTTCAGAAAGTGAGGGAGCTTGGCCGGGGGGCGTTGCTAGCAAAAACCGATATTGAATCAGCATTCCGCCTGTTGCCGGTGCACCCCGAGGATTACCATTTGCTAGGCTTTCAGGTCCAACAGCAATTTTATTATGACAAATGTATGCCTATGGGTTGTGCGGTCTCCTGCAAGTACTTTGAGACCTTTAGCTCCATGCTGCAATGGGTGTTTTCGCAGAAGCCAGGATGTACAGATGTGGTGCATTACTTGGACGACTTCATGGTGATGGGCCCCACGTCTTCGGAGGCCTGCGCTTTGGCCCTGAGTCAGCTGGTGGCACCGAGCAAGACGGTCGGCCCTGACACGTGCATGTCCTTCTTGGGCATCGAAATTGACACGGTAGCGGGGGAATGTAGATTGCCAATTGATAAAGTAAGAACCATTTCCCTAGCCATTGAGGTAGCCTTGGCCTGTCCGAAGGTGATGCTGCATCAGTTGCAAGTTCTGGTGGGTCAGCAAAATTTTGCTTTGCGCATCATTCCCATGGGGCGCCCTTTCTCGAGGTCTATAGCCAGAGCGATGGTTGGGCTTACCCAGAAGCACCATCGGGTGCGATTAAAGGCAGGGGTTAAGGAGGACCTCAAGGTGTGGCGAAACTTCCTGACAGATTTCAACGGGCGGGTGGTTTGGCCCGCGCCGCCGGTGTCCAGTGTTGAACTAGGCCTATACACGGACTCAGCCGGGAGCGTTGGTTTTGGGGCGATCTTGGGCCCTTCCTGGTGCGGGGCGGTCTGGCCAGCAGAGTGGCACTTAGCAGACTTGACAAAGAATTTAGCTTTCTTAGAGCTTTTTCCCATTTGGGTGGCAGTTACGGTCTGGGTGGAACGCTTCAGGGACAGGGCAGTGACCTTCTGGTCGGATAACATGGCGGCGGTTCAGGTTATCAATCGGCAAGGGGCGACTTGCCCGCATGTGCTGAGGTTGCTGAAGCTGTTGGTGTTGGCATGCTTGAAATTGAATTTGACCTTGAAAGCTGCGCATATACCTGGTGTTGATAACCATGCTGCTGACGCTTTGTCTCGTTCCAAGTTGCAGGACTTCCGGAGGTTCCACCCGCAGGCGGAGGAGCGCATGACGACGTTCCCTACGTCACTGTGGAAAATTGGAGACCCGCTTTAGCGGGGCTGGTAGGTGCCGCTCTGAGTGATCGCACCAAACGTGCCTATCAGTCACTGTTTAATGTGTATAGATCATTTGTAGAGCAGATGGGTAATGCGAGGATTTTTTTTACGGAAACTATGTATGCCTTTTTACAGGTTCTGCGGGATCAGGGCAAAACAGTGTCCTATGCGAAGGCCTCCCTGGTGGCGATAGGCTTCTTTGCTAAACTGGCGGGGGAACGGGACCCCGGGGCTTCATTCTTCATCAGGAAGGCCGTGGCAGGATGGGCCCGATTAGACGGGCCACGGCGAAATTTGTCGTAGGACTTTGGATCTCCCGACCTTGATTGATATTTTGGGGGTACTGCCTGTTATTTGCCAGTCACCATTCGAGGGAACCATGCTGGGGGCGGCCTTCTGCCTGGCCTTCTACGGGGCCTTTCGCCTGGGTGAGATAGTTGGGACCTCCAGGGTAGACCATGGGGGAGGCTTGCAGTTCAAGGACATCTCCATTTTCCCGGGGGGCCTAGTGGTGCCGTTGGGACGGTCCAAGACAGACCAAACAGGAAAGGGGGTCGCCATCCATTTGCTGCCAGCCCCGGGGATAGCCGCTTGCCCCGTATCCCGCATGCAGGCGTACCTGGCCCGACGCCCAGCAGGGGGGGGGTCGGCTCTTTTCGTCCATGAGAATGGGGATTGCCTGTCCCAATATCAGTTTAAGGCAATATTTGGGTTGGCTCTGGGGAACCTGGGCCTGGGAGCAGTGGGCTAGTCTTCTCATTCCTTTAGGATTGGCGCCGCAACTTTGGCGGCAGGGGCCGGTCTCGCCCCCAACATTGTGAAAAGCGTAGGTCGTAGGACCACTGACTGCTATAAGCGATATGTGCGGCCTGAATTGTTGTAAAACATATGTGTGCAGTGTCTAACGGCTTCATCTCTCTCCTTTCTGATTAGTATGCCCGCTTCCGTGGTATGGGTACTCGGGCACTCTTTCGTGCGTCGCGCGGCGGTGCGCTTGCAGCGAAGAGAGGTGGTTAAACCGGCCGCATTGGGCGAGACCAAATTCGTATGGCATGGCGTTGGAGGGATGCGTATCCGACATTTGAGGCGGATCGTCGAGGAGCTCAGGGCACGAGAGCACAAATCGCCGGATTGGATTATTTTGCATTTGGGAGGCAACGACATGGTCGACAGAGGGAGCTTGGCCGTCAAAGAGGCCCTACTAGCAGAGTTTGCATGGCTGGGGCATGAGTTCCCATCAACGAAAATAGTTTGGTCTGGCATGATATCACGCAGGGCATGGGGCCCAGGAGTGCGTCCTAGATCTTTGAACTTCTCGGTGAGGCGATTGAACGGCGAATTAGCAAGGTTGTGCTCAGTGAAGGGCGCTTGCGCTACCTCCAGCACCGGATGATTTCCGGAGAAATGATGTACCACCAGGATGGGGTACATTTGTCGGACTTTGGAACTGATACTTTTATCCGAGAACTTTGGTCATTTATCCTGAACGCAGGTGGGGAGGGTGTCAGACCTGTGGGCCTTGGCCACCCTTGTGGCGGAGAAGAGACCTGCGATCAGTAACTAGTGGCTAAACAAAATGGAGGGGAGCCCGCCTGCCGGGCTCCATAGGCCAGCTCTGAGGGGGGATATGGCAAGCTCTCCACTGGGAGGAAGTGACCACCGGCTGGGGAGGCTAGGGCGACAGATTTCGAGCCTCCCGGGCGACCCTGGGCAGCCTGGTGGTCGAGAGGTGGGCCCCGGTAATGGCGGACAAGGATCGAAGGGCGGGACCCACCACTCTAAGGGGCAGGTGCACGGCACTTGGCGTAGGGTACCCAGTTGCGAGATGCGAACCAGATGGTGTTCCTCCCATAGGGTTAGGAAGGTGTTGGAGCATGGTATGCTCATAAAAGTAGTTATGAATGTAACTTGTAAATAAAGATATGCATGTTATTGCTTGTCATGTTTATACAATGTTGTGAATAAACATGGCCTTTTTTACCCCACCAGAATCTCTTGGTGATTTCAAATGTGGGGATCTTGCATTTCTGGGGTAGTTGGGCGGCGGGGAAAGATCTGATGGGTATGGGTCCTATAGGGTCGATTCTCTCCGTGATGTGTTCCACCCTCATTCATTGCACGCAGCATGGGTGCTTCAGGCTGCAGCCTGCGCTTCCCGAGGCTGTGTGTCAATCACCAGAGGTGCCCATTTCCCAGCTCGTCACATGGTGGGGGTGGGTCAGCAAGCCTCATCGAACCCACCCCACCCTGTGATGAATTGGGGAAGGGAAGGCAGAAATATTTTCAGCAAACATGTAACAGGTGTCACAAGTGACGCCAGATCACACATTGTAAACAAGTCGAACACGAAGAACACGCTTGTGTTTATCACAGCATGCCCACTGCTCTCGAACATTGGAATCATTATCAATGGTGGTTTACCCTAATGGATGGGCCTGGATTGACACACTTCCATAGAGACTGCCAAGTGTTCGGAGCAGTGGTGATTATTCATGTCTAACAGTCTGCTGTCCATGACCTGCTGCTGGCCTCTGCTGCCTTGTCGAGGACTGAGTGCAGGTACAAATATGGATAGTAAAAAATATGTGAAAACCCATTTACTGTTGTTAGTTCGGAATGGTGAACTAAACACTTGTTTTGCATGTATTAGGATTCTATGGTCAATCATTATATCAGACAGAGGCAATTTATATTAGACTACCTTTAACTTTAAAATCAACAGCAATCTGCCTCTGTCAGATATGTGCAACTTGTACCTAGAGTATTTATATCAACACATTTTACAGACAAGAGCTAACTACATTGAACATTTGGCCTTGTACACATTACTAACCCAAAGCGAGCCTATTTGTATTATACCAGTTTGCGCTGCATGTGTTTTTCTTCCACTGTGCAGCAGCTGCTAAATACTGTTTTCAGCTACACTCTGCCCCAGGGGTCAGTGTCTGAGAGCCCATCATGGAAAATTAACATCCTGGTGAGAAAGGCAGTAGGATGGAGGTAAAGAGTGCAAGGAGTGGAAATGGAGATGGATGCCGTTGCCTTAACAGATAAACAAGTAGAAAGCAAAAGATGAGAAAGGGGAGAGAGAAGTAGAAATAAGGGCGATCTGGAAAAACAACTGAAATTGAGTTTGAGACTCTGAGGAACAGAGAGGTAAAGTTGTGCCAATTCACAGGTATAAGCAATCTAGTTGGTTTTCCTTTGTATTCTGGTACTTAGTCTTGCTTTGCATTTGAATTACAAATTCCAGAATGCAAGAAAGCAGGATTGGATAAGCTATTCACTCTTGGTGTAGAGCATTTTGAAATCTCCAAAGGAAGACAGCCACACAGAACAACACACTTGGAAGACGTTGAAGAAAGGAGATAGAAATGGCATGATATAACTTGAAGTCTTTGAGGATAGACGATGGGAGAAACAGGAGAGGATGTGGAAACCACGAGGTACTGGATGGCAAAGGGAACAGGCTGGGTAAGGAAAGCTAAGGAAGGAAAATAAATGACAGGGAGAGACCAAAGGATGTGGAGAGCAATGGAATGGAATTGGCTATTTGAAGAGACTAATAGAGGAAGGGAAAGAATAAAACAGATGGGCACAGAAGGTACAAAAGAGGGGGTAGTAAGACAGAATGTCAACCACATATATAATGTGCCATAGGATATCGAATGTCAAAATGTAGTGAAATTAAGTTTATATAGATTTATTATTGTTAGTTCCACAACTATGTACCTTGAAACACCACTGCCCCCACCCTTGAAGTCCCCTTGTGACATTTGTTTTTTGGGTTGCTCCGCTTGCAGAGTCTAACTCAGGATTTGGTTTTACGCCCCACCACTTTCAAAATTTACCAGCCTCCACTGTGTTTGGAGGTGAAGAGTTCGATAGTTTAGCTGCTTAAACAGAGAAGGATGTGCCACATATGTTTATTTTCTTGTAATGTGGGATTTTGAGGTGAAGTGCCAATTTAGAGCTGAGGTTCCTTTGTTGAATGTATTTGGTGATTTTTTTCCTGATGAAGAGAGGCCCGGTTCCATGCATCGCTTTGTAGGTGATACAAAGCAGCTTGAATGTGGATCTTCTGGCAACTGGTAACCAATGTAGGGCCTTTAAGGCAGGGGAAATGTGGGCTTAATGCTTTATATGTAATAGTAGTCTGCCAGAGTTCTAAATCCGTTGTAGTCTTTTCATAGTTGTTAAAGATTGTCCGTGGAAGAGGGTATTGGCGTAATCGAGTTTAGACAGAACAGCGTGTCAGCTTTCGGATACTACAGAGCACCAACAGTTCTAACATTACACCTTGATGAGAGGAAAGGGGGGGAATAAGAGTCCAATTGAATAGGGAAAGTAGCTGAATCCGATGTTCTTCAATCGCAACCCCGTTTATTGAGTATTTCAGTTGAAAGCAAGCCTGAATAGGCCACTGTCACAAATGTTTTTAAACCACTAGTGGTTAGGTTCAAATATCAAGTTGGGGTTCATTGCGTTTCACAAGCAGTGCCTTGCACTCCCAGAGATCTGCCTCTGTGTTTTAGCCTCTATGAGACCAGATAGTGGTTGACGGAGAAAGGTTTCATGCTCGGACATGGTCTGCTGCCATTTTCATCAGGTATTTGTGGGTTTTGCACCAGTAAGCTTTATAAACGGTGCAGATATACTTAAATGTGATCCTAGGAACTAGTGGTATCCAGTGGAATGCTATAAGTGTGGCTCTAATGTCTTTTTTGCAGAGATTTAAGCACATTCTGGCCCCTTGGTTCAGAAGTCTTTGCATCCTGGTGAGGAGTTTCTTGGGGTGAGCAGATGAAGGGGAGTTAGAAGGGCTCAGTTTGTCCCATGACTTGAATTTCTGTCTTGTCTAAATTCATACTGAGGATGCTCTCCTTTATCTGGACTGGAGTAACATATGGTTCAAGCACAAGGTAATGTTGTCTTTTTTTTTGCTGAACGTGCTTCAGCATACTGGCCATGGTGAATCAGAATATCATTTAGTAATACCACCATATGATTAAACTAGGCAATAAAATGCATACATTTGTTTAGGAAGCGGCCATCCTTAAAGTGAATATGATATTCATTTTAAGGATGGCATATACGTAGTAAACATAACACCTAATGTGAGTTTTGGGAAAGTAGAGTAGGGGGCTGGTTAAAAACATACCATGCAAACTACATACAGAACTGAGAAGAGGCTTCTGCCTCCAAATTCTAGTACTGGCATCTTTTGCAATCACTGGTCAATTGAGGGAGAGCGAAAGTAGAGTCAAAGCAGAGGCATCAGGGTTGTACCACAATTTGAAGGTCAAGCCTCTCCTTAGCGGTATGATCACACCCCATCACAATGCAGTTTGTATCCTGCCCCTTTCTACAATGCTTAATTTCAGGCCTACACAAGGCCACAACTTGCATACCTTCAGTAGCACATCATTTGGGCCTCTCCCTGTAACTTTACATACATTGACAGTTACCAGACTCCTTCTATCCTCAAAAAAGGAGTGTATCTTTAATGTTTCGAAATAAAATATCTTACATTACATAATGTGGTCTTCTAATATTTCCAAGGTTTATGCTTATCAGAGCTCTCACCCACTTGCAGAGGTCCTTTAGCCTAGCCACAAATCCCCCCTCATGGTTGAGCATCCCTTTCTCCCAATAACTACGCTTGGTCAATGCCACTAACTTTAAGGAGCGTGGTCACCCGAAGGCTTTGAAAGTGACTTGCTTGTTGGAAAAACAGCCTGGTTGCCTTATTGTGTAGTTATTTTAGAACTAAAATTGGAAATTGATTAGATTGACCATTATTGCTAGTTTGCTAGCTGACTCAACAGAGATTGGGAATAGACAGAATTTGCTTAGCATGAGGGGCACCTCCCTTCCCCCCTCCTAAGAGGTCTTGTGACAGACCTTTAAAGCACACCTCCAATACATGTCTTTGTGCTCTTATGAAAGGACCGCTGATAGGGGAATCTCTCAGGATTCAAGAGACCAGGCTTTGAGGACTCAGACTGCTGTCCTTTTCCCTGTGCTGTGGTCTGCGACTGTATCAACACTAATACGCTGCAGTACGGAGAGAAGGTTACAAATTACAAATTAGTTAAGGAATGTATGGATGCTAAGTACAGATGCCTGAATAAACATCCATAAGGGAGGGAACCACTGTACTGAAGAGACTGTCCCTTATCAACTCATTTCCTCTGGCAACCACACACTTCTGACAGTCTGTCCTCACCTCCACACACTTCTTACTGGGTATGAAAGGTCATTCTTCTGGCCGTATAGTGGTTCATGAAGTCTCCCTTCGCCGTCACCGTTCTGTAGCTGTAGGAGACGAGGCTTTAGCCTGCAGGTTTCTCTGCTTTGGATATCATTATGAAACCGGAGGCTAACATGCATAATTCTTTTAATGTAACTCCAAGCAGCCACTTGAAAGCATTACCTCACAAAGTGAAAATGTTCTAGAACAGAATATTAAGTTCATACAATAGCCATGAGCACAGGCCAGTCTGCCTCTTTTAAATGGGGCTACAAGCAGATAAGTTCAATTTCTTTTATTCTCCATATTTTACTAACCGTGCTATATCGTCATCAACTTTCTGATAATAACTACTAATATCACCAATGACATTTTGAAGGGACTACTCCTCTCTCCTTTTACTTTTTTACTACTGATCTCCAATTTACAGAGATCAGTTTCTTTCATTGTCCTTCAGTTTCCTCTGTTTCCCTAACCGAGCTGACCCCCCGACCCCCCACCTCACAGATTTGTTTCCGCTCTTCAAGCATTTTTCTTTTTTTGAGTTGTGAGCGAGCGCGTCCTCTATTTCTTCTGCGCACCGTCCACAACAGGTTACAACGTGGTTGGCAAGGATCCTCTTGGGAGAGAACCCCGCCGAGTGCGGTTGGCTCTTTCCCCCCTATTCCCTTCTAGAGTGATTTGGGAATCGGGCTAACTCTCCGTTTCAAGAGTAGAGGAAGCCCCTTACAGGAAAATACCTTGGCAACGAGGATGCAACGTCGTCCCGTTGCCAAGGACCATTCCACTTACAATGAATTCACAAAGAAATAATAATAAGTGGCCTCCCCAGTCGGTTCAGACGCCGGCTTTGAAGCACCGACGGATAGAGCGGCGCTTCACTCTTCTCCTGAGCCGCTGCCAGGTGGGGTGAGGTCTTCACTTCTTACAAGCTATGTGAACGACATAGCTGTAAGAAACAAGACAAGACTCTTCACCTAGAAACTGCAGGTGACCTTAGTACTTGTCTGTGAACTGTGTTTCTTAGCTCTCACTTATTATTATTTCTTTTATATATGCAGTAGCATTTCTTTGTTGTAAGGTCCTGAAGAAAGCAAGGACACCTTTGTACACATATTGCTGAAACATGTCGACCTGGTTCCACCTCTAGACAGCGTATTTCTTAAACTGTTTGAACATAAGATTTTTAATATTGGTGGAGTGAGTATCACCTGAATAAATTCTGTTCTATACTCCCTCATCCAATTTTATACACTTTTTCTATATTTTTTGCACATTACTTTTCTTGCACTGCACTCCTCCAGTCATACCGCACTCCACCACTTATTGGTCTTGAGAAGTGGTATACCATACTACTGCTCTTTCAGTAGAAGAGATCTATCCCACATCTTGGTCTCTTTCTGCTTGAAAAGAATACATCTATGAGGATGGTTTTGGAAGACTCCCAGATGATGAAGGGCGGTTCCGAGTGGGGACTGATGGGTATCTCTGACCATCCACTAGGATGTCATTGAATACCGTTTCCATAGGTTAGTATAGGGGCCTATTGTTGTCTGTTTGAGTTTCGCACACTACAAACCCTCATTTCTTTCTCAGATCCTCTGGTACTCTTTTGTTGTTCACTTTCAAAAAAATTATTCACAGAGAGATGAGATCCTGCATGTTGGAAAATTTAAACCAAGTTATGTCATCCAAAAGATCCATCCCTACGGAGGAGGTTGACGTTACAGAGAGCCCAAACCTACAAGTCATTGACGATCTCACTGATAATTGGGGAAAAAGACTGAAGAAGAATAAAAATATTGAATTTCCAAACCCACTGAGCACGATGGGAGGTCCTAGCACCTCAAACAATACGGGAGGTCACAGCACCTCAGCTAGTAATGGAGGTCCTTGCACCTCAAACTCCTTAGGTGTCCTTAGCGGCACAAATTATTCTGGTGTCCATAGCGGCACAACACACATGGGTGTCCTTAGAGGCACAAACTATCAAAGTGCTCATTACAATGTTATAGATAATGAAATAGAGGATGACGAAACTACTAACATCTTTGATGAATATGTCCTCGATCTAGATGAAGACGACCATGAATTCAATAGCCAACCTACTGAAGACGAACTTGCGTCCTCTTCCAAGGAAAATATAATCAACCCTTTGGGTGGAGAGATGTTCCCACCCTACAACATTAAGCATCCGAGAAGCTCGGAATGGTGGGCACAAGATAATGTTGCCAAATTTATTAAGAAATGGCTCAGGAGCCTACTTGAGAAAGATATCCGTAACATTCTCAGAGCTGAATGTTCAAGACCCTCTATTCAGGAAAAAAGCTGTCAGACCCCCAACCTCGAGCCGGAACTAATTAAATTCCTCTTCAAACTTGGGAGAGACGCCAGGAAGGGGACGGAGAGATCCCTTAAAGCCCATCAAGACCATCTTCTTGACGTCCTTGGTCCTTTGGCCAGGATGATTGATATGGCTAAAGAAAGCCATATTAATATCATGCCCCTAGATAGGGAGCCAATATGGGGATGGAGCCAGAGAGCAATGATCCTTCTAGTAAATGATAACGCCAATCTCAACGCCGAAAGAAGAAGGGTAGTCCTTACAAAAATAAACCCAAAACTCAGCAATATGGCAGACAAGGAACCTTCACAAACTCCTAAAGGTTTACTCTTCAGTGAAGACATGATCAAATCCCTTAGCAAATATGTCTCAACCTTCACGGTACCGGACAAAGTACAATACAATATGAGACGTGGGTTCAACCCAAACCTTTTTGCATGGGCTGGAAGAAGGGGCCTCTCTTCCGGCCGCTTCAACCCAAGGCCCTACTCGAAGTTCAGAGGTTTCAGAAGAGGCTTCCAATCATTCAACTCTCCCCAATTCTACCCACACAGAGGGAGAGGTTCACGCAACAGAGGTTTCAGATCACATGGAGTTATCAACAACAACACTTTCAGAGTGAGTACCTTACCCCCTCTTCCTTCTTTTTCCCCTCAAAAGGTGGGGGGCAGTCTCAAATTCTTCTATCAGAATTGGAAACTAATCCCTCACGACCCATGGGTAATAGATACTGTCAAAGGTTTCAAGATAGATTTTGTAGAAATACCTACACAAGATGCTTACCCGAGAGACATCTCTCTGACACAGGAACAACAAAAAATAGTAGAGGAGGAAGTAGCCTCAATGCTTCAGAAAGGTGCAATAATAGAAGTACCATGGGAGTTGAGGGGATTTGTAAGTACACTCTTCCTCGTCCAGAAAAAAAGACAAGGGGTGGAGACCCATTGTAAACATTTCTGGTTTACAGGCACTTCAAGATGGAGGGCATCTACCTCAGAGGGACCTGTTATTGGAAGGCGACTGGTTAGTCAAACTAGATTTAAAGGATGTATACTTTACCATCCTGATGGCCAAAGAACATCAACCCTTTATTCTGTTTATCTGGAACAATCCAATCATCTGTTCCAATTTCAAGCCCTCCCTTTCGGGCTTTCTTCTGCCCCTTGGTGTTTCAGCAAGGTTATGAGGACAATTGCCTCACTCCTAAGAGAAAGAGGTATTCGACTAATTATATACCTGGACGACATCCTTATCATGTCCCAACATCATACACAAATAATTCAGGACCTGAAGACAGTTATGGATCTCATAGAAAGCTTAAGATTCATTATAAACAAAGCAAAATCGATACTAACTCCCTGAGGATCCCTGGAGTTCTTAGGGTTTACCATAGACACAACAAAATGCCTTCTTTTACTACCCTCAAAGAAAATAACCAAAATTTGAAAGGAACTAAGGCTTGTTTTGGAACAAGAAAGCCTAACTCTAAGGGAATTAGCCAAGCTCCTGCGCCTCCTTTCTTCATCTATTCAAGCCATCTTCCCGAGTCCTCTGAATTACCGAACTCCTCAAAGGGTGAAAGCGAGCGATCTAAGGTCTGGCCTTTGGTACAGAGATCGTATAAGCCTAGATCAGGATGCCAAATCAGAACTGACTTGGTGGCTAGAGAATTTAATGCCTTGAATGGCAAAGCCATATTTGGCTCAACACCAGAATTCATCCTGGAATCAGATGCCAGCCTTCATGGTTGGGGAGCTTGTCTTCTCGATCAGAACACAGGTGGCATCTGGTCACAAGCAGAGTGTTCTCATCACATAAACTACCTAGAACTGACTGC
The DNA here is from genome assembly GCF_964263255.1 of Lissotriton vulgaris. Taxonomy (NCBI): domain Eukaryota; kingdom Metazoa; phylum Chordata; class Amphibia; order Caudata; family Salamandridae; genus Lissotriton; species Lissotriton vulgaris. Next base: position 131,364 of record NW_028249215.1, read on the forward strand.
TGGTTTATACGCACTGATGAGCTTCAAACATTCCCTTCAAGGGAGATCGGTAATTCTGAAGATGAACAATATGTTAGCGGTGGCATATATAAATAGTCTAGGGGGGACAAAATCAGCAGATCTCTCGAACTTAACCAAGAAACTTTGGATGTTTTGCCTGGAGCACAAGATTGCTCTAAAAGCAGAATATCTCCCAGGGAAGACAAACGTATCTGCAGATTGGAACTCGAGATTGCTATTAGATCACAGCGATTGGAAACTCAACGTAAACGCCTTCAGGACTATCAACACAATATGGGGCCCTTTAGAAGTAGACCTGTTCGCGAGCAGACTAACCTTCCAGTTAGAGAAATACTTCAGCTGGATGCCAGACCCGGGTGATCTTGCTGTAAACGCCTTTCTCCAATGCTGGAAGGATTTCCAAGCATATGCATTTCCAACGTTCGCCATGATTCAGAAAGTCCTACAGAATGTGTGAAAAGATCAATGCTCTCTAGTACTAATAACCCCCTTTTGGCCATCTCATGCATGGTTGCTCACGACTCTGGAATTGGGTTGCAACATTCCCTTTTTAATTCCTGCCGAGGCAGAGCTCCTAACAGACGCAGATGGAAGAGATCATCCCCTAGTACAGCCTGGGAGTTTGAACCTTCTTGCCTGGAAAGTGTCAGGAAATCCAATGAAATGTCTGGACTTTTGTCAACAGCTGCTACACTCCTCAGAGAGTCATGGGCCCCTGGCACGCACTATAGATATAACAACATTTGGAGAAAATGGGTACGTTGGTGCCTGGAGAGGAACCTGGATTCCATGGAGGCTCCTATCGTACACATAGTAAACTTACTTGTAGAACAGTTTGAAAGAGGTCTCAGTTATAGAACGATTAATTGTTATAGATCAGCTATCTCTACTGGTCAAGTTCTTGTCAATGGAAAACGGTAGGTAAGAACATCATAGTTTGTAGAGCTTTAAAAAGTATCAGACTAAGGAGACCCCCTAAACCTAAATACAAGTCTGTGTGGGACATTAAATTAATTTTAGACCTATTCACAAACTGGCTGGATAACACTCATTTAGATAGGAAAATTCTATCCATTAAACTAGCAACCGTGTTGTGCTTAATCTCCTGCCGAAGGGCTTCTGATGTCAAAGCTCTCGAAGTCACAAATAGATCTTACAATATGTTTGGTTTAAATTTGAGATAATTAGAAGAACTAAAACTATGTCAGATTAGATTTTTTATCCATGTTTTGACCTACGAAAAAAACTATGTGTTGTAGATTGCATGAAAGAATAAAATTGTAGAATGAATGCTCTTCGTGCTCATGGCATAAATCAATTTCTTATATCCTTCGTCAAACCTTTCAAAGCTATAACTTCTGCTTCTATAGCCAGATGGATTAAATCTGCAATGAAATTAGCGGGCATTGGCTTGAAGAAATTCTAAGCACACTCCCTCAGAGGTGCTATGGCCAGTAAATCCTTCTGGACTGGAGGTAAGTTAGATGACATTCTCAAGGCGTCCAACTGGTTTAATGCAAACACATTTTCACAACACTACTGTAAACCAATTGAACATATGTATGATGCAGTCTTACAAAGCTATCAACATGCATAATGGTAGCCTTCGGTCTTGTAATGAAATTGTGATTCTCCTATTTCCATGACAAGAGAATCTGGATTTCATTAAAGACACAGAGGTTAACACTATCCCACCCATCCCCTCCCATGGGTGGTTAAGATTTATTCTGTTTATTAGATGGTTTATATTTCATATCTAAGTGCCTTTCAATGGTTTATTTAAATTAATTTTCAATTTTGCTTGTCTCTATCGCCTTTTCTACCTTTCATTCCAATGGAGTACAAATACCGCTCTTCATTTCAGGTAACACTTCATAATTGATTCACCATCCGAAGTTTGGAATTCCTGAGTCTTCCTTGATTTTCGTTCTTATTGGTTTTAAAGAAGAGCAAAAAATTAGAAGAGAACATTTTGAACTTTTTCCTATTTCACCACATTTAAAAGAGGCAGACTGTTCTGTGCTCATGGCTATTGTATGAACTTAATATTCCGTTCTAGAACATTTTCACTTTGTGATGTAATACTTTCACGTGGCTGCTTGGAGTTACATTAAAAGAATTATGCATAATGTTAGCCTCTGTATCTTTAATGAAATCCAGATTCTCTTCTCATGGTAATAGGAGAATCTCAATTCCTTGAGATGACTGCATAGCCAAAGACGTTGGCACAAAAAATTGCTGAAGCCCAGGGGAAGATGGAAAAAGGAACCAAATCAAGCCTCAATAAAAAGCCCTGTGCACACTTATGAAACGTGCATACATTCATGGCAGTCCACTTTTGCTGGTGCTTAAACATGAGGTAATATTTGTTGAATTCACAGAGCCATTGTCCAGCTGGCAATATATCTGTGTGTTATCTCCATGCAACTGAAAGTTCACCTGGTACTGGTAAAGGAGCTTTGCCAGGGGTGTGTATATATATATATATATATATATATATATATATATATATATATATATATATATATATATATATATATATATATATATATACATATATATATATACACATATACATATATATATATATATATATATATATATATATATATATACATATATATATATATACACATATACACACATATATATATATATATATATATATATATATATATATATATATATATATATATATATATATATATATATATAGCTGCACGTTTCTGTATCCCAGTGTAGGCTTCAGAAAAAGATTGGCTGGCACGCTGGTATCCAGTTTACAAATTTATTTACACCAAACCCCCCTCACCCCTTACAGACGCGTTTCGCCTTTGCAGGCTTCGTCAGTGTAAAAAAAAAAAATATATATATATATATATATATATATATATATATATATATACATATATATATTCACTGAAAAAACCATAGGTTTCACACCAGTTATAGTTAGGAATTAGCATTTAAAAAACCGATTAAATTCACTGAAAAAACCATAGGTTTCACACCAGTTATAAATAGCTGGAAATTTTACTGACATAAAACCATTGAAATTCCCACGTTATAGTCAGTTGGACTCACTATAACTTGCGCGTGCAATGCACTGCTGATGACGTCACATATTACATCACTCATGACATGGTCAGTGACATCACTCATGACATCACTGATGACACCATCCAGTGAATGTGTGTCTTTCTGAAAAATAAATATTAGTGAGTAATATTTAAATATTTAAATATATGTATTAGTGTTTCACTTTGTGTATAAGTGGATGCATGGGTTGGTGAGTAGCTACATGTGTATGTATATGGGTTATTAGATGTTTTTTTAATATCAGTATGAGTATCTATATGGTTTGGTGGGGGTATTACTTAGCACATAGATGCATGAGTGACTGATTCTGTGTTTGTATATGTTTTGAAGACAGCATATGTGCAGGACTGTATGGGTGGATGAGTGTGTATATGTTAGTGAGTGAATGACTGTCTCACTAGTGTCTTTATCAATAACTATATATGTTTTAATCTAGTATATGTGAATATTGATGTATATAAGTGAGTACATGTGAGAGTGAGGGATTATAAGAGTTCCTGTTTAAATTAGTATGTGTTTCTATAAGTGATTGTTTAAGAGAGTAAGTATGTGTAAGTTTCCTTAGAAGTAAGGTGGTAGTGTGTGTTTAGCTGTATATGCAAATAAATAGATGTTCAATAATTTATTTGTATGTGTGAGTATGTGTGTGAGTAACATTTGGGTGACTGTCGGTGTGTAACAGGATGTATAGGTGTATCACTACATATCATGAGTGAGTACATGTATGAGTGACTATATAGAACTGTTGGTGAATGAGTGGATGTGTATATAGATGCTGGAATTATTGATTTTGTTGTTGTAACTGGTATGGGTATCTGCATTGTTTTGAACATTTTAGTTTGTATTTTTGAATATGTGTTTCAAGGGTTACATTACAGTGAAAGGAGGTCTGTCACTGTGTCACAAGGATGGTGTCATCAGTGATGTCATGAGTGATGTCACTGACCATGTCATGAGTGATGTAATATGTGACGTCATCAGCAGTGCATTGCACGCGCAAGTTATAGTGAGTCTAACTGACTATAACTTGGGAATGTCAATGGTTTTATGTCAGTAAAATTTCCAGCTAACTATAACTGGTGTGAAACCTATGGTTTTTTCAGTGAATTTAATCGGTTTTTTAAATGCTAATTCCTAACTATAACTGGTGTGAAACCTATGGTTTTTTCAGTGAATTTCATAGGTTTTTTAAATGCTAATTCCTAACTATATATAAGGCCCCAAACCTATGTTTTTTCCTTTGAATTTCAAAATTTTGTTAATAGCAAATGTCTATAGCTATAAAATGTAATATTTTTGAAAACGAATGAATCCTATATTTTATTTGTATTTAAAACAATTTTTTTAATGTATATTTTGTTTACATTTTTTTTTACCCTGGAGCGCTCCCGGGGCGCGCCCCGGTGAGCGCCCCGGAAAGCGTAGTCTTTTGAAGCGCCCCAGGGCGCGCTCCGGAGAGCGTCCCGTTAGCGCTATTGCCGCGAACGAAAACATCATCGTGACGTGTCGCGTACCGCGTCCACGTGATACGCACGGCGTAAGCGCACCCGGAAGCACTCAAGCGAATACGATTGCGCAACGTAAACATGTGACGCACTTACGCGACGTGTCCAGGGGCGCGCCGCGTAAGCGCGTCGGTCATGTGACCTGAAAATAACACTTTTCATTGGTGCAGAACAGTTTTGGTTTCATAATGATGAAATCCCTGGTCTTGTGACCTGAAAATAACACTTCTCATTGGTCCAGAACAGTTCTGTTTTCCAAATGATGAAAGACCCCACCTTTTTTCCTTATTCTGACTTTATCCTTTGACTGAGGAAGACCTGTTTCAGCAATACAGAGAACTATTTTGTACTTTCAAATGGCTACTGTAGCAGCAACAGCTGGAGCATCTGCACCACCACCACCACCACCACCAAGCGGACCACTACAACAGTACATTGGTGGTCAAGAAGAGGAGGAGGAGGAGGAAGAGGAAGAGGAGGAGGGGAGAAGATGGCTGCCTGAAGAGAATACCCCATACAAGCCAAGGCCACACATTGTATGGGAGTTTTTTTCAATCCCAGAGGGCAAGAAAAAAGTGAATGCGCCCAAAGTAACTTGCCTAATCTGTGGCATGGAACTCTCAAGGGGCAACCCAAACAAAAAATATTCATTTGGTAACAATACCATGATTAGGCATATGACCCGCAAGCATCCAAACAACTATTCTGCTGCAGAGTTCAGGGAACTGGCCAGTAACCTCCCCCAGTCTTCAAGGACCACCTCCAAAAGAAAGCAACCCACTCCATCGGGACCAGAAACAACCGAGACGATGCCTTGTATTCAACAACGATTTGAAGATTTTAGAATTACATGCATTCATTGTGGCAAGCTGATCTCCTATGGGGAATAGAGCGTAAAGCTCATCGTCCTTGCTGGTGACAATCACAATTGCCCCAAAAAACCCTAATTTTTTCCGTTTTTTGTTTTTTGCTCCAGTTGAGCCATTTTCAATTCCCTGTTTTTTGTTTCTCCCCATAAAAGTAACAAAAAAAATAAAAAATAGTTCATAAAAGCCAAAAAAAGTACAAAATGTTCAAAAAACACAAAAAAAATATAAAACAACAGAAAGAAGAAAAAAAACAGTTCTTTTTAGAACTACCTCCAATTTATAAATAAAGGCTACATGTTTTTAAAACTCTGTCATTCTTCTTTCCCCATGGGCCGCTCCCCGGTCCGCGTACCGGGTGCTCCCCCCACGCAAATCAAAAAAAATATTATTATTTTTTTGCCCCACGGGGCCCTTTTATAACCCCCACATCAAACCTAGGGGGTCAGGGGGGGTCTACTCTGCCCCCTTATGGTCTTTTCCCCCTTTGTTTTGGCCACCTCTTGTGTCTCGATCCTACCGAGACACAAGATGGCGGCCGCTCCGGACTGTTTGGAATGTTTACAGACACCCGAGAGTCAATCAGCTTTCCGTGCGCACCTCGCGTGTCGCGCCCACTGCGCTCCCCGGTGCGCGTACCGGGGCGCGGCCATAGATATATATATTTTTTTGAACCTAAATTACTCAAAATCCACTGGAGCACATATCTTGAGACATAGCAAAGGCACATCGGGTTACCAGTCCCTACAATTTTGCCAAGTTTGGTGGAAATCCATTCAGCCGTTCGGGCTAAAAGTGAATTTGACCGCCCTATGGAAATTAACATGGGAAAAACACGTTTTGGGACCCCCCTTTTATCTCTGCCCCCGCTTGACGAATCCCCCCCACATTTTCAGGGAAGGAGCGGGCCACGAACTTTGAGAAATTCGGGAAGATTAGTCCACCGGCGCCAAAGTTATTCCCAATAGAATGTTGCGGATTTCCTATTGAAAGTAGATCCTAACTATAACTACCTACTGGCGACTGCCAGTAGGTAATATATGTATATATATATATATATATATATATATATATATATATATATATATATTTGTTAGAGATCTGACAGCAGAAAGATAATTCTTGGGTGATGCCATGAGACGTTGGTTTTGTGCACCATTCGGCTAACCTACTTCTGACTTTTTGGATGCTGTTTGTGAGAATTGTATGGAGTTATGGCTGACCACCTCACCCTGCTAGGACCCCGCTGGTACCCCTTACATGCCCACAGCATCTTCTAAACTAGCTGCGTGATCTATAACATTAACACAACCAGCACTCTTGCCTAAGACACTGACAATGATACAGTTTCCGGTGGCTCTAGGCACGCCGGTGGCCAGGACACCATCAGACTAGAGATGAAAAAGCGCATAGAGAAAAAAGAAAAAACACGGCAACAGGACATACCCATCTTTGATCCCAACATCTGTAAAGACATCTCTGTATCCATCATTACTGCCCAAACACTGCTCCAATTCAAGAAAGAGCTGAAGACAGTCTTCTTGAATGAGCACTACATCGCAATGCAGTATCCACTCGTGCTCTTGGATACAACTACCCTTCCACTCACACTTTGACTACTTTTTACTTTTAGGTCACCACAGCCCACCACTGCCTTTCAGCAAAGTCCAGCTATACACATACATACATACATACATATGAATATGACACACATTGTTCTATCTTTTCCAACTACATACTGTAGTGAACAGTTCTACAGTTAGAGGAGATGCCAAGGAGCATAAGAGCTCTACCTGTCAAGGGGGAGCAGGTACTCTTCCCGGTTGTTGGCTAATGAGGATGTAGTGCTCATCAGAGGCCTGAATGAACTGATGGACACAGAGAAAATGATTTAGATCTAAAGGCTCTTGTAGTTGTCTTGCCATCTCCCTTTTAGTGAAAAGGTGCCCCTGTTCCTGCTCCCTTCACTGTGGGGCTTGTTGTATAGATAGTTTAGCTTTGTAGGCCTAGTACAAAGGGGTGGGGGGGCGGGGTGTTGGATACTGGTGTTGTGAGCTACCTATAGCTTTTGAGGCCTTTCCTGTTGTTAAACAATTTTCTTCTGGGACCCACTTGATATACAGGCTCTACTTACTTCAAGTTGGCGAGCAGGAGCAGGCCTCTTATAAGCAGCAGTTTCGTCATACAGTACCATCAGGATTTGCCACCACACAGAGTGAGTTCAGCTGTGCTTTCCTCTTGTCTGGCATGGATTCCACAGGGTGTGGATTTCATCCTTAAGAACATGTGTGTTCATGGCCGATTTGTGGCCTCGGGTGCCCCAGTGGATGCGAGGCCTTTGAAGTAGGCAGCAATGATGTCACAGCCAGGCAGAGCTCAGCAACGCTTACGCTTCATCCAGGCAGAACGTCACAATCAGACGGAGTTTCAGACTGATGATGCAACTTCCGGGTAGCAGCATAGTGTTCACGCCAAGGCAAGAACGTAGTGTTTCGCTCGACAGTATTGCATGATCAAGGCACCGTTTCACTCTCGTTCTGAAGCCTAAATGAGACACCCCAATGATGATTTAGAGGATACGTCTATAAAATTCCTATGGTGGGCATATCATTTTGCCAGCACTAACTTCATTTCCTGCCATATGTTATATTTTTTATAGAATTTACATTAATTTGGGTACAGCAAAACTTCCAAGCATCATTTTTGTGTATTTATCTGAGTAATACGTTTGTCTCGAAAGAATGGAATCTCGCCTGTATTTAAGTGTCACTCTAACATGGCGAACATTGACTCCTCCATATTTCTTGCAAGTGGTAGGTTGTCCCTGTAGTGGGGAAGCATGTTTGCCTCATAGGGAACTGTCATTATTAAAATATTATTGTTTCGATAGCGTGGCCCGCCAGGAGTATAGAGGCTTACCACCTTTATGGAATGCTCAGAACATGGATGTTTTTGAACATGCCAATTAGCAACAGAATATGATATTTGGCAAAAAAAAAGTCAGCACAGTGATGGAGGGATTTAAGTTTTATTCTTGTGCCCGAAAAGAGGATGAATCCATCAAAAACGATGTTTTGGCCTGGAGAGCTTCAGTAGCATTGTGCGATTCTGAGACTATCACAGATGATCAAATAAGAGAGCGGATTAAGCTGAAGACGAAAAGTAAGAAGGTGCGGGAAAAAATATAGGTTGGTACTGAAATGACTCTGAGAGCGGCTATGAACATCGTCAAAGGTATTGGACAGTCAGAGAAGTTTGTGCAGGACATTGGAGGCCAGGGAAACACCACTTTGAGGAGAGGTGAAATTATTCCAAACATAAATGTAATGAAAGGTAATAATGTTGCCTGTAAGAAAAGCACGAAACATAGTGATTGTGTTAAAAAAAAAACCTTCATATTTTCCCTTGTTTTGTGGGAGCTTGTACCATGTGTGAAACTTTAAAGGGTGTTCGTCCATTAAATATGTAAATGTTGCAAGAAAAGAGAACACTTTGTGACAGTCTCTTACTGATGATGAATGTTCAGAGTTCAACCCACTATGCTCTCATGTGTGAGGGCAAATGGACATTTAGGTTTCCCCAAGTGCGTTGTGTGTGCGAACAGCAAGAATATGATCATGAAGGTGGATTTATGTTGGCTTGTTTTAGGATTATTGAGAGACTGTTGATGCTGGAAACGTGGGGGTCCAGAAAACATTCACCCCTGATTTACAGCCTGTTAGCATATTTTTGGGCAGACATAGTAAGGTAAAGTAAAGTACCGTCGACATTCTAGGGATAAAAATCACCATGAATAATTCCTGTCTTACCATCTTAACAGTGTATTGCCCACCCCAAAGCACCTCAAAATTCAACGACCTTTTTCTTCCTATACTATCAGATTTATGCACACGCTATAAAAACATCCTGGTCACTGGTGACTTCAATATCCACTGGGATAAATGCGATCAAGACCCGCTAGCCCAGAAACTACAGACTACTATGACCGCCTTTGGATTAGTACAACTTGTGGAAGCTCCTACCCACAAAAAAGGCCACATTCTCGACCTTGTCTGGTCCTCTATGCCAAAGGTGACCATTGCAAGTATTACACCCTGTATTTGGTCGGATCACCATTTAATACTGTACGACGTTCCGCTAAACAATATCCAGGCTAAACTCCCTTTAAAAACCAAAAAAGTACGCCAATGGAAAAAAGTAAACTCTGACACCTTGGCCAAAACTCTGCCCAAATACAAACAGACTTCCATAGTCTTTCAAGGTGGTTTTGACCTTGACTCAATATATGATGCAATTACGACTACTCTTAAGAAATCAATCGATGAGTTAGCCCCCGAAAAGGTACAAAGAGTAAAAGGTGTTGAGAAAGGAGCCCCTTGGTTCACCCCAAATCTACGTGAACAAAAAAGAAAACTCCGTTGCCTCGAAAGATGCTGGAGGAAATCCAAAAAGGACACTGATAGGGAACTATATAGAATGTCGCTTCAAACATACAAAAAGCTTATCGTCTTAGCTAAAAAGGACTATTATGAGACACGTATAAACAATGCCACAAACATTCAGAGAGAAACCTTTCAAATCTTGAAAGAGTTAAGTGTGAAGGAGGAAAAGAATGACATCTCGATCAACTGTGATACCTTTCAGGGATATTTCCTCGAAAAAGTTGCGATTATCTTGTCTGATATTAAGAAGGATAATCCAGTTCCACACATCGAACAATTGCCCCCTCTAAATCCTCCAAATCTTATCTTTACAAGCTTCCCTGAAATTGACCCTACCACCTTGACACAACTGGTGGCATCCATTAAGTCAGGCTCACCTGCTGACCCGTGTCCACCCGACATTCTCCGATTAGCAATCCCGATCCTAGAAGACCAGATCTTACACCTTCTAAACACCTCACTCGCTACTGGCGCATTACCTACCTCCTTTAAAGAGGCACGCGTCAGACCCCTGTTAAAAAAGCCCGGGGCAGATCCATCCAGCCTGAAGAACTACAGACCTATTTCTCAGTTGCCATTTCTGTCAAAAGTGTTGGAACAGCACGTGCTAAAATCCCTGTCATCCCTCCTGGAATCTCACCATCTTCTCCAGGAGCGGCAGGCCGGCTTTCGGGCCCACCATAGTACAGAATTGGTAATGTTGTCTGTACTGGATGAGCTCAGATGCATGGCTGACAGCAAAAATCCAAGCGCCCTGATATTATTAGACCTTTCAGCGGCGTTTGATACTGTCAGCCATGCATTGCTCCTGGGCAGACTGACTCGGCTCGGGATAGGAGAGCGAGCCCTCGAATGGCTAACAGCCTTCCTATCTGGGAGGACGCAGAGAATTCAGGTTGCAGACCAGGTCTCCGGGGAGGGTGTTTTATCTTGCGGAGTCCCGCAGGGCTCCGCGCTCTCTCCACTCCTATTCAATCTGTACCTGCAGCCATTGATAGAGTCCCTGGCAAATATGAACTGTAAAGTTTTTAATTATGCCGACGATACTCAGCTGTTGCTGAGTATCGACAATACATCATCAGCTCAGTCCACGGCCCAAGACATACTGCGATTTACAGTGAACTGGATGTCGTCCAATTTACTGAAAATCAACCCAGACAAAACAGAGGTCCTTGTAGTTTCAACCTTGACCTCTCCCTGGAACGATCTGTTTTGGCCACAAGAACTCGGACCCACCCCAAGACCGTGTACTAGTGTTAAGAGCCTCGGCATGAAGATTGATCAGGAACTCTCGATGGCTAACCAAGTGTCTGCTGTAGTTGGTTCCTGTACCAACCTAATCAGGAAATTGCGGAAGCTCGTTCCCTTACTCTCATTGAATATGCTACGAACTATTGTCTCGGCTACAATAGTGTCGAGAATTGACTATGGCAATGCGCTATATCTTGGCCTCCCAAAAAACCTATCCAATCGTCTTCAGGTTACTCTGAATGACGCAGCACGCCTGATATTTGGTGTGCCAAGGCGGACTCATGCCTCCCCCTTGCTCTACAGGCTTCATTGGCTGCCTGTCGTGCAAAGAGTTGAGTTTAAGAGCTTGTGCATCTGTCACAAAGCAATCCATGGACAGGCGCCAGCCTACATAAAAGAGAGACTTGAACTATACAAACCCAAGCGCGCCCTACGATCCTCCGGTTCCTTTCTGCTGTCCTGCCCACGTTTTAAGCTGGCAACTAAAGGAGGCAGAGCTTTTTCAGTTCAGGCTCCGATAATCTGGAATAAGCTACCGGAGGTGCTTCGTAGAGAGCCCAACCTTCTCCACTTCAGGAAGTCTTTGAAGACTCTACTCTTCAAAGATGCATTTACTTCCTAGTTTCTGGCATTCCAGAATCTCTCTATAGTCATCGTGCTTCTTGTTGCTGCACTTGGTTAGTAGCGCTTTGAGACCTGTCGGTGAGCTGGCGCGATATAAAACCCAGTACAAATACAAATACAAGTACAAATACAAATACATGGAAATTGCCAGTAGGAGAATCAGAGGGAAAGTATATGTGGCAGAGAAAGAGGATGCCATCCTTGGATTGCCCCAGCAACAAGAATGGGTATTCATTTAGTCCCTAATGCTTCCACTCCTGTATGTTCTGTTTATGAACGAGATAATGGTTGAATTGGCTTTGAAGAAACAAAGGGCCAGATGTACGAAGCATTTTACCACTCGTAAACAGCCCAATGGGCCGTTTGAGACCGGTGAAATGCTTTTTAGCAAGTACCAACCCTATTTTGTGTGTCACTGTTAGGAAGGAGCGTGTTAAGGGCATACCATCCTAATAGCAAGTTGCACTGGTATGTAGGAATGTTTTGCAACCGGGAATGCAGTCACAAACATTTGTAGTTACTACTAACTTCAAATTGGTGGTAACCCATTCGCAAAGGGGAAGGGGTCTCGAAAGAACCCCTTGCCCTTTGTGAATGTGGGCGCCAACCTTTTTAGGTCGAGCCACTGGTGTAACACAGGCCCCTTCAGCCCTGCCGTGCTGGGGGGGCGGGAGGCCATCAGCACATTACTCTGGCCAGAGAACTCATGATAGAGTCCAGAGAGGGCTCCTCCACATGCCCTGCAAGTGGGCCACCTCATGTTTCGTTACGCCAGTGGGTCGAGCCTAGGCAGCGCATGCGCCGCTCTGCGAGGCATGCAGTATTGAGATTAGGCATAGAAGCTCCACCTATTTCATGCCCATATTTTCAATTGGCTCCTGTTACTGTTGTTGCAAAATCGTTGCTTTTCATTTGTAAATATACTTAATAGTCCCTCCTTGGTAACGCCTTGTCTGCATTTGTAATCTCCCATAACGCCTGGACTTCATACTTGTGTTGTTACACGGCCTGATTTATGAGTAGTATGTTCCCCTATTCCACCCATTTCATCTCAGCACGCTGCACTCTTTTAGTAATGTATTTATTTATATAACAGCGCAGTCCGCTTTAACTATAGCGGCTGCACTTATATAATTATTTAATTTAAGGCGCAGTCCGCATTCATTTTAGTGGCCACAATTGTTCAATTATTTATTTTACAACACAGGCCACTTTCACATTAGTGGGCGCACTTATTTAATTAACATGCACGGACTGCTTTCACTTTAGAATCCGCGGCTACAGAACCTTTCTAAATTAATACATTTTTTTTAAAGTTTGGGGGACAGTGCCACATACGCGCTTTCACTTTAATGTTGGCCACACCCCTTTGTTAAGACGCTGCTCTCTGTAACCTGAATTTGGGAGCAGTGTCTGAAGAAAGGGGCTCGGCCACCATTCAAGTGGTCAGGCATTTGCAAGAGTTTGAGCTTTTGACATTAAAATAACAATGGCTTTTATATATCAGACCATCCAGGATGACACGATTTGGCGATTTGCGAAATAATAGCGAAATCGGATCTTTTGTAAAAAGGCAGCTCTTTTTACAAAAGTGCCTGTGAAATCAGGGCTTGGCGGGATAAAGCTGCATATTCTCCTTTTAGTGACACTGTCACTGCCAACATACATTATTTAAAAGACATGTGAGTTCAATTGATGGCTTTGTACATTTGTTTCTGCTAGTGGTGTTTTCAATTCAGTTCAAAATTATATTTGCATACGGAAAGTGCATAAAATTTTAAAAAAAACATTTCAATGATATGATAAGCACACAGTTTTCTTAAAATAGCCTAGAATAAGGCGATAAAACTTGCAGAAAAAATGAAACGGAGAAAAGTTTGCTCTGTGGAATGGTCGCAAGGACAAGCATCACAGAGAAACCAAATGAAAAGGGAGCAGGTGGTGGACTGCACCTGCTTGTGGTGTTTTAGATACATGTAAAGATTTGCAGCTTTGAAAATTGGATGTTATTTTTATACAACTTCACTGGCACAAGCAGTGCTTTTTGTGCAAAAAAAGATAATTCTCATGTGTAGGAGAGTAGGGTCTGCTTCCTATGGTTACCCCCACTTTTTGCTGTGCTTCACTGGTTTTTCGACTTTAGTATGGCTGTGGCCCTGCTAATCAAGCCCACAGCCTAGCTGTACTCTCTCTAAATTGATACCATATACGTTAGGTACATACCAGATTGGTTACTGGGTTGACGTAAATAATTAATGTACTCTCTTAATTTCTATGCAGGTAAGTACTTACTCAATAATAACTCAATCAGAATGAAAAAAGACAGAGTCCGTGGTGTTAGAGTTTCTAAGGGTTTTATTCCTCATAAAGGAATGGTCTGATCAGGATATCATGTTCTGACCACCACAGGGGTGTCAGAAGGGATAGAGCGCTCTCGTTTATTGACAATACATAGCTTATATACTTGATTTGTACCATAAGAATCAATGTGAGAGGCGTAACAGCTGAGAGAAGACAAGATAACAGTATACACGTGATACTAAACGTAATCGAGAGGTGTGAACCAGGCGTGAACCAGAGGTGTGTGCTAGAAACGTCACTGATAGGTGACGCAAGTGGGTGGCACCAAGGGGTGGTGCTAACAGAATTGTTGCAGTGTCAGCAGAAATCGGAAGCTTGGATGCGCGCGCAGCTGCATGACGTGTGATTGACGGGGTGCAGGGGACTTGACATTTACACTGACGGAAAGAGACAGAAGTCTGGCATGTCAGATCAACTTGTACTTCTATCATATCTGATATCTGATGTTTAGGAACTATACTATCTGGGCGGAAAGGTCTCTAGGGCAGAAGCTATTCTGTGCTAACTGTGGATGCGTGTATAAGCGCCTAAGTGTCTACATGTGAAGCGTGGGGCACGGGGCCTTCCATGGAAGCATGGCAACAGAGGCTATGAATTACTTGCATTGGGACAGGTCGGCCCTTTGGCTCTGCAGCTGGAGAGGATGTTTACAGGATCTAGTAGGCAGGAATGCATTCTCGAGGAGCGGAACAGATAACTCGAAGGTTATAGTCAGTCTTGGCAGAAAGCAGGCTTGAGCTGAGCGCGAGGGGCCGCGCTGAAAGTAAGTCAGAGTTCACGGGTACAGAGGTAGCCTGGGCAGAGGCTGCCAGAGTCAGGAGCCACAAAAGAGGTTCCGATGGCAGAAATTCAGGGCCTACTCTGCTAGAGCAGGAAAATATGTAAAGTGTACTACAAAAAGACGGTGGCATAGCATACTTAGGAACGGACTATATAATCCATTCAGGGTGGATCTGAAAGAGGACAAGTTAACGGTGGACGCAAATGTATTTGCGTCTTCATAGCTGGCACAGGAGGGAAGTTACATGCACTTTAAGCTGGTACATGGAGTCGGTGGGGTACGCGCTAGGGAACATAACATGACCAAAAATTTAATTTTCCTCATTCCCTCCTTGTTCCCTACGGACCCTTCATGAAATATCGATCCTCATGAATCGATCAGTCTGTTCTTGCAACATCATTTGTTCTTCTTTCTTTCGATTACGTTTTGAGAGGAAACTGGAGTGTTCAATACAAGAGGTGGCACACAGTCCACAAATCGCTGGCCCACACTGTAGGCACAGGCAGCAACTGAATACTAGGACTAGGCCAATGCCTAGGAAGGATAGGATCTTCCATCCCCAAGCTATTAACGTTGTCCAGAACCAACCGGACCAAGTCCAGGTGCCTGGATTCTGATGTATCTGATTTGCAATTTTATGAAGACGGGTGATAGCTTGATATACAGATGGTGCGTTTTGTGGAATGAAAACACAGCAACTTGACCCGATGACCTTACAGGCTCCACCTCTATCTGCCAAGATGACGTCAATTACAAGACGGTTCTGAAGGACAACAACCCGCATAGCGGACTGCTCTTCTGTTAGGTTACCTAAGGCGGAGGCAGTTTCATTCACTACTGCTTCAAGTGTTCTAGTTAATCTGCGTATTAATTTACTATTCTGGACAGGTCCTAAAAAGAAAAAGAATCCTTTATTAAAATCGGTGTACTGTTCCCATGCCGTTTCTGTGTAGTCGACAAGTGGGATGTCTCTTCTGGGTCTATTCTTTACTAGATTGGTATTTCTATGGTAATCAGGAGGAGCTAGAAAAACAGGTGGCAGAAGGAATGCAATGTAACAGGTACCATCCCAATCTGGAGGTAGACGAATGTATGCGGTATGACCACAAACAAAGTAAGAGTGACTGATAGCCTTAAAGGACGATTTTCCATGATCACTGAATTCGACCACAGTAGTGCATTTACTATGACCTAAGTGTACTGAACCTTTTTTCTTGATACATAATTCACCAGTGACTGGCAGTACTGACATAACGGGTAGAACTGGTGTGGCTTCGGATTCGACAGTGAGAATCATAAGGCTAATTGTATAATTACCTAATCCATATACTTCATTTTCTAGATCAGTTCCTATTCTGGTGGGGAGTCCCTCCTTATCTGGGTAACAGACGTCGAGCAGGACCAAGTTCAGGTTTCCCCAAACCCAACCCCCATCGAAAACAGCAATATCAGGATCTAAAGAATTAATTATTTTAAACCATGCTCCGCAGGAGCCATTGTGAGTGAACGGGTACGGAAAGAGAGGCAGAGCTCCCTGGTAATTCTGGTAGGGAGGGAGTCGGCCACATATCCAGCAATTTGTAGCATTGTTAGTTTGATGGGAATGATGTAACATACTAATGAATGTGTTGTTGCGCAGCGCAAGTCTGTAGGAAAGCTCGTGAGGAGGTAACTCACTAAAAGTGTGTTCAGCAGATACATTGTAAGCAGATTGTTCACGCTTGAAAATAGGGTAATAGATAGGCAATAGGATGCTAGTAATGATAATTAAAACACTGAGAATAAACATGATTATTAGTGTGACTATGCAGTGACTACGAAGTGATTTGCAGTAGGTACGTTTCTTTGCTTCTCTCTCTCTCTCTCTATCTCGATCTAGGGGATACATGTCAGAAACTATTTAACCGATTCACCTAGGGGAGGACTTAAACAATTAAACTGTCTGACTTGCTAGATCGTAATTTCATGCGATAGTTTTCTTGAGGAGTCTTTTCTCGTTCAGATTCTGTAAAGTCTTTCTGTTTGACACAGTCTTTGGTGGGGGTGGACGAGTCTTGCTCAGGTTTCAGTCCAGAATTTTTTTTTATATGACTCGTATGGACCCACCCCTTTCTTCCTTCCTGTTTCACTGCGGTCCTCGTTGTTAGAAGAACGGTCTTCGGGGACTTCCAGCGGGGCTCCAGCGGACTTTTTCTGTCAAAATTTCGGACGAGTACAGTATCACCAGGACGGACGTCGTGTGGCTTTACATCAGTGTTGTCAGGGAAGGCTGCGGCAACCTGTGAACGACATGATTGGAGTGCAGACATCAAGGAGGCAAGGTAATCTGTCAACATGTTAGAATCAACATCAGTAATCCTTTTCGGAATGGGCGTCCCCCACATATTCGGTGGTCTTCCAAAGACCACCTCGTACGGGGATAGCCCTGATCTCGAATGGGCAACCATTCTCATGTAGAATAGTGCCACTGGCAGGGCGACTATCCAGTCGACCCCTTTCTCCTGACATATTTTAGCAAGGCGGATCTTTAGTGTCTGGTTATGCCTCTCAACAAGGCCTGCGGCTTCTGGATGTCGGACACAATGGAACTTCCACTGGTATCCCAGTAATAAGGAAACTTCTTTCATTAATGCAGATGAGAATGGCTGACCGTTATCTGAGTACACGACACGAGGCAGGCCGTATCGTGGGAAGAATTCACGGACCAACTGCTTGGCAGTGGTCGGAGCAGTGTAATCTGGGACTGGGTATGCTTCGGTCCAGCGGGACAGAGCACAGACAACTACGAGAACATATTTAAATCCTCGACAACGGTCCATCTGGATATAATCCATCTGGAGGACTTCAAAAGGGTGATCGGGAGGATGAAATCCACCTTGCTCTACAGGGACGCTTTTACCTGGATTGAACTGACAACAGATCATGCAAGTACGCACTTTCTGTTTTGCGGCTGCTCGTAAGTGTTTATTGTTCCAGAGATTTCGCAAACTGTCTAGCATTGCTTTCTCTCCTAGATGTGCAGGACTATGTGCTGTATTTATCATGACTTGAACCATAGAGTCAGGGAGAAACCATGTAGATTTTCCCTTCGTCACCCAACCTTGATCTGTCTGGATCCCTCCTAGTTCGATCCATTTCTTTATTTCTTCTGGAGTAGCATGTGTCTGAATGTCAATAACATCTAGTGTGGGATCCCTGACTGTCATACAGTTTGTCGGATCTGTTGTCTTTGTCGTATCAGTTGTCTGAGTGTGAGTCAGTGCTGTATGTTTTGCTGTCTGATCTGCCAGGTCGTTACCCTGGGAAACAGAATCTGTGACTTTAGTATGTGCTTTACACTTCATGACGGATATGGCTGAAGGCAGATGTATTGCTTCTAACAGTGCTTGAATGAGAGGACCGTGTTGTATCTTGGCACCATGAGAGGTCAAAAAACCTCGTTCTTGCCACAGCATGCCGAAGTCGTGTACGACTCCGAACGCATAACGGGAATCTGTGTATATGTTGACATTTCTGTTCTTGGCTAGAATACAGGCTCGGGTCAGAGCGATGAGCTCTGCCGCTTGAGCAGACAGTGTATCAATACGATGTGTTTCTTTAACTTCAGTTTCAGTGGTCACTGCATATGCGGCCACTAACTCTCCTGTACTTGTTCTCATGCATGAACCATCTACATAAAGTGTCAGGTCTGTGTTTGTCAATGGAACATCTGTTAAATCTCGTCGGGGTTTTGTTACTGCATTAATGATCTCTATACAATCATGCGGAGCTGGATCTGTCATAACTGTGGGTAACAGTGTTGCTGGGTTCAGGATACTGCAGCGTCTGATTTCTATGTGTGGCTGGAATAATGTCAATTCGTAACCTGTCAGTCGTGCTATAGTCAAGTGTTGAGTCTGGGTTCTGTTTAACAGAACCTCTACAGAATGTGGGACTTGTACTGTTAACTGATGACCTAGAACAATTGAATCGCTTTGTCTGATTGCTAACGCTGTTGCTGCTACTGACCTTAAGCACGCAGGGAGTGCCTGGGCTACTGAATCCAATGTACTTGAAAAATAAGCGCAAGGCTTATGTGAACCTGCTTGATCTTGGGTGAGGACAGACAATGCTGTACCATCACGTTCTGTAACAAAAAGTGTAAACGGTTTGCTGTAACATGGTGTCGCTAAAACTGGTGCCTGGCATAATGCTTTCTTTAATTCCTCAAAGGCTTGTGTGTGTTCCTGAGTCCAAGGGAGGACAGTCGAAGTCGCTGCCTCCTGCGTCGTTAACTGGATGAGTGGTTTAGCTAGAAATGCATATTGAGGAATCCATTGTCTGCAGTACGAGGTGAGGCCTATGAAGGCCCGCACTTCCTTTTGTGTCTGGGGTCGTGACATATTTACAATTAACTGAATGCGATCGGGAGTGAGCTGTCTCCCCACTTTGGACAGCAAGTGACCCAAGTACACAACTTGCTGAACACAGAATTGTAGCTTCGAAGGAGACACCTTGTGTCCCTTGTCGGCCAGGAAATGCAAAACTGTTAACGATGCTTGTTCACATTCGGGCTCACTTCGTGCGGTGATCAGTAGATCATCGACGTATTGCAGTAAAGCGGTATTAACTGGCATTTGAATACAATCTAGTTGTCTTTTCAGTGCTTGACTATAGATGCTGGGGCTTTCTGTAAATCCTTGAGGTGCGCGGGAAAATTTGAAACTTCGTCCATTTAAACTGAATCCGAAGAGATATTGGCTCTCCGGATCAATAGGTACACTGAAGAAAGCGTTCTTGAGGTCAATTACAGTAAAGAACGTTGCTTCTGAATCAATAGCAGTCAATAGGGAGGAGATATCGGGGACCACAGGATACTGTGGTACAATGCATTTGTTCAGCTCTCGAAGATCAATCACCAGCCGATATACTGGCGGTGCATTGCGGTCTGTACGTTTAAGAATTGGAATGATGGGTGAATTACAGATATTTGAGTCGGTCTCTACGACCACCCCCTGGGCAATAAGCTCTTCAATGATTTTCAGTAAAGCCACTACAGCATCGGGTGGTAACTTGTATTGTCTGATTCTGGGTAGAACAACTCCTGTCTTGAGTGTAACACGATATGGAGTGATATGCATACAACCTACATCTGCTGGGCCTTTTGCCCATAAGTGATCTGGTACATTTTTCAATCTGACATCAAAATCACGTAAAACATAATGACCCTTGAAATCCCGTAGAAAGAGTCTGACTCCCTCCGGGGAACAGCATATTATAGCTCCTAGAGCCTTCAGTGTTTTAATTCCTAACAGATTTTCTGGACATGATTTAGTAAGTAACAAATCTGTAACTCGGGATAATGGACCTACAGCTAATGGTACTGGTTCCGATACTTCATTTACAATAGGCTGTCCTGAAAAACCAAGGGATACATTCTGTGAGCCTGAGAGGGGTGCCCCTGGGACTTCATTGTGACTGATGTAGTGCGACTTGCCCCTGTGTCAATTAAAAACTTTCTATCTTTTCCCAATACGTGACTGTGTACATAAGGACCTTCTTGATCTACAGGAATTTCAATAAGAGGCAAATCACTTTCCCTCTCTAGGCTGTTTCATGTGTATCGGGGGTAATCTGGATATGCAGATTGGGCATACTGGTACATCTGTTGTGAGACTTGCTGAGTCGCGGCAATGGGCTGTGGCTGTGATACTGCTACTGTCTGTGTTGGGTGGGGTGGAGCATGCATAGGCTGTGTATTCTGCATTGGCTGTTCGTTCTGTGAGGTCTGTTGATGACCATGTTCATGTCTAGGCGGATGCGGTCTTTCTTTAGTTTTACCTGTCGCGATGTTGTGTTTCAGGACTGGACATTCATGTACGTAATGACCTGGCTGCTTGCAGTAATTACATGTCCCTTTAACGGGAGCTGCAGAATGATTGGTCTGGGCCCCACCTTTTCTTTGACCGTCGGATGGGACCGTCTGAGCTACTAACATTTTCATTTTCGTGTCTTTCATACGTTTCTGTTCCTGATCTTGTTCTTCCCTAATTCTGTTCTGATGATATTGTAACATTTGTAACATCTGGGATGGCGTATTTGCTTGCCAAGTACTTTCAACTTTGTACACTCTATTTTTGACTAATGGTAGGGAATTCTCGACTAATTTTGATACAAAAAGGTGTGGATATGATTCGCTACTAGGTTGTAGGCCACTATTTATAATGAAACATTTCTCGAATCTGGAATAGAAGTCACTAGTATCTTCATCTTGTTTCTGTTTACAGGACGAGATTGCGTCCCAATCTTCCTTTCTAGTTGTCAATAATCTTGGCAAAACCTGTACTATCAAACCTGGTAATGCTTTAGTCCTATCCCCAAGGCCTACTCCTGGGATTCGTTTGCTTTCTTCGTCTTCTATTTCTGCCCATGCTATCTTAGACTCTCCCACCTCCCAATCTTTTTCCTTTAATTTCTCGTAAATGCCCGTGGGCAACAGTACTTTTAACATTTTCATAATATCATCATACGTGTAATCTCCCATCAGTAACATGTCTTTGAGCTCTCTGTGAAAACCTGCAGGGTCTTTATCATGACACGGGACTAGTTTCTTCATTTCTAACAGTTCTAACTTAGTCAGTGGTGTGTGAACATACACACGCTTCAGGACGTTATCCGTACCCATGACTGGGTGTACTTCTCGTAAGGGGTTCTGACTTTCAATGCCACTACCGCATTGCATGTAATACGTTTTTCTTTCTGGAGGCGGCGGGGGAACATATTCAGAGCTTATAAAGGTGTTATATTTATGTCGTTGTTCTAGAATTATTTGTATTAACTTGGTACTGAAACCTCTCCATCTATCCATGAGTAGTGCTTCTAATGTTTCGTGTAAGGGACCTGGATCGGAATGATGGTTTCTGAACTTGATGAGGAGGTGCTGAATCATGTATACACCTGC
Source organism: Lissotriton vulgaris (assembly GCF_964263255.1). Taxonomy (NCBI): domain Eukaryota; kingdom Metazoa; phylum Chordata; class Amphibia; order Caudata; family Salamandridae; genus Lissotriton; species Lissotriton vulgaris. Next base: position 153,254 of record NW_028249215.1, read on the forward strand.
TATTTTCTGCTCTTCTGGGGAAAGGTTCAAGAATGTCTGCACTAACGTATCATCATTATATATGTCTGGGTTTTCGGCCCATAACACGGCTGACCGGGCTAGTTCCTGTTCATCCATGGAATTGAGTACATGGTACCCCATTCGGTCTCGAAGCCTTTTATCAGTTTCCTGGAACTGATGTTCAGAAGAATTCGGATTTGTTAAAGCAGAGAAAAGAACTCTCTTGCTTTCCGGACGAATACCTTTCCTAAGGTAGTTTCCCTTACCTACATACGCTATAGTATCTGTAGACCTTCCTGGTGCTTCATGTTCTTCTTCCTCCTCGGAGGAAGCTTTATCATTTCCTTCCTGGTGTGCAGTTAATACTGCCTTTCTAATTTTCTGGGACATACTGGCTATGCAAGTCCCCTTATCATGTTTTCCATCGGCTATATTTTGACCCCACTTGTTTAATGCGTCTAATTCACTTTGATCTGTCTCGGGCCTGTCTCGTTCTCTTATTACACAATTTATGAAAAATCGTAATATCTGGGCTTGAATGTCAACTTTCTGTTTATGCATGGCATCTTTGACACTGTCAGGGTCTTTCCCTGTCTGTATAAACTCATATAGTCTGTCGAGACGTTCCTTCATTCCTACATAGCATAGCAAGCTATCAGTGGCAGATCTTAATCGTAGTGATGCTAATATCATTAGATCGTTTCTTCCGGGTACTGGATCATATCTGCAAACTGACATCTTTTCTTTGAATGCGTCAAGACGCGACAAGTGGGGAGACTGGAAAGGATTCTGCGTGTCCCTTAAATTGAATCTGTGTGTCGGTGGCGGGGTCTGAGGACCCGCAGTCGCACCTCCTGAGGCGGATGCTTGGGCATTATCTCTCCGCGGAGTCTGTATCTGAACTTGAATTTGTCGTTTAGTAGGATCAGGTAAGACTTGTTTCGGTAGGTCAGTCTTGAGTGCGGGAAGTGGCGGAGCTGGCGGAACAGGGGAGGTCTGTCGCGGTACCGGCGGAACATGATCTGGGGGCGTAATGCCACCCCCATCCCTGTCAGTAGGCAGGGCACGGACAGGCAGATTGGTGTAAGCTGGTGCTACATCCTCTAAATATGAATTTAGGAATATGTCTTTAGTAGTTTTATGCATTACTTTAGTTGGAACTAATGGTGTCGGTAAGTTTTTCGGTATCTCTGATAGGGCTTCAGATGTGCCATCTGCTGCAAGATACATACCGTTTACAAGATTATTTCGGGCACGGTCTATTTGTTCTGTTTTTACTCGGATCCCTTCAGTAACTAATTCATTTTCTTGGTCTTTCTCTGATTCTTTAAGTCTGTCTTCTCTACGGAGTGCTTTGTCAGCACGCTTACGTGATTCCTTACGCCAAAATTCTATGGCGTCTTTCTGAGATTGTCTAGCTTTCTTTTTCCATAATGCTTCTTCTACCCTCATGATGCATTCGGCATCCCATGTTCCGGTGACAGGCCATCTGTGTCTTTCGTCTAGGTGTTTGGTGTAATCGGCCCATAAATCTAGATATAATATGGCATCTATGCCATGCTTCTGGTACATAAAATTGCCTGGAGTGTCCCTAGGGGGAATAGGAATTTCTTCCTCCAGTATCCCTTTCCTAGTTCCTATCTGCTTTAACTTGTTAAAAAACGGCATTTTGCTTTACTAATTACTGAATGCTCAATCCTTATTCCTTAATACTCTTGACAGCTAGGTTATACGAGGAACACAATAATACACGTTTAAACAGTCACATTCATACCACAACATTAATCACATAAGGACATTGAGGACATAGATGACTACCCCCCTATACTGTATGTACTGCTCAACAGTACAGATACACTGGTATAATCAGTGCAGAAATTCGGAATACTAGATATACTGCTAAACAGTACAGATACACTGCCTAAAACAGTGCAGACCGGACTTGCGTACCCAAACCCGTCTAGATACGACCCAGCAATGGTACTCACCGGGAAGCACGGAAACAGAAGGCCTCGGAAAACTTCGACTGGACTCGACTCGGTACTTCGGAATACTTCGGAAAACTTCGGAAACCTGGTGGGCCTCTTAACACCTCGGACCTTGCTTCTTTCGGCTAGGCTCTGGTCGGGATCCTCCGCACTCCTCACTGCCTCGTCTGGGCACTGATCGCAGTCTTCGTCACCTCCGTGGGTCAGAGGGAGATGCAGGAAATCCTGCCAGTACGCGTAGGTTCCTTCTAACTGATGGCAGGGGACATAGCTTGCAACGCACCAACCGGCGCGTGAGGTGGGGGAGGGGTCCCTATTCGGGCGCCAAAATGACGTAAATAATTAATTTACTCTCTTAATTTCTATGCAGGTAAGTACTTACTCAATAATAACTCAATCAGAATGAAAAAAGACAGAGTCCGTGGTGTTAGAGTTTCTAAGGGTTTTATTCCTCATAAAGGAATGGTCTGATCAGGATATCATGTTCTGACCAGCACAGGGGTGTCAGAAGGGATAGAGCGCTCTCGTTTATTGACAATACATAGCTTATATACTTGATTTGTACCATAAGAATCAATGTGAGAGGCGTAACAGCTGAGAGAAGACAAGATAACAGTATACACATGATACTAAACGTAATCGAGAGGTGTGAACCAGGCGTGAACCAGAGGTGTGTGCTAGAAACGTCACTGATAGGTGACGCAAGTGGGTGGCACCAAGGGGTGGTGCTAACAGAATTGTTGCAGTGTCAGCAGAAATCGGAAGCTTGGATGCGCGCGCAGCTGCATGACGTGTGATTGACGGGGTGCAGGGGACTTGACATTTACACTGACGGAAAGAGACAGAAGTCTGGCATGTCAGATCAACTTGTACTTCTATCATATCTGATATCTGATGTTTAGGAACTATACTATCTGGGCGGAAAGGTCTCTAGGGCAGAAGCTATTCTGTGCTAACTGTGGATGCGTGTATAAGCGCCTAAGTGTCTACATGTGAAGCGTGGGGCACGGGGCCTTCCATGGAAGCATGGCAACAGAGGCTATGAATTACTTGCATTGGGACAGGTCGGCCCTTTGGCTCTGCAGCTGGAGAGGATGTTTACAGGATCTAGTAGGCAGGAATGCATTCTCGAGGAGCGGAACAGATAACTCGAAGGTTATAGTCAGTCTTGGCAGAAAGCAGGCTTGAGCTGAGCGCGAGGGGCCGCGCTGAAAGTAAGTCAGAGTTCACGGGTACAGAGGTAGCCTGGGCAGAGGCTGCCAGAGTCAGGAGCCACAAAAGAGGTTCCGATGGCAGAAATTCAGGGCCTACTCTGCTAGAGCAGGAAAATATGTAAAGTGTACTACAAAAAGACGGTGGCATAGCATACTTAGGAACGGACTATATAATCCATTCAGGGTGGATCTGAAAGAGGACAAGTTAACGGTGGACGCAAATGTATTTGCGTCTTCATAGCTGGCACAGGAGGGAAGTTACATGCACTTTAAGCTGGTACATGGAGTCGGTGGGGTACGCGCTAGGGAACATAACATGACCAAAAATTTAATTTTCCTCAGGGTTACCCTTGTGAGTCCCTGTGTATGGTACCTTAGGTACCCAGGCCATAGGTACCCCAGAGGCCTACCAGGGGCTGAAGCATGTATTGTGCCACCGCTGGGCAGCCTTCCAAAATGACACCCCAGGTGTCATTTTGTAAGCATCCCTTACTTAGATATAGTATACCTATATTCACCTTTACATATAGACACATTGTATTGTAATTGCATTGATATAGCGCTTACTACCCTTGACGAGGCGTCAAAGCGCTTTTTCGGCGAGTAGCACGCTACTCTGGGGGCCATAGAGGATTAGTGTTGAATTAGTTGAGTGAAACATGCAAGTACATTTTAAGTGGTGGATAGGTTAGTCAGTTATTTGGATTTGGAATGATAACAGAAGGATAGAGGAGGACAAAGGTGTGTATGTATATAGCGCTTGTTTACGCACGCTATTCAGGAAGCCTAAAAGGATTAGTGGTGAATTAATATGGTGAAATATGAAGTAATTTCAGTGAAGGCAGAGTGCTTGGTTTTGTGTGAGTGGGTGCCTTAGCATGAGCTGAGCCCCTCTGCAGCTTTTGGAACCATCTCCTTATAGCTCTCCTATGATATAGCCATACTATATACTCTTACGTGCATCGTAATCCTCGTGGTTAATGCTAACTTTGGTTTGGCTTTATCAAAACATGTCGTGTAAGGTGTCAAACACTTTGGAATACTACCCCCCGCCAGTTCTGGCGGCGGGGGTAGCATTCCACCCTTCTAGAGGGAGAAGACATGTACACACTGGTATACCCGGGTAAAGTTTACAAGAGCCTCAGTATCACAAAATGGATGCTGCTGCCACAGGCACAAGTCTGTCCTCCTGCTGCTGGACGAAACTCCGGCAGGGGAGGCCTGGACAATAGGTTCTCTGTCCAGGGAGGTGCTAGCACCTCCCCAGACAGGCTTTAGTGTGTTGGGGCAGGGTGGGTTGCATTCAGTGAATGCTTTTCAGACACTGCCTGGGGCACACAAGGTGCTCCATGCATTTCTCAGTTCAAACCAGTTGCTGGGGCGCTCAGCCCTAGCTCTGGCACGAAACTGGACAAAGGGGAAGGGGTGTTACCAACCCCTCCCCAGGTCCTCCCATAGGTGGGACCCTAGAATTAGTTCAACCCCTAAACTTACTATAAGAATAGGAACCCAGTCCCTAGGACTTTAGATTACCCTGGATGAAACTCTGCAACATATATCTTGGACCTTCGACATTCCATATCCACTGGAAGATGGAAGAATCTCCCTTGTGGTCAAGTAGTGACCTTCCTATTCAAACAGGCACCAAGAAACATCTTTGCCGATCTGCATTTTCGAGGCTCCCGCCGGATCCCGAAGAATCTGCTACACAGCACATGGACTTCCAAACATCCCCGAGGCTGACACGAGTTCCCAGCAGAGCTGAGACCTGTAGCTGATACGAGAGACGTTGGACTGGAACTCCTGGACAACCTGCATTTTTGCAACTGCACCTACTTCCCGAAGTTTCCAGAAGTTGTGCTGTAGTGTAGTTCCTATTTTCCCTATAGGCCCTGCGCATTGGAATAACATAAACAGCAGTGTAGACGTAGGACTGCGGTCTTCTAGGTCTCTACTGACTATGTTAGACTTAATTTAGGTTTGCGCCAGCTAGCTCAGAGGTCACTGGAAACTTTCTTGACTGAATATGAAGTGATCAGCTTCCCTGGCTCAGACAAGAAGGGATTCAGCTTCCGACAACCGCATAAACATGACAACTTTGCTCCTCAGAATAAGAGTCAATCTCTAGAGTCGTGTGAAACAATAGACAGCTATTTCACTCAGTCAGTTGTACAGATTTACTTTCACCAGGGTGCAGAGAATGGAGAGACGGGCGTTTTCAATAAAAGATATTATTTATTGAGCAGTCTTCCTTCTCATGCAAGAGAAATGAATTGCCACAATTGCAAGACTTGTTATTATAAAAAGTGCGTACAGTAAAAGGAGTATTACGAAATAATACAGTAAAAGCATTGATATGGTTTCTTAGCCATAAGATGGTTAAAATGAATAAAATATATACATTGATATATACATTGGCTAACGACCTCAACTGGTGCTTCTAACTACGCCTACCCCGGTGTACCTGACCTAAGCCTAATACATGGGAGGGAGTAAGTAAGTAGCAGTTTAAGTTAAGTTGGTTTTGCCAAGAGTTTGATTCAATAATTCTCTCTAAGGGTTTAGTCAGCACCGTACCTCTGGAATAGAATGTAGGAGGTCTGGTATCTCCATCTTAGGACCCGATATCCCAGTCACCCGCAAGGGTAGGCTGGAAACGCCGGAGCTGGATTTTCTCGGCAGGAGAAAAGACAGCGTCTTTCTCAGCACGTCAAGGAAGAGGGGCAGCGTCCGTGGGCTTCTAGCATCTGCTGGGCTCTCTGCAAGGGGACAGCTGTTCTGCTCCAGTATTCACCACCACCGTGTGTTTTCTTTTTTTTTTTTTTTTTAAATTTTTGAAAACCTTTATTTGTGCATCAAGAAAAGTACAAATAGTGGCCTACAACCGTCAGGCCGGCCACAAAAACGGTTATGCACAGGTGCAAGCAATACGTAGGTACAATGGCTCAATAATATCAATTAGCAATTAATCAGCTGTTACACTGTAAACTCGTGCCGTTGCGCCCCAGGAAGAAAGGAGGTTAATTTTGAAGTGTCAACGCTACTATTAGAGTCCAACCATTTCGTTATGATAAATTTGTATCAAAACAAAAAGAAATAAGGAACAGGGTCCATGTAGACGTGGAACAGCGCTATCAACTGAGACATACACCGCCCAGCACTTCAGAGGACTAGCCCCACCCCGGGTGGCAAGTCGGCCAGCTAATGCGAGGGGTATTAGATCATAGTCCCAACAATACCCACCGCCACCCGCACACCAGCAGCGTCAACACGGACCCAGGAGAAAGGAAAGAAGGCAAATATAAAGGGAAAAACAAGGCACCATAGAAACATAAAGAAACGAAAACCCCACCCCCCAACCCCCACCCTATACGCATGCAAAGGCTACGGCCTACCCCCCCCAGCAGCGCACCTGTCGCCCCATAAACCCGAAATATAGAATAGAAAATAGGAGAAAGAAGAAGAAGGATAAAAAGACACCTAAGATATAGGGAGCAAGAAAGGAGAACCCATTCTAAAACTCCCACGAAATAACTAACCCCGGAGGAGGGCCATTCTGTTCGTGCTCAGACCCCACTACCCGCACCAGATCCACCCCACAGCAACTATAGCAAGCGAATACAACAGTCATCATCCCCAGTATGGAAGAAATCGTAGTCTGAACCCCTGCGCGAGTCCAGGTAATGCAACAATTCGAGTCCCCCCCAGCCAAGCAGAATCAATACTAATCACCATCCGCACTCATTGTCACCGGACCCCCAGCCCTCGAATACACCCATCCCGTTAGGGAGGACAAAATCAGGTACATCTTCCCCGACAGCCATTCCGTTGTAAAGTCCGGTGCCCTCTATCAGCAACCTTTACCCCCGGACCCCGGCCCACGAAAGCATTCACCCTGGTAAGCAGGACTCGGCAGAATTGGCACTGATTTGCAGCTTATAATAAACAAGGACCATTGAAAGTAGCACCTACTGAAACTCAGGATAGCGTCCCAATTCAAATCTTCGTCCGCCATATATAACGGTGCAGAAGGAAGCAGTTAAGGGGAGCAAAAGCAGGGGGAGAGTACAACAATTTAGCACTGACAATCCGGCATACCATGCAGATGAAATTTCAACGGAAGCAACGAGGAAAACAGTCCGAGTCCAGTTTCACCAGCCAGTTCAGAGAGAGCAGTGAGTGAAAGTCCCTTCAGCCCTGGCCAGATCTCGGTCGCCGCTTCAGAGATGGCCGACGAGGGAGGGCTGGTACAAACAGTGCAGGAAGACAAGATGGCCACCACTGGTGAAGAAGGAGGAAGCAGAGACAAAATGGGCGCCTCCAGGCACTCTCGATGTTGCAGACACATGGGGTAAACACCCCAGAACACAGAAGCCGATGTACACACCACCTCCCGAAAATAGAATTCTGCGAGGCTGCAGGGTCCAGGGGGGCCGATGCAAGCGAAGCCACAGACTGATGCACTAGCTTTGCAGTTAACAAAGTTGCAGCGTCCAACTTAAGGGGAAACATTGTAGCGCCATGGAATATGTCGACCCGCGATTGAGAAGTGACTCGGGAGACAGGGGAAGGCAACATCTCCTCTCGCATAGTCTGCGCCCCAGCGCCCTCCGCCGCGACCAACAGGGGCAAGCCAGCACAGATTTGGTCGGTGGCCGGTCTCCCGGGACTCGGGAGAAGGACATCATCAAGTCGCTCAAACATCCGGGCATAGGAGGTACGCCAGTCCCGGCGGAGCTCATGTATTGCGCTCAGCACGGTCTCGTACGTCGGCTCCGGCTCTAGGCTCACAAGTCCCATGGCTGAGGGTGTTGCGTCCAGTGGAATCTGCCGTTTTCCGGCGGGCCGGGCGGCATGGTCGTGATGTAGAATAACCCTCGCCATTGCGGGGAAAGCAGCCGCCATTATGCCCCCTCCGGGATGCACACAGGATGAAGGGGCCAAGTCCGGTTTCTAACACCCAAACTGGGTCACGGACACAGCAGACAGTTCCAGAGCGCCGCCCGAGGACTTCCGCGGCGCTCCGGCACCAGAGGGGACAGGCACGGGGGTGAGCAGCAGGAAGGAGGCGGCCATCGGCGGAGAGGAGGCCAGCGAGGCACAGTTCCCAGTTTTCGTCGGACCCATAGGCGTGCGGCCGTATCTTCATCGGTTCAACGCGCAGGGTTCACTGAAGCACACGGGCAGACTCAGCGCGGACACCGCATCTCACTACTGCGGTCAAAGATCAGGAGAGACGGCAGGATACTGATATTGGCGGTCACCGTGTGTTTTCTTAAGGCAACGTTGGTATATTTATACCTGAAAGGTGCCGAGTTTGACGTTAGCTTTTGGACATAAGACGTCAATAAAGATGTCACTAAGAACTGGTCGTTCTTACAGTGCTCGCAGGAGTTCTATTACTAATCAAAATGACAAACTCTGGGGGCCAATCTTTCTCGGCTAACAGGATGTCATAGCCTTTTGAGAGGTTGTCCCAAAATAGACCCCTTATTTTCCTAGTCTTATCTCCCTCTATACACAGTGTTATTTCGTATATCTTATGAGGTTCGCTAACTCTGGTTTCTGCAGTTTCTACTTGAATGTATTCATTCGTGTCCACTGTCTCCAGATGACTCATCAGGATCTTGCGAGCTATGCTGATTTCTGCTGCACTGTCTAGCATTGTCTGTGCCCACTCTCCGTTTTTCAGCTGTGTCCTCAGTATTCTCTGCATGTTCGATTACTCAAATACTGGCTACCTTCTTTCTTGGAAATTGTAATTTTTTACTTTGAGCAGGTTCCTTGTCTTTGGACTTGGTGTGCTCTTCCCTTGGATCTGACCGTCCTCTTCTTTCCGATTTCTGCGAAAAAAATCGAGAGGGACGTGTATCAATACCTTGATATCTATCAGGGTTTTTCAAGTTATCCCTATTTCTAAGGTTATATCTTTTCTCAGAGTGCTCCCTCTGGGGAGACTGGTATTCTCGATTCGGAGTTTTTTCCCTCCGCCACGGAGACCTTCCTCTGGACTGGAAAACTTTTTCTTTGGGAGTGGATTGCTTATTTCCATCCCCGCTCTTTTTAGGAGTGTTTAGATTATTTTTAATACATAATTTTTCAGGATTTTTGAGTAGTTGGGGTTTTACTGGTTTTCCACCCAAACTATCTCTACCTAATTCTTAATAGCATTTTTCTATTATTCTGGCAAGCTCAATTGGTTGATCTGTTATATCTGTTTCTTTCAATTTCTGGCGGATCGCCACAGATGCTGCTTCTCCTTTTATGTTGGCTAGTAATATATCCGAGACCTGCTTGGTCTTTCAGTAATTTCATACCAAGAGTTAAAGCAGGTTCTGGACCGTATTCATTCTGAATGTGTTTTAGCACATCTGGTATTACCGCCATGGACGGAACACCATGTGTTTTTGTGTAAATGGAAGCAAAGACTGCACCCCAATTGTCACAAACCTCCACATGTGGTGCGACCCCCATTGGAAGGCAGATAGTCAGAATTCTGTGTTTCTCAATAGGGGTAGTATTCGGGAATACTGCCTCTATTTGAGTAATTTTCTGTGCTAACCAGAAAGGAATTTGTTCCCGTTTTGTGGGAGTTTTTCCAAGACATGATTGTATGTTTTGTGGTGTAATTTTATTTGTGTTCCCCTGATGGGGGGTTAGATGTGGAATATTAACAGCTGTTTGGACTGTTGCAGTCCGCATTACATATTGGACTAACTGTCTGTGTATTTTAATTAATAATTTTAGCTGTGCTAAAAGTTCTTCTTTTGACATTTTTTCAATGTCTTGATGTGGTGTGTAGCTGGCTAGAACCGGCCATGTTGCTCCTGGTCTACCTAGCGGACCGAGCCTGGTAATGTGATCATTATGTTTTAGGGCGCCTTTAAACCAGAGCAGGTGCTCTTGGTATTTTAATGGGATTTCAATCTCCTCGAAAGGAGTATATTCATCCGGTGGTTCCTCTATTTTGTAATAGTGGAACTCGTGTGTTGTAGCGTTTGCCGCTGGAAAGTTTATCCATGAATAGAATACCTCTGTCTGCCGATATTCGTGTGCCTCTATCACGAAAATGACTGTACCACCTTGTGATGTCAGTCCGTTTTCTATAAGTTTTAACGTTATAGTTTTTCTTATGTTTGCCGGGATGATAATCGTACCCGGTTCATTAATCCCTGTAACATCGGAACCCAGTTGATTCGCGTCTACTGCGACTTCATTGGTTCCGTTGTTATTGCCATTTTCTGACATTGTATTAATGAAGGTTTGCAGAGCAGGTTTCCAAGGAAACAAAGATTAGCTGCACAATATTTAGGAACACTGTATCCTTCAACGTTGACTAAACCAGAAACTCTACATAGGAATCTCTTCCTACTAAGTTCCGGCGGATTTTAACCTTTCACCCACTCCAGACGTCTATTGGAGTATTTACGGGAGAAAGGGTCTGTGTGAAAAAGCACGACTGAGTTACTCTAATGTCTTGTGTTAGTTTTATCGCCTTACCAAACGTTGGGCGCCATGTAGTGTAGTTCCTATTTTCCCTATAGGCCCTGCCCATTGGAATAACATAAACAGCAGTGTAGACGTAGGACTGCGGTCTTCTAGGTCTCTACTGACTATGTTAGACTTAAATTAGGTTTGCGCCAGCTAGCTCAGAGGTCACTGGAAACTTTCTTGACTGAATAGGAAGTGATCAGCTTCCCTGGCTCAGACAAGAAGGGATTCAGCTTCCGACAGCCACATAAACATGACAACTTTGCTCCTCAGAATAAGAGTCAATCTCTAGAGTTGTGTGAAACAATAGACAGCTATTTCACTCAGTCAGTTGTGCAGATTTACTTTCACCAGGGTGCAGAGAATGGAGAGACGGCGTTTTCAATAAAAGATATTATTTATTCAGCAGTCTTCCTTCTCATGCAAGAGAAATGAATTGCCACAATTGCAAGACTTGTTATTATAAAAAGTGCATACAGTAAAAGGAGTATTACGAAATAATACTGTAAAAGCATTGATATGGTTTCTTAGCCATAAGATGGTTAAAATGAATAAAATATATATATTCATATATACATTGGCTAACAACCTCAACTGGTGCTTCTAACTACGCCTACCCCGGTGTACCTGACCTAAGCCTAATACATGGGAGGGAGTAAGTAAGTAGCAGTTTAAGTTAAGTTGGTTTTGCCAAGAGTTTGATTCAAGAATTCTCTCTAAGGGTTTAGTCAGCACCGTACCTCTGGAATAGAATGTAGGAGGTCTGGTATCTCCTTCTTAGGACCCGATATCCCAGTCACCCGCAAGGGTAGGCTGGAAACGCCGGAGCTGGATTTTCTCGGCAGGAGAAAAGACAGCGTCTTTCTCAGCGCGTCAAGGAGGAGGGGCAGCGTCCGTGGGCTTCTAGCATCTGCTGGGCTCTCTGCAAAGGGACAGCTGTTTTGCTCCAGTATTCACCACCACCGTGTGTTTGCTTAAGGCAACTTTGGTATATTTATACCTGAAAGGTGCCGAGTTTGACGTAAGTTTTTGGACATAAGACGTCAATAAAGATGTCACTAAGAACTGGTAATTCTTACAGTGCTCGCAGGAGTTCTATTACTAATCAAAACAAAGCAAGTGGGGCTTTCCCAGGTTGCTGGGGGTTTGGTATGTCGAAAGACCTCGGTGTGCTATCTAAGAATCTAAGGAAGTGGCTTCTGCTGTGTTATGGACTGCAGAGGCGAGTTACTGAAATATGGCTCTGATTATTATGCCATTATAGGGATATGTATTGATTATAGCCGTATAGGGGAATGAGGTCACAATATTGATCGGGGTCCTAGATAAAACACATCAGTGCATTGGGGTATTTGAATCACCTACCCGAGCACCCTTTGCACCGAAGCTCTGAGGCCTACACTCCACAAGTGTTCCGTGGGCCTGCTTTGTGCATTTCCGCTCGAGGCTCCTTTGCGATCTCTAGTCCTTTGGCTAGTGGGTCCCCACGAAGGACAATCTTTGATTTCTTGAGCTGTCCTGGTTGCTCCAGATGTGTTGTCACTCCTCTCCAAAGGAGAAGTCCCTCAGACCTTGCTGGTCTGAACTGAAGCCAATCTTGACATCTTACGTGGGTTGCTGCTGCCAAGGCTTGTTGGATCCAATCCGGATTCTGACACTGCAGCACTTGACATCCTTTGTAGGACAGCTTGAATCCAGCTCCTGGCCATCGGAAACATCTCCTGGACCTCGTGGCTGAAGAGTCAAGCTTCACCTCTTTCCCCTGAAAACACCCAACATCGGCTGGCATCTTCCTGTCGCCATCCTGGTCACTGGCTAGTGACCCAGACTCTGTCCCCTCTGCTTTCAGGTTCTTCACATCTCCGATCCACCCTTGGATCCACCCGGACACTTTTCCTCTGGTCGCCTGCAGCATTTCTTCGCAGCATTGGAATCGACGACGGATCCCAACACCAAAAGACACCTATGCACCCGGCTTCCCTGGGTGAGGTAACACAAGTACTCCGGTGCTCCGGGGGGTCTTGACTCTCAAAGTCTTCTAGTCTAAAAGGGTTCCATCGTAATTCACCACTAAGTGCCCTTAATCTTTCAAATTGTAACTTGTTCGTTCTCCATAGAAAGTCAATGGTGATTCACAGCTGTGTTTAGACACTGCACGCGTCCCCTGTGGGTCTCCTGCGTCCCTACCTTGGGTGGTTCCTGGTTGTCCCAGCGGTTCTATAGGCCCCATGCCTGCTTTCTAACCCTCACATGGTTCTTATACCACTATTTTAGTATATGGTTTGCGAGGCCCCTAGGGCATAATGTATACTGTGCAACTTATCGTATGCTAATTAAGTACCTTGTATTGTACTTTTACCTCTGACCTCATAAAGAGTCCAGAGGAGTTGTGTTTAGAACAAATACATACATATTTGATATATACCTTTTGTGGTGTGCTTTCATTTGATCATTCAAGAGATTATATTGGTGCAAGGTGCCCACTAGAATAGTGGATATCATTTGCCAGGCCAACTTCTCACATTGGTGAGCAGCATGTGGGATTACAGCTTGCATTGTTTTACCAGATAATCTTGAGAATATTATTTGAAATATCACATCAAGGTACCAGTAGGTACATATAAATCAAGCTTAAAATACATAAGTTCTACTGAACTTAGAAGTTGTAGGTGTTAAGGCCCTAGCACACCCTGACTACAACTCCTAGAGAGGTTTAGTAGGAAACCAAGTAGTGTAGGTAGGTGCACACAGCACACCTCACTAGTCATGGCTTTAAAAGCAGGACCTAGTGGGTCTCGGCCAGATAACAGCCTAGTGCTGCCATCTAAGTATGACACATTCTCCTTCCAAGAGTTAAGGGGTCTGTGTGCCATAAGAAAATTAAAACAAGGGCAAAGTCTCATCATCCAACACCTGATAGATATATTAGTGGCAGATGACTTAGAAAAAGCATCAGATCCAGATAGACTAGGTAATGGGGATGGTGCAACCATCAGCAGAAGAGGATCATAGTGGGTTACCCCACCAGGACTCTGATGATGATGAGGATGCAGATCAGGTTGATGTCAGTAGGCCCAACCTGGAAGACACAGAACTACCTGGAGATGAGGTGGGCCAGAATGGGCCTCCCTCCATCCCGCCACGTAGGCCTAGTGGTGCACCTAGAAGGGACAGATCACCTTCAGTGGAATCTGACCATTCTGGTACATCAATAGGGTCCTCTGCCTCTGCTCATAGGAGGAGAATTTCTCCTGAGAAGAGGGAACATGAAACTAGAATGAAAGAAGTCAAGCTTAGGATAAGGAGGCAAGAAATTGCCTTAGAAAAAGAGACCCTGGCTCTTGAGAGAGAGAAAAAAAGATGGGACTAGAGTCCCATGGTGGCAGCAATATCCCTAGTGGTAGGGATAGGCCTTATGACCATAGAAACCTAAACAAGATTGTCCCTCCCTATCAGGTTGGAGATGACATCCACAAATGGATTACTGCACTGGAGAGGGCCTGCAAACTACAGCAGGTACCCCAGGTGCAGTAGGCAGCAATCTTGTGGCTCTCCTTTGCAGACAAAGGTAAAGACAAGCTTCTCACTGTAAGAGAAGAGGATGCTGACAATTACAATGTCTTGATGAGTGCTCTGATAGATGGGGTTGGCCTAACCACTGAACAGTATAGGTTGCAGTTCAGAGATACCCAGAAGACTCAGACTCAGGACTGGACTGCCTTGGTAGATTGTTCTACTAAGGCTCTGGAGGGCTGGTTGCTGGGCAGTAAAGTGTGTGACTATACAGGATTGTATAATCTAATCATGAGAGAACAGATTCTTAATAACTGTCAGAACCAGTTGTTGCATCCGCACTTGGTTGACTCTGATCTGACCTCTCCCCAAGAATTGGGTAAGAAGGCAGACAAATGGGTCAGAACCAGGGTGAAACAGAAGGTACAGAACCAAGGAGGTGACCAAAAGAAGCAAGACCAAAAGGGTGGGGAGAAAGCTAAAGGCCAGAAGTCTTCACAAGTTCCCCAAAAAGCTTCTAATGGTGGGGGTCCCCAATCTAAAAAGAAAGAAGGCCCAAGAAAACCATGGTGCAAAGTTTGTAAGAATAATACTCACTGGACTAGTGAGTGCACCAAGAAGGAGACAGCTCCACCCACCATTGCCCTAATGCAACTGTTCCCCCTAGTACAGCTACAAGTGGTGGTTCTCAGCAGAAGGGTGTAGTGGGGTTAACCCTGGGAACTCAGATGGACTCTGGCCTAGTCAGAGTACCAACTCAAGCTGTTTTGATCTGTGATGGAGGCATGGATATGACCTCTACTGTGAGTCCCGATAATCTGGGAAAGTACAGACAAACTCCTTTAATCAATGAGAAAAAGGCTCAGGCCTACAGGGACACAGGTGCCAGTGTCACAATGGTAAGACCAGACTTTGTGGACCCTGGACAGATCAAACTTGGTGAAACCTATCAAGTGACCAATGCCAGCAATGCCAGTACTACACATAGTATGGCAGTTGTTAATTTCTCCTGGGGAGGGGTAACTGGCCTTAAGACAGTTGTGGTTAGTGCAGACCTCCCTATAGAATGTTTGCTTGGCAATGACCTAGAGACTTCAGCCTGGTCCGAAGTGGAGTTTAGGACTCATGCAGAAATGTTAGGAATCTCAGCACATGTCCTAGCAATGACTAGGTCACAGGGCAAAAAGTCTAACACTGAACAGGCACTGGATTCTGGAATAATGGACCAGTTACCTACCAGGAAAAGGAGCAGTAGAGTTAAGGCAGTGCCTTACCCCCTGATTCAGAGTGAGGATCAGCCTTCTGAGGAAGCTGATTGTGAGCCTGCAGAAGGAACTGTCCCAGAAGAGCTTGAGCCTGTCAGGTTGAGATTCTTGGGACAGGGGAACCTTCCAGGGCAGATCTGAGTCAGGCGCAGTTGGACTGCCCTTCTCTTGAACCCCTCAGACAGCAAGCTGCTGCTGAGGCTGCAGGAAATTCTAGTGGTACCCATAACGTATATTAGGACGAAGGACTCCTGTATTCAGGGAGTAGAGACCTCAAGCCTGGTGCTTCCAGGAGGTTGGTCATACCTTTGGGATTCAGGGGCTTCCTTTTGACACTAGCCCAGGATATTTCCTTAGCAGGACATCTTGGCCAGAACAAGACTTGGGACAGGCTTGTCCCTCACTTTCACTGGCTCCACATGTCTGAAGACACAAAGGAGTTTTGTCGCTCCTATGTAACCTGCCAAGCCAGTGGTAAAGCAGGTGGCACTACAAGGACCCCCTTATACCACTACCTGTGGTGGGGTTTCCCTTTGAAAGAGTGGGGATTGACATTATAGGACCAATGGTTCCTCAGACAGAATCTGGGCACAGGTTTATCCTGGTGGTGGTATTGGATCATGCCACCAGGTACCCAGAAGCTATACCCCTTAGGACCACTACAGCACCTGTTGTGGCAAGAACCCTCTTGGGAGTCTTTTCAAGAGTGGGTTTCCCTAAGGAGGTTGTATCAGACAGCGGTACAAACTTGATGTCTAGTTACTTAACTGCAATGTGGAAGGAGT
Source organism: Lissotriton vulgaris (assembly GCF_964263255.1). NCBI lineage: Eukaryota > Metazoa > Chordata > Amphibia > Caudata > Salamandridae > Lissotriton > Lissotriton vulgaris. The sequence continues at coordinate 169,510 of NW_028249215.1, forward strand.
GTGGGGTGAACTACAAGTTCACCACACCATATCATCCACAGTGCAATGGTCTAGTTTAAAGGTTTAACAAGATCTTAAAGGGTATGATTAAGGGTCTCACAGAAAAGCTCAGGCGGACGCGCATTTCCACTGGGCTCCCCCCTCCGCCTCCATTTTGTCTGATTGTTGTTGTTGTTTTGGTCATCCCGAGCCCGCCCCGCCTCCCAGCTGAGACGCCCTCCCACTGACCATATCAGCGCTCCACCACAGTAAAGCGCCGTGACTCGCTCGTTTCCCCTGGACTGAGTGGTCGCTCCCCAGTGTCCTGCTGCGTCACTGGTATCGTTGCTGCTTTGCTTTTGTGCCATTTACTGCTGCCTGCTGTGTGCCTGGTAGACGCTGTATTAAAACTGCATTTTTCATTTATTTAAAGCGCCGCTTTTCCTGTTTGCGCGCATTTCCACTGGGCTCCCCCCTCCGCCTCCATTTTGTCTGATTTTTGTTGTTGTTTTGGTCATCCCGAGCCCGCCCCGCCTCCCAGCTGAGACGCCCTCCCACTGACCATATCAGCGCTCCACCACAGTAAAGCGCCGTGACTCGCTCGTTTCCCCTGGACTGAGTGGTCGCTCCCCAGTGTCCTGCTGCGTCACTGGTATCGTTGCTGCTTTGCTTTTGTGCCATTTACTGCTGCCTGCTGTGTGCCTGGTAGACGCTGTATTAAAACTGCATTTTTCATTTATTTAAAGTGCCGCTTTTCCTGTTTGCGCGCATTTCCACTGGGCTCCCCCCTCCGCCTCCATTTTGTCTGATTGTTGTTGTTGTTTTGGTCATCCCGAGCCCGCCCCGCCTCCCAGCTGAGACGCCCTCGCCCCTCCCCCCCCCCACTCTCCATATATGACAGTAGTTCCCGCGCGCAGCGTTCACGCGCAGCGACCGCGCCCAATTCGCGCCGAAGGTGCGCCAAAGGTAAGCCCGTCTACGCCCGTCCGCGCCTGGACCGCGCCCAGCGCCAGACCCCCTGCCCCTCGCGCAGCCAAGCCCCCCCGCATTACCTACGATGCCGCCACCCTCCTAGCCCTTAACCCCGGCCGCTCCACCAACTGCGTCCAAGCCGCTCCTGGACACACCCATGGACCTTTCTCCTGCTACTCCTGCAAATTCAGCGGCACCGTCAACATCTCCGCTACGACCACACCACAGATCCCCGACCCCAACCACCTACAATGCATCCTTCTCAACACCCGATCAGTCCACAGACACGCCATTGACCTATGGAATCTACTAGACACCATCTCTCCAGACGTCGCCTTCCTAACGGAAACATGGATGAACGCTTCCTCCGCACCAGACATCACCATTGCCATCCCTGAAGACTATAAGATCACTCGCAAAGACCGTACCAGCCACACAGGAGGAGGGATCGCTATCGTCCATAAGAAATCAATCCGCATCTCAACCACCTCTGACGCCAACCTCGCCAACTCCGAACACCTCCACTTCCAAATACACATCGACCCCAAGACCACACTCAGAGGCACCCTCCTCTACAGACCACCAGGACCCCGAGCTAAATTCAGTGAAGACATCACGGACTTCATCACTCCACACGCGCTCCCCTCCAAAGACTACATCCTTCTAGGAGACCTCAACTTTCACCTTGAAAAGAGCAACGACCGCAACACCGCCACCCTCTTGGACAACCTCGCCAACCTCAGACTTAAACAACTGGTCACTTCCCCCACCCACATCGCAGATCACACACTCGACCCAATCTTCACCTCCAGCAACCATGTCTCCTTCAGCCACACCACGGACCTCCTCTGGACTGACCACAGCTGCGTTCACTTCACCTACAACAAACCAAAACCCAACATACTCCTCCAACCTACCCTGCAAAGAAACTGGAACAAAATCACCACGGACCAAATCTCCGCATCGCTCCTTCGATACCCCCCAGCCCTATCTTCTGACACCAACGAAGCCGCCGCCAACCTCACCCTATGGTTATCCGACACCGCCGACACCTTAGCACCACTGAAAAAACGTCAAAGCAAACCTGGCAGCAAGAAGGCCTCATGGTTCAACGATGATCTCAAGAAGTCCAAGAAACTCTGCCGTTCCCTTGAAAAGGCTTGGAAAAAAGACCCAACCACCAGCACCAAGGACGCCTTCAAAAGCGCCACCCGCACTCACCACCAACTGATCCGAAAAGCCAAGAAAACAGCATTCAAAGATCGACTTGACAACAACGCCCACAACAGCAAGGAACTTTTCAACATCGTCAAGGAATTTTCCAATCCCTCGGCCAACTCCAACGACATCACCCCATCTCAAGCCCTCTGCGACTCCCTAGCCTCATTTTTCCACAACAAGATTGCAGACATCCACAACAGCTTTGACAACCAACCCAGAAACCAACCCACCCTACCATTTGCTGTTCATCTTCCCCCCGTGAACACCCTTAACAACTGGAACCCGATCTCCACTGAGGACACCATCCGGCTGATGAATTCCATCCACTCAGGATCCCCCACAGACCCATGTCCTCACCACATATTCAACAAAGCAGACTCCGTCATAGCACCACACCTCCGAGACGTCATCAACTGCTCCCTCAACTCCGCCACCTTCCCGGAAGACTGGAAACACGCTGAACTCACCGCCCTCCTGAAAAAACCAACAGCAGACCCCACCGAACTCAAAAATTACCGCCCCATCTCGCTTCTCCCATTCCCGGCCAAAGTCATCGAAAAGGCTGTCAACAACCAGCTTGCCGCCTTCCTCGAAGCCAACAAATCCCTCGACCCCTCACAATCTGGCTTCCGAGCAAAACACAGCACTGAGACCGCCCTCATCGCAGCAACAGACGACATTCGAACTCTACTGGACAATGGAGACACAGTCGCCCTCATCCTCCTTGACCTCTCTGCAGCATTCGACACAGTCTGCCACAGCACCCTTTTACAACGCCTCAATAACATCGGAATCCAAGGAAAAGCACTTGAATGGATCACCTCGTTCCTCACCGGAAGAACCCAGAGAGTCCGCCTTCCTCCATTCAAATCCGAGGCCTCTGAAGTCATCTGCGGCGTACCTCAAGGATCCTCACTCAGTCCCACCCTCTTCAACGTATACATGAGCCCCCACGCAGCCATCGCACGCCAACACAACCTCAACATCATCTCTTACGCAGACGACACTCAACTGATCCTCTCCCTCACCAATGACCCCAGCACCGCCAAAACTAACCTACACGAAGGAATGAAAGAAGTTGCAGAATGGATGAAACAAAGCCGTCTGAAACTGAACTCGGACAAAACAGAAGTCCTCATCTTAGGTACATCCCCCTCTGCTTGGGACGACTCCTGGTGGCCAGAAGCCCTCGGAAAAGCACCCATTCCGACAGACCACGCACGAAACCTAGGCGTCATCCTGGATTCTTCACTCTCAATGAACAGACAAGTCAGCGCCGTTTCCTCTTCTTGCTTCAACATTCTTCGCATGCTCAGGAAAACATTTCGCTGGATCCCCTCCGAAACGAGGAAAACAGTCACCCACGCTCTGGTCACGAGCCGACTGGACTACGGAAACACCCTCTACGCAGGTACTACCGCAAAACTCCAGAAGAAGCTCCAACGAATCCAAAACGCCTCAGCCAGGCTCATATTAGACATCCAACGCAACGAACACATCTCCGATCACCTTAAAGACCTCCACTGGCTACCCGTCAATAAGAGGATCACTTTCCGCCTGCTTACCCACGCACACAAATCACTCTACGACATCGGACCAGATTGCCTCAACTCACGACTGTCCTTCTACACCCCCTCCCGCCAACTACGTTCTTCCAGCCAAGCCCTCGCCACTGTACCTCGCATCAACAAGACCACCATGGGAGGCAGATCCTTTTCCTACCTGGCTGCCAAAACATGGAACTCACTCCCCGCGTACCTTCGCCTTACCCAGAACCACCTAGCATTCAGAAAGCAACTTAAAACATGGATATTTGACAAGTAACCCTCCTCTCCTTCCTAAGCGCCTTGAAACCCTCTGGGTATGTAGTGCGCTATACAAATTCCATGACTTGACTTGACTTGACAGAAGGGGGTTGGCTACTGCCCATTTGAACTTCTGTTTGGGTACCCTGTCAGAGGACCACTTTGTCTGGTGAAGGAGGGCTGGGAGCTACCTCTCAAACCCCCTGAACAGGATATTGTGGACTATGTACTTGGTCTCCGCTCCAGGATGGCTGAGTACATGAAAAAAGGCAACTAAAAACCTTGAGGCTAGCCAGGAATTACAGAAAGCCTAGCATGACCAAAAGGCTGTACTGACTGTTTACCAGCCAGGACAGAAAGTGTGGGTGTTGGAGCCTGTGGCCCCAGCAGCTCTCCAAGACAAGTGGAGTGGACCCCACACTATTGTTGAACATAAGGGAGAGGTTACCTATTTGGTAGATCCTGGAACTCCCAGGAGCCCCCATAGGGTGCTTCATGTCCAGATTGAAACCATATGTAGACAGGGCAGACATGGACTTGCTCATGGCTACTGATGAAGGACAGGAGGAAGAGAGTGGCCCTCTGACAGACCAGGCAGCCTCACTGATCAGCAGCAAACTGCTTGCAGACAAGTTCTACAACAGTCCAGATATATGTTTTCACCGACTTCAAGTCAGACTACCTGGTGCACTCATGAAGTGGACACTGGGGACAGCCTGCCTGTTAAAAATAAGATTTACAGGCAACCTGGTCATGTCAGAGACTGTTTTAGGACTGAAGTCCAGAAAATGTTGGAGCTGGGAGTAATTGAACCTTCAGATAGCCCTTGGGCTAGTCCAGTAGTCCTAGTACCCAAACCTCACACCCAGGTTGGTAAGAGAGATGAGGTTTTGTTTAGACTACAGAGGTCTCAATGCAGTCACTAAGACTGATGCCCACCCACTTCCAAGAGCAGATGAGCTCATAGTGGCATCTGCCAAATATCTGAGCGCATTTGATCTAACAGCTGGCTACTGGCAGATCAGTCAAGCTGATGATGCAAAGCCAAAGATAGCATTTTCAACCCCTAGTGGACATTATCAATTTGTGGTAATGCCCTTTGGTCTGAAAAATGCACCTGCCACATTTCAAAGGTTGGTGAAATAAGTCCTAACAGGCCTGGAAGACTACTGTGAAGCTTATCTTGATGATATTGCTGTCTTTAGCTCCACCTGGGAGGATCACCTGATCCACCTAAACAAATGTTTTGGAGGCCCTGCAGAAGGCAGGCCTAACTATCAAGCTACTAAGTGCCAGATAGGGCACAGTCAGGTTGTGTACCTGGGCCACCTTGTAGGTGGAGGCCAGGTTCAACCATTGCAAATCAAAATCCAGACCATAATGGACTGGGTTGCTCCAACCACCCAGACTCAGGTCAGAGCTTTCTTGGGCCTGATTGGGTACTATAGGAGATTTGTCAAGGGGTATGGTTCCATAGTGACACCCCTTAATAACCTAACTTCTAAAAGAATGCCTAAGAATGTTCAGTGGACAGTCAGCTGTCAAAAGGCATTTGATGATCTCAAGCAGGCCATGTGCACTGCTCCAATTCTGCAAAGTCCTGACTACTCCAAAGAATTAATTGTACAAACAGATGCTTCTTAGTTGGGGGTAGGGGCTGTGCTATCACAATTGAATAATGAATGTTAAGACCAGCCAGTAGCTTTTATTAGCAGACAGCTGACCTCTAGAGAGAAATGTTAGTCAGCTATTGAGAGGGAGGCCTTTGCTGTGGTTTGGGCTCTGAAGAAACTGAGGCCATACTTGTTTGGTACTCACTTCATAGTTCAGACAGACCATAAGCCCCTCTTATGGCTAAAACAGATGAAGGGTGAAAATCCCAAACTGCTCAGGTGGTCAATTTCCCTACAGGGGATGGACTATACAGTGGAACATAGACTTGGGAGTAACCATGCCAATGCAGATGGACTCTCCAGATATTTCCACTTAGTACATGAAGACTCAGCTGGTCAAGGTTAGTTTCATGTCCCTGCGTTTGGGGGTTGGGGTTGTGTAGGAGAGTAGGGTCTGCTTCCTATGGTTACCCCCACTTTTTGCTGTGCTTCACTGGTTTTTCGACTTTAGTATGGCTGTGGCCCTGCTAATCAGGCCCACAGCCTAGCTGTACTCTCTCTTAATTGATACCATGTACTTTAGGTACATACCACATTGGTTACTGGGTTACCCTTGTGAGTCCCTGTATATGGTACCTTAGGTACCCAGGGCATAGGTACCCCAGAGGCCTACCAGGTGCTGAAGCATGTTTTGTGCCACCCCTGGGCAGCCTTCCAAAATGACACCCCAGGTCTGCCCTTGCAGCCTGGGTAAGGTGGTGTAAGCACCCCTTACTTAGATATAGTATACCTATATCTACCTTTACATATAGACACATAGTAACCTATAAGTCACTCCTATGGGAGGCCTTGACAACCCTGAAGGCAGGGTGCTTGGTTTTGTGCGAGAGGGTGCCCTAGCATGAGCTGAGCCCCTCTGCAGCTTTCTGAATCATCTCCTTATAGCTGTTCTATGATACAGACATACCATATACTCTTAGGGGCATTATAATCCTCGCGGTTAATGCTAACTTTGGGTTGGCTTTATCAAACCATGTCGTGTAAGGTGTCAAACACTTTGGAATACTACCCCCGCCAGTTCTGATGACAGGGGTAGCATTCCACCCTTCTAGAGGGAGCAGACATGTACACACTGGTATACCTGGTTAAAGTTTAAAAGAGCCTCAGCATCACAAAATGGATGCTGCTGCCACAGACACAAGTCTGCCCTCCTGCTGCAGGACGAAACTCCGACAGGGGAGGCCTGGCAAAAGGTTTCCTGTCCAGGGAGATGCTAGCACCTCCCTAGACAGGCTTTAGTGTATTGGGGCCGGGTGGGTTGCATTCAGTGAATGCTTTTCAGACACTGCCTGGGGCACACAAGGTGCTCCATGCATTTCCCAGTTCAAACCGGTTGCTGGGGCCCTCAGCCCCAGCTCTGGCGTGAAACTGGACAAAGGGGAAGGGAGGTAATCACCCCCTCCCCAGGTCCTCCCATAGGTGGGACCCTAGAGTTAGTCCAACCCCTAAACTTACTTTAAGAATAGGAACCCACTCCTTAGGACTTTAGATTACCCTGTACGAAACTCTATAACATATATCCTGGACCTTCGACATTCCATATCGACTGGAAGACGGAAGAATCTCCCTTGTGGTCAAGGAGTGACCTCCCTGTTCTAACAGGCACCAAGAAGCATCATTGCCAGTCTGTATTTTTTAGGCTCCCGCCGGATCCCAAAGAATCTGCAACACAGGACATGGACTTTCAGACATCTCTGAGGCTGACACGAGTTCCCAGCAGAGATGAGACCTGTAGCTGATACAAGAGATGTTGGACCGGAACTCCTGGACATCCTGCATTTTTGCAACTGCACATACTTCCCGAAGTTTCCCGAAGTTGTGCATTGGGGTATTTTAAGCCCCTGCCCGAGCACCTTTTGCACTGAAGCTCAGAGGCCTACACTCCACGAGTGTTCCGTGGGCCCACTTTGTGCATTTCCGCTCAAGGCTCCTTCTCGATCTCTAGTCCGTTGGCTAGTGGGTCCCCACGAAGGACAATCTTTGATTTCTTGGGCTTTCCTGGTTGCTCCAGATGTGCTTTCACTCCTCTCCAAAGGAGGAGTCTCTCAGGCATTGCTGGTCTGACCCGAAGCCAATCTCGACATATTGCGTGGGTTGCTGTTGCCAAGGCTTGTTGGATTCAATCCGGATTATGGATCTGCAGCACTCGACATCCTTTGTGGGGCAGCTCGAATCCAGCTCCTGGCCATCGTCGATGCCTTCTGGACCTCGTGGCTGAAGAGTCAAGCTTCACCTCTTTCACCTGAAAACCCCCAACATCGGCTGGCATCTTCCTGTCGCCATCCTGGTCACTGGCTAGTGACCCAGAATCTGTTGCCTCTGCTTTCAGGTTTTTCACATCTCCGATCCACCCTTGAATCCACCCGGACACTTTTCCTCTGGTCGCCTGCAGCATTTCTTCGCAGCTTTCCATTGGAATCAATGACGAAACCAGACACCAAAAGACACCTATGCACCCAGCTTCCCTGGGTGGGGTAACACGAGTATTCCGGTGCTCCCATGGGTCTTGACTCTCGAAGTGTTCTAGTCTAAAAGGGTTCCATCCTAGTTCACCTCTAAGTGCCCTTAATCTCTAAAATTGTAACTTGTTCGTTCTCCTTAGAAAGTCAATGGTGATTCGCAGCTGTGTTTAGACACTACACGCGTCCCCCCTGGGTCTCCTGCGTCCCTACCTTGGGTGGTTCCTAGTTGCCCCAGTGGTTCTACAGGCCCTAGGCCTGCTTTCTAACCCTCATGTGGTTCTTATACCATAAGGAGTCCAGAGGGGTTGCGTTTAGAATAAATACGTATATATTTTATATATACCTTTTGTGGTGTGCTTTCATTTGATCATTCAAGAGATGATATCTAGTAAAACAAGTTGTTTAACTCACCGCTAAGTCTTAGCCTGAAGGCTGCTCTCCACAGCTACCACTACGATAGCTTTCTATAAAGGTTGACTTTAAACCTACCATCAATAAGAGTCGTTTGGACTGGTGCAAGGTGCCCACTAGAATAGTGGACATCATATGCCAGGTCAACTTCTCACATCATGTGAATTCTTCATTGCAGAAGAACATCATTTGCTTAAAATGGTTTTAATAATAAAGATGTGCTTCCTGTTTTTTGTTACAATTCTGATGTTTATGGAACTTTTCACTCATATTTTTCCTCATAGAGAGCTGAAGAAAGTTCTCCAGATTCGCGCACACACATTCCATTTTCTCTGCCCCAAAAGTCTGATTTTGTCAGTGCTCGTGCATTCTGTATCCATGGCTCTCGTTTTATACAGCACCTAACGCCCTACACCTCTCCAGGGTTGTGGCACAGTTCGCTTTAAAATACATCCTCTCAATTTGCATCAGATAAAGAAAAGGAAACACCATTGCCATTGATAATAAATCATGTAAGTGTGTAAATCAATATACAAGATGTGTTACATGAGTCACTGAGGGTTATAAGGTGTTGGAGTCACGTGTCCTTCACAGCTCACTGTGCTATATTAGAAGGATTATAATTTATGAACTGCAATTAACAAAAGGATCTCTGTTCAAAGCAGTAACTTACTTACCTACCTACATAAAATACAAATCTCTCATCTGCATGTTTCGTGGTTGTGATCACTATTTTGTTTAATGTTTTTTTTTATTTGCATTGCTGTCCACTTTCACTTTAGTGGCTGCGCTTCTTTACTTAATTAATTTGCGTGCAGCACAGCCTGCATTAACTTTAGCGGCTGCACTTGCTTATTTAATTAATTTGCAGCGAGGTCCGCTTTCACTTTAGCGGCCGCACTTCTTATTTAATTAATTTGCAAGCACTGCTGATGATGTGTGATATGTCCTGTTTTCACTTTTGTCTGTATCTACATAAATACGGGACCCACTCTTAAGATACTTTTAAGGCCAGGGAAAAGAGAGGAACACAATTACAACACAGAAAATGATTCCCTCATGACCTAAATTACTTGACAATTGACAACATTTGTACTTTTAAAGAAAGCCTTCAACACACGGTGACTGCATATGTATTTTTCTTCACATTTATAACTTGTATTTCTTTTTATATTCTTTTTTACAAAATTATACTTTTTTTGCAGTGTTTCTTCAAGTTCATCACAATCATTTTACAAAAGGACATAGACTTCATCTTTGAACAATAAAAACACAAATACCATACAGAGAAACAGTTCTAACTCTCTCTCACAAATACATCATACATACAATCTCATACACTCCATATTCATTCTTTATTCTGTGTCTGAGGAGTCACAAGTTGTTATGTGATCTATCACGCAAGGTCGACGCCTTTGCTGTGGTTTGGTCCCTGAAAAGCTGAGGACATACTTGGTTCGCTCTCACTTCCTTGTTCAGACTAACCACAAGCCTCTCAGATGGCTAATGCAAACGAAAGGTGAAACCCCCAAATTGTTGAGTTGGTCCATATCCCTACAGGGAATGGGCTTTACAGAGGAACATAGACCTGGGACTGACCATGCCAATGCAAATGGAAGTTCTAGGGTCTTCCACTTAGAAGATGAAGACTCTCTTGGAAAAGGTTAGTTTCATCCACTTTCATTTGGGAAGGGGGTTATATTTGCAAGTACCCCTTTTGACATGGTCACCCCCCACTTTTGCCTGGTAAATGATGTGATTTCGACTGAAAGTGCACTGGGTTCCTCCTAATCACGTCCCCAGTGCCAGAGCTCTTTTCCAAAACTGTACAATTGTCGCCCCAATTGGCAAAACCTTAAGCACCCTCTGTAAGTCCCTAGTAATTGGTACCCTGTTAACTAAGGCCTGGGGTACTAAAGAGGGCCCCTAGGGGATACAGCACAAATTATGCCACCCTAAGGGACCCCTCACCAAGCACATGCAAGACTGCCATAGCAGGCTACCTATTTTGGCACAGACAAAAGTGAACACAGAAAATGATTCCCTCATGACCTAAATTCCTTGACAATTGACAACATTTGTACTTTCAAAAAAAGCCTTCAACACACGGTGACTGCATATGTATTTTTCTTCACATTTATAACTTTTATTTCCTTTTATATTCTTTTTTACAAAATTATACTTTTTTTGCAGTGTTTCTTCAAGTTCATCACAATCATTTTACAAAAGGACATAGAATTCATCTATGAACAATAAAAACACAAATACCATACAGAGAAACAGTTCTAACTCTCTCACACATAAACATCATACAAACAATCTCATACACTCCACATTCATTCTTTATTCTGTGTCTGAGGAGTCACAAGTTGTTATGTGATCTATCACGCAAGGTCGACACGTTTCGGTGGGATGGGACCACCTTCCTCAGGACCTTTAGCAGAACAGATGCTCTTTCCAATAATTTAAAGGCTCTGTATGGATATCCTGACAACAGTACTAAAAAGGATCGTAATCTCGATTGTCAAGATTCAAACGGTTGAGTGATCCTAGTAAAAAAATATCCTTTTTCAGTCTCTTTGTTTCAATACAAAATATAGTCAGCTGTATTCCTCAGTTTATCTGTCTCAAATGGTACGTGTACAAATACTGAGAACAATTTGATTTTACCCGAAGCTGATTACTAGACTACTTGTGAGCTGCTACTCTCATATAAAAGAAATGTACACGTACCATTATGACACAAAAAAAAGATTTGTCTTTTTTATTTAAATACTTGTCCATTCCTTACTCTATGCAGCACTCTATCATGCACGCCATATTTCTTTTGACGTTAAGCATTTTTATCATTGTGAAAGAACCGCCGTTTCCTCTATACCTTGCGTAGAATATGTTTAGAAAGTCCTTGTCATATCTTTCCAGTTGACATGATTGATCATTACTTTGGGCACACACTGGACTCTTAGTGTGAATATATATTCTACGTGTATAGATCAGGTAATCTAATCACTAGTGAGATTTAATTAAGCGTAGGGATAAATGATTATTTACAACACAGCGTCTTTCTCATTTATCAACAGATTGGTGAAAATAAAGAGGAATACATCGGTTATCACTGTATCCTCAAAAAGTTGTGTTTATTTCATCCACACTGAGTATGAACTTGATTAGTTCACCTTTTTTCGCAATTTTGATTCAGGATAATGCACAGGGTGTTATTTTTTTAAAAACATTTTTTACTTAAGTTAATATAAATCACCTTATAACATAGCGATTTATGTAAATATGTATAGTGGTGTTGTTTCTTCGGATTCACTCAACTAAGCTGCATTAAACAACATTGGGTTGAACTGATGTCTACCCGTCATGATTAAGCTTTAATTTTATGGTTTAAAACGTGTTATTTCCATGTAAAGCTCTCTAGGTGTGTTTGGTGTTGTTTGTTGTATTTCTGGTCTGCTGTTCCACAGGTCATATAGTTTTTGTATAATGTACCTCAATACTGTATTCCACACACATTACTTGAACTATCTCTGCTGGACTTCGCCCATTTGGTACCTTGGAAAATGAATAAAAATTTGTTGTTAAAAAAGAAAAAGAAAACGTGGTTGTTTCGCTTTAACTGTGACCATTTTAAGGGATTTTGCGGTGTAATCTTAAATGATATTCATTTAACTTTTGTTTCCAGAAATGTGCCTTTAACAAATGACCTCTGTTATTGATGTAAAAACAGTACATGGAACTCTCTAAACATATGTTTTGTATTTTTATCCCATTTTTTTCTTTGTTTATTACTTTGTGTATCTGTTTTGATTCACTTATCTTGGTGGATATTCATCTTCTAATTTTTATTCACCATCTCTGGTGAATAAATATCTTTTCCGTTTCTTCATTACTTTTTTTTTTCAAAACATATTTTATTTGTATTTTTAGCCATATACGGCCCACTGGGCCCAATCCACTTACACAGGTCAATGCATACATGTATGGAATTAATATCTATGTCAATACAACAATTTAACTAAATGTGTAATGGCCCTACTATGTTCCCCGGCAACTGCTGTCCCGCATCTAAATGTTCCGGCACCTATAAATCATACAGCTGCTTAATAAGCCAGGACCCCTATCCTGGTTCATTCTCTAATTGCAATGCCACAGAGGTTAGAGGCTCCACGGGATGGCCACGTTTCACAGCCTACCACTGCCAAATCTTGGGCTCTTTCTGTGGGCATCCCCTAGCTTTTAATATCAGTGGTTCTAGGCTCATGCAGTAGTTCATGCCCAGTTTCCATACACCCAGTAGGGGAGGGGAGGTGAGGTAGCTTTTCATAGCCAGGCAAAATCTCGTTTCGCCAGGGTAAGGTCCAAGAACAACAGGTGCTATTTGTGCCTATTGCCCCCAATTTTGTCGGTAGCGTGTAGGAAAATGAACTTTGGGGACATAGAGAGATCTCAGGCCAAAACCTCGGACATGCATGTCATAACCCCCTGCCAGAACTTTGTAAGCGCATGGCATAACTACATTGTGTGAAGAAAGGTGACCTTGCTGTTGTTGCATCATAGGCATGTATGGTAGGCCACCAGGCCAGCTCGCCAGAGCCTGCAGCGGGTAAAGTATGCACGGTGTAGATATTTAAATTGAATAAAGCGCAGGCGTGAAGAGATAACCGCGCCTCGTGGGGATTTCAGGGCCTCGTCCATTCGTCATCCTCTATCGGACTCAAGTCCCCATGCCAGGTAGCTCAGATGACATCTATTGTAGTGGGGCTATTGGTAATTAGGAACTGATAAATCTTAATAATTTTGTGACCTCCCATGTCTCCCATGAGTAGTTTGGCTTCCAGTGGATTGAACTCCGGAAGAGCCTCCAGGTTTTTAAGGTAGGGGGACAAGGCATGGTGAAATTCTAGATATTTGTAAAATTGGTTGTGTGGCATGGCAAATTTTCTTTGGAGCTCCTGGTAGGATTTAAGACCATGCATCACCACCCCTAATGAGGATATGCCAATTTTATCCCATCCTCGGAACCCAGATAGATTGGCCATTTGAGGAAGGAGATCATAATGCCACAGCAGGTTCTCTCATGTTAGGCAACCCCACCACCCCATACACTGCAGCGATTGTCTCCACACCTGAAACACCACTACTGTCACAAGCAGTAAGGTCCAGCACTCCGGCCACCCATAAAGATATGTGTGAAGATCAGTGTTGCCCATTACCCATCTCTCCACTGCATATGCAGGATCGTCCCTGTCACTGTACCACCATTCATTAAGCATGGCAGGACGAAATGGCTGCTGCTGCAATGCCACCACAGAAAGTAGACTGAATGCAGGTTCGAAGGGCCACCCAAAAGAATTGACCCAATATTGCGTTCAGTTGCTGAAATGGGGCAGCGGGAATCGGATATGGGTGGTTCTGCAATTGGTATAAGAGACAGGAAAAGGATACCATCTTAAAGATGGTGGATCGTCCACATAATAACAAGGGCAAGTGTGACCAGGATTTCACCTCTGCTTTTACTTATTCCGTCAAGGAAGATATGTTATGCTCCCGAGAATTATGTTGAGAGGCGGACAAGATATCACAGCCCCTCTGTGGCAAATGTCAGATCGGCCAACCGTGTACTAGAGTCATGTGCCCCCTGTATCTGCCACAGAATGGATTTGCGGGCATTCATATATAAACTGGATGTCTCCCCAAACGCCTGCATGATACAAAGGAGCCTAGGCCTGTTCTATGAGGGTGGTAAGGAAAAATAAGATGTTATTGGCATCTGTGATGAAGTCTGAGACCTCCTGCGACCATTCAAAGCCCTGTAACGAAGTGTCTATTCTGACCTAAGTGGCAAATGGCTCCATAGCTGGGGCGAATAAATATGGAGACAGGGGAAACCCTAATGGGTACCACGTTGGATAGGAACCTGGGGAGAAACCGAGCCAGCCAATTGCACCGAAGCAGTAAATCCATACATAGCAGATTTACGTATGATAAAAATCTAGGACCGATACTGAGGCGTCACAGGAATGCAATCAAATAAGTCCAACTGACAGAGTCAAAGGCCTTATCAATATCTGCTAGTTAAAGGGCAGCTGGGCTGCCCAGGCGATCTACAGCAGCTAAGGCATTCTGAGCAGGGAGGATATTATGGCGAGTAGCATGGCGGGGCATGAAGCCAACTTGGTCCGGATGGACCAGGTCAGTTATATGGGGCATGAACCGGGTGGCTAGGGAGTTGGCGAGTAGTTTGTCTTCTATGTTCAATAGTATGAGGGTTGGCAGTCTGGGGGTCGGCCTAGTTTGAGGAAGGCCACCACTTCAGCACATCCGCAGTGCAGGGGGAGCGGCTTCTTTTCCAAGGCTGATTGGGTCACCTCTAGATTGTGGGCGCTCAGTTGCAGCATCAATGCCTTAAAGAATTCACATTGAGACCTGGAGCTTTTACCTGGGCGTAGATTGGTGAGGGCGGTTGCTAATTCTTCAACTTTGAGGGAGGGGATATCAAGCAGTGACCGGGCCGTATCTGAAAGGGCCTTCGGGGGTAAGTCATCCAGAAATATCTGTATTAGGGCGTCTGGCAGTGCATCACATTTGGTGTATAGCGCAGTGTAGTACTTGGCAAAACTACTCGCAATCGCCAAGGTATCGGTGAGTATATCACCGTTGGGATTACGGACGTTTGGAATATGAACTGGCTGCAGCGCATGCTGGCACAGCTGATTTAGTAATTTGCAGGATTTTTCTCCCCATCGATATATTTGACTGCGGGAAGCCAACCAGGGACTCTGTGATTCTTCTATAAGTTCCCATGAAACAGCTGTTGGGCAGGGCCAGCTGACGACAAACTGAGCCTCCTCCCTCCCCCCGTCCCTGCAGTTCTAGGGACATAAAGCGTACCTCCATCTGCAAGAGTTTCTCGCAATGTTGTTTACGCCTCACGGTACAGAGTGAAACATGGACTCCACGAAGAGTGGATTTCATGGCTTCCCATAGAATCACAGCCAAGGCAACAGTCCTTGTGTTCAGGGCAAAGTATCCGGTCAAGGCCTGGTGCATGTGCGTCCAGTATTGCTAGTCCAGCAAATGCCAGGATGAAAGGTGCCAGTGGAGGAGAAGATGGTCGGGGCTCAATCTGAGTCAAAGTGACACCGGTGAGTGGTCCAAGAAACCTGTGGGCAGTATAGCAGAGTCAGAGACTCTATGAATATAGCTAGAGGGTACAAACATGTAGTCCAGGCGAGAGAACGATTCATGGACGTGGGAGTAGTATGTAAAGCTCTTTTCAGATGGAGCGTCCTCCAAACGTCCACCCATCACATCCCTTTGACCAGAGGCCTCAGTCGCAACTTGCACAACCCCCACCGACCCTCCGGTGGTGCACCATCTGTCTTGAACATCATTTCAATCACCCCCACAGTCAGGTCAACCCATCGGGTATGTCGACCCAGATAGTCATCAATCGTTCCACTAGAGCTTGAGTGAGGTTCATATATGTTGCCCAGTTCTCCATGGATTTAACCTATCAACCCATGAGTGTGGATATTGGAAGGGGACTCTACTGTGGATCAGAATGGCCATGCTTCTGGAGCCTCTGGCAAACCCAGAGTGAAAGGTTTGTGTGTAGCCAAATCGAGACAGACATGGTGTTTTAGAACATATGAGGTGTGTTTCTTGTAATAGCAGAATGTCTGTCCCGACACGTTTAGCCTTCTGCATTACCCTTGGTTCACCTTGTCCAGGACGTCCTGAACATTCCAGCTAGTGATTTGGAGCCTACCCCGTGGAATACTGACATTTACACCTGTCATCTGAGCGGGTGACGAGTATCCAAGGGACATGGTCTGTGTGTGGTCATCACATGAGGAGCACCTAAGTTGCACATAAATGACATAGCACAAGCAACAACTGAACAATCCCTCCCAACCCAATACCTCACAAACATTGAAGTATCTATCAGGATGGAAAATAGTCCCAACCTCAACGGGTCGAAGACTAGTTCCATCCGATGGATCCCCAGAAACCATCCCATTAGCCTAGGGTCTCTACTAGAGGTCGAAGGGTATCTCTCCAGGTGCATAGTCCATTTATGTTGCCTTCATACAAGTAGGTGGGTATACAGCAATGTAGTCCGCCAAAGTCGGGGCAACAAAGACCTGCCCCTTCAATTTTTTTTTTTTAAACAAATCTTTGAGTTTTTAACCCTTCCTCTTATTTACCAGCATGGTTTCCCGCCCCCCCCCCGCCCCCTGACCACCCCTCTTCCCGGTACAGGGTACATTTTGAAATATTTGAAATTTAACAATAAAAAAATAAAAAGTGGTAAAGGAAATTAGAAAGATACAGGCTTCGAAGAGTAAAAAAACCCTTCAAAGCGTATAGTTATATCAGACTGGGGTAGCCTCAGACCGGTCCTCCCTACAAGCTCTGGAGCGCCACAACGACCTCTATCTGTGTCTCCGTTTTCCCTTGGGCTTGGACTGTCATTGGAGTAGATCACTGGAAGAAGGGTCTGAGTCAAGCCCGTGGCAGTGTGTGTAGCTTCACATGTATCTCTTCATCCATCCAGGCAAAGACATACTCAGGGGTGTCTAAGAAGAGTGCACAAGAGTTGTATATCACTTATAAGCGGTCTGGAAACAATAGTGCTTAAGAGATCTTGAGACTCCTTAAGGGAGACTTTGCTTCCAGGAAGGATATATGGACTGGCCTGTCTGAGGATAGTGATCTGAGCATGGAAATGGAGAATTCTGGTGATAACAGGCCACGGCTTGGCACCAGGAGGGTGCTTCTTCACCAGAGCATGGTGGGCCTGCTCAATAATGAAGCATGGGGATGGGGATGCAGCCGGAATCCATTCTGCTATCCATTTGGCGAGAAACTTTCTTAGATCTTTGCCTTCGCAGCCCTTGGGAATTACCACAAATCGCAGGTTGTTCCTTTGGGCTGGCCCTTCAGAATTTTCCAATCACATTGCGAAGCCTCTGGTGAGGGTCTTAAGGGTGTCTACTTTCTTCTGGTGGGTGCTCATGGCATCTTCTATGCTGGATACCCTGGTCTCAACCTCAGTAAGCCTCTCAACTGCCTTTTGCAGGTCTTGGCGCAGCAGCGTCATGTCTGAGCCAACAGCACCTATCTTAGTGTCCAGCTGGCTCTGGATTGAGTGATGGCTGCCAGCAATGTTGTGTTGTCAGGTGATGCACAGCCGGTCCCCAAGAGTCTGCAACCAGAGTTCAGGTACCGGTGTAGCAGTCCATTTTGCTTTGTTTAGAGGGAGCCCCGGTTGGTTTCTCATGTGTCATTATGAGGGGACTTCCTCTGTCTGGAGCTTCAAGGCTCTACATCGTCGCATCCGACTGGCAACACTACAGATCCTGCGTGGATAAAGGCAGGGCCCTCGTGGGTGTCACAATCTAGATGCAGGACTCCAACCCGGGGGGGGTTGGGAGAGGTCCCCAGGTGCCTTCATGTGTGCAGAGAGGGGAGGAGAAGAATGAATGAATGAATTAATATTGGTCTTGTAGAGCGCGAAACTTAGCCCAAGGGCGTCAAGGCGCTATAAGAAGAGCATAAGGGTGCAGATAAGGAAAACATGCTCAAACCACGAGCTGTTAAAATAGCTAGGTCTTTAAGGCTTTACGGAAGAGAGAATGAGACTCCTGACTCGAAAGCTCTTCCGGGAGGCCATTCAACAGTTTAGCAGCAACAGAGGAAGAGCTTTTCCTCCCCATTTAGCCTTCTTAAATCTCGGAACTAGAAGCAGGTTGTTATCTGTGGAACGAAGCGGCCTGCTAGGAACATAGCGGTGTACAATAGCCTTTATCGCCTTAGGACTAGAACCGTGATAGGCATCGTGAGTCAAGCACAGGGTCTTAAAAATTATCCTACGGTCCATAGGCAGCCAGTGCAACAGCCTAATGGAGGCTGAGACTGAATGATATTTTGGTAAATTCATCAACAGCCTGGCTGCAGCGTTCTGCACCATCTGCAGACGTCGCACTAGGCCCTTGTTAATGCCCAAATCTGGACGTGCTACTTTCTGACTGAAGTCCGGAAGGTGGCGATCGCGTGCGCGTCGACAGAGCAGAGCAGAAGCCGAGCAGAAGCCGAGGAAGCAGCGGCGGTGTGATAATGCTGGGTCCCTTACACCGGAGGAGCTCTGCTTGCCCTGCTTTCTTCCCTCGTCTCAAACCTCAATCCCGAAAACCGAGAGACCGAGAGGACGGGAGGACGGGAGGACGGGAGGACGGGAGGACGGGAGGACGGGAGGACGGGAGGACGGGAGGACGGGAGGACGGGAGGACGGGAGGACGGGAGGCCGGGAGGACGGGAAGCAGACAAGCGGACAGGCGGTCAAACAGTAAAAAACAAAAAAGCACACAGCGCTCGCACTCACACTTGCACCGCGCACCACGGACCACAGACGGACCAGCCTGCTCGAACGAGGAGAGGAGAGGAGCGGCTGGGGTGCCTGTGGAGTAGGGCGTGTTACCTCACAAAGAGGCCCCTGACAGCTACGGTGAGCATCGGCGGTTTCCGGGAGCAGCTTCCAGGTGTCCCCTGTAGAAACGCCGGCCGAGAGAGGCGGGAGCCGTAGCAAGTTGCCCAGGAGCCACGGGAGCAGTTTCAGCAGCTTCTTGAGTCGGGCCCCCCCCCGGCAAACACCAGACAAACTTTCCCGTAGAAACTGTTGCCCGCATTCAGCCAGCCAGCGGAGGAGAGCCGCTAACTGCACCCTGGAGAATAGGTGAACAGGTGCCTGCAAGGTAAGAGGCGGTGGCTGGAGGGGAAGACGAAAGCAAGCGCGGCAGCCGTTAAAGGCCGCCGCAAAGTAAGACCCAGGGAGGCGGGTTGACTAGGTCCTCCTAGCCTGCGCCGCCCCGTGTGCTCTGCTTGCTTGCTCGCTGCTGGTCGATTGCCACTCGCCACTTGTAGTTTGCAGCCATTTTCTGCCATTTGCCATTCTCTGCCACTCTTATCATCAGTGGCAAAATCAAAACAGTAGCAAATCAGACATCAAATCTGATAAACCAGCAATAAACCAACAACGCTATTCGCCACAACTCACTACTACTTACTACAAAAGTTAACAGAGTTAAAAAGCCAACAGCTAATAGAGATAAAAGCTACAAAGAAGGCGAACATTGATTTATCAACGCAGCCTGCACACTGTGCTACCTCATTATCAACCAAAGGGTCAATCTGCTCCGCCCACCTCGAAGTAGCATGAGGTCGGGGAAACTACGAGGCGAGGACGCCACAGCATCCACGTCACAGGGGAAGACAAAGAAGGTCAAGGGGGGCCCCCCATGTATGACCAACGAGGTGGTGGAAGAGGTGGAGGAGGAAGCCGAAGGGACAGCCATGGGCAGGGGTAAGAGTCCCACAAAGTTAACCCAGGAAGATCAAGGCTTTAGCACAACAGCCCCTGCAACTGATTCTGCAGACCCCGCAAAAACCCCCCAAAGGCACGTCATATCAATCTGACAATCCTGGTTCACTAAGCTTGGACAAGGGAGCCAATAGGATCTACAAGGATAGCACAACCAGCAGCCCTGTAGTGAAGAATGAGGGAAATAATTCGAGAGATGTGACACCACTCCCGGCACATAGTGAACAGGCCCCGCATTTAAAAGCAAGCAAAAGGGCATTGATCACAAAGTTTGTCAAAGACTTTCCACTGGGAGTGGGAGCGGGAAGGTACCCCCACTACAAGACTCCAGTTCCAAACGTAACAGCTTACAATACAACGCTCACATGGAGGGTACAAATAAGGAAGCCCCACGGTCCGTATCACCACCACACCGGCCGAGGTGTTACAGTGAATCCTGCAAAGCCCATACCACAAAGCCAAGAAGGAATTCCGGGTGTAAGGTGTCCGGCCCTCTCTGGTCAAACGTTTTAAAGGCCCAACAAATAGCTAAAGACTCAGAGCAAGCTAGGGGGGAACCACCCTTTCAGCCACCACAAACAACCAACATTGTGGTCGTTTGTGGTGGCTGCCCTAGTACACTGGGCCCCGGGCGCAACTGATGACTCGGTTTTTCAAGAGCCGAGTATGCAGAGTGTACATCTAATTCAGAATATGTCCACGACTACAATTGAGGAATCCCTTCCGCAGTTTCAGGTGCAATCCGGTGTTGAAAAACCGTGCCCAACGCCACAGGCAAACTCTTATAGTCCAACGTCCAGTCAGCTCACGCCGGGCTTGGAAAAAAAGCACAGCTCTCTTTCCACCGGACGAGTTACCGAAGACACCGATGCTATCAAAGATAGTCAGACATTGAAGCTACAGGAACTAAATCTAACAGCAACTGAGATTGCAAAACTCAAACGAAGCACATGCAAGTTAACAGCTCAACACAATCAAGGTCCTGGGAAGGAAGAGAGCACCGACAAAAGGCAAGGGAGCGACCAACTGCGCGAGCATTTCATCCAATCACACCCCTTCGTCTACTCTGCTATATCACCCATCCCCATCTACAGACACTCTCAGGGGGAATCGCCAGAGAACAGTCAAACGGTTTCCATTTGGCCGCAATTATTAAAGACAATGGAAACCATAGGAGCCGCCATGTCCTATCATGCGGACAAATTGGACACTCAAGTCGACCTGCTCAACCTCCTGGCGTTTCACGTCCAGGGGATTGAAGCAAACCTTCAAGATTTAAATACCATGATTATTACGGTTCAATTAAATAAGGATCATACTTTCTACACTTGTCACTGCTCCAACATAATAGACAAATTGGCCACAGTACCCAGTCTGATGACCCAAATACTGGGGGCTGTAAATGATTCGTCAAAAGACTCTCCCACGGAAAGAACCACAACAACAAGTGAATCAACCGGCAATCAGCATTCTAAAGAGGGTCCCGGCAGGCTGACAAGGCGGACCAATGCTAGTAGGGGCGAGGAGAGCCCGGAATTTCAAGACCATCTACACTCTCCCCCAGCAAAAGAAAACAGGTCGCCAGCAAGCCTAGACGATCACAACCTGGTTAACCGCATAGAGGTAGCCGAGTTAATTCAGGGGCCAATTCCCAACGTCGCGCCAATCGCCAATCACATCAAACAGGCTCCAACGCTTACAAAGAGAGAACGGAAGCGACTAAGGAAAGCCAGAAATGCAAAAGCACATAACCGAAGGGTTCCACAAACCTCTTCGGAAAAATCCATCAATAACTCCGAGATCAAGGAAGTCAAACACCACCCCGCGAGCGTCTCACTTCAAACTAGAACAACGTCAGAGCAAGGGTCTACGCCGAGGGTTTACTTACCCACTAAGGCACCCTCAATTTCAAAAGGAGCAATAAGTCATACTATGACAAATCAGAACGCATTAAAAGTGTTCAGCATCTTTAAACCTGCGGGACAAAAACCAGATTGTAAGGTACCACTTCAAGAGCCTGGAATAATTATAAACATCAATCAAAGGAAGGAAACAAGAGAGAACAACTCAGCTAGCCAAGTCCCAGACATTAATAGTCAAGTCAACTTAGTCAATGCCGCAAAGATCAAGGGAGTCAATCTACGAGACACACAGGGCGGAGAATCTCATGTTCCAGTCCCTAACGGACAAGATTTCACCAACAGCGTACAGATGGGAAACTCACACACATTAGAGCTAGAGGTGGACCAGGCAGGAACGGCCCCTCCACCTAATGAAGAGAGCAGACGATTATAAATTTTAAAGCGGTCCTCGTCAAGCAACAAAATCGAGTTCATTCCACAATATTGTTCAAGAGGGTCCTATGACATCCTGAAGAGAGGGGCTATTTTAAGACTTCTAGAAGAACTCCCAGGCCTGCGACACTTAAAATCGAGCGACCTTGAATCAATAGAGTTCAAACCAAACCCTCTTCAATTAGGCTCCGACTCGACGATCACAACTTGGACCAACCATACCATCACAGATCTAATCCTGTCTCATAGGGAGGTTTTTGCCGCATGGGGCATTGAACTAAAAAAAGTGGAGCCCGCACAATATCCCAGCCCGTTGCGGAAACAAAACCCAAAAATAAGCCTTTTAAAAAATGCTAAAGGGCCAGACTTAAGAAGCAGTACCGAAGTGGAAGCGCAGCGACTGAGACAAATTACAATCACTTTCGCTCACCAAGAGGCAGATATGCCCGAAAGGCCCCAACACGCTACTCTGGGACAATCCCACAGGAACGCAGCTTGTATTGACAGCAGACCAACAACGGGGGGAAAAGCAGGGCTGCATGATCTGCTCATGGAACATCAATGGTTTAAATGCGAAGCTGGAGGAAGACGACTTTATCAAGTTTATAACCCAATTCAAAATACTACTGTTTCAAGAAACATGGCAGACTAAAAACTTGCCTTTAGTGGGATACAAAGAATTCTTTGTTCCAGCCCAGAAGGATGGACGCTCCGGCAGGGCCAAAGGGGTCTATGCATCTTCACATCAACAGATTTCACTTGGTCACCAATTTGCATCGACTTAGACTCCACATGGATGCAATGCATCAAAGTGGAAATTTCCCCTAACTTGGGTCTCCTGATCGTGAATCTCTACATGCACCCCGGCGGAAAACACAAAGGGAAAAGGATAAAACAACTAGTCACAGCAATCAAGTCACTGAAATCAACCTACCCAAGTGAAAACATGATTATAACAGGAAATTTTAATCTGAACCTAACTCGTTGACAGGAGGGAACCCTCCCCATTCACATCGAGCCACGGCAGGGCAATCAATGCAGACAAAGTGCATTGGGAAGGAAATGCTCCTCAGAACTGGAAGCTCTTCATATGTACACCCTAAATGGGAGAGGCCATCTGAACAGACCAGCTGCCCTAACGAGGGTCTCCAAGAATTCAGGTTCTACCTTAGATTATACCCTGGCTGACCCAGACCTATTCCATCATATCAGCGATTTCCAGATTCAGGAACGCGGAGATAGCGACCATTTCCCACAGACCCTCATCCTGACCATTCAACCTATAAAGTCAGAGAAGGCCGTGCCTCTGTCCTCGACACAATTTTTTTTAACCTAAAACGGCTAAACTCGAACGAAGGAAATCTCCTTATCCTAATGGCGTCATGCCATGCATTGCTCCAACAATCTGAAACATAGAGAGACAAAGTCAAAACTTGGGAAAACTTCGTAATGGAGATCAACAAGATACATCAATCCAACAACAGAGGACGCAAACCCATAAGGAAAAGAGGTGGGGAATGGTACACACCGAAACTGCGCCAACTAAAAAGGCAAATAAACGCATTCCTCAGGGCCGAACGCAAAAAAGACCCTCAGTTCTCAGTCACTACCCACGCTGAATACAATCGAATCTCTAAAAAAAGAACTAAAAAGAGAGATCAACCTGGCCAAGTAAATGCACAGGGAAAAACTAGCGTGCTCCATATTCCATGCAAGCAAATTGCAGAATTCAAAAGATTTTTGGGCAAAAATATACTTTATGCTAAACGTCAAAATTTGCCAGTTTAACTCAGATATGACGGACCAGCTCTGGAGTAGTCACATCGACTTATTATATAATTCCTCGTACAATTTACTTACGTATAATAACGCCGAGCGTCCTGAGGATCATCCCCGGTCCAGTCTGAGTACAAAGCCAGTTTCAAAAATCTTTGGGAATTCACCGACATCAAAGAATACAGGAGACATGGAATTGTTCTCATTAAAGCAGGTCTTAAACACCATAAAATCATTGAGAGCAGATGGAGCGCCCGGACCAAACGGGCTTCCCAACGCCTTATTTAGGAAAGACCCAATGTTTTGGGCCAGCCAACTCACACCTCTATTTGGTCAGATTCTAAAGACCGGGAATATTCCCGAATCATGGAGAGGTAGGATTCTACATCCAATCCATAAATCCGGGTCCCGCTCAGACCCTAACAACTATAGGCTAATAGCCTTAATAGATGTGGAGGCCAAGATCTATGCTTCCAACCTGTTGGTAGAACTGGAATCTTGGGTGAGCAGTACAGGGATAATTCCCCGGACACAAACAGGCTTTCGGCCAGGACTGGGCACCTGGACCAACTTATCCGCGTTAACCCTCCTTGTTAACAAAGCTATCTACAACTCCACCCCGCTGTACACTTGTTTTCTGGACCTAAAAGCGGCCTTTGACAAAGTGCCCAGATCCAATCTTTGGGCCAAAATGAAAGCCTGGGGCGTGCCGCCAAAATTGTTGGGAGCAATTATCGAGCTTTACACAGACACTTGGGTCCAAGTGAAAAAAGGAGATAGTCGACGCCTGACAAGGAAATTCCATACAACCAACGGTTTAAAGCAAGGCTGCGTACTGGCCCCCAGCCTCTTTAACATCTATACCGTGGACCTAGAAAGTGACCTACGTACCATCCAGGGAGAACAACCAAAATTGGCCCACTCACCTATAATAAGCCTTCAATATGCAGTTCTTTCGGAAAATCAGATTGAAGACTTTTTTCTCAGACAACCCTATAGTGCAAGGGACGGAACCACTGGACTAAGAAATAAATCCACATTTTGCCCGCCCAACTACAAAATACCCAAAGAAGTCATAACTTTTGAGAGAACGATTCTGTCTACAATCACTGAAATGGAAAAAAGAAAAAATGGATAAAATACAATATCACAAAACCTGAATCCAATGCTCTAGCTAATTTGAAGAAGGATACATCTGTAATTATCAAGCAAGCAGATAAGGGTGGATCGATTGTGGTTTGGGATCGTCAGTTATACACACAGGAGGTTAAAAAACAATTAAGCGATACCAACTGTTATAGAAAGATAAATAAAGACCCCACATCTGATTTGAAAAATCTACTACACTCAACGATTGACGATGCATCACAACTAGGCTTTCTGGGTAAAAAGGAGACCGAATATTTAAAGATCAAACATCCAAGAATCCCTTTATTTTACATCTTGCCCAAGGTGCATAAAAATGAAAAAACCCCACCTGGACGTCCAATCGTCTCAGGTTGTGAGTCACTAATGGAGCCAATTTCCAAGTTTGTGGATTTTTTCCTGAAACTGTTCTTACCGAGTGTCAAATCATACATCAGGGACACCACGGATTTCATTAATAAACTGAGTGAGATTGAATTTGACAGGAACAACCACTACATGGTAACGATGGACATAACATCATTATACACTCAAATCCCGCAAGAGGAAGGATTGGAAATTTTGAGACAAATACTTGAGAGTAGAGAAAAACCACAGAAAATTCCAACAGAATTCATCATCCTAATGGCTGAATTTGCATTAAAAAGAAATTATTTCAACTTCGAAGGAGACTTCTATTTTCAAATAGGAGGTGTAGCTATGGGCTGCCCCTTCGCTGCGGAGTTGGCTATTCTATACATGTCTGCCTACGAAGAGAAATTTATCTACAATCAGAATCCTTTTGCTCAATGGATAAATAATTGGAATCGTTTCATAGACTATGTCTTCTTTGTATGGACGGGCCCAGAACAAGAGCTTACAAATTTCCACAATTGGTTGAACAACAAAACACAAGAAATCAAATTCACTTTGAATTATTCTAAAAGTAAAATGCCATTTTTAGATGTGGAAATATATCCATCAGAAGAGGGAGGCCTGATCACGACCTTATACAGGAAAGACACTGATCGTAACAGATCTTTACATTTTTCAAGCAACCATCCACGTAGCTTAAAGGAAAATCTCCCATACGGGCAATTTCTACGGATCCGAGTGAGTTCACTAAACATGCCACCAAATTAATATCTAACTTGATGGAACTTGGATACCCAAAAAAACTATTAAAAAGGTGCATGAATAGAGCGTGGTGGACACCACGAGAATGTCTCCTAGAAAAAAAGACCAAACAAGAAATGGACCGAATGGTACTAGTTAGTACATATTGCCCTAATTCTAACATGTTAAAAAAAGCAATTAAGAACAATTGGCACCTGATAAAAAACCTGAATGAGGAACTTTCCAAAGTCCCCTTATTTGCATTTCGTAAAGAAGCTAGCATCGCAAATAAATTGATAAGAGCATCTATCCCTGCTAAAGAAGACGTTACTTTGCGAATCATGATTGGCCTACCACCAATCCAAGGCCATCGTAAATGCGGCCAGTGTAATGGTTGTGCAACTACGGAAGAAGGTGTCATTTTCAAACATAAGACAACCACGTGGAGACATAAAACATTCACAAATTGTAAATCACGTTACGTCATTTATGGAATAATATGTCCATGTGATTTACTCTATGTAGGAAAACCCAATCAAGAGATAAAAACCCGGATCCAACAACACAAATCAAGAATAAAACGTAAGGTACCGAATGCACCTTTGGTACAACATTGGATGGCAAAAAACCATGTGGAAACGGATCTCCACTGGACTGTGATTACAAAGGTCGAACAAGACAGGAGAGGAGGAGACCTTGAAGCCAAGTTATCACGCTACGAGGCAATGATGATTGTCAAATTCAACTCGGCAACGGAAGGATTAAATGAAATTTCTGAGATATATAAACTTTCGTTGAGACAAAATTCCGAAGTAAGTGAGCAGAAAGAGGTCAGGTTAACAAAGAGAGATTACCATCCCCTTGATACCCATTCAAAGATGGCGACTCCACCACACATTACGCATAACTAATCTTATGATACACACTACCTCTTGTCTAATATAAGAGTTCTGTAATTTTTTCATCCAAAAAATAACACAAAGCTCATCCAAATTGAGCAGGTCTCTGGTGTAGAAATGAACAAACAACCCCACTCCAAGATGGCGCAACCCGGAAGTAGGATAAAAACATCGAGGAGACAGATCAAACTGCGCAAGCACAGGAGAACGCACGGACCCCCAGGAGCCGGAGCACGGAAAAACGAAGTCTTGAATAACGGTAAAACTCCCTATGGTTTTAATGCGAAAAGACACCTTTTGGGTTTACTTCAGAGTGGATAGAAAATGACCTGGGATACTCTATTTTTGCCATTTTAGGACACCACGAAATGATATACTCCGGTTCCCATGAATGACTCCTTAACCTATAAGGTAATGTGAAAAGCGAGATACCAAGTCCGGACATTTGTAATAACGTGAAACAGACAGTAGTAATAGGATCCTTTATTATTACAGGAGGTACAGCAATTTATTCTACACTATCCTCCGCCAACACCAGAACTAATTGAGGTAAGAGTGTTTTTGGTCGCGGCACTAAGCTATTAATACAAACAAGCTTTTTGTGCCTAACAGAAATTCTCTGTTCATTTACAGAGAGGTGGTACACCAAACAAGATACACCGGTGAGTGAGATGATGTGAGTGTGTAACAATGTAGTGGAAAATAGAACCCCCTTGAATAGCTCGGCTGAGCTCTGTTATGTTACTGTTGTTTAGGTGGTTACACGCCGGGTACCAAGACGAACGCGATTTAGTGATTGAGATACACTGTTATAAAGGTAAGAGGCAGAAGACGGGTGTTGAGCCACTTGTAAGCTTTGAGATATGGTCGTAAATTAGAATCTAACCTAGATCTCCCCCCATTTTCATTTTTACAGTGTGGTCCTGATGAGAACTCGAAAAATAGGAGGAGTTTGAAACGCGTAGACCCTGTATTGTATGATGCCATAAGAATTTGAAAGAATTGGTTAATTACTTATAAAATTTTACAAATAGGCTGGAAAAAAATGTCTATGGCACTATCGGAGATTTATATTGAACTGTTTGTATTTTTGTATTATAGAGAGTGTGTGAGAGTGGTTGACTGTGATCGATTGTGATTCACAACTGAGTATGTGAGAGTGTTGGTTGGGGAGTGTTTTAAATGTATATAATGTGTTTCATATTTTGTATGTTATATGTTTTTTCAAACTGAAAAAAAGAGATTCAGAAAAAAACTAAAAAAACCTCTAAATGAAGAAATATAATCAATAAAATTGAAGATTCATTCATGAGACATAGATCTCCTCACTTTGTGTTTAATTCAATTGTGAGATGCTAAGATAGTGAGAATCATTCAAGGGCAGCATTGGCGTTCTTTGTTTTTTGATTCAATATGCAGACGACATTGTGCTCCTCTTAACACCCCCCCATCGGCCTACAACGCTTGATCTCCAAACTGTCGCAGTACCTCTCGAACGCACAATTGATTATAAATCTAAAAAAAACTAACATCCTATGCTTCTGCGGATCCAGAAAGAAAAAACAAAATTTCGTCTGGAAGATAAATTCTACCCCTCTAATCCAGGTAGACCAATATAAATACCTGGGAATCTTATTGGACCACTGATTAAAGTTCAAACAGCACCTGGAACAGGGGAAATCCAAAGCTAAGCAGCTTCAATTTGCTTTTAAAACTGTTCAAAAGCAACTAGACGGACATTCCACCGGCCACATTCTAAAGATTTCAGACGCTAAATTTCTGCCATCACTAACATATGGCTCTGAATTACTGGCAACCCGGGACGCCGTAGTGTTAAATCTCGCCCAATCCAGGCTGTTCAAAAATCTTTTCTCAATTCCGTGTCATATTTCGCAAGCTCAAATTCGTTTGGAGTTCGGTCTTACTAACCAGCTCCCGGCAAGACAAGGAGCACTCACCAAATATTATTGGCGCATGAGGGACGCAGTAGACGAATCCCTGGCCCACCTTTGCTGGACTGAAGTTGAAAAACAGGCCGGGCTACCAGACTCAACATACAAGACCATGAGGCAAGCGTTGGAGGCATTAAAACTGGAAGAATCTTGGCTTTTGCGCAGGTCTTATTCCGCTTTCAAGATGATAACCACAAAAGCAGTCAAACAAGCATCATTACTCATGGATAAAGCAGCAGTGGCTGGCAAAAGCCATGCCTGGATCGTTTTGCCGTCATTTACCCACCTAAAACCTCAGGAATATTTGAAAGAATGCTTCAGTGACCACTACAAAAGGAAATTAAGCCTTTTAAGGCTGGGCAGCTTCTCGTCCAAAGACCTCACTCCTAAATGGCTACGGTTGTGGGCAACTCCAGACTGCCGCCTCTGTGGCAGCGGCGCAGAGTCTTTACTGCACCTTATATGTATATGGCCGGCACTTCATAATCTAAGAAAAACGCTCTTCAATCACTTCTAAGAGAAGCCCAGGTGAGAACTTGCAGGGCGGCGGTGATAAGATGCCTAAGTGGATCTTGGATAGAACTCTCATGTAAAACTATAACATTTTTGAATCTCGCCGCCATAGAGCTGGAAAAAAAAGGCAGCAACTAAAGAGGTCTCTGGACAATAGGCCAGGCTTTGGCCAGCCACAGACTTTTCTACTCTCTTCCCCTCCTCTCCAAATGGTCGTCTTTTTGTATTACGAGCTAAAAATAACGTGCCCCTTGTTTGAACTACCATTATTCTCCCATACCTTTTACTTCTTTCCCTTTTATCAAGTCAAAAATAACGTGCACTCAGAACGAACTCACACCATTCCTTTCATTCTTTTTCTTTTAGACCTCTCCCCGGTAATTTTGCATATTTTATGTTATTAATTTTTAACTTGACTCAAAGTTAATTTCGCGTTGCTTTTACGATGTAAACGGCGCTTGCATGGTGGTAAGTCCACCCTTTTATGATTTTTTTAAAAATCAAAAATAGTATTTCTTCCAGTTCCAGTGCCCAAATCTGGACGTTACCAGGGCAATAACGGCCTGCTTACGTGCCTCAAAAGATAGAAAATGTGTAGATTTTTCTCAGGATCCTAATGATTCCGATACAGATAGAGACTGTCCTACCAAAGTGCAATCTTAGGGACAGTGAGTTGTCCAGAATGACCCCAAGGTTTTTCCCATGGTAAATCGGGTGGGGACAGACGCCAAGCGCGTCTGGCCACCAGTCACTGGACCAAGTCTCCTGTTTATTTCCAAAAATCAGGACCTCCGTCTTTTCTCCATTTTATCTCAGAACACTTTTCCCCATCCAGGAGGAGACTGCCTGCATACAGTTCCTAAAGTTAAGGGCCGTATCCTTCACACTATGTAAAATAGACACCATTATTTGGGCGGCGTCAGCATAGGACAGCACCTCTAGCCCATAAGATCTCACCACCTTTGCAAGAGGGGCGACATAGATATTAAAAAGGGTTGGGCTCGGAGAGGAGCCCTAAGGAACACTGCAAAGCAAAGGTTTAGGGGCTGAAAAGAATTGACCAAGCTTCACCATCTGAGCCCGCTCACTGAGGAAGGAAGCAGGAAGCTCCAAGGCCGAGCCACCGATACCTAGCTCTCTAAGGCAATCAATCAGCCTACGAGGAGACAGAGTATCAAATGCCGCAGTGAGGTCAAGTAGGACAAGCAGGGCAGTGTGCCCTGAGTCCACTTGAGTCCGGATGTTATTGAAAACAGCCGTCAATGCTGTTTCTGTACTATGATGGCTTCTGAACCCATGTTGGGAGCCTTCGAGAAGATGCTGATCTTTAAGATAGGTGCTGAGATGAGAGTTTAGGTAGGATTCCAGAATCTTAGCTGGAACTGGAAGTAAGGAGATCGGCCTGTTCAATTCATGCGGATCCAAATAGGGCTTCTTCAAAAGCGGCTTCACTACGGCCGTTTTCCACAGGGTATGGTATTTTCCCTCTGAGATAGCAAGATTAAGAACATCAGTTAGATGGGGAATGATGATGTCATGGCCAGTTTTTAACACTTTGAGAGGACAAGGATCCAAAGGGGAACCGGATTTCACCCGTTCTAACAACCGGTCAATCACCTCAGCCTTCATACGGGGAAAAGGAAGAAGACTGGGAGATCCCTCCGTGGATGAGGCCTCGTTGGGGAGGAGAGTATGTTAATAAGGCACCCCCACAATGGTGTTGGTGGCTACAATGCGAATATTAGATGTCTGAAATCTTAGTAAAGAAAAAGTCAGATGTTTTAGAAGAGGCAGATGCGGCCCAAGTCGCACTTGGTAGAGGCTGGGGGAATGGGGACTCCCCACCCACAGGCCGCAACAGGGCCTAGCCCGGCCGCCTCAGCGGGCAGAAGCACACCCCAACCACCCTAAGCGGTGCCTCACCAGTGTGATGCATTCAGCAGTATCTGCGGGGGGGGATCAGCTCCACCTCACCAACAGCAGGTCCTCACCAGGGCTCAGCAGCAGCCCATCACCGGGTGTCTTGCCCCGGCTCAATATATGTCCTGTTGGGACCTCCTCTCTCCACAGCCCCCAGCCACAGTTGCGCAGTCTAAATCTCGGGCCTTTAAGTGGCCACGGCTTCAACAGCCGAGACCACCGTAGCCTCGGCAGTGAGGCAAGCAATGGGGGTCAGTGGGCGAATCACATGTAGCAAACCTGTCTGCGCCAGATGGCCTTCACCGCCGTGGCCCAGCAAGACAAGACTATAGGCCGTACCCCTCAGGTGCCAGAGGCGCACCGCAGCCCCTGCCGCATCCAAGGCGCCCACGCCCCAGCTGGATCCTGACTACCACCGTGGCTCAATGTACCTGCCGGGCCAGTCAGGCCTCCAAAGGATCGCGATCACCAGAGAGACAGGGAGGAGCTGCAGGCCATACTACCAAGAGGGGTGGGGTCGCACACTACTCACACACCGGCGGAAGTTGCCCCTAAGGACTCTGGTCATTGTAGTAGAGTGTTCGCGATGCATCATCTTTCGATCTTGCTATCTTCGCTGTCTTCGCCATCCCTGGACACGTGTTTCGGGTTATCAACCCTCGTCAGCAGGGATAGGCAGTGTTCTGGGGTCACCGATGGCTGCCAATATCTGCCAGGTATAGTACCACTCCGGCGCGTAGGTGCGGGATCCCAGGCTCGTCAGCCCGCTGCTCAAGGGAGCTTTAAGTTACAAAGAGGGGTGGGGGTCGCACACTACTCACACACCGGCGGAAGTTGCCCCTAAGGACTCTGGTCATTGTAGTAGAGTGTTTGCGATGCATCATCTTTCGATCTTGCTATCTTCGCTGTCTTCGCCATCCCTGGACACGTGTTTCGGGTTATCAACCCTCGTCAGCAGGGATAGGCAGTGTTCTGGGGTCGCCGATGGCTGCATCAGAACAGCATCTCGGGTTGAACACCAGAGGCTGGTAGGTGTTTAGGGTGCAGCATGTTTTGTCTTTTAACACTGGCATCAGTGTGGGTTTACCTTTAAAGAGGTTTGATACAAAACATCCTTAACATCAGTGAAGCCATCATGTAGCTGGGGAACTAATTTTCACCAGTGTTCAGCATGTTTTAAAATGGTTTTCCTGGTCACTTGTACTGGTAGTAATAGGACTGACCAGCAAAAGGGCATATCTTCTTAGGCAGGTATGCCCTCACATGCAATTTTCAGCACCCTGCCTTAGGGCCGTCAGGCCTGCTGTAGTGGTGACTTACAAATATTATATGCAGTCTTAGGGACATCGCACACAGGGTTATGTGGCATGTTGCGGCTGGCATGAAGGGGTGAAGGGGGCGTTGCCCTGCCAGCACTGAGGAGGAGACAAAATGGAGAGAATGAAGCAGGTGCTACTCTATGAAACAATTGAAAATTTACATTTGTTTTTGTGATGTCGAGTCCTCCTCCACATGTGCTGCCTGGACGAGGAATTCCTCGTCCCCGAAGCACAAGCGAGGAGATTGATGAGAGTGGCTGCACAAAGCAGCTGTGTTAGGGTTTGAAATGGGATGCTTATGAAATGGCCGGGGCGAGGCTAGCAGAAAGCCATTCACATAAAGGGAAAGGGGCAGGGCTGGCTGAAAGCAAATCAGTGCAGTGGTTGTCAACTGACTGGTTGGCAGTTCCTTTTTTTTCCAGAATAATTAGCACATGTGCTGTAGTGCATGTTGGCTCTTAATTGCAGTCAGGACGGACACCAATCAGCTGCTCTGACCTAAAGTGGCACTGCAGGGACCAGATGTTGGAAAAAGGCTTCTGTAGTACGGTAACAAACACGAGCACAGCAGTTTTTTCTCCCCAAATTACAGCGAGGTGAATTGGGGGTGGGGGCTACTGTACTCCACCTGAGCCCCAGCGACATAAACATCTGTTTTTGCCAAGAATAATTTTCAGAGCAACAACTTGGTTCGCAGGAAATGAAACTAGGTCTGCTTTCTGGAGCTAATTTACTGTCATAACTCTCTCCAGCGCAGCCCTTTCTTTCCTTAGAACCCGAGGGTCTGTGACATGCAAAGGACATCTCGCCTTATCCCATTTACAGAAATATGGGGTCGTTGCCTAAAAATATTTGAACAGCGATCCGATTTTATGCTGGAGAAAGTGGCTGACAAGAGCAAGTAGTCTTGAGCAGGAATTAAAGGGTGCAGGAATCACGTGCTACTTAGAACAAGCATTTGCAATGCAATAGGTCTCGCATTTATGAGAGTTTGAGCTAATGGTATTATAAATGACAATGCCTTTTATTTAGGTTTTGGTTTTTAAAACAAGCAAATGCTTGATGAAAACTGAGTCATAGGACAGGAAGCGGGATTATGATAGGGCCTGATGTAGGATCATCTGTCTCCAACAATCCTACCCCAAGTCATACTCATACTCACCTGAGCTAGACTTCCCTTCGGATCAGTGATCCTTGCTTCCTCTGAATCCCCTTCATCAAACTTTCAGCTCTGTCCTTGTCAAACATGTAAATTCTGATGAGCTGTCAAACTCATCGAAGGAGCCTACATTAGAGATATCAGGCATCACCTACTCCTAGACCTCCGAACCAGAGACATAGCAAGGGTGCCATGATACCTAAAGCAACAAGGCAACGGACTACCCCAAGCTACTTGTTATGTTTTAACAGATTCGGACCTGGTGCAACTGCACCTACTGCACAATCAATAGCTTTGATCAGTCTCCGACCAAGTGAAATAAATTCACCTGAAGCCGTTCGCTGTGAGTCATTCATGCCCGGCTAGTGGAAAAAAGCTAGCTTTACCTCTTTCAGTAACTTGGACATTACATCATCAGTCCAACATCATGCACCTAACGAGTGCGCCATATTGAGCTACGGGGGGGCGGTCTTTAATATGCCTCATAGATCCCGGCAGATGCAGGACTCATGAATCCACATCACGGCGCATCGTACGGACAGGAACAGGTCAGATCCAGGACAGGCTGTAACTCACCAGCTGATGGATTATCTGCACGGGCGGCAACTGGCTGTGAGCCCCCAATTGGTGATGATAGAAACTGCTCTCCCCCAGCCATGCAAACGGCATGATTCCGTCCAAAAGTTTATTTTGTTAACGGATAAAAATATGCATTTAATTCAAGGTCTCCCAAAAAAGCACGAAGCAGGCACTGTGACACAAACATCATGTGCGGTGCCATATGTGTTGCTATGGCTGCAGTTTGTACACAGGACTGGAGAGGAAAGCATTCTATTATCACACACGCTACACAAAAACAAAGGCCTCAGTCTGCCTCCGAGAGTCAGGCAGCACCGGGTCCTACCGAGAGCTGGGCTCTGATTATACGTTCTTTTAACTGATGAATTTCTAATTTGTATGTAAATCCACACACATTTAGTAAATGCTTATGATTCTTCTGGCACACCTGGCTATGCACCCGCACACAAGCCATTGGATCACCGTTCGGCTACGGTTTTGTGAGTTTGGTATTTAAATTACGCAAGTGAGCGCACAGCTAAATGAATGCCTGCAATGTTGGGGGGGGGGGGGGGGGGGGGGGGGGGGGCGTTTGTGACCTGTGAGGCGACTGTGAAATGGGAGCTGCGCTGAGAGAAATAAACGCTTGAAATGTGGGAAATGTCAAATGAACGCCTGAAATGTGAAACGAGCATTTGCAAGGTCAGAAATTAACTGGGCACCTGCTAAAATACTACGCCTGGCGCCCGTGTGGTTGCTAAGACATTGCAATGAGGAGCAATTGCAACTCTAGCTAAAAACAAGCTGTCGCCATTAGGCGAACAGCCGCTTGTTTATATTTGCATCGCGATTTCACTTTAAGTGAAAGCGCAATACAAATATAAACGAACGGTCGCCATTACGCAAATGATTAAAAAAAAAAATAGTGCTGACCCATTAGTTAAAGGAGACTGTATAACGCCGCAAGTAAAAGAACCAGTCCGGATGGGTCGTCCGAGAAGGAGACAGGGCGGTAACAAATAAGCCTCATTCTGAATCACGAGCCAGCGTTTAGCATAAACGGTGACACCAGCCAATCAAATTGATGGACGGGGCTTCAACTCCACTTCTAAAATATCCCGATTACAAGAAGCCTCACAGAGCGAGCAACGCATGTGGGCTGCAACGCAGGTCTGCAAGCCCTAAAACACTCCATTTAAATCAAGATGTGATTCCGTTAATATGCTGGAATGCTTCTTGGACTCGCTGCAGGAAAAACATGTGCTTGTAGTTGTGAAAAATACATGTGTAAAAAAAGGATTTAATGTTTGATCACTTGGACATATTAAAAGTTAAGGTGTGGGAAATTCGGCCAAATATATTGATTGGTTATTTCCACTATATTAGTAGTCAGTCAACATGTTTAATATCTCCAAGTGATCAAACATTAAATCCTTTTTTTGATACACTGTAGACATTTTTAATAGCACTATCACCTTTAATCACTCACTTTCACGTCTATCCACAAAATACCTGCTCCGCAGTAGTTCTGGCCATGAGGCACACTGGGGAGGCACTCCGCCTCTCCAGTGGGGCCCGATGATGAAGCATGTCACCTACCAGGTAGGTGAGTGAGGGCTTTTTATACACACCCGAGTGGGGTTGTGTATCTACTTTATGCTGTTGCTCCTTTTGTTATTTCTGATTGACTTTTGGTCACTCTTCCTTACTTGTCACCCCCCCCCCCCCCCCCCCCCCCCCCGCCCCAGACTCTAGGTCATCTACAGCGGGGAACCGCGTGGCTGACCTAGATTTAGACTTTTGGATGCAGAGTTCAGCCAGATGACCCGGAGCTGGTCCCATTTACAACCATTTTGGGAGACAGTGATACGTAGACTAAGTACCACACTGGCCCGCACCCTTGCCTGCATGTTGAAGGTCTGTTTATTGGGGTGGTTTCCTAGGCCTTAGGCACGGATGGTGGGTTATAGGTTCCTGGACTTGGCCCTGTTTAGGAGAAGGATGGCATGGCCTGGAAGTCCATGGTGAGGCCGGCGGGTAGGACCAGGGTGAAGGAGGTTACTGTGTGGACCAGGGCTGAGGAGAGGGCCCTACTTAGGCAGGACGCCTGATGTGTGTGGAGGCATCAGATAGCAGGGTTTGTGGACAGCGGTGTTAGAGTTGTGAGAACTCCCGGAGGTAGACGCGGAGGAGGGCCCCAAGGGGCAGACAAGACCTACAGAGACTGTAACCACTCAGAGGACACGGATGAGGGAAGGAGCATACACTAGGAGAGATAGACAGCTGTGGCCCCCGGTTGGGATGCAACCCTCTTTTGGTTGTAGAGCTGTTGGGTGTGCGCCTACTTGCCTTCCCTCTGGACTCATGCCTATTGTTCCCACTGCCCCCCCCACCCCACAACCACCATCAGTTGTCCACTGTGTGACCATCTGACCACTCCCTGTGTGATACTCTGCCTTCTCTGTATTAGCTAATTTGAATTGATCCCCGAAACGTTTATTTTTTTCTTCTAGTTTACGAGTTGTCCTCTACAAATCTCCTTTATCTTGCTCTGGAGTACTAGTATGTGTGAAACTGTGCTCTGGAATAGACAGTCATAATTTTTGAGGCATTGTATAATTAGAGGTGCTGGCCATGTTCTGGATGGGACAATGCGGGGGAAGGGAATGGAGCAATTCGTTTTGCGTATTACATCTGTGTTGGTCCACACTGCTCGGCCTCACTTCCACTATGGGACTGCTATGTTATTTCTTATCCTTGTCCCTCATGGGGAGATGCTTCCATTGACTCTAGGAGTTTAAACACTGTATCATTCTTGAATTCCCCTTACTTGCCATGCTCCTCTTGACGTTTCATATATACGGACGTGTCTTCACTCATGTATTGTATACTATAAATGCTAATAAATGTATGTTTAAAAAAAATAAAGTAGGGAGTTGTGCCTGTTGGCTCTTGATTTATGTGTATTCGATCGGTGGTCTGAACCGGGGCCTGGAAGGAATGTAACACAACATGAGCATTATCTGACATAACCTATCACATATAAAGCACCAAAACAGTGGAGAGCGTTCAAAACTACTTATTTTATTTGCTTCACTTCCCTGAACAAAAACCTGTACAAAAGCTCCAAATACTTTTTAAGCACCATAAGGTTTGGCCAAGGTTGGAAGGCAACTTTTTAATACAAAAACAGTATACTTCATATATCGGACACAGTCCTTGTTTGGCATGTCAGCTGTACAAACACAAAGTAAGTACATGTAAGTAGCCTATCTTCATGCTAATTAGTGAACTTCATCAAGTTGCTTTTAATATTAAGATTAATACAAACATTATCCTTTGGAGAAGACACTTTTTTAAATGACACTGTTCATACAGTCAAAATGTCGGCTGCCAACAGGATTCTTTCTATCTATTGCAGATATAGGGGGGTCAAATTGAGGCCAGATTCATTGAATAACCATCAACTATGCAAGTGACTCCTAGTTAGATGGATTAGTATGCACATTTATTTGATGTGGATATTTATTTTTAATTGGGCATGGAGCACCCTTACTGGACCATACATGGCCACCACTACTTGTAAACCATACAAACAGATTACAATACGACATTGAATCCTGCTCTTCTCCCCGACCAACTCTGAGGTTTGTCCTGGTCATATGATGGGGTTTTCCATACAATGTTCATTCAGCATTGATCATCAAGACATCAACCTCTTATCATTAAGTAGATGTACTAAGTGTTATAGAAATAGTTTAGTACTGTACTAAACTATTTCTATAACACTTTCAGGGCAAATTGGTTAAATTAAATTTAGATGACCCCTGAACCTTCTGATCTTCCTTACCAGCGAAGGCGTCATATACAGCTAAATTCAGAGATGAGCTGCAACTCGCTCAAGCTGGCTGTGCACATTCTTTGCAACCAAAGAGTAACAACTATGTTTGCCTGCTTCCTCCTTTTTCCACATCACTAATTGAATTATAATTTCTGACAGGAAGAATTAGACTCAATTGGCAAACCCATCACAGTTTTCTTCTATCAGCCTCTCTGGCATCTCCTCTCAGGGGTTTGAGACACCCTGCTGTAAATGGTGGAGATGCTTTGTGTTACTTTTATTTGGTATACCATATTTTTATCGTTGGGTCATGCATTTGGTCCACTAACAGATGGCCTAAGTCCAATGCTGTAAACAGGTGAAATGTAGTGCTACACATATGAAACAGTCACAAATGTACTCTGGACCAAAAAAACTCACATGCTGGACAAACATTAAGAGTGAGGTGTGACATGGCTGCATGCCATTTAATGGGGCAGTCCAGGTCTTTCTTCCTCTGGTTTCACCGGTGCTTACCAGCTCTGCTCTATAAGAGCACATAGAGACAGATTTATGGCTAATTTTAAAAGTTGCACCCATTCCGAAAGAAAGCTGCCTCCAGTCTAACCACCATTGAATTGTTCCAACTCCTGTGGCTAAAGCAGCCTAAACTGGCAGCCATCGCTCCTTCTCAACAAAAGGTAGTCTGAATATTAGGTACTGTAATATCACTGGACTGCCATGACAGTTTGGCCAAAACTTGCTTAATACATTGTGATTCACACTCGGAGGCCGTACATTTTTGGCCAGTGTGGTGTATTTAATGAGGCTCAATGCCTCTTGGCATTGGCCATACGCCCTTGGTTGCAGATGATAAGGTCAAATAAACAGTAAGGCATCCAAATGTACACATTACCAATTGGGAAAACAACGCACGTAGGAGGTATAATACTTTGCCAACAATGCATAAAGCAGCAAATGACAGAGCAGGCACTTCTCACACTCTACAAAGGCTGGCATTGCGTTGGACAATTTCTTTCCTTTTTCACAATTAAGAAGGTACATAATTATATTTCTCAAATGTGTGCCTCAAACAAGAAACCAATAGATAGATTGACTTCTCTAATTTAACACACAAAAACATTTTCAATCAATAGACCGTTTAAACTTTGAAAGATTTCTTCCTCCCAGAAGTACATTTTTCTGCAGCTGAACCTACGAGTAAACAAAACCTCTTCCTCAATTATTTGTTTTTAAGGTGTGCCTCCGTTTCCAGTTCAATATTTTTCATGTACACAGTTTCTTGCTACAGAAAGCTCTGGCTTATTTTTAAAGAATGCTTCACTTACTACTACATACAACAAATGTAAACTCCATTTCTACCCTCGCTTACAACAGAATATCAACCATGCATGTCATCGTTTGAGGCAATGCTTGATTCCAGGTAACCTAACAATGTAGGAGTACGAAATCAACTAGCAAAGACGACAACACAGTCTGCATTTTTTTTCTAATTACGTTTTGGCACCTAGAGAGGTAGAGAGCACACATGACACATCCACATTTTCATGACAGAGAGAAAGCAGCAGCTCAGATATTAAAAACGATCCTATGTCCATTTTTGCACTCCTTTGCAGGTTAGTTGCCAGCATTGGAGATTAGTAGTCATTTTCTTCACAAAACATGACCACGTAACAGGAGTAGGTAGTCCAGAAATGTTTGGGGCTTTTCTCCCGGTTTAAAGAAAAGGATCTTTGGCAGTTTATCTTGTCCATCATTTGGACAACTGCATGTCCTGTATCCTCCTGGTAAATGGGCATAGATGACTATCTAATCTTTGAAAGAAGGTCATACTTTAAAAACTTTAACCAGTGTGCGGCTTAAAATACCAAAAATAGGGTTCGGCCTACTTGTGCTTATTTTTATTTGTGGCCTAGTTTGCCAACTGATAGTAAAAGGTTTGGCCCAAACTCGCTTTGCAGAACTGCGAGTGGGTCCAATTGATGCAAAATTCTAATTTCATAGCTACCGAGTATAAATAGTGGTGGACAAGGCACTTCTCTACATACCACATCCATAGGGATATAAAGTATGTACACACACAAGGTTTTGTGTTAAACTTCTAAGCAATACTGATTACAAGGCAGTTAAAGCACTCACATTGTGATCACTTTGTCCTGGTGACTTGTACTTATAATTCCATTACAAAACGTTTGAAACCCCTGACAGGAATAACCTTTGTTTAGGATTTCATAACGCTCTAATTTTTGGGCTACGCTACTCGTGTCAATACAGCCTCCATCCTTCAGCATAGAATTTCCTAAATCATTTGCAATATTTGAATTGCACAATTTCTATATCCTTCTTTTGCAAGTCACAACAGTTTAGCAGAACCTTAAACTTATGGAAGTCCTGTATGCCTTTTAAAAGGATATTTTGGATTTAAAAAAAAGACAACTTATGGACTCAGTTAGTTCAACAGGCACAACCACTGTTGCTTATTGCTTGGTCTGCAAAGTATGTGATGGAACAAAGTCCTTGTGATACGTTAACTGGCTGGTCACAGGTTTTCCTCCATTGACAATGCAAACATGCACAGTAAAATTTGCTATATAGTGTGCCTCTTCTGTGGGAAATGTTTTTGAAATTAGCTTTTCTGCTGCTTCTTATAGTCCATTGTTTGCCCGTTACCACCATGTAAACAGAAACTTGTAAAAGAAGTCATAGGATTTAAAACGGAAGCCTTTGTCAGCAACATGAGGTTGGTACAACGTTTTGTAGCCCTTTGCCTCAATGTCAATTTTAATACAGTCCAATAGGTCTAAAACGGACGGGGATGCCTTCCAGGGTCCAAACTTCACCACAGAATCTTTGTCTGTGTCAAGGGTATTCAGGGCATCGTGACATTTGTTGGCGTCCTCCTCAGTCCTGACAATGCACACAATCACGTTGGAGTGTCGCGAGGCCACTGCCTCAGCCCTGGCGATACGGATCATCACTTCAATGTTCTCACGATAGTTGGGTACCCGAGCCAAGAACTGCTTCCTGCCAACCTGTTCGCCAAAGATCAACGGAGAGTCCTCAAGCTGCTTCACCAATGGATCAATCTCATAAAACAAGGCCTCCCTATAAACATCTTGCACGAACTGGGTGGGAACCACGTTGCTGCGAAGGAATTCGAGGATATACCTAAAATATGTGCCATCTCGGTCTATGAAGAATCTTCCCTCTGAATCCACTCTCAACTTGGGCTGTCCGCTGAACAGATCATAGAGTTTAGAGCCCTGGCATTTCTTCAGTGTGCTGATGGTGGTGGTGAAGATTTCTCCCCCGACATTTAGCTGCACAATGGCTGAGGTCTAGGAAAGAGACAAAAACACAAAAGGTTTATTTTCTTCTACACAGCAAATCTGAAAGCTTAATAAGTTGCATATCTTTGGGACAAGGACAATTCTAAATACAAGCATTGTTGCTTCAAGAATACATGAACATCCGCTATTATACTAGCTCCGCCAGCAGACAGGCAGTGCTTAAACATCACATGGACAGAAGGGCAGGTTCCAAGACGGGAGAAGAGAGAGGTTGAGGATGTATTTATTTTGCTGGTCCTCCAGCACACTCTCGGATTTCTCCAGGTGTGTTACTTGAAATGTTGCACTTTGGCACCAAAAACCGCATCAAAGGCTGAAACAATTA
Source organism: Lissotriton vulgaris (assembly GCF_964263255.1). NCBI lineage: Eukaryota > Metazoa > Chordata > Amphibia > Caudata > Salamandridae > Lissotriton > Lissotriton vulgaris. The sequence goes on from NW_028249215.1 coordinate 211,569, forward strand.
AGAGACATAGGTTGTGTAATATTTCTGGACTGTTATAACAAACCACACCGATTAATCTGCATTTTCACCAACCCACCTAACCCATTTCAGTTCACACCTATGGTGCACTTTTTTTTACTGGAGGAAAAGTGGGAACAAACAAGAATGACACCGTTTTTAAGAAGTTTGTTCTATATAAAGGGGATGATTCTTTAAGGAGAACAGGGGCTTGAATCAGATATGCAAGTATTTCAAAAAGTTACCCCTGACACCATAAATTACACAATTATCTTTCTTACAGAAGTCCTTTTTATTGACTGTATTCAAATCTATTTTTTCTCCTTTTTTTGCATATATATTTATTTTTGTACCACACATCAACTTTTCTTTTTTTACCTTATATACAATACATTTACAATATTTACATCATATTACTCATACTGTACATATATCTACATCCATTTGTTGTCAATATTTTGATATGAAATCAACTCTTGTATATACAAACACAAAATCTTACTTAACTGAGATTTGCAAGATCATAACTTACTTCATGTATATACAAACAAATAGTCCTACTTAATTAGTGTTGTCAAGATCACCCGCTTTCTTGATCATATCCACATGTCTAATTCGTGGTCCTTAAACAATGCAGTCAACAACTGTATCTTATGCTTTTAGTTCATAGTACATGTATCGGGGAATATATCTTTTTTCCACCGGATGTTCGTAACTTGTTGTAACGTTCAATTATAATTATATGACCAATATAATATCGCCGACGCGTTTCGACCTTGTCGATGTGGGACCTTCACTCTTGATTTTATTAAGGTCTTCTTCAGGGCTGTTTTTAGTGTATTGTAGGACAAATGTTCATCTATAAAAACGATAGATTATCTATTTTAGTGGCCAGAATATATATCAAGTAGTATTACATTGCATGTATTAATGTCATTGCCCTTTAGTCTCATTTGTATACATACCCGCCTTCTTGTTGATGGTGGGTATGTTTGTCTATTCTCACCTGTGTAGCAAAAGGTATTTATTTATTATTTCATAATTGCTTTTTTGTTGACTTTCAGCACTTAGTTTATCTGACGTGCAATTATACATTACATACCCTCAGTGTAGCGTAGTTTACTGTGAGAGGAACCTGGTTTGTATTTCTTCTATGTGACTTTGCCGTGGATGGATTGTCCCGTTTTTTTCTTTTCTGTTGAGTAAAGCAGTGGATAACGTAAGTAAGCGTGTTTGAAATATCCTGCCGATACTCTGCTTATTACGTAAACGATCTCTTATGCTCTCTAGACAAAGTATCTGCGTTGACTATTTTGTAGAGTAGATCATTATTGTTGTCTTTTTGAGGCGTTTTTGTTACAGCTTCTACAGCGGGCGCTTCGCTTTTAACTGGCTTTCAGGTCTTTTGCCCGATTTTTTAACGTAAATGTAGCTTCGTACCTTTTCTTTGCGTCCAAACTGCTTTTTCTTATATCGTCTCATGGGACTGATCGCCTTCGTGTCTTCGGCGTCCTCGTCCTCATTGCCGGTATACTTCCGAGTTTGGAGTTTACGTTCTTTGTGTTTCGGATGGCGTGATATCCCTGCGACGATGTCGCGTAAATTTTTGGGTTGCTGGGGATTGTAGTTCAAAGTTGTATTTTCTGTCCGTCTGTTTTTGTATCATTCATTTTCAATGTTGGCATATGTATATGCAGACTCATACTGTTGGATCGTCTTTTAAATGTTAAATAGCATTATATTTTCATATATGAGTATGTTAGGTTTGTGTTTCATTTTCATTTGCAACGTTTATCTCCTTAGGGTCATCTTAGTTATCCTATTTGACTGTAGGTCGTTGGATGTGAAGACCTGCTTTTCAGATGTTTATTCTTCATTTGAAAACTCCTAATTGTGGTCTCTGTTTACGAGCAACCCAAAAATGTACGCGACATCGTCGCAGGGATACCACGCCATCCGAAACACAAAGAACGTAAACTCCAAACTCGGAAGTATAACGGCGACGAGGACGCCGAAGACACGAAGGCGATCAGTCCCGTGAGACGATATAAGAAAAAGCAGTTTGGACGCAAAGAAAAAGGTACGAAGCTACATATACGTTAAAAAAAAAAATCAGGCAAAAGACCTAAAAGCCAGTTAAAAGCAAAGCGCCCGCTGTAGAAGCTGTAACAAAAACGCCTCAAAAAGACAACAATAATGATCTACTCTACAAAATAGTCAACGCAGATACTTTGTCTAGAGAGCATAAGAGATCGTTTACGTAATAAGCAGAGTATCGGCAGGATATTTCAAACACGCTTACTTACATTATCCACTGCTTTACTCAACAGAAAAGAAAAAAACGGGACAATCCATCCACGGTAAAGTCACATAGAAGAAATACAAACCAGGTTCCCCTCACAGTAAACTACGCTACACTGAGGGTATGTAATGTATGATTGCACGTCAGATAAACTAAGTGCTGAAAGTCAAGAAATAAGCAATTATGAAATAATAAATAAATACCTTTTGCTACACAGGTGAGAATAGACAAACATACCCACCATCAACAAGAAGGCGGGTATGTATACAAATGAGGCTAAAGGGTAATGACATTAATACATGCAATGTAATACTACTTGATATATATTCTGGCCACTAACAGAGATAATCTATCCTTATTATAGATGAAAATTTGTCCTACAATTCACTAAAAACAGCCCTGAAGAAGACCTTAATAAAATCAAGAGTGAAGGTCCCACATCGACAAGGTCGAAACGCGTCGGCGATATTATATTGGTCATATAATTATAATTTAACGTTACAACAAGTTACGAACATCCGGTGGAAAAAAGATATATTCCCCAGAACATGTACTATGAACTAAAAGCATAAGATACAGTTGTTGACTGCATTGTTTAAGGACCACGAATTAGACATGTGGATCTGATCAAGAAAGCGGGTGATCTTGACAACACTAATTAAGTAGGACTATTTGTTTGTATATACATGAAGTAAGTTATGATCGAGAAAATGTGCGATCTTGCAAATCTCAGTTAAGTAAGATTTTGTGTTTGTATATACAAGAGTTGATTTCATATCAAAATATTGACAACAAATGGATGTAGATATATGTACAGTATGAGTAATATGATGTAAATATTGTTAATGTATTGTATATAAGGTAAAAATGGAAAAGTTGGTGTGTGATACAAAAATATATATACAAAAAAAGTAGAAAAAATAGATTTGAATACACAGTCAATAAAAGGGACTTCTGTAAGAAAGATAATTGTGTAATTTATGGTGTCAGGGGTAACTCTTTTTGAAATACCGTTTTTAAGAAGAACATTTGTTTTGGTTAATGCATATAAATCGGGGGGTGGTGGGGGGGGGGGGGGCGCGGGGGGATGTATTTTGCCAAAACTTGAGTAGCATCATCGGTGTTAGAACTCTAGCACCGCACGACCTCCTAGTCCCTCTGCTGTTTTCTTTTTATAACGTAGGACCTGCTCATAGCCTGTGTGAAAACCAAAAATGCACTAACCTGTATTAGTTCAATCGCCACTAGTTTTTGCAAGGGCTAACATTGGCCACGCAAAGAGCCTATCTCTGAGATGGAGCCTCATGTCGGATCCTACGGTATGAACGTTTGAGACGAGATTGTTCAACCAAAAACTGTGTACATTTTTGGTACTATTTGAAGACCGCTCTCTCTAGTTCTCATGAGCTCAACTTGGTAACTTGTGTTCATTTTAAGCAATTACAAAGAGGCTACTACTAGAAATTTTTGGAGAGTAGAACATAAATGTGAGTACGGTCTTCTTTCCACAAGTTTACCGCTATTGACCTTTGCCGGAGAACACCTGGCTGATTAACTTTGTGAATCACAAAACACCAATTTTTCTTTTGTCAATAAACCGTTTCAGACTGCAATTGGCATGTGAGGAGATTTTCTTTGATCTCTGTAAAGGGGAGACCCCACCACCCTCTTGTGTTTTCAAATGGTGCATGGCTTTATTACCGAGCAGGTTGTTGGGAAAGTGCATTTTTGAAAGAGCCACAGATCACTTGTCTGAATGGATAGGAAATTCTATTGTAAATTAGTAGTTCAAAAGTCTAGACAAGCAACTGGAATGTTGTCTACTACATTGAAAAGTAACAGAATTCAAACAGCAGGAGAATGTATATGCATGAACACTTCAGTCTCATGTATATACAGCTGGTTACTGAGGGGAAATTATAGCAATCAGTTCAATAACGGAACACCACATCTTTTTGTGTACTAGTATTGTATTGCAATATTTATATAGTGCTTACTACCCCATGTGGGCGCTGAAGCACTTGCCTTGATGGGTAGCATGCTACACCATATAGGGTGTGTGGTTGGAGGTGTGTTGTCTTTGTTTTCATCCATCATTACCATCAATGCGAGCCTCACAATGAGCACCTTTAAATGGTATTGTGAACCCTGTTCCTTTACCAGGCAGTGGTTGCAATGAAAGGGAAAGGTGATAAGAAAGGACATTTGGGCTGTGCAGATCTGTGTTCATCGATTTGCTGGTGTATGCTGTGATGCGCATGCACCCAATGTATGCCTTGAGCCAGTGGTATAGCAAGGGCGCTGTGGGCGCTAGTGCAAACAAGAAACCCCTTTCACTAGGGTTCAGTAGTAACAAGTATTTGCAATGCAATAGCTCTTGCATTACTGAAAGTTTGAGCTACTGGTGTTGCATAATTATTTGAAACCCCAATAACTCAAACTTTCAGTAATGCGAGACCTATTGCATGGAGAATGATGGTTTAAAAAGTAAACAGTACATGTTCTAAGTGCAAGCGGGCACATATAAATTTTAAAAAAGGACTTGAAAACAGTGAAGGCTCAAACAAGCTTTACTCGGAAATATGTCCTGCAGCATCCACTAGCCCACTGCACAATGGTGAAAGGGGTAAAACTATTTCAGCCAAGTGGGTGTTGCACCCCTTTCTTAGCTCTCCAGTTAGAAATAAACCCGCTCAAGAGAAAATGTGCTGAGGGCTGGATGGTATAATATGCTTCAAGGTCGCAGGGCAGTGTGTTTGTACAGCATGCCTGAAAAGGGCGTAGCAAGATGGGGCAGGTGGTCCATGGTGCATATTCGGATGGGTTCGCCAAAAGAGGCACAAAAGACAGGTTGGAACAGGGGTGGTTATCTGTTCGAAGCAGGAAACAAGTGGGAGAAAAGGAGTGTCCAAGCGTGTCAAGTTGGATTGGGAGGAGATAAGTAGAATTTATGCAAAGCAGAGACAACAGGAAGTTCTAGACAAAGAAACTGGATGCCAAGGTTTCACCAAGAGAGACCAAAGAGGAAGTTAGGTGATCACACACCAGAAAACATGGCATATACCATCGACAAAGGATTTATAGACCATAAGTGTGGATTAGTGCCATGAAACCCTTTACACTTATGACCGCTTATTAAATAGTGTTAGACCTGGCACCATTGGTGTGGGTCTCCCCTGCATTTTTTGCCTTTCCTCCTGTGTTTTTGCTGTGTATTGGACTCGTTTTGCTGGTCTAAATGCTTTGGGCACTTTGCCACGGCTGTTCAGTGACAAAGTGCACGTGCTCCCTTTGTAAATTGTTGTTATGGATTAGTGATCTCATGATTGGCATATCTGATTTACCAGTCGTTACAGCACTCAAAAGTTATTTTCACTGTGGTAGGCCTAGCTGTCCTATGTAGAAAACTAGAGTACAGATTACAATACTAATACTGTGTCTCGGGAAACGTATCAGTTAGAAAAATAATTGGACACCTATTTGTAATAGTTTTTAAAAATCCAATTCAATGGTGAAGTTGGACTTTTAATAAATATTAATGAAAAGTAACTTTTACAAAATTATCTTTCCCCTGCCTGAAGCTCCTGGAAGCCAATTTGCGTTCCCACGAACAGGAATTCGAGCCTGTGGAGACCCACAGGCACCAGGGTCCTCCAATATCGCTCTCAGGTAGATCGCTTCTCACTCATTCACGTGGGAGAGGCTGAACCTAGCTCTTTTGTAAACAGTTGCTCCTTTTCCAGGGCAAGCAGGCCCTTCAGTCTCAGGCAGGCACACTTCTAGGCATTCAAGGGCAGGGACACAGCTCCTCCTGCAGGGAATCCAGATTTTAGTGCTGTCCAGCCATCTCTGGCAGTCTGGCTGTAAGGTAGACACCAGCTGTGGTGGCACAACAGTCTTGTGAGCACTCTGCAGAGTACTCCCTTCCTTAGTCTTAGAGAACGTGGAACTGGAACCAAGTGGGGTGGTTTGTATCCCACTTATACACAGCTCCCAGACAAGGGATCCACTGTAGAACTGGTTTAAGGGGATTCTTCTCTCAATTCTCCTTTCCAAGCTGTTCTCCAGACCCAACCTTTGTGTACCGAGAGATTGCACACACCACACGCCCCACACCCTGTCCCACCCCCACTGGGGTTGTCTCTATCCTGGAACATCCACAATAAAGGCACAGAGGTTTCTGCATCTAGCCAATACCAGACCAGCTAAAAAGAGCATTCAGTGAAAGAAAAAAAGGGCAGGTTTCACCTGGACACTTCGTCACCTTTCACAACAGAGACTGCAGTTCACCACTCACTCTTACAGACCACCAAATGGCAGAGCTCGGAGAGACTAAACAAACTCCTTCCAAACAAACTGCCTCTCAGGAACCCGGTCTCCATTTCCCTCACTTCAGTGTCTGGGGTTCCTCCGACCAGCTGCAGGAATGCAAGTAGTACACTTCCAGACTAGGAGCACAGTCCTCAACCTCCATCTTGTGTTAGGCCAGGCCAGGGGTATCCAAAATTAATTCCGCTGGAATCCATACTCTGGCTCATTCGCACACCATGTATGTGCTACACTGGCTACATACACACACACACACACACACACACAACCATGCACTCTGGATGTCAGCGCAAGAATCTGGGCAAAAGTTAGAAGCAGACCTTTAAAGATGTGAGACAACCTGAGCAAGCCAGATAAAAGGTCTGGTCACACTACTGATTCTGTTAACCACTAAATGCTGCGACCACCGCTCTATGTTCTAAATCCAAACTAGGGACATTAGTCCACTATCAGTAACGAAGGCATGTGTGGTGCTGCCCCCAGGTCACAGGGAGGAGTCAGATCCTGTCACAGTCGGAGACAGGCCTAGCACAGAACAGGGAGAGTGCACTTTTTAAATGTATACGTGTTGTTAAGCACATCTTTTTTATTGCAGAAACACTGGAGGAAGTATTTAGAAATATGGTATTTTTTAACGTGGTCTTACACAATAAAATAGCTACATTTCAGGATTTCAGAAACAGGAGCCTAAGAATCCGAGCGAAGTCAGCAGAAAGTTGCGATGAGAAACACAGGATAGCTTTGGTGGGCCTAGAGCAACCAATATTAGGTCGTAACCAATTGTAAGAGCAGAATTGGAGGTATGAGTTTTCCAAAATTATAATTTTTCAACTACAAAAGAAATATTTGCAAACACTAATAATTGTGAAACGCTGCTCTATGAAGTCTCTAGAAGCTTTCAAACAAAAAACGGACAGTACTCACTAAATATTTACAAAATGATTCAAGCAAGCAATTATTTGCCAACAGTGTGAATCTGCTGGTCCACTAGACTTTTAGACAGTGAAAGGGACGTGCAGAAATTCATCTTAACACAAGAGTGCATAAACTCTCACCTTAAAATGCCAGAAGCTGTAGTATTTGCTGCAGTTTGGTAGAGCCTAAATAAAGCACTACAAAATCTTCAAAGTAATGCAAACAGGAACTACAAGACATAATGCCATTCAGTAGACACTCTCTTAGTGAGTCATTATCTTGACTTTGCATAAACCACTGTAATGCATTAAGCTTCAGAAATATTTCAACCCCTTCAGTAAAAGAACAGCAGACCTGTAACTACATTGAAATAGTTTTACATTGGCCATATTTCTTTGGTTATGACTCAGAACCTTCTCTACCTACACCTCTCACCCCGGTCTCTCAAAACTCCAAGAAAGCAGAAATGACCCTACCTGAACTAAACACCCAAGATGAAAACATATTCAGATTATACATGATCAAACACAAAGATCTTCTACTTGTAGCTTGTTTTCATGCAAAACAAGTACTGGCAAAGTCAATAGTTCTGGAGAAGGCTGCCAACGTTTGGCTGTCATTGGCTGTTTTGTCCTCATGGTTTCTATCAAACTTTAGTTTTGGGGGAGCTGCCTAACCTTCACCAATATTTAATGTAAAAAAAAAAAAAAAAAAAAAAAAAAAAACAGCTGAAAGCAAAAAAAGTTTGTCACAATAAGCACACATTGCCATAGCAGTCCGTGGTACATAAGGGAACTACCTTGTACGCGGATGTGCTCTTGTGAGAGAGAGCAATGCCATCCCTCACAGTGAAGTGTAATTGGAATCATTACCCCAACAATCGCAAATGCTGAAGATCAAAAGTATCAGCAGACAGTCATTGCACAAAATCTGCTAAGAGATTATAGCTGGAGTGGACTGACCCATTGCCTTATGCTGTTGGGGAGGAAGTGAAATGTGCATGACCCAGAAGTAGACAACTGAATGAAGAGGGCTGGCTGAATGCCCCTATATTAAAGCATATTGTATCCATAACTTGAGCAAAATTAAAAGGTCATGGCCAGGGCACAACTTCACAAGTCCTATAAAAAGAAGTGGGGGGACTGACCAAGCTAGGCACTATGCAAGTGACATCATGATGCATGCCATCACAGCACATGTAGTCACGACGTAGCTCAATAAAAGAAAAGTGTTATTTAAATTATTTGTGTAAATACTAGGACAGACCACCCCATCTGAGTTTTACAGCGTCTGCACTTATATATATACAGGGACAGAACAAAGGCAAATGCATGCATCTCTTAACAGTGGCGGCTGGTGATTTTTGAAAGTGGTAGGGCGTCATACCTGCCAGACTTTCACCCCATTTTATTCAACATTTGGCTCACTCATATTCACTACCTCTCACATTTACTCGCTCACTCTTAAATCACATTCTCTCACTCATTCTCACTTCTAGCAACACCTCACGGAAATGGTGGTAGAAAGGTCTCTCACATGATTACACCGGGGCATGATGAATGCTAACAATCCGACTTCTTCTCAAGGAGAGAAAGTGCGTCACTGGAGGAAGCAGCCAGCCACGCGCATATCTCAAGGTTAATATTACAATCCCCAAGTTCATGTCCTCCAATCAACCCCTTCATGAGTTAATTTTGCCCCTTATGTTTTCATGAAAAGCCAAACTTTCTTTCAAAACCATTCGTTTTACCCTTCAACTCCTTTATTCTGTGCCACCAACATTTACCCCTCGTTTGTGTCAATGCACTCCTCTTACAACCAGCCGTGCCCAGTACCAAACCGCTAGTTTCACATACCTGCTTTGTACATGAATACTAGTCCATCACCCCCATCTTTGTTACCGTAAATGTTTGTGCACCCCTTGAACCACCCCCATATAACCACTGCTTCTCAGAACCACACCTGAATAGCCTAGCCAGTCACGGCCGGTAAACTACCGTCCGGAGACTCCGTCCCGACTCCCGCCGTCCTGGTTTTCAAGTCATGCAGCACGTCATCAGGAAGGCGGCGCGGAAGGCAGCCTCCATCCCCTCCACCGCAGCCAGCGCTGTGATTGGTTCAGCCGGCTGCCCTACCCGCGTCATTTCTCTCTGTATGCTGCAGCATACAGAGAGACAGGGAGAGTGGGTGTTACTCGAGGGCAGGGGGGAGCGGCTTTCCTACTGTTGTTAATACTGTCTGTTTGGGAAGCTTCTCAGGCTGCCCAAACAGACAGTATTAACAACAGTGGGCAAGCTGCTCCCCCCTGCCCTCGAGTAACACCGCCCACTTTAAACCAGGAACTTCTGCTTTCTCACCGTGCAAGAAGGCAGAAACAAATGGTAGTTATTACGGCAATAACTACCATTTGTTTCTGCCTTGTCGCACAGCGAGAAAGCAGGGGGGCGGCGCCCAAACGCCCCCATGGAGAAGCCGCCACTGTCTCTTAAGTACCTGTGAGGAAATAGCAAACGGTGTGCCTTTGTTTCCCTCTGTGGCATTTACATTATGTGAGGTTCAACTTCCAGGCCGCCTTCAGTCAAGATAGTCAAACAAAAGGAGGCCTGATGGCCCCCTAACTTCGGTCTGACTGGAGGTTTAAAAAAAACACCCCTTGCTGCCTGCACGATGCTGCTGGAAATGGAAAGCATACAACGTGCAGGCGCTTCTGAACGTGTCCCAGTGTCTTACATCAGGACAAGTTCAGCATATTTCTGTGGGGCCCAACTTCTTGGCAGGGGGGACGGCGTACACCCTGTGAAAAAAGTGGGTGGACGCAGTGTACTCCCGACTCGTGCCCTGTTCATGACTAACAACAGACCTAACAAGCATTGGCATAGCCAATAGGTCTCGCTTTTGGGACCGTATAAGTATTTAGTTATGCAGCACAATATCCTTGGTGCAACAACATCAACTGTTGCATGGCTAAACACTTATAAGGTCCCAAAGGCGAGACCTATTGGCTATGTCAATGCTTTTTTGTATTAGACCGATAGTGAAGCACATTAAGGAATATTTGGTCGCAGACGTGGAGATGGGACAGTGCGAAAAGTCTCTTGTACCAGGCAGACCAGATGATACATTCAAGGATGAGCGGATGTGTGGTTTATTGTGCGACCTGGTTAATAGGGAGTATACCGTCTCCCAGAAAAAACAAAGTTAAGATGCCTGCTTCAGTGCGTCAAATGCGAATTAAGTTATTTTTGATTTGGACTGTCAGATGTTCACACATGGAGAGCATGTGCGAGACATACAACGAGATACAGGCTGTGAGGGAGGCACACATGGGCAGCATTAGAGAGGGAGACAGCGATAGACAGGGTGTAAAACGGGAACATGTGTGGACTGGCTGCGAGTGGACTGTGACAGAAAGGCACAGACGGTCTGACATAGGCACACATGGATAGGGTGTGAGTGACACTGTGAAAGACAGGCGGTGGGAGAGGCAAATAGACTATGCGAGAGGTGGTGCAGACAGCGAAAGGTGTCGTATGGGTTGATTGCAAAGTGAAGCTCTCGCAACAGATTGCAAGGCTAGCACGCGCAGGGACAGGCTGCAAGAAGGTCACACACAAGAGACAGTCTGCCTGGTAGGTGCAGGACTGTTCTGAGAGAGTCATAAAGCCATGCTTTTAGGAATTTTTCACTAACGGAATTTTTGAGAAGCTAAAGTAGAAAGATGCCTTGAGACAGATTGTGGGAAAAGCCCACGCAGAGAGACAGACTGTGCGAAAGGGTAATGGAGACAGACTGTGCGAAGCATTTAGATTCTGACTGTTGTAGAAGATGGAACAGAAGTGTGTGATGGGCACAGACAGCGACAGACTGCGAAAGCCACACACAAAGAGAAACTCTGCAAGGGGTGGCACAGAGACGGTCTGAGAGATGCCCGTAGAGTGAGAGAATATGAAAGAAGCATGTGCAGCGACAGTCTCTGAAATATACTAGAGGCAGGCTGTGTGAGGGGAACAAATGCATGCTGTGGGAGTGGTGCACATGCACAGCAAGCAAGGCAAGTCACAGACTGTGAGAGGCACACACAGACAGCTGGTTAGAGCCGACACTGGGTTTACCCTGTGACAGAGACACATTTGGAGACAGGCTCGGTCTCCTCTCGCAGATGGATCTGCGCTTCCCTCTTCAGTTTGTCTCTCTGCTCTACGTGCTTCTTTTGAACGCGGTCTGGCTTTGTGCCTCATCGACAAAGAGGAGCGCTTTTCTCAATTAAATTGGGACAGTTGGCAAAATGGGAGAAAGAGAGGGGCGTACTCGCATCAAGACTGAGAGATTCGAACAAGCACGTGGACAGGCAACAGTAAAAAAAAAAAACAAGGGAGAACAAGCACAAGCACGCCTCCCACAGCAGCAGGGGGAGGGGAGAGAGGAAGGAGCCTAAGCCGGATTCCCTTGCGGGAGAAAGCAGCAAGGCCCAATAATTGCTGACATTTGGCGCCGGTGCGCGATCCCGGAAGGGAATCGCCAAACGTGCACGCGTTGCCATTGAAGGCAATGCAACGCGTGCAGGTTTTTGGCTCAAAAGGAGAATCAATGGCTAAAGGTCTCCTTCCTATGCAGCTCATGCGCGCTGCGTAGGAGAGACCTAAAAAGGGTGGAGAAAGATAGAGACACTCCAACACGACCATCATGTGCAAAGAAGAAGCAACCAACATGGAAAAAGGAGAACAGAGGGTTAAAGCAGGCAGAAATCCAGAAAAAAAAGCTGTAACAGACATAATTCATGAAGAAAAAAAAAAGACACCACACATGCCAAGAACACAAGAAAAGCAACAATACCCAGGATCAAAAAAGTGCTGTTTGTAGCACAATAGTACAAAAATCAACTCATGCTCGAGAACGTAGACACCAGGAAAAACTGATAACACACTGTCTATTTTGCATTCAATCCTTCACTTTTCAAACCTTAAACCTCCCACTTATCTGCCCTATCTTTATGTTTACAGACTGGGCTACTCGTTTCAATGCTATAGAATCTTTATTTGGTTATACAAACCATAAAAAAATACCAGAACATATCACTAGTAGTTACATATAATAAAAGACAGTTCATATATTAAAATATCATTAATAGAATCCAATTAATAAAACAAAACGGTTCACCAATAAAAACTACTTTAATACTGTATGTAATATTAAACATCTCATTCTGAAACCTTTCCTTGAACTTTAGTGCTGAAGAAAGCACCATAGGCGGCAGCAGCAAATTTGTAAGTGGTTTATTTCCAAACTCGCAGTGTAGGTGATATCTGAGAAAATATGCTCATCACAAAATGCCACCACAGCATCCACTGACCTCCACTCTTCCCTCAGTCTGGAAACTGCTACACCTGTCCCACGCCAACCATTCCATTCCTCCCTGAAATCCATCAGATTCCATTTCCAGAACATACATTTGCTAGGAACCTTCTACCACATTACCACAAGTGCCTGTAGCATAAAGGATATTAGAGCAAGACAAATATCAACCAAATTCAGCTGTTGTAAAAAAAGAAAAACACAGCAGATATACATTGTCTAAAAGAACATGTCCTCAGCTATGAGCTCAAACAACGTAGCCATGGTAACTTATACAACTTGCAAAATAAACAAAAATGAAGGGTATACTGATTAGAACTACCAATGCATGGACAACAAGGAGGATCCCTAAATCACCCACTAACCTTCGGAGAGGCGGACAAAAATGAACAGTGCTAAAACAAAAACATGTCACATAAACCTATGATGAGGATTAGTCAATGCTCCTGAATAAAATGCAGGACCTCGTTTGGTGGGCTACTCAATTTGCTACATATCAATTTCCTAAGTTCTCCAAAATGTGTCCCCTACCCTATATCATAGATGCACCCTCAGAAAGGAGGAGTACCCTCTTAGGCACTGAACAGGGATGTATAGGGGCTGTTCTTCAATAATTTAAGGTGGAGAAGAACTTGCTCTCTAAATATCAGAAAATTAAATAAAGACCGAGAAACTGTGTGGCAGAAGGATTATGTAGGGCAGGTGAGGGTTCTGTGGGAAATCCACTTTTAAGTAGCCATCCAGTGAAATGAAGAAAACTGGATCCTATACCAAGTCCTGTATCACAGTCCTACCCTCTTTCAACTCCTCCTCACCCCTTCCTCCACAGCCTCATCCTGCAATTGTTCACACCCCCAAAACACTGTGCCTATAGGAGTCAATTCACAATCTTTGACGAAATCTTCATACTCATTCTTTCAACACTGAAACCCTCAAATCACTTCAGTGATCCCCTTCCCTCTAATTTCTTTACTGAGATGAAGAGGTCCTTAGTCCCCTTCTGCACCAAGATAGTAAATGCCTTCCTACTACAAGGTGAGATCCTGGACTACCTAAAGTCGGGGCAGGTTTCGCCCATTCTTAAAAAAACACTGCAGATCCAGAGGACTTGAATAACTTCCGACCAATCACTAACATTCTAACTATTGAAGCTCCTTGAGAAATGTGAACATGTCCAACGATGTAACCACATAGATGAATACCAGCTACTTGATCAATTCCAATGTGGATTTCATCAGTCACAGCACCGAAACAGCCCTTACTCACATTGTCAATGATGTGCTTACAATGCTTCCTGCCTTCCAATCCTCCTCAACCTCTAGTCAGCTTTTGATACTCACAAAAGTGACAATCTCCTTCACCTAATGGAATGCAGGATGGGTCTATCTGGGAGAGTGTTAAAATGGTTTGCCTCGTTTTCCCACAGTGTAACACAAAGAATTTAAGTCAATCAGTCCCTTTCCAATTCCACTCCATTCTCACTCGGGGTTCCTCATGGGTACTCGCTTTCACCCACACACTAACTTGTTTATGGAGCTTCTAACTGAAATCCTCAAAGCATCTAACATCCACTTTCACATGTATGCTGATGACACCCAATTGTACCTGGAAATCTATCCCCAGATGATATCAAGTCACTCAACAAAACCCTACACAAAACCCAAAACTGGCTAACCTCCAACCATCTCAAACGTAACTCCCTAAAAACAGAATTCCTCCTAATCATCCCATCCAAGCAATATCCCACTATTGAAGAATATCTGAAACATCTAATGGCTCTCCACTGCATACTACACATCATAGACTCAACAAGATCTCTGGATGTAATACTAGATAAGAACTTGAACATGCAGGATGTCAGCTCAACTACCAAAGGAGCGAACTAACTGAGCATCCTAAGAAAAATAAAACCCTTCCTCCCCGCCTCATGACTTCAAGTCTGCTGTTCAAGTCTTAGTCATCTCAAGTTTGGAATATGGCAGTGCAACCCTTTGCAGTCTAACTGGCAACAAATTCGCTCCACGTATGGCCTCTATGAACTTGGCTGCAAGGCGAATCACAGAATCCAAAAAAGCAATCACATCTCTCTACATTTTAAATACCTAAATTGGCTCCCATACGAGCCCAGGATACAACAAAATATTGCCTGCATGATTCATAAAGCCCTTCATTTCAACACCCCTCTGTACCTCGCTCAAAAACTGGAACATTCTGGCGGTTGACTATACTCTAGGAGCTCTAACATTCTGCTGCTAAAACCAAAAAAAATTCAAAGAAAGAAGACATATACTCAGGTCTTCTCTAGTATTGCCCCGAAAATCTGGAAAGCTCTGCCTCCGGAAACCTAAGTGAATGCTTCAAATAAAAAAAGAAGAAGTGAAAGTTTTACTGATAAATACTTTCTGAACTAGAAATTAGCCGTGGTTTATTATCTTGTCAGTCTGGCTCTGTACGGGTCTCCTCGCCCAGTTTGGCATTACTACATCCTGTATCGTTCCTTAACATTTTGCTATATTTAACACCCATGTTCTATTGCTTACTTATGCCATTGTATATTTTTTATCTTTGCGTTTTACTGTTCCTTCTCCATTAGCTCAGAGCGGACCATCTGTACCTGTCACAACAACTTTGTTGTTTAGCCTCACTTTTCTCCATCTTATGTGTTTATGACTCTTTGTAAAGTGCTCCAATACCCTGTTGGGTCATGTTTGCGCTATATAAAACGTTTAAAATAAATATCATTCATTCTAAAATGTTCCTTAGTTTGACCAGGTCTGCTTGGATTTGGAGATGACGTGTGACAATATTCACCACATGGACCTTTTAAAAGACTTTATCATTGATTATTCTCCTGTTGAAAATCAATATAGAGCAGGCTTTTGTTGTAACTTCCCGATTGGCTCCTTGAGGATTCAAAATAAAGAGTAAACTTTATGTTCTCTGTATCTCTCACAGTGCACATAAAGAAACGTTATCAGAGTGAAAGGAGAAAATACCAAGTAAGAAGTAGAATGAGAGTAAACTAGTGGAGAGAGTGGCAGAAACTGAATATGGGGGAGCTTGGTTGAAGCAGACAGCAGTAACTCAGGAATTTGCCACATGCTATCTAAAATTATATGGGTCCAGTACACCCAATCCTCTAGCTGAACTCTCTCCTTTGATGGATTCTTTACCTAAAGCCAGCTCCATTAGGCCATGCACTCATCAGCAGCAGACTCAACTATGGAAATGCACTCTACGCCGGCCCTGCCCAGAAACTCCAAACGAAACTGCAGAACATCTAGAACGCCTCCGCCAGATACATTCTGAACCTCCACGCAGCAGTCACATCACCGGCCACCTGAGAGACATTCACTGGCCACCTATCAACAAAAGAATTACTTTCAAACTCCTCACACACCCCTACAAAGCCCTCTACAACGCCCGGCCTGCATACCTCAACCACCACCTCTCCTTCTACACTTCCACCAGACTTCTACGCTCCCCCCAACTGGCCCTGGCCACCATCCTACAGATCTGCAAGACCACGGTTGGAGGAAGATCCTACTAACTCGCTGCGAAGACCTGGAACTCCCTGCCTCTGCACCTAAGGCAATCACCATTGCTGTCGCAATTTAGGAAGGACCTCAAGACCTGGCTTGTCAACTGAAGAGCAGATTCCCTCCGCCTTGAGACTCTTGCAGGTGAGCAGTCGCACTTTATAAGAAAGTTGATTGATTGATGAAGGACTCGCTTAATTCATGTGTGATCTAAAGGCAAGACATATCTGAAGCTACTGCTCAAGAATCACAGAAAAGACTAGCCCGATGGGTTTTAAGAGAGTTTTATTAAAATGGTTTCAGATGCCTTTCACAACTGTTACATGCAATCTTTACCACCTCATGAAAAAAAGAAGAACTCCTTTGAGACGTGTGAGGCAGTCATCACAGTGCTTCTGAAACCCTATCTCTACACTATGTGCTGAGTATTGTCTTACTTTTCAATTTGTAATAAAACCTTTTAACCATTCCACTGATCTAGAACTCAGTTATTATGTGGACCCTTTTATTAAATTGACTGTTTTCCGATAGTCGTATGTATTGGGAGGTGCCTTAAATCGGGGACACATTGCCCAATGAAATTGTGGTTTATCACAGTCTCAGAGTCATCAAATAGTGGTCGTTCTGTAGTGTTGAGGTACATTTTTGGGTTGTGCAAATTACAGGTAATCCCCGCCCACACCGAATTTCGTTCACTCATAGTAAACACTCACGTTATGCATTCTCACACTAGGCACAGCAACTCCTTCTTTCTCATTATTCATAGCTCATTCAAAAGCGTTCAGCGCATTTGAATAGAAAAACTGAGCTCCAAAATGAAAACTTCACACCCTATGAACGAGACTCCACACCCAACTAGCGAGGTGGTGCTCAAAGGCGTGAGTGAGACTCGCATCCAGTTAGTATGGCAGTGCGCCAGGTGTCATTGTGTTAAACTCACACCCAGTTGATTAAAACTGTACATACCCCAAAGTGTAAGAGGTACCTTTATCTAATTTTACTAGGTACGAAACTCGGTCCTAATGAATGAGAATGTCATTTTGTTTCCAAAATACAATAATCAATACAAATTGGCGAAACATGACGTTTAACTCCGATTAAACTGCTTTTATCTCTTCCTAATAGGGTTTACAGTAAAAGTTACCATGCAACTTCGGTGATAGTGCATTCGAACTTGAATATTTAATGAGCCTCTTGCCCCCTTTAACGTAAAAAATAAATATTCATATAAATGCTGGACACAAACAAGGAATCACTAGACTATGTATTCAGATGAGTAGTACTGACCGTGTTTCCGACTGTGATCTGCTTGCCGCTGGACTTGTAATCTGATGATGAGATGCTCATGGTGGCTGGAGCTTCGCCCCTCCAGGTTATCCAAGCCCTCCGTTATTGTTGCTTCTTACGTGGGTCCCTGAGCTGTCTGCGCTGCACTCAGCCTGGGCTGGGCGCAGGTAACAGGTATTTACAGGAGGCGGAGTCAGCCTACGTAGAAGGGTGTAGAAGGCCAAGAGGGAAAGCCTCCCCCACGTCGGCCGCAAGTAGATAAGATCTACTTGAAAGGAAGCTAGAAATCACATGAATGTATTAACATTATCACAGCTCAAAAAAAACAACAATTATTTCCATTCACTTTTACTATTTATATTCTAAACAATTAAAAACTATTTTACATATTTAGTAAGGATGGGACAATGTCTTTTAAGCAAAATATAGGTATTTATTGATTACAAAAATAACTTTTTTTCAGGCTTAGGGTTTTGTTACCTTTGTTTATCATTGACCAATAACCCACTTCAAGATGGCCGAAAGCACAACGGAAACACCTCATGTGAACGCGTCTTGTGTATGAAAACGGTGCGAGCACCACCACTCTTAGACATTCCTTCACGGTTCGGCCTGGGCGAGGTAGGCGTTCACCTGGCAGTGGCTGACCTAGGCTCCGTCATGCTGCTGGCTCTGCGTCACAACTATACGAGGTGGAGCTGTGTGCTTCGTCAGGAGTGAAACGTCCGTGTGTTTGTGTACTGGAAACCCAGCTACAGCAACGGCTCTTCATGACATAGCTGTGGTGGACTTGTGCCATGTATTTGCGTTGGCGAGTAGCAAGCTCGAGCCCAAAAAGAGCGGAGCTTTTATCGCTCTAACCTCGTGCAAACAGAATTAATAAACGCAGACCAGTCACATTTGATGTGAAGAAAAGGAGAGATAAACTACAGATACTGATAAAATGGCTGAATTGCAACATGAGATCGAGAAACTGGGATAATTTCTTATGAGTAGCACTTTAAAAAGTGATTTCCCCCGGGCCGTCAAGAAAGGCAAAATAGTTGTTCTCAGATGTGTACCTCAGATTAAATCAGACCGCCTAATTTTCAGATTCTTACTGGATTCTCTTTTAGGTGTCCATATGAACAGGGAGATGATATCTAGCTGCCTATACTCAATGGTCTCAAAATTTGTGTGATATATTAAAAAAAAACACACCTCATTTAACCTGTTTTTATTTTTTTGCCTGGCGTGGTTCGGGTTACCCTTTACCTGCATTCCAACCTAAATAAAATAAAACATCCGGTGCAGCCACTTCAGAGTGAACTTGTGACAGCGACAGCTAGACTAAACACAGCCTCATTGCTGCCAAAAGCTATGATGTCATCATGGCTTTTTAGTCAACAGCACTTTCTGTGTTTAGATTTTTGAACCCACAATAAAACTGCTAAACCTAGTAAGCGGAAACGGAAAGTTGAGCAAAATCTCAGGACTTGTTCAGATGTCACATATGAGATGTGTGCACTAAGTGGTATGGGACTGCAGTGCATCCTGCCTCCCAGCTGACCCTCCCTCGCCCCTCCCCCTCCTCTTTCCACATATGACAGATGCTTTTGCGCACAGCGTTCACGCGCAGCGGTCGCGCCCCATGCTCGCCGAAGGTGCGTCAAAGGTAAGCCCGTCTACGCCCGTCCGCGCCTGGACCGCGCCCAGCACCAGACCCCCTGGTCCTCGCAAAACCCTCTCCTCCCGGATAACGTATGGCGCCGATACCCTCTTGGCCCTTAACCCCGGACGCACACCACAATGCTGCGAAGCTGTCCCAGGACGCACCCATGGACCCTTCGCCTGCCACTCCTGCAAATTCGCCTGCATCAGGACCCACACCAATTCCACGAACTCCAAACACAGCTTCGACTCCAACCACCTGAAATGCATCCTGCTGAACACCCGCTCGGTCCACAGACACTCCATTGAACTCTGGAACCTACTCGACACTACATCTCCGGACGTCGCCTTCCTTACAGAAACCTGGATGAACGCCTCATCAGCGCCCAACATCGGTATAGCCATCCCAGACGTTTACAAGATCATCCGAAAAGACCGCACCAACCAAACAGGAGGAGGCATCGCCATCATCCATAAGAACACCATCCGAATTACGACCAGCTCCGACGATAACCTCGCGACCGCCGAACATCTTCACTTCCAGATCCTCACCGATCCCAGGACCACACTTAGAGGCACCCTCATCTACAGACCACCAGGTACCCGCACACAATTCAACGAAGACATCACTGACTTCATCAGCCCACATGCCCTCACCTCCGAGAACTACATTCTACTGGGAGACCTCAACTTCCACCTGGAAAAGAAAAACGACAGCAACACCACCACCCTTCTGGACAACCTGGCCAATCTCGGACTCAAACAACTTGTTAACACCCCCAGCCACCTCGCCGGACACACGCTCGACCCTATCTTCACCTCCAGCAAACACATCTCCTTCGACCACACCACAGCTCTCCATTGGACAGACCACAGCTGCGTTCACTTCAGCTACAAAAAGACCTCGACCCACAACCCCCCACAACCTATTCCTCGAAGAAACTGGAACAAAATCACCACCGACCAACACTTCACATCGCTTAACCAAAACCCTCCTGCCATATCATCGGACCCAAACCAAGCTGCACCAAACTCACACAATGGATCACCCACAGCGCTGACTAATTAGCACCCCTGAAAAAAACAACAGATCAAACTAGGTAGCAAGAAGGCCCCCTGGTTCAACGATGACCTTAAGAAATTCAAGAAGTCATGTCGTACTCTCGAGAAATCCTGGAGAAAAAACCCAACCACCGACAACATGACCAATTCAAGGACGCCACCGGCAAACACCACCAATTGATCAGATCCACCAAGAAATCAACATTCAAGGATCGACTCGACAACAACGTCCACAACAGCAAGGAACTATTCAACATCGTCAAAGAATTTACTAACCCCACCGCCGGCACAAACGACATCACTCCCTCCCAAGACCTCTGCGACTCTTTATCCTCTTTCTTCCACAACAAAATCGCCGACATACATAACAGCTTTGAAAACCAATCCGAAGAACAGCCCACTCCACCCACCTCCGAACCAAAACAGCACTCTCACAACCTTTGCGCATGGAACCCAATCACCACTGAAGACACCATCCGCCTGATGAACTCCATCCACTCAGGATCGCCAACAGACCCATGTTCCCACCACATTTTCAACAAAGCAGACTCCATCATCGCACCCCATCTCCACGATGTCATCAACTGTTCCTTCAACTCCGCTACCTTCCCAGAAAAGTGGAAACATGCCGAACTCCGCGCCCTTCTGAAGAAACCCACAGCAGACCCCTCTGAACTTAAGAACTACCGCCCCATCTCACTCCTCCCTTTCCCTGCCAAAGTCATCGAGAAAGCCGTCAATAGTCAGCTCCAACAATCCCCTCGACCCCTCACAGTCCGGCTTCCGTGCCTAACACAGCACCGAGACCGCCCTCATTGCAGCAACAGACGACATTCCAACTCTATTGGACAACGGAGAAACAGTTGCCCTCATCCTACTTGACCTCTCTGCCGCCTTCGACACAGTCTGTCATAACACCCTCATACAACGCCTCAGCAACGTCGGTATACAAGGAAAAGCCTTGGACTGGATCATCTCGTTCCTCGCCGGGAGAACCCAAAGAGTCCGCCTCCCCCCATTCAAATCAGAGGCCACCGAAGTCATCTGCGGCGTACCACAAGGATCTTCACTCAGCCCCACCCTCTTCAACGTTTACATGAGTCCCCTCGCGCGACAACACAACCTCAACATCATCTCCTACGCAGACGACACCCAACTGATCCTCTCCCTCACCAAAGACCCAAACACCGCCAAAACCAATCTACACGAAGGAATGAAAGAAGTAGCCGAATGGATGAAGAACAGCCGTTTAAAACTAAACTCGGACAAAACGGAAGTCCTCATCTTAGGATCATCCCCCTCTGCCTGGGACAACTCATGGTGGCCACCGGCCCTGGGTACAGCACCCATACCCACAGATCATGCACGTAACCTGGGCTTCATCCTAGACTCCTCCCTCTCGATGACCAGACAAGTCAAAGCAGTCTCATCTTCATGCTTCAACGTCCTTCGCATGCTCAAAAAAATCTTCCGTTGGATCCCCTCCGAAACAAGAAAGACAGTCACCCACGCACTGGTCACTAGCAGACTGGATTATGGAAACACCCTCTACGCAGGTACCACAGCCAAACTACAGAAAAACCTCCAACGCATCCAAAACGCCCCAGCCAGACTCATATTGGACATCCCCCGTCAAGCTCACATTTCTGGTCACCTGAAAGACCTCCACTGGCTCCCAGTCAACAAGAGAATAACGTTCCGTCTCCTCACCCACGCACACAAGGACCCGAATGCCTCAACACACGACTGTCCTTCTACACACCCACCCGCCAACTACGTTCATCCAATCAAGCCCTCGCCGCAATTCCGCGCATCCATAGATCCACCATGGGAGGAAGATCCTTCTCCTACTTTGCGGCCAAAACCTGGAATTCTCTCCCCTCTCACCTCCGCCTTACACAGAACCACCTCTCCTTCAGAAAACAGCTAAAAACCTGGCTATTCGATAAATAATGCACACACCCTCCCTCAGGCGCCTTGAGACCCTCTGGGTGAGTAGTGCGCTATACAAATTCCGAACTTGAACTTGAACTTCTCTCTTGATATTTTCCGGTGTAATTTAAGTCTCGGGTGCGGTTGAGGGCTTCACCTGAACCACAGCAGCAACTGCTAGCAACGTTAGATTGGTAGAAAGAGGAAAATGGCACCATATAAGAGTAACAGTAATCAGTTCAGTCAGTCTTTATTCAATCATTTTCCAATCATAAAAGACACAATACATCATAAAAATGTAATTAAAAGGGTAAGACCCTAAAACATGCAATCTTACAAAATTGAATACAAGCATTATCGAAAGACCCTATCAATATTTCAATAAAATAACTTTTAAGAACATTTTCATGTAGAACATTTCATCAGAAATCCAGGGCCGTTTCTACCATTAGGCAAGACTAGGCAGCCGCCTAGGGCGGCAATAGGGGTGAATTTTTTTTTTTTATTTGAAAGCAGTGAGTGCAAGCGCACCTGCTTGTACATGCTGCGCAGCGCACCCTAGCACGGTGGTGTGTGGAGTGGCCGGCGGTACCAGTGTATACACACCTTCTCACTCTGCTCTCTGCTAGTCGCAACTTCCTCCTAATGTTCACGCAGAATCTGCTGCTCACTCTTCTCTCACTGATCCCCACACTGCTCCCCACACTTTCACACACTCACAACCCTCTCCCCCCTCCACCTCCACCAGAAGCGCCTGCATAGCTATTCCGCTGCGCCCCCAGGATCACAGCTCCACCATGGCCTGCTGTTCCTGTGACCCGCCCGACCAGCCCTGTCTTTCTCTGCCCCGGCAGTCCACAAGGCGACAGGTCTACCACCCCAGCCCTTCCAGCCACGGAGCTCCTTTTCCTTTGGAGGCCAAGAATGCAGAGAAAGCACAGCGTCTCAGTGACAGAGGGAGCCGGAAGGGGTGCTGAAATGGGCAGCAGAGGCCTAGCTGTTAATGGTGCAGTGTTGCACCGAGACACGGAAGGGTCCAAATATAGCTCCTTTTTTACTCCACTGGGGCTGTTTTCCTTGATCACAGTAGGGCCCTTGGCACCCTTGCTAAGGCACTAGTAGGCAGGAGGGGGGGGGGGATCTAAATGAGAGGACTGGGACAGCAGCAAGTAGAGAATGGTTTGCAGGTGCATGTGGGAGAGGCAGCAGGGCTCGAGGCAGTAGCAGATGAGAAAGGGGGTGAGAGAGCTGAGCTGAGGAGAAATACGAGAAATCAGGAACTGCTAAAGAGGATTGAGTGGAAGAGAGCAGACCACGCAAGAACCAGGGACACATCTTGTGTATTAGGGAAGCAAGGAAGGGCAATGCAACCTGAAAGAAGCAGGGTGTGAACAGGAAACACTGAAGGGAGGGAAGGCACGCACAGAAGCAGGGAGAAGAGAAGCTAGTGGGGGATGGCAGGCAAGAAAGAAGGGTGAGCAGGACCTGGTGAATGGAGGGCAGGGGTGCTGAAGGAAGAGACACACAATTAAAAGATCCCTCACTTGTAACTTACCTGTATTCACACCGAGCTTGCAAAGCGCGCAGATCCAACTCTGCTTAAAAGAGTTAGTTTCAGCTTTTCATCTTCCTTCGGAGGGTCCATCCATTCCCCCTCCCTTCTACTCATCCATCCACCCCCTTCACCTTTCCATGCACTAACCTCTTGCCCCATTCAACCATACTGTTTCCATTTATCCATCTGTCATTGCATGTGTACATCCGTCCTTTCACACATCCGCCCTTCTTACTTAATATTCCCTAAAGCTGGTATTTCGACTTGCAGGCAGAAGAGGCCCACAAACAACGTATTCACTTTTAAGTGGGGACCAGTTCGCTATTCCATGGGGTCAGTGCTGCTTCTCCTTAAGCTGCTGGAGTGGGGGGTTCCCCATGCCACTGGGGGCACAGCTGAGAGAAGCAGTGAGCTCTGCAGAAAGGAGTATATTAGAGAAGCAGGAGAAGGGGTAAGTGTTGAATTAAGGCGAAAGGTGAGGACCACTGATATCAGGAAGTGATGAAAGGTGAAGGGGAGGCATGGGTTAAAAAAGGGGGAATATTGAGTACTATACGGTCAGTGGAGATAAGACACCAAGAGCAGAGATGAAAGAGGCGATGCGGGAATCATTGAGTGAGAAGGTGGTATGATAGGAAGTATCAGGTGTGTGGGGCCTGTGAACAGATTCAAGCTGGTGAAACAGGAATGACAGGACCTTTTGAATAGTGCCAGGGCAGGGCAGGGGTAGCGCGTGGTTAGAACAACACGGAGTGCTGGAGAAGAGGGACAATTGAGAGAACTACAGAGAGAGTAGTGGGGAGAGACAGAGGAGAAACGCAAGGGAACGAGGAACACTGGAACAGTAGGTGATAGACTCAGGGAGAGTTATGAACCAGTGGAGGGGTGAGAGGTGCAGAGTAGGGAGCTCTAAAGGGAGGGCTCGACACACGAGAGAGGAGTCCATAAACTTCAGAAGAGAGAGTGATGGTAGTTGAAGGGAGGGGGCGGCATTTTTCAATTCTCGCCTAGGGTGGCAAAACACCTAGAAACGGCCCTGCAGAAATCTACAAGAAGGAACCACTGGCCAACTTGTTTTATAATGATGATTCCTGGAGGAGGGATTTTTTCCTTTGCAGTGCCCATGCCCAGCTAAGAAATTTCGCAACGGCTATAACAGTAATCAAAAGCCAGAATTTTTTCTCAACAATGGTGGCAAGAATATTCTGAACTAATTTTTTTTAAAGGAATAGTTTAACTTTGTAGAGCACGGTCAATTGATGCAAGGCAGTCTTTGACTTGGTGTTGCTTGCCAGTGTTGTTGTGTCTTTCCTGAACTCCTTCATAGATGTCAATTCACCAATATACCAGGGGTAGGCAAAGTAAAATCACATGCCCTTTAAACCTGATGATATCACAGAATGACCTCACACATTTTTTACTCTGATGACATTATATGCCGTTTGTCTGTGAAGGCAACATAGGAAGCTACATAACGGACGCAAAGTACAATACATTCCACATCAATGAAATATTTAATAACAAAAAAGGAAACTAAAACAGACAAAGGAGTACTTAAGTTGTCACTTAAACATTACACAGGGAGATGCAAAGATGTGCTATGGGTTAATCATTAACATAGCAATGTTTATAGGTAAAATTCTTCACAATGATCAAATGCACAAGTCACAACTTAAATGGTTAATTAGAACCAGACATGCATACATTAATTCTCAAATGTCCAGGATGAACAATCATATGCCTAGTTACAGCCTCAGGTGTTCAAGCATGCCCAATTACGGTTTCCAGACACGCTCGGTATGCCCAAGCACAACAATCATGCCCAGACACACTCAACACACTTTGACTTGCATCATGCATTCATTTCCACTGATTCGACCTATTATATATAATGCACAGCTAGTTGAAACTTTCCTACAATGGAAGCATCAGAGAGTTCTTGCAATGCACCTCAATCCTGACATGCATGACAGATTAGTTCAACAGTGCAAGACTTCTGCAGAACTCTTGTAATGCATCCATCTGGCTTTGCGCTGTGCTCTGGTTTCAAAATGCTGACACCTGATGAGTCTTAACATCTGTATTGTGGCCCAGAGTACATATTTCTAGTAAAATATTTAGATCTTATTAGGGCTCTCTCAGTGCAGCTGCATTCTGAATTTTTGGGGCACCCTGGTGTCATAGTATGAAATGTAGCAGATGGCTCCTAAAAAACACCTCAATCCTGATTCCATCCTACACAAATATGTCAGGACAGAAACACCCACAGAGCTCTTATGACACAGATCTGTCTTGATTTGAAGAACACCACAGTATCCCAACATTTTTATAAAGCACGTCAAACTCAACTTATAGGTTGTCCGATATGCTAGTATTGAAACATTCATAGAGCTGTCCCACAGTACAAAGCTACTATGTTTGACTTGCAGCACTAAGGCTATAATACCAGTAATACTGTTGGAAAGGTTAATGCAACTGCAACATAAAGTTCCTTTTTTTTTTTCTTCTTTCGTCCTCATTTGCCTCTAAAAACACCATTCCACTTGCACCTTCGAATGGAGTATTGTGCCCTTATTTGCTGGAAACAAGGAAGAAGAAAATATTGGGATTTTTACACTTTGCCGCCCTCGTTTTTTTGAAAACTCCCTCTTCTTCGAAATTCTCTTTCTATCTCTCCAGTCTTTCTCCTTACTTAGAGAGGAGGAAAAGAGAATAGAAGTGCTAGACGAGGCAGGGAAGGCTTAATCATTGGACTTCATTTGTTTGTTGCTCGCACCAATTCAGCATGGGAAACCAAAAGTCATGCTTTCTACACCGCATCATATCCAGCCTGGCGACATACTTGACAGAACGTATCCAATCATCAAAACTGGGAAGGACCACGGCCACCATTTGTTGCCAGCAGTATAGAGTAAAAAATCAACCTTCCCTGTTTTTTTGTAGTTTTTACCAGAGAATCCACACATCCAAAGATAACAAGTAAGACGCTAACCTTAATGTTGATCTTCAACATGCTAGACAAGGCCCTATTCACATCTTTCAAAAATGTCTGGATCTCTGGGCAAACCACGAACATGTGTACATCGTCCTCTCCCATACTGCCACACTTTGGGCAAACTACTTCGCCTCTTCTCCCAAACTTTGATAATCTCTGAGGAGTCCAGTAAGCTCTGTGAATGGAGACAAGAAGATTTCTTCTCAGGTATGCAGGTTTAACTATTTTAAACAACATGGACATAGGGCCCGATGTAGGTAAATCTAATTTACCACTTCATACCGATTCGGTATTTAAGAAGTGGTAAATTAGAGGGGGGGAAATGTAGGTATTTACCGATTCTGTAAATACCGAATCGGTATCCCCCATTGATTCCTATGGGCCTTGAAGCCCATAGGAATCAATGTGGATTACCGAATTGGTATTTACCGATTCAGTAAATTCCGATTGTTGCAAGGGTGCAGGGGGTGTCACTTTGACACCCTCTAGCACCCCAATTCCGGACTTGTGTGCCATGTGGCACACAGACATGCTCTAAGGGCATGTCTGTGTGTCACATTGCACAGGTGTGCATGCACAGATGTGCATGCACACCTGTATTCGGTATTTTACCACCCAATAGGATTGGGTGGTAAAATATCGATTCTTAAAGCCCTGTGGCACTCTGACTTGTGCCAGCTACATCTGCATTTACAGACTCGGTATTTTACTGAGTCTTTATTACCGAATCGGTAAATACAGAATCGGTAAAATACCGATTCTGTAAATGCATGCCCTACATCTGAAAAACTTAATACCGGTCGGAAACGGCCAAATTCGTCCGTTTCCGACCGGTATTAGGGCACCTACATCGGGCCCATAGATGCTTGCCATTGATGTTCCAGCGATGACTCTGGCAAGCATCTTCCCCACAATTCGGTTGCCAAAATGAAGGCTCCATCCTCCAGTTCAACCATCAACCAGTAGATTACTGCAAGCTCATTCTTAAGTACTGTTTTATGCATTAGTCTGCCTTCAAGTTCATTAGATTCTCCTGTTGCCTGGGAACCAGCTCTGCATTTGTAGATATTTGAACCTGGATACCTTGTGATCTGATTGTTGTTTACATAGTTCCCAAGTTATCAAGGGCCCGATTCACAGAACTAACTTAAGACAAAATCCTAAACTTACTACTTTTGGTATTCACAGAATGGATTTACAACTACTAACTTTACGTCTGCACTCGGGCTGGAAATTCCGGTCCGAAGGCAGAGCTTCTGTCCCAGAGGCGGAGCTTCCGGCCCAGAGGCGGAGTTTCCAGCCCAGCGGTAGGACTTCCGGCCCAGAGGTAGAGATTTCGGCCATGGCTAAATCCCCACCTCTGGGCCGGAAGCCCCACCTCTGAGCCAAAAGCTCCGCCTCCAGTCTGGAAGCTCCGCCTCTGAGCCGGAAGCTCCGCCTCTGGGCCGGAATTCCCGGCCCGAGCGCGGACGTAAAGTTATAGTTGTAAAACTATTCTGTGAATACCAAAAGTAGTAAGTACATTCTGTGAATACCAAAAGTAGTACGTTTAGGATTTTGTCTTAAGTTATTTCTGTGAATTGGGCCCCAAGTGTCCATCTTGAATTATATGCTCCCATCTTGTTAAACCTGCCTCTTTCAATGGTACTGCTAATATATCTTTTGTCCATTCTGGTGAACCAGGAGAATCTCAAATAGAGGCCAGTAGGATATAATATGATATTTTCAGAGCTTTTTTAACCTTATACCAAGTCTCGGCCAGCCCCTTCAAGATCTTTAACTTGACTTTTTTAAAGTACTTGGGGTCTGCATATTTAAACATAAACGCAAAACAAGCATTTGCAATGCAATAGGTCTCGCATTAGGAAAGTTTGAGCTATTGGTCTTGTAAATGACATTTTTTATATTTATGTGTTGGTTTTGAAAATAGCTTTGTCATTTACAATGCCAATAGTTTCGCAAATGTGACACCTATAACCTGGGGTTGCACTGAGTGATGCTGTAGTGGTGCTGAATGGTGCTGTGGTGGTGCTGAGTGGTGCTGTGGTGGTGCTGAGTGATAATGTGGTGGTGCCGAGTGGTGCTGTGGTGGTGCCGAGTGATGCTGTGGTGGCGCTGAGTGATGCTGTGGTGGCGCTGAGTGATGCTGGGGTGGCGCTGAGTGATGCTGTGGTGGTGCTGTGTGATGCTGTGGTGGCCTTGAGTGATACTGGGGTGGCGCTGAGTGATGCTGGGGTGGCGCTGGGTGATGCTGTAGTGGTGCTGAGTGATAATGTGGTGGTGCTGAGTGATAATGTGGTGGTGCCGAGTGATAATGTGGTGGTGCTGAGTGATACTGTGGTGGTGCTGATTGATGCTGGGGTAGCGCTGAGTGATGATGTGGTGATGTAGAGGGCAGAAAGGCACAAAAAACAAGTCTAACAGAGGGCAGAAAGGCAGAAAAACAAGGGAAAATAACAGAGGGCACAAAAAACGAGTCTAACAGGGGGCAGAAAGGCACAACAAGAATTAGGTGGACGACGGAAGCGAGAGTAGCACAACTAGAGGGAGTGGGAGCAGGAGGGGGCAACAGACGGGTGTGGGAGTAGCGGGTGGGGAGGAAGGGAAAATAAGGACGAGCTCAAGGGAAGACGCACACGAAAAAGAATGGAGAAGGGCAAGTGGTGGAAAACAACTTGTAGGACACAAAGGGGCAAACGCTAGCGCTTATTTTGTAAAAGGCAGAAAAATCGCTTTGCCACACCAGCTTACGCACTATTTACACAAAAACGTAAAAACATTGTGATCCCGCAGATGCTTATTAGGAGAATCGGAGTGTATTTAGGTGTAAATAAAAGCACCATAAAATGACATATGGTACCATAATGCTAGAAAGCCATCAAGAATTAGGTGGACGACGGAAGCGAGAGTAACACAGCTGGGGGAGTGGGAGAGGGAGAGGGCAATAGACATGGGTGTGGGAGTAGCTGGTGGGGAGGAAGGGAAAATAAGGACAAGCTGGAGGAAGCAAGAGGAGCTTGAGGGAAGACAAGTCGGATGGGGTGGGGGGCGGGGGAGAAGGGGAGTGAGCGAGTGGGAGGGAAGCGCTGGCTCTCGGCATTGCGTTGGCCTTTGAAGTGAAGCTCTCGGAGGCAGGCGGCTCGGCGCGGCAAATGGCAAGCGCGTGCACGAGCACATGCACTCGACGTAATCCGCCTGGTGGTTTCACAGCTTGGTTTGCCCTCAATACTCTCGTCCTATTATCCCTTGCGGGATTAATAGGACGAGACCTAACAACAGGTGATGGACAGAATGCAGAACAATGTCATACACTGGAGTCAAGCTATCCTGGCTGAAGACGGCTGATAGCCAGAAACTGGTCCTAGGATGCTTGATTCCGGTCCAGGAAAGACATGGTTTGACAGTTGGGGCTGGACTGTTCCCATGAGGCACAGGGTCAAGGCTGATTTGCATATGGCCATGTCTGAACTGGGGTGGTGTGGAGTGCAAAAAAACGATGGATTTAGGCCCAGATCTCTGTACTGGGGTGAATGTATGACATTCTTCTGCATTCTGTCCATCAATTGTTGTCTTTGCATTTGTCACCCCGAGTGGAATGGGTATGCTCAGACGTGAGTCACATGCTCTCCAACCACTGGAGTCAAGCTATCCTGGCTAAAGACGGCTGATAGCCAGAAACCGGTCCTAGGATGCTTGATTCCGGTCCAGGAAAGACATGGCTTGGCAGTTCGGGCTGGACTGTTCACATGAGGCACAGGGTCAAGGCTGATTTGCATATGGCCATGTCTGAACTGGGGTGGTGTGGAGTGCAAAAAAACGATGGATTTAGGCCCAGATCTCTGTACTGGGGTGAATGTATGGCATTGTTCTGCATTCTGTCCATCAACTGTTGTTTTTGTATTTAAACAAAAAGCCACATTTTCCCCTTGACTCCTGCCTCAACATTACTCCCAATAGTCTCCCAATCTTGGATGGTGTGGGTATTTTTAACAACATTTTCCCATTCTAGGGCCTTTACTTGACCAAATAAAACTACTAATCTGGCTTTGCATCTTTTTTAAGCCATTCCTTTTCAAAGGGGAGGGGAATTGCGTCAAATAAAAAAGTGAGTTTTGGAAGGATTATCATTTTCACTAAATTTACACGACCCAACAGAGTGAGCTGAAGATGAGACCAGATTTTTAAAAGTCCACTGACTTCTTTCTTTACTTTTTCAAAGTTTACTTTAGTTGTTTTGGTAATATCCTGTGATATCATGACTCCTAGATATCTCATTTACTTCTGCTAGCGGCATCTCCTACCTCCAAATTCCAAGACATAGTCTCCGTCTTATTATTATTAATACCATAACCCGAAATCTTCCCAAAGTCCGCCGTCAAGGTCATGATACGACTCAAGGTCTTTTGTAGGTTGGTTGTGTAAATGAGGATGTCATCAGTGTATAGGCCCAACTTCTTACTCCAGCCATCATATTGAAAAGGTACAATGTCCGGATCCTCCCTAATTTTTCTAGCTAGGGGCTCAATATAAAGATTGAATAAGAGCGGTGATAAGGGACAACACTGTCTCGTTCCCCTAATGATAAGGACAGGATCAGTCAAAGAGCCATTGACCAGGACTGTAGCTTCTGGTGCCGCATAGAAACCCGCCAAAGCCCTAAAGAAATCTAGCCCAAGATTTAGAGACTTTGCCACTCCTTGTAGGGAGACCCAGTTAACCCAGTCAAATGCCTTAGTGGCATCCAGTGCCACCATGGCAAGCGGGAGCTCATAAACAGTCACCAGGTCTATGGAGCCTATCAATGTATAGGTCAGTTCTTTCAGGGATCTACCGAGTATAAACCCTTTTTGGTCTTCATGCACCAGCTCAGTCATTCACCCATTTAACCTATCAGCGAAGATTTTTACGAAGATCTTGTTGTCGCAATTTAAAAGCGATATTGGCCGATAGGAATCGCAACTTCTGGGGCACTTTTCTGGCTTCAAAATTAGCGAGATAGTAGCATGCATCCAAGAGACCCGCATCTTGGCCCCTTCAAAATACAAGCTGTTAAAATGTTTACTATATTAGGTATTAGTACATTTGCCAAAGCTTTGTATACTTCATGGGGCAAGCCATCGGGTCCGGGAGCCTTCCCCCTCTTAGCCTCTCTTATAGCTAGATCTACTTCCTTTGCGTTAATCTCCCCGTTCAGCTGCCTACTCTTATCTGATGAAAGGGGGTTAGTGCAGCCTTGCCCTAGCCATACTCCCACCTCTTCTTCAGTAGGTTTCAGCTCTTCTTGGTAGACTTTACTGTAATGACTGTGAAAAGCTTGCTCAATCCCATGCATAATATCCAGCTAAAGTAAAACCACGACCTAATAGCTTTAGTTTAGCCACTAGCCATCTTCCAGCTTTATCTGAGACATAGTCTTCTATACTAATTTGTGTCCTTCTCTTCACTAAAATCTCCACCCCCTTTGTTACGGCTGATTGGGTTGTGCATACTGCTTGGGCAATCTACTTTTTGGCCTGAAATAGTTCGAAACCTTCCTTCTCTGTCAAGTGCGTTTCCTGCCCAATGATAATCTGGGCCGTACAGTCCTTTAAATATTGTAATATTCTTATCCGTCTTCCACATACCCTAAGGCCATTAACATTCCCCGAGAGGATTTTTATTATATTCTCTCACTTCTTACCCATCCCCTTTAGGCTCCACAACTGCATTACTGAGGCTTTAGAGGTTTTAGAGGATCTTTTTTTTCTTTTTTCTCTCCCACTGCCCCCCTCCCACGAAAAACTCTTCCCTAACTCTTCATGGCTCAAGGCCATAATGGTGTGTCCCCCAGAGGAAATGTGTAAACCTAATGTGTATTTGTACATGAGTGAAATGCTCTAAGAAATGTTTTTAACACAATTGTTTACTTTTATTAAACACCCTAAAATTAGGGTAGCTTTTCAATGTCCAATCAGTAGTAATGTAGTAGTAATTGTGATAGTAATAGTAAAGAAGGAATGCCCTCAATCCTATTAACAAGTGACTAGCCTCGAGGTTGCAGGCTCTTGATAAAGTCATCTACCTTTTCACCTGAGTGGAAGATGTGCATCTCGTTATTTAACATCACTTTCAGAAATACCGGAAATCTCAGCTCGACTGGTGCGCCCAATCTTTTCAGTGTATCAATCCTTTGCCCCAGCTCCCATTGACTGTTGGAGGTAGCAATAGAGACACCTGGCCTGAACTCATATTTAATTCCATCTACCTCAATTGATTTCATACCCAAAGCTTTGGACAGAATTTTCTCTTTTAGCACATATGTTAGAAAATTGAGTATGATTTTCCTGGGCTTCGACCTATTAGTATTGAGTCTGAAAGTATCTCTATGAAGCCGCTATATGTCTTTCTCAATCTCTTCTTCTGACTCTTCCATCTGTAGCTCATTCTTGATCAGTGTGACTACGTAAGCTTTTATGTTGTCCCCCTCTCTGCCTTCCGGAACTTTCAAGATTTTCAAATTGTTCCATCTCCGGAAGTTTTCCAATCTTTCGACTCTGTCTTGCTGCTCCCTTTCTACTGATTTTAATTTGTCTATTTCAGCGCAATTTGCCTGTACTGTTTCCCGAAGCTCTTTAACCTCGCTTTCTAACCTTGTTGTTCTATTACTGAGATTGTTCATCTTCCTTTCCAGCACTTCAAATCTATTTTAAATTTCAGCGGTTAAGGCTACTAGGAGTGATCCGACTGATGGGTTCTCCTTCTCAAAATGCTTTAAGTTCTGCTCTGGGTCCTTTGTGTTGGGATCTAGGCCTTTTGACTTTCCTAGAGTTTGTTGCTTACCCGCACAATCATCAGGGGGAGTGTAGTTAAAATTTGATACCTATTTGGGGACATATCTTTCCCCAATCCGTCTTGTCCAACACATCTGATCCGTCGGGAGTTATCACCTGTT
The DNA here is from genome assembly GCF_964263255.1 of Lissotriton vulgaris. Taxonomy (NCBI): domain Eukaryota; kingdom Metazoa; phylum Chordata; class Amphibia; order Caudata; family Salamandridae; genus Lissotriton; species Lissotriton vulgaris. The sequence continues at coordinate 245,415 of NW_028249215.1, forward strand.
TCATATCTTTCTCTTGGCGACTATTTGTCCCTGCCATTTTACGATCACCCAAAATCAGCGTTTTAGGTAATACTTTGAAATAAGTCTTAAGAGGTTGAGTAATTTTAACCTTTAGCTCCGGAGTATGCTTTTTTATCAATATCTTTTTATTTTGCTTGACTTTAGGCTGAAAAGGTGATAATCTCTTCACCATTTTGTTTAATTTTTCAAAAGTAGTGCCTGGACCCTCAGACACCCCATCCTCTTCCTCCTCCTTCACCCTATTCTCTCCTTTCAAAACAAACTCCCAAGGGGTTGAAGGTTCCAGGGCCACCCAATTTTTTCCCTTCCCCAAGCTCCGAAGCGCGTATTTCGAAATCCCCTCTGCTAAAGCACTCCCACTAGCCACCTTCCTCCTACCTTTATCAGTCTCACCGCTGGTTTCCAAATCGGGGCTGTCCACTTGACCAAGCTCTCCTTTCTTTCCTTTCAGGCGGAAGACTGGACTTTGCCTGTCTTCTAGCTGGTTCCTGATCTCGTCCAGCTACTCCTCCTTCCTGGAAATGCTCTCGGCAGCAATCCCACCACTGCAGCTTCCACGTCCTCTTTCCCCCAAAAGGGAATTCTTGCGGCCACACCTCTCCACCTGCGGAGCTCCAGGGACGCTTTGCTCCAAGCCTGCTCTGAATGCCTCCACACCACGAACAAAAAGAGTTGGCAAACTGAACTACTGGGGCACAGCAGTTCAATTTCTATCCTCGTGTCTGCGCCTTTAGACGATATATTTAGAAAATAAGAGTTCCTTCACTCATTTTCGTTGTAAACCATCAACGCTGTGGGGACTCTCCTGCGACCCCCTACTCGCAGGCTGCCATGTTTTCCGATCTGCTTTAACGGGTTTGAGTGACTCTTGTGAGAGGGCAACATAAAGTTCCTTGTGTATGCGTCTGTACGCTGTGGCCACAAGCATTTCAGCAGTACACACATTAACTGCACAATCTGTTTTACTTTTTAATGCAGCCTCTCGCATGCAGGTTTACCTACATCTCTTTCCCTGGATATTAAACCCCTTATACTACTGTATTGGGATTTAACTAGTAAACTACAGGTGAACAGTTATTCACAACATGAACAGGTCATATCGCTATCACCAATTTCCCCCAAGTTCTCAATACTGGGATTTCACTGCTTGGTACAGCTCCGCAAGGAGTGCTTATTTAGAGTCGGCAGTTGCAGGTGGGGCCCACAGGCACTAATTTTTAGGTCTCGCTGGTGTTATTAGGTCTCGCTGGTGTTAGCAGCGCATAGCGCTGCTCCATGCGAAATACCTATTGTTGTGGGTTTGCCGGGAATGGCGGACAGGGGATGGTTACGCGCTTTTCCTTGGCGATTTGACCTCGTGGGCGCGCACGCCCAGCCCGGAGCCGTGCATATCTCCTGTCCCACATTCACAGCCTCTCTCAATCGAGCGCAGACAGAGCCACACTCACGCATGCACACACACACACACATACATCCACGCAGGCACATCAGGACGCACTTACACAGACACACAGCCCCACATGTAAACATGCACAGCTAACAGACACACAGTCACACATATACATACACACGCACAGCTACACACGCGCACACACACAGCTACACCCACACACGCACCCCCCCCCACTCCCCTCCCCACTCACCGGGCTCTTTTCTTGTTTTAAGAAAGGCAAGAAGTTCCGCCCCTGCATCCATGGCCTGAAGTTACCGAATGCTGCTGGCATGGCACCTAGCCCGCCACTCAGTGTGGATAGTGGTTGCTACTCCCAGACGCTGTGTGGGGTGGAGTCAACCACAGTCTGGGTCTGCCACTGCTTCTTTCCTTATCGCTTCTGAGACAGCGTGCGACTGTGCGACCATCAGGCGCGCATGCGCCATCTTCGGGGCACGTCTATTCCTTGCGCAAGCCTGTTGAGGCACACGTTGCTCAGTACCCCAGTGCGCATGTGCAGTGTGCGTGAGCTGGCCCATTGTGCCGTCTCCTGTCGCATTTTCCGTCCCGGCTCACGTTCAATCGTTTTTTGCCTGACTTGTGGTCTTGTGGAGCCTTCCCCCATCGCATAAATTCTGCTCCTTGTGATCGCTGCCGGCATTCGTTCTGTAGCACCAGCAGCGAGGTATGGGGCCGAACCTCGGTAGTGAACGGTGGGGTGGTGGTATAGCCTGTTTATGTTGAACTCGCAACATTGGTCTGAGGATGTCACCTGGCACCTCGGGACCCACAGAACTGAAGAGATCGTGGGACTAGACTGAGTTCATGACAGATACAGGGGCACCCGAGGCCGAAGGGATGCGAAAGTGAAGGCGTAAATCACAGAGCGTCACGTGTAGATGCTTGGGGAACTGGTGTAGCAGAAGGACACCTCTGCGGCTCGGAGAGGTTGCATAGCGAGGGTAGTTTAAGCAAGTGGGTTTTAAGCTCTTCAGAAGTGCAGAATACGTTTTTACCCTGCTGCAGCATCGCTCCACACTACTCAAAATGAATACACCATCTGTGTGCGGGTGCAGAGGTGTCAGTGGCCCAGCATCGGCCATTGCAACCAGCCACCTGATGAGATCATGAAAGCAACGTGGGTGTCACTGCTAGAGCTTTGGACCTACTGCCCGTCACATATTATCATTACTCTAGTAGTAAAAGCCTTAGTTTTCAACGTGAGAGGTGGAGCGCAGTGATTACTTAGTTTATTCACCCAGATGGCTCCTGCAGCCTCCTACTTGTCTGGCGTCGTTTGTGATTTGGCTGCCCTTTTATTCTTGGGGATACTGTATTGTAGCCCGTCTTGTTAAGCTTGCTGACCCATAAGCACCTGGGAATGTTGGTGAGGCTGTTGTCTCGTTTGTTAATAGATTTCAGGGACGGAGCAGGAGCTTAAGCAAAACCTAAAAATTTAGTTAATCTTCCGCAGTGCTGGAGCACATTACAGGCTTTGGCCATGCTAAAGCTGAAAGTCCGGCCTCCTTTGATGACACAGTCTTACGACAGAGAAAACTGACAGAGTAGTAGGGGATAATGTGAGAATTGTTTTTGGATGTATCTTAGTACTTAACAATGCAAGGCGCGTGGCAGATGCAGAGTGGTTTGAAAAGGTAACTTTTCTGAATGTTAAGTTTTCCTTTCTCTTGTTACTAAGCGACTACAATCGTTTCATTCCACATCGTGTTGATAGTCTATTACAAAGTACGTGCATGCTTTTTCATTTTGACTAATTTATTGGTGCTGTGAAGCCATTTATAAGTCTGTCTCTCTCTCCCAAATGCTTTAAGGTAAAATGCAGTACTGTCTTTTCTTTCTAGTTCGCAAACAATATATGAGGGGGGAGGGGGAACCCACACAGTTGTATACATACCGTAAAAGGCGATTTCTCCGCGTTCTAAACAAAAATTTGGGCCTGGCACTTATCTATACTAATATAATAAAGAAAGAGCTCAAACCTTTGAGGCGGGTAATCTCAGGAACCACAGCACCAATCACAACACCCAATACAGCGTTGGAAAGGGCAGTTGCAGCAGAAGGACATAGGCTATGCAGACGCCCACCATATACATTTAAAAGGTAAAAGAACCGTGCCAGCAAAGTAGTCCCTTGTGGGCGTGTCTGCATTGTGCTGTGGGCGTGTGCTGGGGGCGTGACAAATGCTGGGGGCGTGTGGTACGTTCCGCCCTTCATGCCATGTCTCATATTGTGTGCTAATCCCACCCTTATTCCTTAACATACCCCAACACCCTTAAACACTAACCCATCTTAACCCTATAAATATACCCGGTATACCAAAACCCAAACCTATCCCTAAACCCTAAAAATATCCCTGTACCCCAAAACCCAAACCTAGCCCTGAACCCTATAAAAACCCCTGTACCTCAAAACTCAAACCTACCCCTGAACCCTAAAAATACCCCTGTACCCCAAAACCCAAACCTAGCCCTGAACCCTAAAAATACCCTGTACCCTAAAACTCAAACCTAACCCTGAACCCTAAAATACCCCTGTACCCCAAAACCCAAACCTAGCCCTGAACCCTAAAAATACACCTGTACCCCAAAACCCAAACATAGTCCTAAACCCTTAAAATACCCCTGTACCCCAAAACACAAACCGACTCCTAAACCCTAAAAATACCCCTGTACCCCAAAACCTAAACCTAGCCCTGAACCCTAAAAATACCCCTGTACCCCAAAACCCATACCTATCCCTAAACCCTAAAAATACCCCTGTACCCCATAACCCAAAACTATATCTGAACCCTTAAAATACCCAAACACCCCAAAACATATACCTCAGTACGACAAAACATATACCCCTATACCCATACTTACCTTATCCAAACATTAAAAAAACATGCTTTTACCATTCATGCATTTACAATGAATTTCGTTTTAAATGTATGCGTGGTAAAAGCATATCAAATGTAATGCCATGCGTTATAATGGCATTGCGGAGTCATGGTACTTTCGTAATGAAAGTGTGCAGAGTGATGGTATGCGGAAAGAAAGTTACGGAATAATGGGTGTTTACCCTCCCCCGGTAAGTACATTTTTTCACCACCCATTTGAAAAATGCACAGGTCTCTCTCATTGATGGCCAGCACCGACATACACTTTTAGACACACTTCCCCGCAACTTTAGAGCTGGGGAGCTACGTTCGAATCTCGGCATCAGCTCAACATCCTGTGATTCCACGCAAATCGCTTTGTCTCCCCGTGCCTACCACAAATGAATGTGTTCTTCTGTAATGTAAATTCTGCTCATGCCATGTTGTCGAGTTCGCGCTACATAATATTGCAAGGAAAAATAAAGTAGGGAAACTCGAGTTTACACACTACTGACCGCGCACTCTTAAGTGCATCAGCAGTACACTGTGAATCGGAACGTTTCACAGGCCTGTCACAGTTAAGAAATGCTATCAAAACGAAATCCTACAAAACAATATACCACTGGCCGGCAGCAATTCATACCCGGGCAACGTCGGGAAGGGCTGCTAGTTCTTTTATAAAGTAACCGGTGGCCACAAGTGTTTTCTACACTTATCCAGTATTGGGGTATCTTTCATAGATTCACATGCCTGAATCATTCCCCGGCGTAAAAGCGGGAGTCCCACAGTAAATATAAAAGCAGTGCCAAAAGCACTTTGTAGTAGTAGGCCCTAGAAAAGGCCTGAGGCCTATATTATAGTAGCCTATCTACATCATTATGCTAAAAAGACCAAAGTCTTTGCTCCAACCAACCAGCTTACAGCACCCTCTAGAACCTTCCCTGCAGAGCCAGCTCTCCTCAGATTTTCACCGCACGTTGTGTGGAAGGGAGTCTCCCTGAGTCTTGACTCAGTTTTTTCTTCAGAGCTTCAAGGTGTCTGATAAGAAGGCCTTATTTAGACCTTGCAGAACCTGCGAGAAGAATAGGGTCCATGACCAGCATAAGGACTGCATTTATTGCCTTTATCCCAAACATGAGGCAAAAAACTGTAAGATCTGCCGTACCTTCCCTTCTAAGACCTTAAGGGATAGGGAGGCCAGAGTCCTTTTGTGGCTTAAATCCTCTTCCACGGATGATGATGATAGAGCTTCTACCTCTAGCAAGAGGGCGAGGTCTCAAGAGGATAAGGCAAGTGAGGGGAGAAAGCATGCTAAAACCTCCCACTCCACTTCAGGCTCTTCACAGAGATCCCAACATTCTGTCTCTGGAGCCTCAGCCACCAACGATCCTGCAAAGAAAACTATGAGTAAGACTTCTACTGTCTCCTCTCCAGTGACTACTGTCTCTACTTCAACCTCTTCTTCTATGGATATGATATCCACTGCATCTATTACTGCTCCTATTGTGTCTACAAAGATTTGTATTGTGGCAAAAAGAACTCTATCCCGTCGACGACGAGCCCATCTTCAGTTACTCTGTCGACGACGATCCCGTCGACGATCGTCCCATCGACGGTGGCTCCATCGACGAAGTCATCGACGCCGCCGTTATCGACTGTCTTGTCGACGAAGAAGGCATCGACGTCTATCCCGTCGACGACGAGCCCGTCTTCAGTTACTCCGTTGACGACGATCCTGTCGTCGATCGTCCCGTCGACGGTAGCTCCATCGACGTTGAATCCATCGACGACGGTCCGTCGACGTCGAGCCCATCGACGACGGTCCCGTCGACGGCAAAACCATCGACGACGATGCCTTCGTCATCGATCTCGTCGACGATAAACCCGTCGACAACGGCATCTTTTCAGCAGGTGGATGCACCTTTGTCACTGGTGCCATCAAAACTGATGGAATCAGCTTTGCTGAAGCCTATCGCTGGGAATCAGGCTTTTTGTACGCCAATTTCAACAAAAAACTTTCAACTTGTGTCTTACAAGAGTCAACAAGGTACATATATATCGCCACTTATGCCCTCTCATCTTCTAGAATCTTATGCCGATGATGAAGAGGATGATTTTGAGGACAATGATAATGAAGGTGCTTTTGGTGTGGCGCGTCACCCATCCGACCTCATCATCAAGTGCCAGGATGATGATGAAGACGAATCCTACGCTGAGCACTACTACCAGGAGGATATCATAGTGCCTCATACATTGGAACATCAGAGACGGCCTAGGGTCCCAGAAGTCACTCAATTACCGCCTACCTTGATACAAGACTTACAGGCTATGCTGGCGGATTATAAGCAACGTTTTCCGCCACAAATGCCTCAACCTAGTACTACTGTTCCTCCTCCACAACATCCACTGGTTTCTCCAGTCGTGGAAACCCCGCCACCGGTATTGCCTCCGCAAACTCCGGACACGTCATCGGAAGAGGAAGTAGAAGATGGAGAGTTGCCTAACGTACCTTCATCAGACCCATGGGATGAATACGTTATCCCCATGCCATCCCCTCCGACTCCACAGCCTTCAGATTCACCGCCTGAAGATGTAGGTGGGTTTCACAACCTGATGCAGAGAGCATCAAACAGATTTAAGCTCCCGGTGACAGTGGAACAAATAGAGTGTTTTCTCCATGATTTTAAAGAGGAAACAAAGAAGGTGTCTAGAGCCATTCCTATCATTGAATATATTTGGAAGGAAGGCATAAAGATAATGAAAACCCCTGCATCTGTGCCTGCTGTGTTGCCAAGAATTGAAAAGAAATATCATGCTCCGCTCACTAGTCCGGCGTGCCTTATTGGTCATCCACGCCCGGATTCAGTAATCTCTCAAGCAGGACAACAAAGGTCGAAGAACCCAGCTACCCCTATTTCTACTCCACCTGATAAAGAGGGGCGACGCTTAGACCTTATTGGGAAAAAGTTTTCCACCATGGCTGCAGCATTAATCAGAGTGGCAAATTCTTTGGCGATTATTGGGCGCTATGATCGCCAAATGTGGTCCGAAATGGCTGGCTTCATAGAGCTGTTACCAGAGGACAAGAGACAAGAAGCCAGAAAAATTCTAATGGAAGGAGAGCGTGCAGCGGAGGAATCCATCGACTGCGCACTAGATATGGCAAACACAAATTTCAGGTTAAAGAACTAAAAAAGTCCCAATACCACTCAACTAATAAGAACCTTTTACTGTATTTGCCATGTATCTCAAAGTGCCACAATCAATTCAAAGTAAGTACCATGTAAGCAATTAAAAACATATTATAAACAAATTAAGAACCCTGAACAGTGTATGTGTTATAAAAGTATACAATTTATTATAATAACATTAAAACAAATTAATAACGAAATCACAGTTGTTGTAGTAGTCTACTACAACAACTGTGATTTCGTTATTAATTGTTTTAAATCAAATTGTGAATTTTTTTATTGGTTTTTATATCATATGTGATTTTGGGTACTATCGTTACGCTGTACAACAAAAATTGTTTTAATGTTATTATAATAAATTGTATACTTTTATAACACATACACTGTTCAGGGTTCTTAATTTATTTATAATATGTTTTTAATTGCTTACATGGTACTTACTTTGAATTGATTGTGGCACTTTGAGATACATGGCAAATACACTAAAAGGTTCTTATTAGTTGAGTGGTATTGGGACTTTTTTAGTTCTTTAACCTTATTTCTCCTTGTCCCTAATTGCACTATAAAGGAGGCCTCCTTTTCTTTTTTTTTTGCAAACACAAATTTCAGACAGTTAGCAGGGGCAGCTGTCCTGAGACGTCAAGGGTGGTTGAAAGCCACTACCTTTCGTCCAGAAGTTCAATTGAAAGTACTGGACATGGCATAAGACGGAGAGTCCCTCTTTGGGAAGCATGTCGATGAGGCTCTCCAAGCGATTAAAAGAGATACAGATACTGCAAAGTGGCTAGAGTCATTGCAGTATAAAAGAGGATCGTTCAGAGGAGCAAGAGGACGAGGTTATTCATCCAGAGGAAGTTATTACCAGCAAGGCAGGCAATATCAGCAGCAATACTGCCAGAATTATCAGTTCTCATATCGACAATCTGGATCGGCTGGTTTCTCTCGCCAAGGAGGAAGAAGGCGCACAAATAATCAAGGACGAGACAATCACAAGAAACAGTGAGGTCAATTGGGCGCCACCTTTAGTCCCCTACCTTCCTGTGGGCGTGAAGACATCTGCCTTCCAACAGCAATGGCATCATATAACAACGGATCGGTGGGTGTTAGACTTGGTCCAGCATGGTCACACCCTAGAGTTCATCACCAAACCTCCAACAACTCCGCCCAGGGGTCCCCCTCCCCCTCGTCTTCACTTATTGTTCAAGGAAGTGCAAGCTATGCTTCTCAAGAACGCAATAGGGAAGGTTCCAAACCATCAGAGAGGGGCAGGTTTCTATTCCCGTTTTTTCCTCATAAAAAAGAAATCAGGGGAATGACGACCGATCCTAGACCTGCGCAATCTGAACAGATATCTCAAGAAGCAGGGATTTCGAATGGTCACCCTCTCGGACATTCTCAGTTGCCTCAACGAGGGAGATTACATGGCTTCCTTGGACATGGAGGATGCATACTTCCACATCCCAATCCACCCAAAACATCGAAAGTACCTCAGTTTCACTGTTGCTGGCGCCCATTATCAGTTCAAAGTTCTCTCATTTGGCCTCAAGTCGGCCCCAAGGATTTTCACGAAGTGCCTGGCTCCTGTGGCAGCAGCTCTTCGGGCAGCAAAAGTACAGGTCTTCCCGTATTTGGACGACTGGCTAGTCAAAGATCCATCAGAAGCCTAAGTAAAATCCGACATTACAATATGCCGCAATCTCTTCACATCGCTAGGCCTCACAATCAACAAGAGCAATTCTCAATTGAATCCAAGACAAAACCTGTTATTCCTAGGAGCTTGTTTGGACACAGTAGAATGCAAGGCATTCTTGTCTTGAGAGAGACAGCTCCAACTGCAGGCGTTGGCCATAAAGCTGTCAAGAAAAAGGTCACTTTCAGTTCGCCTATTTGCATCACTTCTGGGGATGTGTTCTTCGGCCATCAACCTCATTCCATTGGCGCGTCTAAAGATGCAGCCATTACAGGAGGAGCTACATCGTCAATGGCATCAAGCGACAGGTTCTTTCGAGGACACCATCACAATCACCAACAGGATGGTGCATGCACTTTAATGGTGGTCTCAGCTCAGCAATCTGGAACAGGGGCTCTCATTCTTGCAGACTCCTCCGGATTTTATTCTGACGACGGATGCGTCCATGGAGGGCTGGGGCGGTCATCTCCAGGACTTGCAGGTGCAAGGAAAATGGTCTCAACAGCACAAAAAATGCCACATCAACAGTCTGGAGTTGAAAGCCATATGTCTGTCTCTTCAAGCGTTCCTCCCCAGGATAGCAGGATCCTCGGTCCTGGTCAGAACGGACAACACCACAAGCATGTTTTATATAAACAAGCAAGGGGGAACGAGATCAGCAACGTTATCCAGGGAAGCCCAAGAGTTATGGCAATGGTTAACAGTTCACAACATAACTCTCAAGGTGGAACACGTCAGAGGCCTCTACAACACCTTGGCAGACAAAATGAGCAGGTCCTTGTCAGATTGCCACGAGTGGGAACTGGACAACAACCAGTTAAACTATGTGTTTCAGAGATGGGGCAAGCCGAAGTTGGATTTATTTGCAACCCAACAGAACAAGAAATGCCGGTACTACGCCAGCAGATACCCTCAACAGGGGTCAAGGGGGAATGCCCTTTCGATGCGATGGTCAGGGGGCTATGCATACGCTTTTCCTCCGATCCCTCTGATTCCACGAGTGGTGCACAAGATGAAGTTGGAGAGTTGTCGCCTTCTCCTAATTGCTCCCAAGTGGCCTCGCCAGTATTGGTTTCAGGAACTCATGCTACTTTCTCAGGAACCACCGATCAGACTGTTGGTAATCCCAACGCTACTGTCACGCAACGAGGGTCAGGTACTTCACCCAGATCCTCAATCGCTGAAATTGCACGCATGGCTCCTAACTTCCTAGAATTCGAACATCTCCAAATTCCTCAGGACTGCCGAGACATTTTAAAGAAAGCAAGAGCCCAGAGTACATTAAAAACGTATTGTCTCAAGTGGAAGCGTTTCTGCGCATGGTGCATCTCTAGTGCTTTACACCCTATAGAGGCACCAGCAGAGGAAATATTACCCTATTTATTGCATTTAGCACAATCTGGTCTATCTTTTTCGTCAATAAAGGTCCACTTAGCGGCCTTATCCAGGTACAGAAAGATGGCTAACACTCAATCACTCTGCTCTTCATCGCTAATCAAACAATTTATGAGGGGTCTGTTCCGGGCTTATCCTCCAGTGAAGCCCTCACCACCGGAATGGGAGCTCATGCATGTTCTATCACAGCTGATGAAGCATCCGTTCGAGCCCATCCATAGAGATGACCTAAAGTTCTTGACAGGGAAGGTTGCTTTATTACTGGCGCTAACCTCCACACGAAGAGTGGGAGAAATTCAAGCCTTCACCATAAAGATGCCCTTTTTGCATTTCTCCCAGGACTATGTCACTTTGCGGACGAATCCAACGTTCATACCGAAAGTGCCTTCCCAGTTTCATCTAAATGAGCCCGTCAAGCTGAAAGTTTTCTTTCCAAATCCTTCAACCCCGGCTGAAAGAACATTGCATTCTTTGGACATCAAACAATGCTTAAAGTTCTATCTTCAGAGAACCAAGACTTTGAGAAAGTCAGATCAACTGTTTGTAGCTTATGGCAAGACTACATTGGGAAAAGCGGTCACTAAAGCTACAATTTCAAGATGGATAGCATCCGCTATTCAATTCTGTCACATCAAGGCTAATCGAACATTGACAAGGTCTGTTCGATCTGATTCCACAAGAGCTGCTTTGTTTGCAGGAGTGACGCTTGAGAACATTTGCCGTGCTGCGACGTGGAAGAATGTCCACACGTTTACAAGACACTACTGCCTGCAATCAGCAAATCAGGATGATGCGGCAGTGGGCCAAGCTGTTTTACGTCACCTGTTTCCATAAGGAGTATATTCAGGTACTAATGTTGGCTTATTTCATATGATGTACATGCAATTCAATAGATTGCTTTAAATATGCAGACATATGTTAACATGTTGTGTGTTTTTATGATGCTTAAAGTTCCTTTCCAGAAGTAAAATGCACAATTTCTATGTTGAATGTGAACATGATTTATTAATAGATCAATCTCTAGGCGATTGTTGGTTGTTGACTATACATTCATGGGGGTGCACTGCAATAAGTCTCCCACCATCCGCAACCGACTTTGCCTGGCTTACTGCTTGCTATTCTGATTCAGGCATGTGAATCTATGAAAGATACCCCAATACTGGATAAGAAAACAAGTTACTTACCTGTAACTTCAGTTATCAAGTGTTGGTATCTTTCATAGATTCACATGCATCCACCCTCCTCCCCGGAGAGTCAGTACTCTAAGTTCGGGATACTTGTTCCCACTTGTGCTACGAAAATCTGAGGAGAGCTGGCTCTGCAGGGAAGGTTCTAGAGGGTGCTGTAAGCTGATTGGTTGGAGCAAAGACTTTGGTCTTTTTAGCATAATGATGTAGATAGGCTACTATAATATAGGCCTCAGGCCTTTTCTAGGGCCTACTACTACAAAGTGCTTTTGGCACTGCTTTGTTATTTACCATGGGACTCCCGCCTTGAAGACGGGGAATGATTCAGGCATGTGAATCTATGAAAGATACCAACACTGGATAACTGAAGTTACAGGTAAGTAACTTGTTTTCTTTTCAATACTGGGATGTTGGAGCATGGTTCAAGTCAGGCCTTGCCAATGCTTAATTACTTAAACACAGGTGCAATGCCACTATCTCAAAATTTGCTTTCGCCTCTACATTTGCTCTTCTTCTCTTGGACTGACACCATAATATCTCCCTATTTGACCCTACGTTTCAAAGTTTCCCCTCGAACATTCTCGAGTTTCTGTTTCTGCTATCACCAATCGTCCTTTTTTTATTTAATGCTTCTCTGACTCTTCTTTTCACACACTCTATTCATCATGTTTTACTCTTCATTTGACATACTATTTCTCCATTTATCCTGTTAAGTATCTGTCTCCCATACCTCACTCCCTTTTACTCTTTACTCTGCATACCTTTTCCTCCTTATGTGTCTGCTTTCTCTTGTTTTTCCTTTCCAGGTTCTTTCTCCCGTTCTTTCTCTTGCATACTCTACTATTAGCTCTTATATTTCCACGTCCTTTGTTCCATGTGTTACTTCCTTGTTATTTCTCTAACTCTGTCTTTTTCCTTTCTATTTTTTTAGGTCGAGCGTAGCAAAGGACCTTTTGTTGGCGTGTTCCAGGAAATGTGAGACAGCGATCACCCACGCGCCTCGCTGTCTCAGATTCCTCCTCGTGGGCGCGCACGGCGCCGTGCCCATATTCCCGTGCGCACAAAGCCAGCCCCCACACCACACAGACTGAAACACATGCTCGCACACACATCGCCTGTCTCCACTGCAAGCCTGCTGGTTACTTTCACTTTCCATCCCCCCACCAGTCATCGGGCTCTTTTTACACAAACATGCACGCACGCATGCATACATACACACACACACACGCGCACACACAGGCACACAGACACACGCGCACACACAGACACACACACACAGGCACACACGCGCACAAAACACACACAGGCACACAGACACACTCGCACACACGCGCGCGTGCACATCCCTCCCTCACACCCCACTCACCGGGTTCTTTTCGTGTGTCCCTCTCTCCCTCGGAAAGCAGCAGGTGATTCTCAGCAGCAGGCGGGGCTCTCCACGAGCACGGGAGCCCCGCTAGCTGACACGCAAATCTTCCGGCTGACGGGCACAGGAGCGCTTCAGCACAGGAGCGCAGGGTAGGCTCCCGTCTGCTTCCTGTCTTTTTGCGGCCCCGCCCCCGTCCCAACACAGGTTGCCTGGCTTCCTGTTCAAGCCAGGCTGCGGCGGTGAGTTTTTATTATTTCATTTTCTGAGGAGCCGTCGCAAATTTCCTCCTTTTCTCGGACACCGGAGTTCGTCGCGATGGTGCGCACCTTGGCAGCAGGTTTTCGGAAGTTCAAATTTTACATTTGTTGTCCTCCCTCGCTCGCATACTCCTCGGGATCGTTGTTCTTTTCTCCGATCCGACGGAGGCACTTGTAATTGATTAAGACCACCTGAAGTTTCCTCAAAAGTTCCTGCTTACTTTCTATGTTTTATTTAATCTATCATGCATTAAAAGTGTTAGCTAATTCCGAGGTGTCCCGCTTTTGCATTATTGTGTTTGTTTGTAGCATATTACTTTTGTTTAATGCATGCTTTGAACCGCTTAGCCGTCAAGTCAATAAAAGGCCACGATTGAGAGCTCTCGGGTTGATGCTCAATGCAGTGCGAGATTCTCAATTTGTGTGTCATGTCATAAACGTATTTAGACTTCCTGGTCATCGAATCCTTGGTCTTTTTACATAGTCCACCTAACAATGGTCACATACTCCAGTTCCAATTGTGATTTCTGTGCAAATGTGTTAATGAGGAATACAGTTGTCAAAATAATGACATGGCATAAGTTAAAGAAAATGCAATTGTTTACAGGTGAATGGCAGCATTGTGTGTTTGGGGGCGGTGAATTGAGAAATGCATTCAGGAGAGAGTGAAATGAGGGTGCGAAAGAGGAAAGAAACGATCTAACACGTGCACATGGACAAGACGTGGATAGGAAATGATGTCTGAGTGAACATAACAGGAGTGTTTGAGACTGTCTGGTGACAAGCTGGTGAGACACGATTCTTTCTGAATATTCTGCAGCATCTAACATGTGACTTGTGGCTCCAGTGAATGTGCCTCTCACGCCTGCTTCCCCGTGTGTGCAGCCACTAAACTCCCTTTACCTGCCACCCTTTCGTTTGTTTCCCAGCCTCTCTTCCCACCTGCTAAAAGGCTCGCCTTTATCACTTACAGCCTCTCCCCCTTCCTGCTCACAGCATCTCCTGCCCCCTACTGGGAGGCTCCCCCTTATCACTAAAAACTTATCATCCCTCCTACTAACAGCATCTCCTCCTGCTGACTTACGGCCTCGCCTCCCTCGTCCCTCCCACCCACAGCCTCGCCTCCCTCCCACCCACAGCCTTGCCTGCCTCCCACTCACAGCCTTTCCTCCCTCCTCTACACACCAAATACACTCCATAACACATAATTATAAGACATTGTAATTTACAAAGCCAATAGCTCTAACTTAAGCACATTGCGAGACCTATTGCATTTCCAATGCTTGTTTCTTGTTGCCCCTGTTTATACAGTTTTCTCTTTTACCCCTTTCTCACTCGTTAGTTTCTTCCTTCACATTTTCTTTCTAATTTGTTTTACATCACCTTTTTGTTCCATCTCCTACCATTTCTGTTTCTTTCTCCAGTAATTCTTCCCCTCCCATACATTCCTTCACTCTACTCTTCTTTTTCTGTCCCCTTTTCTGTTTTTTTTGCTTCGAATTCTTTCCCACTCCTGATCCCTATCTGCTACTGTTCCTACTCCCCTCTTTCTTCCTTTGCCTCATCTAAGCATGGGCGAATTTTGCGAATCTCGCGTTCGCAAATTTTGCGGATTTGCGAACTCGCAATCCGCAAAATCCGTGAATTCTCGCGAATTTGCGGATTTTTTTTTGTGTGTTTGCGCGGGTTTCTGCCAGTTCGCGAGGGTTTTGTACACTTTCGCAAATTGCGAACTTACCTGTCGGGTCGCAAGTTTCGCGAACTTGTTGTTTCTACGTGTCCAGCCTGTTTGGGACACTCTTCTTCATCACTGCCACTCTCTGTCACCACTGCCACTCTCTGACTACTCATGCCACCCTCTGGCCCACCCATGCCACCCTCTGTTTCATCACAGCACCCTCTGGTTGTCCAGTCAGTGTACATTATTGTGGCAACGCAAGCACACCTTCCCTGCCTCAAGTGACCTGAATTAATTTGGGGCTGATTAATGTGTCACAGAATATTTTTTTAGCTGGCACCTGCTTCCTTAGTGCTTCCTGATTAGTGATCTTTTGCACTTGCTAAGTGCTTTCATTGTTGCAAAATTAGTTACAACACCTGCCCTGCCCCAACTGACAATAATGAATTAGGGGCTGATTAATGGATTTGAACTTCCAGCCTGGCTCCTGCTTGTCTCCCTTAGCTGTAATTCAGGACCTTTGTGGCATATGTGTAACTATTCTGAGGTTCAGAGCAGGGTCACATAATAGTTGCAACTGGCAACTGAACTCTGGAGGGGCCCCTCAGGAAGCACTACAGGAAATGGCTACTAATGATGAGCCTGAACTTTTGAACCTGGTAAGTAGTTTCAGTTTTGCTAAGATCGTATTTCTGCAATTTTGCACTTATTCGCGGGGCGCGAAGTTGTACTGGGAAGCCGCGAACTCACGCGAACAGTGCGAGCAAAATCCGCTGCTCGCGGATTTGCGGATTTTGCGGGAGATTCGCGAATCTCGCGGATTGCGAATTTACCGAAAATCCGCAAAATCCGCGAGCGAAACGGATTTTCCGCCCATGCTTAGCCTCATCGGTCCTTTCTCTAATTTTAGGTAGCTGCCATTCTACCCCTTTTCTGGGAGATCTTTGCTGATCTGCCACTTTAGTCCCTCTAGCAGGTTGTTTATGACCCTCTGCCTCATTACACATGTAACTTTTGAAGAGGACGCACAAAAAATAGGTTGTCTACTTACAACAGAATGCAAAAGCGAAGGCAACAACACATGGCACAGGCAACAGCAGCACAAGCTTCACTGTTGTGCACAACAGGTCCTGTGCATCTAATAATATTGAAAATGTCACCTTCGCACAAACCTGGCAGCCATTTAGGATTGCTTCACACAAAGGCATCAATAGTGCAAGCTTCTATTATAGACACAGTACAGGTACATCAGATACAGAAAGACTGTGGCAGTGCAAGAGATCATGACACCGTGCTGTTTTAGGAGCAGCAGTACATGTTTATCCATCACACTGAACACTTAAGGGTATTGCAAGCTTTCCAGACACAAGAAGGCACAATACAGCCTACACCTGCACGTTTCATTCAAATTATAGCACAGGAATCGTCTGTGCCAGCTTCCTGAGGTAGGAAAGATGCATCTTGGGTAGAAACCGTGAAAGCAATTTTTACATAAAAATGGTACAGCCATGGTACAGCATCAGTACCAGTGTCTCTCTCAAAACACAGATACAAACCAGTGGTGCTGGAACAAGAAGTTGTGGTTCTGGAACAATTTTCAGAGTGGGAGTGCTGGCTAATAACATCACTTCGCTAGAGTCACTGGACTGTATGGCAGTCTCTATTTGAAGACACAGCCTATGCTGCCAGGTAAAAACATATAGGCTTTTATTGCTCCTTACCCTTTAACACTCTTTCAAGTGTTACGAGGGATGCAGCCTGTGCCTGCAGTTCCACCACCACTGGGTACAACATGGGAAACAAAATAAAGGCCACCCTAAAATAATACAGGTACAATATGCACAATAGCAGAAGAGATCTACTGCACAAAACAGGCACAGCATCAAAAGCAGAAGGTCAAGACTGTGTCACAAAAGCAGTTACATTAGAGCAGCCCTATGTAATAAAGCAGGTAAAGCAGCAGTGAAGGCCTCTCTTGCACAATACAGGTACAGTGTAGATAGCAGCAAAGTCTACCTCACAAAATAGGTTCAGCATAAGATGCTGCACTGCATGCCTCTGTCAAGCAAAACTGGTACAGTAGAGGAAGCAGCACTGCCTACTTCACAGATGAGATACAGCACAGGAAGCAAACAACATGCCAAGCCACCCTGGCAAAACAGGCTCCGGTCTGAATGTGCACAAGTGCCACATACCTCCACATCATGTGGGGCACCGTCCTGGCTATTTCCCCAGCATCAGTTTTCATACTATTGTTTCAAGTACACACACAATGGTAAGAAGAAATCTAGGAGTAGCATAAAAGTGCTGTTGGTAAACATCGATGAGTGTCTGAAGGTGTCACATGACATGGATGCCCTTCACAGCAGTGTTTTTTGCAGGCAAAAGCTTTGAGGTGTGTACCTGGTATTTACGTTTAAATGTGATAAATAATGTGGACCACCAGACACTGTTACTCTGAAAGTGGCATCAAGTGCAATTTGAGTATGAGCTTTAATATGTTTGGTTATTCAATAAAATTTAGTTAATAATTTTGTAAGCCTGGGGCAATTGATCTGGGCTCTGAGATCACACCAAGCCCTCAGGTTGCATGGGATGTCAGAGTGAGGAAGCTTTGGCGAAATTCACCAACCAAAGAAATCATTGAGGAAAAAGTGGTAACACACTGCATTTTACAACACATGTTTTGAAAGGAGAGCTTTCAACACCTGTTCGCTAAATGAGGAGCACATTACTATGGCTAGTGGTCTGAATCCAGCTCCTGGGAAGAGTACTAAGTTTTAGCAAAGATAGAAACACTTTTGTGTATAGGTAGTTGCAATCTGAAGGAACAACAGTGACCACACAGAAAGATCAACTGGTAACTGAGGTGGAAGTAAAGAGGAGGGGGACATATTTTGCTCAGTTACTGAGCCAGTCGTTTGACCTGCATTTTGTTCCCCCAATCAAAGAAATGATTTCTGCATAGGGTTTAGTGTGGGTGAGGAACTTTTGAATCAGAGTAATAATACATGGTGAAGCATTCAGGCTTGGTTTCCATATACTACTTACAAATTAATGAGTAGTGAGCCTGTAAGTGGCACACAGTAACTACTCAGTGTCACACGACCAGTCCTTTTTTTCTGCCAGTGATAGTTGGGCAGCTCAAGCCTTCACATAGGCTGCTGCCAGGATATTTCCACCTTGCAATCTCCACAAGCATGCTGGCTTTTTGTTTTTCAATAGGCTCTGCAAAGTGGGTGTAAAATGGTATTGCTTTATGCTGCCTTATTAAAAAGTCAAACTTTTCCATGAAAGGTAAACATTGTTTTTTAAGATAGCAGTGGGAGGGAGGATGGTTTGACTCTAGATGCACTAAGGCTTATGCAACGCTAAAAAATGCTCTGCATAACAACCCTAGATCAGCGATGAAATCCGCAGACTTAGGAAAGATTATAAAGAGGCGATTAAAGCTAGGAAAAACACTCTGAAAGCCGAAGCTTGGGAAGCTCTCCATACAGCCACAGTAACCAACGACAATGTGAATTTTTGGAAAATCGTTAGAACTCCTTTCCTCACCGAAGAGACTGCTCCGAAATTAGATATTGCCATTTGTAACTCAGACTGGGTCAGACACTTTGAAAGAGTTTACGAAGGAGAAGAACATAAACAATGCCAAGTGGAGTCATTGATCTCCCTTGACAACTATCCTTTTAATAGTAATTTGTATTTTACATTGGAGGAGGTGGAAAAGGCGCTGAGTAAAAGCAAGGGCGCAAAGGCTCCTGGGCCGGATGGGGTCCCCATAGACCTTTTTAAGAGTATCCCAGCCCTGTGGTCGTCCCTTCTGGTTCAGGTGCTCAATGCTGGCTGCGTTGCTGAATTCTTGCCCACATGGGTGGAATCTGTAATTGTCCCGATTTATAAAAAGGGAAATAGACACGATCCTGCCTGTTATAGGCCTATTT
Organism: Lissotriton vulgaris; assembly: GCF_964263255.1. NCBI lineage: Eukaryota > Metazoa > Chordata > Amphibia > Caudata > Salamandridae > Lissotriton > Lissotriton vulgaris. The sequence continues at coordinate 264,460 of NW_028249215.1, forward strand.
CCCTACTGGATTCCTTTACCAAAATAGCGGGCAGAATTATCTTAGACCGACTACTGGAATGGGCGGAGGAAAACTCTGTCCTGTCCGATCTCCAGTATGGATTTCGCTCAGGTCTGGGGACAGTAGAGCAGGGTTTGAATCTGCTCTTGTTGATTGGGAAATACACGAGGGCGAAACAGGGAAACTTGTTTTTGACCTTTGTGGATCTCTCGTCCGCTTTTGATTGTGTGGTACATTCCAAACTGTGGTCTATACTGGAACATCTTGGGGTTGAATCAAATATTATTTATTATCTTAAACGTTTTTATAGCAATGCGACGGCCCGAGTACGTTTTGGTCTAAATGGTGAACGCACTGACACAATACCCATTAGGAGCGGGGTCAGGCAGGGTTGTGTCCTGGCCCCCTTACTTTTTAATTTATATATTAATGGGTTGGAAGGTGTCTTGTGCAAAGACAGTTCGGATCCCCCTTTCGTAGGCGGCCGCCCAATACCAGCACTTTTGTACGCTGACGACGCTGTACTTATGTCACGTACTCAGGTGGTCGATAGTTTTTGCCGCTTTATGAAAGAGCTGGGCCTGAAAGTCAACACATCAAAAACAAATCCAAGAGACCAATTTTAATAGCAGCGCAAAAATTGGAATTTGCTAAACATTTTTCCTATCTCGGGATACATTTTGCTCAAAAGGAGACGTGGTCTCAAGCTATTTCTGTTAAAAAGCTTGAGCATTCAAGATCTACTGCTGCCCTCAAAATCTTTTCTAGTAAGTTAGGAACAAGACCCCCTGTGGGTTTAATTAAAATCTATAAAGCTGAGTGTGTAACCGGCACTATTTATGGTGGTGGGGTCTGGGGTATTAATAACCCCGCACCCATCCAGGTGCCTGAAAATACCTTCTTAAAATACATACTGGCACTTCCTAAAAGCTCCTCCAATTTCAATTGCCACTCAGAACTTGGCCTATCTTACATTACTAAACTTATTAAAATTGAGCCAGTCCTATTATGGCATAGAGTCTGGACCCAAGAAGCGACACATTTAAATAGAGATGTCCTGACAGATGTTCTGAAATTGGATGGTGCTATAAAAATCCCTTGGGTGAAGTATGTTCACAACTTTCTTAAAAATATCGGGAGAGAAGAATATTTACAGAACCCCTCTGATATCTCAGCAATTTCTCGAAAAGATTTGAAGAAAGAGTGTTTAGCCCTTCTGGATTCCAATAGGACTGCTGCGGAGGTCCTAAAATCCTCTATTCAGCAGCATCAACTGGTTTTAGCAACTTTTAAGATTCAGCCCTAGTTAATTTATGTAACAAGCACCTATGAGCGATTTCTGCTCACACGTTTCAGATTTAACATCTTCCCAGACTGGTTAGTTTTCCCACGATCAACAACTGGACACACGAGCTACCTCTCTGTCTCTGTGATAACACCTCTCCCCAAAGTACGATTCATGTATTTCTTTTCTGTAAATTTTATGACGTAATGAGGAAAATTGTTTTATTACCCTTATTAAGAGAGCTAGGACTTCGTCACTGTCGTGCCTCAATGATTAGCATTCAAGCTCTAGATAATCATGTATCTGTATCAAGAACAACTTTGTTCCTAAAAAGTGTCATAAATATCAGGAAATGTAGGGACATTTAATCTGCACTTTATAAATGAAACTGTTTTTTATCTTTTTAATGATCTGGTTTTAAATGAATATAATGACATTTTGTATTTTTATGTAACTATGTATTTATTATATTTTATCTGTACTTGTATGATTGCACCAAACAATCGAATAAAGATATTTTGAAAAGATAGCAGTGTGTTTTAGGGCCCCTAGTCATTAACATCCTTTCTACCGACGGCCCTCAGATTTAAAATCAGAACATCATGCAGTCAACATTTTAACATTTTAAGGATCGAAGAGTCCAGGACACACTATAGAGAATCATACTTGGAGGTCCAACATTAAATAGTGAAGGGGTGAATGGAGGATGTATATGATCACTCTAAAAGCGGGAGAAGGTAAAGGAAAAAGTAAGTACATAACATCTGTAATCTGTTAGCATTACCACCAAACAGCAACAAGTGGATTACGACACACTCAGTGCATGCATTTGTATATCGTGGTTAAACGTACATTCACAGCGCTGTGTAATATTAAAACTTATTTTTGGACATCACTTACTTCATTTAGAGCAACTCATAGTCATTTAAAGCATGCTTTCCTTAATAAAGCACATCTTCAAAACACTATCATCACCTTCAGGGCAATTGCCCCAGTTAAAGCACCACCCATATTTAAATCAAGCATTTCACCTAAACAAGCCACCTTTTTAAGAACGTTTTCCTTTATAGCATTGCCTACTTCAGGGCACATGCCCTATTCATACAACATATAACATGTAAAACACCCCTCCCCGATTAACCATCTTTCTCTCTAACAAAGCCCATCTCTCATCCAAATAACCTTTCTGGTGTCCAACACCTACTCTGGTAGAGCACATCAGTCATGTACACCACCTTTTCCATATCAAGCACACCACTCCTCCAAAGCACCTCACTCCCCCTGAAGCACCCCTAACCTGTCATACCAGCCCATCTGGCACTGCTGGATTGCCTTATGTGCCAGTGTGACCCTGCCCCTCTTTTGTAAAGCACCCCTCTCTAAAGCATCTCTCTCCTCTAAAGGATCCCCTCGAGTATAGCTTGCTTCTCGTCTAGTTAACCTTTCTCCTGTAATGCACTCTAATCCTGTGGCAGTGCAAGAGTTCCCCACCGAGAACAGTTTCAAATCATTTTTATATATTTAGAAAGCCCAAGAAAGAAAGTCTCCCTGGTGTTGCTCGAATGTAAATTTACCTTAAAAAATAAAAGACTAAAGGCATTTGCCAAAATAGGAACAATTATTAAACACAGCGGCCCTCTCTGACACCTCCAACAGCTGTCAACATAAACCACACTCTGAAGCCTCCTGTCTCTTACGTTAAGTTTAGCTCGGCCTGTTTTCTGGTCCCTTGTTTGTATATACTGCAATAAGTATATTTTGCACTGTGTTTTGTGCTTAAGTGGCAATTATATGTGCTATATGATTACCCATGTTTGGACTGAGTCCCCTTTTGGTGTTTTGTTGGTGACAGCACTTTCTAACATATACAAATACTCCACAAGAATGCTGCTGCCCGCGTCCCCCACAGGGGGACATGAGCAGGACAGCCCCCTTAGTGCCCATTAGTCGGAGCCCCCCCCATAGTCCTCGGAGAGGGGGAGGCTCGGGCAGCTCTCCGGCCCCTCCCCCGGCCGCGTGCACCAGTGACACTCTGCTGGCACAGTATGGGTGGCTGAGCCAAAGACCTGGAGCCGCAGGGAGGTTCCGGGGAAACCGCAACGGCGCCCCGTTAGTCCTTCGGGCGGTTGGGGGGCCTGACCAACCGGCGGTGTGCCAAACCACGCTCCACCCTGAAAGGGGCGGGAGTATAATGCATGATCATGTGATCCCGAAAGGGATCTACAAAGGTGCGGCACTGTCCTGGCGTCGACCCACAGTGCAAGCTGGCTCATTAGGCGGGCGGGGCAGCAAGGGGCTGCCTGCCCTGGATCGTCCGTAAGATAACCCACAGAAAAAAGCATACTTTTGTTGTATGAAAATAAACCTGCAGCAGTTCTTTACCCATCAACAATGTGTCCTGTGTAGTCATTATATGGGAAATGTGTAAAGTGAAAGGGTGGAGCGGATGACGGTGTGGGCACTATGGCTCCCGACAGAAGAAGCTTGTTCCAAGACGTGCCACTGGGATGTGTGTCTGCATTCATCCTTGACCTGCCAATAAGCATTGGTACCATCAAATACATTTAATCTGTTTCAGAGCACTGCATGGTGTTTGTATTTTCTTTGTGTCATTCTGAGGAGGGTTGGAAGATTTATTTGTCGAACAAATGGCGTCAGAAGTGGGATGCATTGATTGTCACCAGCCCACCAGAAAGTGAGCAGAATACCCTCCTGCAGTGGCCTTTCAGTGCTTAGAATATAGTAAGCGAAACAGGGGATTGAGGTGTAAAAACACAAAGTTGGGAAATAAACAGGTGACTGAAAAAAAAACGGTGAGTTTTCTCTATATCAATACATTGATTGGTAATTGGCTGATTCCTTCGTACATCGTAATTCATGCAGGAGAGCCTGAATCAGAGAAAAATGCCTGACCCCTGAGGCAAGGAAAAAAAACTCCCAGAGTAAAGTGTGGGAATCAGTGACTGCCAGTTGGAGCTAAACAAAGGGAAAGAATTTTTTGAAATGTGCCCAGTTCTGTCATTGATCAATGACTATGTTTCCTTGAAATGTGTTTTTTAATTATATGAAAAATAGTGCATTAGTGCTTTAGAGAAGCAAAATTGTTTAATGTGTTGTCTGTGAGTGGTCTACAGATGTTGATTTTTCTCTTTTTCACTCTTTGTATCCACTAACTAATAACTTTTCCCTTGTAGGATACAATTGTGTTTATCTTTCAAGGTGTAAAATTGTGAGTGAAGGGTACAATGGGCAACTGCAAGTCTGAAGGAAACACAGAGGTGGTACGACCTTGAGTGTTTTTGTTTAAACAACTGTTAGGAGAGACAGATTTAAAATTGCCCTGTAGCTCAGGTTGTAGAAGATACAAATTGTTTGGAATATGTAACACCTTTTAGCACGCTAATCTGGACTTGGAAAGGGAATGAAGGGAGGTGGCCTGGATTTGGTTCTCTTGAGATAGACGATATTGAACATTTGACAGGGAATACAGAATTACGCGTTGACCTATCATGGGATTCACACTAAATAAAAGATTGCTGGCAGGGATGGGTTTCAATTGCTGAAAATAAAACTCTCCTTTCAAAAAAGAAAGGCCAGGGGAATGTTTCTTCACAGAGTCCAGAGACTATTTTTTCAGTAGTAGGGGTGAACCGTGAGTGCAAAAACCGTAATAAAAAGGAGCTAGAACTAGTGAAGGATTGTCCCACAACTTATAGCCAATATTTATTAGAATTGAGTAACTATGTGCGAACATAACAGCATTTCTGTCATTATATAAACACTGGGGTTCTTCAAGAGCTGAAGTAGACAGAGGTAAAGCAATAACAAATGCCACTACTTCTAGACGGTCTGCGGCTCTGCTGTGCATTTGGACAGGCCGCTAAGTGAATATTGACATAAATAAATTGAAGAAACTGTTTATCGAATCCAAGCCCCAAGGCCTTCATATAAAACTAGGAGAAGGAGCAGACGGTGAGCAAATAGCTGGTAGTACATTGACTGAGGAGGAGATTTTTTTGTTAAATGAGGAAGAAAGGAAAAGACAGAGTGGATGTGAATAGTGAATTTAATTCCTGGATCACAGGTAGAGACAACAATAAGAGCAGTTTTCCAGACATTGGGACTAACCATTCATTTTGAGGGCCTGTTCTACCTGCACCTCAGTCCCTCCTCAAGCAACTTCAATTTGCCCATCACTTTCAGGCCCCTACATACAATGTGAAAGAAATAACACACACAAGCAGGTACTGGCTCCAAAGCCAGGCTTATCAAGTGCCCCTTATCTCCATATCTCCCTGAAAGATTATTTAACTAGGGTATCCGACATGCCAACTAGCCCAGAGACGGCGGTTTCGAAACACAGGTCCTGAATGGGCACCTATCAGTTGGAGGGGACATGCCACATGCTTTTGAAACTCTGGCCCAAATCCCAACTTTTTGTCTGAGGGAGGATTTAGGGCTGAGTGCAGAAGAGAAAAACAATGAGGAGGAACCTGTGCAGTTGGCATTCCTCAGGAAGGAGGCAGATGAGCTCCAGGAGGATGTGAACACTGAAAGGGAGCAAATACAATGCTCCATTAATAAACTCCAAGATAAGATAGATAAAAAAGGCTGATACACACACAGTCACGCACACAGGCACTATAGGTAAAGGGTGAGAACTCAGATACTGATTAAATACTATTGAACACTAAAATAACTGCAACAAAAATAGTGTTGGGGGACATCCATGTTAAAGCCATGGATCCTCTTAGAGGCAGCTGAGATGACTAAGGACGCTCCTGACCCTTTCACTGCCAGTGTGAAATATTATGAATGGCTTCATAAAATATGCACTGCCTATACCACCCTTCTCAGAGATGTAGACATTTTTACTAGAAATTGGATAAGGTAGCAGATGGTCTTTGGTAAAAAGTGTGTTCCAAATTCCGCAGGACAGAGATTGGACTATCCCGACTAATAACATGGATGTCACAGAAAAAAGATTGATAAATTGGTTAGAGTCTGTCAAGGACACAATTAATGGCTTAGCAGTGAATCATGGAGACTTTTCTCAAGTCACAGCCACGTTGTAGAAGTCAGGTGAGTCAGTGGATATAAGATATAATGAAGCTTGGGATCACAGTGCAGGGGTGACGCGCGTGATAGAGTCATATAAGGTGTGAGCTAGTCAGACACTTAGGAATGGATTGTTAGCTTCTGCGGCCCAAAGTTGTAAACTGTGCCACCCTGATTGGTCTACTAAAGGATATCAAGAGTTGTGCATGCTTCTCATAACCATGGAAAGAGTTGGTATTTTCAAGGTAAACAAGGACACAGCTAAAAATTACAAAGGGATAATGTTGCAGCAAGTACAAAGAGTGGAGGAGCCAGAGGGAATGTACTATCAAGGTCACAGCATAGACAGGATTAAGGACAAGGATACCAGAGAAGAGACAAGAGTAGGGATCAGTGTTATGTTTGCTGGAAATACGGGCAATGGAGCAGAAATTGTAAACATTATAGAGTTAGAAGAGATAGGAATGAGAGAAATGACAGGTATGATAGAAATGATAGAACCAATAGGAATGACAGGTTTGACAGGGATGAGGTCCAGCCATCAGCGCCACCCATGAACAGAGACCTCAAGCAGACCCAACACTCCCTGAGGAATCCTTTCAAGGAGCAATATGAATCAGCATATGACCACGCAGAGAGAGAGTTGGGACAAACTGCAGAATCCAGAACCCAGTACTTTATAATGAAGGTATCAGACACACCTGAGGTGAATCCCATGTTTCCATTTAAGGTAGAAGGTAAAGAGATTGATTTACTGTTAGACAGCGGTGCAAACCTTTCAGCAGTGAGAAACAAGTTGAGTCCTGGTAGTGGCGAAAAAGTCACTAATATCGCAGTAAATGGAATGATGATGCATGTAGAGTTGTCAGAACCCACCCAGTTTCTGTTGATGACTTCACACTGTCCCCTCAGTTTCTCCTGTCACCAGATGCACCCATCAGTTTGGTGGGGAGAGACTTCCTCTGTAAATTACATACAACATTATATTTTTCACAAAATGGAATTTGGTTACAAGTATCTGAGGACAGGTTAGAATAGGCTAATAGAGCACTTACTGCTTGCAGATTAAGTAAGAATGCTGTGTTATGTGCACACCCTGTCTTGTCTCTCTCTCCAATACATTACCAATGGACTCTGTTACAAGGAGATTTCTATGATAACCTGTTTCAAGAACTGTTTAAATACAGCACTGACATTAAGAGTGACTTGGTCACTCATTTAGTGCAGTTGACATTAGTACATGGGCCCATACACTGTACTGCATCATTTTTCACAGTACCAGTTCCTGAATGGCACACCTACATGGTAGACAAACCTTTGTACATAGGAGTTGCTCGAGGACACATTATAAGTAGGAAAAGAAGGGTTTTCGGTGAGCATTGAGCTAGGACCACAGGATGGGGAATTATTTCAAGTGCCAGCTTCAGAATCACACATGTCTATAGCTGTAGCATCTAGTTAATACCCTAATGATTTTGGCCCCATGGTCAAATGCCTTTAGTATTTACCAAGAACAAAGGATTTTAGAGGGGCGTGGCTTGGACGCCGATCGGGATGGCGGCGTGAGCTCGCAGCTCCGCGCGGAATCCCGCTAATTCTCCTGTTTTCGGGACCCTAGGCGACCCGAAGACGTCGTTCCTGCCCTCTGAAGTGTAAGGGGACAGCTGGGCGCAATCGGAGAGTCGCTGGGGGACTGCTGGCCCGAGAAGATCGAGAGAAGAGGCGGCCGAGGTGTTGCCGAGGGTGAGAAGAAAATGGCGGCGAGGAGGTCGGACGGTCCCGAACTTCAGCCCTGAACCAAGTTGTCGCCGAGTGGCAAGAGATCCTGCACTTGGCTGCCCGAGGCACTAGGATTGGCGGTGCTGTGTCCTGAGACCAGGGGACGCTGACCTGATTCACCCGGGAGCTCGGGGACCCTAGTTGGCCACCGCCCTGAGACTTATCCTTCCCCCCTCCGGCCGGAGGGGGGTGACGGAACGGAGCCCGTCCACCTGGCCATTGTTCCTGAGAGCGTTGGCGGGGACATTGCGCTGCCTGGTGCCCGGAGACCGGCACGGAACCACGGGCGTAATCGCAAAAAGGGCGACAGGACTTGTGACGCAGCACCCTGGCATGGCGGCGATCGGAGGGCCGATGCCCGGGAGTCGCGAGGGGGACTCGGCGACATCAACTCGGCTGAGTGAGAGTCCCTCCCCGGAGCTTGACCAGGAACAGCGGTTGAACCGGCGTTTGGATGCCATCCTTGATGCGATCACCTCCACTAAGGAAGCATTGCACAATGACATTGCCCAAGTGGCCACGGGCCTGGGGCTGCTACGCGCGGATCACGCGAAGCTGGCAGACAGGGTCAAGGACCATGACCAGCTGTTGCTGGACCTGAAGCCATCGGTGGTGACCGCGGAGCACAGGATCACGGACATTTTGGCCCGACTGGACTCACTGGAACGGAGGGCGGAGGATGCCGAAGGCCGCAATAGACGGAACAACGTGCGGGTCGTAGGCCTGCCGGAACGGATTGAGGGGGAGGACGCGGTGGCCTACATGGAGAACTGGTTCCGCACTGTGGTGGCACCGGAGGGGCTTACTCCTTTTTTCACTCTGGAGCGAGCTCACCGGGTGCCTGCTCGCCCGCCGGGGCTTGGCCGCCCCCCCCGACCGATGGTGGTGCGGCTCCTCCACTACAAGGACCGGGATCTTCTCATCCAGCGGGCCAGGATGTCGGGCCCGTATGGGGTGGAAAACAGTAAGGTGGCGATCTTCCCGGATTACACTCAAGTGGTACAGAAGAACAGGGCATCGTTCCTCGCTGTGAAGAAGGAGCTCAGGGAGGAAGGCATCCAGTACTCCTTGCTCTACCCAGCCAAGTTGCGGATCATTATGGACGGTACTACGCACTTCTTCCAGACTCCGGACGAAGTTTGGCAATGGCTCGAGTCATATAGAGCGGGGACTGACAAATCACGCCAAAGTAGGCGAGACCAACCCAAGCAGCCCCGGGTGAGGCAGTCACAACGCATCAGATCCCGCAACAGGCGCCAGCGGGAGAAACGGGAGGCTCAAATGGCGGCGGAGAAGAGGGATGCGCTCGCAGCGACGGCGGCCATTACAGGGTCGCAACAGAACAGTGAACGGGCAGAAACGGACTCGGGAGGGGAAGGCAGCAGAACAGGAGAGGAACTTTCAGAGGCGGAAAGTTCGAAGGGGCCGATAGTGACCCCACAGACATCGGATGGTATTTTCTGCGGCTGAGATAGAACTGGGACTAGATCGGGACTTCATGGTAGGGTGATATCCTGTTGATGGAGGGCGGGTTGCCGGGAGGGGGAGCTGTGTACGTTGGAGGGGATGAAGGTGCGGGGTGCGGGCTCCGCTGGCTGGGGTCGGCGGCGACTCACCCCCCTTGGGCCCTTAAGGTCGACTGTGGTGGAGACCACAGGGTAAGAGTGTGAGAAGTTGGTTCAAGGTTTGGATGGGGGCGGCCATTGGGTTTGTGTGCTCTGTCCTGGGGAGTGGGGTTTGGGAAGTGTTTCAGTTTTGGGAATGTTCGGGGGGGGGCAACTGCAATGGGGGGGCCATGGACCTTTGTTCTTTGATTCGGACTGTACGAAGTTGGAATGGGGACATTACCTAACTTGAAATGCCTAACGTGGAATGTCCGGGGGCTGCGGACCATGGTGAAACGTCACAAAGTACATGCATATCTGGTACGCAGGGGGGTTCAGATTGCTATGCTCCAGGAGACTCATCTCACCAAAAAAGAGTGCGCTGCCTTGCAGAAAAGATGGCGGGGCCAGGTGTTTGACACCACTTACTCAGCGTATGCCAGGGGGGTGTTGATCTGGGTGAGGGCGGGGATACCCTTTCAAGTGCTGAATCAAGTAGTAGATCCGGATGGCAGGTTTGTGGCGGTGGAGGGGAGGTTATATGGACGGGATGTGGTTTTCTGCTGTGTCTATGCACCGAACACTGACCAAGGCCGATACTTTGATAGTCTCTCGGGGTCCTTGGCCTCTTTCCTGGCGGGTCCGATAGTGTTAGGGGGGGACTTCAACTCGATCACGGATGTTGCTCTGGATAGGTCCCATCCCCCCCTAGTAGACTCTCCGGTGCGCAGGCTGGCCGCGCACAGGAAGGATTGGCAGGAACGATGGGGGTTGCTGGATGTCTGGAGGGAGCGGCACAGGGGAGCCAGGGATTATTCCTTTTATTCCGCTCTCCATGATCTACATGTCAGGATTGATTCGGTGCTTTGCGGGGGTTCCCTGGCCCCATTGATTACCCATGCGGAGTACCTGGCTAGGACTATATCCGATCATAACCCCCTATTGGTGCACATTCAGTGGCAGAGAGAGCCCTCAGTGATACCAACATGGCGGCTTCGGCCGGAGACGCTAGAGGACTCTGTGTTCAGCGATGCGGTTCGGCAAGGCATTGATAGTTATTTCGGAGTGAATGAGGGCACGGCTGCGAGTAGGTCTATTGAATGGGATGCAATGAAAGTGGTGGTGAGAGGGGTATGTTTGGGTAGGTTCTCGAATGCTCGTACGACTGTGCTGAATGACCTAATGAAAGCGGAAGAAACTTTGAGGGACTTAGAGCGCCGCAGGCCGGCTAGGCCAGGTCTACAGGCCCAGTTGTTGGAGGCGAAGGAAGTGGTTGCCACCGAGACGGAACGTTTGAGGTGCTATGACTATAGGCAGTACATCATCAGGGCACACGCGGAAAGGGACAAGGTGGGTACCCTCTTGGCCAGATTAGCTAACCCAGAACTTAGGGGCTGCCCGATTCTCGGCATTAATAATGCGCAGGGAGAGATGGTGTACTCCCAGGCAGCGGTATTGGAACGATTTAGGGGGTATTATGAGGAACTGTACCGGAGTCAGCTGGGAGTGGGGGTTCAGGACATCGCGGAATACCTGGGGGAGAGGCAGCTCCCGGTCCTGGACGAGGAAGATGTGAGGGAGCTGGGTAGCCCGATCACGCTCACGGAAATACGGGTGGCCATCAAACATATGGCCCGCAACAAGACGCCCGGGGTGGACGGACTGCCAATTGAATTCTATCAACAATATGTGGACAGCTTGGCGCCCAGGCTGCTGGTGGTGTACACGGAAGCCTTCGAGACGGGGGCATTGCCTGGGTCCATGCGGGAGGCCTTGATTGTACCGCTCCTCAAGCCTGGCCGGGATGCCGCGGATGTGAGGTCTTATCGCCCGCTGTCCATGCTGACGGTGGATTATAAGATCCTGAGCCGAATCCTGGCCACCAGGCTGGCCCCGCACATGACGGGTCTGGTACACAGGGATCAGGCCGGGTTTATACCCACGAGGAGCACGGCGCTGAATATCCGCCGCCTGGTGGGAATAATGGACGCCATCTTGGACAGGGAGGGAACACCGGCGGTTCTGTCCGTGGACATCGAGAAGGCCTTTGATAGCTTGGAATGGCCTTTCCTGGATGGAGTGCTAGAGAGATTTGGCATGGGCGAGGGGTTTCGGAGGTGGACGAGGGTCTTATATACCTCGGCGACGGCGAGAGTACGATTGGGCGGCCTGGTGTCTGCGGCGTACTCAGTGGGCAGGGGAACACGACAGGGATGTTCCCTCTCCCCCCTATTGTTTGCCCTAGCGATGGAACCCTTGGCGGTCCATGCGAGGTCAGGTGACCGATACGCGGGGATAGTTAGTGACGGGCAATGGCATTATATATCGCTATACGCGGATGACTTGCTCCTGTACCTAGCTGACACCTCGGGGGCATTGGTTGGAGCGATGGACCTGCTGTCTGAGTTCGGCCGGCTGTCGGGCCTTAAGGTAAATTGGGCGAAGACTTGTGTGTTCCCGCTGCGAGCGGGGTCGCCAGCCCCTAGCAGCGATTTGGGTGTAGTATGGGAACCCTCTTGCATCACCTATTTGGGTGTCCGCATTTACCACGCGGCGGCGGACCTATTGGAGGGCAACATCGGCCGCTGTATCCGGGCGCTGCGGGGCAGCTTGTCTTTCTGGTCAACCCTCCCACTGTCAGTCCTGGGCAGGATAGCACTGTTGAAAATGGTGGCGCTCCCCCGCTTCCTCTATTATTTCCGAACGCTGCCTGTCTGGATTCCCCAGGGGGTGTTTAGAGAACTGCGGTCAATGATAATTGGGTTTCTTTGGGGGCATGGCCGCCGTAGGGTAGCCCTGAGCACGCTACTTCGCCCCAAGCTGGAAGGGGGCATGGCGGTGCCCGACCTCGAGCTGTATTATCTTGCAGCGCAGTTGCAGGTCCTTACACAGAACGTAGCCAGGGTGTTCCGGGGCCCGGAGGAGGACCGGGATCGGGGAATGCAACGCCACGTGCTGTCCTACATCATCATGCAGCAGCGGCTCGAGTTACGGGCCCTCACCATGGAAGAGCGGACGCTCCGGCTGTGCTGGCAACGGAGCCTTCGGAGAGCGAGGGCATCGCGGCCTTATGCCCCGGAGATCCCGATAGGGATGTTGACGGCATTGCCGCACGGAGGAGACTGGTCCCCGTTGCTGGATTGGGAGGAGGCGGGACTGCAGGTGGTGGGCGACTTGTACATAGATGGGGCTTTGGCGCCGTTCGAAGTGCTCCGGGACCAGTTCGGGCTGCCTGCTGGGGGCTTTCTCCTGCACGCGGCAGTAGTGGCTGCCATACAGAAGCATTGGAAAGAGGGGCTCCTGGAACCCACGACGACTATGGCGTGCCAATATGTGGTGATGGCGGCTGGTACGTTCAAAGCTGTGACGTGCCTCCATAATAGGATGCTGAATGAGGGGTTGGAACCACTCCAAGGGCTCAAGGCGAAATGGGAGGTGAGCATCGGCCGGCCCATACCAGATACGGCATGGGGTCACATTTTGCGACGCACGTGGAAGGGCACTAGAAACGCGCGTTTTCAGCAGGTGCATTTCTATGTGCTCCATAGGGCCTATTTAACTCCTGAGAAACTACAGCGGTACTTTCAGGTGCCGGATGCCTGTTGCCCGCGGTGTTCGTCCCAGGGAGCGGACATGGACCACTTGTTTTGGGGGTGCCCACAACTGGGGACCTATTGGGCGGAGGTAGGGGAACTTCTGAATGAAGGTGGAGGTGGAGTTCGACATGGCGGCGTGCCTATTGCTCTGGTTCCCGCATACTAAGCACACCAGGGTGACAAGCAAATTCATAGACCTGGGCCTGATATTGGCACAGAGGGAAATATCGTGGCATTGGAAGTCCAGGGGGGGACCCTCACTGCATAGATGGAAGAATGAGCTGCTGCGGTGGTCTGACTGCGAGAGTGTGCTCCGGATGAAGCAAGCTGTAAAGTTGGGGAATGAGAAGGCACTGGATGCGGTGCGTGCATGGGAGTTAGTGGTACAGGCTATGCGTGATTCTTTGGTAGAGGATGAGGATGGCGAGACCTAAGCAGCCGGACACCGCGGGGCGAACACAGAAGTATAGCATCACGTACTGTAGTGGACCCAACCAATTCGACAGAACGAGGCACACACCTTAGCAGTTGCCAGGGGAGGGGGGCTTTGGGGGGGTTGGTTGTTGGGTGTTTGGGGAGGGCCGGAAACCATTAGATGGTCGTTTGTTAGGGCCTTGGATCTACTGGGGCGGTGGCTACTATGTGGAGGGTAGAATGGCTGGGTAGAGCGGCCAGGTGTGACGACCCATGGCGCCTGGGGCAGGTCCCGATAAGGGCGACATCACTGACTTTCACTGAGAAGGCTGACGGGAATGTTGTTGTGGGTGGGGGGGTAAAAGCAGATACGCAAAACGATCTTTCAACCAGGGTCCTTATGGGACGTGCACTGTGATGTGTTCCTCTTGAGCGATATAATATGCCGCCCGGCCTCCGGGATGCGGGCTGAATGGCTGTGTACGACTGGGATTTCTTATTGGACGGGGGGATCTCACAAGTGTACTGGCTGCTTAATTGTATCCTGTGGTTTATAACTCTGCAATAAAAATATATTTAAAAAAAAAAAACAAAGGATTTTAGATTTCCTTTGGGAATTGTGTCTGTGTTGGGAAATGGAAAAGGGTGGTGTTGGACGTTGTGTATGCTCAGAATTGACAGGACTCCAGTTTTTGACAAGCTTGAAGGGAATATGGCTTTACGGTTCCATGATGAAATATCGATTACAAAAACACCGACCTACAAAAATATCGTCGCAAAAAAATAGTCTACAAAAATATCGTCACCATATACTTAAACAAGGATTTACACAAATATCGATATTTTTTTATCGACTACATTAATATTGTTCACAATTATATTGAGTACATAAATATCGACTACTACATTATCGACAATCCTTGAAATAACATTACCAACTACACAAATATCGATAACACAAATATCGACTTACTTACTACCTAATTAAATATACTAAAAATATCGACTTTTTATCTATAACCTTAAATACACAATACCCTCACCAAATTTAATATTTTATAATTAGTAAATTGAAAATAATGCTTTAAAAACATATATAAATATACTATATATTTTTTATATATATATAATTATTTTTTAAAACACTAATTAATATAAACTTACTTAATAATTCTAATATCCTCAATTTATAATACTTTTATTAACACTTCACATATTTAAACATTTTTAACATTATAAACTATAAATATAAAACACATACAAAACATATTTAAATATTTACTAGAACGAAATTACTAATAAAACAGCCTCTTTTAAAAATAACGGATATCAAATTCAAACTAAGGTTCTCATCCAATTAATTTAAAATACATGTAATTTAACCAATCAAAATGAAGAAACACTTAACTAACTACTATAAAAACAATTACATACTTAACTAAAATTACCATTTTTGGCCCAAACTTGGAGAAAAACGGTTACTTTGCTGAAGAGAAGAGAATACACACCTACAACAACTACTACAACACAGTTTACTACAACTCAAGTAAGTGAACTCCCATTTTATGAACTATAAAAGCCTCAAGAAAATTAGCTAAACTCCCTGTACTAAATAAATGCTCTCTATTTTTGTAAAAATTGCACTAAAAAACCCTATCAGCAACAGCCACAATAAATAAATAAACTAAAATATGAACAGCCTTATCAATGCCTACATAGAAAAGTTGTAAATAAATAACAATATAGCAAACATAAGTTTGAAATGACTTGATATGGTATGAGCTATAAATATATCCAAATATAATAAATAACTAATAGTAACACTTATTTTTTCAGATTCGACAAACTTCATCTACCAATCTACATCTGCACAAACAACAGCTTCTACAAAATTAAGTAAGTATACTCACTGTGTCAATTAATATTCATAAAAGAGAAACAAACAAGTATCAAACAATATTATTAATTACTACTGTTCTCTACCACAACTACAGGACATTCAACAGTGAAACTCTGAATATAAGAACAGAAAACATCAGAATAGCTGAAAAAACAACATTGTAAGTACATTTTTAAATTTACTATTTTAACCTACACATTAAAATAAATGTTTAACACATTTACTAAAAACACATATATATATCTTCACAGATCTACCTTAGAAATGGCAGAAGGAGCTACTTTTATAACATCTCAAAAAGGAAAAATAATGCTCAGCTACATGGGTTATACCTACACCCAAGAAAAAGTCAAAGAGAATAAAACCCATTGGAAATGTAGTAAATATTATTCAACTGCATGCTATGGTAGAGCAACTACTGTTGATAACAATGTTGTAAATGTACGTGAGCATAACCACCCACCCAATGTAACAGTAGTCGAAGTAAGAGAAGCATTAGAGACACTTAGAGAAGCTAGTACAGGCTCCCAAGAAACAAGCACCACTATTTTGAAAAATGTTTTGACCAAAGTCCCAGAACACGTAACAGGACAGTTACCCTCAATCCCCAACTTGAAAAGATTAATAGCTAAAACTAAAAGAGCTTCTGATCCAACTCCACCACCACCTCAAACTTTTGAAGAGATTAAAATATATCCAGAATATACTATTACCCATAATGAAGATAAATTCTTAATGTATGATAACCAAAGTCATGATAAAAGAATTTTACTTTTTGCAACAAATAGCAATTTGCAAAAACTAAAATCGTGTAAAACATGGATGATGGACGGAACTTTTAAAGTGTGTCCAAAATTTTTCTATCAACTTTACACCATCAACGGTGAATACCAGGAAACTAATATCCTCTTAATTTATACACTGCTGCCAAATAAAACAAATGCAACCTACATAGAAATCTTAACAACAATCAAAGATTTTACAGATAATTACTACCCACAAAGAATCATAATAGACTTTGAAATAGCAATGATTCAAGCTATACTTAAAATATATCCTCACACTGCAATAGAAGGGTGTTATTATCACTACAACCAAAGTATATGGAGACACTTACAAAAATCTACTTTAAGCATAGAATATTCTACAAACAGTAACTTTGCTTACCAGATTAAAAACTTAATAGCACTGGCATATGTCCCAACAACAGAAGTGGCTAATTATTACATTTTATTACTTGACAACCCTTTCTACCGCAGTAATGAGAAAAAATTAACTCCCTTCTTAGACTATTTTGAAGACACCTGGGTAGGAAGATTACATCGTACTTGTCACCGCAGACAACCTAAGTTCCAAATTCCATGGTGGAATGTGTACGCTAGCACTATAGCACAAAAAGCCAAAACCAACAACGCGGTAGAAGGATGGCATAATGCTTTCCAAGCCACAATAGGAAGAACACAACCAACACTTCATAAACTAATCCAATGCATCAAAAAAGAGCAAAGCTACCAAGAACTAAGAATCGAGCAATCGCTATCAAAATAGGGACAAAACTAAGTAAACAAACATTAAATATGTACGAATACCTACAACAAAAAACAAGAATGTACCCAAGTATTCAAGGTCTAGAATACTTAGACCTAATAGCAAAATCTATCCTTTAACAAAATACAAATAGCAAACCATCAAACATTAAATAACATAGACCTTTTTTTGTAACATTTCTTTTTTTTTTTTTTTTTGTTGGTGTTCAAACTACTTTATTGATAAGAGCATACAAGGATACACAGCTTGAGGTGCCTACAACCCGGAGGCCGGCAGCAATAGCGAAGCAACAATACACAGCCGTGTAGCCGGCATCCCGGGGGCCTGGCGGCACATCACAATTAGAAGTCTTATCACAGCGCCATCCGGCGGGGCAGTCCAAGGAAGGATGTATTGTAGTCGAACAGGTTTTGTGCGAGCAAGAAGAGAATCTCACTCCTAATTTTTTGTAACTGGTAGAACATGAAAAAGAAAAGAAAAACCCCAACTTCCCAACGAGGTTACGTATGTGCGATGGTGAAATATGGTGCAATAACAATGTGTTGTAGTGGTGTAAAGTGGTGGGTCTGCTAGGCGCCAGTGTGCGGGGCGGTGAATGACCCGGGTTCAAGGACCCAAGGCAGTGGTAGTCCATGGAGTGGCAGTGCGGAGCTGCCAGTGGTATGCAGGACAGCACTCTCCAGATGGAGGGGGGGACATCCCGTGGCTCATCGGAAGGAGAAGGTGGCCGCAGGAGGGGGAGGCGAGGGGGGCAGTGCCGTGGAGGCTAGTACCTTCTGTTCCACGAGGAGACTGCAGGGGGCACAGGGGTCCCATAGGTAGTGGAAAATAGCGTGCGCCATGTATAGCCAGGTAGTAATAAGGCGAGCAAAAATGCTAAGGGGATTGAGAAGCAATGAGCCCATCGCCCGACGTTGCTTCATCGACCGAGCGTTTGAGCAAGTAGTGCACCAGTGGGTCCCAAACATTCCTGGGCCTACTCGTGAGAGGCAGTAATTCAGAAAAGGTGTTATGCTGATCTTGGCAATATGTTAAGTCTGTTAACCAATCCTTGAACTTGGGCGCTCGGCCCCTGCTCCAGCGGCAGGCGACACGTCGCTTGGCTAGGAGGAATGCGATATCGACGAATTTTCTGCTCGCCTTGGATATGTGCTTTGTGTACCCAAGGACGGTCACCAAAGGATCAGCGGGAATGTCCTCTTCCACCATCTGCACAACAGCCTCGATGACCTGACGCCAGTAGTCAGCAACTTGGGGGCAGGACCATGCCAAGTGGAGAAAGTCAGCGTGGTCTGCACGACACCGTTCACAGCGATCACTATCGGCCAGCCCGAATCTGTACTTCCGGACCGGCGTGTAGTAGGCCCTCTGCAGGTATTTATAATGTATTATTTTCAACCTGCAACTGGCAGAGATGCGGGAAGTTAATGCGCAGCAGTAATGCCATTGGTCGTCCGAGACCTCTGTGTCAAATTCCTCCGACCAGCGCAGTCTGGCAGCAGAGACTGGTAAGGGAGCAGCTCCCCGATATTGGCGGTAGAGCCCAGAGACCAAATGGGCCCCATCTGGAGATTCCAGGAGGTGGTGTAGCGGAGGCAAAGTTGCAGGTTCAGCAGGGTAATCCGGAAGGATGTCCCGCATCCCCGCGCGCAGTCTTATATAGTAAAACAGCTCAAGGGGTGTGGGGGCATGCGAGTGGAAGAAAAGATCCGCCGTTTTGAAAAGTCCGTTGTGGAACAGGTCGCCCCAGAAGGAGACGTGAAGTTTGCCACAGAGCTGCCGGAACCCCAATTCCGATAGCAGGGCAAGGTTCGGATGATAGGCCAGAGGAAGCTTAGGAGAGTAGGGCAGCGCACAGAGGAGCCGCCG
Source organism: Lissotriton vulgaris (assembly GCF_964263255.1). Classification (NCBI taxonomy): domain Eukaryota; kingdom Metazoa; phylum Chordata; class Amphibia; order Caudata; family Salamandridae; genus Lissotriton; species Lissotriton vulgaris. The sequence goes on from NW_028249215.1 coordinate 283,513, forward strand.
GGCGAGTCGCCGCCACGCGTCCAGGGTGCATGAGATCGAGGTATTCGCCGTAGAGATGGAATTCTCGGAACAGTGCATCAGACCGTTCAATGGAAGCGGGTGTGCAATCCAATCCTCCACTGCTATGTGTGGCATGAAGGGGGTAGGAGCCATCCAATGATAGGCGAAATGCGCTTGTGCACACAGGTAGTACGCCTCGAAATCAGGGATGTCGAATCCGCCTTGGTCGTAGGGAAGGGTCAACGTGGACCACTTTAGCCGGGGAGATTTGCCACCCCAAAAGAGCCTACGCAGTTCGGCGCGGAGTGTCCTAAAAAAAAAAGCCCCTGGATAGTAGGGGATATTGAGAAAAAAGTACAGAAAGCGGGGCAATATCACCATTTTAATGAGGGAGGCTCTGCCAGCCATTGAAAGCGGCATCGTGATCCACCTGTCGACAGAAGCGGTCAGTTTGGTCATTGCCACTCCGTAATTGGAGCGAAGCGTCTCTTCTTTATCCCGTGCTACGCGAATCCCCAAATAGCGCAGATCATCCTGGCACCACTCCAACGGATAATCCAATGGGAAAGCACTCACCGCGTCAGTAAGGGGAAAAAATTGTGATTTGGCCCAGTTAATATGAACACCCGACAGGCCACCGAACAGAACGAATTCACGGAGTAGGGGATTAAGGTGTAATTCCGGGTACTTGACATACAGCGTGATGTCATCCGCATAGAGGGATACATCGATGTGCCGCTGCAAGCATTGAAACGCTCCCTCACGGTGCAGTTGACGCAGGCGGCATGCCAGTGGTTCGACCGCAATAGCAAATAACAGGGGAGAGAGCGGGCACCCCTGGCGAGTACCTCTAGTAAGGCTGATAGGTGACGATAGCTTCCCATTGATCAGTACTCTCGCCGTGGGGTCCGTGTAGAGGAGGCGTACCCATGCCAAGAACAGTTTAGGGAACCCCATGCGTCCCAGAACCGAGAAGAGGTAGGGCCATTCTACGGAGTCGAACGCCTTGGTGGCGTCTAGGAACACAGCCGCCACTGGGATATCAGGGTGGACAGAGCGTAGCAGGGAAAACAGGGTGCGTAAGTTATGGGAAGTAGATCTGCCGGCCACGAAGCCAGACTGGTCGGGCAGGACGATCCTAGTCATTAGCAGTGAGAGTCTCGTGGCGAGTACTTTAGCAAGGATCTTCACATCACAATTTAGGAGGGAAAGTGGGCGGTAAGAGTCGCAGGAAGTAGGGGCCTTGCCAGGTTTCAGAAGGGAGGTGATAACCACTTCGCGCATAGACCGAGGCAGCTTGCCGTCAGCCAACGATTCAGTAAAGACTTCGTTAAGCACGGGCGCCATAATATCAATATAAGCTTTGTAGAATTCGGCTGGGATGCCATCTAGCCCTGGAGCCTTCCCATTCTGTAGGGACATAATGGCCTCGCGAACTTCCTCGAGTTCAAAAGGCGCCGCTAGAAACTCCCTATCGCCATCGCTGAGCCAGCAGAGCGCTACGTCATCCAAATAGTCAGCATATGGAGCATTCGCCTCTGCCCTGGAAGTGTATAGTGTGGAGTAATGCGCTGTGAATGTAGTCAGTATCTCATCCGATTCCCTAGTGACAATGCCAGTTTCATCAGTAAGTTCTAGTATGGTGTTGAGCTCTCGTGGCGCACGCGTGAGTGAAGCTAGTACCTTGCCAGGCCTATCCCCCTCGCAGTATTTCCGGGCCACCCAGTGTTTGCCCCGGTATTTCGCCTCCCTGGCAGCCTCCTCTTCATACTTGGATAGTGTGTCCCTAAAGGTCGCCTTAAGTTGTGGGTCATCACTCGTCACCATTCGGAGCTCCAAGGCACGCAACTCACTCTCCAATGTAGTAATGGTACGCAGAATATCCCGCAGGACCCCATGGCTCTTAGAGATGCAGAAGCCCCGAATGGTTACCTTGAAAGCTTCCCATATGTGTTCCACTGATGCTACTGAACCCTTTTTTCTAGGGAAGAAGTCCCTGATCTCCACCCCCAACTCTGTACGAAAAAGCTCGTCAAGGAGCGTGTCTGGGCTCAGCCTCCATTGCGGTCTCGGACTATCCCACCCAGGAGTACGGAACTGTAGTCTAACCGGGCTGTGGTCCGAATAGGTTCTAGGCAGATGGTCAACCACCAACAGGTCCCCAATGACGCCACGTGTCACCAAAAAATAGTCCAAGCGCGCCCAGGTCCCAGTGTGATGTGTGAAGTGCGTGCCCTCCCGCCCGTGGGGGTGTATCTGTCGCCAGGCATCCAAAAGTCCACCCTCCTCCATCACTCCTTCTAAAACTTCCCTAGCTCGGGGCTTGTAAGAGTTAACCCCATCCGCCCTATCAAGTGAGGGCGCTAAGGCCAGGTTAAAATCACCTCCCCAAATGATATGCCATGCCCCAATGGAAACGATTGTGCCCCACAGAGTGGAAAAAAAACCAGGTGAGTCAACATTCGGTGCATACATTGAGACAAACAGATAGGTGTCATGTCCCACCCTCCCCCACAATAAAACATATCTTCCCTCTTTGTCCGCTATCTCACCCATGCGGAGGAAGGGTACACCACGGGCGACAAGAATTGCCACACCTCTGGCATAAGACGAATAAGAGGAGAAAGCGCGGGTACCCGCCCATTTCTGTCCAAACGGGGCGTCCCCGCGCACGGGCAAGTGTGTCTCTTGTAGCAGAGCTACTTGTACATGGTGTCTATTCAGGTAGGCGACAATATTCCTGCACTTCCGGGCATCGTTCAACCCCCGAACATTCCATGAAAGGCAAGTCAATCGCGTAGTCAGGTTTACCGCAGCCATGAGCACATTGACAACAAAGAAGAAAGTGCCCATTCGGGCCAAAGTCTAATATCACGCCCGCACCAGGATCGCCAGGCCCCACACCACATCAATATAAGCAAACACAATCTATGCATCAGTAACCTCATGAAATCCAATCTCCCCCCACCCACCCCAGCATCCCAAACATGCCAGCAGCCATGAAATCCCCAAAAACTTCCCCCCCTCATCCCCCTCCCCCCCAACTTCAGAGCGGCAAATAGCCAAACATGCAATAGCTCAGCGGGGAATACCCAACTAGGGATCATCCAAAGGTACGCGCTGCCACGATCCGGCCTATATCTCCATACTGTACCGCCCTCGGTGGAGACTAGGGCCGAGAAAGCGGTCCTTGGTATACGTTACCACGGGGGGTGTGCAGTCCAGGAAGTCCGATCCTCGTGATTCTGCCGAACCACCAATTGGGAAGCCAGCGCCGACCAGTGAAGAAGTACATAGGTGTCTGAGGCCGAAAGCCAGGAAGGCAGTTTAATCCTCTTGACGTTCAGGAGGCAAGTCGTCGATCTCTAGACCGTCGTCAGGTGCCTGGTTGTCTCTGCGCGCTCTCCGGATGGATTTGAAATAATCCTCGGCCTTCTGCGGGTTAGTGAAGAAGCGCTGTTTGCCCTGGTGAGTAACCCTCAGTTTTGCCGGATACAAAAGTGCATAGTCTATCTGGGCTTCCCTCAGTTTCTTTTTTATCGGAAGGAATTTGCGCCTTTCGTCCTGAACCATCGGTGTAAAATCAGGATAGATGGAAAAGGTGATGCCATCATACCTCAGTGACCTCTGCGTCCGGGCTGCTCGAAGGGCCGTGTCGCGGTCTCGGTAATTCAGAAGTCGAGCGATTATGGGCCTCGGTGGCAGGCCAGGCTGGGGCATAGGCGCCAGTGATCGATGAGCCCTCTCCACTATGAACTGGGAGGAGAAGGCGTCCTCCCCGATAGATCCCTTGAGCAGTTTCTCCACATAGAGTTCCATTCTACCTGTGGCAGTGGATTCCGGCACATTGGTAATGCAAATGTTATTGCGGCGGCTCCGCGCTTCTAAGTCCTCATTCTTTGCCGCGATTATGCGGAGGAGGTTATCCATTCTCGCTAGCTGTGTCGCGTGGGCCGTGGTGACATCGGTGTTGTCGGAGATCCTCTGTTCCGCAGTGGTAAGGCGTTCCTCATGGCAATCCACTTTATGGACCAATGCGTCCAGTCGGGCCGTGACTCCATCCACCTTCTCCACCACGGTAGCGAATCCCTGCCGCATTTCCAGTAGCAGGCTAGCAATATCCGCAGCAGGTGCATCAGGCGGAGCAGGTTGCGGGGGCGGTTCGCTGGGACCCGGGCGTGTCTGCGTCGATGTGTGGCCCTTGCGAGTGTTGTCAAAGCTCAGCTTGGGCTGACGAGCGTCAGGACGTCCCATGGCGCAGTCTCCAAGCAGGTGAGGGCCCAGATGGGGTTGTAGAGGCAGTGTAAGTCAAGCGGGCGGGCAGCAACCAGCTGCACACCAGAAGTGTCTCAAGACCAGAGCCCAGCAGCACCACAAGGAGCGTGCAGTGTCACAAGCAGCGCCCCACGGCCAGCAATTGTTCTGTGGCAGCAGTCGCCCACCGCGCCCCCAGCAGCAGCCTCGGGTACCTGTTAGGCAGTGTCTGCGTTGAAGCACCAGTCCCTGCGCCAAGCCACCGGGTCAACTGCAGGAGTCACGTCTCACCTGCCGTTAGAAGGCACAATTTAGTCTACCTGGCAGTCCCATGGGGGAAGGGCAGTCAGGTCACTCGGCAGCAGCCATCCACGCTGCCAATGTACAAAGGATCCGCGTCTGTGGAGAGGGAACTCCTCTCAAGTGCAGCAGCTTCCAAGCAGGTGAGGGCCCAGATGGGGTGTCAGAGGCAGTGAAAGTCAAGCGGGCGGGCAGCAGCCAGCTGCACACCAGGAGTGTCTCAAGGCCAGAGCCCAGCAGCAGTACAAGGAGCGTGCAGTGCCACAAGCAGCGCCCCACGGCTAGCAATTGTTCTGTGGCAGCAGTCGCCCACCGCGCCCCCAGCAGCAGCCTCGGGTACCTGTTAGACAGTGACTGCGTTGAAGCGCCAGTCCCAGCGCCAAGCCTCCGGATCGACTGCAAGAGTCGCGTCTCACCCGCCGTTAGAAGGCACACACGGCAGCAGCCAATGTGCACAGGATCCGCGGCGCTCCGTGGGAAAGGAGCGCCTTCTGTGGAGAGGGGACTCCCCTCAAGTGCAGCAGCCTCGCCTCCCGAACGCTGTAGCCGGCTGTCGAGTCCGGTATGTGGCGGCATGCAGCTCCGGGTCCGCAGCGACAGTGGGGACCGGCGCAGCCGTCAGCAAGGCAGCAGCCGTCCCGCTGGAAACAGGTCACAGTCCGTGTCGGCAACGCCGTGCACAAAAGGATGCCAAGCAGAGGATGGTATGTGCCGCTCACCCTCCCGACCTGCACAGCATTCCGGCCCGGAGGGGTGAGGCAGGCAGGGTGGTTGCACGGCCTGAGCGCCTCGTGGCGGACCCCGGTGTCGCGTAGTTGTGGTGGCCGGGTCCCCTCACCAGTGCGGACCAGGGCAGGCGTCGGGCAATCTGCAGAGGCTCGTAACTCTGGCTCCGAGTCTCAGAGCCGTCCCAAATTTCGACCGAGTGCAGAGAGCACTGTCCTGTTGCAGGAGCCGGGCTTCTGGGGGTGACACGGCACCCCGTGGCAGCTGATCAATGCAGGATCGATATCCAAGGAGCGGGAGCTGCAGGTCTAGGCAGCCATTCCGCAAGCGCGCCCTCTAGCGCCCCAACCTTTTTTTGTAACATTAGTTAAATTATGTCATGTAAAATGAAATGTAAATTATTATCACAAGACATAATATAACTAATTAAAATACAAATTCACCAATGAACATAAACCACCCCAAAAATTAAATAAATAATAACTTACGGTTCTGCAGCTGTAGAATGTGTTCGAAATAGATGGTTTCAAAACAAATCCAACCAAAAGCAATCCACATCGTAAAATTAAACCCTACAAAATGCAAAAAATACAACTGTATAAAAAGAGTCCAACGTAGAAATCCTCAGGATAACGGAGCCATAAAAAAACGAAAATAAATCACGATAAAAAACGCTCCTAAATCCCGAAAAATAAGGAAATGTATATAAACATTTCCCTGTATGTAAAAAAAAAACGAGATCAAATCCATCTGGTCACCAAAACGGACACCTGTAAATAAAGTACAAACAAAACCCACCCGCAATAAATACTAAACCCACAAAGCCAAGAAATAACATATAAAAGGTACTAAAATACATAAAGTAATACTTTAATACAAAACATTAACATTACATCCATATTAGATAGCAAACTAAGTACGCTATCACTAACATTCTTAAATAACACGTACTTTTTACATAAACAGTTAAATAAGACACATAGCAACACATATACACTAAAACTAGCTAAATAATTTCTTAAAATTAACTTAAAAGTAATGAAAATTAAACTTACATTAACAAACACGAAGAAGCTCCCAACCGCGAGGTTTCATCTTCAGAAATGACCCAAACAACGATGTAGATAGACTAAAAAGTGAACAACACAAAACAAAATGGCAGCATAATAAAAACAAAAATAGGACTTAATCCCCATATTAATGAATGAAAAAATGTGTAAAAAATTGCTAAATATTTTTGTTAAATTGTTATAATTTTCTAAATGTTTACAATAAACATATGAATAATGTAAAATATACATTATTTTTTTAATATCAAAATATATATTACAAAAATTATTGTATATTAAAAATATATTTATTAAGTAAAAAAAAATCTTTATAATATAAAAATGTGAACAATTTTATGTATATACTTTTGGAAATGCCAATTATATATTTACATTTTATTTTAAATTATTAAAATTTAATATGCTAATTAATAAAAAATTACAATGTATATGTTACAAATACTGCAATGTTAAATTTGAATAAATGTAAAAAAAAATGTTTATAAAATGTTTAAATGTTTCCATCTACAAACAAATCTAACAATAAAAACTGTTTTTTTGACAAGACTATATTACTATTGTACTTTATAAATTTATAAACTTGTGATATAAATGTTAAAATGTTATAAAAATGTATAATTGTTTTTTATAAAAATGTTATTAAATATAATGTGAAATATTTCTATATATGTAATAATATTTACAAATATTATTAAAATAAAATTAGTTGTTTTAATATTTTTTTTATAAAATACATTAACAATGTATTATTCTAACTCCAAATCCAACATAACTCAGGGAAAGTGATGGACAGTAAACCATAATAATTTACTATTCTAACTCCAATCCAACATAACTCAGGGAAAGTGCTGGACAGTTACCCATAATAATTTACTATTCCAACTCCAATTCCAACATAACTCAGGGAAAGTGCTGGACAGTAAACCATAATAATTTACTATTCTAACTCCAATCCAACATAACTCAGGGAAAGTGCTGGACAGTAAACCATAATAATTTACTATTCTAACTCCAATCCAACATAACTCAGGGAAAGTGCTGGAGAGTAAACCATAATAATTTACTATTCCAACTCAAATTCCAACGTAACTCAGGGAAAGTGCTGGACAGTAAACCATAATAAATTACTATTCTAACTCCAAATCCAAAATAACTCAGGGAAAGTGCTGGACAGTAAACCATAATAATTTACTATTCTAACTCCAAATCCAACATAACTCAGGGAAAGTGCTGGACAGTAAACCATAATAATGTACTATTCTATCTCCAATCCAACATAACTCAGGGAAAGTGCTGGACAGTAAACCATAATAATTTACTATTCCAACTCCAATTCCAACATAACTCAGGGAAAGTGCTGGACAGTAAACCATAATAATTTACTATTCCAACTCCAATTCCAACATAACTCTGGGAAAGTGCTGGACACTAAACCATAATAAATTACTATTCTAACTCCATTTAAACATAACTCAGGGAAAGTGCTGGACAGTAAAGCACAATAATGTATTAATCTTACTCACCCTTCCCCCTATAAACCCAACTAACAACTCCTACAACATTTTCATTTTTTTTTAAATATCAAATTTAAAATAATATATATTTTTTTATAATTTCTACTTTAAAATTTCGAAAATTATGTTAATTTTTTCCAAAAAACAAATTAAATAAAAGATTTACACACATTTTTACAATTACCACCCACTCTTATCCATTATAAATGAAATTACCCACTAATAAAACATTCACACACTTAATTTTAAAATAAATATAAAATTTCTAAATTAATTTCGATTTTGAAATTAGATTTTTTGAATGTAATTTTTTTTTATGACAATATAACATTTTAATACATATTAACAAACAGTATTTTTATTTAGTACCCAACCTTAGCACCTATATAACCAACAACCCACTAATAAAACAATCACACACTTAATTTAATTTAAATTATTAAAATATCTTAATTTCAAATTTCGATTTTTTTTATTTTTTCGATTTTTTAATTTATAATAAATAAACAAACAATTTTTAAATTACTACCCACCCTTATCCCCTATATAACCAACAACCCGCTACTAAAACTTCACATACTTAATTTAAATACATTTTTTAAAATATCTAAATAATTTTCACATTTCATTTTCACATTTCTAAATTCATTAATTTTTTTCGTTAGATTTTTAATTTAAACAAAAAATTTTACACAACATTTTTAAATTACTACCCACCCTTATCCCCTATAAAACCAATAACCCGCTCCTAAAGAATTTACAAAAATTTTATAAAATATATTAATTTTTTTCTAATAATAATCATCACATAAAACATTAAATTGCAATAAAATTAACATAATAAATACATATTAATAAATAAATATAACACAACAAATTATTATATCGATATTATATACATCGATATTTCTCTCTTCTATATTCTATACTACAATATTTTTCAATGTCGATATTTCTGCTATTCTAAAAAAACGATATTTACAACATCGATATTTATTTTGTCGATATTTAACACAGTCGATATTCTTACCTCAATATTTCTGCTTGTTGATATTTTCACGTCGATATTCCTGCTGTATACCTGGCTTTACAGCTGAATAAAAATAAGGTTCTAGAGCAAGTGATTTCAGATGTTTGGGCAAAACACACAAATGAGGCAGGATTTTTGAAAACATACCCTCCCCATAAAGCGACCCTAAGGAAAATGCAGAATTACCTTAAGTGCGTCAGTACAGACTGTCACCTCAGGCAGAGGAAGGGATAAAACCTGTAATTGAGTCTCTCTTACAACAGGGTATCATTAAATTCCAACTAGCCCCTGTAATAGTCCTATCATTCCATTGCCAAGGGCAATACTGGGCAGTATAGGTTCATACAGGATTTCCAACAGATAAACAACATTGTGGTTCCCTTTGCACCTGTTGTGCCTGACACCAATACAATCTTATCTTCCATACCTGTAGAGGAAGAGTACTTTTTGGTTATAGATCTTTCCTTTGCGTTTTCAGTATTAGAGTCCATCAAGAGAGTGAGTACCTCTTTGCCGTCACATTAAAAGATACGCAGTACACTTTCACAAGACTTGCTCAAGGCTTCACTGAGAATCCCACGGTCAATGCGCAGGTAGTGAAGAGAGACCTAGACAGCCTACACCTGGAAGATGGTAGCGTTGTCTTGCAGTACACTGACGATCTCCTTGTGGCATCTCCATCACTTGAGTCCTGTGAAAAAGACACGGTAGCTCTGCTGAACCACCTCTAGGGGAAAGGACCCAAAGCCTCGTTGTCAAAATTCCAGTGCTGCCAGAAGAGGTGACTTACCTGGGTTACACATCACATTTCACCTGACAGAATAGCCCCCGTCCTCCAAGAAAGGAATTATGTCCTTTCTGGGGATGATGAACTACTGCCGTCAGTGGATCCTTGAGTACAGATCTTATGATGCCATCCTGAGACAATATACACATCAAGATGCACCCAACAACATTGTATGGACTAATGAACTTGCAGACTGTTTCAAGAAACTGAAAAAGACGTGTACTGTGCCAGTCTGGGGCTGCTGATTACAAACTGCCCTTCCATCGCTATGCGTCAGAGCAAAATGGCATTGCAAATAGGGTGCTGACTCAGCAGCATAGCTCAGGAAGAATACCTGTGGCTTATTACTCTGTGACTTTGCCTTAAACAGTGACTGGGCATCCGGCTTGTTTGAGAGCAGTGGCCGCAGCAGCTGTGATGATAGAGAGGACGGCTCCCATTGTGTTGGACTACCCTTGTATTGTTTATGTGCCGCATTGGGTACAGTTGTTGTTGTCATCTGCAGCAACACAACATTTTTCGGCGGCAGGCACACAGGTTATGAGGTTTCTTTGTTGTCTTGCACTAATATCACCATTAAAAAATGCCCACTTGTTAATTTGGTAACACTATTGTCTGCAACAGGTGATTCGGATGAGACTCCTAAACAAAACTGTGTTGGGGTTGTAGAGACATGCACACACTCACACCAGATTTGCAGCAAACACCATTAGAAAAAGCAAACTATGAGTGGTACACTGATGGGTCCTCCTGTTGACTAACAGACACAGATTACCGAGCAGGGTATGGTATAACAACAGTAGACTCCATAGTTGAAAGTGCAGCTTTCCCCCTGACACATCTGCCTTGCAAGAGCTGTATGCTGTAACAAGAGCATGCATCCTAGCTGAGCGGAAAACTGTTAACATTTACACTGACGTCATTCCTTTGGAGTTGTCCATGATTTCGGCCAGCTGTGGCTGTATCGTGGTTTCATCAGCAGCAGGACACCCCATTTAAAATGACGTCTTAGTAAAAACCATGTTAAGAGCAATACTACTACCCAACAGAATAGCAGTAATAAAATGTGAGACAAACACATGTGCTATTACTAAGATAGCCAGAGTTAACGCCATGGATGACAGCTGTAAGAGAGAGCATGTTACAGCCAGTACAGATTGTGCCTCTAATAGCAAAAAACAATCTAATACAGCTAATTCAGAGACAATTATTGCCAGCTGATGTAAAGGAAACACAATGATCTGCAACAGCAAATGAAGAGAGTGTGTATTGATGCTGGATGTGAGCAAAATGATGAGGGATTGTGGTCCACTGGGATGGGAAGTCTGTGGCCCCACACAGTATGTTTCTGTCACTTACAAGGCTTGCACATGGACCCACTTACAAGGCGTAAGGGGGTGAATGATTTGATTAGACAAGAATTGTTTGAACCAGGGATAACAGCTCTCACTGCACAATTCTGCCCCAGTGTCTTCTGTGCCCAGCATGCTAAAGGTCAGTACCCTGCTACCCATGATTACTTGCCAGTACCACAGAGTCCCTTTACCAACGTCCAAATAGATTTTGCCTATATGCCTCCAGTGAATGGATTAAAAAATATGCTGGTGTGTGTGGATCTATTTTTCAAAATGGGTAGAGGTGTTTCCCACAAGGAAGAATGATGCAGCAACTGTTATGCGATGCTTGATGAAAGATATCATACCCCGGTTTGGGGTTCCCCAGGGCATAAATAGCGATATAGGGGGTAAATTTGTGGCTACAGTTGTGCACAAGATGTGTGACTGTTTGGGAATATAGTGGAATCTACTTGCCCCTTACCACCCCCAAAGTTCCGGCCAGGTGGAGAGGACGAATTCCATAGTAAATAAATGAATTTGCAAAGACAACTGATGCAACAGGCCTGAAATGGCCTGATGCGCTGCCTTTAGTGCTGCATGCCATAAGAACGATGCCATCTAGAACAACCCTATTGTCACGCCATGAGGTATTGATGGGTGGCTTATGTCGGTGGGGTTGAGGTTGCCTCTCACGGCATCCCAAGCAGCACTGCTGTGGAAGGATGAAACTATTTCTGACTTTGCTGTACAGTTGTCAGCGGTCTTGAGGCATCACCATCTCCAGGTGAAAGAAACTTTGCCCCGTTCGTCCTCAGAGCCCACACACCATTTTAAAGCTGGAGACATGGTCTTGGTGAGAAAAATAAAAGATGTTTCTTTTAGTTCTAGGTGGAGCGGACACCAAATCGTGCTCCTGGTGACACGGACGGTAGTAAAGGTCCAGGGACATCCTTAGTGGTTGCACAGAACAAGATGCAGAGCTTCACCAACAACGCCTGAGACAGTGATACCTATAACAGATGAGCACTGGCCACCCGTGGAGCAGTGCGCAGATATCTTAGAATCCAACAAGACGTAGAGGAAGCACAGAAAGAAAAGTTTTAACTAATGGCTATAGATCTATAACATATAAAATCATTGAGTAATAGTATAGGGGGAGATAGACCAGACCATTCCTAAATGCCACGCTGAGGGCTCATCATCAAGTGGCACATGGAAAGTGGCACCTACCGATATTGTTGAGTCAAGCATGCAACGCAGTCTCAACAAAAGGTGATGGTCTGCCTCTTCCAAAAAATAGACTGACGAGAACACCGTAGGGCAGGTCTGTGAAATCGTCCCTGAACAAGATGGCAACGGACCAGGAGGAGAAGCAGGTGACAGCGCACTGCATGCCTTTTCATTACTGACACTTAGAGAAAGCGCCCTGGAACTGAGTAACAGAAAGACACTCCATATTTAAACGTATCCCTTTCAAAAAATGCAGCACATAGTGCAAATAATATTATTACCTTACTTATGTGTGTGCTACCTGTAGTGCACCAACCTGCTGACCATCCCCTCATTGCAGTACGTGAGAAAGTTGTCCAAGCTTTAGGTCTTGAAAATTGAGGACTTTGTAAAGAGTTATCCAGATACCCCAGCTACCCTATTGGCCTATCTGAGACACCTATGCCTAAACAAAATTGTGTGCAAGGAAAAGGATGACTCATATCCAATGTAACTTGGGATTGTGTAGAAGGAAGGATTGGATGGTACCATACTGCCAAATATTTAAGCCCAATACCAAGTGGCACCCACAGTGGAAAACAATGCTGAGGAAAATGCATTTCCTTTATGTATAAAGCATCATGTTTCAGGATGTAACCCAGCTTCTCAATGCTTAGGACATTTAAAAAGTAGCGAGTGTCCTAACATTTTGGAATTTAAAGATACCACAGGTAATTGGAATATAAGGGACAGACAGTTATTAAGTAGGAACTGGACATCTAAGGTACAAGGGAAACAAGTGAATTACACTTTACATTACATCACTATAGATGGAGAGACACTGTTAATTACACCTGATGGTCTTCTATACAATCCATTAATTGAACGAAAGAATGATTACGATAGTGCACCAAATGTGATTTCTAAAATATTAGAATATTCCTCAAGGTCAGCTCGCTGCTCTTACGTGGCACCATGGGCAAATGTTACACTTATAAATTCTGCATGGATTGATTATAAATGGTGTGATCAATTTATAAACACTTTTCCTGACGGGGTAGGCCTTCCTCTCAGTGAATATCACACATTGGAAACACAGTTAGAGGGTAGTATATATTTCATTTGTGGCACTAAAGCATACAAGGAGCTTCCCTGGCACATTTCAGTCATGCCGCATATTGCAGCCCATAAGCCAATACATTTGGCGAGTTTCGCTCAAAAGTATAGAAGAGATATACATGCGCCATATCTGGAGGCTAGACAAGGTCTATTTCATGAGCTAATGTGTATATTAATTCCTGGATATGGTGTATATGATTTAGAATTGGTCCTTGTTAACATGTCTACCGAGCTAGCTATAGCATTCAATGCAACAAGAGATTCACTTCAAGAGTTGCAGGTGAAAATTAATTTGGTGGCTGCCATGACTATTCAACATAGAATTGCACTATGCCTTCCTACACTACAACAATGAGGACTGTGCGTTTTACTGAATTTCTCTTGTAATTTTTTTTTTAATTAGAGTCTCAACATAGGAAGGGATGTGGGATGTGGCACAAATTAAGTATGCAGCTTAAATATTCAGTGGAGCAGAAAAAGTACAGATTCTGATGACTGGTCCTGGCTACCAACAGGATAGTTGAAGAGCTTAGTTCTAGCACTACTGGGTATCTTTAAGACAACAGTGATAATATTGTGTTGTCTTAAGTGTTATTGCTCCATGGGACCGTAATTGTGTAGTAAGAGCATCCATTCAGTTTCTGCAGTTAAAGTTCTCCTTCCTCCAGAGCAAGAGCTAGCACGCAGATATCTTAGAAAACAACAAGACGTAGAGGAAGTACACAAACAAGAGTTTTAACAGATCTATAACATATAAAATCATTGAGTTCTAATATATAATTTTGTTGAATAATGAATACCTCTTAGGTGTGTCTACACGCCAGTATATGCATGTTATTTAAACAGTGTGTAATGCCATTTATGGATACACTGTGACTTCTGTGTTTCTACCATGTATATATATATATATATATATATATATATATATATATATATATATTACCTACTGGCAGTCGCCAGTAGGTATGTATAGTTAAGACCTAGTTACCATATGAAATCCCCAACTTTCTATTCGGAATAACTTTGGCGCCGATTGAGGAATCTGCGTGTAATTTTCCTTAAAATTGCTTCGCTCCGCTCCTTCCCTGAAAGTTTGGGGGGGATTCGTCAAGCGGGGGCCGAGAAAAAAGGGGGGTCCCAAAACGTGTTTTCCCCATGTTAATTTCCATAGGGACCTTTAGACACTGCTACAGCCCGAACGGCTGAATAGAATTACACCAAACTTGGCAAATGGTAGGGCCTGGTATGCAGATATGCTTTTGCTATGTTTGGTGAAAATCCCTCCAGTAGTTCTTGAGAAAATTGAATTTGAAAATTTTCAAATGGCATTTTCTATGGGACCTTTAGACACGGCTACAGCCCGAACGGCTGAACGGAATTACACCAAACTTGGCAAAATGGTAGGGACAGGTGTGCAGTAGTGCCTTTCCTATATTTGGTGAAAATCCCTCCAGTAGTTGTTGAGAAAATTAAATTTGAGCAAATTATATATCTACATGCGCTCAACATTCTATTGGGAATAACTTTGGCGCCGATTATGGAATCTGTGTGTAATTTTCCAGAATTTTGGCCAGCTCTGCTCCGCTCCTTCCCTGAAAGTTTCGGGGGTATTCGTCAAGCGGGGGCCGAAAGGGGGGTCCCAAAACGTGTTTTCCCCATGTTAATTTCCATAGGGACCTTTAGACACGGCTACAGCCCGAACGGCTGAATGGAATTACACCAAACTTGGCAAAATGGTAGGGCCTGGTATGCATATGTGCCTTTGCTATGTATGGTGAAAATCCCTCCAGTAGTTCTTGAGAAAATTGAATTTGAAAATTTTCAAATGGCATTTTCTATGGGACCTTTAGACACGGTATAGCCCGAACGGCTGAACAGAATTACACCAAACTTGGCAAAAGGGCAGGGACAGGTATGCAGTAGTGCCTTTTCTATGTTTGGTGAAAATCCCTCCAGTAGTTGTTGAGAAAATTGAATTTGAGCAAATTATATATCTATATGCACTCACTGTACGCGCACAGTACGCGTAGGGTACGCGTACCATACGTGTACGTGCGCATAACCTTACGTGCACGAGCGAGTTTCTGATTGGCCGGCAGTCGATTGTCAACATTCCAAACTGTCCAAACCAGGAAGTGTTGGCCACCATCTTGTTTTTCAGGAGAACTGAGGCCCAAGAGAGCCCAAAACAAGAGTGGAAAACACAAAACGAGGGCAGGGTAGAGACCCCCCAACCCTCTAGCCCTTCTCAGGGGGTCCCAAAAGGACCCCCAAGGGCAAAATAAAATCCAAAAAATCACTGGATACGCGCATCGTACCCCGCGATTTAAAAAAAATATTTTTTTAATGCACTTGGTGGTCCTTCTGGGACCCCCTGAGGAGGGCTAGGGGGTCAGGGGGTCTCAACCCTGCCCCCTTTTCACGTTTTCCACTCTTGTTTTGTGCTCTCTTGTGCTTCACTTCTCCTGAGAAACAAGATGGCTGCTCAGGTGGTCCCAGAAGGATAATAACATATTTAAACGTTATCCGCTAATAGAATTAGCATTTACAAAACCTTTGAAATTTATTGAAAAAAAATATAGGTTTCACACCTGATATAGTTAGGAATTAGCATTTCAAAAACCTTGCAAATTCACTGAAAAAAACATAGGTTTCAAGCCTTATATAGTTAGGAATTAGCATTTAAAAAACCTTACAAATTCACTTAAACAACCATAGGTTTCAGGCCATATATAGTTAGGAATTAGCATTTAAAAAACCTTGCAAATTCACTTAAAAAACCATAGGTTTCAGGCCTTATATAGTTAGGAATTAGCATTTTAAAAACCTTGCAAATTCACTTAAAAAACCATAGGTTTCAGGCCTTATATAGTTAGGAATTAGCATTTAAAAAACCATTGAAATTGCTCCTATATAGTTAGTTGCACTAATTATATTTCCGCGCACCCGCAATCCACTGCTGATGATGTCACATATTACATCATTCATGACATGGTCAGTGACGTCACTGATGACATCACTGATGACATCTCAAATGACATCACTGATGACATGTTTTTTTAAGTGAATTTGCAAGGTTTTTAAAATGCTAATTCCTACCTATATAAGGCCTGAAACCTATGGTTTATATATATATATATATATATATATATATATATATATATATGTATATATATATATATATATATATATATATATATATATATATATATATATATATATATATATATATATATATATATATTACAATGGTATATGATATAACTATCCTAAAGGGGGGATATTGTGGTAAAAGAATACAAAATATATATCTATGTGTATCAATTCTAATCAATTCCAAATCTCTCCTGTACTATCCCAAATCTAATAAGCTATTTCTAACCCTGACCTGTTGCCTTGAACTACAGCTCATTGCTTCCCCCCTCCTTTACAAATCTAGTCCAACCTGACCCAAAGCTCTTGACTGCCCTCTCTGACACCTCCAAAAGCTGTCAACATAAATCCCACTCTGAGCCCTTCTGTCTCTTACATTAAGTTTAGCTCGTTTTCTTATATTGCAATAAGTATATTTTGCACTGTGTGTTGTCCGTAAGTGGCAATCCTATGTTCTATATGATTACCCATGTTTGGACTGAGTCACCTTTTGGAGTTTTGTTGGTGACAGTACTTTCTAAAATATATAAAGACCCCACAAGAATGGTTCATGACAGAAGAAGCTAAGCTTGTTCCAAGTCGTAACACTGTAATGTGCGTCTGCCTTGGCCTGCCAATAAGCATTGGTACCTGCAAATACATTTAATCTGTTTCGGAGCCCTGCCTGGTGACTGTGGTTTTTTTTGTGTCACTCTGAGGATGGGTTGGAAGATTTATTTCCATAACACCTCCTTTTCAACATGTACATGGTGCCCCTGGCCGACATTGTGTGAACGCATGACCGCAACATCATAATCTTCGCTGATGACACCCAGCTCATCCTCTCGCTCTCAGCAGACCCCTCCACCACTAGAACCAACTTCCACAACTGCATGACAAGTGTCATCGACTGGATGAAAACCAACTGCCTGAAGCTCAACACGGACACAACAGAAGTGCTGATCTTCGGGAACAACTACTCCCTGTGGGGCAGAACCTGGTGGACCTCCAGACTCGGAATCACACCTGCACCACCTGACCACGCCTGCAACCTCTGCATCATCTGGACAGCAAACTTCCCTTGAAAGCCCAAATCAATGCAGTCTCCTCCGCCTGCTTCTAAACTCTCCAAATGTTCCAAAAGATCTTCTGATGGCTCCCTGTCAGCTCCAGAAAAAATTCAAGCCCTAGTCACCAGCCTGCTGGACTACGGCAATGCACTCTACACTGGAATCACCACCCATTTCATGAAGAGACTCCAGATAATACAGAACTCAGTGGCCAGACTCATCCTCAACCTTCCCAGACAGACCCACATCACCCCCCATCTCAGGAATCTCTCTGCCTGTGGTCCCTGCTTTGTCACCATTCGATTGCTTAGGAAAGTGTTCCAGTGGCTTCCTTGGCGTTCCAGGAAAACCCAAGTATAAGTGGTGATCATGAGTTGTATGGATTAAAGCAATACCTTGCTGGTAGCACCCAATGAATCATTGCTGTCTAAGCTATAGGTTGAGTAGAATACTGTGGCATGTCTGGTGTGCAATCTTCCTAAAAGTAATCCCTCTGCTCCCACAGCAAGAGCCTCACACTAGCTGCCGGTTACAAAACTTTCCATTTTCAATCTACGCTGTCTCATGCATAAGTCGCTGGCAGGTAGAGGACCAACTTATCTTCATAGGAAGCTCAGTTACTACTGTCCCACTAGACACCTCAGATCCAAGGACAAGGCCTTTCTGTTTGCCGAATCTGCATTTTAGGATTTGGCAGCAGGTCCTTTTCATACCTTGCCCCTTTCCACTGGAACAAATTCCCTCTTCACATCTGCTTATGCACATATTTTGTTAGATTTAAAAATCTCCTGAAGACTTGGCTTATCTAAATAGTGTATCTATCCTGTGTCAGATAAGCGCCGAGATTCACCTTCGAGTGTGAATCGTTGAGCTATAGCAGGGGTCTCCAAACCGGTCCTGGAGGGCCGGATCCATACCAGATTTTTGGGATATCCCCATTGACATACATGTAGTAATTTTAAAAATCTGGCATGGATCCGGCCCTCCAGGACCGGTTTGGAGACCCCTGAGCTATAGCAATTAACATTAATGTAACACAACATATAAAGTAACTCATAGGCACACACTGTTTGCTGATATATTTGCTTATGTGTCCTGCCATCATCACCAGCTGTGTTGTCATTGTTTTTTTCTTGTAACTCCTTTGTGAGGGGACCACTCGTATCCTGGTCATTAAGGACACTATAGACAGTCCTGAATATTTCACCTGCAAATCATTAATTTCATGTGTGTTGGACTATTTAGTTCAGTGGATGTAAAACAAGACTGTGACGGTGAATGCATCAGGCTATCACACAAAAGTCCAGCACTGGAAACAGTGTCCATAATGACCTAGAGGGAAGATATCATTATTTCTGTGCATGGAGGATGGTTAGAGAGATCTGAGCTGAGATTTTGCCAACATTGTTGCCTCTGGTGGGGTCCTATATTGGCACTTAAACTGCAATAATGGTTTTGGCAATAACCTTATGTTTAGTGTTTAGTGTATGTGAACGTGTGTCTATGTTCAACATTACACTTGTGTGACCCCATCAGACCTGGTAACTGGCCTTGTGGGTCCGTGGAAGTTTTTCTGCCTTCATATAAATTGGGCATTATTAACAACATGCAGAATATGGATTTACACTTGAAGTTACAGGTGTACACTTAACTGATGTTATTGTTTTTGAAACAATTAAACTGTGATCTGTTAGAGCGACTTTTTCTGGTTTACACTAACTCAGCCTCAGTTAGGCCTTGACACCATCTTGTTCAAACTATATGTCTGACCCTGCTCGGTCACTGTTTATTAGTTCGGATGCACACAGTCAAGCAAAGTCATGTTTTATTTCCAAATGGTGTTGATCTCTCTGTTCTTGAGGAAACCATTTCTAACATGGGCTCAGTGATGTTTCACCTGCTCGAGGTCTCTTCCACTGCCTGCTGTATTGCGTTGATTCACAATAGTTCACTGTTATTTTTGTAACTACTTTGTTTTGCCATCTCTGGATGACATTAGCATAGAGAGGACAGAATCAATATTTATCTAGTGGGATAGTGCATATGGGGTAAGGTATTGTGACACTTAATATTTCTGTGTTCTGTTTGCTGATGAGTGTGTTATTTTGCTCACAGCATAACGTTTCTTCATTGTGTTTTATGAGAAGATTTCCTACATAAACTCTCAAATTTGGGGGTGAGCCAGAGAACCTTTGAGATGATTTTCCAATGCTGCCTGATTTCTTACTGATTTTGCCGCTCACTGGGACTTGAAATCATTTTCGATTTTGCCCACACATTGAAATGCCCTGTTACTGAGAGCCTTCATGGCAATGACATTATACATCTACAGGTAGAATTTATGTACTGTACTTTATGAAAATGTGTAATAAAACTACCTACTTTTTTATAATCCTGCCCTAGAACTCACTTATTGAGCATGTCATTACTTAATTGATTATATTTTGCTACGCTGTGTGGTGCTACGTCTTGGGAAAACACTGCCCCATGGAACTGAGGTTTAATACAGTCTCCAATTCATCCACCCGTGGGCATGTTGTTGAGGTGACTTTTTAGAGTGTATGATTTTGGGGATTCTCCACACCCACAGGTCTGCTAAGAGGGCAAGCAACCTAGCATTAAGAATGACAGGCTCAGCGCACTGCCGTGAAGAACAAGCACAAGTGATATCATCTAGATTGCCTGAATAAGCATGGCAGTTTTATTTTCTTTCGCGTTTAGCCTCCTAAACTGGTCATATCAAGGGCTGTTTCCATTTTAGATTCATTTTTTTAGATGCATATTTCAGATACATACTTCTGTTTTTCAGATACATGCTTCGATTTTTTCAGTCTCTTCTTGTTCCTCCGGAATTCTGGGCAGGGGTGTTGCAACAATTAATCTGCAGAGTTATCAGCACATGGATGACATTGACATTCAACTCACACCGAAGTACCCCTGGTATTTCAACAAAAGAACAGACTAACAACTGACACACTACCAGAGGTAGTCCTGTATTTTAACAGAAGTACGTATTGTGGAACTGCTAAAAAATAAATCCTTTTTAATACTCCTACAAGAGACCTGGAACTTGTCTCACCTAGGAATCCCAGGCTTCACGGACTATCATATACTTGCAGAGAGGCAGTCAAAATACGGGCACCCACGAGGAGGCCTAACAACCTTTATTTCACAAAAATATAACTGGGACCAAGAGGAACTGGACGTTGGGTTAAACTGGGTCCAAGCTACAAAAATTACAATAAAGCCCCAGTATCAGCTGCTACTGCTAAACATTTATATACATCCAGAACAAAAAGTAAAAAAGGAAAAATCGGGAACACTAATCAAACTTATTAAAACCCTACAAAAAACCAATAAACTAAGCTCAAAGATCAACTCGGGAGATTTCAATTGTAATCTACTCAGCCCCGACAAGGGTAGACCAAATAGGGAAAAAACCAGCACAAGGGTCCTACCAAGTACAATGGGATAATTTAAACTCAATGGCCTAACAATTCTAAACAGCAAGAAAAACGGTCACTCTCGGCCGTGCCCCACTTACATGAGTGGCAAGGTTAAATCGACCATAGACTTCACAATTGTAAGCGCGAGCATGACAAAATCTATAGTGGAATATTCAATAGTTCCGCGTTTGGAAAGTGATCATTTCCCACAAATTATACGGATGACTATCGCAGTTCCAAGAGCAGAAACATTATGTTCACTACAGCAACATCCAGAAAAATGTAACCTTCGGAAAATAAAATGGAGGGGAGGAGAAACAAAGAAAATTATGATTACAGCTAGTAACTTTGTGACAAAAATAGGGAGCCTTGAAAACGGAGATCCTGTAAATAACTGGGAAAATTTATTGGAGGAACTAAAGGAAAAACACTCAGTCAAGTCGGGGGTGACTAGAGATGGAAATGGAAAGCCAGCACCATGGTTCAACGCAGAATTAAAACTAGAAAAGAGAAAATTAGCCAGGGTACAAAGATCGGCTGCCAAGGGACACAACTCAAACAATACAGACATCAGAAGCATGAGAAAAAAATATCGGAATAAACTACGGACGGCAAAGGTACAATACAAAGTACGGACCTGGGAAAAACTGCTGATCACAAGTAAAAAAGCATCCTCCAGAGAGTTTTGGGCCATCATTAATGAATTAAACTCAGGAGCAATACTGAAACAGGACCCTGGAATCAGCGACAAGGCCTGGGGGAACCACGTGAAGTCCCTCTACTTAAAAAAGGAACCACATAGAAATAAAAATAAACAAGGTTCATCCAATGACATCAAAGATGACAGTTTTAAATGTATACTCGTCAGTCCAAGATTGCACGACAACGCAAACCTAGAAACAAACGCCATTTATCAAGATGTTTTGACCACCCGTGCCCAAATAAAAACGCTGATTCAAAAATTAAAGCCAGAGGGGGCACCAGGACCAAACGGTCTTTCAACAGCAGTTTACAAAACAGATGAAGACTTTTGGGCCGAACACTTAACAGTGCTATATAATCATGTTTTCACAAATGGAAACCTTCCGGCCACATGGAAAGGAAATATTATCCATCCAATCCATAAGAAAGGGGACCGAAAAAATCCAGGGAATTACCGACTGATCTCCTTAATAGATGTCGAAGCCAAGCTGTACGCTTCGTGCCTACTGGAAGAGCTGCAGGACTGGGAAAAATCAACCAACATAATCCCTAGGTTCCAAAGCGGTTTCAGACTAGGGATGGGGACAACCACAAACTTGACCACCTTGGGCCTGCTAATGGAAAACACCAAAAAAACGAATCAACAACTATACGGATGTTTCGTCGATATAAAATCAGCTTTTGACCACGTAAGTAGGTCAAGGCTTTGGAGCAAGTTAAGAAAGTGGGGGATGCCAGACAATTTAATAAACGCAATATCCAGCTTGTACAGCGAAACATGGGCAAAGGTTAAACAAGGGAACGGGACCAGCCTTACAAAAAAAATCGAGACACAGGACGGTTTAAAACAAGGCTGTGTCCTTGCCCCCAGTCTTTTTAACCTATACCTAGCAGACATCGAACGTAATTTAGAAGTAACGGAGAGCCACGCCCCGAAACTTGGCAACGTTCCTGTTCCAATTATGCAGTACGCCAATGACATTGTACTACTAAGCAAAACGCCAATAGGTTTGCAACGCTTAGTAAACACGTTATCGTCCTACCTAGCACAAGAAAACTTGGAACTGAATAAAGAAAAAACAAAAGTGCTCCGGCTTGTGGAGGGGAAGAAACTGAACTTCAGATGGTCAATCAACAACTCAGTCCTTGAAGAGCAGGTCTCATATAAATACCTGGGGATGACCATCGAGCAGGGTAACACAAAAAGAAGGCACATTCTGGTACTAAGAGGGAAGGCGCAATCATTAATTTATGCATATAGGCAACTGCAAAAAACAGTGGGCGGCCCAAATTACACGCACTTACTTAAAAGACAAAATAACCTTAACTAAACGGCAAGATGCTTGGACAGTAGTTAACTCATACACCAACCAAAAACTGCAAGGATATCTAGCTTTGCACTACAGCCAACATCTAAAAAAAGCTTTTATAGCGTACCGAATGGGCATGCATCACACAAAAGACTTAAGGCCCTCTTGGAAACAACAAACAGAAAGTTACAACTGTAGACTATGCGGACACCAGAAGGAAACACTGACGCACTTGTTATGAGCGTGTCCGGCCTTACTGGATTTAAGAAGAAGGCATCTACGGGCAATTTTCATCATACTAAAGATCCGCACCTGTAGACAAGCGGTGATAAGTTGGCTAGGAGGTGCCTCATCTATTCTGTCATGCCGGGGAGTTAAATTTATGGCCAAGGTAACAAAACTGATACAAGAAACCGAACAGATAAAGGCACCTATCACCTAGTACAAACGGATGTCTAGGGAAAGAAGAACGTGGTGGTAGAAATGTCATTTAGCGAAAACCTTGCCACGGAAATATACATTGTGTTTTTAACTAAAGAAATATGTCCAGAGAGGTTCTTTTCTGGGACAGAACATTTTGCCTCTTTATCATCCTGAAAACAGGTTATTTTACTTTTACCTTCTTCTCTCTCTTTTTTTCTGTTTTTATCCTATTCGAATATTGTAAAGATTTTTATTAATCAAACAATAAATAATGATGATGATGAAATCCTTTTTAGGACAAGAACCCTCACTCACCCGAGGGTGACATGCTTTATCATAAGGTTCTCTGACCTTCTCCGACCCCAACCTCCTCTACTTCATTCCCTCCCCTTCACCTATCCCCCTCCCCGTCTATCTCCCTATCCTACTCCCACCTCCCATGAAGCTTGTTCCCCCCACCTACCACTTTATACATATATTTACCTGCTTCTGTTATGTATATGTCTACTAGACCTCAATGAAACGTTTGTTGTTACTCTATCGTTTACAGCTCAGCCCGGAAGCGTGATCCCCTCATCAGCCACTTTATATGCTAATTCATATGCTTTTGTAGTGATCATGTTTAAATTGTTTATCAGACCTCAATGGAACGTCTGTTTTTATTTTATTGAATATACTGTGTTTTTGGATCGACTCTTGGAATCTTGTTTAGGCACTTGTGAAGATACCTCCGGGTCTAGCCAGCGCTATATAAAACCTGTAAAATAGTAAAAATACATACATACATAAATAAATAAATAAGGTTCCTTCCTCACACCTGGACGGCAAAGTCCATGTTGTGGGCTACACCTCCACAATTGACATTTACCAGTAAATTGGCAGTTTGGCAGTGAGAGGATTCACCTCTGAAAACCCCGGGTGGATGGTGAGTTGATCAATGAGCCAGCATCACCAGCAGTTTATGTTTGTTCCCACCTTAAATCGACCTCAGGTCATACCTGAGTTTGGCAGAGGAACGAGTATGTTTAATATTCTTTGAGGCCTTCGTCTATACATCAGCGAGGTCAACCCGCGTCATAGCGCTTTTATCACCTACGTTGCACAGCAGCCGTGCAACATGACTAAAACAACTTTGACAAAAGCAGTAGCTCTAGTAGGCGAGAACTATTCACTTTGCCAAGGCTTGTTTCATTTTGTTGTAAGACTCTGGAGGCAAAACCAAATGTGAAAATCTTTTTTGTTACCTTCTGTTTGGTTTCAGAAGAGCACCCAGTCCCTTATTGCTGAAGTCAACTGTGGCGTAACAGTACAGTTCTTTCCATGCGGTCTGCAAAGTAGAGGCGCATAATATGAAATGTTTAATCTGGTCACAGTACTACTGATCACTGGCTGCCCTTGCGGGGCATCACTTGCAGCACCATTCAAATGCACGATCCCAGGTAAGGCCTCACGAACAATGGTGCCAGCAAATTTTTATTTCTTTCATAGTGTCTCTGCTACACACATTGTTCTGGGAAACAATATATTTTTACCATGCTGCTATTTGCCTCAAGGAGTATTAATGCTACCTCATTAACACTGGGCCGTTTCTATTTTCATATGAAAGACCATCTATGCCCTCTCACCCACTGGGCTGTTTAACCCTCAAGAAAAAAGGCAGAACGATTTTATGAAGGTTAGCAGTCTATTGGCCTATTTTATTTGCCTTCAAATAAGATTTACAAATAAGATTTAAATAATTGCCTCTGAGATCCGTCAGCCGACTCAATAAGGCGGGCTGAACCATTAAGAATCTTATGCTTGTATTTAAATATTATATTGGTAAGGCCGGACTCCAACCTCAGTGCACTATTCACTGTACCTCTGGGTCGGCCAAGCCATCTTTTCCAGATGTTCATTTCTATACTCCGCAACCGGTTGGTGTTCTTTTCGGAGAGAACCTGAAACTATACAAAAGCGGATTTACTATTTCTGCGCTGTAGGTCTCTCTACGTTTTCTACGGATTTATGCCCCAAAGCAAAGTCCATTTCTTGTAAAGAACCTGCAATAGCCTTAGAACGAGTTCCTGTTGATCAATATGAACTTTAAAATCCAAATTATATTTAAAAAGTAGGTCTAAATATCTATACTCATTTACCTACTTGGGCCCTGCATAGCCACCACTTGTGCATTATTTTATGACCAATTTCTCTAGGAAATATAATTACTTTGTTTTTGGAGATATTTATTCATAGATCAATTGACTTAGAGGATTCTGAGAATGCTTCAAGTGGCCTCTGAAGGCCTACCGGAGTATGGTCTGCTAGCGGTCAACTCCCCACAGCTCAAGGTCTTCAACGGTGCACAGCAGGGGTTGGACACCTAATCCGCTACCAGTGGCCTTGTGTTTTACATGCCCATACATCCCTCGCACCTGTGCGTTGGGGTCAGATACTAGTTATAGTCTCCACCCTTGGATGTGGATTTTTTTTCCACTTTGTAAAAGTCGAAAATCATAATCAATTTGCTAATTATTCACAAAATGGTAGTTGAGTCCCACACCTAAATGGAGGCTTGCTGGATCGCAAACACTTTTTGATTTGTGTATCATGTTGTGTTTTAATTCTTTTTCCTACTGTGGGACCAGAGTTTTCTACTCTTCTGGCAACCACACAGCACTCTACAAGGGCTGATCAACACTAAGGGTGGTCCCTCATAGCTGTGGAATATTTTTTGCCGCAGGGCAAAAATCCTAAATGTAAATGGATTCCATGGAAGCCCTCGGAGGGCATCTGGGCAACAATACATCGCGATACGTTAATATTCAGATACTGTACAACTCTGGCTCAAAAAAATCATCCTTGTAAAATACGACCATGCAAAGAAATACCTCAGTACCATCCAAGTCTGAATGTCTTAAACCTGCCATAGATTCAACACAATAAGACAAGCATTCATCCAAATGGCATCCAAGACTACACGAGAAATTCAAGACTGGCTCTTATCAATAAATCTACATGGATTTGTACCTCAATTGACCAACTTCGCCATGTGGTTTTTGCCTTCACGTTGACACCGCCTTCAACCTCAAGACCCACATTACTCAAAAGACAAAAAATGAAGGACAGCAACTATCTCTGCTTCCGAAAGTAAAGTCCTTTCTTCTTGAAGTAGTCTTTAGAACTTCCTTACAAGTTTTGGTCTTCTCAATCAGGGGGCAACGCCTGGCTGCTAGGAGTGACATAATACCCATTCGGTCTCTCAAACTCCTAGTGACACAGGGTCGTCTGCTAACCCTGAGGTAGGGCAAACTGGCAAGCCCCAATGTTTATGTTCATGCAAAAAATATGCCCTTCAGGCAAATATTTTTTTTTGAGATTTTGGGGTGGGAGAGTTAAACTGGATACCTTGATTTCAGGTCTAGCACATGTAAAGAAAGGTTTTGGTGACAGGATGGACTTTAATCTAAAGGAATGTTTGTATGTATATTTACAAAACGCTCTTTCTGGATCTGGAATATCCAGGGAAAGGATAGTATCACAAACATGTATGAACTGAAAGGAAGATAAAAAAGGCGAAAAGGTCGCTGAAAGCATGCAAAGTGGATGGGAGGCAAGATTCGAATAAATATATTACAAAATTGCACCACTTTCTTTGGGGCTTATTTGGAGCAACTTGTTTAATTTGCGGACAACG
The DNA here is from genome assembly GCF_964263255.1 of Lissotriton vulgaris. Lineage (NCBI taxonomy): Eukaryota > Metazoa > Chordata > Amphibia > Caudata > Salamandridae > Lissotriton > Lissotriton vulgaris. The sequence continues at coordinate 310,618 of NW_028249215.1, forward strand.
TGATAGGTCGTCCAAAATGACCTTTTCTGTGATGATTGATGGGTTTACAGCTTAAGGAAGGAGTGAGGAATGCCAACTCCCTCATATTCAGGTGCTTTATCCACCAGAGCACTCGCATAGTTGTCATAGCTTGCTTCAGCAACCAAGTATCGATGGCCCGGTGTGTCACTGATCACACAGAAACATTCTTCCCCTGTGTAGTGCAAACACCGAGCCTTGCTGCTCCACCCTGGGGAGTTCAGCCTTGTACCAGCTCCACCTTGTGTCACACAAAGGCACAGAAGTCGAGGAATGTGTAGTGCATTCCTTATCAGCCGAGGAGGTGTCTGTGCCTCTGTCAGCAGGTCAAACAAGCACTTGGAATGCAGGGTGTGCTCTTGGGCGTACACCACTACTCTGTCAATGTGTAATTGGCTTGTACTTCCTTCCCGGTCAGACGAATGACACTAGGGTAGTGGAAAGAGTGTTCACCTACTCTGGCAACTTCTAAATACAGATATAAATAGCAATTTACTCGGAGCTTCCAACGTCCAAGTATAGAAGTAGTCTTACTTTGCATTTCATTATTTTAATCAATGACACATATTTTTAGGTTTCGCGTAGACAGCGCGCGCGTTGTCTTTGCGAGACGTTGTTTACATACAGTGGGATTACAGCCCGCCCAAAGCTTACCATATGTTAGTTTTAGTACCACTATCACTAGCTTCGCTACTGTTTGTCCCGGCATGCGGGAGTAATGTCCTCTTTTTGTGTTTGACCCTCCCCTAGAGTGTGGATCAAGTACTTGTGTCCAGTCACTGCTCCCGTTTTTGGAGCGACTTTTTCTTTGTGTTCAAACACTCCAAATTCGTGCTTGTGTTTTCAGTCTGTCTCCCAAGTTCCCATCCATGTAGCTTTTATTCCCTCCCACCCATCCCCCTTTCATGTTGATTCCTTTCTCTCCCGACACCCTATTACTATTCTCTACCGCTCTACTTTACACCACTGCACTCTACGCCACTCTACTCTATGCTCCTGCATTCTAAGCCACTCTAATCTGCACAACTTTACGCAACTACACTCTACACCACTCCACTCTACGCCACTACAGCCTACACAACTGCATTCTACTCTGCACTTCTCTACACCACTACACTTTATGACACAGCACTCTTCTCCACTCCACTCTTTGCCACTGCACTCTGGCTCTCTAAGCCAATGTACTCTATGCCCAAGCATTCTATTTGAATGTACGACGTTACAACGTAAACATTTACAACGCATGCCTTTACAACACAGTTTTTACATCGCAACATCCATTACATCACAAGATTTTACATCGCATGCCATCAAAACGCATTTTCAGAAACTACATTTACAACACATTCCAAAACATTGCATTATACCATTACAACATATAGTATTACAACACATACCATTACAATGCAGGTAAGGTAAGTGTTGGATAGTGTAGGGGTAAAAATTACTATTCCCACTCCAGTGAGTGCAACAGTAGGGTAAGTGTTGGATAGTGTAAGGGTAAAAACTATGCGTTGTAATGGTATGCGTTGTATGTGGCATGCGTTGTAATGACATGCGTTGTAGTGACATGTGATGTATTGGCTGCGTTGTAATGGCATGCGATGTAAAGGATGTTCTGTTGTAATGACTGCATTGTAAAGGTAGTGCGATGTATTGACCGCGTAGTAAAGGTTGTTTCCCCCTCTACACCACTCAACTCTACAGCACTGCACACTACACCACTCAACTCTACACCACTGCACTCTATGCCACTTTACTCTGCACCAATGCACTCTACCCTACTCTAATGTACTCTGCAAGACTCTACTCTATGCCATTGCACTCTATGGCACTCTACTCTGCACCACTCTATTCTATGCCACTCCTCTCTAAGCCACTGCACCACTCTATGCCACTGCACTCTACACTGCACCACTCTACGCCAATGCATTCTACGCACTCTACTTCCACCACTGTACTCTACGCCACTGCACTCTACTATGCACCACACTACGTCACTGTACTCTACAACGCTCTACTCTACTCTTCTCCACTCTACACCACTGTACTCTACGTCAGTATACTCTACTCTGTACCACTGCATCTACGCCACACCACTCTACTCTACGCCACTGCATGCTGTGCCACTGCACTCTACGGCAATGCACTCTACACCACTCTACTCTACACCACTGCACTCCACGCCATTTTAGTCTGCACTCTATGCCATTATAATCTACTATGCACCACTCTACTGTATACAACGGCACTCTACGCTAATCTACTCTGCACGACTCTATTCTATGCCACTGCACTCTATGCCATGGGACACTCTATGCCACAGCACTCTGCTATACACCACTGTCTATACCACTGCACCCTACACCACTATGCTCTATGCCACTGTACTTTACTCCACTCTACTCTCCGCCACTGCTCTCTGTGCCACTGCACTCCTTGCTGATGTATTCTATGCCAATGCACTCAACTTTGCACCACTCTACACCAAGCAATCTACGACACTACTCTGCTCTGAGTCAGTGCACTCTACATCACTGTATTCTCTGCACTACTCTACTCTACGCACTGCGCTTTATGCCACTGCAGACTCTATCCCACTGCAATCTACGCCACTATCCTCTATGCTACTGCACTCTACGCCACTATACTCTCCAACATTGCTCTCTTTGGCACTGCACTCTACTCTGCACCAATCTACGCCACACTACTCTACTCTGCACTACTCTGTTCTATGCCACTAAACTCTACACCACTGTATTCTACTCTGCACCACTCTACCTCTATGACACTGCACTCTATGCAACAGCACTCAATTCTGCACCACTCTACCCTATGCCACGGCACTCTACACCACTGCACTCTATGCCACTGCTCTCAACACCACTGCACTCTGTGCCATTGCACTCCATGCCACTGTACTCTACTTTGCAACACTCTACACTATGCCACTGCACTCTAAGTCATCGCACACCACTCTACTCTATGCCACTGCACTCTACGCCACTCTACTCTGCACCACTCTACTCTGCACCACTCTACCCCAGTGCACCATACCCTCACTATACTATATTCTGCACCACTGTATGTCACTGCACTCTTCTCTACACCACTCAACTGTAGTCAACTGCACTCTATGCAAGGTCACTATACTCTATGCCACTCCAGACCAGTCTGTGCCACTCTACTCTATGCTACTCTATGCCATTCTACTCTGCGTCATGCCACTCCACTCCACACAGTGCCACTCTACCTCACTCCACTCCACACAGTGAAACTCTACTCTACCGCACTTCACTCTACCCCACTAACCTCTACCTCACTCTATACCAGTCCAAGCCACTCAACTCCATTCTACTCCACACCACTCTACACCATGCCACTCTACTCTATGCCACTCTAATGTACCCCACTCCAGTCTACGCCACACTACTCAACTCTATGACAACGCACTCTACACCATTCTACCCTACTCCAATCCACTCTATTCTATGCCTCTCTACTCTTCTTTATTCCAATCCACTCCACTGTATGCCTTTCTGCACCACTTCACTCTAGGCCACTCTACTCTGCGCCACTCCACTACACGCAACTTTACTCTACTGCACACCACTCCAGGCCACTCTACACTGGCCCAAGCCACTCTACTCCAATCCACTCAACGCTGCTGTTCAAAGTGGCTAAAAAGACATTTTCAAAGCTAATAGCTCATGCATAGTTGAAAGCTATTGGCTTTGCTAATGCTTGTTAATAAAGTTGTTAAATGTGACCATCATGATGTTATGATATCTTGCACTTTTATGGCGCACACCTGATAAAGTGTAGCACTCAAACTGTCTGGAGCAGTTACAGCGGACCTGCATGTTTGGTTGCCGAGGCACATCCATAATCTTGCAGCACAGCATGATTGCCCTGTCGAAGCTTGTGCATTGTGCAGCTTCAATAAGGGTTCCAAACAACCCCACTGTTATCTATCCCCTTCACTTCTCACCCTTTTGTCTTTTACCATTCACTCTCTTTGCCCAATTTACTATTGTATGCCCTTGCATGAGTACAGCTCTTCACTGCTTTGTAACCATGTTTGCGCTGCATAAGTCACCCAACCAGATGACTCTCTTAGACCTTGGAGGTCAGTACTAGTGGTTTAAGGTGTGGTGCTGGTCCTATCATAAAGATTCCTTGGAGGTGGAAACATTTTGAGAAAACATTTCCCAACGAATTCAGGAGGCAAGTAAGTTCTTTAGGGAGGATAAGTAAGGATTATGAACATTATTGCAAGTAATTGGGTCATTAATAATCTTGGGTGAAGTACTACGCTACGCTTGCGTAGTTTGCGCTACTTCAGACTATGTGAATTGCACGTAGCACAGTGCAAACATGTGTAGCGTGGCGGTCATTTTTTGCTTGCTCGTGGTCCTCAATGTCAAGTTGGCGACCAAGAGCGAACAAAATGACATTCCGGCGAGACTTTTTCCTCGATCGCTATCTGTAACTTCAAGTTGCCGATCGCGAGCGTGAAAAATAAACCTCCCGGCTAGATTCTCAACGCGGGGAGGTCAGGTTTCTCATTGCGAGTGGTCGCGTATGCTCGCGATGATAAACTACCAGTCCGCATTGAGAAAGCTGTCGCTCGAGTAGAAATCTACTCGAGCGGCAGAAAACGACCGCTTGCACTGTGCAAGATGCGGTTTGCACTGATTGCACAGTGCGGTCGAGCATCCGGCACTGTGCAATCAGTGAGAACAGCATTTTGCACAGTGCACTACGCAGTTAGTTCGCGTAGCTCGCATAGTGCGAAATGCACTTCACGTAGCTACGCGTAGCGCTACGACGCAAACTACGCCCAGGGTTAGTCATTAACCACAATTTATGGGGAACTTTTTTAGGTCTAGCATTAACCAAAACCATTTAATTTTTACCACATATGCATATTCAGAGGGGCTTTCAGACAGCCCTCCTAATCCATTGATATGTTATTGTGTCATTCACATTTTTCTTCTGCCTTTTCCAGCATACCGAATGGGGCAGTGGGTCATCTTTTGATAGTCTTCACTGTGAGTGAAGGCGCACTCCCCTTTTATAAGAGCACAGCCACACAGAAGGTAGTTTCCTTCAGTACCAGGGACCACTATGGAAATATGCTTTTTCATACCAAAAAAGGTTTTTCTTTTAGACAATTTTTTTTCCTGATTTACGGCTCAACAATAAAGTAAAGTTTTGCAAAAATCATAGCAAAACCAAACAAGCATTGACAAAGCCAAAAGGCTGGCAGCCCACACCATACCCAGATGTGTCACTTCAATTCAGTTTATTTTATTTGCATTCAATTTATTTTAACCATTTTACAAAAAAGAAATCCTTTAAAAAGCTTCATACACGTCTAAATATCGCAGTATTATTCTAAATACTTCGAGTTTTCATTTCACAAAACCTACATTACACTACTTCTACACTCTTTTATTGAAAAATGACACCACAACATTGAATATTTCAGACGTTTCTCCGCCAAAGAGAAACTTGAAAATCCTGTAGCTGTTAAAGACTTGCACTTTCTTATCCCAGGATGTAGACTCACTCAAGGGACCGGAGGGGGTGGGGGTATGACAGATGCATGAGAACATAATCAAGCATTGCCACCACCCAATGTTCACGCTTCAATGCTTGTTTGATATTCCTTGCCCTGCTAAGCTTTCTGTCTTATTCTCGGGCCTGAAGGGCGTAAGGCAGTAGAATTCCACCTAGATCTGTAACTATAAGCTTAATTCTGTTTTAGGGGAATTCATTTACTCGGAGCATGTATTACAAAGCTTTCTTCCTTTCCTGGAAATTCAGAGGTTAACCAAGAGTACTCCAAGATGTGGTCACACCTGCTCAGAAAATGTACTTCTGTGAATTGGGCCCTACATATTCCTGGAAATTCAGAGGTTAATCAAGAGTACTCCAAGATGTGGTCACACCTGCTCAGAAAATGTACTTCTGTGAATTGGGCCCTACATTTTAAAAGAACTGCAGCCAGTTGGCCTTAAAAAAGTGACTTCTAAAATGTAAGGTGTGGAATTTTAACACTTCATTCACAATTTTTTTCCGAAGCTCTGAAAAAACAATTTCTCCATGAACGTGATTGGGCGATACACTTAAATGGCAACACGTGAAAAATTAGACCTACATTCCAAAGAACGTTTGTTCTCACGCGCCCTCTTTACACCTGGAATCGCCTCCCTTTGTCGAGTGACCGGCTTTGTACAGCGACCTCTCATGGGCCTGTGCCAAGGACCAGTGGCCCATACAGTCTGGTTTACTTTCCAGTCTCGTTTTGTGTTTTCTTAAAAATGTGGAAGCACCAGTGGTACTAGAATGTTGAAGACACAAAGTGACACCTGTCTGGGAAACTTAAGATCTGTCCTGAAGACGATGGGTGTGGTACAGGAGCATCATTAAACAAGCATTTGCAATGCTACTTTATTATACAGTTAATTAAAACCATAATATGCAAACATATCAATACATAATGAAATGTAGAATTTAAAATATAAAAGTTAAAAAAAGAAAAGGTCCTAATCAGTTTCTTAATGCTAAGCATTATGCAGCGCAATTAAGATAATGTTGACAAACTTCCCAGCTCTTGCTAGAGCCTGGGCTGAGTTGTTGCTAAAACACAAATCCGATGCTTCCCTGCAGTGTCTCAATTTCTTTTCCTGAAAAACTGGAGCCAGTAAGCGGCGAGGATCTATGGCAAAAATGCGGGCAGCAACATAGCAGGTGAAGCCAGGACTCATGTGGATAATTGCAAAGCCTACATGTAAGCTGCCCATTCCGCTGGGCCCACAGCGGATTCAAATCAAAAATTGGTAGAGCTAACAGCCTCATGTTCAGTATTTTATTGCGAGTCTGTGAGTGAAGAGAATAGTTGAAATACGGTTGAGATTTCCCCTTAATATACGAATCATTCAGAGCTGTGAAGAGTGCGTTTTTAGAGAGCCCGGCAACGTCTGTCTGGAATGATACTAGAGTGATTTGACTTTTTATTGTTTTTTTCCACATTGACAGGTGGATGGTTGGATTAGTGAGGGAGGTGGCTTCGATCTTTAATGTGGAAATAGCGAGATGCAACTGTTTGTGCCAAGGAGAATGTTCATCCGTGAACACAGCTTGCAATTGTTCTTTCATAGATTGTGCTGGAGCTCATACAGTGTGAATGCAGAATTTAATTAAGTCTCCCAGACAGTGAAGGTCTGCGCTTACCAGGCCCAACTCAAGTCTCAGCCTCGACCTCCTTGCGTGCTGCGGAACAGAAGATATTTTCTTGTAGGCTTTCATTTGTAGATTTGCTAAGAATGCATCCATTTTTCCAGGGAAGGCCAAATAACCGTAAGACACTGCTGGAAGTAGTTTGGCCCGTAGCACCCTGAGAATTGGCTCGGCTGTGGGGCTGTGCAAATGACGGTTCAAGCGCCTCAGGCTATGTGTAATCCCCATGCCCTTAGGCCTTAGATGTCTAAGGGGAGATGCTAGGTTTGCCTTTTCGTTGAACCAAACTCCTAGGTAGTTATAGCTAGTACAGGTCGCTATATGTAGTATCCCTGCACGCCAAGACAGATTTTTATTTTTTTTGTACTTCCCAAAGTCATAACTTTGGTTTTTGATTCGTTCATCAGAAGATGGTTCTTTATATTATACATATTAAGGGCAATGAGTGATCTTTGTAATGCAATTTTTGTGTGGTCCATAATGATGATATCGTCAGCGTATTGCATTATCTGTAGACGTATCCCACCCAATTTTGGGGCGACCGAGGCTGCACCTGCTAGTTCTTAAGTAAATCGGCGGTATAAAGATTAAATAATAGTGGAGCTAATACGCAGCCTTGTTTTAGACCATTTTTAGTTGTAATTTTTGTGGATAGAGGGGCATATTACCAAGGGGGTTTATCTCCACTTTTTTGGCTTTAAAAGCCAAGAAAGCGGAGATAAAATTATCACCCTATTACCTAGCTGTCGCTAACACCAGTTAGCGACAGCTAGTAGGAGATAGCGACCATCTTGGGCCCCACTTTGCATGTCAGAGAAATCTATCACTAATGACATGCAAAGTGGGCGTGCCAAGATGTTAGCGACTGGAAACAGTCGCTAACATCGCTATCTCCTATTACCAACATTTGGAGATATTCGCACTAAGCGCGAATATCTCCGAAAGCTAACACCTGCCCTGAGCAGTTCTTAGCCATGTTATCCAATGGGAGGTGGATAACATGGCTAAGAGCATTAGCTCGGTAATGCATGAATATCGCTGACTTTTCAGCGATATTCATGCATTGCAGCCGTTTTTTATCGCATTTGCGATAAACCTTGGTAATACCAAGGTTTATCTGCGATAAAAATCGCCGCAGGTCAGCGATAAATTTTTGTCTCTAACCAAGCAATAGCGATAATTATCGCTATTGCTTGGTAATATGCCCCAGTGTTTTTGCACTTGTTTTGATCCTCAGCCAAGTTTTATGGTGCAAAGATATCAGAGCGAAAAGCAGTGGAGATGGTATCCCCCAAGAATTTAATTTGTGCCATAGCGTCCCTTGGTTGACTCTGTCGAATGCTGCACTGTAGTCCACAAAGCAGCAGAACAGAGGTAGCTGGTTGGCCAGGGTGGCTCTCCATGACAGATAGGAGAGTGCTTTTACGTTGTCCGTCGTGGAGCAGCCTGTTCTGAAGCCTGACTGGGTGCGGGGCAGGATGTTATTTTCTGTAACCCAGTTTTCAAGTTCCGCCAGTAAAACACGAGTGTAGGCTTTAGCTTCAATGTCCAGTAAAGCTATTAATCTGTAATTTGCCGGATTTGAGCGATTGCCCTTTTAATAAATTGGGTGTAATATGGAGCACTACCAGGTAGATGGAATTGTGGCTGTAAGAAAAGCTTGTCTAAAGAGAGGTGTGAGGAGCTATGCCCAAAACAGTTGAGATGATTTAAAAACTGCTGCATGTATTCCGTTTGGCCCTTGCGCCCCGTCGTTTTTCATACGACTAATGATCTTGGTTACTACGGCTACAGAAATATCCGGACCCTGGGTGTTTTCATGAGATAGTGCTTGAGGCAAGGAGAGAATTGACAGCTCCCCTGCCCCACTGCTGTAGAGCTGATTGATGTGATTCGCCCAAACATTCTCAGGTACCCCGTTCTCTTTAGTCTGGCCACTATTGCTAACTTGATTGATGTATCTCCAGAATGGGGCCAGATTTTTTTCTTTTATAAGTGAGAAAATTGTAAGCCAGGCTTCCTCTGTTCATTTAATCCTTTGGGCCCATGCACGCTGCTTGCAAGCAGCTCAAAGTGACCCTTTTGTGGCATGTTGAGATGCTCTTTCCCCTTTTTTTCTTCCCTTTGGGCTGTTTTGGTTCTTCCATTTGCTTTCCGGTATTTCCTTATTTGAATCTCGATTTAAAGCATTTGACACCTGTTTTTCTTGAGCGCAGATGTTCCCACCCAGGGCCGGATGCAAGTCTATCAAAAGAATGGGCCAATAGTCTAAGAGGGCTTGTTGGCTAATGGAAGTTTTTAATTGATCGTTTTTAATTGCCCATATAGACAGTTTTGTGCCTAGATTAATGGACCATTTTATCCGGCGTGGGATTTTGTCAATTTCCTCGCCCGTAGATTTACCTACAGGTGAAAATCTGCAGGATGCACCGGTGGAAAGGCTGAAGGATGCTCTTAGGGGCCTGTGGTCGCTCTCTATTCGATAATCGATGTTAAAATCATTTAGTTGGAGAGCTAGTGTGCTTCCGATGAACAAGTAGTCGATAGTAGAGATGTTCCTATACGTTGGGGGCGGTGCCCATGTATGAACATTTGCTTTCCTTAAATTATGAAAAAACACAGTTGATGGACAGAATGTAGAACAATGTCATACATTCACCCCAGTACAAGGATCTGGGCCTAAATCCATCGGTTTTTTGCACTCCACACCACCCTGGGTTAGACACTGGCTATATGCAAATCAGCTCTGACCCTGTGCCTCTTGGGAACAGTCCAGTCTGAACTACCAAGCCATGTCTTTCCCAGACCAGAATCAAGCATCCAAGGACCGGTTTCTGGCTATCAGCCTTCATCAGCCTGGATAGCTTGACTCCAGTGGTGTGGAGAGCCTGGGACTCACGTCTGAGTACACCCAGCACACTCAGGGTGAAAATTGCAAAAAACACAGTTGATGGACAGAATGTAGAACAATGTCATACTTTCACCCCAGTACAAGGATCTGGGCCTAAATCCATCGTTTATTTGCACTCCACACCACCCTGGGTTAGACACTGGCTATATGCAAATCAGCTCTGACCCTGTGCCTCATGGGAACAGTCCAGTCCGAACTACCAAGCCATGTCTTTCCCAGACCGAAATCAAGCATCCAAGGACCGGTTTCTGGCTATCAGCCTTCATCAGCCTGGATAGCTTGACTCCAGTGGTGTGGAGAGCCTGGGACTCACGTCTGAGTATACCCAGCACACTCAGGGTGAAAAGTGCAAAAAACACAGTTGATGGACATAATGTAGAACAATGTCATACATTCACCCCAGTACAAGAATCTGGGCCTAAATCCATCGTTTTTTGTACTCCACACCACCCTGGGTTAGACACTGGCTATATGCAAATCAGCTCCTCTGACCCTGTGCCTTTTGGGAACAGTCCAGTCCGAACTACCAAGCCATGTCTTTCCCAGACCGGAATCAAGCATCCAAGGACCGGTTTCTGGCTATCAGCCTTCATCAGTCTGGATAGCTTGACTCCAGTGGTGTGGATAGCCTGGGACTCACGTCGGGCAGTTCGGGCTGGACTGTTCCCATGGGGCACATGGTCAAGACTGATTTGCATATGGCTGGGTTCAAACTGGAATGGCATGGTGAGCAAAAAAATGATGGATTTAGGCCCAGATCTCTTTACTGGGGTGAATGTATGACATTGTTCTGCATTTTGTCCATCACCTGTTGTTTTTTGCATTTGTCACCCCGAGTGAGACGGGTATGCTCAGACGTGAGTCCCGTGCTCTCCATGCCACTGGAATCAAGCTATCCAGGCTGATGAGGGCTGAAAGCCCGAAACCGGTCCTTGGATGCTTGTTTCCAGTCCAGGGAGGACCTGGCTTGGCAGTTCGGGCTGGACTGTTCCCATGGGGCACATGGTCAAGACTGATTTGCATATGGCTGGGTTCAAACTGGAATGGCATGGTGAGCAAAAAAATGATGGATTTAGGCCCAGATCTCTGTACTGGGGTGAATGTATGACATTGTTCTGCATTCTGTCCATCACCTATTGTTTTTTGCATTCCTTAAATTATGGGCGGATGATATAGAACAGGCCTTGAATAAAGCTTGTAATAGCGCGACCTCTTAGACATGCTTGTTTTCATTTCCTATTTTGTCAAGAGATCTATTGTTAAAGTCCCCAACTATGAGTGGATTGTGATTAGGATATTTAATGAGGAAATCTCCAATAATGGCGGCCAGATCGTCAAGTGCTTTTTTTCTCGGGTGCAAGGCTGGATTAACATAGCAGTTAAATAGTAGCAAGCGGAGCAGGTTGTAATGATTTTTTATTCCGTTGATACGTAGTACTTGAATTCCAGGTAAATCAGATGCTATTGTAGTTGCTTCCAGCCTACACAAATGCTTAATGTAAACAGAGAGGCCGCCCAGTGGCCATCCAAAAATATAAGTCTTGTCGCTGGGACATTGATTTCAAAGTATCCGGAAAGGGCTGTAGTAGTTATTGCCCATGTTTCCTGGAGACAAATTAAATCGCTGTTTCGAAAGGTACTCTACAGCCGAGTCGTTTTTAATCAGTTTCTGGAGGCCAGCCACATTCCAGGAGAAGATTGTTAGGTAGTTGTTTTGGTTGTTTAGCATATAATACGTTTTGCCTTTGGGGAAGTCAAAGATAACGTCGAGCTAAATTGCGGCCGTTTTCGACCTGGTATCCAGATTGATTAGTAATGGCCTGGTTGCTGGTAAAGACTCTTCTCTGATTAGTAGAGCAAGTACTCCTCAAGGGTTCGTGATGAAGAAGAGCGTTGGCCAAGTTGTTTCCAGAGCGCGTGTCTTCACTGCATTTCAAGATGGAATAAGTATTTTGGGAATTGTTAGCTAAAACGTAAGGGTATCTGTCTTGAGGTAGGCGCCTGATTTCAATACCCCAGTCTGCCAGTTGATTAGCTTCACATAACATTGCTGTCAGGTGTAACTGTTGATATAGCCCACCCACTGTTGAATCGTCGTGGGAGTCACCTGACAGACTTTTTAATTTCACCCAGGCGATATCTGCCGAGCCTATATGTTCCAATGATGGGATGTAATTAAGTAGGCGCAGAATGATACCTCTATTCAAGACATCGTAGTTGCCTTTAGCATGGTATCTTGGTGTAAATACAACCTCCACCTCTCCTGATTTTAGTCGGCTGCTACTCGTTAAGGGTCCCGATGTAGCTTGATTGTCAAATGCAGGTGTTGGTTTGTATATTGGGAGGGTACTAATAACCGTGGATCCAGGGGGAGATTATGCCACCTGTTGGTGCTGCAGATTAGTATTATATGTAGTGCTAGAAGATGGTTGCGTGCTATCCTCCGCCTGTGGCCCTAAGGTTGTAGATAGCAGTGACGGTCCGGGAGCAGGGCTTTTCCTTCCACCTGAGCCTTCCGGGGGCTTGAGACAAATTGGCATTGTGCGGGCCTCCCCTTTCTTATTGTTGTAGAAACAAGTAGGGGAGACGTTAGAGGGGATCGCCTCTCGGGAGAATCTACAGCTAAGCTCTTAGTCGTTGATTGTTTGTTAGGTTGTGAGTAAGTTGATGCCACTTCTTTGTGATTCTTTCCTGATGATTTTTCCGTGAAAATTGGATAAAGCTTAACTGAACTGGTGACTGATTTAATTGTATGTATGCGAGTGGAAAGGAATGCTGCTCGGTTTTAAATTTTTTCCCTTTTTTGAGCTTTCCTTAGTTTTTTCTTTGCTTTCCTGGAAAGTGACGCTTCCTTTTGATTAGTCGCTGGTGCAGCGTCAAGTTCTTCTATTATTTGACAACTAGTTGAAAGACATGGTGCAGCGGTTATAAGCCTCGTTGAAGAAGCTAGAGTTGGAACAGTGGGTGGTGACAGGTGCGATATTTTAATTGAGCTATCAGGCGAATCTTCAAGTAAGTTGGCTGAGTTGTTGATAGATTCCGTATATGATTTGGTTGAAACCAGTGGCAAAGGAGGACCAGGAGGGGTCCTTGAGAGACGAACTGAGTCTGCTAAGGTAGTCAAAATTGCAGGAAGGTTTGCCCACTGATCCACGATGGCCGCACATGAACATGAGCAGGTAGTTTGTGAATTGGAAATAAAATTTGCAATGTGATACAGTTTTCCTTTCAAATCTGAGAAGCACGTAGCTATTGTCTGCAAGAGATCCATTTGTAAATCCATCTTAGAGGATTGCCAGAGTAAAGCTTTAGCTGTTATGTATTGCGGGATAATACGTTTTGGCGATTCAGAGGCAGCCGTAAGACTTGATTTCCCTGTATTTTGAGGGGTATGATGATGATAGTTTGTTCCACTGGATAGTCTATACAACTGTGGAGTGGACTCCAGGGTTTGCTCGATTTTAGTTTCGAGTTGCTGTAGAAATAATGGTGAGAGTTCTCCCAAATCTTGTTTTTTTGGCACAACGGGAGAGCCTGAGGCAGTAGTCAGAGAAGAGTCTTGCCTAATGGCTGAGTGAGATTGATGTATTTGTGCCTCGGTTGTTGTTGATCTTCTTGGCACACTTGAGGCTGGTTTAAAACTGTCGGTGTCAGGTAATGAGTGAGGAACTGCTGAGGCAAGGCTTGTGTTAGCATTAAAAACAGAATCTGGGCCCGAGCACAATTGGATGGAACTGTTGGTAATGTCCGTACTAGGGTAAGAAAGTGATCAGCATTTTGTCTCCGTTTGACAAGGGCCCTGGGTATTTATTGCAGAAGGAGAAAAGTCTTCCTTGACACTTAGACTGCTTCCTAGATGGTCTGTCCTGTCGTTAGCTGAAACGTCGTTTAGAGACATTGGAAACAAGTATTTAGTTATCCGGCCTGAATTGATAGATTTTTGATTATTCAGTGTCTTAGAGGCCCCAGGGAGTTGGCCTGGGTTTAGAGCATTTGTGCAAAATGTACTTGAACCATTTGTTGCTGATCCTGCTGGGGCTGCACCACCATTGGCGTCTGCAGCTGACATTGACCTGGTAACTGGAATCCTTGTTGGCATCTTGAGGCATGTACAGATTGGTGTATTAGTTGGTCCTGGAGCGAGTGGGGAAACTTAGATGGACGTGTATAACCTGTGAGCAGGGCACACTGGCGGCCCGCTGGCCGCACCCAACCTAGTTGGGCCGCTTTCATGGGCACGCTGGGCTCACACTTAGCGGCAGCCTCTAAAGGCGACCGTGCTCACCCTTCCCTGCTGGCCTTAGTTCGCAGGGCTCACAGGGACCGTGGAACCGATATGGCTTCTCCTAATGTGCCCCAATCCTCTAGAGTACCTTCACCATGCAGCTACAGTGCTCCCATTCCTCTGCTGCTGCTGTGCCACGATTCTGTCGCAGAGTCTGCACCGCCCTCCACTCACTCGCAGGTGGCCAGCTGCCCGCTAGCGACCAAGTTCCAGAAAGACGGGGCAGTCGGTGTGCGGAGTCAAGCCTGAACGTCCTCTTCCCCCAGCACTCAGTGGGTGTGCCAGTGCGGTGGACTTCGCGGTTCACAGCTCCCGCCGCCGGCCACACCCGCTGCAAAGGCAGGACTCACGTGGGTCAAAGGAGCCGCTACCGCCGGCGCTGGTTCCACTTTTCACGGCTCCGCGGTTGGAGGGCAGGGCTGGCTCCCAACACTTCCAGCCGCTCCCAACCGCTCGCCGGTAGTACGCTCGGACGCGGATGCTGCTGCCGGCGCTCCAAGGGTCTGAACGCCGCTCAGTCCCTCTCAGCCTCGGCACACCAGAAACTTCGGTCTGGAATCCGGAAGCCAATATTTGCAATGCAATAGGTCCAGCATTAGGAAAGTTTGAGCTATTTGTATTGTAAATGACAAATAGTGAAATTAATAGCTTTGTCATTTACAATGCCAATAGTTATAACTTTCGCAAATGTGACACCTATATCATTTGTACTGCAATATGTGTCGTATTTACTGACTTAGATGTATTGATATTACAAATAACAATGGCTTTTATTTTTTTAATAATTAATACTTAAATAAAAGTTATTGTAATTTATAATGGCAATAGCTTAAACGTTTGTAAATAACTTTTGTGAAGATTATGTTCAATGTATTTTATTGTGACGAAAATCCAAGAACAGAAGTGAAATATTAACATCTTTTTGTGACATTTGTAATGAAGCTTTAAACATTGAGAGAACATATTTGAACCAGTTGTTGGTGAATGGTTGGACAGATTGATACTGTGGTGGCGCTGAGTGATGTTGTTGTGGCGACGAGTTATGCTGTGGCGTTCAGTGATGCTGTGGTAGCGCATAGTGATGTTGTGGTGCCCCTGAGTGGTGCTGTGTTGCCCCTGAGTGATGCTGTGGTGGTGCGATAGATAGATAGATAGAGTGAGGGCGATAGATAGCTAGAGGGAGGGCGAAAGATAGATAGAGTGAGGGCGATAGATAGAGTGAGGGCGATAGATAGATAGAGTGAGGGCAATAGATAGATAAATAGAGTGAGGGTGATAGTTAGATAGACAGATATAGTGAGGGTGACAGATAGATAGATAGAGTGAAGGCGATAGATAGATAGAGTGAGGGCGATAGATAGATGTGTGTGGTTGTGTGTGTGTTGTGTGTGTGTGGTTGTGTGTGTGTGTGGTTGTGTGTGTGGTTCTGTGTGTGTGGTTGTGTGTGTGTGGGGGTTGTGTGTGTGGTTGTATGTGTGTGGTTGTGTGTGTGTGGTTGTGTGTGGTTGGGTGTGTGGTTGTGTGTGGTTGTGTGTGTGGTTGTGTGTATGTATGGTTGTGTGTGTGTGGTTGTATGTGTGGCTGTGTGAGTGGTTGGGGTTGTGTTTGTGGTTGTGTGTGGTTGTGTGTGGTTGTGTGTGTGTGTGGTTAGGTGTGTGGGTGTGGTTATGTGTGTGTGTGGTTGTGTGTGTGTTGTGTTTGTGGTTGTGTGTGTGATTGTGTGTGTGGTTGTGTGTGTGGTTGTATGCGTGGTTGTATGTGTGGGTGTGTGTGTGGTTGTGTGTGTGGTTGTGTAAGGTTATGTGTGTGGTTGTGTGTGGGGTGATGTGTGTGTTTGTGTGTGGGGTTGTGTGTGTGGCTGTGTGTGTGGTTGTGTGTGTGGTTGTGTGTGATTGTGTGTGGTTGTGTGTGTGTGGTTGTGTGTGTAAGGTTGTGTGTGAGATTGTGTGTGTGGTGTGGTTGTGTGTGTTTGTGTGGTTGTGTGTGTGAGGTTGTATGTATGTGTGTGTGCATTTAGAGAAGGATGTATGTGGAAGAGAGCAACAGATCAGCACAGGAGAAGAGAACAGGGAGTTAGAGAAGGAGGCGGTGGAAGGGAACAGCAGATCAGCATGGGAGAAGAGAACAGGGAGTTGGAGAAGGGGGCGGGGTGGAAGAGAGCAGCAGATCAACATGAGAGAACAGAACAGGGAGTTAAAGAAGGAGGCGGGTGGAAGAGAGCAGAAGATCAGCACAGGAGAATAGAAGAGAACAGGGAGTTAAAGAAGGAGGTGGGGTGGAAGAGAGCAGCAGATCAGCACAGGAGAAGAGAACAGGGAGTTAAAGAAGGAAGCGGGTGGAAGAGAACAGCAGATCAGCACGGGAGAAAAGAACAGGGAGTTAAAGAAGGAGGCGGGGTGGAAGAGAGAAGCAGCTCAGCATGAGAGAAAAGAACAGGGAGTTAAAGAAGGAGGCGGGTGGAAGAGAACAGCAGATCGGCACAGGAGAAGAGAAGAGTACAGGGAGCTAGAGAAGGAGGCGGTGGAAGAGAGCAGCAGATCAGTACGGGAGAAGAGAAGAAAACAGGGAATTAGAGTAGGAGGTGGGTGGAAGAGAGCAGCAGATCAGCACAGCAAAAGAGAACAGAGAGTTAAAGAAGGAGGCGGGTGGAAGAGAGCAGCAGATCAGCACAGGAGAAGAGAACAGGGAGTTAGAGAAAGAGGCGGGTGGAAGAGAACAGGAGATTAGCACAGGAGAAGAGAACAGGGAGTTAAAGAAAGAGTCGGGTGGAAGAGAGCAGCAGATCAGCACAGCAAAAGAGAACAGGGAGTTAAAGAAGGAGGTGGGGTGGAAGAGAGCAGCAGATCAGCACAGGAGAAGAGAAGAGAAAAGGGAGTTAAAGAAGGAGGTGGGGTGGAAGAGAGCAGCAGATCAGCACGAGAGAAGAGAAGAGAACAGGGAGTTAGAGAAGGAGGTGGATGGAAGAGAGGAACAGATCAGCACAGCAGAAGAGAACAGGGAGTTAAAGAAGGTGGTGGGGTGGAAGAGAGCAGCAGATCAGCACAGGAGAAGAGAATAGAACAGGGAGTTAGAGAAGGAGGTGAGGTGGAAGAGAGCAGCAGACCAGCAGAAGTTAACAGGGAGTTAAAGAAGGAGGCGGGTGGAAGAGAGCAACAGATCATCACAGGAGAAGAGAAGAGAAGAGAACAGGGAGTTAGAGAAGGAGGTGAGGTGGAAGAGAGCAGCAGATCAGCACAGGAGAAGAGAAGAGAAGAGAACAGGGAGTTAGAGAAGGAGGTGAGGTGGAAGAGAGCAGCAGATCAGCAGAAGTTAACAGGGAGTTAAAGAAGGAGGCGGGTGGAAGAGAGCAGCAGAACAGCACAGGAGAAGAGAACAGGGAGGTAGAGAAGGAGGTGGGGTGGAAGAGAACAGCAGATCAGCACGAAAGAAGAGAACAGGGAGTTAAAGAAAGAGGTGGGTGGATGAGAGCAGCACATCAGCACAGGAGAAGAGAACAGGGAGTTACAGAAGGAAGCAGTGGAAAAGAACAGCAGATCAGTACAGCAGAAGAGTACAGGGAGTTAGAGAAGGAGGCAGGGTGAAAGAGAACAGTAGATTAGCACCGGAGAAGAGAAAAGGGAGTTAGAGAAGGAGGCGGATGAAAGAGAGCAAAAAGATCATCACAGGAGAAGGCAACAAGGAGTTAGAGAAAGAGGCGGGTGGAAGAGAAGAGCAGATCAGCACAGGAGAAGAGAACAGGGAGTTAGAGAAGGGGGCGGGTGGAAGAGAGTAGTAGATCAGCACAGGAGAAAAGAAGAGAACAGGGAGTTAAAGAAGGAGGCGGGTGGAAGAGAACAGCAGATCAGCACAGGAGAAAAGAACAGAGTTAAAGAAGGAGGCGGGGTGGAAGAGAGCAGCAGATCAGCACAGGTGAAGAGAACATGGAGTTAAAGAAGGAGGTGGAGTGGAAGAGAGCAGCACATCAGCACAGGAGAAGAGAACAGGGTTATGAAGGAAGTGGGTGGAAGAGAACAGCATATTAACACAGGAGAAGAGAACAGGGAGTTAGAGAAGGAGGCGGGGTGAAAGAGAACAGCAGATCAGCACAGGAGAAGAGAAAAGGGAGTTAGAGAAGGAGGCAGCGTGAAAGAGAAAAACAGATCAGCACAGGAGAAGAGAACAGAGAGTTGGAGAAGGAGGGGGATGGAAGATAGCAGAAAGATTATCACAGGAGAAGAGAACAGGGAGGAAGAGAATGAGGCAGGAGGAAGAGAACAGCATATCAGCATGGGAGAAGAGAACAGGGAGTTAGAGAAGGAGGTGGTTTAAGGGAACAGCAGATCAGCACAGGAGAAAAAACAGAGTTAAAGAAGGTGCGGTGGAAGAGAGCAGCAGATCAGCACAGGTGAAGAGAACATGGATTTAAAGAAGGAGGTGGGGTGGAAGAGAGCAGCAGATCAGCACAGGAGAAGAGAAGAGGGAGTTAAGGAAGGAAGCGGGTGGAAGAGAACAACATATTAGCACAGGAGAAGAGAAGCGAACAGGGAGTCAAAGAAGGAGTTGGGGTGGACGAGAGCAGCAGATCAGCACAGGAGAAGAGAAGAGACCAGGGAGTTAAAGAAGGAGGTGGGGTGGATGAGAGCAGCAGATTAGCACAGGAGAAGAGAACTGGGAGTTAAAGAAGGAGGCGGCGTGGAAGAGAGCAGCAGATCAGCACGGCAAAAGAGAACAGGGAGTTAAAGAAGGAGGCGGGTGGAAGGGAGCAGCAGATCAGCACAGGAAAAGATAAGAGAACTGGGAGCTAGAGAAGAAGGCGGGTGGAAGAGAGCAGCAGATCAGCTCGGGAGAAGAGAAGAAAACAGGGAGAAGGAGGTGGGTGGAAGAGAGCAGCATAACAGCACAGCAGAAGAGAACATGGAGTTAATGAAGGAGGCGGGTGGAAGAGAGCAGCAGATCAGCACAGGAGAAGAGAACAGGGAGTTAAAGAAGGAGGTGGGTGGAAGGGAACGGCAGATCGGCACAGGAGAAGAGAACAGGGAGTTAGAGAAAGAGGCTGTGGAAGAGAACAGCAGATTAGCACAGGAGACGAAAACAGGGAGTTAAAGAAGGAGGCGGTGTGGAAGAGAGCAGCAGATCAGCACAGGAGAAGAGAAGTGAACAGGGAGTTAGAGAAGGAGGTTAGTGGAAGAGAGGATCAGATCAGCACAGCAGAAGAGAACAGGGAGTTAAAGAAGGAGGCGGCGTGGAAGAGAGCAGCAGATCAGCACTGCAAAAGAGAACAGGGAGTTAAAGAAGGAGGCGGTGGAAGAGAGCAGCAGATTAGCACTGGAGAAGAGAACAGGGAGTTAGAGAAGGAGGCGAGGTGGAAGAGAGCAGCAGATCAGCAAAAGAGAACAGGAAGTTAAAGAAGGAGGTGGGGTGGAAGAGAGCAGCAGTTCAGCAGAGGGAGAAAAGAAGAGAACAGGGAGTTAGAGAAGGAGGTGGATGGAAGAGAGCAGCAGATCAGCACAGTAGAAGAGAACAGGGAGTTAAAGAAGGAGGCAGGTGGAAGAGAGCAGCAGATCAGCACAGGAGAAGAGAACAGGGAGTTAGAGAAAGAGGCAGGTGGAAGAGAACAGCAGATTAGTGCAGGAGAAGAAAACAGGGAGTTAAAGAAGGAGGCAGGTTGGAAGAGAGCAGCAGATCAGCACAGGAGAAGAGAAGAGAACAGGGAGTTAGAAAAGGAGGCAGGGTGGAAGAGAGCAGCAAATAAGCACGGGAGAAGAGAAGAGAACAGGGAGTTAGAGAAGGAGGTGGGTGGGAGAGAGGGAGGGCGATAGATAGAGGGAGGGAGGGCAACAGAGTGAGGGCGATAGATAGAGGGAGGGCGATAGATAGATAGAGGGAGGGCCATAGATAGATAGAGGGAGGGGGATAGATAGATAGAGGGAGGGCGATAGATAGATAGAGGGAGTGCGATAGATAGATAGAGTGAGGGAGGGTAATAGATAGAGTGATGGAGGGCGATAGAGTGAGTGAGGGCAGTAGAGTGAGTGAGGGTGGTAGAGAGAGTGAGGGCCGTAGAGTGAGGGTGGTAGAGTGAGCGCAGTAGAGTGGTAGAGTGAGGGCGGTAGAGTGAGGGCATTAGAGGGAGGGCGGTAGAGTGTTAGAGTGAGGGCGGTAGAGTGAGGGCGTGAGGGCGGTAGAGTGAGGGCGGTAGAGTGGTAGAGTGAGGGCGGTAGAGTGAGGGCAGTAGAGTGGTAGAGTGAGGGCCGTATAGTGAGGGCGGTAGAGTGGTAGAAAGAGGGCCGGTAGAGTGAGGGTGGTAGAGTGGTAGAGTGAGGGCGGTAGAGTGAGGGCATGAGGGCGGTCGAGTGGTAGAGTGAGGGCGGTAGAGTAAGGGCAGTAGAGTGGTAGAGTGAGGGCGGTAGAGTGGTAGAGTGAGGGCGGTAGAGTGGTAGAGTGAGGGCGGTAGAGTGGTAGAGTGAGGGCAGTAGAGTGAGGGCGGTAGAGTGATAGAGTGAGGGTGGTAGAGTGAGGGCGGTAGAGTGAGGGCGGTAGAGTGAGGGCAGTAGCGTGAGGGCAGTAGAGTGGTAGAGTGAGGGCGGTAGAGTAAGGGCGTGAGGGCGGTAGAGTTGTAGAGTGGTAGAGTGAGGGCAGTAGAGTGAGGGCGTGATGGCGGTAGAGTGAGGGCGGTAGAGTGAGGGCGTGATGGCGGTTGAGTGGTAGAGTGAGGGCGGTTGAGTGGTAGAGTGAGGGCGGTAGAGTGAGGGCGGTAGAGTGGTAGCAGTAGAGTGAGGGCGGTAGAGTGAGGATGGTAGAGTGATAGAGTGGTGAGGGTGTGTGAGGGTGAGAGGGTGTGAGGGTGTGTGAGGGTGAGGAGGTGTGAGGGTCCGAAGTAAATGGTGGCAGGGCAGACAACATAAGGCAGAGAGAAGACTGCCTGGTGACTGCGTTGGTCAGTTTAAGAATCAGGAGGGGCAGAGTCAGCACAGTCTGTGAGGGATCAACGTGTCTAGAGGCAAAGCATAGCGGATGTAGCATTGCAGCTAGCAAGTCGAGTGTTTTCAAGCTGAGTGTCCCTAGAGAGATGGCAACACAGCAACAGCATTTGAGGAGAAAGGCTACAGTAAACAAGCATGGTAGGCTTTCACTTTCGTCCAGAAAAAAAACAAGAAAGGTTCAGAGAACGCCGAACAAAACACGGCTTCCCGCGAAATGGATGCAAAAAAACCCCAAGCTCTCGGCATTGCTCTGGCAGGGGGGGCGGGGGAGCGGCAGTCTATGAAGTCTGATGCCGAGGCACAGACAAATGTTGGTGTGTGATTTGGCTGGCGATGTGCACGCGCAACAGATCAAAGGAAGGGTGGGAGGGACATTGGTGAGCGAGGGGTGAGGGGGTGTGCAGCCTGGTGAGCTGAAGTGGCAGCAGAGGTGGAGCGCTGCGTGCGCACAAGCTCGTGGTTGTGCTCACATGCACTGTGTCCGATCCGCAGTTTTGTTAGACTTTTTAGGTCGCCTACTATAATCTCGCCAACAAGCATTGCTAAAGCAATGCCTTAGGCTCGACCTAAAAACACCCTTTTACTTGTGTCACACACAGCAATTGTGTTTAAAGGAGGCCCTAGGATGCTCTGCCTGTGCAGGAGTCGCCTGTGGCTGTATGTTATCACGTGCGAGGAGAACCATGTGGATGTTGCCTTCTTTGCAGATGTTCACATGTGGTGCATTTGCATCAAACTTATAAGGGGCTCCAACTTTCTATTATGACCCACGTGATTATCCACAACTCACAGCAGCGGTCCAGTGCTTAAAAACACACAAAGGCAGCGACAACTGGATAAACAAAAACCTTAACCAAAGACAAATGCAAGGGAGCAAAGCTGGATACACAGTCACCAAACTTCTTCCCTTAGGAGAGGGGATCTTGGGGACCCTTACCAGTTGAAACAGATGCCACCTCCTGGTAGGGTGACCAGAATTTTAAAGCCCAAAAACCGGGGCATTTCACGAAAATAGAAGAAGGACTACAGTTTTATTTCAAAAGAGCGCACAGAATGACAGTGCACCTCAGCAGAGAATTACAGAACAGGCAGCTAGAACATACATAAAATGCATTTTTAAAACCCAGAAGCTTGTCTGTTAATCAAATTGCTTTCTTTCAACAACTGCCAACTATCCCTGCTTTGTAAAACATAAAAAAGCGCCTCCCACAGTTTTCAGTCGCCCCTCTCTAAAAACCGGACAGAAGCTACATTTCCTGAAATCTGCCCGGACAGCAGGTGGAAAACTGGGACCGTCCTGGCAAATCCGGTACGCCTGGTCACCCTACCCCCTGGCCAGTGGCCACTAACCATGCACGCAGCTGTTTGCCTGCTATCATCCAACCAAGATCACCGGAGGCTTTTCCTCTTAAGTGGAACACAGTGGCATAGACATGGTGGGCATCAGCATGATGCCTGGCTGAATTCCAGCTCAGTTAGGTGGCCGACCAGGGAACCAGAGGCTGGCACCCCACCACAATGAGGATGGACACGCTCCTGGACCTGGGTAATGCCTGTGACACCGGGCTGTGATTCCAGGAATTCAACAATGTATAGAGGCCCAGATTACGCTCCTGGGTGGGCAACCATGCCACGTAATCCCTCATTGGCCCTGCCTAGAGATTACCCCTCGTTTGCTGCACACACACAGACCTTTCCATTCTCCAGGTGCATACACAAGAGAGGATAATATAAGGGTCTGTCCTTAGCTGGTGGCGTAATGGGGATCAGTGTTCCCTTGGTGGGCCTCAGAGTAGTAGACATTGAGGCCCAGATTTGTCATACTTTGGCGCAGCGCCACGCAGCAAGCCACCTTGCTGCGCTGTATGAAAGGGAATGGGCCGGAATTTAACATTATACGGCGCATTCCTGTCCTTTGCTTGTACTGCCGCACTTTTGGCTGCCTAGCGCCACTACGGTCATCCTTCTATCATGGTGCAAGGGTGCTTGCGTTTTAGGCAGGACTGTGGAAGGGACACCTTCCTGCACAAAAACAATACTGAGAGGCATTTCCTCTTTCTAAGTGTGCTGCAAAATGCAACACAGGTAGAAAAGGAAAAAACGAGGAGAAATAAGGATATTCATCACCTGAACAGGCGTGGCATTTTGATGCATTCCCAAGTCTACTACTAATGGTAAATCTTGGAATGCACCAAAATCCATGCTCCTCATTTACAAGAAAGTGCTGCAGTGGAGCACCGAAAGCCCTTTGGCTGCACCATGTTGCAGCACTTTCAAAGCTCAGGGATGCTTCATATCTTCAAGGATATGACGGATCCCTTTGCTCTCCCCTGTGCTGGCGCACAATTAGCTGCCATGTGCTGATGCAGGCACCCTTGCACCATGGTGCAAGGGTGCCTGCTTCATGGGGATGATTGTCCATGTCTCTTCCTGCACATAAATAATCTGAAATTGCATATTCCAACTTTTATGTGTGCTGCATTAGCACACGTAGAACTTATAAAAAGTCATTTTTTTAATGATAAGAGGTGATTTCCTCATTCTATGTGTGCCGCAGAATGCAGAAGAACGAGGAGAAATAAACACGTCTCCTCCTTGCGCCTACCTACGCTCCACTAGGGAGGCATAGAATTCAGACGCATTTCAAGGTTAACGATTTCTCGTAAATCAGGAAATGTGTCAGGTTCCATGAGTGCTGCGTGGGAACACCCACAGCAACACCCATGGAACACCCCTTTCATGCAAAGTGCTCTGTGTAAAGGGGCTGTATTTACAAGGATAGGAAAACCTTGTAAATATGGGGCAGCATAATGCGCTGCTTGAGCGTCACAAAAAGCTTGTAAATAAGCCCCATGGAACGCCTCGCTGGGGCAGAGTAACACAATGCCGTGATTTGCTCTGCTTGCATTTGCCTTGATAAATTTCACTTCGAATTTGCGTTCTGCTTGTGCCCCATGGCATGTTGCAAGGGCGCCGTAAAACCTTGATAAATCTGTCCCGGAGGGTGGCTCTGAGACATATCCGGAGTGCTTTGGAACACATTTCAGCAGTGAGGATCAGGCCTAAACAGTGTCTCCAGGCTGCTGTTCACAGAAGTCAGGGTGTCTCAGCGTGGTTCTAGTGCTGTCTGTTTACAGCCGGTTGTACTGGCAGTCACTTGTGGAGAAGAGATGGGAAGAATTCAGAAGCCACCACTGACTGCAGGGGGATGAGGTTGCCACTTGGGCAGGGTCTTGGGCTCAATGTCCACGGACTCGATAATTCTCGCCTCGGCGCCTACTCTAATCATGGGTCCCAGGCTGCAACTCTGGGCAATAGCTTGCTTAATCTCCACAACGGCCCCTACAACACTGGGATGCCTGGCTTCACCTTGGGGGTGCCCAGGAGCGGCATCCCACAGGGACAGCCAGGAAGGGTTCCCCAGCGTTATACAGCGCCGGGATGCCCCGTTGCTGGGACAGCTGTGCGCTTTACAAGTATACTACATTTACATTTACTTCAGCAGATCTGAAAGATCTCAACTGTTTATTTAGGGCAGGGGTCAGTTTGTCAAGTCATGGGATAGAGCGGCCACAGTCTTGATGTGGATTATAAGTGAACTCCCACATCCAAACAGTTTGTCCTCTCCATTTGTTCTGATTTCTGTGGGGAATCCTTGGCCCAAGCAGCAAAGTTTTTGTCAGTGAAATATACAAGGCACCGCGCACAACCCCATTCAGAGTGTCATGGAACAAGCAGAAATTACGGCGCCCAATTGTGGTGGATGAGACCTTTTCCTCCTGATGTCCCGGGCACCGGTTAATTATGAGCCTTGAGCAACTGGGCCAAGTTCTCCTTCCAAACTTGACTCTCAGTGTAGGACGGGTCGAGCAGTCCAAGGCTTCACAGGAAGGAGGTAGGTGTAAGGCGAGCACAGCCTCACAACTCAAAATGCATCCAGCAACCCAAGTAAACTATTATTCAGTAAAATATTTGCTTTTAAGTAAAAAATAGAATTTCTCTACTAATACAAAGTACAGCATGGCACTCTGCAAACAATATATACAGACTTCTTGAGGCAAGCCCACTAGTGCTACCTGGCTTAGCTTGGGCATTGGAAGTAGCAGGGTGTAAGTGAAATAGTGCCATAAGGCGGGGGGCCCCGGGATGCCGGGGCCACACCCAGGGCTGTGGCAGAGTTACAGGGCGATCCAAAGGCTGTAAGGTACAGAAGGGTACCCTCTACAGGAGCACAGTAGGGGTGCTAAAGCCAATTCTCCCCAGGGAGGTCCTCGCGTTGGATCCTGGAGGAGCGACGGTGCCCCGTTAGTCCTACTTGCGGTTGTGGACCTGAGCAATCCGGGGTTGCCTGCAACTCTCCGCCCCCCGTAGTGGGAAGGGTCGTGAGTAAGGGGTGGACTGCCGGTCCGCCGGAGGGAGGGGCTATCCCTTCCCCCAAAATGACAACACCCCTCGGTTAGTACCACCGGGGGTTTTATGGCTTATCAGGTGGGCAGGTGGCGAGGGGCTGCCTGCCCGAGGATCACCCGTAAGTTAACCCACAATGTTGGCATATTATTATGCAAATAAACCTGCAGCAAATTTCTCCACCAAATAATTGTGTTGGGTCTGTTATTCAGTTATTGCTGTGGGAGGGCTGGGGAATGTGCCAATATTGGCACTATGCAGAGTGCCAGTTCAAAAACCCCGGGTGTCCCTTGGCAGACCGGTGTGCCCACCGCCCTAGATGCTTCTCTGATGTGTTAAGTCTCTCCAGGGCCTGGGGTCAAGTCTCTGGTGCTCCCGGATGGGGTAAGTGAAGTCATTGCTGTCAACCTTTTTGGATCATGGCTCGCGTTGCCTTCACATCTGCACATGGGTGCAGGGCGACAGCCCTCTTCCTCCTTCACAGCCCATTCCATCTGGTATGTAGGTAGGGTCACAGCAGCACATACAAGGGGATGGCTTTCTTTCTTCCCTGTGGCCCCCACCTGGCATGTGAGCGTTGGGGGAGGCACGAACAAGGTGACAGGTCTCTTCGGGTCACAGCTCTGTATTCAGCAATAGCCATCTCTCACAGCGCAGCACCAACAGTGGTAGCTCTTGTTCTACTTCGCAGCCTCCACCTCTCAAGGGGATCGCGGACTTTGGCACAGGGACCAGCAGCCCAATGTGGTGGGCTTGACAGACCTGAATCTGACACTCTGCTCCTGGGATCCACGCAGCAGGATCCCCACTGGATCTCCTTCACCTCACAATGCACAATGGTCTTGAATTAGGCAGAACCTGGTGCTACAGGCTGCAGGTGAGTGTTCTTGATCCTCCTGGGTGATGTCTTCACACCCAGCATGGACATTTGTCAGACACTTAAGGGCTTATTTACAAGAACTTAACAGCACCGTAGCGTCAATTATTTGACGTTACGGCAGCTTTTTTTTATCGCCTTATTTACAAGTTGCCGGTTACTGCAGTTAGCAGCAAATTTCCAGCAAAAACATGAATTTTCAAAATTGCCACGTCTGTTAGTGGGACTTAATGAAAATGAGATGCAAGGTAGGCGTTACCGTGAAAAAACTGCTGCTAAACGAACTTCTCAACATTTACAAGGAAATCCCAGAACGTCAAAAACTCCGCCTGCAGCTAAGTCCAATTAGAAGAAGTTTTTTATGGCCAGAAATGAACTGGTTTTATTAGTGGTGCAAACACTTGGGCCCACATATAAGATGTCTGGGTGCTGGACAGTGCTGAAATAAATATTGCTAAGGTAGGGTGCATTCCTGGGCCCAATTCATGAAAAGCGTCACATCACTGCGATAAGTCAGTGACTGGACACTTTCCACTGCCCCTTACTTACGACAAGATGGCTGCGCCGTATTTACTGTACGGCGATCCATGTCGCAATCAATGACCGATACGTCTGGAATCCTGACGTATCTGTCAGCACTAAAGTCACACATTGCTGCAGTTGTGTCGATAGCATGACGCAACTTCAGTAATGCATGGGGCTAGCCTATCCCTATTGCACTGTATCACCCTTACGCCTGCTATGAGGCAGGCGTAAGGTTTTCGCCCACTGGCATCGTAGAATTGTTGCTGTGAAGTCTGATAGATTTCACTGCGCCACTCCTATGAGGCTTTGTTGCGTGGGAACGCACACCCTGCACACATCATACCTGACGCAGGTTTAATGTGGCACATGGCTTTACAAGGTCACACATATGCCCAGATGCATCACTTTGTACATACAGTGCAATGTGGTGCAAAATCCACGCAGTGAGTACGTCAAGAAAGTGACGCACCAGCGGTGTTAATGCAGGCACCCTTGTGCCACGGTGCAAGGGTAACTGATTTGTGGAGTTGATTGATGTTTTGCAGGAAGGGACACCTACCTGAACAAAACCTATCAATCCAGGATATTTCCTCTTTCTCTGTGTACTGCAGACTGCTGCACACATTGAAAAAGTGAAAAAAGAGGAGAAATGAAAACATTTATCCTCGTAGCGCCTCCCAAATGTCACCCTTAGGGTAGCATTAGATTCTGGGGCATTTCGAAGCTTTACGATTTGAAATGCTTCAGGTTCCATTGGTTTGGCATGGGAATGCCCACAACACCCATTGAACCAGTGGTGGCTACTCCGCTATGGCGGAGTAGCGCCACCCCACTGCTTTCAAGCAGTGCGAAAAGTAGACACATAACATGATATTGCTTCGCAGGTGGGCTGGGCTGGGCAGCTCGGCTCTCAGAGCAGGGCAGGGGAGGAGGGGTTTGCCCACTCCTAAGTGCACAATGACTGTTTGATCAGCCTTCACTGGCCACACAAACTAGTCATGTGCACTTTCCCTGTTCTTCATGTAGGCTGCATTGCCGCCTGCGTGGAGAACATGCTAAGGCACCTATTTCCTGGTTGAGCATCAAACCACGATGCTCAAAACCAATCACAATGCTGCATTCCAGCATTGTGATTGGTCAGTGGAGCCCGGCTGTGCTTCCTGTTCCTCGAGGAGAGCAGGAGCAGCGACGCTGGACTTGGTGGCAAGCTAAGTAATATATATATATATATATGTGTATATATATATATATATATATATATATATATATATATATATATATATATATATATATATATATATATATATATATATATATATATATATATATATATATATATATATATATTCACTGAAAAAACCATAGGTTTCACACCAGTTATAGTTAGGAATTTGCATTTAAAAAACCTATTAAATTCACTGAAAAAACCATAGGTTTCACACCAGTTATAGTTAGCTGGAAATTTTACTGACATGAAACCATTGAAATTCCCACGTTATAGTTAGTTGGACTCACTATAACTTGCGCGTGCAATGCACTGCTGATGACGTCACATATTGCATCACTCATGACATGGTCAGTGACATCACTCATGACATCACTGATGACACCATCCAGTGAATGTGTGTCTTTCTGAAAAATAAATATTAGTGAGTAATGTTTAAAAATTTAAATATATGTATTAGTGTTTCACTTTGTGTATAAGTGGCTGCATGGGTTTGTGAGTAGCTACATGTGTATGTATATGGGTTATTATATGTTTTTCTTAGTATCAGTATGAGTGTCTATATGGTTTGGTGGGGGTATTACTTAGCACATAGATGCATGAGTGACTGACTCTCTGTTTGTATGTGTTTTGAAGACAGCATATGTGCAGGACTGTATGGGTGGATGAGTGTGTATATGTGTATGTTAGTGAGTGAATGACTGTCTCACTAGTGTCTTTATCAGTAACTACATATGTTTTAATCTAGTATATGTGAATATTGATGTATATAAGTGAGTATATGTGAGAGTAAGAGATTGTAAGAGTTCCTGTTTAAATAAGTATGTGTTTCTATAAGTGATTTTTTAAGAGAATAAATATGTTTAAATTTCAATAGAAGTAAGGTGGTAGTGTGTGTATAGCTCTATATGCAAATAAATGGATGTTCAATAGTTTATTTGCATGTGTGAGTATGTGTGTGAGTAACTTTTGGATGACTGTCGGTGTGTACCAGGATGTATAGGTATATCACTACATATGATGAGTAAGTATATGTATGAGTGACTATATAGAACTGTTTGTGAATGGGTGGATGTGTATATAGATGGTGGAATTACTGAATTGGTTGTTGTAACTGGTATGGGTATCTCCATTTTTAAAAAAAATTTAGTTTCTATTTTTAAATATGTGTTTCAAGGGTTACATTGCAGTGAAAGGAGGTCTGTCACTCTGTCACAAGGATGGTGTCATCAGTGATGTCATGAGTGATGTAATATGTGACGTCATCAGCAGTGCATTGCACGCGCAAGTTATAGTGCGTCCAACTAACTATAACGTGGGAATTTCAATGGTTTTATGTCAGTAAAATTTCCAGCTAACTATAACTGGTGTGAAACCTATGGTTTTTTTCAGTGAATTTAATAGGTTTTTTAAATGCTAATTCCTAACTATAACTGGTGTGAAACCTATGGTTTTTTCAGTGAATTTCATAGATTTTTTAACCCCTTCCACGCTGATGACGAGCTGGGCTCGTCATAGCGTAGCCTCCTCGCACGCTGATGACGAGCCCAGCTCATCACGTAACATGCATTTTCGCAAATCTCAGCGTGCGAGCGGAATTCCGCTAGCGCGCATGAGGTTAATAGCAAATCTCTTTTGGTATGAAATGTAATATTTTTTATAATGAATTTTATATTGTATATTTATGTAATACTATTTTTTTTATGTATATATATATATATTTTTTTGCCCCGGAGCGCTCCCGGGGCGCGTACCTATGCGCTTACCGGTAACGATTGCACCCCAATAACTATTCCGCAGCAGAGGTGAGAGAACTGTGCAGAAAGGTTCAGGGGGGGTCTATCCTGCCCCCTTTTGGTCATTCCCCTTTTTGTTTTTGCCACCTCTTGTGTCTCTATCCTACCGAGACACAAGATGGCGGCCGCTCCGGACTGTTTGGAATGCTGACAGACACCCGAGAGCCAATCAGGTTTCCACGCGCGAACTCGCGTAGCGCGCTGGTTAGCGCCCCGGTGCGCGTACCGGGGCGCGCTTATAGATATATATATTTTTTTGAACCTAAATTACTCAAAATCCACTGGAGCACATATCTTGAGACATAGCAAAGGCACATCGGGCTACCAGTCCCTACAATTTTGCCAAGTTTCGTGGAAATCCATTCAGCCGTTCGGGCTAAAAGTGAGGTCGACCGCCCTATGGAAATTAACATGGGGAAAACACGTTTTGGGACACCACTTTTTTCTCGGCCCCCGCTTCACTAATCCCCCCCAAACTTTCAGGCAAGGACCGGAGCGCCGCGAGGCAAATTTGAGGACATTTTCAGGTAGATTCCTCAACCGGCGCCAAAGTTATTCCCAATAGAATGTTGCGATTTCCCTATTGAAAATAATCCTAACTATAACTACCTACTGGCGACCGGCAGTAGGTAATATATATATATATATGTGATCAAGGGCAGTTCCTGCCCGAAACGCGTCATGCCTACCTGAGCTGCTATTTTGAAAATGGATAATAAAAATTTGCTGTGACACTCTGCTGAATCGTGTGGTGGTCCATCTCTTCTGTGGTCAAAGCTGGAAACAGAATTTTGCTCCATATATATATATATATATATGTATATGTATATATATATATTTTATAATACGCACCTTACCGCAATTGTTACCTCCACTGCGCCCCCTGTTGACCGTCTCTGCTACCCCACACACTCCCCCTGCCAATCATGAGCCATGCTGGCCACCACTGCATGGAACACCCCTTTCACACGGTTTAATGCGTGAAAGGGGCACATATTTAGAAGTCAATGCAAAGCCACGTAAAGTGGCTTTGTGTGGCCTTGTAAACATGCTGAGGCACATTGCGCAACCGGAACGTCAAACATGTGATGTCACAGCATTGCAAGAGTGCCGCTAGGGCCTCAAAAATGAGGCCCTTGGATAATCAAAGAACTAAAAAATTCATCCTTGGCAAGGTTAACAACGCCATGGCTCTCATGCCATTGCAGCTAGGAGCACCAAGGAGACCACCACCACCCATGACATGCATTGCTCATCTGGACAACTGTTCTAATTCCTTTGGGTGACGACGGGACCTGATCCCCTCCAAGTATGATCTCGGTAGACCGAAACATCAGCAACAAAAAGCTAGAGACCAGGGACCGCCGAATGCCAGAGACTGTACGGAGCTGTCTGTAACCGTTGAAGGAGAGACACACAACCAATCAACATTAAATTAGGTTATCTGCCATCCGGGGGCTGCACGGACTCTAAAGCAGGTGACCACGTCGCAGTAGAGCCCACATCGCTGAGGGAGTGTTCAGGGGAAGTGTTGGGATCCTGTCTCTGAGTCATATTGATCATTGTCGGAGCCGCCTGCAGCTCCTTCCGCCTCTCTTGTACAACCTGCTGCAGATTGGTGGTGGCTTGTAGTTGTGGTGGGGACGCCTGCTCCTCCTATGACTCCGACTACAACTGGCTCCACGGATGACAGCTTGTTGCGCAGACCCTTAAATCCCTGTCCGCAGCACCTGGCGTGTAGTAGATTGCAGCCAGGTCCAGCACTGTTCAGCTGCGTCAATGATTTGCGTGTCAACATCTGAGACAGCATCACGATCCCTGTAGGAGTCAGAAGAGAAAGGGTCTAGGACCTCTCCTTGGCAGCATGTGGCTAGCAGGCACTCAATGGGCCTGCTCCACAACAAGGGAGGGGGAGAGTGCACCTGCTGGCAGTAAGTCAAGCAACCATGCCTCAGTGCATAACACTGCCTCAGCCCCTTCTGCTCCCTCAGGCAGACCCAACACCCTCAGGTTGTTATGCTGGGAGCGGCCCTCCGCATTCTCCACTGTTCTCTCCAGGGGCTTCACATGTGCCATTAACTGCTACACCTCCAAATCTGCACTCAGGGTGCTGGGAGGGACTTTGTCCAGTTCTTGCTTAATGTTATGTACCTTGTGAGTCAGCTTGTGATGATCCGTGCGCTCCAGGTTGAAATCAACTGTGATTTTGTCTATGCCGCCCTCAAAGGAAGTGCCCATTTGTTTGAGGGAGGTACTCGATGCGAGTACAGAGTCTAGTGTGGAGTCCAGGCTGTCCTCTGCCACCTGCCCCGGCGGCAGCAATCCCCAGCCGCTCGGTTCACCGACACGGAGGAGCGGTCAAATGTCGACGCCACCCCCATCTGCAGGTGGGCCATTGTTGTGCCAGACGCCCAGGCACTATGTATGACATGCGGTGCAGTGCAGTGTGGCCAGCTGGCCCCTCTCCTCCAGTCAGGTGTATGCTTACCAGGAATCTTCGTTGGGGGGGCACAATGGAAATCCCCCATACACCCAGGAAGTCACTACCAGGGGGCAAGGAAAGGCAGCACCACCCAGTTGCCTCCTCTGATTTAACAGTGGCAACCAGATTCTGTCTCCCAGAGCCCCCCCCCCAGTGAGTAATGGCAGATCAAGAGGCGTACCCAAGGGTCTGGGCCTGAACCGACCCCCGTGCCCCTGCCACCTGCAGCCACCAACGGTCGATATCAGCGACTAGAGCCAGTTAGTGGAGTCACCCACCAGTCATGTACAGTGCCCTCGGTGTTGTTGGTCAGCCGCAGTGCGGGAATTGCTCAGGGTACGGTGTGCGCCACCCACTGGCACTAGGCCTGGGTCCACCTTGACCCCCGGGCCTCTTCCGCTCCGTGTCCCACCTTCTCCTCACCTGGACATCGACATCGGGGCTTAATCCACAGCGCTCTCTCTGAATCTGTGACTCAGCCAGCAGGAGACTCAACCAGGCGGGATTTTTACAAGCCTAGGTACAACAGTCGCCGCCAAGTCCACTGGGGAATCTCCCGATGCAGGTGATGCAACATGCCCCCCTTAGGTGTGACATTGCAGCACTCCAGCGACACAAGTTCAGCGCAGCTCAGGGGCCCCACCCTCCACAGCATCCAGGCAGCGCCACATCCTCCGGCCTGTGATGCAGAGAAGAGAGGTCCAACGTTGGCAATCTCCTCTGTGCACCGGGGTGTAGTGGTAGTGCGTGTTATGCAATGCAAATCTCCCTATGTCGGTGCGCAGGATCGCCTCTACCGATCACATCTCCAAGGGGTGCCAGCAGGTCTTCTCAAACAGGTCAGCAATGTGTCTCCATGCGACCTGCCAGACTTCTTCACCAGGTAAGGGCGATAGCCGACGCCTCACTGGCTACCACCACGGGCCACAGGTTTGGGCCCGACGCGGCTCTCCTCCACCGTCAGACTGCAGCGACTTCACTGCTCTGCTGTCTCCCACTCCGGCTCTCAGAAGCCAGCCCAGCGAGGCCTACTGGCCCCGGAGACTGTCTGTGCTTCCAGGCATCGACTGCCATGATGCTACAAGGCTGGCGCTATGAACAGTGCTGCATCACTGGTTTTCCCCAGCGATGTGCCACTTTTAATAAATGAAGCCCTGATTCTACATTTCCTCTTTCCCTGGGACTCTGGCTGGTCATCCTGGCTGTTGGGGGTTTAGGGGGCCTATTGACCTGTGCTGAACTTGACCCTGCCTGCTCCATTCTGCATTCCATTGTTTTTATTTAATTTTTTTCATTAGAGGTGTATTTATAGGCTATTTGTGCCTCTAAGGGCTGATAAGTGACGTTGGGCTTACTAACCTGAATTTCTTAGCCGCTAATTGGCCTTTTGTCACATTTCTCTCTCTAATGTCAATTTTTTTATCGCCTTGACACTAGTGTTAGCGGCAATTTTCACTGCAGCTAGCTGATACTATAGCCATTTAGTGGCGTATTGTAAATACATTGATAACTGGGTGGTAGTTTTCAGTGATACAAAACAACAATGGGAGAGATAGGGAGATTCAAGGACACTCTCTCAGTCCCCGGTTAGATACAAGTAAACAAAAACAGAGAGGTCAAATCGGTCTCAGAACAGCCACAGAGACGGAGCGAGATAGATAAGAATCACACACTCACTTTGGGTGAATAGGAAGGCCCTCACACACCGACCTAGCCAGTGGCATGCTTCATCACTGGGCCCCACCAAAGAGGCCGAGTGCCTCTTTGGTGTGCTGCAACGCCAGAAAGACTACGGAGCTGGTTGTGTGAAGAGGGGCGTGTTGCGAGGGTAAATAAAATTAAAAGTGCCTGAAAGGGTATCAGTAAAAAGAAGTTTAATGAGTGATCCCTAAGACACAAATGAAAAGTATTATGTGTCTGAACTTAGCTGCCAAGGTTTTAGGATTGGTTAAATTCAGAAAGAATACTAAAGTCAGTCAACATGTTTCTGCCATATGGGTGGTTTCAATTTACCAAGGCATTCATCAGGACTAAACCCCGGCGATATGGACTCTCTAATCGTCCACCCTGACCTGGGGGCGTGAAAGTGAAAATTATAAAAAAAAGGTGAAAAAGTGCTTAGAAAAAAGGGGAAGAGCGGGTTGCTCATTCCAAAAAATGCTCCAAATTCAGGAGTGTCTCAGCACTTTAAAACCGGGCGCTACTTGCACCATGGGTCTCGGGAGGGGGGTTGGAGCGTGCCTGGCACATCGCCCTCAACGCTCTCAGCCCGCTTGAAACCTGTCTTACGCCTCAGAACCGGACCCCGATGATCCGGTTCTGAGGCGTAAGACAGGTTTCAAGCGGGCCACCCTGCACCGGAACGCCCACATGTGGCGCAGGGCTTTACAACGTGACACATCTGCCTAGATGCGTCACGTTGTAAATAGGTCACAGAGAAGCGCCGCGTTTACGCCGCCGTTGTGTGACGCAAACGTGGCGCAAGTCCAACATAAATTTGCCCCATTATGTGCACTTAAGTGGTAACCTTCTTTGTTCAACCTTTCCCACCTTGTAGATACCCTGTCAGTAAAGACAACAAATGGCCACTGATTCACTTGAATCGACTACCGGAATCATTGCATCAAACTCAAGTCAGCATGGATCATCATTACAATGTTTTTGTGGGCTATGATGGGGTGTTAGTTTGCAGTCGAAGAATATAGTGAAGCAATGATCCAGAGTGACAGGATAAACCATGCCATAAATGATAGCATAAGGCCTTATTTAGATCTTGGCGGACGGGTTACTCCATCACAAATGTGACGGATATCACGTCCGCAAAAAAATACATCCAGGAAGACTCCAGATTTTTTTTTAAGCAAAAATGTTTTAAGTTTAGCAGACTCCGCCAGAAATTACCTCTTAATTCAATGAAAGTCTATAGGGAAAATGCTGCCCTCCGATTTTATTTTCAAAATGTCCCTCTTTCTATTTTCAATCTGTTGGCATGTATGCACTGAAAATGTTTATCTTGATTCTAGGATAAAATAACTCTTTAAAGGTTTGGAGGAGGACTGGCGCCTGCAATCTCGGTGCGTGTGAAGAAAACGTGCGCACGTATTTGCGCTCATGATGCAACAAGTCTAAAATGCACCAGACCGGCGTCTAACTCCAAATCTTATTTGTTTTGCAGATTTATGTAACACGAACTCGACCCGAAAGTACTGCAGTGCTTTAATCGTTCACCAGTTACATTACATATTATTATTTTTAGTAGGAATGGGGAGATTAAGTGATTTGCCGGAATCACAGGATGTTGAGTCGACCCCGAGGCTCGAACCTGGGTTCCCCCAGCTTCAAAGTTGGCAGTCTCGCCCTCAGACCACATCCTCTCCCCAATGACCAATCAGGGTCGGATTGGGATCACAATTCGGCCCGGGCACTGACGCAAAAAGTGGCCCACATTCAAGAGGCGTGGCCAATATTTAAGGGGCGTGGCCCACATTCAAGGGGCGTGCCCTTTCATGAAACCCCATTTGCACAGACAAGGAATGAAAGTGGGAGGATACTGTTCTTGCACACGACACAGGGCCAAGGTGACAATATCCTACATGCTGAGCAACTAAAAAAAATAGCAAGGCCCCTTTTTGTCACAAAATTATTCCAGCCCTCCAGCACAGGAGCACCTGAAAAGCAGCAAAGCCCCTGCTGTTACTAACCTACTCAGCCCTCCCCAGACCTTCAGCTCAGGAGCACATGAACAGAGGTAAGGCCCCTGCAATTAGTAAATTAATGAACCCTCCAGGCCTTGGGAAAATGTCCTGGCAGGGGAGCACAAAACACAGTTTTCTGGGTCATCCAAGGTAGCCAGGTAGCCAGGTAGCCAGGGGGGAGGCTGTGTTGAAGCTGGTGCATGGGAAGTGCCTTCCCAGTGTGTTCTGGCAGTTTGAGTGTTTACCATTTACTGTAGTATTACCCTTGTACCTGTGTATGGTACCCTTTTGTAACTTGCACAAGTCACTTTTCTCTTGTAACACACTGCTCCTCTCACTTTTGTTTGCTTTAGATACTTGCACAAGTGCCACCATTGCCTACGTAACGTTTGTTCTTGTGCTGGAGTGTCTGCCATTAATTGCAGTATTATACCTCTACTTGTATTTTGTACGCTTTTGTAACCTGCACACATGTCACTTTTTCCTCCTGTAATGTATCGTTTGTTCCTCTTGTATTTTGGTTGCTCACTATTGTCACTTTTGATTCAAGTAACTTAACGTTTGCTTTTGTAATTTGTCCACTTATAATTTTCTCCTCATGTATTATTGCTGTTCCTAGTGTGAAGCGCTCTGACACCTTCGGTAAAGTCCGCGCTATATAAAATTGCATAAATAAATAAATAAAACAAAAAAATTCCAAACATCAACAGGCCCCCACAGCAAGACCCATTCTTCCTCGCCCACTGTGCCCTGAATGTGAAGGGCTGTGGGCGAGGTGTTAAGACTAACACCGTTTCTGGGCTGCATGGGCGCCAGGGGGCCGAGGTGCAAATGGCTCAAAGGCCTGAGAAACCCCCCAGGGAGGCCGATTATTGCAAACAATCACCCCTCCCCAGCCCAGCCCAGCCTCAGCTTGATTGCTTGGCAGGGCAGGGGTGAAGGAGAGCCCACAGCTGACAATCGCTGTCTGGCCGCACAGCGAGGCTGCTTTCATTTTCTCAGTCTCGGTCTCCGTGCACTCTGTGGGCCGGTTTTTTTTCTCCCCTTTCCTAGTCCACTCTCTGTGGACTGGGACAGGGGAGAAACAAGCATTTACAATGCAACGGTCTCGCCTTTGCAAAAGTTAGCGCTTTTGGCATTGTAAATGACAAATGTTTTATTTATGTGTTGGTTTTGGAAACAGATAAATAAATGGCATTGTCATTAGCAGTAGAGAGTGAGTAGTAGAGAGTGAGTAGTAGAGAGAGTAGTAGAGAGAGTAGTAGTGAGTAGTAGAGAGAGTAGTAGTGAGTAGTAGAGAGTGAGTAGAGAGTAGTAAGTGAGTAGTAGAGTGTGTAGTAGAGAGTAGTGAGTGTGTAGTAGAGAGTAGTGAGTGTGTAGTAGAGAGTAGTGAGTGTGTAGTAGAGAGTGTGTAGTAGAGAGTGTGTAGTAGAGAGTGAGCAGTAGAGACTAGTGAGTGTGTAGTAGAGTGGTGAGTGTGTAGTAGAGTGGTGAGTGTGTAGTAGAGTGTGTAGTAGAGTGTATAGGAGAATGTGTAGTAGGGAGTGTAGTAGAGTGTGTAGTAGAGAGTGTGTAGTAGAGAGTAGTGAGTGTGTAGTAGAGAGTGTGTAATACAGAATGTGAAGTAGAGAGATTGAAGTAGAGAGATTGAAGTAGAGAGATTGAGGTAGAGAGATTGAATTAGAGAGATTGAGGTAGAGAGATTGAAGTAGAGAGATTGAAGTAGAGAGTGTGGAGTAGAGAGTGGAGAGTCTGTAGTAGAGTGTAGTAGAAAGTAGTGAGTGTGTAGTAGAGTAGTAGAGAATGTGTAGTAGAGTAGTAGAGAGTAGTAGAGGGTGTGTAGTAGAGTGTGTAGTAGAGCGTGTGTGTAGCAGAGTGTGTAGTAGAGTGTAGTAGAGTGTGTAGTGTAGAGTGTGTAGTAGAGAGTGTGTAATGTAGAGTGTGTAATGTAGAGTGTGTAATGTAGAGTGTGTAGTAGAGTGTGTAGTAGAGTGTGTAGTAGAGTGTGTAGTAGAGAGTGTAGTAAGTAGTGACTGTAGTAGATAGTGTGTAGTAGAGAGTGTCTAGTATAGAGTGTGTCGAAGAGAGTAGTGGCTGTAGTAGTGAGTGTGTAGTGAGTGTGTAGTAGAGTGTGTAGTAGAGAGTAGTGACTGTAGTAGAGAGTGTGTAGTAGTGTGTAGTAGAGAGTAGTGACTGTAGTAGAGTGTGTAGTACAGTGTGTAGTAGAGAGTAGTGACTGTAGTAGATAGTGTGTAGTAGAGAGTGTCTAGTATAGAGTGTGTCGAAGAGAGTAGTGGCTGTAGTAGTGAGTGTGTAGTGAGTGTGTAGTAGAGAGTAGTGAATGTAGTAGAGAGTGTGTAGTAGTGTGTAGTAGAGAGTAGTGACTGTAGTAGAGTGTGTAGTACAGTGTGTAGTAGAGAGTAGCGACGGTAGTAGAGAGTGTGTAGTAGAGTGTGTAGTAGAGAGTGTGTAGTAGAGTGTGTAGTAGAGAGTAGAGTGCGTAGCAGAGAGTAGTGACTGTAGTAGAGAGTGTGTAGTAGAGTGTGTAGTAGAGAGTGTGTAGTAGAGTGTAGTAGAGAGTAGAGTGCGTAGCAGAGAGTAGTGACTGTAGTAGAGAGTGTGTAGCAGAATGTGTAGTAGAGAGTAGTGACTGTAGTAGGGAGTGTGTAGTAGAGAGTAGTGTGTGTAGTAGAGAGTGTGTAGTAGAGAGTGTGCAGTGATTTGAGTTTTACATCAAATTAAAAACGGGAACGGAACAAACTCATCCTATACATTATTGTGGTAGGTGCCCACGCATATAGGGTTAAATGATGCGTTAGATGCCACAGGTCCCACCAACACGCTTCCTTTATGATAGGAGAATGCCCAACATCGCGGAGATTTGCTCTCTGCTCTTCCCGGATATTTGTATTTTCAAATGTATAATGTTATCCTGCTAAACGAAGACGATGCTCAAACTATAAAAGAAGAGGGTTTCACAGATATGTTAGTCCTTCCGGGCAAACAAAATGACCCAAAGAAAGATCAAGTGACAGTTTAGAGCTCCAAGTGAGTCTTAATAAAATCAGTGTCTGGAACGCATAGCATCAAAAAACGAGCGGGGCATCAAACTGCAGTGTCATTCAATCAAAGCTTCAAGGCTTCTGAGCGCTAGCCGAGAATTATTTTTTGTGAAGCACTAATCACTGTGGAAGGTGCCCCTGCTATCCCAGATGTGAGAAGTCAGTCTGATATGAAAATAAGCAGTATTTGGAATGAATGTATTTGGCAGGGGGAAGGTGGGGCGGCGCAAGACCGTACTGACGAGTGAACAGGAGCCATTTTGTACCGAGTGATTCTGCCTGTGTGCATGTAGACAAACCAGGCAGCAGCATGAGCATGTGATTCGGTAAAATAACAAGCATTTACAATGCAATGGTTTTGCCTTTGTTAAAGTTAGAGCTATTGGCATTGCTCTTGACACTCTGAAGCTCCACTCTGCATTCTGAAGCTCCACTCTGCACTCTGAAGCTCCACTCTGCACTCTGAAGCTCCACTCTGCACTCTGAAGCTCCACTCTGAAGCTCCACTCTGAAGCTCCACTCTGAAGCTCTAAAGCTCCACTCTGAATCTGCACTCTGAAGCTCCACTCTGCACTCTGAAGCTCCACTTTGAATCTGCACTCTGAAGCTCCACTCTGCATTCTGAAGCTCCACTCTGCACTCTGAAGCTCCACTCTGCACTCTGAAGCTCCACTCTGCACTCTGAAGCTCCACTCTGAAGCTCCACTCTGAAGCTCCACTCTGAAGCTCTAAAGCTCCACTCTGAATCTGCACTCTGAAGCTCCACTCTGCACTCTGAAGCTCCACTCGGAATCTGCACTCTGAAGCTCCACTCTGCACTCTGAAGCTCCACTCTGAATCTGCACTCTGAAGCTCCACTCTGCATTCTGAAGCTCCACTCTGAATCTGCACTCTGAAGCTCCACTCTGAAGCTCCACTCTGAAGCTCCACTCTGAAGCTCCACTCTGAAGCTCCACTCTGAAGCTCCACTCTGAAGCTCCACTCTGCACTCTGAAGCTCCACTCTGAAGCTCCACTCTGCACTCTGAAGCTCCACTCTGAAGCTCCACTCTGAAGCTCCACTCTGAAGCTCCACTCTGAAGCTCCACTCTGAAGCTCCACTCTGCACTCTGAAGCTCCACTCTGAAGCTCCGCTCTGAAGCTCCGCTCTGAAGCTCCACTCTGAAGCTCCACTCTGAAGCTCCACTCTGAAGCTCCACTCTGCACTCTGAAGCTCCACTCTGAAGCTCCACTCTGCACTCTGAAGCTCCACTCTGAAGCTCCACTCTGCACTCTGAAGCTCCACTCTGAAGCTCCACTCTGCACTCTGAAGCTCCTCTCTGAAGCTCCACTCTGAAGCTCCACTCTGAAGCTCCACTCTGAAGCTCCACTCTGAAGCTGCACTCTGAAGCTCCACTCTGAAGCTCCACTCTGAAGCTCCACTCTGAAGCTCCACTCTGCACTCTGAAGCTCCACTCTGAAGCTCCACTCTGAAGCTCCACTCTGAAGCTCCACTCTGAAGCTCTACTCTGCACTCTGAAGCTCCACTCTGAAGCTCCACTCTGCACTCTGAAGCTCCACTCTCCACTCTGAAGCTCCACTCTGAAGCTCCACTCTGAAGCTCCACTCTGAAGCTCCACTCTGAAGCTCCACTCTGCACTCTGAAGCTCCACTCTGCACTCTGAAGCTCCACTCTGAAGCTCCACTCTGAAGCTCCACTCTGAAGCGCCACTCTGAAGCTCCACTCTGAAGCTCCACTCTGCACTCTGAAGCTCCACTCTGAAGCTCCACTCTGCACTCTGAAGCTCCACTCTGAAGCTCCACTCTGCACTCTGAAGCTCCACTCTGAATCTGCACTCTGAAGCTCCACTCTGAAGCTCCACTCTGAAGCTCCACTCTGCACTCTGAAGCTCCACTCTGAAGCTCCACTCTGCACTCTGAAGCTCCACTCTGAAGCTCCACTCTGCACTCTGAAGCCCCACTCTGAATCTGCACTCTGAAGCTCCACTCTGAAGCTCCACTCTGAAGCTCCACTCTGAAGCTCCACTCTGCACTCTGAAGCTCCACTCTGAAGCTCCACTCTGAAGCTCCACTCTGCACTCTGAACGGTCAGACTCCAAAAATCGGCCCTAATCACAATAGTATTATTTCACCTGCGTGTATATAAGTCTTTGAAATTCTGGCAGTGGTAATACACACAAGTAATATAAAATTGTTGTTCCAAAGAGCATTAAATGGAAATAAAACAAGTACCAGACCCATTGACGCCTGCACCTTAAAAGTGAAACTGACTGAAGCAAGCGCCAGGGCCACGTTGAAAAAAAAAGCCACACACATTAGATGCAGTCAAGGCGCGCTCACGAGGTCAGAAGGCACTCCACAACTACCAGACACATTGACGCCTGCACTTTCAAAGTGAAATGAAACAAAGTGAAACTGACTAAAGGAAGCGCACGGCCCATTAGATGCAGTCAAGGCGCGCTCACGAGGTCAAATCTCCAAAGGAGAAGCTCGTGACAGCCTGACTACAGCAGAAAAAGCTCGTAACAGTCTGATGTCCACAATATTCCCAGAAAAGTGGCAACATAAGTTGTCTCGCATAGACAGCAAAGCTGTCGTCTAGGCGAGACCTAAAAAAACGGCCCACAGAGGGCACTGAGGCACCGGCCCTTTGGCCCATTCCCGAATGCCCGCCTTGCCAATCCGCCCCTGTGACCAATGGATCATTTGGGGCCACTAAACTGGAGTAACACAGGCGATAATAATTTCGATCATACATTCAGGATGTCATTTATTGTAATTTTACATAAGGTCGGAGCTAAAAGAGATCTAACTTGCGACGTGCAATAGGAAGAGATGTTTTTGAAGGCTGAAGCCGTCACACACAAGCATCAATGGAACGTTCCCGCAGGAGCAGACCGCAGGGTGATCTGGGATCACTTGAGGACCATGCACCGCCCATAAAACCAACAGAATGACACTGGCCAGGGTTCAATGAACCATGAAGAGCAGCTGTGTACGGCCCTGCTTGTGCACCAATCAGAGCTCAGAGGAGTGTCTGCTTAGACCTTCTGTACACTTCTCTCTCAAAAGTTGAGCCAAACGTCTGTCCGAAAATGTCCTTCTTTCATATCTCAAACGTAGATGGCGCAAGAGAGGAAATGGAGTACAATGTATTTGGGTTTTTTTCAGACATAAAAAGTGGAAATCAGCTGAAAAGGTACCGTCAAAAGAGACTTTAATAGTATAGACTTTACTGTCTATACCACATGACCAAAGCCTGGTCCATTTGCATCCATCCACTCAACATCCACCCTACAGGAATTCTAGGGCTGTAAGGTTGCCTGTGTCGATAGTAAAATCCCACTGTAGGGCCAGAGCATTGTAGAGCACACCGTCCTACTTATATTAAAAGTCACAGTAATTATTTCTGTGTTTAAACCATGTGCACAGCATTAGCATGCTGTTGTTGTCCTGGTTCTTGAAAACGTAAACAACATACATTGCAAAAACATTTTTTAAACGAGTTTCAGCATTAAAATAAACAAATTATGTATCGCATGGTATGTTTGAAAAGCAAAATAATAATTTAATCTCGAGTTAAACCTTACGTGTCTCCCAGTTTATGCAAATTGAATACTGGACATTTTGCACTAGCTTGTACAGCATCAGATTGTTGAAAAACTTAGGGATATAATATAGAATGTTTTTCTCTATAGTAAATATGCTGTACCATCCAGTGGTGGTAACAAAGACTTGGCATGTAGCTTTTTGGTTGAAGAGACCAAGGGGCAGATTTACAATAACTGGCGCATCCCCAGGGATGCGCCAGTTATTGTGCACCGCAGCTCCGCCACCCATGGTGCGCCGCATTTACAATGCGGCGCACCATGGGGCAAAAACGGCACAAATGCGTGACGCATCTGTGTCGTAAAAGCGGCGCATTGCTAGAGTTGCGTCGCAAGCGCGACGCAGCTCCAGCAATGCTCTGAGGGGCCCTATCTGTCTAATGCGGCATCAAGCCTTACGCCTGCTTCAAGCAGGCGCAGGGTTTTGACGCAGCATGGGCCCAAAAGTGGCTGAGTGAAATCTTGCAGATTTCACTCAGCCACTTTTAGCAGGCGTTCCTGCGCAGAAACGCCCCCCCTGCGCCGGAACGCTCCTTATGGCGCAGGGCTTTACAACGTGACGCATCTCTCAGATGCGTCACGTTGTAAATACCCCACACCATGGCGCATCTTTTGCGCCGCCGCTGGGTCACAAAAGTGGCGCAACGGCGACGTAAAAGAGG
This sequence comes from Lissotriton vulgaris, assembly GCF_964263255.1. Taxonomy (NCBI): domain Eukaryota; kingdom Metazoa; phylum Chordata; class Amphibia; order Caudata; family Salamandridae; genus Lissotriton; species Lissotriton vulgaris. Next base: position 354,380 of record NW_028249215.1, read on the forward strand.
CGCAAGGGGCTTATAAATCTGCCCCTAAATTTGTAAAGAATACCAAAAACTTCCAGTTCTTCGCGAACATATGGTGGAAGGCAAGCACTGCTTCAGAACAGCAGGAAAAACTGCATCAGTTATAAGGAGGCGATGGGACAATGGACCATCCAGATTCACAAGAACACTCTCTGGCCTGTCTTGATGACTTAGAAGGGCTTCAATAAAGAAGGGCTTAAATCTATAATCCTCCCGGCCTGTCTCAGGGGAGTTTAATAATATATCCCCGTGTGCAGCAGTACAGATTCTACTCAAGATTTGTCGCAGGTCTGGGGAATAATGTGCTATCTTCCCACCTTGGAAATTTCCCATGGCTCTAGAAAAGGATTGGGAAAAGCTGTGGCAGCCTTCTTCATTTAATCCTCCCTACCCGCCTCACCCAGGGGCTGCCCGCACCGTGCCTGATATCCAGGTAGTAGGATGACCACCTGCCATAAAGGCAAATTCTGGGCAGGACTATAAATAAAAATTCAGGACAAAGCCAAAATTCTGGACAAGAATTCAGGATAAAAGATCAATTTTACGCAAACATCCAAGGAGAGGCCATACCACACTACTTTAGCAGTGCATTTATTTACTAGTCTTTATATTGCACAATTGATTCACTGTGCTCATAGGCTACATTGAGGTGGGACATTATGTCCTCGTTCAATAGCAAATTGATGCCCATGACTACGGTGCCAAGCGGGTCCCCGTACCCAAATCTACCCAATCTTTCTCGGAGAGAAAGCAACAGCAACATTTTGATTATGTTTCTAAACATTTTAAAACACACAACAGTTTGGGAAGCATTAAGGTAAGTGACTTTTCATTTTCTGCTTGTTCAAGCAAGTTGAACAAAAACTATCTGGTTCACCTGACCCTCCACTAGGTGTCAGACCTAAAAAAAATGAATGTGGAAGAGCAGATAGTGTGGGTGAGTCTCACACCTGATGTCAGGATGTGAGGTACCCACAAGTTGTTTGTAGTCTTACTGCACCAAGAAGGACTGACTGCTGTATTAGAGAGTGCTTCTGGGACTCTACATTTATCTCAGAAATTGGAGACTGGCAACCAAACAAAGAGAATTAAAGAGCAGGATGAAGTCAATATCTGATGGGAGATCTGCAGCAACTGTTTCAAATGGTCACTGCTAAGAACTGGACAAGTATGGAAGAGAAGAAGAAGGTGGGACAATTCCTAAAATCAGATGGGCCTCCCATAAGTATTGGAAAGCATTGCATACCTGGAGAGTAGTCTCAGTAGATAGGCCAGAAAAAGAAGAGGCACTGTCAAGTGGTTGAACAAGCACCACCCACCCATGCAAACTCTGCTGGTGTAATGGTTCATTGGTTGTGCTTATGGAGGGTAGACAGGGGTGTGCCCATAAAAGGACGGGCCGTATGTCTTAAAATGGCCCTGAAGCCAAGGCGGAACCAGTAGTCTGACTCATCCCTACGAGCCAAAGAACACGCAGAATCTTCCAAATAGTTGGGATGTAATTTACACACGACAAACAAAATGTAAGAACATGATAAAGACTTTAAAATGTAGAAACTGTTTTTTTTTTAAAAGGAAGGGAATCAATTCAGTGCATTAAATCACAGCATTGCATTGATGTTTATTTGAACTGAAAGTTTCTAAACATGACCTTTAAAACATTTATTAACGCTCCCTCCTGACAATGCCATGAGTGAACAAAATTGAACCAATTGCCTGCGGTCTCTTACATCATGACCAATATTACTGTTATGGATCACGGAATGTTACAGGCTATTAAAACATAATCAAGTGAGGTTTTTAAACAGGATCAATCTTGAAGTGAAGTACTTGAAAGTGCTCTCATATGTCATTATCATGTGATCCTGAGTGCAATGATGAGGGCCAGTGTGCGTGTGAGGCAGAGTCAAAGACATGTCCAAAAAGAACAAAATATTCTGTAACTATTTTGTTGATCTTTCTACATTAGGTAACTACATATAAAATAAAACACACCTTAAATGAAAAATAAATGCAAGTTATACTAGTTGGTGGGAAATGCTTTACTTCATGTTATAAAACCGCTATCTGGGCCCATAGAAATGAATCCTGTTTAGTGCAGCTGGAAATTGGGACTTATGGATTTTCAAGGTTAGAAGGTCCCTGCCTGTCACAGAAAGCACAGTGAATGTGTCATTGTTTTAAACTTGCATTACACACAGAATAAGATAGGTGTTAGAACTGGTGGTCTCTAGTTGGCAATTGTATACACCTTTGACCAAATAGGGACCCTTGTTTCTAAGTCAGGGAAAGGGGATTACACTACTGGATAACCCCCGCTCTCCCCCTTGGTAGCATGGCACAAGCAGACAGACTTATCTCAGAGCCAGTGTGTTAAGCATTTGTGAACACATACAGTAACACAGTGAAAACACTACAGATGGACACCACTCAGGTTTTATAAGAATAAGTATTCTTTATATAGACTTATCACAAGACCATAAACGACAAAAATCCACAATACTGTAATCAATAATACTTCTTCAAGATGGTAGAAATGGTTCAAAAATAGATTATTCACTTAAGAATAGTCTTTAGCAACAAATAACCGCAACTGGAGTTATCACAACGTCAAGGTCAAAGAAATCCCAAAGTACGGCGCGGACCGCGAGGTGCGCGGCGTCGGGCCCGTAGTCAAAACAGACCTACAAAGAACAGTACCTTGGAAAAGCAAAAACAAAGACAGCTCACGGCATCAGGAAAGATGCGGCGTCGTTGGCGCGTTGTGGCGTCAGTTCCTTGCTTTGGGGGAGATGATGCGTGGGGAGCTGGATGCTTGCGCTGGCAGGGAAGGCGCAGTTCCTGACCAGGGAGAGGAGGTAACGTCACAATGGCGCCAAAACCATGGTTCCGTACGATGTTATAATGTCGTTCGCTGGCATCGATGTGGCACGGTGGCCGGCGTCGGGTCTACGTTGCAAGTCGGAGCAGCGCTCACGGCCTCAATGCAGATGATGGCATTGCTCGCCGGCGTCGGTGTCACAGAATTCCTTCCGTAGCAGCTAGAACAGAAAGATCCAGATGCAGGCAGACAGAAGGGGGTGAAGTCTGGTATCCCTGAGACTTCGGTCAGGAGGCAAGCTCAAATCAAGCCCTTGGAGTAATATTCTGCAAGATGATGAAAGTTCTTTGAAAGTTCCTTCTCCTCTCCTTGGCACTGAAGACACCACTGTGCGCCAACCCAGCAACACAGCACACTGGCAGGGGTGCAGTACAACGCCTACAGCTTCCTTGGTTCTTCTCCTTGGCAGAGGTTCGTCTTGTTGTTCCAGAAGTGATCTAAAGTCTTGGGGCTTGGGCCCCAATATTTATACCGCAAATCCTTTGTCCTCTGAAGGCAGAGGGTCCTGTACCTAGTCCAAATCAGTTCTGTGCAGTCCTGGTGCACAAAGTTTACATGACTCCTTCTTTCCTTTGGCAAGGTGGGCCAGGGTAATCAGACACGCCACCGGAGGTGGAGCCAGCATTATGGAAGGCAGGCACAGTCCTATTCAGGCCCAGGTGCAACTCCTCCCACCACTCTACATGCAGATGGATCTATTCAGCCCTGTACGGACTCACCCTGTCTCCTGGAATCCCCCAGCCCCCGTCACTCACAAAGCCAGACACACATTACACAAGCTATCAGAGGCAGTCTGCATGGTTAGGTAAGAAAATACCTACTTTCTAAAAGTGGTATTTGCAAACACAGAAGGTTAAAATCAACTTTACTAAAAAATGTATTTTATCATTCTGAGTTCAGGCATACTAAAATTGAATGTCTACCTAGTTCCCTGAGTCAGTTACGATTATAACATGTTATAATCAAACTGCCCATTCTGGCCTATGGGGACTGGTAGCCTTGCAATAGTGAAAAACTAAAATGGCTGTAATTCACTATTAGGACATGCCACACACACCAGGGCATGTTCTACCGTCTACTTACAATGCGCCCTGCCCCATGGCCTACCTTAGGGGTGTCTGATATGAAGAAAAGGGAAGGTTTACGGACTGGCAAGTCGGTGCACTTACCAAGTCGACATGTCAGTACTAGACTGCACACAGGCTCTGCAATGGCAGGCCTGAGACACACTTTACAAGCTGCTTCTGTGGGTGGCATAACCAGTGCTGCAAGCCCAGCAGCAGCATTTGATGTACAAGCCCTGGGCACACATGGTGCACTGTACTAGGGTCCGGCAAGTAAATCAAATACCCAAATCATGGAATCACTAATCAATACATCAAGTTAACATAGGGAGCATATGCACTTTAGCACTGATCAGCAGTGGTAAAGTGCCCAGAGTCATAAAACAGCCAACAACAGGTCAGAAAAATATAGGAAGGCAGGCAAAAAGTTCAGGGATGACCCTGCAAAAAGTGCCAAGTTCAACAATAGGCTGTTAAGAAATGCACAAAAAAGTATGGTTAAAGATAAATGCTTCTAAACTATAGACTTTAGTAAAACACAGATTGTACCTAAAGCAATCATTTTTTATAACTCTTCATTAGAAGCAGGCACTCTACAGCTTCGGAACATACCTCGCAAAATGGATAAATCATTGTCATCAGGAAGTATGAAGTGACTCATCCATTAACACCTATACAGGCTTCCAGGCAGACCCTATATTTGTAGATTAACCAACTGCACACATTAACATTTCTTTCAGGCAGCAGGCACTATGACAAAAAGGCTTGTTTCTTGTTTATCTGACTGTCCCTCACTCAGGATCAGTGCACAGGAGACCCTGTCTGGAATTAATTTTGTCTTTTAAAATGAAAGGCTGAAATTACGGACAAACGAATGTTGTCACAGATTTTCTTCTTTTAATGTCTTTCAATGTCCATGCCGAAGTTATTCTCAACTCCCGTCGTGTTTTCGTAGGATCACTCATCGTCAATGTTAAAATGGGTAAATCAGCCATGACAACTTCAGGGTTTGAGATTGAACCCCTTTATTAGGTATAATGAAACAGAGACCCCATCCACAGCCAGGGAGTGTTGCATCTCTAATAAGTCTTCCACCATCTGACCTCCTCACAATTCCACCACCTACATTCCAGTGATGATGTGCAGGTTACAGAACAGCACATCATCTCATGGTTACAGAACCCCATGTTCTGCAGGTTCTGTAACCTAAAATACCATGTTGTATCAACCGTCTCTCAACTTTAACCTACCCCGCTAAGTCTGCCTAAGGGCTGGCTGGTGTTTGTGTAGGCTTTCTACACCATCTTCAGGCTTCAAGCCCACACCACATGCCTTGACCAAAGGCCAGTGAATGATGGGTCAGGCCAACCTCTCTACCTTCCAAACCATCCCCCTTTCCAGGAGAGGAAATACTCTGGCCCACCTGTATCCCCAGTGACCAGAGCATGACAGCTCCGATCATGGAACCACAATTATAACCAGCCGTCGAACAACCGTGCTGACTTCACGCAGGCTGGTGGTTCTCAAAGCACTGAACGCATTCATGAACTGGTGGCGCTGGAAAAAGTTTCAGAGTGGGGGTGTTGCCATCAATGTTACTTCACTGAGGTCTTAGGGACTGTGAAAAATCCAAAGAACATGGGCATTCATCAAGAGAGTGATAAATGTGTAGAATGTAGTGCTGGTGCATTTAGGAGCACCTTGTGGCAAATTAATACTAAACCATGGTGTGGTAGCACATTGTAATATACAGACAGCACATTTTGTATTATAATGACCACAACATTTGTAAATTTTGTACAGTTTTACTTATAAAACTATACATTGCACAAATATTTAACTTGTGGACATCAAGTTATTTAATTTGTGCATCACTAAATGTATTGATGTGTTTTGATCCTATACAAATCTTTGTTTGCATCGCACTACATAATTAGAAAAAAATTGCTTCATTTGGGCATTCCTAACTGCTTATATATTTTGAATACGTTGTACAATTCATTTATAGGTATGTAATTTGTGTTGAGTGTAGGAAAAACGACATCCTCCAGCCTTTTCTTTCACACTTCCTGTACTAAAGCAAGATTGTCATATAGTTCACTTTACAAAATGCTTAACTTTGCAGGGAAGGAAAAGTAAACACCAATCTCCATGTTAAAAGAATAAGCAGCAATTTGACTGGAAACATAGACTGACATTTGACCTGTCTTTGAAGCCCAGAAATTGTGAAAAGCTAAAAGCTATTTAAAGACATTTTTTTTTGCTTATTCGCCTTTTAAACTACAGCATGGTTATTTGGTGGCAGAAGTTGACAAATCAAATGTAACATTTATGAATTTCTTGTTTTATACAGAGGGAATAGATGCAGTGCATAGCCGCATGCCACGCCTTATAGCAATGCCCTCTCCATAAGGCCATAGACTGTAGGGGTTCTATTCTGGGTGCAAATGTGCGGGGTGGCAGGGTGCTGGGCATGGCCAAAGACTACACCCTGTATCCAGTTCCTTCTGTATGTTTGCCAACTACTCTATTAATATTAATATGATGCCAAGTGAACATGTGTTTAAAATGGTGTTCCATTTAGTTTCAGATTTACTTCCTCAATCATCATAAGATGTGTCTGCAACCTTAGAAATATTGCCTATGATAAGGGGTGAGGACCTTCATAAGGTGCATGTGTCTGGACTGAATGATAGAAATATTTTGCCATATTGAAAGGAGAGATGTGACACACGCAGGGTAAGATTTACAAGCCCCTTGCGCTGCCAGTACATCACTTTTTGTGACACACTGGCAGCGCATTTCTTTGCTCCATATTTACAAGGACAGTAAAAGCCACCCTGCGTGGCTTTCCCTGTCCTTGTGATTACGGCCCCTTTACATGCAGCACTTTGCGTAAAAGGGGAGTTCCATGGGTGTTGCTGTGGGTGTTCCCACGCAACACCCATAGAACCAGACACATTTCCAGATTTACAATAAATCGCAAACCTGGATATGCTTCAGTTTGTTACGCCACCCTAGGGAAGGCGTGGCTAGGCGCAACACAAATAATTTTTTTCATTTCTCCTCGTTTTTTTTTCCTCTTTCAATGCGTGCTGCATTCTACAGCATGCATTGAAAGAGGGAAACGCCTGTAGTGATGGTTTTTGTGCAGGAAAGTGCCCCTTCCTGCACAAAAACAATCTCCCCATGTCACAGGCATCTTTGCACCATGGTGTAAGGGTGCCTGCGCCGGCGCATGGCAGCTGTTTGTGCACCAGCGCAGGGGAGAGCACAGAAATGCGACATATCATTGTAGATATGTCGCATTTCTGTTCTCTGAAAGTGCCGCAACGTGGCACAGCCAAAGGGCTTGCGGTGCCGCGCTGCCGCACTTTCTTGTAGATCTGCCCCTCAGAGTGACTTCTAAGTATCACCTATAGTCCCAGTGAAACACAGTAAACCTTTTTTGGCGTCTGACTAGAGACGGATTTAGATGTCTGTTACAGAGCTAATGGCATTAACAGAGGACCACAGCTCCAAGGCATATTGCAAATTGTTACATTTTTATAGACTGGCTTGACAGCGCAGTTGTCGCCAGCCTATTATTTCAGCACCACTAGAAAGGAGCTTTGGCTCCGACCACATGTTGGGAGCCAGCAGTACTCGTTTTGATTGGGCAGAAGTTGTGCGCTTCCACAATAAAAGTGCTTGCCCTCGATACAGCTGTGATGAGGTTGTTGTTTAATCCAGCTGCCTGATTTAGATTTTGCAGGGGCACACACATGACATTATAATGCTACTAAAACGTGCCTTGGATAACTAGGAAATGTTTTGTGTTTTTCAGTGGCAGCAGCACAGACAGGAGGAGAGACGTCACTAGTAGGCGCTATATAAAAGCAATTACATTTACAATTAACCCACTTGGATGTTTAGGTCTGGCTTGCCAGTGCAACGGTCACCTGACCTTTTTACATACACCAGTATTATTGTCCAGTTCTTTGCTTCCACATAAATACATTTCCTTTCCCCATGCTGTTTACTTGTAATGCTTCACATTACCATACAACATTCCTTTAAAGCCAGACCACTTGGCATTGCCAATGCTTGTTCCTTCCAAGTATGCATGGACTAATGGCGCCACCCTGTGGCTACGTCTCTAACAAGCTTACATGCAAGACGAACATGTTGAGTTTGCCAATCCTTGTTTGATTTAACTTTATTGGCTCTGAAACTAATAAAGATACACTTTTGTAAGATAGGCTCCCTCTTTAAAACTTGAAACTCGAAGTATGTTTGAATTGGGAAAGAGAAATGTTGAGACTTACATGCCAATAACTCCACCATTCTTGCACGCTCATTTTGATTTTCCTATAGAGCACTGTCGCCCCCTTAGCATATATTAGCAATAACACTTGTCTATTACCCTCATTTTAATGTGCCACAATTACCAAATACCACATTTAGCCTTGATCACTCTGTGATCTACACCCAATAGACTGCGGAGCGAATAGGATAATAATATTAAGAGTTACGTCATTGGCAAGGGGGTATATCAGTCTGGACGGGTAAAATCGCTGAAAAAGAATACCGGCTTCGGATGCCAAAAGAATTGCGGCTCTGCTCGGCACGATACCAAAACGAACACGCTCGTGGGCATGGGGAAATGTTTAAGCAGATCCTGACAATGATTCCTTAGCACATTGATTTTTTATTCCTCTTTTTTCAAAATGGAGGTAGCAGCAAGAGAAGGTGGCGCAGCGGCCAGAATTGCCAATTCGGGAGTTGGGGGTCCGGGTTCAAGTCTCGCCGTGGGCGCAACATTCTGTGATTCTGGGCAAATCACTTAATCTCTCCATAACCATGGACAGCGCCTGGATACCCTGGCGGGTGATAAGCTGCGCTATATAAATCTAGAAATGTAAACATTTAACCGTGGTCAAAAGTGATCCTGGCCAGACATTGTTCTGGAGTTTATCTTTTGAATGTGAACTAAACTGTGCAATTGTTTGTTGACCCATATTGACGGCAAAACTCCTAGGGACACTTTTGTGATGCAAACCCAGCGCTAAAGGTTTGTAAATCTGGCCCCTAGGAACATATTTGCTAAAATTTCAGGCAACACATCAAATGAAGTAGCTGCATAGTAATGCGTGAAAGAGAACAGCACAGCACCACATTTTCAAAGATATGGCGCAGTTTAACTCTCTCCTAGCCCTGGTGGAGGTCTGCCCACCAATCGCTGACTCAGGCACCCTTGCATCACATGCAAGGTGCCTGCATTGTGGTCAGGATAGTTTTGCTGCAGGAAGGGATACTATCCTCTAGTCTAAGGCTATTTCCTCCTTGCTTGTGTGCTGCTGAAAAGAGGCAATAACGAGGAGAAAAAGATATTTCTCCTCGTTACGCCAGCCTTCGGTGGGCGCATCATTTTGTGGAAACCTATGTTCACAAGTCTTTGTAAATATGGTTTTGCATCAAAATACATACGTGGAGGCACCAATACGCCTATGCTAAAACCATGTAATGCCTACCTGACCCAAACCAACACCAGCCAGCAACACTTTTTATTTCTTTAGTTTTTACAGAGCCACGCAAATTGGGATTAATTCGGGAGGCAATCTGGGCCCTGGAGGGCAGAATTTTCAGCATACTAAAAACACTTCTAATGTAATCAGTGGAATAACTCAAGATAATGTGTTCCCATTGCCACATGAGGTGAGGGCACCTTGCGACTTCCAGAGCTCACAGATATTCATAGACTTTAGGTTGAATGGAAGGGTGAAGGGCAGATCCCTGTAAATACCTTTGATGATGGTGACTTATATATATGTATCCATCTGCCACAGTTCCTGTCATAGGTAGTCAGCATAGTTTTATCAACTTTTGTAGAAAATTATGCAAATAGCATGAACTTCATTTTCAGTGAAACTCTGTATTTATTCATTAATATTTAGAGAGTAAGCATGAAAATGACCAAAAGGTATCAGAGCGCTGCACAGGGCACCTCCAAAACAACAAATAACAATTAATGCCCCAGAAACACAAACCATAATATTTACAAGACCGAGGTTGTGGTCGAAGATAGCCCTTCAGGTGTCGTGTTGGCACGCCCAGAGATATCTGCAGCTAAGTGATCATAATGACCCTGAGGAAAGGGTCTCTGTGAGAGGCTGGCCTGGTATATGGTGCACACTTATTCAAGTGTAACACCCTGCATCAATCCAGACAACCCTTACGGTGTTTTAGTGGTTTAGACAGTCATAGAAAGCTCTCTAAGTGGTAGCTGTGAAGAGCTGCCTTCAGGCTGAGTCCAGGAGGAGTGTAAAGCAGCTTGTTTCACCAGTATCTAATCTTATAGTGCAGATTAAGTGGGAAAAAACACACAGTGTAGTTATAAAAATAGTTATTTATTACAGACACTCACTAACCCAATGCAATATCTCCTACTTGGAAATATAATTACAATACACACAATACTTTAGTAATACGACAGGTAAATAGCTCGGAAATACAGTGGGGTCCAGGGGGAGACCAAACCATATACAGAAATAGTGGGATGTGACTAATGACTGAAGTCGGCAGTGGACCCAGTAGTCTTAGAAGTGCTAGGGAACCAAGGAACCACCCAAGGTAAGGACCCAGAAACCCCTCAGATGCCTTGTGCTAAGTGGGTACACGTCTGCATGCTCAAGGTAAGTCAATGAGGAAGTTGCTTTGCAATTCTTATGAAAAAGGACCCTTCCCAGAGGACTTGGAAGCCACCCCATGGAAGATCGGTGGTTTGAGAGTCAACCCAACAGAGGATGCCCAGGAGACCAGGTTACCTGCCCCAGGGAAGCCGGGTGCATAGGTACGAAGTGACGTTGCAAACCGCTGTTGACCCCAATGGGGGACTTCATGAAAGATGCTGCTGTAGGAAAAATCTGGTGGAATACAAGCCTGGATTCAAGAAGAGTAGAACCTGCAAGCAGAGGGGACAAAGTCTAGGTCACCAATGTCGGCTGTTAAAGGGGATTTGACATTGCCTTTGTCTCTGCAGGTACGTGGATCCAGTGACGTTGAGGATGATCAATAATGGTGAAGGAGCTTTCCCACGTCGGATGTCAATATCCAAGGGAGGTGGGGTCCAGCGGCAGCACAAAAAAGGCCTTGGCAATAGCAACACGTGGAAGAAGATGGAAAGGTACGGTGTCGGGACCAGCAAGGTCCTAGTGACTCACCACGTTCAAGCAAGTCAGAGTAGGCCCCAAGCAAGCAGGGGAGGCTACTGGAATCAAAGAAGACCCTTGACAGGGCCCGGAGGTCTCTGGAGACGAGAGTCGCCCAGCCTTAGCAACAACCAGCCGACAAGGTGTACAGGTACTTGGTTCCGGCAGTGGCGATGAGGGATCCTGGCCTGAGACTCGGTCCGAAGAGAGTGCAGGCCTCAATGAAGTTCCATCGTCACCTGTGTTACTGACCCGGTTGGAGACCCGAATCAGCAATCGGTCAGCTTGTTTGCGGTGCCTGCAGATGCAGGGGAGTGACTCCTTCACTCAATGGGAGATTTCTTTCAGTGTCTTTTGTATGTCCAAAGGACCTGGAAGGGACTTGCATGGAGCATGGACACTGATGGTGCAGTGGGCTTGCAGAACGTAGAGATCAGGAGCTGACTGAGTTTTCTCGGTTGCAGTATCGGTTCCTAATGCGAAGTCTGATGTGGTCTACACGACCGGGTCAGAATGTCCAGACGGTTGAAGAGAATGCGGAGTTTGACCTGAATCAAATCCCACAATGAATCTAGGGATCTACCCTCAGGTAAGCCCTTAAGTACCCTGAGGAAAGGGTTGGATGAATCAGAGGAGGGGCTGGACAGTGGGGAGGATACTTGCATGACTTTTGTCCAGTTTCACACCAGACCGGGAGCCAATGGCTCCCTGCGCTGGTTTGAAAAGGAGCATGCAAGGAGGGCACCAAATGTGCCCCTCAAGATGTCTGAGTGGTGCTGGCAAGCGCCCCCACCCTGTCCCAATACATTAACTCTTTCTGGGAGGTGGTCACACCTTGCTGTGACAGGATAACTATTGTTTTGTCTTCCCCTGCTCGAGCATTGGCTCAGCAGCAGGAGGACAGAATCATGTCTCAGGTCGGCTGCAGCCCTAGCTTGCTGTCCGGTTCTGGAAGACTGGTACCAGAAGCACTGAGGGCTTACCGGAGGAGATTTACAGTGCATGGAATCATACCTCCCACACCCTTTACGGTGGGGGAGGTATGATTCCAACATGTTTGATACTAAACTTGACCCGGTTCGTCACAGCCAGTTTAGAGATTGTCATCGCGTAATGATGTCTGGCCACTCTTTATATCGTAATGGCTGATGCACTGACAACCCAGGAGAATGGACGTCAAAGGTTGCAAGAGTGGCCTGCTCATGCAGGGACACCCTCACACGTAGAACCGAGCACCCTGCCTTTCGAACTGAAAAGCCTACTAGAGGGGTGACTTAGAGGTTTTAAGTGCAGTGATGTTAGAATATAAGGAAACATATATTTCGGGAGAGGTGCAAGCACCAACTCACACTGGCTGCAATGGCAGGCCTATTGTCAGAGTTTGGAGGGTCTCTTATGGGTGGCATAATACATACTGCAGCCCATGGGGGACCCCTGGTGCACCTAGGCCCTAGGTACCTCAGTACCATATACTAGGGACTTACTAGGGTACACCAACAGCCAATTCGGAATGTACCAAGGTACTCACCATGGCCAATTTTGGGAGGAAGCACAGTGCGGTCCTGATTAGCATGATCCTGGTCTGACTAGTCAGAAAAACAGTATGACATCAGCAAACAGTGGGGGTCCTACTTTCCTACATTCTCTGAGTTGAGCTAGTTTTGAACCTTGTTAAAGTTTTGGGTTATATTAGGATTTTCTCTAGTAACATTTTCTTAGCTTCTTTCTTGAAAGCGTTTGTTGATCAGTAAGCCTGAATCACCGGTGGGACAGAGTTCCATATTGTTGGTGCAGATTTAGAGAATGTGCAGGCGTAGGTCTTCTGTTTTCTGAATCTCAGTGGCCCCAGCAGGAGGAAGTGGACACTTCCTAGGAAGCGGCCACCCCCTGTAATCTTGAGTTTGTTTTTGAGATACTTCGGTGTATCATGATGCAGCGCTCCATGCGTCCCACATTATATCTTCATCTGGATCCTAGCTTCGACTGGTAGCCAGTTGAGACTTCCACTCTAGTTAAACATGAGTGCTCTATAACCCACCAATGAAAGCCTTAGTCTACACAATATCAAAAACATATAAATTTGCTGGTTGAATTATAGGGCTTAAGTTTGTTTCAGTCATAGAAAGAGAGGTGCTCTGCATCAGCCCTGAGAATCTGCTGGGTTAATGCTTTTGAAACCTATTTCTCTGGTGTCCACTGCAACTGGTAATTCAATATTGTGTACAGGCAGGGCATTCATGTCTTGGTATAGCCACCTCATTAACAAGTTCCCTGTATACAGGAAGCAGAAAGCAAATGTAAATGGTACAACAACATATTGGGAGCATCGTTTTCCATAATATCTCTGCCCAAGAATTTATGATGGCTTTGTATCATGTTGTTCTGGCTTTGTGTTTTTTTTTTGTTTTGTCTATTCTAGTTATTGGCAAGAGTTTTCTGATGTGTATTTTATTGCCTATGAAGACTACAACCTCCAGACTTAGCTGGCATCAACATGCTCGACAGAGTAAGCACAGCAAATATATGTGAAAAATACAATAGAACATTGTTCTTATTTGTATGCAGACTTCAGGGCCACACTTTGGGTGTATCAAAGGATTATAAATAACATGTTATGTTACCCAGTTTATGTACTCAATGTACCCTCCTACTGAAAGCCGGACGGCTGGGGCTGCCTTGCTGGGATTTATACACATGGTCTCAGGAACACTGCGGGGAACATTCAGCATACTAAGCCATCCAAATGGATACAAAAGAGAGTATGATAGCTCAGTGAGTTGAGCACTTATTGATCCAATCTGTGCGAAATTTGAAGGTCATAGGTTTGGACCTGCGCAAGGTAACCTCAGCCTTTCATCCTTTTGAGATGATAAAATTAATATCAATCGAATTAGGCAGTATTAATCGTATACATTTTTTTAAGTAAAGCAATTTGGCAAAGAGAGTCCTAAACTAAGGCAATGGGTGTAGGACCAGTGGGTTTCTGTTGCACCCCCCCCCCCCTGATTCTGATGCATCCTTGACTGAGTGTGCACTGGGTTCCTGCTAAACAGGTTCCCTGTGCCTATGTTCTTTTCCGAAACTGTACCATTGTTTTCATATTTGGCACACCTCTGGCTCACATAGACATCCCTTATAAAAGGTACCAGTGGTACCAAGAGCCTTGTGACCAGAGAGGGTCTCTAAGGGCTGCAGAATGTTTTTTGCCACCCTAAGAGACCCGCAGCAAACAGAGGCATACTGCCAATGCAGCCTGCATGTTTTGGTGCAGGTAAAAGTAAAGAATCAACTTTGCACACATCCCTGTGCGCCAGGCCCACTAGCACTGCAAGAAGCATAGGTAAGTCACCCCTACAGCAGGCCTTGCAGCCCTACGGCAAGGTACAATATACCTCATGTGAGGGCATAACTGCATGAGCAGATATGCCCCTAGAGTGTCGTAATCCATTTTTAGATATTGTAAGTGCACAGTGAACCCATACTGAGTACGTAGGCTGGGAGCTTGTCACCACAAGTTCCACATCTCCCTGATGACTTCACCGAATTCCAAGATGTTTGGTAACAAACATGTCAGCTTAATAAGCCCACACCAATGCCAGTGTTGGATTTATTAAGAAATGCACCGAGAGGACACCTCGGAGGAGGTACCTCTAGACATGTTTCTGACACCCTGAGGTGGGAGCCTTTTGCTCCTTTAGATCAGAAACAAAGCCTGCTCTCGGTGGACGTGCTTCACACCTACCCCCAAGCAGGAACAGCATAGAAAGGCTGTGAGCCTCAAAGGCTTCCCGTCCTTTGTTACGCTGGCCAGGGCCTCTCCAGCTAGTGGAGATGCCCTCCCCCCTGACCAAGCCACATTTTTGGCAGCAAGGTCAGCGGGAAAATTAGTAAGCAAGAGAGGTGTGTCCCCTCTCAGCCAGGGCCACCCATAACGTGCCGTGGCCTGAAGTGACCCACCTCCTTTGAGAATCATCCATATTGCTTTGGAGGACTCTAGCCAGTAGGGTTAGGGATATGCCTTCTCCCCAGATGGAATGGACATACAAAGGGTGTAGGCACCCTAAAGGTAAGTATCTCATTGGCTACTACCTTCTGACCCCTGTAACGCTCCTAAAATTGCTATTTAGACTCACCCCTGAACCGTAATCCTCATTTACCGATGACCTACTAAGAAGAGGACAAAGAAGAGCCATGTAGCACCGAAGAATAAAGACACAACCTGACTTTGCCCCAGCCCTAACGGCCTGTCTGCAGCTCTCAAAAACCCTGCTACAGAAGAGTGACGCGTACCACAGCCCAGCGACCTCTCAAAGCCTAGGAGGGCTGCATGCCTTCTAAAAAAGACTCTTAATCACCAGTGGACAGTGGAACTGTGCAGAATAAAACCCAGTTTGAAGACAAAGTATCTGCCTATGGAACCGCAAAACCGACCACCTCTGCATCCTACATACATGACCCGAGTCAAAGAGGCCCACTGGTCCAGAAAGATTCCCCAGCGATCCTGAGCAAGACTCCCCCATGGGTTGACCCCTGCCAGACTCCATGTTGATGCCTGCAGCCTCTGCACGACGACCCCCCAACCGCGACCGCACTATCAAGCTGCATTACGACACCAAAGAACACCCCTGCACCACGAGCCCCTGGGCCTTGGGGAGATCTACAAAAAGTGCCTCGACGCTCCAGCATATCCATTGTACTGATTGAAAAACACACTCTGTCCACTTTTTACATTAAAAAACAGTGATAATGCATAACATATTTTACTGCAACAAAGTATCTTTGGTTCTATAAAATATATATACTAAAAGTAATATTTTTACAAACCATTGGTTCTAAATTTAGTCATTGGGTGTGTGTAATCGTTTCTTGTCTGTGTGTGTACAACAAATGCTTAGCACTTCCCTCTGATAAGCCTAAGTGCTCACCCACACTACCATAAAAGAGAGCAACTGTGTTATCTCCTGGACCCTGTTCACACCATAGCTTACTTTGGTGTAGTATATAAAGAGCCAGCTTCCTACAATGGGTATCCCAAATAAATGTGAAACACTGTGGTTTGTTTAGACATACTATAAAGAAATAGATAAACCTGTCTAGACTAAATTATTGCACAATGAGAGTACATGTCTGGCTGGGGATTTTTTGCAAGCTAATTGGCACTGTAGCAGCTACATCAGGCTGTCATGCAATGCTGTCTCCCAGACCTTGTGTACATAATGCCCATACTTTTGCCACATCACGCACTGAACCTCTGAACAAGTCATAAGCATTCTAATGACTTGGCCAGGCAGATGGCTCAGTCCACTGTGTAGTGATTTCCACACTCCGGTCAGAAATCACAGTCAAAGATTGGGGAAAGGTGGTGACATTGCATAAAGTGATTCAATATTTTCAGGAAAGAAAATGGAGATGGTTTGTCCAACCCGTGAAAGCATTACTATTTAAACGTTTCCTAAAAACACAAGACAATGAGTGCAGTTTGTGTGTCTGAAAATGTTTGCAGTTAAAATCTACTGAACCATTCCTTGTTTTTTCAGATTTCTATTTTCTATCAGAGCACCCCTGCACCACTACGCCCTCTAGGTTTCTTGGCACTAAGAGAAACAAACATTGGCAAAGCCAGTAGTCTACGGTACATTTCATTCCTCACTTAAACGTTTAAATAGCCTGCTGTACTAAAAAAAAAGGAAACATTTATGATTGCTTTTTGTACACAAATCTTCCTTGAGCTGAATAATGTGTAATGCTCAGCATATTTTGAGGTGTAAAATAGTCCCTCATGCATTGCAAGGCAACTACGGTGTAGGTGATCGGAATGATGCCAATAGCAAGCAGTGACAGAGAAATTATCCTCTGGTCGGTGCCACTGCTCACTCAATGTCTCTTTAACCCCTTCACTGCAGCGGCAATTCCGCCGCAGTGCTAGGGGGTGGGGGGGTCGCACGGCTCACCTGTGCTTGTGACGGAACCGCTACGTCACGCGCCTCGGTGAGCTGTGCTAGTGACGGAACGGTTCCGTCACGAACGCGCCCGCTCAATAGAACGTGCCGCGCAGGCGCGAAATCAGCGCCACGCAGGCGCATCGAGCGGGCCGTGACGGAACTGTTCCGTCACTAGCACAGCTCACCCGAGGCGCGTGACGGAACGGTTCCGTCATAAGCGCCGAAGGGGTTAAAAAAAATGGACACAACAGGCCACACACCCTGTTGCGCTGGCCACCCAGACATAAAAAGACGGCTGGTATGTTACACAAGTGCGGAATGGGGAACGGCGTAATTTTTTATTGCTTTCTTAGACCGTATCTGTGTGTGCCATAAGGTTCTATATGATAGTGCTGTTTGTGTACACATTTCTACTTTTGTTTGCACCTAGTTCCACAGCTTCAAAGTCGGTCGCTCTAGCCATTAAGCCACATCCTTGTGGCTGTCTCTTCCATGCATTGTCCACTTGAAGTAAAATAGGGTAATATTTTTTTCAAATTTCTTATTTTGAACTTACATGATGAGGTCTCAGTTGCCATTCGGCTTTTCGACTGTAGGTTTCCCTTGATCTTAAATCCCAGGTTCTCCACCACCCTATATGGTTTCAGCATTCACCTAAGACATTGAACCAAGCTGTAGAGTTACACAGATCTGGCATTTCTCCTGCCATCAGGCTCTTAAGCTTTTTGAAGTTAAGTTTGAGCTAATAGTTCTCCACCTTCCCCTTCACCTCCATCATGCATTGATGGAAAATTGGCATCACTCCTTTTCTCCAATTAATTTTAGGAGGATTGGGGTAACAAAAACAGGGATTGCGTTGACATCCCAGCACCCATTTTACTCAGATGCATTCTGGTAAATGCAGTGCATAGTAACACTTACTACTATTAAGCAAAGCATTCTTTTTCAACATGGTTGGTGCAGCCAGAGTTTAACATCTCTAGACATAAGCCCCATTTTTAGGTTTCGCCTGGGGCACGGAGCTTTAGCTCCGCCCCCAGAGAAATCTTATGTCTCTTACAGTGTACTCTTAGTCCCGCCCTCTGTTCCATTGGCTAGCTCCATAAATGGAGGCTAGCCATTGGAACAGAGATCTGTCCGTCAAGGCCAGACCAGATTCGGGGGCGTTCCCGAGATTTTTTCCATGGGCGGAGTTTCGTTTTTTCCCGTTCCCTCCCCTTTCACTGAAAGTGATTTCAGATGCGCTGTCCATTCCCGCCCCCCTCCGTGTGCCTCCCCGCCCCCGCACCCCTCCCGCTGTCCGTGTGCTTTCCAGATGCGCTGTCCATTCCCACCTCCCTCCGTGTGCCTCCCCGCCCCCCTCCCGCTGTCCGTGTGTTTTCCCGCCCCCCCTCCCGCTTTCCCTTAATTGACGTGATTCAAGTACAGCAAACTTTCTTCCTTTAAGTAAGTCTGTTATTTCAATCTGTTCTGAGGGATGTTTAAAATACATTTTAAGAAGGGTGTTGGAATAAGTCTTGTCGAAAAATATCCTTTCCCGTCTTTCCTTTTCAGGTCCAGACTATTGCTGCTGTTGGTTCGTTACCTCTCGCGAGACGTTGTACGAGAGTACGACCGGTAAAGCTGGCGGAGGCGGAAGGGGAGAGTCTGGAGTCCTGGCTGAGTGAGTGAATTTGGATGAAGGGATAAATGTCACCGAGAGGGTAGGATGCTGGAGACACCGAGGCCATCCCTCTGTGTTTTAGACCCGTGGAACAGGGTTGGGGTTACTGTAGGGCGCGAGTGTACTGTGATGTTGCAAAATAGTGCCTTGGTATAACGAAGAAGTAGTGTTGTTCCCCCGATGCACGCGGGTGCATTTCTGACAGGCAACAGACTGCCCTTTTTGTGTGTATTCAAGAATATTTACAGATGTTTACACCATCTGAGTGCACTGTCCAGGAGCAGCCTTTCCGTTCACCTGTGGTTCAAGCGTGTATAATACAGGATGATCAGCCGCCCCCTATGGCTGTGTTGTGAGTGGAAGCTATGAGATGCGTTGTGCCCCCCCTCCCCGTGCGCCTGGTTGCAGCTGGGGAATGGAATGAGGTGGCGGATGCATTAAAGTGTCTGTGCGGGCATAGGCGGAAGGAACGAGAGGCGCGGGTGAGTGCCCCTCTGGGCCGCCGCCGCGTGCAGAGCCCGCTGGGGCCGGGTGGGGGGTGTGTCGCCGGTGCCTCAGTCTGTGTTGAGCTACAGTGCGCAGGCGGTGCCCGCGAGCTCCCTAAGTGTCCCCCTCTCGCTTGCTGTGTGCAGGGTCCTCGCGGAGTGGCTGACATGAACTCCCAGCAGCAGCGGATGGCCGCCATCGGGACGGACAAGGAGTTGAGTGACCTGCTGGACTTCAGTGGGGTACGCTATCCTTCTTCGAGGTCTTCTGCTTATGGCTTCTCCTGCACGGTAAAGCGAGCACCCCGGCGGGGCCTGCCCCGGCCTCCCCTCTCATGTCTAGACTGCAACACTTTAATGCCTTTAGCACTACCGGGGTCAATCGGTTTAGAAGGGAGGGCTGGGGGAGGACCGTCTGACCCCAAGATAAAATAATCTCATTGGCTAGCTTGTGTTAAATCGACCTTTTTATTGTATTGAAAAATATATAGCGCCTTCTCACTTCTTAAGGTGCTCGAAGCGATGTATCGTTATTTTTTCTTTCTGTTTTCATGCTATTTTCATGCAAGTGCTTAAAACCGACCAAATCTAGCAGGCGCGAAGGCAGTCTGCAGCTGAGGCGCCTCTGTTTAGAAGGCTGAGCACAATAAATTTATTTTACTGGTGTAAATGTCTCAAATAACGCAGCGGCATATAAGGGCTGCCTGTCATACCTGTGTTTACGTTTATAACATGACCCCGTTTTGCAGCAACACATGAACATATTTAATTTTATGTCATTAAGTGTGGCAGCGTGGGGGCGTGGTTTGGACGCCGATGGCGGTGGTCGCCTGAGAGCTCGGCTCCGAGACTGAGCCCGCATTTATCCTGAATCCCGAGGGTCTTGAGCGCCCCGATCCCCTCAAATTGAAGATCGCTGTGGGGCCGACTTGGTGGGGCGCCTGGAGAAACCCGAACACCGGCTGATCTCGACGGAAACCGAAGTTCCGAAGGAAGCGGAGCGGAGCTCAAGATGGCGCCCGCCCCAGCTCGATAGAACTGGCGAGATTCTCAGCCCGGAAGAGACCGCTGGCTCCGCACTCGCCTTCTTTCCATCTCTTCCCTCGGAGAAGCGGAGGTCCAGCCGGCGACCCGGGAGGTTGCGAACACCGGAAGATCGCTGCTTGAACTGACGGGGTTGCGAGGGCCCTCACTGCCGAGGGGTGTGGACGGAAGCGCTGAGCCGCCCGGAACGGACGAACTTACTCCGCCTGGACCCTGAAACTAACGGTGAAGGCACCCGACGCCAGTGGGCCCGGACCCCTTAGGGTCCTGCGGAACATTGCAAGCGGCGATACAACATTCGCACGCCCCGCCGAAGGTTCGGCTACGTAGGTGGCGGAACTCTAGGGCCTAACCTGATACGGCGGAACTGCGCTGCTTGGCGGCGATCGCTCCTACATCCCCCCTCGGGTGCTCCCGGAGATTCGGTTGCAGCTCACCAGGGGAGGGCTGACTAGTCTGTCGAGCCCCCAGTGCACGCCCGCCATGGGGAAACCGAGGGGACCTAAAGGTGGCACTCCGGCTGTCTCGGATACGGAGGCCCCGGATAAAGACGACCAGCATGACCCGGAGGGATCCGGAGGCCCACACCTACAGCAACAATTTGACAGGATCCTAGAGGCGATCGCAGATACACGATCGGCCTTACAATAGGACATTGCGCAGGTCGCAACGAGTTTGGGACTTCTCAGGGCGGATCATGGCAAGCTCTCGGACAGGGTCAAAGAGGTGGAGAGCTCGGTGAGAGTCCTGGAGCCAACGCAAAAGACTCTGGCCACTACGATAAAAGATGCCCTGACCCGGATCGGTGACTTGGAGAGACGAGCGGAGGACGCGGAAGGGCGCAATAGGAGGAATAACATCCGCGTAGTCGGCCTACCGGAGAAGATTGAAAATGGCGACATGGTGGCCTATCTGGAGAATTGGCTCCGGACTGTGGTGGCGCCTGAGGGGCTCTCCTCCTTCTACACCCTGGAACGGGCGCACAGGGTACCAGCCAGACCTCCTCAACAAGGCCGCTCCCCGCGCCCGGTGGTGGCGCGACTATTACACTTTCGGGACAGAGATCTCCTCCTCAATGCCGCCAGGCACAACGGCCCGTACCAGGTGGAGAACAGCCAAGTGAACATTTTCCCTGACTACACTTATGAGACCCAGCGTAAGCGGACCTCTTTCCTAGCGGTCAAACGAGAGTTGCGGAGCGAGGGTATTCAGTACTCTCTATTCTTTCCAGCGAAACTCCGCATCATCCTTGATGACACGACCAAATTCTTTGAAAATCCAGAGGACGTTTGCGATTGGCTTGAACTGTACAGGGCCGGTAAAGATGGCCTCGGTTCCTCCGTTCAAACAACATCGGAGGCTGGACAACAACGGAGGTCCAAAAGGTTTCGGAGCCGCCGCTGTAAACCGAACAGGCCCTCGAAGGTGGAGACTGCAGCCGAGCGGCGAGGAGTGCTGGAGATGGTTTCCAACTTATCTGGCTCCCTGGGCGGACCCATCACAGAAGACTCGGAATCCGGCGGAGATGGGGGCCAGTCGGACACGGAGGACTCGGAGACTGACAGTGTGAAATTACCTGTGATTACTCCTGACTCGGCAGAAGGCCTACTAGATGGGCAGGGATGAACTCGGGTGAGCTGATTCCGTTTGGGTGGGGGAACATGGCGGGAGTTGAGGGATCTCTGGGAGTCGTTGCCTGGCCGTGGATCACCAGAGGGGGGGGTGGCTCTTTATGCCCGTTATTCACGATCGGGAGCTCGGTCAGGTCTCGGCAGCCTGAGACTCGGTGACCCCTTGTTGGCGTTCGACCCCCACTCGGCCCTTAAGGCATACCTGCGGTGACTACCGCAGGAATAGTTGGGAAGGGTTTTTTTTTCGAGGGTACGGTTTGGATGGGGACTGGATGGTACTATTTGGGACCTGTTCTGGGGAGGATGGGAGGGCGTTTGTTACAGGGGGTAGTTCTGTTGTTGTTGGGGGGGAGACCGCCATTGGTGTTGAATGGACTGTACAACTGTTTATAACTGAGCATTGCTGGAAGAACCTAGACGGAGCACTATGGGACAATGGCTGATGTCACTAATCTGAAATGTATCACTTGGAATGTGCGAGGCCTCCACACCATGTCCAGACGGCACAAGGTCCACGCTTATCTGGTGCGTAGAGGGGTGCAGATTGCGCTGCTACAAGAGACACACCTTACCAAAGCGGAAGGGTTAGCGCTACAGCGTAGGTGGAGAGGGCAGGTATACTACACCGCATACTCAGCTTATGCGAGAGGGGTGTTGATCTGGGTGCGGGCTGGGGTACCCCTGCAGGTTACCAAATCCGTGGTGGATCCAGAGGGGCGATTTGTGGCAATTTCTGGCACATTGGGGGGTAGGGCTCTGAACATTTGTTGCATTTATGCACCTAATGTGGACCAACTCGCTTTCCTGGCCGCGCTATCGGGCTCTTTGGCCCACTTCCTGTCGGGGACACTCCTGATGGGAGGAGACTTTAACTCGGTGGTGGACGTTGATATCGATCGTTCACACCCCCCCCCTTCCGGACTACCCAGTCCGACGGGTGGCCAAAGGCAGGAGGGAGTGGCAGACTCAGTGGGGGCTGACGGACATATGGCGAGCACAACACCCACATACCAAGGACTACTTGTACTTCTCAGGCATGCATGAACTACATGTACGACTAGATGGGCTATTGGGATCGACGGAACTAGTGTCCGCGACTGTGCGGTCAGAATACTTGACCAGGACTATCTCTGACCACAACCCCCTGTTAGCGGATTTTCGATGGTTCCCGAGTGTCCCTAGTGTCCCCACTTGGAAACTGCTCCCCGAGATATTGGGGGATCTAGTGTTTAAGACGGATCTAGAGGACAGAATTGCTGAATATTTTGTGATGAACGATGGCACGGCCAGGTCGAGGGCCTTAGACTGGGACGCTTTTAAGGTGGTGGTTAGAGGCTACTGCATAACCAAGAAAGTGGGAATGCGAAGGGTCATCCTTGATGACCTGGCCAACGCAGACCGGAAACTCCGCGAGATGGAACTTCTCCGTCCCGGCCATCCGGAACTTCAGGAACGGACAGCCGCAGCGAGGGAGGCGGTAGCTGTAGAAGTCGAACGATTGCGTTGCTTTGACTATAAGGCATATGTCACCAGATCACTGACAGAGGGGGATAAATCGGGCGCACACCTAGCCTGGTTAGCCAATCCCATGAGACAAACCAACCCAACGGTGGCAATGCGCACCGCGGGGGGGCCGTGGTACACACCCAACCAGAGATACTCGACTGTTACCTGAGGTATTATGAAAGGCTATATTGTAGTAGAATAACCCAGGACACTGCCCAGATTGATGACTACTTGCAGAACTTGCAGATCCTCGCACTGGACCCTGAAATAGCGAAGGACTTGGGTAAAGACATAGAGCTCGGAGAAATCCATAGCGCCATAAAGGGGATGGCGAGAAACAAGACTCCGGGCCTTGACGGGCTCCCGGTGGAATTTTACTCCACCTACGTGGACCTCCTGGCCCCCCGACTATTAGTGGTGTATAGGGAAGCGAAACGTTTGGGTCGTCTCCCCGGCTCGATGTCCGAAGCCTTAGTGGTTCCCCTCCTCAAACCTGGCAGGGAGGCTGATGACCCGGCGTCCTATAGACCGCTATCGATGCTAACGGTTGATTATAAAATCCTGAGCAGCATATTACCGTTGAGACTGTTAGGACACATGAGCTCCTTAGTACACGAGGATCAAGCGGGTTTTATCCCTAAACGTAATACGACTATGAATATCCGTTGTTTGTTCCGTTTACTGGAGGAATCCCACGCAGGGGCACCATGCCCCTTAATCCTGTCGATTGACCTGGAAAAGGCCTTCGACAGCCTAGAATGGGAGTACTTACGTAGGGTGTTGACGCATTTTGGTCTCGGAGAAGGATTCACCCGATAGACCATAGTACTGTATGCCTCGGCGACACAGGGTGAGAACGGGCCCGTTGGTCTCCCAACAATATCCAGTCGAACGAGGCACGAGACAGGGATGCTCACTATCCCCCCTGCTCTTTGCTCTCGCGATAGAACCACTGGCAATGGCGATTCGAACTGGGGCCTACTTTGGCGGGCTACAGACCCTATCGGGACATCAATAAATCTCCCTTTATGCCGATGACTTGCTCCTCTTCCTCGGGGACTCGGGCAATGCCCTGTCTGGAGCTGATACCGCCCTCTCGACATTCGGAGAGATCTCGGGCCTCAAAGTAAACTGGTCCAAAACTTGCCTGTTTCCGGTTCGAAAAGGGGAGTCCAGACCTGACACCGTCAGAGAGATCAGATGGGAACCTAGCTGCCTCAAGTACCTAGGAGTATATGTATACCATGACTCTGCCGATCTCCTAGACGGCATTATAGCCCGAAGTATTCGCGCATTGCGAGGCAGTATGGACTTCTGGGCCACCCTGCCGCTGTCGGTGGCTGGACGCATAGCACTGCTGAAAATGGTGGCACTCCCTCGGCTGTTGTACTACTTTCGCACGCTCCCGATTTGGATCCCGCCGGCCACGTTCCGGCTCCTGGGCTCCATGTTGGTGGCGTTCCTCTGGGGATCGGGCCGCCGAAGGGTGGCGCTCAGAACCCTGATGAGACCGAAACCGGAGGGAGGTCTAGCGGTGCCAGATTTCGAAAAGTACTATTTGGCGGCTCAATTACAAACCTTTACCCAGGAAGTGGCGAGGGAGTTCCGAGGCCCAGAGGAGGGGAGAGGAAGTGGTATGCCCAGACATGTCATATCCTACATTGCATTGCGTCAACGATTAGCTCTGAAAGACCTCACGCTCGAGGAACGCACTATTCAATTGTGCTGGAATCGAGCCCATGGCCGAGGGGAGTCGAAACACCCGTATGCTCCGGAGATTCCGTTGGGAATGCTCACTGCCTTACCACACGGGGGGGACTGGTCGCGGTTAAGGCACTGGGAGGACGCGGGGCTACAACTGGTAGGTGACCTTTACGAAGACGGAATGTTGCTTCCAGGAGATTCTGGACCGCTTTGACATCCCCCGAGGCGACTTCTTACTCCACACAGCAGTCACCCGAGCTATCCAGACGCACTGGCGGAGGGGTGCGGAGGAGCCACCAACATCTCCGGTGTGCCAATATGCCAAGATGTCGTGGGGGACGGTCAAAGCGGTTACGTGTTTATACTCTAGATTGATTAACGAAGGGCTGCCCCCGCTCAGTACACTCAGGACTAGGTGGGAGACCGACATTAGGAGAGAAATACCGGAAACCACGTGGGCACAATTGATGCGTCATGCCTGGAAGGGAACGCGCCACGCCCGGTTTCAGTTAGTTCATTTTTACGTACTTCACCGGGCCTACTTGACCCCGGCAAAAATTCAACAATATTTCGCCTCTGATACGGCGGCTTGCCCCAGGTGCCGGGCACCTGCGGCGGACCTTCTACATATGCTGTGGTCCTGCCCAGCGCTGTCCTCATACTGGCTGCTGATAGGTGACACCCTTAATGGAGTCACTGGGAGGTCCCTGACCTTCGACGCGGCGGTGGGGATCCTACACTGGTTCCCTCATACCCCTAAAAACAAAATCTCCAGCAAGTTCATTGACCTGGGGCTTATTCTGGAGAAGAGGGAGATAACCAGGCACTGGAAGGCACGAGTTGGTCCAACAGGCAGTAAATGGCACAATGAACTCCTGAAATGGGCTATGGGGGAGA
The DNA here is from genome assembly GCF_964263255.1 of Lissotriton vulgaris. NCBI lineage: Eukaryota > Metazoa > Chordata > Amphibia > Caudata > Salamandridae > Lissotriton > Lissotriton vulgaris. The sequence goes on from NW_028249215.1 coordinate 380,405, forward strand.
GCACCCTGCGATACCAATTGGCGCGGCGACAACAGAATGAGAAGGCGCTAGAAGCTGCACTGGAATGGGAGACATTAGTGCAGGCCTTGCGTGATTACAGCTCTTCCAGTGATTCCGAGAGTGATGATATGACACAACCTGGGCCCCGTTAGACATACATTGCACTGCTCTTCTACACAGCAGAATAAGGTTTTCTTCCACAAGCTCTTATCGCACGCACTACACACTGATGGCGGGGTTCAATGAGGGAGGGGGTGGGCAGGGGTGGAGGGGAGCGTAGGTCACTTTCATTTCATCATTATTCTGTTTATTTATTTTTTTCATACTGCGTGATCACTCCCCGACACCTCATAGGGAGTTGGGTTGAGTTGGGAATAGGGGGGGAGGGCTTTTGGGATGATTTAGAAAAGCAGACGAAGACCGATCATTTATCCAGATCGACCTCAACAGACCACCAGACCCTCTAATGTGGACTCATTACAGGCGCCGCCCGGACTTCGGGTTGTGGGCTGAATGGCTATGTACGAGGGGTACTTCCCCACGGGGGGGTCTATTGCTTATGTTTTACTTTGCAGGACTGTCTTGGATCTATTATGTAACTTTGGCTGATTCCTGCAATAAAAATATATTTTAAAAAAAATAAATAAAATTAAGTGTGGCAGCGTATGCGTATTTTCCTGCATAATCGTCATACTAAATATAGACACCTGTAAAGAAAACATTGAACGTCATGGTGTTCCTGTTGGGTTATGCTCACTGTATGCACACTTTGTTTCTGATGGCGCAGCATCGTCATGGCAAGAGATGTCGAGGGCATTCCTCAGTCTGTTGATAATCTCATGAAGATTGGGAGAATCGCACATTTTTTTTAAACTTAAAAAAAAAATGTCCCCCCACAATTAATTCACGAATCTACATTTTAAGTGAACGCTTAACTCTGCCTTTAACTGAGGTTTGCATAACTTTTAAAAACGTGTTATTTGGGGTTTTAAAGATGTTTTCCCCGCCTGTCAACAGTGGTAAAACAAGACCCACTACCCTCGGGAGCAGCCAGTTCAGCGGGGCAGGTAAGACGCAGCCCGTACTCTTCCTAACCTTTTAGGGAATACTCATGAACGTTAGCTGGTAATATGGACCGTATTCCCGCACCGGCATACGTTTTTGGGGCCAACTTCGTAACATTTTGTCAGAGAGAGCATGTTTCTATGTGGATGCGTGTCGTTTGGCTGCTTCCTCCTGTTTGTCCAGATGTGATGGCCAATGCAGGGATACCGCTGTTCATTTCATGGTGAAGGATCTTATTCTACGTAATATTTTCGTTTGGTTTCTGGAACTCTGTGCTTGCACATACAAATACATTGCTTTTTTCAGTTTGCAAAGCATATGCATGCTTTTATTCATTCTATGTTGTGCATGCAGTGCATTTTTCAGTCATTTTATTAATGTTTTTGCCATATTCTCAGCTGTACTTGGTTTTTGGTAAATGCCTTATTTGTAGGCTTAGTTATAACTTTACACGTTTGCTTTACCGCCGGATTGGCTGAAATGTCCTCTAAACAAGTATACATTTTAGTAGTAGAAGGCATTAACAGATCTGCAGGACGATTTAATAGCGTGAGGGCTGTGTGGGCTGTGAGTGCTGTGAGAGCTGTGAGGGCTGTGTGGGCTGTGAGAGTTGTGAGAGCTGTGTGGGCTGTGAGAGCTGTGTGGGCTGTGTGGGCTGTGAGCTGTGTGGGCTGTGAGCTGTGTGGGCTGTGAGCTGTGTGGGCTGTGAGAGCTGTGTGGGCTGTGAGAGCTGTGTGGGCTGTGAGAGCTGTGTGGGCTGTGAGAGCTGTGTGGGCTGTGAGAGCTATGTGGGCTGTGTGGGCTGTGAGAGCTGTGAGAGCTGTGAGGGTGTGTGGGCTGTGAGAGCTGTGTGGGCTGTGAGGGCTGTGTGGGCTGTGAGGGCTGTGAGGGCTGTGTGGGCTGTGAGAGCTGTGAGGGCTGTGTGGGCTGTGAGAGCTGTGTGGGCTGTGAGAGCTGTGTGGGCTGTGAGAGCTGTGTGGGCTGTGAGAGCTGTGAGAGCTGTGTGGGCTGTGTGGGCTGTGTGGGCTGTGTGGGCTGTGAGAGCTGTGTGGGCTGTTGGCAATGTAAATAACAATGCCATTTATTTATAAGTAAAAAAAAAAAAAATGTCATGAGCAATGCCAATAGCTCTAACTTTTCCAAAGGCCAAACCATTGCATTGTAAATGCTTGTTAAGGATAGTTGTCCTTCACCAGTAGAGAGTAACACATACAGCTAGATGTGCTGGAAATGATGGCCAACAGTCTTTTCAGGGCACAGAACCACTCCCTCATAAGGATTTGGGTAATGTTGACTATATTTTTTGTCATGCCATCACGTCATTAGATCGTCAAACCACCAGACGGCCTGCTCGATCTTTAAGTACCAATCTCTGAAGTTGAAGTCGCGGACATCGAGACAGGGGACGAGTGGAATCAATGTGGCTAGGTGCCCTAAGCAGCGAGGTGCCAGGTGATCAGTGGCTGTAGACACCCTTAGGCTGAGGTCCTCCCATCAAACTTACCTGCACCAGGCTTCCTGCTCCATGCCCTCTGCGGGTCACCACCATCCTGGTCTCCCATTCCAAGTCAGGCGTGGCCAGTTGTGATTGTGCCCTTGTATGCCAGCAGCCTGCATTTCCCGCTCTATCTTCTTGAAAATGAAGGCCCTCCTACTAGCTATGAAACTAATATGAGGAGGACACATAGCACCTTACTTACAGAAGTAAAGGGAGCTTGGGGTGCATGCACTCCAATTACAAGAAGGTGGAACCTGTGCAGCTTGTGGCTGAGAAGGAGATCTTGGTGGGCTTAGTTACACTAGACCTTGGACCATGGTCAAGGACCTTTGTTGCCTCTAAAGCAACATTACTTCTTTATTAATAAGTTTTTTCTTTTTTTTAAAGCTCAAACCAGGAGTCTGGTGATAGCCCTTAATGAGCGCCACAGAGAAAATTTGAGCAGATATTTAAGCTATACAATCAAGCAGTCAAAGTAATCATTCTAAATAACATATTGACTCAGACGCGAGAGAGCCTCCAGTTCCAGCCCCATTGTTGATAAAAGGACAGAGCGAAGGAGTCAAAGTATTATTATTCTTCCTATAGCCATGTGGCCGACTCAAGAAAAGAACCAAGGCCTTGCTAAATTCTGTAGGCAATACAAAAAAGCCATTGACTCGGTGGGGAAATTGATATACCTAACCATGAGACAAATGTAGAGGGAAAGGGACATAAAAAGTCCAGAGCCTGGGTCTCCAAAAGAAGCAGCAGGTACATCTTCCTCCACCACGCAGAGCTCAAGGTCTCCACCTCAATTTGCATCCATGACAAAAGCTGACAATGTCTTTAAACCGGATGAATCTCCTCCTTCATTTTAAATAAAACTGCATTTAAAACCAGAGATTGTTTCATCAAGCTTGATAATGACAAAGACTTCGTCGACATATTCAAATTGTGTCTTAACTTGTCCCAAGGTTTACAACAGTGGTATGATATTTTATAAGTATAATAAGGAAAATGACCCACCATCGATATTTTCACCAATCCCCTCACTTTGTACATGCGCTGTCCACTTGGATACCAGCTCAGTTATTGCAGGTAAGCTTTCAGGTACCAAAACTCACAATAATATAGCAACCTTACCAGCAAACTCAAACAAGTTGTTAAGTAACACAACTTTAGGAATCCACAAAGAACTGGAAGGCACTAATTTGGACATAGACCAACTTTATGCTCCTGTCTGCAGTCCCCAGTTGTCAACCAATTAAGAGCCATCTTCTTTTTTTATTCATGAAACTGTGTACAAGTAAAACCAAGACTATCATAATAACGTCAAAAAAGCAAATCGATTTATTTTTTATGGATGATGAAGATATTAGGGTTGTAGACACCTGCTATACACTATTTGAGGTACCCTCATCTTCCATCAATAAGTCAGAAAGCTAGTATGAGCCCTGTATGAACAAATATTTCTGGTGAAGACCATAATATTCCCAACCCATCTATTAAGAAATTTGAAACTCCGCCTGCGCAGCCATTACTGGCAATCATGATGACAACACTAGATAAAATTGCAGGGTCCCCGGCTGCTTAATTGACTGCACGCACTCAAAGTTAGATGTCCAAATCACAGTGATGTGGGAATCCTCCATTTTAATTTCAAGTTTTAATCAAAGGATTCACATACTGGAAGTAGTAGTAAAAGAAAGATGCCCTGAACAAACAATTTTCACAAAATGATGTGCGTGCTTGCACACCAATTCTAACTAAACTAAGTGAATTCCCAGATGTAATGAAATCAATTCTAATAAATTGCAGAAGGGAATTGGAAAAAGAGAACCCAACAGACCTCGATTGATTTACAATCTTGGATACAGACCAAAATCACAAAGTCCTAGGGCCTTATTAATGAAGGACTTGCGCCGCCGATGCGTCACTTTTTCCCATGTTAAAAGTGACGCACCGGCGGCGCAAGTCCTTCATAAATAAGGCCCCTAGTTTGGACAGATTCAGACACACAGTAAAGATTCCACTGAGGTATTAACCCAGGCAATGAGTCTGGTTCTGCTGAGAAAAAAGAAAAATAAAAAAAAGATCAAAAGAGATGATGAAGAGCCACAGTGTCTATAAGGCACATAAAAAAAGATCGAAACTGTAGAAGGGGGAAGAAACTAAGGGCCTGATTTAGGTCTTGGCAGATGGGATACTCAGTCACAAACGTGACCGATATCCCGACCACCATATTACAAGTGTATTATATGCTATGGCACTTGTAATACGTTGGGCGGGATTGTAATATATCGGAAGGGATATCTGTCATGTTTGTGACGGGGCATCCAATCTGCCAAGATCTAAACCAGGCCCTAAATGTGAGACAGACACGCCCAAGACTAACAAGTTAAAGGCCACAAAGAGGCCCAGACCACAGTCGAAAGAGGTTTGGCAGCAAACAGACTTTAAAAAGAACACCTTTGTAAATGTTAATCCAGGATTTTTTGCGATAAATCATGTATTAAACATGCTCACGTACATAGAGTCCCGCCTGGTTTAAGGGAACCTTTGCTCTCCCCAGACCTTCCGTCATAAACTGAGGAAAGCAGACCATGCGCAACCAGGCCACAGATCCATCGTACTATGGATCAAGAATCAATCAGTGAAACTACGACCAGATGACCCAGAAGCACTAAGATGGACCATGCACAGTCAACAAACAAAATGGTCAGGACAGTTCTTAACACTGCATCATGAACTAAATACAACAGTAGCCATCCATGGGCCAAGGAAACCTGAAATCCAATCATCCTTGTTGCACCGTATTTCCAACCAACTCAAGCTATGAGAAAAAGCTACAATATCAATTATGACCAAACCCTGACCAAAGCCAACATAACCTATGGGGAAAAGATCCCAAAGACTGCAACATAACTATAGTAATGAACCGATCTCCTGAAGGCCAACATTCTTGTTTGTAACTATGGAAGAAAGTATATAAATGGACTCTAATGTACAGCCGAATGTGTGACAAGCAAATATGAGGAACAAATCATCTTCTTTACTCCAACTTATCAATCTACAGGCAAAAGTGATATCCTCAGTGGAGGAAACATACTTACAATTATTAGATCTTTACCAGGTTTTGGGGGAGGGGGGGACATCGTTGAATGACCTGCTTTGTGTAAGGTTTGTATCCTGAAATAAGCACCAAGAGATCGAAGTGACGAAGACCTTATGGTCTAAAAAGAACTCAGATGATATTATTTCGGGTCATGCCAAAAGGTTGGCCATTTGGAGTATTATCGCATCTGAGGGCAAAGAGGAGCCATACCCTACAATCTTACTGAAACAATGGTTTCTCTAACAAGTTCAGCTCATTACTCAATTAACTATTAGTGCTGGATGTGTTTCCTCCATGGCCCTACATTGCAAGAATGATTATTCAAAAATAAGGATCCAATTGCATCAGGAAAAAATAAAAAACATTACAATAAAGGGTGGTTAGTACCAACTTATAACATAGTATCATCCAAGAATTGATCGATGACTGGTCCTGACTGCCTTCACACTGGCAAACAGTTCCTTGTAGCTCTACATAGGAATTAACCTCAAGTATATGGTCTACATACAACAACAAATTCATCTGAATTCTAAGCTGGAATAAAGCAGGCCTTTAATACAACCTAGTGTATGAGGAAACTTGGGCCATGGAGAGTGTTGATCTCAATGGGTTTACAACATATAATACTAACACCAAAAAAGCAGACCAAATGCAGACAAAAAGAGGAATAATCATTCGGGTGTTACACTTTAATAGAAACAGTAACAATAAGTGATAACATTCAACATCGAATGTTAAAAAGGAACAAGTGGGCTGTGGAAATATTACATTTATAATATGTATTCAATGTATATCTCCCTCCGTTCAGTAAGAAGGATTTTTTTTCCATTTTAAAAATTCTGGAAGTCTAGATCTGCAATACGAGCCAAGCAACCTCACCTAATTTCAATAACAAGAACAAGATTATACTGGTGTATGATGATTTTAACATTAACCTACACTTGATGTTCCTGGACCAGGAACTATTCGATACATTTATTGTTTGGGTTATTCCTTCACCGAATCAAACTATCTATAAGAATACTAAAAAAAGCACAAACTATGTACCTGACTATCCCGCAATGCTCTACCCCTCTCAAATGGGCATAATGTTTCAGATTCACCAGCAACAAGTATATTTAGTTTGAGAAAACAGGAAAGCAGGCCTATGAAGGTTAAAAAGGTGTTTCCTTTTATTCCAGAACACAACAAAAAAAAACTGTTACCACGGCTCTCATACTTTCCAGAATTGACTACTGTAATGCGCTGTATCTTTACATGCAGCAGCAACATCTCAATAAGCTTCAGGCTCTGCAAAATGCAGCGGCAAGATTGCTTACTGGAAACCCCAAACACCAATCGGTTACACAAGCTATCAGTCATCTTCATTGGCTGTTTATCAGACAGTGCATCAGATTTGAAGCTCTCTGTCTCGCCCACAAGCCCTTCCATGGAGATGGCCCAGAGTTCAGCTAAAGCTTTTAAATGGTACATTCCAGGAAGAAGCTTAAGGTCATTAAGCCCCCAAAAGTAGTTGTCAATAGGATCAAACAGTAAAATTGGGGAGGAAGAGGTTTTGTAAACTCTACTGCCAAAGAATGGAACACACTCCATTTTTCAATCAGATCCATCCCAAACCTGTTTTTCTTCAGAAAGAACCTAAAAACTTGGCTTTTCCCTAAATAGATCACACTCATTCTCTCTTCCTTAACCGCATGCGCGCTAGCGGAATTCCGCTCGCACGCTGGGTTTTGCGAAAACGCATGTTACGTGACGAGCTGGGCTCGTCATCAGCGTGCGAGCGGGCTACGCCATGACGAGCCCAGCTCGTCATCAGCGTCGAAGGGGTTAAGTCAACTCCAAGCTCGACCCAATTGGATTATCATGAACCTTTCTTAGGATCAACCTAAAAAGTTGGCCCTGCTTTATCATAGTACTTGTTGGTCTGCTCCCATTGTGTAGCGCCTAGACACCTACAGGTATTTGTTCGCCCTCAGTACATTTTTTATAACATAACATGTTTTATTGAACCTAGAAATCTGGCATCTAGTTTCAGATATGAATGTTGAGCAATGATTAGAAAGTGGCCACGATCCACTATTTTTTGACAGTTTCACTACCACCTGCCTTTCCATCTTACCTGGTAAATCAAATACACTTAAATCCTAGTAATGTGTCCTTAAAGTATACCAGATAAAATATATATTGGTTATACAAGCCCTAGAATTCAACTCACTCCAATCCGAAATAAAGAATGGGCACACAGTTGCATTTGATGGAACTGCGATATACATCCTTGAAACATTCCTAAAAACAACATGCAGGTTATAGTACGACAGCAAAAAAAGACCACAATGGGGCACACAGATCATGCCATCTTGACTGATTTAATAGTGAATGTCTCAAGCTAAAACAAGCTCCTGGCAGTACCTTAAAAACAGATGTGCCAATTTGGCGGGAGACAGCCATCTTCAAAAATAGAAAAAGAGTTATAAACTCCCAATCAAGTACAATAAAGCCTAATTCCAACACAAATCATGGGAGGCACTCCAGGAATGTGTAAAAAAAATATATATATATAAAACTCCAGCTAATTTTGAAGTTAGTTTGAACTGTGTACTGCATTTACCAGGATGCAAAGGGGCGAACTGTGCTGGGACTGTGAGGCAGTGTGCTCCCAACCCCCATTCAGGTTACAGCACTTGTCTGCAGCTGCAGTGCAAGTTTTAGGCAGAACCAGCGACACACGTATCGACAGAAGTTCCTGCAGGTTATCTATGTTTGTGTTTCTAGTGCAAATTGGTCCACTGTAGGACCCCTGGCTCTAGCATCTCCATTCTTGTAGTAACCTTAGATGTAAATCACACAGTTGAATGATTATCAGACAGGCCTTGTGTGTGAACACTCACAGATATTTTAAATTTGCGCATTCATCCCAAAGGCCCGGACTGTGCCACGTTTCATGTGGTAGTTTCTATCTGCACTGCTTCCCTGCCAACTCAAGGCAACATCAAATGAATACTACACTCTTCAGGCAAGCTGCTTGGAGAACCTCCAGGCTCCATGGCTCAAGGCAACTGATGGAGTTAAAATGAGATTGACTTTTTCCAAAAACAAGGGGTAGCTTCACATTGAAAAACTGTTCTTTTGAGTTTGAAACTAATTAAAACAGAATGTAAACAATGCACGCTATATTATTCGTGTTTTGGCCCAATAAAAAAATACCACTATCACTCTCGCACACACATTTTTCGCACACACTTTGTGCTTCTAGGTGCCTGGCCACTTCATCGTTCGGCAAAGGGATGAATTAGCACTGTTTCTGTTTGAAGTAATTTGTAGCTGCTTAACTTGGGAATTTCTCAGGAGGCTGGAAGGGAGAGGGTTGGTTTGCTGTTGCTTTGAACATTCATCACCACTTTTTCTCACAGTTTACCCAACTTGAAGCTTGGAATGGTTAGAGGAGACTGGAATGTTTTGTTTATGTCCATATGGAGTAATGCTAAACAAAACCGGACATTGCGTAGCGATAAACAACTTAGAGGACCTTATTAAGCAAGAAATTATATATGAACAGCAATTGCAAAAAGAGCTCAACTGTAACTTTTGTCTATGAAGTATTAGTGCGGCTCACCTAAAAATCATAGACTGTATAAATACTATATATAATATCACAATGAATCACGTCTTGTTCTCTGTGTTAGGGCCAAGGCTGCTGCTGTATTTAGGATGCAGCGGTTGCGAGACATTACATTATGATTGGATATTGCGACTGCGAGCCTGCAAGTGCATTGCATTGATTGAAGCTTCTGTTTTGGAGGGTCAGGGCCGGTTGAGGCTAGGGAGAAGGGGTGGGGTAGTCAGGTGTGAATAAGTGACATTCCAGAATAAGCATCATCAGAACAGAACAGCAGGGCTTTAATTTCAGAGTTTACCCGGGTCCGCTCTCGCTGCAGCACTGGACTCCAGACAGTAGCTCTGTCCTTCGCATGGCTCTCTACCCACTGTTGAGTACCTGCAGGGGTTTTGCAAGTCAGATTCTGACAGCCTGTGTATACAGGAGCTAATGGGGGCTTGATGGGCTTCCTGTAGGCTAGGGATGTGGTGGTGAGATGTCATGGGTATGTGGTGCTCAGTCTTCCAACTCTCAGGCTGGATGTGTGCTGTTTTCAGACTTACACCCCTGTGGGTGACAGGTACCTCCTCATGATCTTGCTGTGCCACAGCTTGGCCCATCTGTGCTTCGATGACACGTGGCAAGTGACTGACCCTCAGCCACAGGTGCACAGTACAGGGAATAGACTGTCCTGTAGTGCATCCTTATGGCAATGCACATGGCTCATTTCCTGACCTTTCAACCTGTAGATTTTGGTCCAACCCTTGTTATGGCACGTTTAGCAATACTAGTTCTGAATGTGGGTGGGTGGAGCCAAGAGAGGAAGTGGGTGGAGTGAGTGGGTGGAGCCAGGGGTGTGTGGGTGTGACCTCCTTAAAAAATGTGAGCACCTGCACTTAATATTTTACAAATTAAGCACTGTGTCACGATGACGCCCATGCCCCCTGGGTATGTTTTTTATAACTTTATTTATTGATTTATTCACAAAAAGAAAACAGGTAACATCAGATGTGCGAGACATACCATATCACGACAAAGGTGTAGTGCAGCGGGGGCTAGGTCAGGTTAGGCCGCAGCAGCACTTAATTAATACACACGAGACAACTGCTTTACACTCGTGGCCGGAAGACCCCGAGCAGTCTCCGGCAGTTTATTTATCCCCTCGGGGCGAACCCGCCCCAAGGGGTGTGGGGATGCGTGTAGATAGCAGCATTGTCCAAGAGAGCCCGGATGGCTCTCTACATCGGGCACAGGTAATATACATGCAGCACAGTTCCGGCAAAACAGATGTGCAAGAGAGTCATCACTTCAAAGAGACAAGCATAATACAGCAATAATCAGTATTCCACATCAGTGTTACATAACACATGACCATTTTTCGAGATAAAAGGTTTGAATTTGTAAATGTGAATAATCGTGAGGGAACAACAGGGACCATATCAGACATGTCATATGAGAGTGCTGGGTATCAGACAAAACCCAGCTCTTTCTCACAGGGCTTAGGGGAGCGATCAGGCACAGCGACAAGTCTCAACAGAGTGTTCCAGGAGATATGTTTGTAAGGAACCCCAAATATCAAGGAGGCATGAGGAGGTTGGCAGCAACTCTGCATATGTGAGCATTTGCTCTTGCCAGAATATTAGGTCCTTGAGCCATTCCTTGAATTTAGGTGCCCTGCCCTGACCCCCACCTGCAGGCGCGCCGTTGCCGGGCCAGTAGTAAAGTGAATGATGCAAATTTACGGTAAGCTACGGGCAGTTGTTCAGTGTACCCAAGTATCGCCAGTAATGGGGACGCCTGTATTGACATGGAGATCATCAGACCCAGTGCCGTTAGCACCAGTTGCCAGTAATTATTGACTGAGCTACACACCCATGCTAAATGCAGTCAGCTCCTTCTGCCCGGCATCTATCACAGCTGTTATTGTCCCTTCTACCAAATGTGTGTAATTTGACCGGGGTATAATAAGTGCGCTGCAGAAATTTATAATGAATGAGATGGCTACTAGAGGAAGCCTGTTCCGTACTCCCACTGCTGATCTGTGATGTCCATTCCTAGCTCCCCTGACCATTTATCTCGAGCGGTGCCTGGGAGAGCCTCAGCGTTGTTGTATAGGTTATGATAGAGTGTAGAAACCAAATGAGATGCAGTGCTCGAGCGTAGTGTGAGATGCAAATGGGGAACCGTCAGCGGTTCATGAGGGTATGAAGGAGTGCAGCCTTTAATACCTTGGTGCAAGCGAAAATATGGAAGGTTTCCATGGCAGAGGGTGGGGGGTCCGAGCATAATTTTTGGAGCGTACAAAAAGAGCCATTCAGGTCAAGATCACCCCAGCATTGTATTTGTCGATGATGTTTAACTTTTTTAAACACACCTTCCTGTAATAGGGACAGTTTCGGATGATAAGTGAGTGGGAGAAGCGAAGAGTATAGCAAGGGGGTGTAGTGGCGGTGAGCAATGCAAGTCCATGCTTTAATTGTGCATTCAACGGAAGACGGGCATGGGGTGAGAGGTGCAACAGTGGACAATATAATCCCGTCCAGCGGGATTGGATTTGTGAGCCAATGTTTGGTTGCTACATGTGCCGTATATATTGGAGGTCGGAACCAGAAATGGGCATTATGAGCCTGGGCTCATAAGTAATACAATTTGAAGTTAGGGACGTCAAAGCCGCCCTGGGAGTACGGTTTTGCAAGTGTGTTCCATCTAACGCAAGCCTGTTTGCCACCCCAGACAAGTCAGAGCAGTTCCGTCCGGAGCATCGAGAAAGAATGTCTACCTGAATCATACAGGATGTTTAAAAACAAGTATAAAAATTTCGGAAGGATCACCATTTTAATAAGAGAGATACGACGAGCCATGTTAAGCAGGAGCACGTTCCACCTAGAGATTAGGGGCCCGATGTAGGTAGGCCGTTACCGATCGGTAACGGCCGAAAATACCGATTTTGGGCCCTTACCGATCGGTATACAGCCATCGAGATGTAGGTCAAAGAAAATCGTCCAAATTGGTACAAATACCGAATCGGAATGACTACCGAATCGGAAATAATCCGAATCGGAAATACCCCGAATCGGATAAAAATACTGATTCGGTCCATGTACCGAATCGGTAGTGACACCGATTCGGAAAAAATCCGATTCGGTCCATGTACCGAATCGGTAGTGACACCGAATCGGAAAAAATCCGATTCGGTCCATGTATCGAATCGGTAGAGACAGCGAATCGGAAAATAGCCGATTCGGATAACCTACCGAATCGGTAGAATCACCGAATCGGAAAATCCCCGATTCGGACAGATAGGGAGATGTAGGGAAGCACAGAAATACCGATTTTGGCTCAAAATCGGTATTTCTAAATCGGTATTTACCATGGATTACAATCAGGTGGTAACCAACTCCAACCTATAAAAATAGACCCAAAATGCATTGCAACTTGCAGGATGGCTGCTTTTTATGTCATTGCAAGGCGGCTACGGCTACAGCAGGAAGGACAGAGGGAATGGCAAAGAGAGGAACAGGTCTACAGACAGAGGATCACCCTGTTCATGCTCACAGAGGCAGAGATCCTACAGAGGTACAGGCTGGACTCAGACACCATTCTGGAGCTCATCAGGGACCTCAAACCACTGTTGGACCACCCCACCCCAAGGGCACACGCCATCCCAGCGCACGTCCAGGTGCTATGCAGCCTACACCTGCTTGCGTCTGGCAGCTATCAAAGTGGAGTTGCAGCGGTAGGAGGGGTGACCCAGAGCAGCCTGTCAAGGTTCTTCCACACATTCCTTGACGCCATGATACACAGGATGGACCAATACATCTCTTTCCCTGCAACCCACGCAGAACTGGTACAAACTAAAGCTGACTTCTACCAGATGGCACAATTTCCCCAAATCATTGGCTGCATAGATGGCACGCACATTCCGATTTGCCCCCCAGCTGACACAGAATACATATACCGCAATAGGAAGTCTACGCACACCATCAATGTTCAGGTGATCTGCAATGCGAAGTGCACCATCACAGACCTGGTAGCAAAATTCCCAGGGAGTACCCACGACTCCTACATTTTTCAACAGAGCGGCATCTATGCACGGCTGATGGCTGGCGAATTTGGTGAAGGATACCTCCTAGGTGAGACACATCATCAGACCCCCATAACACAAAGTAGCTAAGTGAAATACATGTATGCATGTGAGTAATGTTACCCCTTTTCCTTCTAGGCGACAGTGCATATGCCCTCCGCTCATTCATACTCACCCCCTACCTCAACCCCTCCACACCCAGCCAAAGGAGGTATAACCGGGCCCACAAAAGCACAAGAATGTAGTTGAACGGACCTTTGGCATCTGGAAAAGCAGATTCAGATGCCTGCACAAGAGTGGAGGTGCAAGGCAGTATACCCCCATCACCTGCTGCAAGATCATAGCTGTCTGTGCAATGTTGCACAACCTTGCGGTGAAGAAGGGCACTGAGGTGGAGTTGTCAGACTACGAGGACCATGACGACGACGTTGCTGTGCCACAAACACAACCTTCTGGGGTGTCTACGCCAAGTGATGGCAGATACAGATGTGAGGAGATTACAGAAAACTATTTCTGAGTGAGTACAGATGCACAGACAGGTAAATGGTTGTGAGGAAAAGAAAATTTTAATAATGTTGCAACACCGTTACTGCACTGATGTGCAACAAAAGAAAATGTTAATGTAAAGTAAATCAATGTCAAAGGTCCGGGTTGCCTCACCCGCCCTGGCAAGCCTACTTTTTGCTGCGCTTAGCAGCCCCACTGGGGTGTGCCTCTCCCCCTTCCGCATGTCCAGCAGCTTCAGCAGAGCGCCTGGTGCTCCGGCGCGGCTCCGACACAGCGCTGGCCGGGCTGCTGCGGCTGCTGCTGTCCCCAGTCTCGCCCAGGTCCAGGGCTGGATTGGCCACAGTGTTGGAAATAATCATTGCCTCCATGGCGGTTGTTATGCGGGCCATGCCCCTGGTGACCTCAGCGGTGTTCTGGGTCAAGCTGGCCTCCATATTTGCCCCACGTTGGCATAGTTTTGCGGTAGCAGCAGCAAGGCGGCTAATTGATCTGTTGTGCATGTGGGCATCCCGGCGGCGAGAGTGCTCGTGCTCGTCAAGTTTGGTGCATTGCTGTGTGATGGCTGTGGTCACACGGCCAAGACCTGCAGCAACTTCCTTATTGGTTTGGACGAAAGCCTTAAACCCTTGCACCATCTCTCCCATTTGCAGGTTATGCTGGCGAAGCTGGCGCTGGCAGGCCATGATGGATTTCGCCTGCATGCGCTGTATCTTCACCATGCTGCCCTCCAGCCCCTGAAAGACGCTGCCCTCCCGTGCCGGAAGTGCAGTGCTGGAACTTGTACGCCTCCGGGAACTGCTGCTGCCCTGCTGTGTGGGCTGGGGTGCCACTGGTGTTGCTGTGGTGGTAGCTGGGGCCTGACCCGCTGCTCCCTGGATAGGGTTCAGTGGAGCCACAACAATACTCCTGGCAGGAGATGTGGCAGGTGCAGGGTGGGCCGTTGTTGGTGAGTTCTCAGGGGAGAACAGCAATGGGGGTGTGCCAGACATTTGGGGGGAGTGAAGAAATGTGAAGTCAAGTCCTAGGTCTCCCTCATTTCCCTGGCCAATGGTGTTGTCCTTCTCCTCCTCCTCCAGGGCAGCCTGACTAGTGCTTGGCCCTGCCACCGCACTGGAAGTTGTTGCTGGTGCCTCAGTTGCTTCTGCTCCTCCGCCTCATGGTGCCCCTAGGTATAAAGAAGCATTTGTGAATTGAGTGCCGATGTATTACAATCACTACAATTAAAGCATTGCACATGTCCTTGCATATACTTTGATTCTGTTCCACTGTTTTTTATATTATGGTTCTGCACTGCCATATTTTGCCTACTTCTGCTGACTACATTTACCATGATGTATTTCTCTTGTCTGTTGGTAGCAGTACTGGGCTGGGGTTTGGCTGTACATGGTGTCTAAAGGGGAGTTGTCTGGTAGGGTGTGTCATGATGCGCATGCTTCTTACCTTTAGCTGTAGCTCTGGCTGAGCTATCCAGGTTCCCGATTCCAGACACACTCTCCCTCTCGATGGTGCTGGACACCAGTTCCTCCAGCTCAGTGAGGGGTGGCGCCGGGTTCCTGCCTCCACCAGTCAGTCCAGCTTGCCTCTGCAGCTCTGCCATTTTGCGTTTAGTTAGGCTGCGGATATCATAAAACCTTTTTTTTAGGTCATCAAGGCTCCTGGGGGTAACACCAACTGAGTTAACCTTCTCAGCAATCTCGCTCCAGAGCCTCCTCTTTGTGCTGTCCGGTACAGTGAGGGACAGCCTCCCGAAGAGCTGCCTGTGCACCCTCACCACCTCCTCCACCAACACCTGCAGCTCCATGGTACTGAATTTGGGTTTTCTCTTGTGGCCAGCCTTCTGGCTCTCACTGCTGCTAGCCATCTTTCTCTCACAGTGCTCTGGCTCCTGCTTCCACTGCTGCTCACTGTGAATGTTCAGCTCAGGCTGCCTCTCCAGAAAGTTCTTAATGAGCTGCACCTGCCTGGGTAGCCACTCCCTGCTTGGGTGGGGGAGGGTGGATCCACCTCATTGGCTGTTTCGGATTTTACCGAATCGGATTTTACCGAATCTGATTTTTCAATGCATTCCTATGAGCATTTTGGCCATGGGGGTGTATTTCGATCACCGATTCGGTATTTGCCGAATCGGTATTTGCCGAATCGGAAAATTCCGATTCGGTGGTAGCCGATTCGGTACATTTCGATTCGGTGCATGCCGATTCGGTACGTATCGAATCACATTACCGATTACGACCGAATCGGTATTTATTCGTTTTTTTCCTACATCTCGTTTTCCGATTTCAGAATACCGATTCGGTGCGCTTCGGTATTTTGAAATCGGAAAAAGCGTTTTACCTACATCGGGCCCATAGCCCTTAACTTGGTCTAGTGTGTGCCCATAGTTACGCGGCATCAACTCCTCGTGATCCACAGTGACATGAACCCCCAGATATTTGACCTCAGTAGAGCTCAACTCTCTGGGTTAGTCAGTAGCAAATGGCGTCGCCGCTGCGGTTAGTGGGAAAATCTGGGATTTGGATCAGTTCATGTGAATGCCGGATAACCCACCAAATTTGACATATTCCCGCAGAAGTGGATTGAGGTTCTGCTGGGGATCCTTCACATACAAGGTAACATCATCTGCGTACAAGGATATGAGAATTGGAAGGAGAAGACAACAAAGGCCTTTTTCCTGATGATGTTGCTGAATCTTGGCAGCTGGGGGTTCGATAGCGAGGGCAAACAGGAGAGGAAACAGGGGGTACCCCTGCTGAGTGCCCCGCGAGAGAGATAGAGTAGATGAGACATGTCCATTAATCAAAACTTTTGCCTTTGGGGAAGTGTAAAGGAGAGCCAATATACTCTAGAAACACGTTAGACAGACCCATGCACTGAAGGATGGTAAAAAGATAATCCCAGTCAACCGACTCGAAAGCCTTGGTGGCATCCAGGAAGACCGCGACAAGGGGTAATTGGGGTCGAACGTTTCAAGAATAGAGAATAGGGTTCGGAGATTATGAGAAGTCGCTCTCCCAGGTATAAACCCAGCCTGGTCCGGCAAAACCAGTTTCTCCTTTAGGAGACTGAGGCGGTTAGCCAATATTTTGGCAAGTATTTTTGTGTCAGTATTAATAAGGGAGTGGGGGCGGTAGGAATCACACCGGTCTGCTGGCTTTCCGGGCTTTAAAAGGGAAGTGATGAGTGCCTCTCTCATTGTTGCTGGTAACATATTTTTATTTCTAGCGCCTCGAGGTATACCTCCTTCAGCACGGGTAGTAGTTGATCAAGATATGTTTTGTAAAAATCTACAGGTAGCCTGTCAGACCCTGGAGCTTTCCCCAATTGCATTTGCATAATAGCTGCGCGTACTTCATTATCCTCGAATGGTGCTGCTAAAAACTCTCTTTGAGTGTCAACTAACCAGCCCAGAGTGATATTCAGAAGGTAATGAGATAAATCTGGGGGGCCAGTTCTGCGAGATTCTTATAGGTCGGAGTAGAACTCAGTGAACAAGCAAAGAAGTTCAAGAGAATCTCTGTGCCGCACACCAGTGCCATCCTCAATTTCCATGATGAAGTTAGAGAATCGGGGAAGGCGAATCTCAGTCGCCAATGCCCTGCCGGATCTGGACCCGTCTCCATACTTACGGGCCTGAAGTGCTTGCCTGGAATTTGGCTTCCCGGTCGGCATTGGAAGTGAAATCCGTACGTTTTTCCCAGAATAGTGCTTGTTGAGCACCAGATGTTTCACTCCATAGACCATTTTCAAGTTGTTTCATCTCATCCTCTAAATGCCGCAAATTTCGACAGATATCTCGAAGGACTCCGAAACTTTTTGACATACAAGTACCACGCATCGTAACTTTGAAAGCCTCCCAGACCGTACCTACATGTGTGACAGTGCCTTTGTTACCCTAAAAAAAAATCTGAAATCTCCTCCCCAAGTTCCGTCCGGAACACAGTATCTAGCAGTGCCTCAGGAACTAATATCCAGCAGCGTGGGGCCGCAAGAAGATTAGGAGGCGCAAATGTGACACAGACCGGTGCATGTCCAAGCTAAATGTTCAGCCGAGAGGATCCAAAGACCAACCCCTCGGGTACATAGCCAATAGTCAAGGCGCGACCATGACACATGTGCAGTGGTGTAATAGGTACCTTCCCTCCCGAGTGGGTGAACAGACGCCATGCGTCAATGAGGCCGTGGTCCAGGATCAACCGGGATAACGTGTCTTGGGTTTTGGTGCAGTGATGCGAGAGGGGATTAGACATGTCAGCTGAGGGACATAATGTGGTGTTGAAGTATCCTCCCCATAAGATGTGTGTAGGTCCCACCTTAAGAATTTGCCCCCATAGGGTAGTAAAAAATTCTGGGTCGTCCGTATTGGGTCCATAACAACAGGCAAGTGTAACGGATTGTGTGCCCAGTGTACCCCAGAGCAGGCAGCTCCTGCCAGAGGGATCACTGTATGCGCTACCAAGAATGAAGGGGCTGTTTCTTTCAATTAAAATCAATGTGCTGCAGGAATATGTAGAGTAGGAGGAGAATACCATCTCAGAAGCCCACCAGTTCCCAAAGCACTGGGGCGGCGAGGGTCAGTGTGTGTTTCTTGAAGTAATGCAACTTGTAGGTGGTGCCTATCAAGGTATGCAAGAATTTGCCTATGTTTATGTGGGTCACCGAGGCCCCTGACATTCCATGTAAGTAATTTTAAACGCAATTGATCAGATTGTGGAACCATTTCAAATCATGTTGTGTCGTGGAAACGATAACATATTGTGTGGGAAGCTTACGGGACAGAAAATATGTGCTGACATATCTACCAGTCGGCGTGACCAAAATACAATAAAAACGTACAACATTCCCAAACAAAACTCCATTTGTAATTGCGCTCCATCTGCACCAACAGTGAACTGGGATACCAAAAAATAATCCCACAGCAGCACACCAATCGTGCATGATTGCCCACCCCTACCCCAAAGTCCTTCTGAGATTACAGTTTCAAACAAAAAAGCAAGAAAAACCTAACAAAAAAGCACGTAATGTGGGGAAACACCCATTAGGGGGGCTTGTGGAACATGGAAACCCTCCCGTCTCTCGCCCCAGAACTGCTAAGCAGTGTGCCAGATATATAGGGACAAAGGAGGGGAGCCCAACAGGGGGAGGGTGCTTGGCAAGAACTGGAACAATCCCACCAAAATGGAATAGTGGAACCAACATATAAGTACCAAATGCCTGAGGTTCATAGGGGATATGTATCTGTCTAATACTACCCCAGGAGAACAATAAAAATAAAAATAAAAAATAGAAGAAACCACCTGACCATATCCATAGTGTCCACTGTGGAGATCACAAGTTTGGTTTCCGGCTCTTCTGGAACTTTCTTGGGATTCTCCAATCCGACTCCCCCTGTTTCCACATCTTTTGTTGAGTCCGGACCAAGTCCCGCCATCAACTCATATCACAGGGGCTCCTTGTTGGTGGTGTGCTGGATTTCAGGCAGTGCTGGTCGCTCCCAGGCCTTACGCAACTGGCTAAACAACTCTTGTCCAAAGTGTTACAGCTCCGCCTGGACAAGATGGGTTTGTTGGTGTCTGTGACAAAACCTGGATCCCGTGGTCGCGGACCTCATACAGATTTTGAATTTTCTGTCCGACCCAGCTTCGGACGGTTTGGCTTACTGTTCGATCAGCGCGATCAGGTTAGCTATTTCAACAGGGCATGCACAGATGGAGGGGGCCCTCGTGGGGAAACAGCTGTTTTTAGTTATAGGCTGCTGTGTGGTATTCGCCTTTCTCTCCCCCCAGTGCCACGCTATGCAGCATTGTGGGACGTGTATCTAGTCTAGTCTTGAATCTTTTTCTCTCTTGGCAATCGAACAAGTATCTGTCCTCAAAGGAGCTCTCAGCCAAATTGGTAATGCTGTTGTGCTTAATCTCATGCAAGCGGGTCTCAGATGTTCGAGCCCTAGACATTTTGGCAATAGTTTTCTCCCCAGATGGGGTGGTTTTCATGGCAGGTCAGCAGACTAAGTTGGATACGGTCATATACCCTGCGTTCCCAGACTCCCCTAAACTATGTGTTGTGCATTGTCTAAAGGCTTTTGAAGAGTTGGCACAGGACATTCATCCTCCTGGCGAACAACAACTTCTAAGTGCTCTAGAAAAGGCAGTTTTGTCTCCCACCATTGCTATGTGGGTGCAGTGGATCATGCAAGAAGCAGGCATAGATACCAAACAGTTTTGGGTTCACTCAGCAAGGGGAGCTATGGCTTCGAAAGCCTTCTGCTTGGATTTTGGAGCCACATTTCCTCATACCGGGACGTGTACAGCAGGGATTCTACTTCTGTACTTCAGGTGGAACTATGTGGCTCGTGATATTTTAATACGAGTGTTTATGCTTCTGGACTCTCCACACATTCCAAGTTCTATTCGTTAAAACTGAAAAATAATAAGTATCCGGCTCAACACCACTACTGCTATATATCCCACACTATTGAGGGATTTTGAAGATTTGAGTTACGTCCTTCTCAACAAATTTTGAAACCTTGAAGAAGTCAACTAAACACTGTCAGCATCTACAACACCGACTACGTGTCACCATACTCAAGACCATTTGTTGTAATTTTGATTTGTTGTGTTTTTTAAAGACCATTGTTTCTAGTACACATTGAATACTGTTCTTGTTTATTATTAAATAACTGACAACAAAGTCAGTATTGAAACTTACTGATGGCTGTGCTCTGTAATTAAATAATTCTTGTTATTTGTATGGGGACACGTTTTCCTTCATACTAGCTAACACTGGGTGAGTAGCACAGTGTCATACATTTCATTCAACTCTATATATGGTGTTTTCGAACTGAAGACAGCTTTTGATTCAGTGGATAGAAATGTTTATAGCCTACCAGATAAGCTGCTAAGTATTCTGCTATACCCTAATAGCAACAAAGCAAGAGTACGGAACAGTCTAAGAGGTGAGTGTACATAGGACTGAAGCATAAATACTGGAGTTAGGCACGGATGCGTCCTTACCCCAGCATTGTTCAGTATATTCATAAAATATGTGGGTAAAATATTTTCCATTTATACCTGGATGTCCCGCTAATTGCCCTGGATAGAATACAGATGTTATCATTTGCAGATGACATCGTTCTTTTAGCACATATAGAAATTGAAATGCACCGAATAAAAGATGGCTATGAAAAATGTTGTAACAGCAAAACCTTGACCAGCAATACAAACAAAGCAAAGCCCATGATACTGATTACAGAGACAAGGTTAAAATCTACATTTGGCCCTCCAAGGCTGGGAGTGTCCTCATCTATGGTTATCTGGGAATACGACTAGAAGCCAGGCAAGCCTGATCAGAGCAAATATCTCAAAGTAATTGTACACTGGTTAATATGAAAGTGCTGTACTGCACTTCTCCAACAAACTCTGCAATACATTAATCAAGGCAGTCATTACTACATATAAAATGAAAGTAATATCAACTAATTTATATGGTGCAGTGACCTGAGGCTACAAAATGCCAACATGCTTGCAGATAACCGAGAACACATTATTTAGACTCAGTTTACTTATTGGCCCAGGGACACCAATTGCACGGTTAAGAACTGGACTTGGTATGCAAAAAAATGAAGATCATATTGCCCTGCAACCAGTTTCGTAAAGGGCTCACTTATGGACCAATTCTGACCTCTCAGTTTACTTGAACGCTCTCCAGGACTTTAATGGGACAGCAAAGTACACATCACTTCCATGGTTTAGGCATGCTGCCAAAATACTTATTGACAAAGGGTGCCATGACCTAGGGCGACATCCAGAGATTTAGACAGAAGCCAGTGGTCTGCTAATCAAGAGCCAATAATAGGCCTTTATGCAGAGGAGACACGCCAGGAAATGAAGTCAGCTGCTGCGGCTGCAATTTTTAGAAGTAAAACATTGAGTTTTTTAATGAACATTATCTCGATCACATTTTTCTGGGGTAAAAAGGTAATTGTACTTGAATTTTAGAATAAGTACCCTTCGTGTCCTTGTCTATACTAACACCTGGCACAAGGATCCTGCTGGCTGTGAAATGTGCCATTTTTCTGTGGGAGACGCTGAACAGCCATGCATTTTATGCTCCTTTGTGAAGAGTGGCTCTGTGTGAGGAGGCTCTACCGGTAGCCACTATCCATAAGTCACAACATTAGACACTACAAGAGGCCCTGCCACTTTCTATTTTAAATTTGTTTTTATTGCACAGAAAAGGAAATTTCAATTGACACAGCTTCTGGCCTACAACCCCTCCGGGCCGGCCGTATCACAAGTAGTACAATCAAATCTACACCTTACGGTACACAGCCTGGTGGCCGACAACACGGGGGTCCGGCGGCGTGAAGTGGATCTTGTATTCTCATTGTCCAGTAAAGATCTGAAGTGCAGGCAGCGTCCAATGTTCATGTGCATTATTGACTTTTCTCCCTCTGAAACAGCCCTGCAACTCCCCTTTTGAACTACCCACCCCCTACCCTTCCATTAACCTCATAAAAGTTCCCTGCTCTATTTCGTGTTGGCCCTGCCACTTTCAGACACAAAAGCCATCTTCTAACCTCTAGCTGCCTTCATATATGCAGCATGGAAGGTCACAGGTTTGATAAGACACATTCAAAAGGAAGACTGACTGAAGATACACATTGGTTCTGAATGCACTTTGATCATGGAGCTAAGGCACTAGTTGCACCTTTTAAACGGCATTTGGTGTTGCACAGCCACGACCATGTACTGTCATTATAAACGGTGTAATGTGAGGAGATTCTACCTGCGGTCACTGTTCACAAGTCATAACATCAGACACTGCACAGAGGCCCTTAAATTTTTTTACTTATCTGGCTCAAAAGATATCTTTCTATATGCAGATGCGAACATACATGCAGGATGGAAGGTTACAAGAGCAACATGTCACAACACACAGGGTGTACTGCTAGGAGTTCTGTGGAGTGCCTAAGCAGATGCAGCTCTGTTAAAATTCTGACATCTCTGAGGTAATTATCATGCAGCTAACCAGGTTTCAAATCTTGTGAGGCGATACTTGGTTATGTTATGTTAAATCGATTTGTGTGGCATAACTTATCACCCGTGAGGGTACCCAGGTGCTGAAGCAGGAACGTAGGCCAGCAGAGCTCCTAGTTGAACAGACAGATCTTCCATTTCTTACAGAAGGTGAGTAGTGGAGGAGCTGTCCTGGTGTGTTGGTAAAGTTCATTCCAGTTTTTGGTGGTGATGAAGAAGCAGCGCCCTCCTGACTTGATTCTGTGCACGTGGAGGACCTGTGCGAGGTTGAGAGGTAGAGTGTCGCTGGATGGATGCTAGAGTTGAAGTCAGTCATTGAGGTACAAAACTCAACTGGGCCCCACATCTTGCAAAAAAGAAAGGAGAATTTGTGCGGGCTAATGCCTCTATTTTTAATTTTGCTGCAGAATTGGGGCAAAAACCTACTTGTGCCATGCTGAAATTGTATAATGCTAAATCAGTGGCAACTGTTATGTAAGGGAGTGAAATCTGGGGGTATCTTGGTGGTGAGCATCTGCAGACCGCTGAAAACTGCTTTTTGAAGCGTCTCCTGTGCGTCCCGGCAGGCACTGCCAACCTTCCCATACATGAAGAGTTAGGGTTACAATATTTAAGTGATCTGTTTTTATTACGCCCCTTGGTCTGCTGGCTAAGAATGTGGTTGAACTAGGACATACCATTAACACATCTGATCGTGAGTGATTTTGTCTGTCTAGATAATGTAATGTGTACCCCCTGGCTTAAATACTTGAAATCTAACTTTGCTAGGGTCGTCTGGAGCTGTTTGAACATCCAAGTAAAGTTACAAAAGGGGATCCGGAGCTCATTAAACGGGCCTTCCTTCTGGATAGGAGGTTGCAGAGGGAGGAAGTTAAGCTCCAAAAACAGAGTGTGAGGAAATTTGCCATGCTGAAAACTTGTGAAACTATAGAACCGTATCTGGCTGGCTCATTAACCTCCCACAAAAAATATCTCCTTACAAGGTTCAGGCTCAACTTATTCCATCATCTGTTGATCAGACCAAAAACAGACATTTTTAACAAATGGGCAGCACCCTGTGGCTGCGACGGAAAGTCTCCACAGGATATGCTGCATTTTATATTTTTATGTAAGTTTTATAAATTCCCACGCAGCGTTATCTAGTATCACTTTTAAAAAAATTGAATTTTAGACAAATCAGACCGGCGCAAATGTATTTGCAACTTTTGTACAGCGACAGTATCCTCCAAGTCAAGGAATTTTTAAAATTGTCTGTTAGAATGAGAAACTGTTTGGACCAGTAATGTTACACTGTGTAATTTTGCTGTCTTGACTTAACTTTGTGTAAGAAAGGTGTTTTTATTTTCACTCTGGCACTTTATGTAAATGTAATTACATTTATCTGTGACATAAGATTTTATATTGTATGTGTACTTTTATGGTTTGCAATACAACCGAAATAAAGTTTGTTTGATGATGATGGTATACTGGTCCAATGTTGTGGAGGGCTTTGTAGGTGTGGGTCAACAGTTTGAATTGGCAAAGTTTCTGGATGAGTAGCCAGTGTACTTTAGTTGGGTAAGGAATGATGTGAGCGCTCCTGGGGACATCTAGGATTTGTCTAGTGGCTGTGGTATGGAGGCGATGTGTGAGCTGGTTGGAGATGCCGACATACACCCTGATCCCATAGTAGGCTACTGATTATGGGGGTCTGGTTGACTGTGAGTCTTCTGTGTGTGGGGAGCCATTTGAAAATATTGCGAAACATTCTGAGAATGAGGAAGCAGGATGCAGTCGCAGTATTAATTTATATATATTGATCGTAAGTTTGTTGTATATGAGGATGCCGGGGTTTCTAGCGTGATCTTTGGGGGTGGGGCCTAGTTTGGATGGCCACCAGGAGAAGTCTTATGGGGAGCACTTGTTTCTGAAGATCAGGATCATTGTTTTATCCAAGATGAGTTTAATGCAGTTCTTCCTCATCCATTTGGCCACATTGGTCATGAAGGAGGTGAAGTTAATCCTGGTGGTGTTGTTCGCGTCTGTGAGAGACATGATGAGCTCTGGCTCTTATGATGTGGCAAGGGTTGCCGTGTACACATTGAAAAGGGTTCGGGTTCAGCTTCCTGTCCCAAACTGTTCCTTCATGCATTGCACGCTTACAGGTTCCCATGCATTCAGCACACACACACAGTATCTGCACGCACTGTTCAATACTGAAGCTTTTCTATATGTAACCAGGGTGTGCTCCTTCCAAACACACACACACACAGCCAGCACACAAACGTATTATGTGCGTCCTGCACACTTCACACTTCATATTGTACTTCACGCAAGCACAGATACATCTAGCGTGTGCTTTATCCACACATCAACTGCACAACACTACATCTCTCATGTAATACATTCCTCCTCTTGGCATACATACGCCCATTATATGTACTAACCACACATGCACTGCACAGTTGCATGAACTGTACCCGTCCCAGGCACACATATAACTAACACAGTCACTAGCCCTGCACAGCATGCCACAACTTATTTCATGTAGGCCAAGGGTGAATTAAGCACACAGCAGCTGAACTTTTAAAAAGGTGAGTGACACAGGGTAAAAAGGTCCTGTTCACAAGTGCAGATAACTAAATGGTATTCTGCCACCGCCACGCTCATGCTGCTTAACTCCCGGTGAAGGCTGTAGCCTTCCACCACTATGAGGGCAGCTCTTTGGGTGCCCCTCCCAGTCCTACAATATTGCAATCCGTGAGACCGACCTATGTCACGGTACACACACGATCCATGTTCGCCTAGGACAACAAAAAGAAATCAGCATTAGTGATCCAGACAGTACAGTACAGTCAGGCACTCAGGGCAGAGGTACATGTCTTTACCATGCGTTCTGTCCCAATAGATAACTAATATAGACTGTTGGAGGGAGAACCAAGACCGCAGATGTGAGTTATAGTGTCCCCCTTCCTCTCCCCCCACCCCCTAAAAAAACATTATGGGGATTATTTGTATTGTTTGAAACTGAGAACCGTTAAGGAAATACATAAATGACCCATTTGAAGCTAAGGAGTTTCCCCCAGACGTTTCCTGGCCCACTGCCCTATTAAAGGGCTAAGCACACCCTCAGATTAACAAGAAGTTGACTAGGACCGACCCCTTGCCTTTGTGCCCTTACTGTGGTGTTCTACAGATAGGAGACTTTCAGCTTCTCCCCCACCATCCTGCTCACACCTTGTAACAAAACTATTGGCTGGATCAGTCTGAGTGCAGTCAGCAAAAGCCCAGGACTGTCTAGTACCCATCTCAGAGCAGACAGTTGGAATACAAAACTACTATCTTCTTCTTTAAAATAATGATGGGCCAATGTGCCACAATTTCTATGCTAGAAGTTGGGGTCCCACATTAGGGGTAACTGAAAAACTCTTTTGTGCTCTAGGGTTGGGATGTCCATCCCAACTCCTTTTGCCACGTTCAGGGCCAGAACCGGGGGAAAGTTCCACAGTCTACCAGGAGAAGCAGCATTGAGCCTGACTTAAAGGAAGGAGCACAACTACTTTTGCCTTGGGTGTGGTGGGGGCACATTGGTTGTGCCCTTGAATTAGAAAGAAGCTGCATAGAAGAGAACAGTAAAGTAGTTGATGAACTGCATTGACCGCTGTGAACTGGGGTCGACTTGCATCAGTCACCACTGAGCTCCTGGTGACCAAAGTGTCACTGCAGCATGTGCTGTCTCGTGGAAATCCCTGAAGTGCCTGATGGACAATTCTGCCGCTGAGAATTCTATTTCAGGACAGGAGGCTCCGATTATGCTTAGTCTCATTTCTTTACTGACACATAGCAGCCAATCACATTACAGTAAAGAAAAAACAGAACTACGTCACCCATGAACCCAGGGCAACCATAGAGTACACCAATAGTATATAAACAGTCTCAGAGGTAACCACTTCCTCTTTCTTTGCTGCTCCGCAGCCAGTTAAGTGCAAACTTGTTATTCTATTGCTCTTTAACTTATATTGTGTGTTTAATTTCATACCGCTTTGTGCGCGCTGTGTGCTGCTGCTTTGGCGCTTATCTCGCGCTCTTGCTGCCGTTTTGGTCGTTCGAATATAACTCGGCCGGCGCGTCGGTGGGAGCGTGTGTCACCTCCCTGGGTCGGGCACTTGCTGCCGTTTGTCCCGTTTTTGGTGGAGGGAGTTGGGGACTGTCCTGCCTCGCGCACGTTCAGCGCGAGCAGGCTCCTTGGCTGTCGGGCGAGCCGAGTGTCTGCGCATGCGCGACCTTTGTCCCGAAGGGCTTTTCCTCACGCAGCTGTGTTTTCTGTCAACACAGCGCCGGCTCTTGAACGCGTCTGTTGACGTACACGCCCACTGCCTGTCAGCTAGTCCCGTTTAGACACCGGAGCTTGAAACAAGGTCCCGGTTGATAATTCGCATAGGCTTTGCCTAGAGTGGTTATTTTTTGGTCGGCAAGCCTCCCTCCACGCTCTATATCTTGTATTCTACGCAGTTTTTTCTGCTTTAACTTGCTGACTGAGGTTTTTCACTCCCTCGGACTGTGTCACTGACATACCAGATTCCTTGTCACCTGGTGGGCTAATTTCACACACTTCCAGTGTATCATGAGTGGCTCCTATTATTTTGAGGAGGAAGGTGACTATGAGGAGGAGGGGTCTGACTTTTTTGAGCAGGACCTGGTTGAGGCACTGGACAAAGGGGTACAACTCTCTATGAATAGGGCAATGGCTCGCGCCATTATACCCCTGAAGCGCCATTTGACGCAATATGCGCAACAGCAAGGTTGGCTTCCTTCCAAGAAGTCCTCATCTCCTGGTAATCCCCATTCTTCGGACTTTCGGAAGTTGGCTCGGTCATTGTCCTCTAAGTCCAAGGCTGTCCCTGTACTGGTGGAGAGCGACGACCATGATGCTTCCTCCTCCTCGTCGGAGGTTTTGCCTCCTCCCCCCAAAAAACGTAAATGTAAGGAACATTTTGTGGACGCCTCCTCTCGGCCTCCTGTTTTAACTTTTGAGCCTGAGGATATTGTGCACCCGAATTCTTCCGCCTGGCTTCCCTCCCCGGCTGTGGCTGAGTATGTTCAGCAGTATATCAGGCATCCTTTTGATAAGGATGTGCGGGCGCGTCTTCGCTCAGAGTGTCCGCGGCCAGATTTGGCGGATAACCTGGCGGACACGCCGGAGGTCGACCCTACCATACTAACGTACATGACAAAATTTTCAAAAGACCCCAAAAAAGGTCTGGACCGTTCCTGGCGGGCTTGTCAGGATAAAGTTTTGGACCTCCTAGGTCCTCTCACTAAAATGTTGGATCTGGGCTTCCGTGCCAAGGAAGCGTCTTCCACTGTTGATCCTGACGAGCTCATTCAGTGGGCACAGCGGGCCGTCTGCTTTGTAGGGAACGCAAACTGTGCCCTCTCAAGTGAACGTCGGCGTTCTATTCTGCTGAAACTGGACCCGAAATTGTCTGAACTTTCTTCTTCGGAGGCAGGGGCTGCTGCTCAAGGTCTTCTTTTTGGTCAACCCTTCTTGAAGGAGCTCACCCATTTTGTCAGTACTTTTAGTAGTATTGATAAGGCACAGGCCACCTTAAAACGGGCCATGCGTCCGGTTTTCAGCAAGGCCGGACGAAACAGGGGACGCTCGTCCGGCCGTGGTCAATACCAACCCAATCAACGTGGGTACCAGTCCCATAAGGGAGGCCAGCAGGATTCCAGTTATGCCCAGCGGTCTAACTTCTACCCTTCCAGGAAAGGACGTGGGCAGTTCAAGAAAGGAGGTTCAGGTGGCTACTCCGGCGGACATCAAGATTCCGCCACTTCAGGTGAGGCTTCTTCCTGCATGCAGTGTTGTTCTGGGGGGCAGGATTCGCCATTTTCTAGCCAATTGGCGCGCAATCTCAGGCGATGCTTGGGTGCTGGAAACGGTTCAGGGATTCAAAATCGAATTCTATCATCCCATTCACCAATCTCGTCCTCCCTTCCCTCTTCACTTCTCAAAGGAAAGTCAGGAGTTCATCACAGAGGAACTCAAGTCTCTGGTATTGAAGGGGGCCATTGTGCCGACAGTCCGCCATCCGCAGGGGTTTGCCAGTTCGATTTTTCTGGTGGACAAGAAGGGAGGAGGTTCACGGTTGGTCCTCAATCTGAAGGATTTCAATGCGGGGGTGGTTTACAGACACTTCAAGATGGAGGGAATCCATCTGTCGCGAGATCTCTTGAGAGAACGGGATTGGATGGTTCGTCTGGACCTCAAAGATGCTTACCTTTCGGTCCCAATCTTCCGTCCCCATCGCCGTTTTCTGCAGTTTCAGTGGCAGGGGACTTGGTATCAGTATCAAGTCCTCCCCTTCGGCCTTTCGTCGGCGCCGTGGTGCTTCACGAAACTGTTGCGTCCTGTAGTGGAATCGCTCCGCAGTCGTGGGGTTCGTTTGATCATTTATTTGGACGACATCCTCCTTCTAGCGGATTGTCCGGTCAAACTAATGACTCATCTGGACTGGACCATAGACCTTCTCCAGTCTCTCGGGTTTCTGGTGAATGTTCCCAAATCTGTTCTTCATCCTTCTCAGGTCATCGATTTCTTGGGGTTCAGAGTCAACTCCATCACTTGTCAGCTTCTGCTGCCCCAGCAGAAGATTCGCTATATCAAGAAGGAATTGAATTCCATTATCTCGAGTCCGACTGTGTCATTGAGGTTGTTAGCACGAGTAGTCGGGCTTTTGGCGTCTTCCCTGCAAGCAATATTTCCAGCCCCGCTACATTATCGGGCCCTTCAACGTCTGAAGATTCAGCATCTTCAGCGAGGCCTTCGGTATTCCGATTTGATTCCTCTCTCGGAGGAGGCCAGATTGGAGATGCAATGGTGGTTGGATCACATGGAGGCCTGGAACGGCAGGGCCCTCTTCGGCTCCTCTCCGGAGATTGTGATCGAATCGGATGCCAGTCGTTGGGGCTGGGGAGCTCGTTGCGGTCCAATCTCGACGGGGGGACGATGGTCTCCGCGGGAACTTTCACTCCACATCAACTGTTGCAATCAAATGCCTGTCGCCTCTTCAGTCCCACTGCTGCATCCTTCTCCGGATGGACAATGTCTCCGCAGTGCGTTACATCAACAAGCTGGGGGGAACTCGGTCGCGGTTGTTGGCAGAGATTGCCAAGGAGTTCTGGCATTATTTTTTTTTTTTTTAAATTTTTGAAAACCTTTATTGTGCACAAGAAGTAATAACATATACGGGCCTACAACCATCCGGCCGGCCACGAACAATCAGTTAGCACGATAGCATACGTTATGGCGACACAGCACTGTATCAGAATCGTAAGCATTTACAGGAGAAAGACTGAGGACTACACAGCACCGTGCCACAGGATAATTGTAGGTTAAATTTTAAATTTTCATTATGCAACTATGAAGATCAGGTCGTAGTATTCCGTACTAAGAAAGAAGATATAAGCAAAGTCCATTCAGGCGGGACTTGATTTTAGCGTCTGTGTCAAACAAGTCCCAATGCGGTAATCAAGTCCCCGCCAGGCAGGATGGCCACACAATAGTTATGCCACGTCGTAGCGCCCATGACCCAGTCTCATTTCCACTGCCACCCTACACCCAGCACTCCCAACATGGAAAGGTAAGTGAAAATCATAGAAAGAACAAAACAGGTCCCATAGAAACTAAAAAAAAGGAACAATAACCCCCCACCCTGCACACATGCAGAGGCTATGTACTACCCCCCCCCCTAGCAGCGTGCCTGTCGCCCCATAAACCCGAAATTTAGGAAGAAGAAAGTCGGAAGAAAGGAGAAAGAACAGCGAGAAGTGTAGAGGAAGAAAGGAAGGAAACAAGAAGAAGAAGAAAAAGAAAAGGAAAAACATCACTCTTGGATTCAGGGAGGGAGAAAAGGACAAGCTAATCAACCACTCCCCGAAAAGGAAAAGGCGGGGGGAGGAGCCCTCTGAGCCTCAGAACTCCCGGGATCCCAGCCATCCACTACGTGCCCACACCGGAGCCTCCGACTCCAAAAGCGACTGAGCTGCACTAATTTGCGACAATAGAAGCAATGGAGGAAAACAATACACAATGTGTGTATACAACATGTACAGGAGCAGTTTCAGTCCCTGGGCAGCCCACACGAATAAACACTGTGTAAGTACTCACCCCAAGCACGACCCGATAGGGGGGCACACGTAAAAGCTAATCAGCAATAATCACCCTCCGGACCCCGGTCCCAGACAGAACCCCCCTCCCATCGTAAAAAGCACAGTTGTACAGGATAGACATAGGTCCCAACTGGGAAGGAGGCTACAAGCGCAAATCAAGCACCAAATCTAAACGAGAAACAGTCCAGGTCTCCGCCAGCCGATCTAACTAGCCGAAATGAGGGGCCACTTCAACCCTGGCCCGATCGATGAAACTTCTCCAGGCGTGGCCATTCCATCGGAGCAAGTACAAGAAAGAAACTCAGCCCTGTCCCGAACGGCAAAATCCGGCCCGGGCTGGCCATTGCCGCGAGCTTTCACTGGGAAGAACAAAGGGACAAAATGGCCTCTCCAGGCAAGTATGGTACTCCGGAGACGGAGAGGAGCGTCCCCGAACACCACCAGTGCCAGCAATAAATCTGTAAAACACCCCCTCCGTCACCGGACAGCACAGGTTCAGCAGCTGCAGAGACACGGCTTCAGAAATCAAGTCTCCAGGGAGGGTCAGGCTCTGGAAGGTCGATAGATATGGAGACTGAGTCACGGTTCCCAGAGTGGGGGGCAACATTGTATCCAGAGCCTCTCCAAGGGGAAGATCGCCCACACTGTAGCCAGGGGCACTGCTCACCCTTTCCCTCTCAGAGCGCGACTGTGTAACCTTTCCGGACAGTACTGAGAGCGGCGGGGGGACAGCCTGCCCCGGTCGGGAGGCACAGGATAATGCTCCCTCGATCCTCTCCGTCAGCTCCTGGACGGTCCGCCGCCATGTTGTCCCCAAGTCTGTGATGGCGCGCAGAATGTCCCCATAAGTCAGGGAGTCCTGGGGTAGTAAGCCATCCGCTGCGGGCGGCGATGTCCCGGGGTCCTCCTCTAGTCCGGGATCAGGCAGGGCAGTGTGCAGCAGGGGTGGCGGAGCAATCTGACCCCCGTCCCGTGAGGCAAGCGCCATTGCCGCCACTCCGGACTCCGCGGTGGTGAAGGGGGAGGCGAACAAACCCCCCTGGAAGCCGGCGTTAAAGCACGGTGGAAGTGCAGCCCACAGTTAGGAGATCGTATAATACGAGAGTCTCTCAGCCTCTCCCACCAAAGCAAAGGATCCACCGCCGTAATGCACCCCCGGACGGGGAAGGTCCAGACAAAGCGCAGCAGAGCGGGGGGAAGCGCCGCGTTGGAGGCAGCACTTACATGTAGACGTACCTCGGCCAGGGCGAGTAAATCAGTGTCGAAAAGGAGCCAAGCAGTCCATCGCCGAGGTCGTCCCACTCCTGTAGGCAGCGGCACCACCCCCGCTCGTCCAACCAGCTCGGTCACGTAATGGCCGGCGGTAGCGATCAGTATAGCTGCCCGGGCAGCTCCGGAGATCGAGGAAAGTAGTGAGTCCTGCACCGATTCAGGCGGCGGAGACCTCGACGGGAAGCCAGCCGTTTCTGCACGTTTGTCTCATCATTTTGGCACGGTGTGAGCCAGGATTAAAGGCAGGATTTCGTGGCAAAGGTTGGTGGCTTACGGAGCCGGGAGCTCAGACGTCCGTCCCGATCGCCATCTTGGCTCCTCCGAGTTCTGGCATTATTGCCTTCAGCACAAGATCACTGTTATTGCAGAGTACCTTCCCGGGTCTCGCAATCTTGTGGTGGACTGGAACTCCAGATGTCTGAGGGACTTCAGCGACTGGAGACTCCACCCCAGGGTGTTTCGCCAACTGCTTCGCAGCTGGGGGCCGTGTCTGATCGACCTCTTTGCGTCCCGGCTCAACACCCAACTTCCCCAGTTTTTCAGTTGGCGACCGGACCCGGAAGCTCTGGCCACCGATGCTTTCCTCCAGACGTGGCCGGCGTCCCTCTGTTATGCGTTTCCCCCATTCATGATGCTCCCGAGGGTTCTGGCCTATGTGACGCGCTTTCAGGCGGAATTGATTCTGATTGCCCCTCTCTGGAGGGCTCAGCCATGGTTCCCTGTTCTTCTGGAGATGGCATGCGACCTGCCCTTTCTTCTTCCTCAGAGGGCGAATCTCCTTCTAGATCCATTGCAGAATCCGCATCCCCTGGTTCAGTCCGGTTCCCTCCTTCTCCTGGCGTGGCGATTTCGGGGAACGTTGGACGGTGCCAGGCCTTTCTGAGGACGCTGCCAGATTCCTCAGCAACGCCTGGGCCCCTAACACTCACAAGCGTTACAGAAGTTCCTGGAAACGTTGGAGTGATTGGTGTACTCAACGGCAAGTTGATCCCACATCGGCTGATATCTCTTTGATATGCAATTTTTTGTCCTCTCTGTCCACCTCTTCGGGTTTGGCTTATTGCACAGTCAACAATTTCCGTTCCGCCATTTCGGTGGGTCATCTTCCTGTAGATGGCAAGCCAGTTGGGGAACATCCTCTCGTAGCCAAGATTCTGAAAGGTATTCGTATGGCTACTCCTCCTAGGCCTAAATATGTTTCCCTATGGGACGTTTCTGTGGTCTTACGTTTTCTGGAAGCTTGGCCGGTTAATTCCTTATTGACTCGTAAGCAACTTTCGGCCAAGCTCACTATGTTACTGTGTTTGCTTTCCTGCAAACGCATTTCAGACGTCCGCGCTCTAGATCTCGCGGGTCGTAGTTTCACGCCTGAGGGTGTTTCCTTTCGCCTTTCCCGGCGCACTAAAACTAACACGGAGATCATTTCTTACCCTTCTTTTCCGGCTCGACCTAACCTTGGTGTGGTTCAATGCCTTAAAGATTATGAGGTGAGTACTTCTCTTCATCGATATGATATGCAGGGTCAATTGTTGATTGCCTTGCAAAAACCCTTTCGCCCCGTTGCTCCAGCCACTTTGGCCCGTTGGGTGAGATGGCTTATGGGGGAAGCGGGCATTGATGTTTCTGTTTTTGGTGCTCACTCGGCTCGGGGAGCCATGGCCTCTAAGGCTTTTTCATTGGGGGTCACTTTATGTGACATTATGAAAGCTGCTGACTGGTCCTCAGATTCTGTGTTTAAGACATTTTATTTCAAGCCTGTTCCTACTGTTGCTTCTGTTGTGGTGGATGAGCTTTGAACAAGCATAATCGGAGCCTCCTGTCCTGAAATAGAATTCAAAATTTGCTAACATTCGTGACAAGAATTTTCAATTCTATTAAGGACAAGGAGGCGAGGATTATCCCACCCGTTGTATATGCATGTATCTATTATATTGTTACTATGCAATGCTTCATGGATCTTTCCTAATGAAATGTGATGAATGCTTTGGTTTTTTTCTCTACCCACCCTTTATTTGCTCATGATTACACGGGATGTGTATTACGGCTTTGTGTCTCTTTTCAGGCTCTGATCCCAAGTGAGGTTCCTCCGGCTCCGCCCTTGTGGAAGTTCTGCTGCGAGTTTCTTCTCCTCGTTGGCCTGCTTCTGTTCCTGTGGCTTTTGGAAGTTCCTCCGCCTCCTCGTTCGGATTTTGGTCCTTTCGGATGATGTTCTCCTTGGATTTCTGATGTTTAACTGGTTCTTCCTACTGGATTTTGGACAAAGAAAGAGGAAGTGGTTACCTCTGAGACTGTTTATATACTATTGGTGTACTCTATGGTTGCCCTGGGTTCATGGGTGACGTAGTTCTGTTTTTTCTTTAGTGTAATGTGATTGGCTGCTATGTGTCAGTAAAGAAATGAGACTAAGCATAATCCTCGCCTCCTTGTCCTTAATAGAATTGAAAATTCTTGTCACGAATGTTAGCAAATTTTGAATTACCAATCATCAGTGCACGACATTGAAAGGCTTACAGCCAGCAGATGCACTGGACTGGACTGGACTGTGCATGCATGAGTCATGACCCCCCACCTCGTCGATGGACAAGGACATCAAAGGAATCAGTTCTACATCTTGGGTGGACTCCAAACTTTCTTTGGATAGGTGATTACTGTTTGGGCCACAAAAGGAATCCCAGAAGCTCAATTCACTGGTCCTCACTGCTTAACTTGTCAGCCTCCATCTTTCTGTGACTCTACCTTGCAATCTCGGCTCTCTTTCCACCTTCCCTCGCTCTGTCTCCTCATCCCTTTTTGTACCTCTCCATTCTCGCTACTTCTCTTTCTCTCAAACTCTCTAGCTCATTCTAAAACAATACCTACCTCTCTATCTCTTTCTGGACTTTCCTCGATCCGTTTCTTTCCTTCTAGCGACATTTCCTTTTCGCTTTACCCTAGGGGAAATATTTACGAGAGGCTTGCATCACGCAAAGTAGTACATGCGTGACGCAAACCTCCAAGTCAGATTTACAAAGCAACGCAAAGCCACTTTGCGTGGCTTCATAAATCTCGAGTAACAGAACAGCTCAAATGGCTGCATTGCGTTGCTCTGCCCTGGGAAGGCATTCAATGGGCGTTGCACGGGTGTTCCAACGCAACTCCCATGGATTTTAATGCATTCTCAGATTTACAAGAACTTGTAAACCTGGATGCACCAAACTTTTACGCCTTCCTAGGGGTGGCGTAACAAGGAGAAACACCTCTATTTCCCCTCGTTTCTTTATCTTTCCATGTGTGCTTCATTATGCAGCACACATAGAAAGAGGAATATACCTCCCAGGATTGTTCTTGTGCAGGAAGGTGCCCCTGTGCAAGGGTGCCCATGTTGACGCTAAACTGCCAGAAGGGCACCAGTGCAAGGGAAAGGCCAGGAATGTGTCTTATTACCTAACATATTGTGCATTCCTGAACATTCCTGGTGGCTGCGCAGAACCTGTTTTTTTTAATATATGTCTCTCCCCAATCTATATCTTCTCCATTTTAATCCCCTCCTGCTTTATGTCATTTTCATTACCTCACTGTCCTTCTCCTGTCCCATCCTATTTCTCCGACTAAGCAAAACTAGGTTACTGTCTACTGCACGTACAGCAAGAGAAGCTGGACAAGATGGGGAAGAGAACTACAGAGAAAATACTCAGCTGTGAATGGGGAAAAATCCTTGGGTCAGTGCTTTGACAATCAGTGTTCCATCAAGAATGCCAGTTGTGAAGGGGGATTTATTTGTGATTGGGAATGTCTAACCCCAGCTACAACTTCAACTACTATTTGCCTATCATTCCTAGATATTTTGCAGTAGTTCACTAAATATTTAGCAATTCACCCTGACTGTCTCTTTCCAGCAATGGGAGGAACAGACTGTCTATACACTTAATTCAACATAAAATAGTGTTGCAAGGCAAAAATTACTAAACCCAGGCGCCACGCCCAAACAGAAATGGCTTCATCGGTTATTGCTCCTAGTTGGCCAGCAGATGTGTGCATACATTCAAGAAAGTTTAGCAGCAGATTCAATATTGTTTGTACTGTGCAGGGTTGAACTCACCGAGCATGGGTAATAAAGGCACAGATGTTTCAAGCAGATAGGCTTTCCAGGTGAATGAATGCAAAGCTCCTGCAGGTTCTGAGTTCCTAGGTTAATTTCATAGGACCGACTCTAAAACTGTTAGGATCATAAAGGCCAGTTTAAACTACACATATAATGAAACTCGCTGGCTTATACACAAACCAGGTTTCATAGACTGAAGATTTTTAAAATATTATCCTCAAATTACCTTCTGGTGTAAACATTTTACTGTAGACCTCAGAGCAAAGCCAAAGCATGGACCGTCCACCGGAGAACTAGAGTGTGACAATGGCACCAAGAGCCTAGTGTTTGAGGCAGAAGTAGGGAAGCTGCGTAAAAAGTGGAAAGGGCAGGTATTTTCAACCACGTGCTCAGGGTTTGCGCGAGATATGGGTTAGGCATGGAATACCATTCACGTTAGTGGAGCAGAGAGTACATCAACAGGGAAGGTACATCCTGGTCAGGGGCACCCTGGATGGCCAACCGATAGTACTGGGCTCCATATATGCACCAAACTCAGAACAGGATAAGTTCTTGTGTAAATTGTCAGCGGCACTGGTGGGCTGGGAGGGTTATCCGTGGATTATTGGTGGGGATTGCAATGCTGTGATGGATGTATTACTGGATAGGTCACCCCCTCCTCTGCATGGGACGAAAGTCTGTAAGCAAACGAAAGCATTATGTGACTGGGCGGAGGGATGGGGGCTGTGCGATGTCTGGAGAATGAGGCACTTGACACACAGGGAGTACTCTTTTTACTCGCCAGTACGCATGCTACATACATGAATTGACAGGATGTACTGCTCCAATAATATTGCAATGCAGGTGCTGACCACCATTTAGCGAAGTCCTTCTCCAATCAAAGTCCATTGGAGGTGGCGATTGGATGGGGCAGGGTGCTCACCCCAGTGCCAACATGGCGGATGTGGCCACGATTGCTGGAGGACTCAGTGTTCCGCACTACCATTTCGGACACTATCCAGCAGTATTTTGCAGACAACAGCAACACAGCGTCTACCAGGCTGATCGAATGGGATGCTTTTAAAACAGTAATTCAGGGGAAGGCCATTGGAATGACGGTAGGGGCAAGACACGAAATACATAGGTCTTTGATTGACGTTGAGGAGAAGTTGACTAAATTGGAACAGGAAGCTGTACTGAACAAGGAACAGCGAGCCCCCTTGCAGGAAGCTAGAATCAGACATGCCGAACTTTTGGAGTCCCTCCGAGTCATAGACCACCAAAGATACACTCAAATGACCCACACGGACGCTGACAAGGTGGGGACATTACTGGCAAAGCTACTGCGAGATGACCCCCCTACTGTGATGATTAATGAGATTACTACCGCCACGGGGGTGTAGCGACCACCCAGGGAGAAATTAACGAGGCCTTCAGGCAATGTTACGCTAGACGTTATATCGCGCCAGAAGAGGGAGTTGATACGGATATAGGTGAGTTTTTATCCGCAGTTCAATGCCCCCAACTTACAGCGGATGCTCGGAAAGAAATGCTGGGACCGGTTACTCAATCGGAAATTAGGGTTGCCATTACTGGCCTCCCCCGTAATAAGACCCCTGGGTTAGACGGCTTACCAGCCGAATGTTATTCCTCCTTTGTGGCTATCCTGGTACCTCAATTGGAAGTCCTATATAGGGAGGCCCTGAAGGAGGGAGCTTTGCCCCTCACTACAGCTCAGGCGCTGGTGGTATCCCTCCCAAAGTCGGGTAGGGACCCCACAGACATGGCTAGTTAACGGCCTCTTTCGCTACTGACGACGGAGTACAAAATACTCAGCAAAGTTCTGGCCAACAGACTCCTACCAACGCTACACAAGCTGATCCATATAGACCAGACGGGCTTTCTGCCAGCGCGTAGCACGTCCCTGAACACTTGAAAGCTGCATCACCTGCTTGCAGAGGCCCCAAAACGATCAGACTTTGCGGGTTGTATCTCGTTAGATATGCGCCAAGCGTTCAACATGATTAACTGCGAATATATATTCAGGGCCCTAGTATGATTTGGTCTGCCGGAGGAGTACATTGCTTGGATCAGACTTCTATATCATGCTCCCACGGCTAGAGCAAGGACAGGAGGGCATATCTCAGCAGAGTACGAGATCGATAGGGGCACGAGACAGGGTTGCCGGCTCTCAACGCTTATTTTTATATTAGCTCTTGAGCCCTTGGCAGTAAAGATCAGGGCAGATCTGCTTGATATGGGGATAACTGTGAGCGCTACCAGGCATCTGTTCTCGGCATACGCTGATGATATCATACTGTACCTACGCAACCTCCGCTCCCCCACGGACGCTATGGATGTGCTATTTGCCCTCCTTTGAAAGGCTGTCAGGTCTCGCTAGTAACCCTGCGAAATAGACGGTCTTCATCTTTAAAGAGCAGGGGTCCATACCGGATTTTAGATTTGGAACGCTGAGATTTAAGATCGCTTCCCATGTATATAGAACCCAGGCGGATATGCTGGAGGGCAACCTGAATAGAGCTTTGAGGGCCATAAGGTCCATTGTTAACTTCTGGATATCCCTGCCGTTGTCGGTGGCAGGCAGGGCAAAATGGTGGTCCTTCCGCGACTGCTCTATTATTTTACGAGATACCGCTTATGGTTCCAAATACTACCTTTAAATTTATGAATACCTTGCTAGTTGAACTTCTCTGGGGGTCGGGCAGGCGGAGGATCAGCCTGAAGAAGTTACAACGCGGCACATCTGGAGGGGGACTGGGGGTGCCTGATCTTAGGGCATACTTTTACGCCTGTCAATTACAGTGGCTGTCCTACTGGACAACAGGGCACAACTTGCAGGAGATAGGGATGACAGAGCGAGATATAAGCACAGGGGCATTACATACCCTTTTGTTGCCGCATAGTAAAATACCGCGGGACCTTCCCCCCCTACTACATACGGCGATGAGATGCTGGAGGGCGGCGCTGAAGTATGCGGGGACACCCTCAGCCTATGCCGGCAATATACCCTTGCTTGGCATCCCCCTACAATGTGGACGCAGAACGACACGCAGGCTTACCCCCTGGGCGGATGTGGCAGTCACTACAGTTGCAGTACTCTTTGGCGAGGGGCTGCTACTGGACCATGGTAATTTTGTCCGAGGAAAGGGAGCACCAGATCGTTTGTATCTCTTGCACGCCGCCTTATTACAATATATACAGAAGTATTGGGCACCGCAGAGACAGGAACCCCCCCCCCACTAATGACCTAGTCAAAACTCTATACTATATGGGTAGGGGACGTCACCTTATTAGGTGGTTATTTGTAGGCCTCCGCTCGCACACGCAAGCTGACCTGACACCGCTCCACGCCGCCTGGGAAGGGGACATGGACAGGGCACTAACGGATAAGGAGTGGGAGAGGGTGCTGGAGCAATCTAAAAAGGTATAGCGGAATGCGCCCTTTAAATATATCCAAACTATGATCCTACACAGGGCGTACCTTACACCATGTAAACTTGACAGGATGTACCCGACAACGCGTCACCACTGCCCCAGATGCCAGTTAGAAGGAGCGGATTTAGCACATACGGTATGGTCCTGTCCGCGGATCGTTAGATTTTGTGCCCTGATCAGTGGACACACAGCGGACATCACAAAAAGGGAGGTGGCTGACGAAATGGGGTATTGTCTCCTTGGACTGCGGAAGGGAGCTTCTAAACACAAAGTGCAATATAGATTTGAAAATCTGGCGCTTCTATTAGCAGTGCGAGCGATTAACATGCGGTGGAAGTCAAAGACGCCACCCACGATACATGCATGGCACAGTGAACTGTTGAGGTGGGGTGTAGCAGAGAATGCTGCATTGCGGCAGGAAGAGGCCAGAGGACTGAGCAAGACCCCAATTGCAATGGATTGGGACGTCATGTTGGAGACATACATATCTTTGGACATACCCTTAGACACCAATGTTAGCCATTCCTAGGGTAATGAATAAACCTATGAGTGAGAGTTACATGGTCCTGGGTGTCTGCAGAAGTGGGACGGATGTACGGACAATGATCGAGCCAGTGCCGGCGGCTGAACCTGGAGAAACTCTATATGTATGTAAGCAGAATCAGTTGGTGGGGGGTGGGCGACACACAGTTACAGTGTTTTTTTTTTTACAAGTACGATATGTTCTATTAAGCCAGCAATATAAAGGCACGCAAAGCTAGGTTACGTTAGAGCAGGCTGACATAGCATAATAACATTCTCCCCGGTTAGGACAGGGTTACACCATAGTGCAACTGCAGATGATGCCACAGTCGATAATATACGACAATGGATCTTTGAAATATGAACGAGAAGCACTGCGATAGTATGTTGTAGATAATGTAATAAGGTATATAAAACACACATTTGCTTTGTATTTTATAAGCCTGTATGCTGTGAAGAAAAATTAAAATCAATAAAACTGTTTAAAAAAAAGAGCCTAGTGTTTGTTCAGGGGATGTATATGCATGGGTCTGAGCATCATATTGGTCTTCAAATGTTCATGATTTATAGTCACCGCTCATTACCCATATATTCTCATTGTCTCTCCATAAATACAATCCAGAATATTTGCTCCTTCCTTAGCATACTCCTTGTATAAAACCTTCATAGTTCTCAACTATCCAAGGTGCCTTGGGCCCAGATTAGAAACCAAGCTCTTGCAGATTGCTTGTCTGGTCAGTAATAAGCGATAAAATAGATAATGATCTTCACATTGAGACATGCGCTTGTTTGCATCTGAGAGTCGAAGTAATACCTAACTGGGTTTTACGTGCTTGCAGATAAAAGAGATACATTTACTCACGTCACTCTAGACATTCAGTGGACCTGGGCACTTTACATACATGTTATCCGCATCCAATATGTCACATTTTTGGGGAAAGAGCTCTTGTACCTCATCTGAACGTGGAGAGTGCTTAGGTGTCCAGTAGACCTTGTGGAAAAGGTAAAAGTATTTACCCAAGTGCGGCCAACGCAACAACGGAGTACAGCATGCCTATAGATACTTGTCAATTAATGTAAACACAATGCTGGACAGTATGTCATCATGTCCATTGTTTGATGGTTGCATTCTGAGCTCTTGCCTCCCATCCTACCTCCCGAAGAAGCCTGGGACTGCTCTCACTCACTACCGAGAGTCAAGTACAGAAGGGGTTGACTTGACCCAGTTTCAAGATCATAGTAGGATAGACCCCAAGATAGCAGTAGCAAACAACCGCAACTATTGTGAGACTCAGGAGCCCTTGTCTGCCCCTTGCCCCGCCCCCACATAGGGTGCGATACGTGGCACCAACATTTTTCCATCCAAATAGGGGTTATTTATTATTTTTCTTGATTAGAACTGAATGTTTTAACTTTAGATTTTATTTTCACATTTGGTTAAAATTGTAACTTTGCACTATATTTTCTTTGATGAAGATGGAGTTAAAATAGTGGTTACATACAGCTTCATCAACTTCAATATCACTACAGTATGGGCTGTGTTGTGTGGTTATTTTGACTATTTATTTCTGTTAGGACATTGACAGAGAAAGCAGAGGGAAAAATGAACTTGCTAGAGAGGCACAAAGTGTACCCTGGCAGAAAAAAAAAGATAGGATATGGAAACAAGATGAGATCGCTTTGGTATTTTACTATTCTGGCATGTGTCAGTGTCATTGGCAGGCTCCAAAGAAAAACTTTGGGACCCGGCACTTATCTTCCCCTTCAAGTTAAGCACTAGGCACAAACTAAAAGTGGCTAAATATGTCAAAGCACTTCAAAGCCTAGAAATTGGGTTACATGGACCAAATTCTACTTTATTTCTGGTACAGAACCAACTCAATTGTCAATTCAAAGTTTTATGTATAATGTTCACTCTTTTAGTTCTGTTTCTATTTGTATTGACTGCAAATGCCTGTGTTATCAACACCAAGACCTTCCACCATCTAGGGAATTAAGTTGGCCTGCTGTCGATTATATAAATCCCACTGCATTTGAAATTTCCGCTAAAATCTTCCCAAACTGTTTAACGGCTATGCATGAGACAGTATTGTTATGTGGTGTAAAACTTAAAATTTCCCTCCAATGTAAAGACTAAAGCCGGTTGAATGCAATTATTTTCCATGCACAAAAACGAATAAATCGACCTTCCATGAATAAGGCTCTTTTCAATAAAATCCAGTTCAGTGCACTTGGGATTTGGAAAGGCCCACGAAATATTGCTGAGGTTATCAGTGGAGAAAAAAACCCCTCAAACATAAGATATATCATGGTCTTTTCTAGAAGAAAAAAAACATTAAATAGCGCATATAACAGAAAGGTTGCAGGAGCATTAACTGGAAAATGTAAGACAAATTAAAACCTAAAGGGGTGATGCAGAATACATCTCTCAATACAGCTTTGCAAACCAATTCAGTCATTAGTATTATTTTTAGCTCTACTTCAGCACTGAGAAAAATTCGCTTCATTCTGCCTGCTCCAAGTGGTGCTGCAAATGGAGTGGATTGCAGCCTGGACTACGCCAGCCCTTGATGTCTAAGCGGCATTAAAACAATGCAGAATAAATTGAAGGTGGCACAAAATACGGTAGTCCTGTTGCCTTTAGGACTCCTAAATTACCCTCAAGTAACAGAAAAGAAAAAGATGAAGCACTGGCATTAGGTTGACAACAGCAATAAATATATAAACCTCAACTTGCTATACCGTTGTTACCTGGGTCCTGCTCCAGCTAGCCAGGTGAAGGCCAAGGTGCACTGGTTCCAAGTTACCGGAAGTAGTATTTTCTCTATGTACTAAACTTGTAGAATGCCATCCCCACAGACCTGCAATTTAACCTTCCACCCTTCGGTACAAAAACTACATTAAGACGTAATATGCGTGATCTATTCCACTCAAAATACCAGAGAAATTCCACAAAATACAGAAGATGTGTATAAAGTTTTTTGCCAGTAATTTACGTGAATTTTCTAGGTAATGGCCCACCTTCCATAGCAAAGTTACTCTAGAGAGCAACAAGACACTTTCGAGGAGAAAATGTATCTTAGAACAACATTATCTACATGAACCAGTATCTGGTGGGCAAAACTTACATAAAATTCCAGTTTAAATGTGGTCATTTTGGGTAATGCGAAATTCAGGAATTACACAAGATTAGGCATTCTTAGTGTAAATTATGCACATGCATAATCACTACCATGTTTGCTTGAATGTTTATTTCCTTGAGTTGGCCAGCGGGGTGAACAGTTGCAGAGATGAGTGTGCTATAAAAATTCTTTTCTCATTTCTCATTCTAGAACTTGGAAACTGGGATTATATCTGGGATACAAATTCCATGAATTTAGCAAACCCACTTAGAATGTACACCATTCCAAATTTAAATTTCATCTACGTCCAGAACAGCTATTTATACAGCAAATGTATCAGTATCCCGAATTTCATTTAGTAAAACCTTTCACAATATCAAGAAAACACTGAGACAAAGTTGGAACAGACTGAAGAGCTTATTGTGAAGTGTGGCAAAGGGAACATGTGGAAATTGTGACAGGAGAGAAAAAGTAGAATGAGCTGGGTGAGGGGACAGCGGGTATTTTTGTAAACTTGAAAGTGCCAATGAAATGACAAAGTACAAAAAAATGATTTGGTTGCAACATGCTGCTGCCTAAAAAGCATATACTAAAAAAGAAAGAACATGCAACACATTTAAAAACTAACTTTCTATGTCTTACACAATCTTTTTAGGACTTGCCTAAGAGCGCATGTACAGTCTCTTGTGAGACCTTTTGTTGCCATACAGCGGGCTTTGAGGCCGCCCATTGCTTACCACTGGTTGACTTCATTGCCACTCTCATTTGCTTGCTACTTATTAGTCAGCTTTCTTCTTCTACTTGACAGTGTTCCTCCACTGGAGCATGGACGCATTTCTGTGTCCTTCTGCTGCTTGCCTTTTTAGGTGCTACTTTTTTCCTGTTTCAGCACTACGAATGTGTGTGCATTTTCCAGCTTTCTCCCTTGTGTACTTCTCCCCCTCAATGTTCCTCGTCCATTCACCTCCTACCCACCCTCCTCTGTCAATGTGCTTGTCCAGACTCCTTCCACCCATCCTCCATTTTTTTGGGAATTTTTTTTATTGACTTGTTATAAACATATCGTTTTCCATATTTTTGAAATAATTACATTCTCTTTACTATAGGAATACCACCATTTTCGCAGGCAATTTACACGATTAGAAACTGTACATTGTTCCTATGAATAGGGAAACAAAGTATGCATATGATCTATGCTTATATGTTCAGGATTATTCTGCACTGAGTCTACATGTCTACATATGGCACGGTCATTTACTCACTACGATCTACATGGAA
Source organism: Lissotriton vulgaris (assembly GCF_964263255.1). Classification (NCBI taxonomy): domain Eukaryota; kingdom Metazoa; phylum Chordata; class Amphibia; order Caudata; family Salamandridae; genus Lissotriton; species Lissotriton vulgaris. The sequence continues at coordinate 425,150 of NW_028249215.1, forward strand.
AAAGCCATAATGTACACATAATTAAAAACAGAAAAAGACAAAAGAAAGGAAAAGCAGACAGAGCTCTGAAATGACTCATGCCCATAATACCATGTAAAGGAAACTTATTTAAACAACTAAAATGTAACTGCCTGCCAGGGGTCCTCGCGCTCCTACGGTAATGAGAAAATACTCATCAATTCTCTAGGTGGGGACGGGGGGAGCGACGAGGGAAGGCGAACACCTTATCAGGCGGGGGGCAGGGCTCTCAGTCTCAAACATTCATGACGCTCTAATCCTCAGACTCTGCCGAATCAACCCCCATGGCGTGATCCAGCACATGTCGAGTCTCCCAAGCCCGAAGAATGTCTCCCTACGGTTCCACATATGGCCGGCGCCGTTTGGTAATCCTCTCTTCTGCAATCAGGGCCCTTTCCTCTGCTCTAGCCCAACATTAGACATCCGCCTCCCATGACGTCACCAGTGGTGGTTGTTTGGACTTCCAGCCAAGCGCTATTCTTCTTTTGGCCAAGAGGAAAGCCAGGTCAGCAAACCTATGTCCCAATTTACGGGCTTTAGGTCTCGGAAAGAGGCCCAACAGACAGACCTCGGTAGTACACAGCAGTTTGCGGGACAACACCTTATTGACCATATCCACTATCCTAACCCAATAATCAGAAAGCCGCGGGCAGGACCAAACCATATGGTCGAAATCCACATCTTCTAGGAGGCACCTAGCGCGAGACAAATCCACTCTATTAAAGACTACATTCAGCCGGTGCGGGGTGAGATATGTTCGATGGAGTACATTAAATTGAAGGACTTTAGAGGGTGTATTCCTCAAGACCTTTTTGGGGCCTTTCAGGACTTTCTGCCACTCCTTGTCTGCCAGGCTCCTATGTAATGTCTCCTCCCATCGCTACCGCAGGCTCGATTATGAACCCGGGCTTAACTCTAGTATCGTGAGATAAAGCCATCCCTCCAGGTGGCCCGCCGAACCAATGTCACTATCGCCTCCAAAGCTGGGTGGGCCTCAGGTCCCTCCGTGCCATCCCCCCACAGTTCCCGCACTGCCCCGCTTAGTTTGTGGTAATTTAGGAATTGCCCCCACTGAGAGCTCGTGATATTCTAAAAAGTCATATAAGGGGAGCAGTTGCTTATCCCTGTAGCAATCATCAATCGTCAGTACACCCGCCTCCTCCCAACCTACCAATTGGCGCCGCGATAGCGGTGGGCTCATCCCTGCCTGTGGGATACATACGAGCGGGAGGCTAGGGGCATAGAGCAATCTATTACTGGAGCCCGCCGTGCATCTATCCCAGCATTTCACTGCCACCGAGAGCAGCGTACCCATGTGTTGAAGTTTATGGCATCTGTTTGGAAGCCTGGGAAAGAGCTTAGTCTGTATAGCACCGGCGGGAAGCAGCAACGTAACCAGGTCCCTGCCATCTGGCTAGCCACTGTAGCTGCACCACTAGGTAGTGGGCTTCAAAGTCGGGGCCCCAGTCCTCCACCCACAAGCATAAGCCACAAGGTCTGCAATGATACCCTATTGCGGCCGCCATCCCATACCAAGTCTCTCAAGGGTCCGTCCAGCGTTTTAAACCACGATCGCGGTATCAGCACTGTGAGGTTGACGAAGTAATATAATAGGCGGGGCAGGACCACCATTTTGGATAACGCCACTCTTGCCATAATTGGCAACTGAAGAGTGAGCCAACAGGCTACTTGCACCCGAAGGGCACTTTCAATATTCCCTTCGAACAAATCGGCCTGTGTATGGTAGACTTGTATCCCCATATATTCAACCGACACAGGTGCCCATTCTATTGTGGTCAGCAAGGACAAGGGTCTGTCCATAGCGGAGTGCAGCGGGAACACAAAGGTTTTTCCCAATTTACTCGCAGGCCTGAATAGGTAGCAAACTCGTCCCAAAAGTTACTTTCCTTCGTAACGATATATCTGGAAGAAACATTAGTTAGTGATAGATTCCTTACCTTAGAATATCCCTAGGCGTCAGACTGGATCCGTAAAAGTTTTCGTCAGCAGTACCCTTGCACGTCGGAAGGTGGCGTTGTGCGACTCCGTGTCCGTCGCAGGCGCTGAGATGACGTCACAGAGACTACTTAGGCGCCACCCATGTGCGCTGACATCAGTTCTGTACACGACTTTCCACGCCAGGAACGCAGAGCCACGCAAGAAACTGACCACTGGTGCCATGAAACTAGGTCCCTGAAACGGTTGACCCTAACCTTAGAAATCAGTTCGCAGAACGGGGAGGATGGGTGGGGTGGTAAGAAATCTATCACTAACTAATGTTTCTTACAGATATATCGTTACCGAAGGTAAGTAACTTGTGCATCTGAAAGAAACACGTTAGTGATAGATTCCTTTCCTTAGAATAGATACCCCAGCAATACCAACTCCGGCGGAGGGTCTGCAAATCAAGATCACACCAGAAAGTCTCGGTGAACAGAACAGCCAAAGAAGCCATCTCTCCGGACTTGGCTGTTTAGGCAGTAGTGCTTGGTAAAAGTGTGCAGCAAGACCCACGTAGCTGCCTGACAGATGTCCTGCAAGGGAACGTTGCGTCCCCAGGCAGTAGTGGCTGCTGTTGCCCTGGTAGAATGGGCACACAGTCCCACAGGAGGCTCCTTCTTAGTCAACGAGTAACACGCTTTGATGCACAGAACGACCCACCGAGAAATGGTCCGTTTGAGCACGGCCCGACCTTTCTTGGCGCCCACGTAGCCAACAAAAAGTTGGTCATCCACCCGGAACTGTTGTGTGCGCTTCAGATAGAACGAGAGCGCGTGTTTGGGTCCAGACAGTGGAGCCTCTTTTGAAGGAGGCGGAAAGAAGGTGGGCAAAGTGATGGTCTGCTCGATGTGGAAGGACGTGACAACCTTTGGCAAGAAAGAAGGACGAGTCCTTAAAACCACCTTGTCCGGATGAACAGAGAGAAAAGGAGGTTTAGAAGACACAGCCTGGAGCTCACTCACCCTTCGGGCAGAGGTGATAGCTACCAGGAAAGCCGTCTTTAGAGTGAGAAGACGTAAAGGACAGTTATGAAGTGGCTCAAAGGGAGAGCACATCAGAAAGGTCAAGACAAGATTTAAGTCCCATTGAGGCATTATGAAAGGCACGGGAGGAAACATGTGTGTAATGCCTTTCAGGAAGTGATTAACAACTGAGGACTTAAAAAGAGAAGGCTGATCTGGAAGCCGTAGAAAGGGGGAATTAGCCAAGAGATAACCCTTGATAGTGCCCAGAGCAGAGCCCTGCTGGGCCAAAGAGAGAAGGAACAGAAGAACCTCGGAAAGAGGGGCTGAAAGGGGATCCACAGCCTTCGCTGTGCACCATGTCACAAACTTGTTCCACCTGCAGGCGTATACCATCTTAGTGGAGGGAAGCCTGGCTGCCAGAAAATCTCACAAACTTCGGAAGGAAGGTCGAAAGCGGTCAACCAACGCCGCTCAATCTCCACGCATGGAGGTGGAGGCTGGACAGGTTCGGGTGGAGGACCGTCCCTTGCTGCTGTGACAGAAGATCCTCCCGCATAGGCAGTCGGATCGGGGGATCGATCACCATGCTGAGTAGCTCCGGATACCAGTATCTTCGTGCCCAGTCCGGAGCCACAAGAATGACTTGGGCCCGGTTGCGCTGGATCTTCGTCAGCACTCTGGGCAGAAGTGGTATAGGTGGAAAGGTGTACAACAGACCACAGCACCACTCATGATGAAAAGCGTCGCCGAGAAAGCTCAGTCTTGGAAATTCCAACACGAAGAACTGATGACATTGAGCGTTCTCTTTGGTGGTGAATAGATCTAACCAAGGCTCTCCCCACTGCAGAAAGAGACCTTGCGCCACTCGTGATCCATCAAGCACTGGCGGCTGAGCTGGTCCATCCTGGCCTTCAAAGAACCTGCCTGGTGTTGAACCACCAAGGAAATGCCTTGATGTTCCAGCCATATCCAGAGGCGGAGAGCCTCCTGACATAGGGTCCACGACCCCACCCGCCCTGTTTGTTGCAGTACCACATGGCGGTGGTGTTGTCTGTGAACACCTGCACTACACTTCCCTGGACAGAGGGAAGGAATGCTTTCAGTGCAAGTCAATCGCCCGAAGCTCCAAAAGGTTGATATGGAGCTGGGACTCCACCGGAGACGAGAGGCCTCTGATCTCCACCTCTCTCATGTGGCCGTCCCACCGCAGGAGGGACGCATCCGTTACCACTGTGTGCTCCGGTTGGGGAAGGGAGAGGGATCTGCAATCAACCCAATTGTGATTCGTGAGCCACCACTGCAATTGTTGTGCATTGCCCTCCGAGATCTGGACGTGATGGGACAGGTTGCCCTGATGCCGTGTGCTACTAGAACTTCAGGTCCCATTGCAGAGACCGCATATGCCATCTGGCATGTTGCACTAGCAGGATGCAGGAGGCCATTAGGCGCAGGAGCCGGAGGTTCATCCTGACTGAAACCCAGGATAGAGGCTGAAAGATCGGAATCATAGCCGGAATATCCCGGACTAGCTGCTCATGAGAATAAACCCAAAACTGCGTCAAATCCAGAACCGCTTCGATGAAGGGGAGCTTCTGAGAGGGACTCGGGTGCGACTTCGGCACATTGATGGAGAACCCCAGCAAATGCAGGAGGTCAGCCGTAGTCTGGAGGTGGGAGACTACTGCCTGGGGTGAGCCTGCCTAAAACAACCAGTCGTTGAGCTTTTGGAAGACTGGAAACCCTGACCTGCGCCAATGATCTGCGACCACCACCATCTCTTTCGTGAACACCCGAGGGGCACTGGTAAGGCCGAAGGGGAGTACGGCAAACTGAAAATGCTCCTGGCCTACTGTGAACCGCAGGTAACTCCGGTGGGCCGGCAGGACAGGGATATGAAATATACGTCCTGCAAGTCCAAAGCTACCATCCAGTCTCCGGGGTCGAGGGCAGCCAAGACCTGAGCTAGAGTCAATATCTTGAATTTCTCCTTCCGGAGGAAGCGGTTGACGTTCCTGAGGTTCAAGATGGAACGCAGGCCCCCTTTCTCCTTCTTGGGGACCAGAAATTAGTGGGAACAACCACCACCCCCTACTTCTGGCCCACAAACGCGCTCAATGGCCCCCTTCTCCAAGAGAGTTTTGACTTCCTGCTGGAGAAGCGACAAATGGTCCCCCGACATGCGGTGGTACTGAGGTGGCATGGCCGGAGGGGCAGTTTTAAAGGGGAGGGAGTAGCCCCTTCAGACGATTTGCAGCACCCAACTGTCCGAGGTAACGGAACGCCAGTGGGGAAGGTGCCGCCCACCGGCGTGGGGTTTGCCCCAAAGCTCGGATTCTGTGCAGGCTTGTGGCTGAACGAACGTGTTGGAGCACCCCTTCCGTGATCATGAAAGGAACGAAAAGCAGACGTGGCCGGGCGCGTGGTGGAGAGACATAAGTACTTGGCCGTAGTCCAGGAGTCCTTAAAACGCTCCAGTGCACTATCAGCCTTATCACCAAACAGACGAGTGCCATCTAAGGGCATGTCCATTAGAGAACTTTGTACATCCCCTGAAAAACCAGTGGACCGCAACCAGGTGTGGCAACGGAGGGCCACCGTCATGGAAATCGCCCTACCCAGTGAGTCCGCGGAGTCCAATCCACACCTTATGCGAACTTTGCTGCATCTTTCCCCTCAGCAACAGCTTGGGAAAGCACTGTCCGAGCCTCCTCTGGACACTAAGGCAGCACCTGTGCAACAGTGTCCCACCCAGCTTGTGAATAGCGGCCCAAGAGACATTCGGTGTTCACCAACCGCAGCCCTAAGCTGGCAGATGAAAACAGTTTCTTGCCGAACTGTTCCAGCTTCTTGGATTCCTTATCCGGCGGAACAGTAGGGAATGCTCTCTGGGAAATTGAGGCCTGGATGACCAGGCTCTCCGGGGTTGGGTAGGTAGACAGAAAATCAGGGTCACCCAGGGCCGGGTGATGGCGCCTGGCTACGTTCTTATCCACGGGAACCCCGGTGGCTGGTCTAGACCAGGTGCCCATGAAGACGTCAGTTAAGCCATCATTGAACGGCAGCAGGGGCTCCATAGAGCTTGCCGCCGGCTGAAGTACTTCAGTGAGGAGATTAGTCTTGAGGGTCACTGAAGGCAGGTTAAAGTCAAGGGCCTCAGCTGCTCTACGGAGCATCACAGTAAATGTAGCCCCCTCCTACAAGGCCCCAGCAGGAGGAGAAAGAAAACCAGGTACAGAGGAGAGGTCAAGGCCACCGGCATCATCTAGCTCTGCCGTGCGAGAGGGTCCTCAGACCCCTGCCTTTTATCCCCTTCCTCCACTGCCCGTGGAACAGGCTGCAGCAGTGGGGGAAGGACAGGGGAATACAAATTGCCGAACGGCACCAGACAGCGTTGGTCCGGCTCCGTGTCCCAATTAGGGGAAAAATTGTCCGGAAACCCGGGCAAAGGCGGTGGAGGAACGAACGGAAGCCACTGCGGCACGGGATTGGAGCAGCAGGCAGCGCCGAGGCGGGAGCCGCCGGCAGAGGTCCCTGCAGCGCCGGAGCTGCCGGCGGCAAAGGAGGGCCCTCAATAGGAACCACGGGGCACGAAGGCGCGCCGGCAGGAGCCCGAGGCCTGAACAGGAGATCCATGGCTGCAAGAAAATCTTGCACCTGGGCAGGAGTCGCCGACAGACCCGGATAGGGCGGGTAGGCCGCTGAACTCACAGGCTCCAAAGGAGCCGTGGGGGTGGTACCCCTGGTCCCCTCGTCCGCATCCGGAGACCAACTGGGGGCGACATCGGAGAGCAGCAACACTTCTTCGACTTCTTCTTATGTCATCTCTTACCCGATTCAGAGTGTGACGACTTCGACCCCGAGGAACGATGATGATGGCTCCGCGATTGGTTCCTCGATCGACCACTGGACCTCGAACGACACAGAGAAGACTGCCGGGCCTCCAGCAGCTTACAAGACCGCTCCCGTAAGGACTTCGGAGCCATGGCCAGACAGTCAGAACATGACCGGGAGTTATAGTCGCGCTCCAGACAGTGGAGACCGACACCATGGGGCTCGGCCACCGGCCCCGCAGGACTTAAACCCAGGCATCACTACGTGGCACCAGGAGTCAAAGACTCTAAAGGAGAAGACAAAAAGTCTCAAAAGGATAGTCAAAAAGTAACTAGTGTACGTGCTCTAACCGGATCTGCGCTTGCTGGTGCGGAAAAAGAAAGAACTGACGTCAGCACGCATAGGTGGTGCCTAAGTAGTCTCCGTGACGTCATCTTGGCGCCTACGATGCCAGCGACTGACGTGGAGCCGCACAACGCCACCTTCCGACGTGCAAGGGTACTGCTGATGACAACTTTCCGGATCCAGTATGACGCCTGAAGATATTCTAAGGTTAGGTATCTATCACTAACGTGTTTCTTTCAGATCAGGATAGCTAAGATAGGGCAAACCCCCTGCATGCCATCTCGGAGATAGATCAATACATCATCTGCGTATAGCGAGATAATGTGGTGGGCCCCGTCTAGAGATACCCCCACATCTGCTTGCTTTCTCCGGACCCGCGCTGCCAGAGGCTCCATTGCCAGAGCAAAGAGCAATGGCGAGAGGGGCCCTGCCTGGTTCCTCTATAAATAGGGTAGGTAGCCGAAAATGCCATTTCTGTGCGCACTCTGGCGGTGGGCTTCCCATAAAGGAGACGGACCCACTGCACCCACAGCCTCCCCCAGTTGCTTCGCACCCATGACAGCCAATAAAAAGTCCAAGCGCAGGGTGTCAAACGCTTTTTCAAAATCAATAGCCACCACAATTACCTCAGGATATCCCCGCAAGTCCGGGTGAAACATGAAATGGTACAGCCTCCCACTCATCTCCCTGTGCTTGCTTCCTTGCATTCTCCAGTCATGCTGCTGTACAGCAGAGCTACAAATCAAAGCCACAGGCTCTCGTAGGTGAGACTGATTGACTTTGTCAATGTTTATTATGATTTGCACCATATAACACCTGTGGTTCTCTATCCTGAAAGCACAAATCTGTCTTATACAAGTAATTAGCATGTCATCTTATGGAAGACAAGCTGTGTCTAAATGAGCTCATATGGTTAATTATTTGCAAAATGGTATTCAAGCAAAAGGGTTATAAAAAATTATGTTTTAGAAAGGTTTTGCACTGTTAAAAGCTAAACCACGAGAGCTGAATGCAACAAAAGACGCATACAACGTAAGCACAGTACCTCATGGTGATGGAATATATGTCTTGTAATTTTATTCTATTAAGGACTATTCAAATGTTAATAGTACTTGTGTTGTTTTATTTTTTTACACAAATGATACAGTGAAAAATAAACTTCGAAATCTGGTAAAACTCATGTAAGATCTTTTCATTTTTGAATCAAATTATTTTACACTGTCCTTGAATAACGCATTTATTAAAGTCTGCATGGGTCACTCTGGACCGGCAGCAGGGGAGTTATTCATACTGTGAAACAGAAGGAACGTCTCGTTTACTTATTGCCCAACATCAGATCACCTCACCCAGTGAGCAGTGAAATCGAAGAGCTGTCTTGAGCAAGCTTCGGGCTGGCAGTCGTTATGTAACCCATGGGATTATTAACCAAGCTGTGGAAGTAGATTGCCTGCACGATCCAACTTTTGCCACTGTTGCAATTTGACTGCTCCAAAAAAAAAAAAGTCACGCCACCAGCTTCTGGCCCATATAACCCCTGAAATGCCAGCAGATACCCAGTCGCACTGGGAATCACCAACCTACCAACTGCCCTGCGACTCGAGGAGGCCTCTGTACAGTTTCGGAGATGCAGCACCCGAAAAACTGCCTCGCCTCCGCCATGGCCAGGTTCTCCGAAGCCGCCTGCAACATGGAGCACGAAGTGATGTTTCCCAGTCTGCTGCTCGATGTCCCGCTGGACCAGGCGCAGGGCACCGGCCTCTCTGACCTTTACCAGAGCTACATCATGCTGAAGTCCATCCGGATGACGGTAGAAACTGGGCTGATCCCTCTGGACGGCTGGCCGGCCAAGGCCAACACCGCAGACCTGCACCCGGAGACGGAAGAGAGCCCTGACCTGGAAGTGCTGCTCCAGTCTCACACCCGAGGACTGCTGCACGTTCTGAGCCGCCTGACCAACCAAGCCCGCGCGCTGACCCGGCGGTACAAAGACATGATGGGGATGGCTCACTGACGACAGGTGACGTGAGCACAGCATTGCACCAAAGGCCCACGACTCAACCAAACTTGGAAATGAAGAGGGTCTACAACAAACAGCACAGAATAATCCACCGTCATCGATGAACCATGAATCGTTCACTTCAAGTGCTGCCAATATGTGCAGATTATTTTAACCTGTACATTTTATGGAAAAAAACGCAGACTCTAGTCTTCCTTGGTCCGTGCTGTATCCAAAATTAGGTAAAGTAACAAACTGAATCTAATTCATAGCATCAAATGTTTGTAAGAGACCACTGCACCACATGCTTTAAAGTCTCGTTTGTGTAAGGCTGCCTTTGTACTTGTGGGGTTTGAGGTGGAAATTACTTCTGTAATTAGGGGTCATTGGCAAGCTTGTTAATGCTTACATGACAATGTTACAGCTACAGGGAAGCCCGGAGGTACAGTGGATTTATAGTCGCTGCAAAGGATTCTTAACTGCCTGGATTAAGGCTCCATAAAAAAGTAATGACACTGCATCGAACAACAGTTTTGCATTCGCTTAGACGGCCATGAGTAAAAATCAGAGACACGAACTAGAGGACTTGTAATACAGGACCTCAAGGTAGAGGCTGTTATCACAATCCGATGGTGTAGTCTGATGGTATAGACAGAACACCAAGGAGGACACCATTCACAGCAAAGTAATCCCTTCAAGACTGTTTACTTTTTTTGTAAGAAAACTAAACCCAAATGCTGGATTGTCAAAGTATTTTTAAGCGTTAATAGATTGTCTGTTGGTATCAGCATGTGTGAGGCAGTGAGGTGTCACATGAGAAAGCATCAATGAAATAAACTGTACATGAGCAACTTGTCTTAGCCAATCCTGTTCATTTATCTGCTGTGTTACTCCAAACTGCCCTAAAAAAGAGTCTATCTTCTAGTAAAAACTATTATTCTAGGACCAGCATGCTTTTATCCCACGTTTACCTGTTATGTACAGTAGGGTGACCAACTGGCATGGGTGCAAATTCAGGACGGTAAGTGTAAAAATTCAGGACAAAGGGTCAACATTCAGGACAAACCTTCGAGACGAAAGGTAAATTTTACAGACACATCAGAGGAGGTTGCGCGATAGTATAAAAGTAAGTAAATAGACACCCACTTAAGTACAAGTCAAAATAAGTTTATATTAGGTTGAGACAATTGTGCAGGTCTTTTTGTGGTATTTCATATGAAAATAATCTATTTAGATGGTTACTGCATTGTGTTGACCTGTCTGATATTTTGTTTACAATTCATGGTCTTGAGCAGGCATGTTTGGTGAGAGAAGTGGTCGGGAAGATCTGATCGGATAGACTTTGTAACTAGCATCTCATATCAGAGTTTCATTGTGAAATTTAAAGCGGCACACATAAGTGATCTAAAGGGGGGATTGCTGTGATGAACCCCCTATAGGGAACGCATGATGGGTGTTTCAGCAAGTGTAACTAAAAATATGAAATTGGACTTTGCTTAGGGGGGCTTCGCAGAGAGTTGCACTAGCTGACGGAAGTCACAAAGGTGCTTTTCCCTGCAGCTTCCTTAAAGAAGGCACTGTCAATACACTATTACATGCTTTATTTTTGACGCCTTGCCTATTGCTACCAACACAATATACATCTCAAGCACAGCTCATGGCACTATGAGGCTCTCCCTAAACCCTTACACCTAAAAAACACTTGCAAACATTTACAATTACTAGTGTAACATTCAAGTAGTAGTTGGGTGCCACTAAAAATGTCATATGCATGATGTATAGATCCCACATATAAGCACACAGCAAATACAGAATAGTAACACATAAGCAAGGGAGTAGCCAGAAACTTTAACTACCTCTCACTTGCAACCAAAGCTCTCATGGCACCAAGAAAGCAAAGTAAGTAATCACAACACTCTCCAGAAGAGCTCTATTGTATAAGGATCTAGCCATTCATCCTTCCATCAAACCCCTGATATCCATCATTCAGTCTTTCACCGTTCATTCTGTCCTTCCATCTGTGTGCCCATCAATATGCAAACCTTTTTAACCATTTGAAAACCTATCCATCATCTATCCTTCCTTCCATCATTTCACTCATCCATCCCTCCATCCAACCTTTCTCATCACATCCACTCTTCCACCAATCCATCCATTCACGCATCCATCCAACCATTTACCCTTTCACCCAAGCCATCCTTTCACTCATCCATCCACTCTTCCACCCATCCATCCATTTACCCATCCAGCCATCCTTTCACTTGCTCCTCCATCCATCTAGTTACTCATTCGTCCACCATTTCAACATTTCACTCATCCATCCATGCTTTCTTCCAGCTCTCCACCCTCCCTTTCACTCATGTATGCATTCTTTCAATCATCCATCTTTACATTCTTTTCACTCATCCATGCACCCATTTGCCAATCCATTCTGTCAATCATTCATCCATGCTTTCACTCCATTCATCCTCCCTTTCTCTCCATTCCCCTTTCACTTAGCCACCCACCCTTCCATCCACTTATGAATCCACCCTTTCACTCATCCATTTAGCCTTTCTGTCATCCATCCACCCTTTCACTCATCTATCTATCCTTTTGTCCATCTACCCTCCCTTTCACTCACTCGTCCATCCGTACATCCACCCTTTCACTCATCCATCCATTCACCCTTTCACTTATCAATTCATCAATCCATCCATCATTTCCCTCGTCCATCCACCCTTTCACTCATCCATCCGCTCATCCATCCACCCTTTTACCCATCAATCTACCCTTCCACTCATATATCCATCTATTTGCCCTCATCCATCCATTCACCCTTTTAATCATCCATTCATCCTTTCACTAAACCATCCAGCCATTTACCCATTCCTTCACTTACTCACTAACCCACCTTTACACATTAATTATGAGCTGAGCCTTTCTACCGAGTTACAGACAGAAGAGGCCCATCAAGAACTTCAACCTCGCTGTAGTTCCTAAAGCAAGGGGTGGGAGTGGGTTCACTATGCCCCTGGACAAAAGCAATCTGAAATGTGGACGTTATGCATGATGCACAGTGCCAGGACGTGAGGTGACTGTGACATGGGGTTGTTTCCAGGGCTTTAAGTGGGATGAAAAAACTAGGGGTCTCTCCAAGGGGCGTGTCTGAAAACAACTAAGCTAAAAATGTGCTGAGCATAATGTGCTGCCCAACTGGTATTTTGCGGTTTCTATAATTGCATCCAGTAACATTAGACCTACAACAAGCCATGACTATTGGCTTTGTCAATGGATGTTAACTGCCTAAAATAAATAAAAAAGCAGCAACTATGGTTTTGTAGTATATATTATTAAAAATGCTTCAGCTCTGAAATCATGAGACTGTAAGAACTATAACCCCTTCTTTTTAACTTCTTTCGCCAGCTTCTATTCATGAACTAGCACATAGCAGCATAGGCAGTTTTGTACATTTGTTTTGTACATTTCTTCCATCTAACCCCAACAGAAGGCCCTGACCTAGACCGTTCAGAAAAGGGGGTGGTAGGTAAGAATTGGCTTTTGTAGTTTGGTTTGCCCTGTTCCCATCATGCACTGGGACAGGAACAGACTAATTTGCATACAGCCAGGTTCTGAAACTGGGATGGTGCAGTGAGCTAAAAAACAGTGTTGGATCTAGCCCTGATCTCTTGACTGGGTGAGAGCTTTCTGCTTAATTCAGAGACTCTGTCCCTCACCACCCCTTGTTGTAAATACTGACCTAGACCGTGGCATGAAGAGGCCACGACATGCTGCAACAGCCCAAACATGCCCATACTCATTATGTATGTGGCAATCAGCCAGTATACAGAATGACAATGGGCTGGTGGGGCTGCTCTTGTGCTCGAGGATGAGTGAGAGGCGCTCCATCAGGGAGCTGAGGCCTCTCACGGGGGAACAGCTCTGCTCCCTGCAAGGCCCAAAATTACAGACAAAAGGTTTCCGTAGAAGGGTTCGTCATGGTCAATGGAAGTGAGGTCCAAATTACGGATGGTCAATGAAATTTACGGACGGTTGGTCACCCTAATGCAGAGGGTGAAAGCAAAATCGTTTACTTAGATGTACCTCTGTCATATAATAAAGTATTGATGGACACATGGTTCCATGGTACTTCATTACGTTACCATGCATTCCAAAACACCGCCCTCCCCTTCATTCTCTAGTTCTAATCGTTGAAGTCCGCCCATCAGTCTGTGCCTCTGCTTCCACTGAAAATCAGGAGAGGCATGGAGGTGTGCGTTCGCGACTCATCTATAGAGGCTTCAGGGGCACAGTCCAGCCACATTATGTCCTGAGCCTCAGCCTGCACTGTGCTAATTATTTAACTTAAAAGTATTCACGAAAATAATTTTTTTGTGTTATCATGAACACCGCCAGTGTGAGGGTCAGTCCTCTTGGCCTCTCTACGCGGGCTCACGATGAAAGGAAAATGAAGCGGGCTGCCCAATGATCTATCTACAGTGTTGTTTAAAAACACAGAGCTTTGTAGGTTGATTGCACCAGTATACTGATTGGTTAAACTATGATCCCATCACGCAGGTACAATCCATTTTATTTAGGATACTGGGAATGCCTTGTGAAGCATACTATATCCACTAAAATATGGCTGTCGGGATGCATATCAGTGCACCCTGAAGGAAGTGAGGAGCAGGGGCGCAACTAGAGACACATTTGGTGTTTGGGGGGTGGGGGGTGGGGGGGGGGGGATGGGGGCGGGGCAATGGGGCAGGACAAGAATTTCCATAAGTGGGGTGCGAGCTATCCTCATAGCCAATATAAGAACAAGTGAAAAACTGTGCAATTTAAACATATTGGACAAACTTGATATCGTAATAAGCATGTTTTTGTAGATTTGACACTGCTCCTAGGCTACTCACAGTGCTGAGTGCACCGACAATTAAAAACAACTTCTATAAAGTTGAATCCAAAGCACATAACACGTTTTCACAAAGGTATTTCAAGAAGACAACACCCTTTTTGCCAATTCCCTGATTCCTTCTGTACAGGACAATGTAATTGTGAAATATTTATAACTGAAAGTACAGAAATATGCTCCTGCCCCATAAACAACTGAAGACATTATTTAGTGTACCCAATTGGATGTTGCAAAATATTCAGGGGTGAAGCTGCCCTTATATACAGGTCTCAAAATATTAAGCTTAGTGGCAGTGCCTAAATTGAGCTGGTGGAGCCCACTTGCACTCATTATTGGGGTCCTGCCCTAATTTTTCCTCATCTGACTTTGCTCCAGAACAAGAGAGAAAAAAACACAAAAGGGGGGAAAGGCAAAATAGAAAGATGGAAAAATTATGACAAAATGAGAAAGCAAAAATCAAAAAAAACCTGCAAAAGTTAAATAAGGGGGCAGGGAGTGACTGGTGGTAGATTAACGTAGCACACTGTAGAATCAAGCCTTGGCAGTGTTGGTATTCAGCTCACCTGACATTTGAAATTGCCGGGCACAGGATCCTTAGCAAAACTTTGGGTCCTGGCCTTTATGATTATAAATTAAGGACTGCTTTGTGGGTTACTAAAAGTGAAGTTGGGGTAGATAGCTTATAAACCATAGGCTTAATTCCCCAAATACTATTCCTTCTTCTGCAGTTGTGTGCCAATCAGTTGATAATATTACTGCATCCAACTGCACAGCCACAGAGCTGTGCTAGACACACAACAAGCACTGGCGTTGCCAAAAGGTCTTGCAGTAGGAAAGTTGGAGCTATTACAATTGCAAATAACAATGCCTTTTATTTTTGTTTTCATTTTAAAAACATACAGGGCTTTGTCATTTACAAAACCAATAGCTCCAACTTTCCTACTGCGAGACCTATTGTGCACTGCACAGTGTGGGTGAAAGTGGCACTGCGTGTGTGTGAGTGGCTTTGAGTGAGTTGCGTTGCGTGGGTGAGTGGCGTTGCATGTATGAGTGGCGTTGCGTGTGTGAGTTGCGTTGCGTGTGTGAGTTGCGTTGCGTGGGTGAGTGGCATTGCGTGGGTGAGTGGCGTTGCGTGGGTGAGTGGCGTTGCGTGGGTGAGTGGCGTTGCGTGGGTGAGAGTGGCGTTGCGTGGGTGAGAGTGGCGTTGCGTGGGTGAGAGTGGCGTTGCGTGGGTGAGAGTGGCGTTGCGTGGGTGAGAGTGGCGTTGCTTGGGTGAGTGGCGTTGCTTGGGTGAGTGCGGCATTGCGTGGGTGATAGTGGGCTTGCGTGGGTGTGAGTGGCGTTGCGTGTCGGAAAGTGGTGCTGTGTGGGTGAAAGTGGCACTGCGTGGGTGAGTGGCTTTGCATGAGTGAGTGAGTGGCGTTGCGTGGGTGAGTGTGGTGTTGCGTGGATGATAGTGGGCTTGCGTGAGTGTGAGAGGCGTTGCGTGTCTGTAAGTGTTGCTGTGTGGGTGAAAGTGGCACAGAGCCTTTGATGTGGCCTGGCGCAGGAGAAATGCTGCTGCTGCTAATTAAATATAAAAAGTGTTTAGGGACTCACGGCTGCCGAGAGTAACAAGGCAGTGCTGGGAGGGGGGCTGCACACCAACTGAAGTGCTCTGGTTGCACGGCCTGCGGCCGGCCGTGTGAAGTGATAAGCCTTTGAAGTACACAGGCATGCTGTGACGGAGGTGAGAGAGGTCTGGCAGGGAACAGATGGCCTGGCTGTGAAGCAGGGGGCGGGGCAGCGCTGGGGAAGCCTTTGGGAGGGTGATTGATGCCTTTGATGTGGGGAGGGAGGAGAGCCTTTTGCGAGCCTGCAGGAGAAATGCTGCCGATGCGCGTGCATGTTTAATCACGTGATTCACGTGAACTTAAAGAAAACCGCGGTGAAAGCCCGTGGTTTGAAGTGGATTTTGCCGACTTGAATTCTCCCCATTTCCCATTCCTGCGGAATGGTAAAGGCGAGACCTAAAAATGGTCATTGTTAGCATGCCAAATTAAACGAATCCCCTATATGTAAACATATTGAACCACATTCAGTAGGAATGCTCCAGGCGGGTGTCGACAAGATAGCAGAAAAATTGATTTGTAAAGAGTATTATGGACAGAGGTGCCATTCTCAATGGCAGAGACCTAGCCAACTACAAATACAAAGTTATTTTTTAAGAAGATTTGTCTAAGTCCCTAAAGAGATGGACAAGGGAGAGGTCAAGTAACAGGCAGTCCAGTACTCCATTTTAATCCATTCCAGTGTTTAAATCAACCCGTGTGGAAGTCAGTGCTGCTTTCGTGCCACAGCAATACCAGAATCAGTTTTGGTAATCTAGGAGGTGGTTACGTTCTTCCATGAATGTAGCTATTTGTCTTGATGCTGACCTTTCCATCTATTTGCCTATAAACAGTTTGTTATTATCTGTAAGTTAGAAGGAGAACTTGTTTGAAAGCCTCTTTGTTTTATTGAGTTCTTTTGAGAAGAGACCTTTATCCAAGTAGTTGTTGATGGTTCTGGCTAGATCCGTTGCAGAGCTATTAATTAGGATATTCTTGGATATATGAGCAGGACATATTTGTACCAGTGATGGTGCTGATCTACAAGCTTTTGTAGCTTTATTGAAGTCCTATGTGGTCAGGAGGATAAAAGGTGAGTAACTCGGGATTGTTTTTATACTTTGTTTTCTCGTGAACTGTGCAGCACTGTTGGAATGGTGATTGAGCCTTGGAGAGGGATGGAGGGGATCTAAAATAATTTTGAGGTTTGAAATAATGCAGGTGTGCCAGGCACACAGCAAGAAAAAGTCCAGAGGCCTTTGACTGGGTTGCCAAGGCATCCGTATTTCCTAAGGCACTGCAACTTCAGTTACTGTAGTTAGAAGATCCTTTTACCTGTGAACTCTCCCAGTGGGTTTGTCATCTAGAGGCCCATTATCACCTCCCCCTGTTCAGATCAACTGACTCATGTTTAGGTCTCTTGACCACAGTCTACTCGTCAGGCCACAGGCCATCTCTACAGCTCATGGGACAGGTTCCGCTGAAGCAAGGCAGGCATCAGGTATTTAGGCTTCAGTCAGCTTTCCCTGCTACCTACACATAATTCTAATGCATAGTCCGACAGGACAGCTGGACACTACCTAGCTCCATGGAGACAGTCATTCACTTACTAAGATTTCAGTGAGATTACAAGGCAAAATGGGTGCATATAGAAACTGTATAAGATTATTGGCAAAAAATGTATGAGAGGAAAGAAATAAACACTAACATTTTGAATACAACAGAGAGGGTTAAAAAAAACAACAACCCTGCACTGCTTCTGGATGAGTTATGTCATGGCAACCCATGACATAACTCCGTGCAGTAGTCTGGAACAATTAATATACTTGTATAGTGCTGCGATGTGCTATTTTTCAAAGTAGTAACACTATTGGAAGCAAACTAATCCACTCTTTACAAATTAATATCACAGCATCCAATTGACCGCTTTGGCAAACATTTTTTTTATCCTGTAACACTTTGCATCTTGGTATTTTACATACAATGAAAAAAGAAGAAAAAAAACAAGCTTCACAATGAAAGCATTGTGGTGAATGGAAAGCCAGGAATGGCGGTAGATGTTGCAACAGTACAATGGGCAACTATGGAAATATAAACAAATTTCACGTTGTGATTTTTGGCCTACTTTTTTTGAACAAATCAAATGCTATGCAGTGAAATGGTGAATGAGCAAAGATTCCATGTCATGTACAGATGTTAGAATTCAAGTTCTAAATGTGAAACACTCAAACTCCTCTAAAATAGTGAAACCTGCTAAAAATGGACCACCCACCACAGTGATAAGTCCAAGGGGCTATTGAACCAAAGCTATAGCATCACTTGCAACCCTTTGGTCACGCTGAGTAGTAACAGCACCTGAACGTGTCTGAACTGAGAAGATGAACAGAAAACCTTAATGCTGGTGCTTGTGTTCCCAAACAGAGCAGTAGCTTTGGTGTGCTTTCACAAGTCCCAGCCACTCAGCTGAAATATTGTTGAAACGTGAGCCCAAGTGTCCTAAAGAAGCTGGTGCTGGTGTTCACATCCTCAGACAGTGCTCCACTGTGGTACCTGCCGCCACAGAGCACTGCCATCATGCAGGCCAACAGGTTCAAACACTGATCGACGCCATGGCTTCAGCAAACAACGAAAACAACAGCTCCCTCTGCAGGCCAAGGGAGCTCAGGTGAAGGATTTCAAATGTACTCTGGAGCCAGTGCCACTTCACCACCTGCAAAGCACCGTTGATCAAAGTCCCCACTCTATCCCATCACAAGCTCACATCATCTGTCGTATTGCTTCATCTTTAACCTCTTGGGCCTGCTTCCCCCACTTCTGCAGCTCCCAGCTTATCCCCACAGCCTCAGACTGAGCCTCAGTCCCTCACCATCCCCCAAAGCCTCTGCACTCATCTCCCTCCTTTTGCCATCACTCTCCACTCTTGCACCGGCCACATAGTTAGAGATGGTATCTACTAGGTATCTAGGACCTCAGTTGAAAGGCCATTGCGCCGCCAGTCCATCCTTTTGTTGTGACACTCCAGCGGCGCAGTGTGCATGCTATTTACAAGGCCACGCAGTCACCCTGCGTGACTTTTCATGACCTTCTAAATAGGTGCCCCTTTCACACATTTCTCTGCGTGAAAGGGGCATTCCATCGGTGCTGCTGTGGGTGTTGCCACGCAACATGCTTGGAACTGGACACATTGCCAGGTTTACAAAGTTTTGTAAATCTGGGAATGCGTCAGAATCCTAGGCCTCCCCAGGCGAAGTGTAGGAGTGGCGCAATGAGGAGAAATACTTTTATTTCTCCTTGTTTTTTCCTCTTTCTGTGCGTGCCATCAATGATTGTTATTGTGCAGGAAGCTCTCCCTTCCTACACAAAAAAAAACATCCCCATAACGCAGGCACCGTTGCAACAAGACGCAAGGGTGTCTGCACTGGCACATGGTAGCCAATTGTGCGCCAGTGCAGGGGAAAGCACTCAGATGCATCGTATTGTTGTTAAGAAGACGTATCTCAGTGCTTTTACAATGACGCAGCTCAGAGCAGGAAAATGGTTTGCGGCGCATCACCATTTTCTTTTGTAAATGAGGCCCTTAGTTTTGTGGACAGAATAGATATTTTGCAGGTGCCTTGTAGAAATGTGTATATTTATGACAGTTGGATAATTTTTCGGTCTTGCCTGTGAAAGAGTATGTGCTGCTTGTGCATGCACTATAGCTTGCAAGGCCTTCTACAGAAAGGGGCTACTCTGCAGCATAAGAGGTGAGCTCATATAAATTGTGGGTGATTGTGAACAGTGTGAGTGAAAGCACTGTGAGTTAGTGCATACAGAGTTAGAGGAATTAGTGCAGAGTGGGTAGTGTGACCGGTGTAAATGCAGAGTGAGTTATGTGCCTGTGTATGTACTGGGGGACTTGTGTGCCTTTGTGAGTGGAGTGCAGGGTGAATAGCAAGAGTGAAGGGTGAGCTGTGATAGTGAGTGCATGGTGAGAGTAGTTAGTGGAGGGTGAGTGGTGTGTCCCTGTGAGTTTTGGTAGACTATTGTGCCTGTGTGCAAGAAGAGTGAGCTGCATGAGTGACGGGTAAAAGCAGTGCCTGTGTGAATGCAGGCTGAGCAGTAGGACCTGTGTGAGTGCAAGGTGAGAGAAGGGAGTGCAGGTTGAGTGGTGTGAGTGTGGAGCCTGTTTGAGTGTGGTGAGCACTTGTGAGTGAAGGGTGAGCTGTGCGAGTGACCAGAGTGCCTATGTAAGTGCAGGATGCGTGATGTGATGTGATCGTGTGAAAGTAAGGTGAGAGTGGTGAGTGCAGGGTGAGTGATGTTAGAACTGGGTGAGGGATGTGCCCATTTGAGTCTGGGTGAAAATGCAGAGGTGAGACTGCAGGGTGAGCAGTAAGAGGGACAGGTGAGTGGAGTATCATGTGGGTGCAGGGTGAACGGCATGAGTGCATGGTGAGCTGTGTAACTACAGTGTGATCGCTGTGAGGGCAGGCCGAGTGCTGAGACTGCAGAGTGAGAGTGACAGGTGAGTGGAGTGTCATGCGAGTGCAGGCTGAGAGGTGTGCCTCTGTGGGAGCAGGGTAAGAGGAGGGAGTGAACAGTGATCATTGGAAATAGTGTGATCGCAGTGAGTGCACGGTGAGCGTTGCGAATGATGAGCTAGTTGCCTGAATGCAAGCCAGACACTTTGAGAAACTCAGCATATTTGTTATCCATGGAAGAGAGTGGGGTCTCCGATATAATTTGTATAATGGCATCCATGAAGGATGGAGAGAATAATCTGAGGGCCCTGCAACAAACTATTGATATGCCTTGAAATATTGCTATGACTTGAAAGTGGAAAGGATGTGGCATACCTGCCAGAGCTGCTGGCTTGGAGTTGGTGAACAAGTTTAAAGTCCCAGCACCAGCTCAACATCTTGTGATCCTGAGCAAATCACTATCTCCATGTGCCTTCAAAAATGAATGTGTCCTTGTATAATACAATTGGTGCACATGGAAAGTGCCTCAATACCTTCCGGTGGAGTCCGAGCTACATAAAACTGCAAAAAAAGCCTAAGGTTACTTTTCCGGAAATGCATTCTCACACTGGGGCAGCAAAAGGAATTTGCAACTTTAAGGAATAGGCAGAGTGGAGATGCAGGGTCTCTAGGAACGGGTGAAAAAACAACAAAGTCTTATTATCAAGTAAATGGTCTTTTAAAGACCTGTGAAATACTCGGGTGAGGTTGCGATAAGAAGCCAGACCAGCCAGCCCACAGCAGCTCAAGAACTGTCTGTGTGTGTGTCTGGTAAGCTGTCTCAGCCCGGGCTGACACACACAAGGGAGGAAAGTGGGGGGTAGGCGGGGTGAACTAAAGCCCTTTGAGGCCTACGGAAGTTGCACGCCTAGCGAGGAGCCTCACAAAGCAACAGGCCTCAGCTTCTGACAGTGCTTCAGTATTAACAAGCACTGTCCCAGCTTCTGATAGTGCTTCAGTACTATCAAGAAGCTGGGAGAAGGACTGAGGGGGGCCCTACCATTTTGTTATACTAGTCTTGCTGCTCTGTCTGGGTCCACGCTGGCAATCATGCCTTGCTGGTTCCCATGTCCAGCACTAGGCAATCTACTGTAGTTTTCTCTGTGCATGGGTGAGTCATTGTATGTTTATGAGTGATCAAGAATATAATTGAGTGAGACTGTGTGTAAATTTAGTGCATCAACAAGAGTTAAGTGAAAGTCAGTGTGCATGAATAAGTGAGGGCGTGAGTACAGTAATGCGAGCGAGTTAGAATGAGTGAGGAGCAAATTGTGCAAGGGAGAGGGGGTTAGGGGCGTGCAGCGGGAGCAGTTGCACCAGAACCCAGAGGAGTCTACTAAAACCTATTTATTAAAGCAGAGACCCTTGTACACCAATAGTTGGCAGGAATTGTGCGTTATGCGGTTTCATGGTGACTGTTAGTCAGTCCACGTTATTCTGCCATATTCCATTAGGTGCCGTAGTGCAGCGATTGAAGTGCTTTGCCTGATACCTTGGTCAGCGTCACGTGCTTGCCCCTGGGGAGGGATGTAAATTACTGGCATTTTGAGTCTGTCTTTATGGAGAATGGAAATAGGAACTGGTGAGACCGGTTACTGTTCAGTGTATACACACTGTACGACTACGATAGGTTTTCTTTTCAAAAAATCTTTGTGTAGCACGTCTTGCGTCCTGCAATACGTATAAAATGTTTTATAAATGGCGAATTCCTTGGCAATCCTCTATTTGCATTAAATCAAACTACGTCCCATTGACCACACCTTCAACTGGACTCTGCCATTTCCTTTTGAACCAACCCGGCAGGGGTGGGGAGGAGGAATGGGAGAGGAGATGTCATACTTTAATGCTAATGTCTAATGGTAAACCATCGTAAAGCACATGGCTGCAGTAATAACATAGCACATTATGAAAGCACTATGCTATTCAGTACTATGCTGCGGATCTCCCTTGTCTACAATTTTGTTTCCCAGCTACTGTTTTCAAAATGAATGTACAGCCTTTTCCCAACCCTCATCTGACCTCACCAATATGCGTTTCATCCCACTTTCTTGGCTTTCTATAAAGGCGGGCTATAAAATATTACAATTGTATAAGCCACTCCAAGTGTGCCATGTTGTCTAGCCTTTTACCTGGATATTTCAAAGTTAGACACAAAATCAAATGGCCAAGCATATAGATTAAGAAGGCTATAAACAGAGACCCCACTAGGGATGGATTTATCTACCTATCTATCTATATATTGTTTTTAATGCAGCCTCCTCCATCCATCCAATAACAGTGTCCCATTCGCTTTCCAACATGAGGCAAATGAATTTGCTCATCTCTAGTGTGTGTTGAATCAGTGTAAGGAGGGTTCAGACCACAGGTCGTGATCTGTGCCCCAGTGGGTTAATTGTGAGTGCTGCACAGCACATAGGTTAGATGCGTGCATTTAAGAGCACGGTGCACTTCATACCCAACGCTGCACCAACAATTGGATGTCTTCTTTGAGACCCTACATTCAACAGAGAAAGCAGACACCCACAGTACAAGCACCATCAAGTGTGCTCCACTTTCATAATACTGCATTTCTTTTCTGCTGCATTTGTCCTGTAACTGCTGCTCTAGGACGTGCGCCACTGAAAGAATGGATATAACTTGTAATGGTTTTCTAACTGTGCATAGTTTGCTTGAAGCTTTGAGGAAAATACGTTACAAATTAAGTAAAACCAATGCCCATACCTAGCCCACGAGCAGTTTGTGTTACTATTAATGATGGATTCAACCCAGATCTGTGACTGGGGTGGAGTGTCTGAAAAGTATCAGCGTTCGTCCATCATCTCCTTGTGTTTACTTTGTTCGCCCCAAGTTAGCAGGGTATGCCGAGACATGGATCCCTTGCTCACTTTGCCACTGGATTCAAGCTAGCCTGGCTAATAAAGGGTGTTACCCAGAATCAGGTCCCAGGATGCTTGTTTCCGGTTCAGGGAACACCTGGCTTGGCAGCTCGGGCTGGACTGGTCCCATGATGCACCGGGTCAATACTGATTTGCATATAGCTGGGCCTGAACTGAGGTGGCGAAGTGAGCTAAAGAATGATGATGGATTCAACCCAAATCTGTGACTGGTGGTGAGTGTCTGAAAAGTATCAGCGCTCCGTCCATCATCTCCATGTGTTCACTATTAATAAAGCAACAGATTAATTAATGAAGGCGCCTTGAATCCCTCCTGAAATACCCACTGCCCTGCAGTGGGGCTCATGGTGAGAGCTCAAGATAAGTCTCAACCTGGTTCTTAACACCACAAAGTTCAAGTTGATCATTCAAAGGTCTTTGTTATGACCTTTTGGTTCCCTAAACTTCATCCACTTCCCTCTCTCCAAGGACTGAATCTTTGCCGACCTCACTCACGTCACCCAGCAGGAGAAAGTCTACAGCATGCACTTGCAATTCGAGCATTTATTTAAGAGGTGCTCATAGTTTTCTGCCTTACATGGGTGATTAAATTAAAATACTGTTTTGCTATGGTTATTACCAGAGTGTCCGACGTAGGTGTAGGCAGGCCAAATCGATGCCAGATTGTCAGGATAATCACTCTGTAAAGTAGTTCCATTCAGATAAATTGCATGTAAATAGAAATAATGAGGATGTCCTGAACATATGGCATCGGCCCAGACCTCCTGGACCTACGATGGGCACTCGGCGACCCACATAAATCAACATAGTTTATTTTTAATTGTAGAACTCTCTAGTTCATTCTGCACGTTACTCTAAAGATGGTTACTTTTCCACCCATTGCCATTGAAAAAACACATTGTTACTTTCCCTGGTCATTGACCTGCATTATAATCCGTTTCTCTTTTCCTTCTTTTCCTCTAGTGACGTAACTTTCCAAGTGAAATCATGCCACCAATTTGAAGGGCACTTTGGTGAAAGCTCTGTCACTGCTCTTCAATGTTCAAAGCAGATCTCAACACGTTTCCAGGTTTAATTACCTGTTCAAAGAAAACATAGGCTCTCTCATCTGATCTGGGTTTAGCTTGAACACATACACCAGAGAAAGACCATGTGGTCAACAGTCATTTTAATGCCACGAAAACAGCTGGTTCCATATGGACAGGCGTAATCAACTTATTAAATACGACTTTCAAAATAGGGCCTGTAATCAGCGACAATTGTAATCATAAAAGGGTTCGGCAGGACTTGAGTGGTGGGCGGGAACTCCTCAACGAACGGGAATGAAGTCCTCCAACACCTCAGCCATTGTTCTTCTTTCTACAAAAGAAAAACACAATAAAACATCAGCAAATTTAATGGACCCTAGAATCAATCCAAGTGCTTATTCCATCAGTCAATGGTCACATTAATGGGAAATTAGCACCCTACTCATGGGGTCCCTAACCAGACCCACTACAGAATTCTTCTTAAGGTATTAGTGTAAACAATCCAAACAGATGAAGAGACGAGGGGAAGGAAAAATGAGAGATATGGATTTTAGCACAAAAATAAATCATGTTACTGAACAAGGAAAGGGGCAATGCACATCCAAACAAACATTGGCAAAGTCAATAATTTGGGTTTAACATGCTAACAAGTAAACATATGCGTATCTTGCAAATGCACAAAGGCTATTTGTACCTGGAAGTATTATTGTAAAGTGCCTCTGTGTGTGCCTCCTAGGACTGTGCTCCGTTTTCTATTCCCCAAGCTTGTGGTGATGCTGAAGTGCAGCACAGTAAGCAAGAGGGGGAAAAAGCACAGAAATGACCATCTACACATTAAAATTGGAGGTACTGGCTTTCCCAAGGCCTAATTTTCTTTCAAATGAAGGAAAAACGGGTTTTCTATGACAAGTTGCTTCAAATGAGCTCATCTGCTGAATACAAAGCAACAAAGTTGTGTGTGTAGTTCTAAATAAGAGGGTTTGATAGCATAGTTTAGGTCTTCACGTGATCAGCATGTTGCAATAATAACACCAACTGTTAGTTTTTATGTACCATGTCAAAGTTCACTTATACCATTTCCAACAGCTGCCAATATTAACTAAATTAATGGCCTCAAAAGGAAGAAGAAAGAGTGGGCCTTCGCCAGGTCTCTCACACGGGAACCGTAGATTAAAGCACACCATCGCTGTAACCGTTCTAATCCATTGAGCCATCACTAATCCATGCAATTAGAAAATTGTTGAGCTTGCCTTCTCGAACACAAGGACCAATATGGTATTGGTACAGAATAAAGTGGTTGTACAACTGTTTTCCCAGTGTTTTCAGAGACAACACATTGTGGACACTAATTAATGAAACTAGTAATTTGTTTAACCATGCAAGGCCAATGGTAAATCTGTCTTTTTTTTGCTAGTGGCTGAAAAATCTAAATGACCTTCATGAGCCAATTTACTAATTTGCTCATGCAACGTCAACAGTGGTATGACCAATTAAATTTGATTTTCGCACATTAACTCCGAAGACACTTGACTAAAACTCTTCAAATTGCCTAGACTTTTACAGTATTGCCAGCAATCTGATTAATTAATAAAACCTATTGCAAGACTACATCACGTGCAGTTGCAGACAATCATTCTCTGAAATAGAGGATTTGCATTCTGAAATAGCATTCTTTGCCACTACTGCACACTCATTATCATGCTGATCTCTAGCGGGCAAAGGTAAGTGTGACAGGCAATCTACACATATATTAACTTCACCTTGTATGTATTTAACACACGTCACACTCTTGTAGCTTGAATAACAAGGTTACTATCCATGCTGATGTTTAGCCGAAACTGTTCTCAGCCAAAAGATATGAGAGGTTTATGATCAGTGTATAAACCAAAAGTAGTTTCCCCAATGTAGGTTTTAAATGTATGTACTGCCCACACACAAGCCAAAGCTTCACGCTCAATAGTACTATAATGAACCTCAGCTTTACAGAGTGTTCTAGAAGCTACAGCAACCGTGACTTCCTTGTCAGAGATAAGTTGCTAAAAGACAACTCTAGTACCTTTCAGACTGGTATCTATTCCTTATAAAAGTCTTTGCTTCACGAACACATGGCTCAAAACTGGAGCATTGACAACTTTTTAAGGTGAAGATCTCAAAGGTTGTACAGTCAAAGCATACTCTGGGACAAATCTAGCATAGTACCCACACAGGCCTGGAAACGAGCACAGCAAAGCTCAATCTCTATGGGAGGAGGTGCTAACTGTAATGCTTTTAGGTTGCAAGATTTTGGTTTAAACCCGCCACAGAAATAGTGTGCCCTAGATAATCCACTTGTTTTTTCCAGTTTTACAGACATGCCCGTCATCCAAGATACGAAAAACGTTGCAAAGCACCCTTACATGTTCTTCTCATCTTGTGTGAAAATTACTCTTGGAAAGCTTACACTTTGCCTAAATCACCAAACAATATGCCCATTGTTTTCTGGAGAAAAAAAACGGTCTCCCAATGCCAGTCAAAAATTTAGCTGTAAATGCTTCTAGGTACCCTAAAGCGTAGCAAAGATGGTCAGTTCTTGAGCCTCTTTACTCAGGGAAATTTGATGATATGGTGAAAAAAGCTCAACAGTGAAAACATATTTTGCTTCACTAATATAGGCAATCATTACCTGGTTGCAGGGCCATGGCTGACAATCAACCAGAATATTTTGGTTGAAAGAGCATAGGTCTACAGAACCTTAAATCGCATTAGTGTTTTTTCAGTAAAACAAACTCAGAAACCCACTCTGACAGATTAGATTGTATGACCCCCCCCTTCAAAATAATGTATACAGCAAACACTTCTGAATCTTCCTGACACTAAGTGGTATGGTTTGCCTTTATGAACTACAAGAGTCGCTCGGCAAGAGGTCTGACAGCGTTTGGCGTACTTTGGCAGAAATCCGCTACAGGAGTAGCCCTTTAACTTTCCACGTCACTGTGCCCAGGGAAGGAGGAGACCAACACCGGCGAGGCCGCAGAGGAGGCGAGAGGCGCGGCCCCGGGACTGCGAGGTACAGCGTTAATTCCACCAGCTGTTTCCTCTTCCCGTGTGGGCCGCGCCCCCTCCCTGTGCCCGCCTCCACCAAGCTCTTCATAAACTCTCGCGGCCCCCGCTTCGCGGGAGCCGCTCGGCAAGAGGTCTGACAGCGTTTGGCGTACTTTGGCAGAAATCCGCTACAGGAGTAGCCCTTTAACTTTCCACGTCACTGTGCCCAGGGAAGGAGGAGACCAACACCGGCGAGGCCGCAGAGGAGGCGAGAGGCGCGGCCCCGGGACTGCGAGGTACAGCGTTAATTCCACCAGCTGTTTCCTCTTCCCGTGTGGGCCGCGCCCCCTCCCAGTGCCCCGCCTCCTCTTACCTCCCATAGTCTTAAGCAGGGTCGCAGACGCGCATCGCGGGACGCGCGCGGGTCGCAGCCCGGGGCTAAGCACGGGCAAAGGGCGGGCCCTCTGTGGCCCTCAGAGGCCCGAGAAGGCTAGGCGAGGCCATCCCCTTGATGCCTATGGACTGGTAACATTAAGGTAGTAATCAAGGCTGCCTATAACTCACTGTCTAGCTGTCATTTGCCCGTTGCCCCTGACCTCTACCCTGTGATCATCCATCTTGATTCCCTGCAACAGGCTGTAGGCAATATGGTGAAGAAGAAATCGGCACCCGCCGCTACGGAATCACTTAATACTATGGACTCATACGTTATACAAAAGGTCAGTAAGATCAATAATGAGAGGAGGCAATCGTTAGGTTTGAGCCAATCCCCAGTCTTGCCCCCCGAAAGCCCGTCTTCAAGCGCGTCATCCACAGTGGCGTTGGCTACACCGCTAGAGATTCCCCTAATAAATAGATCAGTTCATACCTCACAAGATCATGGCAGCGACGAAGAAGATCCCGACGTTTTGGTAAATTTGTCTGCTAATATAGACTCTGACCCCAACTATCAGTTAATTACAGTGGAAGAAGCATTATCACCGGAGCAGCCCGTACCACGGGCCGTGAGAGCCTGTAGAAAATCTCACTCAAAGCGAGGGGGGAAACAACAAGGTAGGAAAAAGTTGGCCACACCGCCCCCAAGACGTGAAGTGCAATATGTGGAGTTTGATGTTGAAGCAGAGTCAAAACGTATTATTGACGATGATTTATTCAATCGGATACAAGAAATGATCGATATTAAAATCAGGACAATCATTAAGCCTCTGATTGGGAAACTGGACAAATTAACATCGGAGGTCAAAAAGGCGGGTGTAGTACATAGTAAGTTGGTTGAAGAGGTGGAGAATTTATCCTCCCTTGTAACAAAATTGGTTACCGGAAATGTGGAGGCATCACAGACCACCCTACTAGAGCAGCCACTACCATCTTCTTCATTATCGGCACCTAGTCAGGAAGTAACAGCAGGAGTTTGCCCCACCTCCACAACTGCTGATATAACAGGATCTAAACATGAGGACGTCTCAGCCCAATTCATTTTGGAAGCCTCCCCAGTAGTGCTCGTACTAACAAATGTTCCCGTTTTACCACAAGATAAAATAGAATCCAAACAGGACTTGAAAGATAAAGCGCTACATTGGCTTACCTCTAATATGCATATGGCTCATCAAGGGTTGGATAGTTTAGCAAGGGACATTGTCATGACAAGGAGGGTACCTTGGATCAGGTCAAAGCCAAACAAATTTAAGGGGGACTGTGTGATTATAAACTTCGCTAATGCGGACGTCCTCCCAAACATTTTGACCAATATCTTCCCACCCCAACGGCGTAGCGGCTCTATAATCCCCCTCACCCTAAAATTCTTCTTTAGTGAGGCCCAGCTTGCTACTTTCTCTAACACTCCTAGAGCTAAGAGAGGGAACAATGCCACCAGCTGGGAAGGGGGTACTAGACCCCGACATCTTAATGACCGTTTTCGGCCCATGGCTAATTTTGAGCCTGGAAGATTTAATTATCCGCCTGAGCTAAATTTCAGGCCTGCCATGCCATTTGACCCAGCCATGAATGGATGGGGACCTGGCTTTTCAGGTCCAGACTTCATCGGCCGGAGCAACAGGTTTATACCATGGAGGAGAAATGACCAGTTTCTGTTACATCCAAATACGCCACAACCTTTGTGGAATACCTCAGTTATTGGCCAAGGTCAGGTAGCTACTCCCTTTGATTGGGGATGCGGTATGGGGAATAGGTACGGCCCTTTATCCGACTTAAATAACTGTGATTGACTTAAACCTGGTATTGCCCTAGAAAACGAGACTAGTAACATGCTCCTATTGAATAGTGGCCAACGTCATATGGGTGTGGACCCTAGTGAGCCTACTTCTAACGAAGTATTAGAGAGTAATGAGCCGTGAGAGCACGACCACCCACTGGTATCTCAGCAGGGGGTGGCCCGTGAAAAACCGATCTTGAACATCGACCTAATACAGAGCCACTCTGAAGCCGAATTAAATGAGGGGGTTATATCCTCATGCTCAGCCGAAGGGTGTTTGGTGGGGGTCATAGAGCCTAGGATACCAACTGATTCCTGTAAAATCATAAGTTGGAACATTGCAGGCTCAAATGCAAAACGACAGGATAACGCTTGTTTTAACTTTATTTCCAATTACCACATAATCGCTTTGCAAGAAACGTGGGATACATCCGTCAATTTTTGGTGGGATAGATTCACTAGTTTCTCCAAACCCGCTGTCCCTAGCCGTATGGGTAGAGCCAAAGGTGGTCTGGTAATTATGTTTTCCTTAGACTTGAAGGGTAGCTATAGGCAGATTAATACTGACTCCGTCAACATCCTAATGGTGGAAAGGGTGATCAATAATAATAGCAGGACCATTTATGTTAATTTTTACAATTCTGGGAATAGCGAACATAGAGGTAGTAATATCGCTAACCTAGACAGCATTTTTAATACAGTGTCACAAAATATCAAGTTTGCTTATGAGTTTATTTTATTAGGTGATTTTAATATTCATCTATGTAATTTAGCCTGTAAGGGATGTAGTGACAATGTCAATGAGGAGGATGAGGAGGCCCCCCTGGGACCCCATTTTGAACATTCTACAGAGGGGTACGAGTTAGAAGAATTTCTTGCTAACCACGATTTGTATGAACCCGACAGGGGCCTGAGGGCGCCAACCTTTACTGGCACCCATCACGGATCAGTGATAGACTATATTTTCGTCTCACAAGGCATCCTAACCCGGACTATGGATTATCGAACAGTAATAACACCTTATAGCGATCACAATCCTGTACTACTCGAAGTGGCCTGGGGAGGCCAGATGGGAGCACCGCCAACAGACCTAAAACCGGTACATCCCCTGAGGCCCTACGACCAAGACAGGCGATTGAAATGGGCTAAAGTGATCCCGGAAAATTTTTATGAAAAAAACTTCCCTAAAATAAAAGATAAGGTGGACATTTGTCAAAAAAACGGCGCTCAAGGTAATGAAGTAATAGCGGCTTACGAGGCAATTTGTGGCCAGGTGGCTAAGGATCTTCTAGCCAAACCAAAAAAAGGTATCCCTGGAACTAAGCACTGGTTTGACTCTGCATGCTCTAAAGCCCACAGTGCATTGATGTCAGCCCTAAAAATCTCCCCTAGGGTCGGAGATGACATTGTCAGACTAAGGAAAAATTATAAAGGCAGCCATTAAGAAACGCAAGGATATCATTAAACGCGAATCATGGGAAAATCTACTCTCAGCGGCAGTGTTGAAGGACAGTAGGGAGATTATTAAACAGCCTTTATTTTCCGATGATAAAAATGTTCCCATGGACTGCGTGATTACCGATGAAAAATGGCTGAATCATTTTAAAAACGTCTACGAGGGTGAGGACGAAGGACCCAAAGATGCCTTATTGCCCGTGGGAGCTGTACACCCTATTATTTTTAACCCCGAAGAAGTGGAAAAAGCTCTACTGGCTACAACAAGACATAAGGCACCCGGACCGGACGGTGTCCCTGCCGACTTTTTCATGTACTCACCTAAATTGTGGGCGGAGGTTTTGTCAAAAGTGTTTAATGCAGCCAATGATAATCAAGCCCCTAGTTCTTGGGCCACATCCACCATTGTCCCTATTTACAAAAATAAAGGCCAGCGGGACGATCCCGCTTCGTATAGGCCTATATCTCTTCTGGACTCAACCATAAAAATCTTAGGTAGAGTACTTTTGGCCAGACTTAGGGAAAATGTTGAGAGCTGTGGGGGGCTGTCTGAATTACAATATGGATTCAGAGAAAGAAAAGGGACTATCGAACAATGCATAAATCTGCACCTACTGATCTCCAAATATACAGTGGCAAAGGAGGGTTCCGTGTTTCTTGCATTCATGGACCTCTCCCCGGCCTTCGACCTGGTGAATAGGACGAAACTGTGGCAGATCTTGTTGGAGATGGGCATCGACGAGTCGTTGGTTGTGTTCATTGCCACCCTGCATCAGGAGCTTTTTGCTGCTGTCCGAGTTACAAATGATGGTAGACGCACCCCTCTGTTTAAATCTCTAAAGGGGGTGCGGCAAGGCTGCATCTTAGCCCCCTTACTATTCACCATTTATATTAATGGGTTGGGCGGTCACCTGCGGGGTCAGGTAGCCGACGTTCCGCGTGCAGGAGGCGTTAAAATACCGGCACTCCTGTATGCGGACGATGCAGTGTTGATAGCCCGCACGGGAGTAGGCCTACAGCATCTCCTGGATGCCTTTGGCTCTTTTATGGAGAACCTGGATCTCAAGGTTAACGCCTCTAAATCACACACGATGGTAATGGGACGTGAGTGTAACAAAAAAAGACATAAAACATTTTTTTGTAGGGGAGTTCCCGTCACCAATGTAACCACATTTCCCTATTTGGGGGTCATGTTTGACCAGAAAGGAACCTGGGGCCCTCAGATAAGAGCAAAAAGGTTGGCAGTAATTAGATAGTCTTCAGCGGTAATGGGTTTTGCTGGTAAGTTAGGGGCCAGGCCCATGGAAGCCCTTTTGAAAATCTATATGAGCAAACCAGTGGCCATAGCGTCATACGGTTCCTCTTTGTGGGGGTATGTAAACCTTGACCCAATTCAGAGAGCAGAAAACAGATTTATCAGATCTCTGCTCTAAGTTCCACAATCAACCCCAACGTATTCTATCCACAAAGAGGTGGGCTTGCCCTACCTGTCTGACACC
Organism: Lissotriton vulgaris; assembly: GCF_964263255.1. Classification (NCBI taxonomy): domain Eukaryota; kingdom Metazoa; phylum Chordata; class Amphibia; order Caudata; family Salamandridae; genus Lissotriton; species Lissotriton vulgaris. The sequence goes on from NW_028249215.1 coordinate 457,400, forward strand.
CTGAGCCTTGCTCCGCTGATTTTTTGGTTGAAAATGTGGACGAACGAAGATCTCCCTTTGAACCATAAAATTATGCTCGACGTCCTATCTTTGGACAAACATAATAGTATCCCATGCTTGGCCTATATAGCGAAAACGTTTACAGATTTGGGTCGCCCGGAACTCTTTTCATCTCCGGATAAAATCATGGGACAGGATATAGTTATTATCAAAAAGTTATTTAGGGATAGGCAGGAAGCACGGCGGGAGGATTACGAACTGCTGAAACCAGCGGTAAGGGCCCATAGCCTTTTGGTTTGCTCATCCGCACTTGCCCCCTATTTGAGTTTTGTCACATTCCCCTATCACAGGTTTTTATTAACTAAGTTTAGATTTAATTTGTTACATTTTTATTTGGGTTCTTTTAAGAGCTGGCAGAAACCCGAGCTGGCCCCACCGTGCAGCTGCGATAATTTTTCGGTGCAGGATACTCTGCACTTTGTCATGTTTTGCAGCCTGTATCACGAGCAGAGAAAGAAATACTTGCTTCCTATCCTGAAAGAAGCAGGCTTTGTACAAGTGCGACCAGCCTTGCTCTTTTTACAACTTTTACCTACTCCGCATATTACTTTTTGCATGGCAAACTTTTTGGTAGCTGCCGCAAGGGCGAAATCTGTAGGCCAAATCTTACCTTAAAATCATTGGCTTTTTATTATGCTCTCATTTGTATGAAATGTAAAACTTTTTTAACCATGTACATAATCCTTTTTTAAATGCCTAGATGGTTTTTCTCTTGGAAAATGTAGTTAGTAGTACCGCATGTATTGTATGTAATGTAATTGTTGTTTTTTTTACTTGTCTGTTCTTTGTATGACTTGTAAAAAGTCGAATAAAGATATTCTGACTGACTGACTGACCTACAAGAGTTGCATTCTGCTTTAAATAGAAAACAGTGTTCTAATCCCTTAACTGTGCCAGCTTCATTTTTTTAAGTACACTTGGAAAATTAGTAACATCAGCTGATTTATATTTTTATCGGTATCCTTTCCCAGATCAGGTATTTCACCCAGACCAATAGGGTTTCATGCCCTGGACGAAGTAGGATATCTAATTTAGCTAGATCTTTCACACCACAATATCCTATCAACAGCAAAATAGACCTTTGTCGAGGAAACTGTGATTATTGCCAGAGTCTAAAATAGCAATCAGTGGTCTGCCAGTCTTTTTTGCATAACATAATGGTCTTTTAATTTTCTTTTCTTCACAAATACTGTTTTGTGTTTGAACTGTTAACAATACATTACTTAATTTGTCTAAATAATCTTGCATGTTTATGTGGATAACCTTCATATTGTTACTTGACGGCCAACACACAGATTTAAAGCGGACTATTTTCCTGCAATTATTACACTTCTTACTCAGAGCCAAACAAGTAGTATTGTTCCCAAAAGGATTGCCAGAACGAAATCTATAGCAGGTTGACTGATCCTTCATATTTCTAGAACATCTAGAATTAAGTGCACAAACACAAAAAAAGCCCTGTGGGATGTCCTAAAATTAGAATCAAATTATCCACAAGCAATGTTTGACACTCAGTGGGGTAGATGAGAGACAAATGAGCATGCAGGTTCCCATCTAAGTAGGCTACGGCAGGTGAATAGTGTACTACTGAAGAAAACTACGCCGCAAGTCACATTCTTACTCCTTTGGAACATTGCAGATGTGTGAGTGACTGCTGCAGAGATGTCTTTAACATGTCTGCAGGGATATGGAATTCCTATAGCCCGACGCCCAGTCATTTTGTTTGGGGTCAAGGACAACAAGTTTACATGTGTATTTTGTCCTTAGGACAAGTAGGCCAAACTCCCTGCAGCACAAACCCTTTGGCTGCCAGTTTGCAGTAACACATTACGGATCAGGGAGGGCACTGTCTGTAGTTAAGGTAATATTTTTGCCTGTGTGTTAATGCTATTCAAACTTGCATTTATGGTTCATTGATTAAAAACATTTATTATTAGGGTGAGTGCTCTAAGTAAATTTTGTAAACTCCAACTGCACTACTGACAGTGGTTCCAGTATAAAAACGTGTACACACGCTTTCAAAGTTTAGCCATATGAGGCTATGTAGAATGATCCCAGAATGCTCTCTGATTTGATGCAAATATTTGCAGAAGCTTGAAAGCAAGATTGATGATTCTTTGCTTTCAAAATAAAATGTTCATAAAAAAATAAAGCAGGAAAAAAACATTTTGCTAAACTACTGTAACATTTCAGGAACCATTTCTTTGCAGCATTATTTTGTAAAGTGTTGATGCATGCTAGTATTTCCCAAAAATATTCATAATGGGAAATCAGTGTAACCAGTTACATTAAGATTATGGTAAACAATAATAAACAAGCATTGGCAAAGCCAGTAGGTCTGAAATTGGTGGTCAGCTTTTAGTTTTGTCAATGTGTGACAGTTTTGGCATGTTTTTTGTAAAACCTTATTGGTGTGGGAGCTGCCGGGCCCTCACCATTATAACAAACATTGGCAAAAGCAAAAATTGTTTTAGGTCTAAAAAAGCACACACTGCCACGTCTGCGTACCGATCTGCTCCTTGTGAAAGAGCAGAATGCTGTTACTCACTGTGGAGCCAGCCGATTCAGAGAGAAAGAGGGACATCGTTTTAATAAACACTAAAGGTCACGGTCAACACCAGACCAAATTAGGGGCCCAAATATTAAAGAAAGTCTCAAAAGTGCACCCATGGTATAAGTCCTTGCATGAAGTGCAGCTATACCACTTTCATGAATTCCCAAGAATTTACAGAAGTAGGACAAGAAATAGTACTCCAAGAAAATATTTGTGAATTGCATTTTAACATGAGCAAATATGCATGTGTAGATTTGCTCATGTGGAGATCTGAGTGCTTGCAAGCCTCACTGGTTGGCTGGATACCCCCCCATCTTCAAGAAGGCAGGACTGAGAGTTGTGTTTCACCTCTCCTCCCCCACCTGAAGGGTGGGTTTGGCAAAGGTGGGCACACCTCTCCTCCGATCTTGGTTTTCCCGCCGATTCTCCCTCACAAAGTGGGTGTTAGAACCGGTGGGGGTCAGTTGCTGGGAGCAGCAAATGACGGGGTCAGCTCACAAAGGTGGCAAGCATTTGAAGCTTCCCCTTCGTGGATCCTGCCCAACCTGGGGGGAGGAGGCTTGGCACCTCCACCCAGGATGTGCTTTCTTACAGGACTCAGAGTGGGAGGCTCTCAACCCAGGTGTCCAGAAACCTGTCTGGGGCTGGCAGCTGGCGAGCAGCCAGTCAGCCTGGACACTAGAGTTAGGTCGTTTTTCAGGGGGCATCTCTAAGATGCCCTATGTGTGCATTTGATACATATAACAAAAATCCAACTGAATAATGAAATCCTCAGGGTGAGAGTCACACACTTACAGAAAAAAAACAACAGTAAAAGTATATATGAACCAGGTTGAATTTGATTGTCAATACAATGTGTATGTAAACAAGTATTAGTCAATATGCTCCTTTTAAGATTCAATGTTACAAAGGTTGCTACGAAGTGATAAAGTGACAAAAGTGCTCAAAATAGTGCAAGTGAAGGAATTGTGAAGGGTGGACATTTAGAAATATACAGAATATACAATATTTACACGATTAAAAGATGACCTGTCTAACATGATTTTAGAGATTAGCTTAAGAGACCACTTGATGTGAGAGCGTTATTGTATGAAGAGCTTGTCCACTTCTGGGCTATGAATGATTAGTACAGGTCTCAAACAAATAAAAAAGTTCCAGTTTTGATCCCAAATGAACGTGGTTGTTCAGTCCTTACTGTTGGGTCTTCCTCAGGACCAGAAAGGGGCAACCTGCAATGTAGTAAACTAATTGTTACTACTACGATATTATTTAGAGGGACGATCACATGTGGGAGAGGGCAAAAAGGCTCACCTTAGTTATGACACTGTTCAGTGTATAATGGTACTGGCGTGGCCTGGGTCGCTCCAAGGGAAATAGAGGGAGACACCCAAGGTGCCTAGACTGGAAGACAAAAATGGAGCACGTCCATGCTCCAAGGACTTCATAACATTCAAACTGATAAAGGTAGCACGGGCATTACTCACATGAAAAGAGTATGCCTTGTGGATAGAGTCTGGTTATGCTTCTTGGTATATTCGGGAAACAACGTGATCAAACAATTCACTCAAGACTGAATTAATCAGATGACTTCTATAATCAAAGACAACAATGGAGGCAATGAGAAATCTGACAATGACTAGTGACTTAGCAGAAAAGACACATGCGTTCTGGACTGCGCTTTAAAACTGGAAAGATGAGTGAGCATTGTCCAAGTGGTTACTGACAATGCCGGCCGTATAGTGGACTTGTTAAAGTGAAGGAGTTAGGTCCTTGGAAAATGGGGAAGGATGGACCTTGATTAAAGTATTTATGAAGAAAAAGTACCCCCCCACTTATTTTTCAGAACAGCTCTTAATTATGAGCAACACATCCACTAGAATTTATTTTCCTTTATTTATGTCTAAAACTTATGTTATATTTGTGGTGTTCTTTGTCTGACATGAAATGTACAGAATTTTCTAAATAATTGCTGGATTCAAGGTACAAATAAATATACCGAACATATCTAATTCTAGTGGATGTGTTGCTCATAATTAAGAGCTGTTCTGAAAAATAAGTGGGGGGGTACTTTTTCTTCATAAATACTTTAGGCCGTATAGTGGAAGCGGTGGATACCCAAATTAGCGTCCAGTATTAAGCTATGTGATTAAAATTATAGATCACCAAACACACTATCAATAATATGCACAAAGCTATGACAGCGTGGAAAACTAGCCGACAAGACTTTGGAATGGAATGGAATGGAAGCGGTATTTATAGAGCGCGGCTGTCGCTTCGGAAGAAGCATCCTGGCGCTGACTGGAAGGTGAGTGGAGGGGAAGGATTTAGGCCGGGACTAGATGATATTGCGCACATACTCATCTGGTAAGCTAAAGATCCATGTTTTCAGTTGTTTCCTGAATGTATATTCCTTTGTCAGGAATCTCAGATGCTGAGGCATGGCGTTCCAAGCTTTGGAGGATAGGTGAGTGAGGGTTTTGCCCCCTTTGGTTTTTAGGTTGAACTTTCCTATTGTAAGGAAGTTGTTGTTTGAGGATCTCAGGGACCTGTGTGGATTATAGTGGAGATAACGTTTCACTAGGTACTTGGGACCAATCTGGTTGAAAGCCCGGAAAGCCACGGTTAGGATCTTGAAAAGGATCCTTTTGTGCAAAGGTAACCAGTGGAGGGTTCTCAGGGCGGCAGAGGCTGAAGATCTTCTGGGGAGTTTGAGCACTAGCCTCGCCGCCGAGTGCTGGACGCTCTGGAGTTTTTTGAGAGTGGTTTTCTTCACACCTGCCAAGAGGCCATTGCAGTAATCAATGCACGACAGGATTAGTGCCACTGTGACCGTCTTTCTTGCTTCAATTGGAAGGAAATCAAAAAAATTTTTGAGGGACTTGATGATTCCGAAGCAGCATCCTGCGACTGACCTGACATGATGGTCGAAGGACAAGTCAGTATCAAAGGTGACTCCTAGGTTTCTTGCAGTGGTTACAGTCTGTGGGGGGGCTGTAGAGTCCTTTGGCCACCAGAGGTGGGGATGGAAGTTGACGTTTTTCCCTATGGGGAGGATTTCTGTCTTCCCTGTATTACATTTAAGGTGGTTGGTTTCCATCCACTGGAAGACATCCTTCAGGCAGTTGGTTAAATTTTGTTCAGCAGTCGTGGTGTTCTCTTCTAGCGGGACTATGAGTTGGGTATCGTCGGCGTAGGATGTAACCGTGATACCGTAAGATTCGATCAGGGAGATGAGGGGTATGAGGTAGACGTTAAAAAGCAAAGGGCTTAGGATAGAGCCCTGTGGGACTCCTGATCCGATCATTTTCTTTGTGGAGTTGAAGGGTCCTAATTTCACAGATTGTGTTCTTTCTGAAAGGAAGGATGTTATCCAGTCCAATGCCCTGTTGTCTATACCAATGTCCTTAAGTCTGTCTAGGAGTATTTGGTGGGAGATTGTGTCGAACGCTGCTGTGAGGTCCAACAAAATCAGTACGGCGTTTTTCCTTTGGTCTTGGAGGGTTTTTATGGAGTCGGTCAACTCAATCAAGGCTGTTTCTGTGGAGTGCTGGGGACGGAATCCAGATTGTTGGGGGTGGAGGATATTATTTGCTTCCAGGTGGGCTTTGAGTTCCCTGTAGACTATCTGTTCTGTGATCTTGCCCAGGACTGGGAGGAGGGAAATAGGGCGGAGGTTGGTCAGATCGGAAGGGGGTTTGTTAGGTTTTTTCGTCAGGGGTTTGACGGAGCCGTGTTTCCATGCACTAGGGACGATACCAGTACTGAGGGAAGTATTGACTATTTCATTGATAACAGGATTGACGGTATCAATCAGCTGATGCAGGATGCTCGGAGGACAGGAATCCGTGGGAGAGCCTGATTTGCAAGCCAAAATGACTTCCTTGGATTGTGCGAGAGTGACATGAGAGAAGACCCTTAGTTGAGCTGTAGTATTATCTGTTAGTTCCTGTCTGGCTGGTGGCTGGGATTGTTGGTAGGTGGGGAAGTTCTTCTGGATCAAATTGATTTTTTCTTCAAAGAAATCTGCAATTTTGTCGCAGAGATCTTGAGAGGGGGGTATTTCAGACTGTAGGGCTACGGGATGGGTAAAGGATCGCACTTTAATTCCTCCGTTACCACGGTCCTCACACGGGCTCCTTGCGATGAATTTAACATATTAACAACTTAACATTAAGGATAATCATAGTTAACGGTGTACTAGCTCAGAGAAAAAAATGCCTCTCAATCACTAAGAATCATCTACAAAGCATCTCACATCTGCGCGGCCGGTGGGGTCCCGCCTATGTAGGAATTCTTACGTGAACGTGCACGCTGTGACTGGGGTGCCGTGTAGGCAGAAGCTAGATGCTGTCCTGCTGACCGCGGTGAGTCGAGCGTCATGATGGACAATAGCATGACCCCTTAGATCTGCGGCTGGAGTGCCGTGTCTAAGCAAAAGATGCCAGACATAGGCGTAACCGATTATATCCGCATAGTGGGGTGCCAAGAATACTAAGAAATCGATGTTGCAGAGTTCTACCCTATTTGTAACGATAGACACTGGGGTTTATTTAAAAAAAAAAGGATTTCATCTAGCCCTGGTTCTTTCTAATGCGGTCAATACAAGGTGGGTTATACAATAAGCCCTAGTGGTTGTAGTATTACAGCAGTATCGGACAGCCAGATAAACGTTTACTCATCATAGTTATTGTTACAAAGCATCAATATTATAAACACGTGGAAATCAGTCTATGTAGGTGATATAAAGAAAATTATGCGTGATAAAGGATCACATGTATTATAATATCCGTGTAGCTGGTTTTTGGTCCAGCCCCTAGTACATGTGAGATCCTGCTTCTGGAGCTACAGATCCAGAAAGAATTGCTCAGCGGTTCGCCAGTCATGAACAGAGATAAGGACAAAGCACCAAATGGTGAAACATTACATAAATTAGAATACATTGCATACATTTGAATACATTAAAACACCTGTTCTAGGGGGCGCTAGAGGGCGCACGCACGGAATGGCCGCCTAGCTGAGTGGCTCCCGTTCCCTGGAACATTAATCCTGCAATAATCCTATACTACTGGAGAGCAGTGTCCCATCAGAACTGCTCACTCGATGCAGAAAGAGACCCTCTACAATCGACCCAAGCCTTAGACCGCTGGCGGTGACTGGGACCGAGAAATCAGCCTCATAGATTTGGCCGGCGGCGTCCTCGGCACTCACGAGGTGAGGAGATAGGCCGCGGGCCGGCACGCGAGGCCGGTGCTTGTCACGAGGCGGTGGGCCCCTCCTGCGTGTCTGTCTGCGGCGCCAGATGTGAGCCTGGCGCTTGGCCCGATTATCTGCCCCCGACCCTGCATCCTTGACTGCGCTGCCTGCCTCCCATGCAGGCCCGGTTCTAGAGGGTAAGCCGGGTGGGCCAGGCCTACCCAAACATGAGCCTGGCCCACCCAAACATGATGTGAGCCGTTTTTTACCCCCATATGTGTTCGGGCTTGCTCTCCTGATCGGAATTTAAGAGGCTGCTGCAGCCTCTGCGCAGCCCAGCACAGATTATCGCGGCCCATTGTCACATATAGAATGACAATGGGCCAAAGCCAGCAGGCACAGCATGTGGTGGGAGCTCCTGCCCTGGCCTTAGGGCGGAGGTCTTCAAACTGTGGGTCAGTGGCGGCAGTCCCAGGAGGGTGCAAATGCCTCTTTAAGTACTGAAGAATGAAGATGGCCTGGAAGAGCAACTTTTTTTTTGCATTTCTAGGCTGTCTTCATTTAAAGTCAACAGCTTTGCTAAAAACAACACAATATTTGATAAGTATTTTGTTGTATTTTCATGTTCAGCAACTGCACTTAAAATAATGCTCACGCCTACAAGTGAGTAAAGAGGTGTTAAATAAATGCACATTAAACTAATTGATGGGACACACACATCATGAAACTTGGTTAATGTGATACCCGAAGATGTCTGTATGAGAACAGTCACAAAATTGAATCCAGGATAGTGCAGTGCATAATAGTGACGTGTATTTATATAGTTTTGCGGTCCCAGCATGTAACAGGAAGCAATGTGAATATGTAGGGCATTATTCTAGAATTGTAATAAACACTGTATAACATAGGTTGCCACACAATGATTATGTGATCAGGGCCAATGGAATTATGTGGAAGGGGAGCACCATAGACAAAATATGCAGTATAATGCAGCACATTGTTTACTAGTATAAGTTAATTATTTTGAATTTTTTACTTGGTAGAACTGTCTGGGTAAATATTTCACCCAATTAGTACCAATTTAACAGCCAAATACAGAAATAAGCTACTGAAAGTTTGCAAGTTACCCTTTGAAAAGGGCTTCCAATGCGCGCAAACACGTCACCATGTTTTGTAGTAACTTTTGATCCATTTGAGCTTCAATTGTTTTTTTAAATCTGCATGTTATACTGCACGTGGTGGATTATGTGGCAAATACATAATTATGTGAAAAATGTCACAGATGCAGAATTGCAGAATTACAGCAGCCCTGTATCAGATAAAACAAGTGCTTTAGCAGCTGTAATAGCAAACCAGACTTTACCTATTGCAGACATTTTTTATGACCATTAAAAGTTCACGTTTTAAAACTCAACAACCTTACATTGCCTCTAAAAAAAAATATTTTTTTGTCATCATGATGCTTCAAGTTATTCCATAAATGAAATCACATTAGACCCCCTCCTTGAACTCACACACAGAGGTACCTCCAGGTACCCATTAACACATCTGGGATGGTTGTTTTTACCAAAGGGTATGGGAAGTCTTTGCAAAATGGGCGCCTTAGTCCCCATACCTCAGCCAACTCAGCCTCTGTTTACATGCAGATGGCCTTTCAGGTGAGTTGCGAGGGTACACGGGAAGAGACCCTGCATTCAGAAGTTTGTGGGTTGAGTGGTGCTGTACGCGGTGGGGATTGAGTGGCGCTGTAGGCATTGCGGGTTGAGTGACGCTGTAGGCATTGCGGGTTGAGTGGTGATGTAGGCGTTGCAGGTTGAGTGGTGCTGTACGCGGTGTGGGTTGAGCAGTGCTGTAGGCGTTGGGAGTTGAGCGGTGCTGTACGCGGTTGGGATTGAGTGGTGATGTAGGCGTTGGGGGTTGAGTGGTGCTATAGGAGGTGCACGTTTTCAGCAGGCACACTCCTTCTGCCGTCAGTGCACACTTTCACCAGGCACACACCACTATCCGTCACTGCACGCTATCACCAGACATACACACCACCAGTTGTCAGTGCACGCTTTCACCGGGCACAAACACCACCAGCCGTCAGTGCACGCTTTCACTGGGCACAAACATCACCACACCTCAGTGCACGCTTCCACCAGGTACACACACTACCAGCCAACAGTGCACGCTTCCACCAGGCACACTTCCACCAGCCAGCAGTACACACTTCCACCAGGTACACACACCACCAGCCGTCAGTGCACGCTTTCACCAGGCACACACACCACCAGACGTCACTGCACGCTTTCACCAGGCACACACACACACTACCAGCCATCAGTGCACAATTTCTACAGGCACACACACCACCAGCCGTTAGTGCACACATAATTTGTTAACGCATCCACAATTAACTATTGTAGCAATCGCAGTATGGCGCACTTTACTTTTAAACATATTCATCTAAAGCGCAGCATGCCACCATTGCTACAAAAATACATACACATTTTTTGGCCTACAATTTATTGACTTTTGTTGCAATTGGTGTTGCAATATTTAGCAATGCCAATAGCTCAAATTTAATTATCCAGAGACCTATTGCATTGTAAATGCTTGTTATCATTATATTGACCATGGATGCAAGGCAAAAATAAAAATGTCCAGATAACTGATGATTACTGATCCTGCTGGAGAGCAATCCTTTGTTGGTAGTTTTGAAATGCAGATCAACTGTATTTTATGTGGATAGCTCAGTGGGTTACGGTCTTTGACACAGTGATTCTTGTTTTACTTGCAGCTCAGAAGTTACAATCCTAACATAGAACAGTGACCTATGAACTGTCATCAAAGAGCTGCATACAAACCTGAATGGTTTAGTTAGAACTTCACATTTTGTTTGTGTGGAGATATAGTTAGAACTTCCTCAGTCTTTCATTATTCTAATGTTGCTAAAAAGAGTTAGCTTGGGCAGATATACATTTTTATTTGTATAGCCAACCCACCAACCATTGAGGTATGCTTTAAATCCTGAGTTTGTGCTTCTCCAGACCATACCCTCTTAGAATACATTGCCCACCAGTGTGGATGACACGAGTCCTACACTTTCTAATCCTCATTGGCTTATGCGACATTCCCTATAGACTGATTTACCTACTTGCATCAATTATTATCTCTGTATAATGTGTGTGTGATGTGAAGTACTGTGACACCCTACACTGATATGAGTAGCGCTATACAACAAATGAAATGCATATGAGAGAGGGGCTACAGGGGGTTGAAGGGCACTGTTGAATGGTGGTAGTAATGGTATCTACGGATGAAGAGGTCATTGGTGGCCTAACAAGCCAAGCCAAGCCAAACAAGACTTTTGCATTAGTGCTAAAGCAGGCCCTGTCATGCCCTTTCGGTTTTTGTTTATTTAATTAGCTGTCAGGTCATGAGTGCACAGACTGTTTGGTCGGCCCTCTGGGGCTGCCCAAACTAGTCATGCCCACTCTGTCTTTCTCCATACAGGCTGCATTGGCTGCAATGCAGCCTGCATAGAGAACATGGCCTCCACATAAGGCCCTGGCTGGGCGGTGTCCCGACCAATCACAACACTGCTTGCAGCGTTGTGATTGGCTTTGGGGAGGGAGCCAGGCTGCCTGCATCTTGTTCCTACCAGAGGCAGGAGAGCAGGAGCTCAGAAGACGTGGGTCCCAGCCAACGGAAAGGTAAGCTATATTTTTTAATAATAATTATTATTAAATTAAACACCACCCCGCGTGCCCCCACCCCGCGTGAACCCCCTGCCCTGTCTCCCTTGCCCCGCAAGTCATGCCGGCCGCGAGTGCCGCAGTGGCCCACCCTAATGCACCATTGGCCCACCCAAATAAAAATTCCTGGAGCCGGGCCTGCTCCCATGCCCGCTGGGTCCCAACTACGGCCATTCACCTGGTGTAACTTTTGTGGCCGGACGAGAGGAGCGCTACTGAACCCTGCGCAGCACGGATTGAGTGATAGCCATCGGGCGGGGTGCCGGCGCTGCTGATCCGACCCCTGTTGCCTTTGTGGGACGGCGGACACCTGCCGGGGGCATCGGTATTGTCTTTGCAGTCGACCGGGGAGTGGCAGAGGGTGCATGCCGCTGCTTGCGGCCGTTTCCTGGCGCCCTGCCGAGAGGCGGGAGAAATGATGCCTGCTGTGCCCATCGCCCTGATGCCCACCGCGCTACCATAGGGACGTGGATACAAACCATGTGCCCCTAGCCCCCCCCCTCGACTGAATAACCCTTGGCAGGAGAGGGAGCTGAGGAGACGACGCTAGGTACTGCTCTGCCCTGGCGAAATATCACCGCTTAGCTGTCTGGGTCTACGGTCTCATTGACCACATCCCTGTACTATAGAGGAGACGGAGCCCACCGCAGAATATTTTACATGTCACCGCCGGTATGCACAGCCATATACCACCTGGTCGGAGGTGTTGCCTATGCATTGCGCCACTGATTGCGTGCTGTCTAAGAGGGGCTCGCACCAGACACCACTGGGTACCGAATACTATTGACGATACTTTGTGGATAACCCCTGTTCACTGTCGCTGTCCTGGCACTTGCTGACAGATTGGACATCTTGCTGTGTATATCTGTCTAAAACTGAGGAGTTTTCCCAATGATAAGGGACACTAAACCTGGCGCATAAGGGGTGCCAGGCTTGGGGTGTGCCTACTATCAACGCGACGCCCTAACTGGCTCGGAGGCGCTCACACTAGCGTCGTTGGATCTGGCGGCAGAGGGAGGCGAAAGGCGCGAAAGCAAGAAGGGGCACCCCGAGAACCGTCAGACGAAAATTAACTTTGACAGCGCAAAAAGAGGGACGAGGACAACTCCTGCCGAGCCGGGGCCTAGTGACGCGAATTCAACCGCTGTTCCATCTCCCTCTAAGGAACTAGACTTGCATCACCTATTTCAGGAAATGAGGCAGGGGTTTGCCACAGTGGTGGAGAAAGTGGACAAGATGTCCTCCAGAATGGACGCCCTAGTACATAAGGTGCACCAACATGAGGAGCGGATCACGACAACGGAACAGCGAATCTCAGACAATGATGACGTCACCGCATCCCATACTTCACAACTCGCCCGCATGGATAACCTTCTACGAATCATAGCAGCCAAGAACGAGGAATTGGAAGCCCGTAGTCGACGCAACAACATACGCGTCACGGGAATTCCGGAGTCCACAGACACGGGCAAGATGGAATTATACGTGGAAAAGCTCCTCAGGGGATCGGTGGGAGAAGATGTATTCTCACCTCAATTCATCGTCGAGCGGGCGCATAGATCACTGGCCCCCATACCCAAGCCCGGCATGCCGCCTAGGCCAATTATCGCTCGATTACTGAATTATCGCGACCGCGATGTGGCATTAAGAGCAGCTCGGACTCAACAGAACCTGCACTACAATGGAGTCGCATTTTCCATCTATCCTGACTTCACTCCTATGGTTCAGGAGGAAAGACGCAAATTCATAGCGGTCAAGAAGAAGTTGCGGGAAGCCCAGCTGGAATTCGCCCTGCTCTACCGGGCAAAGCTACGGGTGACACACCAGGGAAAACATCGCTTTTTCACAAATCCACAAAAGGCGGAGGACTACTTGAAGATGATCCGCAAGGCACAGAGGAATGGCCGGGATGCCAAAGCAAACCAGCCGACGAACATTGACCTGGGCTCTGTCCTTACTGCACGATCCCAGAGGGCTCGGACGCTATGCTACAGAACGGGACTAAATAACCTCTTCAGTGGTAACTTATTCCAGGGACCACAATCCCTGCGCTGGCCTCCACCGAGGGTGGTACAGTTCTGGAGGCTATCGGAGGGAGAAGTGGCTGTGCGCCCTTGATGTTGTTTCCCTCGCGGGTATACCCCATTCATGATGCTAAGTTGTGGAAGTTGTGGGTGGGGGGGGGGGGTAGGGGTAGGATGGGCGGCTGCTGGCATCATTGGGATGCAGCAGTGGGAGGGGGGCTGAGTTCTTTTGGGGAGGGAAGTTAAATACATGGAATGGATAGAAGAGCGACAGAATGTCATGACAATATGTATCATCTGAGCGGGAAAGGTATTACTGCATTTGTAGGGGTGGGCTTCAACAGTTTGATGTGTCGCAAACTATGGCCGATATAAGAACTGCTGCACAATTGAACTGTATGTCATGGAATATCGAAGGGCTTAATAATGCTAAAAAATGTCGAAATGTGATTGCCTATTTAAACCGCCATCAAGTCCACATCGCCATGTTACAGGAAACCCACTTATCTCCGCAAACGCGAGTTGCCTTTCCTGGTAAATGGGCTGGCACCCGAGTCTTTTCCTCTTACTCTACCTATGCGAGGGGAGTTGCTATCCTCATTAGACGCACTGTACCATTCCAAATGTGCGGCGAATTAATAGATAAGGAGGGACGCTTTGCCCTATTGTGGGGGCGGCTGGGCCGTGACACTGTCACCTTAGTTAATTGCTAAGCACCTAACATTGATATGCCCTCCTTTTTCACTACACTTTCAGAGGAAAAATTGTGGACGTAGGGTCCCGACACATTATTTGGGGGGGGGGACTTTAACTTGGCGTTGCTGCCACAACTAGATAGAGCAGATGGAGTAATGCATTACAAGCCCAGATCCAGGGAGACACTAGGGGGCGTGATCTCAGAGGGCGGATTGGTGGACGTATGGAGAGGTTTACATCTCTCCCGGAGGGAGGGTACACATTTCACTTCACAGACGGGCACATGGGCATGACTGGATTACTTCCTTATGACCAGGGAGATATCTACAGGGGTGGAGAAGGTAACACACTTACCGAGGACATATTCCGACCACAGCCCTGTCCTGATGCACATGCGAGTACCTGGCTGGGACGACCCTAGGCCACGATGGAGGTTGCAGCCGACAGCCCTGTTAGACGCTATGTTTCGCACCGAACTCGGAGAGGAAATTACTGCTTTCTTTCCTAGAAACAAGGGGTCTGTTGATTCGGTTGATCACATCTGGGAGGCATTCAAGGGAACGATCAGGGGGTATTGCATATCCAAAAGTTTCGGGGCCCTGCGTGACATTCAACGCACTATCCACACACTTGATGGTGAGCTAAAGGCCTTGGAAATTCGAATGGTGGAAGATGACAGTGCTGACATCCACGCGGAGTTTAGAGACAAGCTGACAAAATACGAGGAAGAAGCCAACAGGGAAGCAAAATTTAGGGGGAAGCACTGGCAAGCTAGGAAATATTGTGAAGGGGACAGACCGGGTAGGGCACTGGCGGCGATGACACGATCCCGCATGACCACAACACGATATTGGAACTCACAGATGACCAGGGACACACAGTCAGAAATTCGGACGAGCTACTCACTACCTTCGTTTCTCATTATCATGCGCTTTACACCACCGCCACCACCGCTGACGTACCGTATAATGACTTCTTGAGCGATGTAGCTCTCTGCTGGCTTAGCGACGGCGATAGAGCCTTCCTAGCTGCCCCTTTTGAACTAGATGAAATCCGTGAAGCCATTATGTCTCTCTAGACGGGATCTTTAAAACATACATCGACATTATGTCCCCTGTCCTTCGCGAGATCTTCGAGGAGTCGCTGACTGACGGCGTCCTCCCCTGCTCCATGCCGTGAGGTCGTTATCACCTCGCTCCTGAAACCTGGCAAAAACCCTAGCTCCTGCGACTCTTATCGCCCACTTTCCCTCTTGAATTGCGATGTTAAAATACTTGCAAAGGTGTTGGCTACTAGATTATCCCTCTTAATGACCTAGAATTGTCTTACCTGATCAATCTGGATTTGTCTCGGGTCATTCCACGTCTCACAATCTGCGCACCCCGTTTTCCCTATTCTGCACGGTGCACCCTGACCTTCCAGTCGCTGCGTATTTCCTGGATGCCACGAAGGCCTTCGATTCGGTCGAATGGCCATACCTGTTTACTGTCCTGGCAAGCATGGGATTCTCCAAGTTGTTCATCTCCTGGGTTCAACTGCTCTATACACAACCAACGGCGAAGGTGCTCATCAACGGTCGCCTTTCGCACTCCATTGCCATCTCCAGGGGCACCCGTCAAGGGTGCCCGTTGTCCCCACTCTTATTCGCAATTGCAGTCGAGCCTCTTGCCTGTAGGCTCCGGCAGCTGCATCGCGACGGTGCGATACAATGTTTTCAGCGCCAGATCGATGTGTCTTTATACGCTGACGATATGACACTTTTTGTCAAACACCCAGCCTTGAACCTCAATCTCTTACTTAGAGAGTTTGTTCTATTCGGCAGGATGTCTGGTGTGCACATAAATTGGGCCAAGTCACAATTTTATCCACTCACGGATGCGGATGCCGACTTTCCCCCTCGATTACCCTCTTGAGTGGTGTCGGTCGGACCTACAGATTTCGCGAGACAAAGATGAAACACTGCACTCCAACTACGGAGTGGCAATCACTAAACTCACCGCATCGGTGGACCACTGGATCGCCCTGCCGCTCTCCATGGCGAGTAGAGCGTCCCTTATCAAAATGATAGTCTTACCCCGGTTTCTTTACCTCTTCCTTAACATCCCTTATTATCCAGGTGCCTTCTTCTTTAAAACATTGAAGTCGGAGCTATGTCGATTATTCTGGGGGGGAAAGAGCCCAAGGCTGAAATGGTCCACGCTGATACAGCCAAAGGAGGCTTCGAGTTCCCTGACTTCGAGGCTTATTATCTATGTGTGCAAGCACATTATGCTTATCATTGGATGGTTCCTACTCCCTTCATGCCTCAATTGGCAGTGGAGGACTGGATTGTACATCCCCTCCCGCTCAATGGACTCCTCCATTGTCCGGGTCATCTATAATGACACCGCTTACCTCCGTCTCATGCACTTTAGATGCTTGGCGCCGCATAGCTAAGAGACTATCTTGCCGTCTACTATACTCTTCTCGGCTACCATTACCATATCATCCTAAACTTGCACTCCTGCAGGAACGTGGCTTCCAATTGCTCTGCGAGCGCGTGCAAGTCGCCTGTTGGGGTGACTTATTCTCTGATGGTCAGTTCAAGATTGCTGAGTTGTTCTTCGCCTCTCACGCCAGCACGCCACTTGACGTGTTTTACTATCTGCGCCTGCGCCAAGGGATGAAAGATATCCTACCTGAGTTCCCCAGTGAACCTGAAGCCTTGTCTCTACTACATTTTATGCTATGTTCACAAGATGGTTCACACCTAGTGTCTGGTCTGTATCGTCATCTCAGGAAGAGTGGTCCGGTGCCTGGGGCCAGGGCTCGAATGCACTGGGACACCGACCTAGCGGTCGAGCTCAACGATGAACAATGGCAATATTGCTGCACCCTCACGGCCCAAATATCGGGAAGCAGTAGACTTAAGATAATACACTACAAGTTCCTACAGAGACTATACTACACCCCGGTTAAGACTGATAGATAATGACAGATGCGAGCGCTGCCGCGCGGAACATGCGGGTTTCCTGCATCTTGCTTGGGAGTACCCTCCCATTCGCCTCTACTGGCAACAGGTGCACGATGCCCTCGTAGCTATGACAGGAGAATCCATACCTCTTGATCCATTACTTATGCTCCTTGGGTACACGCCACACATCCCTAAATCCTGCAGGAAATTCTTAGATATTGCTCTGCTCTTGGCAAAGCGGCGAGTGGCATGCCGCTGGGGCCGGGGCAGAGCCCCTAAATTCAAGGAATAGCTAGCGGACATGACCTATAGCCAGGAGCAACACGTAACTTTCACTGAGCTGCTGCCAATTTCAAGTCAGCCTAAAGACATTTGGGGACCTTTGGTCAGCTACCTACTAGCCCAGCCGGATAAGGAGGACAATCCAGAGGGAGGTGACACCTGTAATTCTACTGACATCTGAGGGGTCTTGCCCGCCAATGCATGCACCACTGACGCTCTTTTGATCTGATTCATCAGCCCCATGCATAAGCCTATGTCCCACCAGATAGCACAATCCGCCTCTACCTGCTGTCAGCTCACACTGCATTCGTAGTTACTCATGTTGGGCCCTCATATCATATGTGTCTCTGTAGTTCAATCCACAAGATGCATGCTTACCCTTTGGCAATGATCCTTGCCACCATACAATGTGCTCACCCTGAAAAGACGAATTACTGTTGCTGCTTATGATAGCGAATTGCAGTATACTGTCACTGTTCTTATTTGCATATGTGATTTCAATGACTCAAAGCTCCAAACCCATGTATGGTTGTCTTTCTTTTTTTTGTTTTATGTGTTGAAAAACCAATAAACAGAATTTACAAAACACCTGTTCTACAAAAAAACCTGTTCTAGAAAAGAAGATGGGGAGGAGGGAATCTCTAGACACGATTCAAGGTGTCAACCCGTACCTCGTCACATCTTACAGTGTGTTGACATCTAAATGATCAATGTGAGGGTCAACCCATGGTTAATAAAGGTAACTATCTACTGATTTCCTACTGCTCATTCAGACCGTTTTGGACAATGTCCAAGTAATGCATCCACTTGCATTCTTGCACATTCATTATGTCAGTGATGTTGCCACCTCTCGGAGCAAGGGTAACCTTTTCGATCACCACCCATCTGATACTGTCAGCTGGGTGATGCAATGACAGAAAGTGTTCGACTAGGGGAGCCCCTGTCACTCTGCAGTGGATCATACTGCAATGTTGCAGGATCCGGCCCATGGTCATCTGACAGGTCACATGGACATCTAATCCCATAAATTACTTGTGTGCTGTTACAATTAGTGTGTTCCCTTAATGTAATTGATGAGTTGGTGTGTGAGAACGTTTTGGTTTCAATGGTCAGGTCACGGGCTTTGCATTGGCCACATTTATAGTGGCCCACTGTTGGTGGGAGGTTCCACAGTGTGCGTATTAAGGGTTGCGTGGGTGGTTTGAGAAAGGAATGCACCACATGGTCCCTAATGCTTTTGCCCCTTTTAAAGGAGTGCAGTGGTGGTTCGCACATGTCCACGTCATCAGCAATAAGTTTCCAATACTGGCTGTTTATTAGTTTGATGTCCTTACTACGTGTGTTGTAGGTCGTTACACACACCATGCGTTGGGTGGCATTGTCCTGGTGGGGTTTGTCCTCAAGTAAGGCTTCCCTAGGATTGTACCATGCTCTTTTGCAAGCTTTTTTTAAAAGTGATTTTGGGTAGCCTCTCTCCCTTAATCTTAACGGAGGTCTTCAGACTCACCGAAGTAGTCTTGTCCGAGGGTGCAGTTCCTGCAGATCCTGAGAAAATGGCCGAAGGGCAAGTTATCCCTAAGGCACCTGGGGTGATGGCTGCAGTACTGTAGGAGAGTGTTCCTTTCCATACCTTTTCTGTATAATGCAGTGTACAAATGGTCATTGTCTACTTTGATCGAGATGTCCAGAACATTTATCAAGGAGGGACTATGTTCTATGGTGAAGTCCATATCTGGGGTTCTTTGATTCAGCTATGTATGGAATTCACCAGTTCGCTCACACCGCCTTTCCAGACCAGAAGTACATCATCGATGTAACGCTTCCACAAGACTATGTTTTCGCGGAAAGGGTTGGTATCTCCAAGGGCAAACTCTTTCTCAAAGTTATCCATGTACAGAATTGCCAGGTCTGGGGCAAAGCTGGCACCCATCGCCACTCCTTTGGTTTGGAAGAAAAATTCTCTCTGAACAGGAAGTTTTTCATCACTGCCAACTCCAAGAGTTGGATAATAAAATCAATGGGTACCGCAACAGGTCGAGGTCTGGTGTCCAATGCTGTCCGTATCACCTCAAGTGCAGGTCTCTGCGAAATGTTAGTATAAAGGGATACAATATCCATTGTTACCAATAGTTGCTGCATGGGATTGAAGGCCATATCATCCACTAGGCGTATGGTTTCTATGGTGTCCCTTAGGTAAGCCGCGGTCGATTCAGCTAGGGGTTTGAGAAATAATCAACATATTTGCACAGGGGCTCAAAGACAGACCCAAAACCTGACACAATGGGACTGTCCGGGTGATGTTGTAGGTTTTTGTGAAATTTGAGAAGTGTCTAAATGGTGGGGGTCTGTCAATGTTTCCTATTGAGGAACTCATACTCATGTTCCGTAAGGTATCTTTGGGTGTTATGTCCTTTATCAGCCTACTGGCTTCTCCGGTTGGGTCCGTGCTCAGCTTGCTGTAGCAAGTACCAATATTGAGCTGTGACTCAATTCCCGCTACAAAGTCTGCATGAGTGCATTTGGTATTAAATCCCACACTGGCGGGGGAGGAGCAAAGATGGCGGACGGGACGGACGTGTGAGCGCCCGGCTCCCCGAGCCGTCTGACTTCACATTGATATCCTTGACTATATCCTTCCTACACCGCGCTTAGATGGGGACACGAACGCGCTGGTGACAGACGCGTTCATTTGCGGTCTTCGCCGGCCGTTTTTGATGGAAATTTGTGGATTTAGCCGACCACCGGGGCTCCCCATGAACCCTGCGCCGATTGACGCCGCTGGACGCTGCTGCTCTTAGCCGGTAGGACGGGCTGTGGAGATACCGGTGCTTGGGACTGCTTGCTGATTGCCGGGGGACGAGGGGGCTCCCACTACGCATGGCCCCCTGCACTGATAGCCGCGTGCTCTTTAGTGTTGGGACGGTGGTTCTCCTCTAACGGAGCCGCCCCCCTCCCTCCAGGGTGGTTCCGAGGAGGAGATGGCAATGGCGCCTGCCTTCCAGCATGGACAGAGGGCTGCTCCCTTATCCCCAGCTTGCGTGGACCTGCCTGCACTAGACCCGGAGGCTGATCGTAATGTGACACTGTGCAGAGCGTATCGGCAGGGGCTGCAGAGTGTTCTGACCTGGGGTGATATCCTTGATGCCCTTGCAGACTTGCGGGCAACATGGCGGCGCAATGCTCAAGAGCTGGGGAGAAAGATCGAAGAGGCTACTTTTTCCACTACGCGACCGAGGCTGCCTATCTCCCTGCTGCCTACGTGTGATTCTACACTGGATACAATGTTGCTGCATGTGCGAGCGGAAGATCGAGGTGTCCCTGGCTACAATGTTGCGTGTCTCCCTACCGACGATGCCATTGTTACAAAGTCTCCCCTCACTCCGGGAACTGTGACTCTGCCTGAACAACTGCTACCAGAGCTCAGTTTATCACCCTTCCAGTTGTTTGCCCCCTACGAGGATTTTGCCTTCGGAGCCTTTTTTCTGCGCTGCTGGAGTGTGTGTCATCCTGCACGGCAGGGGGGGTTCGTCATTTTGGCCGCTGAATTTGTTGGAGACTGGGAACACTCGTCTTCTTCACTTCTGCTCCTCCCAGGTCGAGAGCGGCCATCTTGCTCCTTTGTTCTGCCTGCAAAGTGTCCGCGGAGATGGTCATGCCTGGAGAGATTTCGTCGTTCTGGCCAGGGTTGAAGGTGCCCCTCACCTCGGCTTTGCTTGACCGGCTGGCGGAGACCCGGACTGTACTGTATTTTGCTATGCTGATTTGTTGCAAGTGCAGCCTTTTTCCCACTTGAGATTGCGATTATTATGTTCTTCTGTGTTTCTTGCTGACGGGAAGACGGTTCTGTACGGGCCCGGGGTTCTAAGTGTTAATGCTTTATTCATAGGAGCTGGCTTTGTCCTGCGCCCGCTATCAGGCCGGGATTGGGCTGATTCATAACGATATGGCTTCCCGGGTGGGCTGAACAGGGATTGGAACTGCTTTGTATGTGTTGTTAGCGCACATCGCGAAATGACTTTTTCCATCTATGCTATTGTTGCAATTGATTACAGCACTGCTGCTTTCGGAGTAGGAGGTTTTAGTGTGTGGAAGCTGTGGATGGCCGGGGGTCCCGGGCGCTCTGATGCTACGTAGGCTCCTCCCCACCTTCTTCTTTTTGGGAGTTTAGATCAGAATAGTTCATTCTTTTCTCACCCCCTATGTCATAGGTGTTCACGTTTTTCTTTCCTCCTCCTCATTCTTCTCTTGATCTTCTTTCTCTTCTATATTTCGGGTTTACTGGGCGACAAGCACTATGCTGGGGGGGGGGGGGGGGGGGTAGGCCGTAGCCTCCGCATTGGTGTAGGGTGGGGGGGTAATTTAGTACTTCTTATTGGTTCTATGGGCCTTTATTTCTTTCTTTTGTCTTCTGTGCTTTTTCCTTGGTTCGATTCTGGGTCCGGGCTTGGGGTTGGCTGAGTGGGGGCGGCGCTGAAGGGGTGCGTACTTACTGGTGTGAATATCCTGCTGTTGCTTCGCACCGCCTCACTGCCTGAGATTTTAAATTTCCACGGTTGTTTTCCGAAATACTGCCGCTCTCCCGTGATGTGAAGATAGTATGCGGACTCGAATCTCCTTGGGACTTATTCTTCACTGCCTTTTTCCCTGATAAAATTATAAAAAACTTTAAAATTAACCTTCATTTCTCCTTCCCCCTGGTGTCATGGTTCCCCTCAGTGTAACATTCACAAATTGTTGCTATTTTTGTCCGTTGACGCTAGGGGGCCGCAATGTTTGTACTAGTGCTCAAAAGTATCGTGGCCGGCCTGATGGTTGTAGGCCCGTATTTGTTCTTTTTACATGCACGAATAAAGGTTTTCAAAAAAAATTTTTTTTTAAAAATCCCACACTGGCATCAGTGTGGGTTTAATGTGCTGAGAAGTTTGATGCCAAACTTCTCATAATTAAGTAAAGCCATTAGGGTGCTGTGAGTTCATAATGACAAACTCCCAGACCATATACTCTTTATGGCACTTCCAATGTCTAAGAAGGGACTTAGATACTGTAGGGGAACAGGGCTCATGCACCTGTACCCTCACCAGTGGTATAGTGCACCCAGATAGAGGGGTGTCTTACCTATAACATAGGCAGTGGATAGTAGGCATGGCACACAGGTATATGTGCCATGTTGACACTTCACTTTTCTCTGCACCAAAACATGTAAGGGCAGTACAGGACCTCTAAGAGTGGCACAATAGGTGCTGCAGTCCTTGGAGGCCTTCACTGGTCAGTTCCCTTGGTGCCCATGGTATCTTTTACAAGGGACTTACATGTGGCCAGAGAGGTGCCAATTGGTGTTGCAAATGTACAGTTTTAGAGAAAGATTATAGGCCCTGGGTACCTGGTTAGCTGGAACCAAGGCAACACTTCAAAGAGCATCAGCATCAGGCAAGAAGTGGTGGGCACCCATGCAAAAAGAGGCACTTTCCTACATAGAGGCCCGAGGAGATGCGCCTGAGGTGGCTTCATTAATGCATAACCTGTCCCCAGGGCCTTTATTGGATGAGGAGGGGTGGCCAGCCTTCCCTTTAAAATAGAAAAACTGCCCCTTTATAATATATATATATGGTCCTGGGTATGGGGTCCCCAAAGCCTAATGAGGCTCGGAGAGGGGGGCCGCACATCACTCCTCTCCTTTAAAAAAACACACACACAGAAACAAACAGTATGCCTTGGGGGATGGGTTCCCTGAGGCCTTTTTAGGTCTCGCCTAGACGAAAGCAAAAGCGAAGCTTTTGCTGTCTATGCGAGACAACTTATGTTGCCACTTTTCTGGGAATATTGTGGACATCAGACTGTTACGAGCTTTTTCTGCTGTAGTCAGGCTGTCACGAGCTTCTCCTTTGGAGATTTGACCTCGTGAGCGCGCCTTGACTGCATCTAATGGGCCGTGCGCTTCCTTTAGTCAGTTTCACTTTGCCTGCACTTTCAAAGTGAAATGAAACAATGTGTCTGGTAGTTGTTCATGTGGAGTGCCTTCTGACCTCGTGAGCGGCCTTGACTGCATCTAATGTGTGTGGCTTTTTTTTTCAACGTGGCCCTGGCGCTTGCTTCAGTCAGTTTCACTTTTAAGGTGCAGGCGTCAATGGGTCTGGTACTTGTTTTATTTCCATTTAATGCTCTTTGGAACAACAATTTTATATTACTTGTGTGTATTACCACTGGCCAGAATTTCAAAGACTTATATTCACGCAGGTGAAATAATACTATTGTGATTAGGGCCGATTTTTGGAGTCTGACCGTTCAGAGTGCAGAGTGGAGCTTCAGAGTGGAGCTTCAGAGTGGAGCTTCAGAGTGCAGAGTGGAGCTTCAGAGTGCAGAGTGGAGCTTCAGAGTGGAGCTTCAGAGTGGAGCTTCAGAGTGGAGCTTCAGAGTGGAGCTTCAGAGTGGAGCTTCAGAGTGGAGCTTCAGAGTGCAGAGTGGAGCTTCAGAGTGGAGCTTCAGAGTGCAGAGTGGAGCTTCAGAGTGGAGCTTCAGAGTGCAGAGTGGAGCTTCAGAGTGGAGCTTCAGAGTGGAGCTTCAGAGTGGAGCTTCAGAGTGCAGAGTGGAGCTTCAGAGTGGAGCTTCCGAGTGGAGCTTCCGAGTGCAGAGTGGAGCTTCAGAGTGGAGCTTCAGAGTGGAGCTTCAGAGTGGAGCTTCAGAGTGGAGCTTCAGAGTGGAGCTTCAGAGTGGAGCTTCCGAGTGGAGCTTCCGAGTGGAGCTTCCGAGTGGAGCTTCAGAGTGGAGCTTCCGAGTGGAGCTTCAGAGTGGAGCTTCAGAGTGGAGCTTCAGAGTGGAGCTTCAGAGTGGAGCTTCCGAGTGGAGCTTCCGAGTGGAGCTTCCGAGTGCAGAGTGGAGCTTCAGAGTGGAGCTTCCGAGTGGAGCTTCCGAGTGGAGCTTCAGAGTGGAGCTTCCGAGTGGAGCTTCAGAGTGGAGCTTCAGAGTGGAGCTTCAGAGTGGAGCTTCCGAGTGGAGCTTCAGAGTGGAGCTTCAGAGTGGAGCTTCAGAGTGCAGAGTGGAGCTTCCGAGTGGAGCTTCCGAGTGGAGCTTCCGAGTGCAGAGTGGAGCTTCAGAGTGGAGCTTCAGAGTGCAGAGTGGAGCTTCAGAGTGGAGCTTCAGAGTGCAGAGTGGAGCTTCAGAGTGGAGCTTCAGAGTGCAGAGTGGAGCTTCAGAGTGGAGCTTCAGAGTGGAGCTTCAGAGTGCAGAGTGGAGCTTCTGAGTAGAGCTTCAGAGTGGAGCTTCAGAGTGCAGAGTGGAGCTTCTGAGTAGAGCTTCAGAGTGGAGCTTCAGAGTGCAGAGTAGAGCTTCAGAGTGGAGCTTCAGAGTGCAGAGTGGAGCTTCAGAGGAGAGCTTCAGAGTGGAGCTTCAGAGTGCAGAGTGGAGCTTCAGAGTGGAGCTTCAGAGTGCAGAGTGGAGCTTCAGAGTGGAGCTTCCGAGTGGAGCTTCAGAGTGGAGCTTCAGAGTGCAGAGTGGAGCTTCAGAGTGGAGCTTCAGAGTGGAGCTTCAGAGTGGAGCTTCAGAGTGGAGCTTCAGAGTGGAGCTTCAGAGTGGAGCTTCAGAGTGGAGCTTCCGAGTGGAGCTTCCGAGTGCAGAGTGGAGCTTCAGAGTGAAGCTTCCGAGAGGAGCTTCAGAGTGCAGAGTGGAGCTTCCGAGTGGAGCTTCCGAGTGGAGCTTCCGAGTGGAGCTTCCGAGTGGAGCTTCCGAGTGGAGCTTCCGAGTGGAGCTTCCGAGTGCAGAGTGGAGCTTCAGAGTGCAGAGTGGAGCTTCAGAGTAGAGCTTCAGAGTGGAGCTTCAGAGTGCAGAGTGGAGCTTCAGAGTAGAGCTTCAGAGTGGAGCTTCAGAGTGCAGAGTGGAGCTTCAGAGTGGAGCTTCAGAGTGCAGAGTGGAGCTTCAGAGTAGAGCTTCAGAGTGCAGAGTGGAGCTTCAGAGTGGAGCTTCAGAGTGCAGAGTGGAGCTTCAGAGTGGAGCTTCCGAGTGGAGCTTCAGAGTGGAGCTTCAGAGTGCAGAGTGGAGCTTCAGAGTGGAGCTTCAGAGTGGAGCTTCAGAGTGGAGCTTCAGAGTGGAGCTTCAGAGTGGAGCTTCAGAGTGGAGCTTCCGAGTGGAGCTTCAGAGTGCAGAGTGGAGCTTCAGAGTGGAGCTTCCGAGAGGAGCTTCAGAGTGCAGAGTGGAGCTTCCGAGTGGAGCTTCCGAGTGGAGCTTCCGAGTGGAGCTTCCGAGTGGAGCTTCCGAGTGGAGCTTCCGAGTGGAGCTTCCGAGTGCAGAGTGGAGCTTCAGAGTGGAGCTTCAGAGTGCAGAGTGGAGCTTCAGAGTAGAGCTTCAGAGTGGAGCTTCAGAGTGCAGAGTGGAGCTTCAGAGTAGAGCTTCAGAGTGGAGCTTCAGAGTGCAGAGTGGAGCTTCAGAGTGGAGCTTCAGAGTGCAGAGTGGAGCTTCAGAGTAGAGCTTCAGAGTGCAGAGTGGAGCTTCAGAGTAGAGCTTCAGAGTGCAGAGTGGAGCTTCAGAGTGGAGCTTCAGAGTGGAGCTTCAGAGTGGAGCTTCAGAGTGGAGCTTCAGAGTGGAGCTTCAGAGTGGAGCTTCAGAGTGGAGCTTCAGAGTGGAGCTTCAGAGTGGAGCTTCAGAGTGGAGCTTCAGAGTGGAGCTTCAGAGTGCAGAGTGGAGCTTCAGAGTGCAGAGTGGAGCTTCAGAGTGGAGCTTCAGAGTGCAGAGTGGAGCTTCAGAGTGGAGCTTCAGAGTGCAGAGTGGAGCTTCAGAGTGGAGCTTCAGAGTGCAGAGTGGAGCTTCAGAGTGGAGCTTCAGAGTGCAGAGTGGAGCTTCCGAGTGGAGCTTCCGAGTGGAGCTTCCGAGTGGAGCTTCAGAGTGGAGCTTCAGAGTGCAGAGTGGAGCTTCCGAGTGGAGCTTCCGAGTGGAGCTTCCGAGTGGAGCTTCCGAGTGGAGCTTCAGAGTGGAGCTTCAGAGTGCAGAGTGGAGCTTCCGAGTGGAGCTTCCGAGTGGAGCTTCCGAGTGGAGCTTCCGAGTGGAGCTTCAGAGTGGAGCTTCAGAGTGGAGCTTCAGAGTGGAGCTTCAGAGTGGAGCTTCAGAGTGGAGCTTCAGAGTGGAGCTTCAGAGTGCAGAGTGGAGCTTCAGAGTAGAGCTTCAGAGTGCAGAGTGGAGCTTCAGAGTAGAGCTTCAGAGTGCAGAGTGGAGCTTCAGAGTGGAGCTTCCGAGTGGAGCTTCCGAGTGGAGCTTCCGAGTGGAGCTTCCGAGTGGAGCTTCAGAGTGGAGCTTCAGAGTGGAGCTTCAGAGTGGAGCTTCAGAGTGGAGCTTCAGAGTGGAGCTTCAGAGTGGAGAGTGGAGCTTCAGAGTGGAGAGTGGAGCTTCAGAGTGGAGCTTCAGAGTGGAGAGTGGAGCTTCAGAGTGGAGCTTCAGAGTGGAGCTTCAGAGTGGAGAGTGGAGATTCAGAGTGGAGATTCAGAGTGGAGAGTGGAGATTCAGAGTGGAGATTCAGAGTGGAGAGTGGAGATTCAGAGTGGAGATTCAGAGTGGAGAGTGGAGAGTGGAGCTTCAGAGTGGAGCTTCAGAGTGGAGCTTCAGAGTGGAGCTTCAGAGTGGAGCTTCAGAGTGGAGCTTCAGAGTGGAGCTTCAGAGTGGAGCTTCAGAGTGGAGCTTCAGAGTGCAGAGTGGAGCTTCAGAGTGCAGAGTGGAGCTTCAGAGTGCAGCTTCAGAGTGCAGCTTCAGAGTGCAGCTTCAGAGTGCAGCTTCAGAGTGCAGCTTCAGAGTGCAGCTTCAGAGTGCAGCTTCAGAGTGGAGCTTCAGAGTGGAGCTTCAGAGTGGAGCTTCAGAGTGGAGCTTCAGAGTGGAGCTTCAGAGTGGAGCTTCAGAGTGGAGCTTCAGAGTGCAGAGTGGAGCTTCAGAGTGCAGAGTGGAGCTTCAGAGTGCAGAGTGGAGCTTCAGAGTGCAGAGTGGAGCTTCAGAGTGTCAAGAGCAATGCCAATAGCTCTAACTTTAACAAAGGCAAAACCATTGCATTGTAAATGCTTGTTATTTTACCGAATCACATGCTCATGCTGCTGCCTGGTTTGTCTACATGCACACAGGCAGAATCACTCGGTACAAAATGGCTCCTGTTCACTCGTCAGTACGGTCTTGCGCCGCCCCACCTTCCCCCTGCCAAATACATTCATTCCAAATACTGCTTATTTTCATATCAGACTGACTTCTCACATCTGGGATAGCAGGGGCACCTTCCACAGTGATTAGTGCTTCACAAAAAATAATTCTCGGCTAGCGCTCAGAAGCCTTGAAGCTTTGATTGAATGACACTGCAGTTTGATGCCCCGCTCGTTTTTTGATGCTATGCGTTCCAGACACTGATTTTATTAAGACTCACTTGGAGCTCTAAACTGTCACTTGATCTTTCTTTGGGTCATTTCGTTTGCCCGGAAGGACTAACATATCTGTGAAACCCTCTTCTTTTATAGTTTGAGCATCGTCTTCGTTTAGCAGGATAACATTATACATTTGAAAATACAAATATCCGGGAAGAGCAGAGAGCAAATCTCCGCGATGTTGGGCATTCTCCTATCATAAAGGAAGCGTGTTGGTGGGACCTGTGGCATCTAACGCATCATTTAACCCTATATGCGTGGGCACCTACCACAATAATGTATAGGATGAGTTTGTTCCGTTCCCGTTTTTAATTTGATGTAAAACTCAAATCACTGCACACTCTCTACTACACACTCTCTACTACACACTCTCTACTACAGTCACTACTCTCTACTACACACTCCCTACTACAGTCACTACTCTCTACTACACATTCTGCTACACACTCTCTACTACAGTCACTACTCTCTGCTACGCACTCTACTCTCTACTACACTCTACTACACACTCTACTACACACTCTACTACACACTCTACTACACACTCTACTACACACTCTACTACACACTCTACTACACACTCTACTACACACTCTACTACACACTCTCTACTACAGTCACTACTCTCTGCTACGCACTCTACACTCTACTACACACTCTCTACTACACACTCTACTACACACTCTACTACACACTCTACTACACACTCTACTACACACTCTACTACACACTCTACTACACACTCTACTACACACTCTACTACACACTCTACTACACACTCTACTACACACTCTACTACACACTCTACTACACACTCTACTACAGTCGCTACTCTCTACTACACACTCTACTACACACTCTACTACAAGTCACTACTCTCTACTACACACTACTACACACTCTCTACTAGTCACTACTCTCTACTACACACTCACTACTACACACTCTATACTAGGCACTCTCTACTACACACTATCTACTACAGTCACTACTTACTACACACTCTACATTACACACTCTACATTACACACTCTACATTACACACTCTACATTACACACTCTACATTACACACTCTCTACTACACACTCTCTACTACACACTCTCTACTACACACTCTCTACTACACACTCTCTACTACACACTCTCTACTACACACTCTCTACTACACACTCTCTACTACACACTCTCTACTACACACTCTCTACTACACACTCTCTACTACACACTCTCTACTACACACTCTCTACTACACACTCTCTACTACACACTCTCTACTACACACTCTACTACACTCTACTACACACTCTACTACACTCTACTACACACACGCTCTACTACACACTCTACTACACACCCTCTACTACTCTACTACACATTCTCTACTACTCTACTACACACTCACTACTTTCTACTACACTCTACTACAGACTCTCCACTCTCTACTCCACACTCTCTACTTCAATCTCTCTACCTCAATCTCTCTAATTCAATCTCTCTAATTCAATCTCTCTACCTCAATCTCTCTACCTCAATCTCTCTACCTCAATCTCTCTACCTCAATCTCTCTACTTCAATCTCTCTACTTCAATCTCTCTACTTCAATCTCTCTACTTCAATCTCTCTACTTCAATCTCTCTACTTCAATCTCTCTACTTCAATCTCTCTACTTCAATCTCTCTACTTCACATTCTGTATTACACACTCTCTACTACACACTCACTACTCTCTAGTACACACTCTCTACTACACACTCTACTACACTCCCTACTACACATTCTCCTACACACTCTACTACACACTCTACTACACACTCACCACTCTACTACACACTCACCACTCTACTACACACTCACTAGTCTCTACTGCTCACTCTCTACTACACACTCTCTACTACACACTCTACTACACACTACTACACACTCACTACTCTCTACTACACACTCACTACTCTCTACTACACACTCTACTACTCACTTACTACTCTCTACTCACTCTCTACTACTCTCTCTACTACTCTCTCTACTACTCTCTCTACTACTCTCTCTACTACTCACTCTCTACTACTCACTCTCTACTACTCACTCTCTACTGCTCATGACAATGCCATTTATTTATCTGTTTCCAAAACCAACACATAAATAAAACATTTGTCATTTACAATGCCAAAAGCGCTAACTTTTGCAAAGGCGAGACCGTTGCATTGTAAATGCTTGTTAAGGCTTGGGGCCGAGTGGGGGTGGGGGGGACGGAGGGGGGGATGTCCCAGGGTTTATTAAGACTCCAGGATGGGGCCACGTGACCTCCCTTCCCTCTGAAAAACATAAGGCTGCCCTGGGGGATGAGAAGGGAGCACGCAGGCCCCGCCCGCACCCTTTTTAATGTCATTTCCCCAGGGAATTGTATTTCGGGCCTAATAAGGGTCAGGGAGGGGGACTGTGTGGCCCCTCTGCCCTTTTTCTCGAATTTTGCCCTGAATGGGGTTCCCTGGGCCCAAAGGCCAACCTTATGCTGCCTACTGCAAAGGCATGGGATTGGATGCCTGCATAGCATTTGGCAGCAGGACCATTGTCGTCCGCAGCCATGGGTTGGCTTTATGTATGGTAATAAAATATCACTATGTTAAGAATATCCTAAAAATTCACTGAAACAAAGACTAAAGTAACGTTATAGTTAAGTGTGATAAACAGATATGTTTTTATTTAATAAAAAAAAGTAAAAAATTCATTGAAAAAAGCGAAGGTTAAACTAACGTCATAGTTAGGTATATAGGTCACTGAAAATTAAAAAAACACAGAAATTCACCAGTTCTAGTTAGCAGAGCTAACTATAACTTGCTACCCGGCCATGCACTGGTTTTGACTTCACCTATTACATCACTGATGACATGCTCTATGACATCATTTATGGCATCACTGATGACATTATCCAAGATTCTTTTGCACACATTGCACTTTAGAACTAGTAAGGCATTAGAGGGCTGAAAGGCAGTACAAAATAGCTCAGAATTATATGAAGCATCATTAATGCCATCCCATATACAACTCCTTTGGGTATAGAAAGCATGGATAATGGGAAACATTAACCCTATACCATACACTTCAAAGGTAGCCTAGTTCACATTAACAAACAAGCACAGATATATGAGAAACCCCTAGTGCACACGATGTTCAATCTGTACACAAGTGTTCAGAGAAAGCCAAGAGTCTCAGAGTCTCTTCCAAAATTAATAACCTACTAAGGACAGTCTTTATCTGTATCAAATCTCTCACAGTCACTGAACCTACATTGAGAAATGAAGTTGATAACAGTAGAAAAGCGGGTACTGTAAACAGTGTAAATTCTATAACACATTGTTTTCAGACAGTGAAACGCTCATGGGTATATACCAAAGAGTATTACGGGGAACATTATACTCTCTATGCAAAACATGTCCAAAGAGACAATTTGCTTAAAAAAACTAAGGTCTGAAGGTGCTAAAGGAAATATTACCTGCAGCCATCATATAGTGATTAAACTTTACAGAAACACCACCTTCTAAAGCTAAACAAGTACATACATTAGTACCTGGTGCACACAGTTTTCTATCTTATGTAGAAATTGCTATGCTGAGACAATGCTGTCTAATATCTCAAGGCTGCTTACAATACTTAGTATCTACTACTTAGAATCTTTGCCCTGTCGGAAACTTTTTCAGCAGAGCAAAAAAAACCTGTGTGGAACATACTGGACAGAACTCGTCAACTGTCATCTACAAAGAGAGTTACTCTTAAGTAGAAAGGTTTATAAATTGCTCAATACTCCCACGCATGTGTGATCACACATCCGATTTGTAAACACTTACACCCAGTACTGAGACAGAGGACGTACAAAATTAGATAGAAAAGTAATTTGGTAGGTACCTGCCACTATGTAAACTATAAAACAAACTAGCACACTCATTGGATGATGTTTTCAGCGAGATCAGGGATGTCATTTGAGATGTCATAAATGAGGTCATAGAACGTATGCCCAGCGGGGGTGCAAGTTCTAGTTAGCTCTGCTAAATCAGCCAGTCAATATCTTTATTTCGGCCTAAAAGAGCAAAATAAACACCAAAATATACAATATATAAAAACAATTAAAAATAGAGAGAGCATATAAAAGAGAAGGAAGATCCGACTAAATAGATTACAGTAAAACCAGTATAAATTGTGTTAAAACATTAAGTACAGAGCAGCATTAGGGGAACGCCTTTTTCTGTCTTCACCTCCACATAGACATCAGATTAATGCAGAGACAATGGACTGACTTGTATTACTTTGGAGTGTTCGAAGGGTGATGCTGTAATTCCTCAGACCCAAATTACGACAGAGTGACAAAACCCACTTTTTCCTTGGACCATGATAGGCTGGGCAAAATAGAATTACATGTTCAATCACTTCGATCACCCCAGGGCAGAAAGGGCATGTTTTGTCAGACTCTGAGTTCCCAGACCTCCATGCAGTGGTAAAGCCTCGAATTGGGGTAAATAAACGGAACTTTAAGTAAAGGGTTCTGGCATCTCATTCAATAATGATTCAAAGCAGAGGTCAATGTTGAACTCAAAGAAAGAGGCAGTGAGGGAGCCCACCCTAGAGGTTCTTGCAGTATTTTGTTCCACATATTTCCAACAGGCTCTTTTCAGTGCCTGTTTGGAGACCAGTGGAGCATCAGTTGGTGTTGACCGGAGCTTGCCAAAACCAATCTGTCTCAACCGATTCCAGACCAACCTAAACCGTGAGACCTTACTGGACACTAACTGCCCCATTACGTATTCCAAGGGTCCTCGGAGAAATATAATTTGCGGGGCTAACCATAGTCTTCCCCAATACATTAAAGGTTTCAGCCCCACTACGTCATTACCGCTCTTTAATCCATGATCTAGTCAAAGGATAAAAGGGGGGTACTTGCTGGGAGTTTTGTTCAAGGCCATCAGAAATTGATTTTCCACTACTTCAAGAGGTCTAGCGTCACAAACCCCCCATAATTCAGCACCATACATTGCGGCCCCCAGTGATTGACATCAATAGATCTCGAAGGCTGGGGCTCTGCTAAAAATAACTGATGCATTTCTGTGTTTTGTATTAGTTCAGAATGTTAATGTTGTCACTGACATATTAACCTACCCATAACTTTAATTTAACCTTTGTTTTTTTCAGTGAAAATATATACATTTTTCACCACCAGTACCATGAAAAATGGTGCACGATCTTCATTCCTTACAACAGCTGTCGAAACAGTGAACCTTTTCATGTGTATGTGCTCCGACATTTTAATTCTCACTCGTACACCAACAATACCACTGTAAGAAAAATTCAAAGACTGACTGCTGATAAAAGTTACATACAGGAGATAATTGGTAAACTGGTTAAATTACTCAAAGGCTCTTTACCATACCTTTTTTCTTGAAATCTTCTGGATGTAACTTTATGTACTCAAACATCTCTCGGTCTTGTTTTGCATGGATGTAATTTTCACGTTTAGTAAGATGATACCCAATAAACCACCCAATGGTAAGTGCCAGAGCCTGACGATGGACACCTGAAAAAAAAAGAAACATTTTTTTACACACTGCATAACAGGCAGTTGGCCCATTTTCAGATGTTACAGCTAGATCAGATATGTTTCAGTTAGTAAGCACAAAGAGATACAATTGTTATCCTGGGGAAATCAAGTTCAGGAATGTCAATTCAACTAGTTCCAGAGCCGACTGCTTCAATTAAAAGTGCATAGCATCTTTTATGCAAAGGTCTCATTCAGGAAGAACAGTAGATAGGGGTCCTGTAAGGCAAGACACTAAAAACTATTAAATCACACTGGAAATATTTGCCATCAGTGTCTTAACTCCTTTTGAAGACTTTAATCGGTGTCTAAAGTTTACTTAGCACAAACCTAGTGTTTTATCCTTGTTTCAATGTGTTCATGCTCTGCCAGTGAGTTCCTCCTAGAATGATGTAATATGGAATGTTGGGGGTCAGAGATTACAGTTGGAGAAGGGCTGAGCAGCATGCTGGCTGCTCCTGGTGGGGCTAGTCCTGAGCTGAACTTCAGAACATGTAACCATCTACAATAAAGTCTCCTGAACTACTACAACCAGCTTGGACTCCGTTACTACAATTTTATGGCGACGAGTTGACTCAAGAACCTGCGTCTGCTACCTCTCAAGTTCAACTGGGTGTAGCTGGTAACCTACTGTCAAAGAAGCAACCTCTGCATCTACAGCTGCATATCATCAACTAACTGGCAAACCTCAGCCCCACCAGTGACCTCCACATTGGTCGCCCTCTACGTAACAGTGCCAGCTCCTGTCTCAACTGCAGCTCAAGTCTCTACAGCGTCTCAACAAGAACTGCAGCTAGTCACTGCATGCTGTCCCTTAAGCCTCTCAAAAAGCTACTTCCTGCATTTTTTTTTTTACTATAACTCAAGACAGTTCCTGCTGTATCTGTTTTTGTGGTTCCCTCTGGAGAGGTGTATTTCTGTCTTCAGTGGTCACAACTACTGGAACTGAACTGTGTATTTGTTCAAGGAACAACTTGTGGTCACTTTCACCCCTACAATTTATTCAAGGAACCTGATCTCGTTATTCTCCTTCTCTATGCGCAAGGTGTCTACATGGTGTTTTAACAGCTCCTTAATGTATACACAAATCGTGCTACACATCTAGACCTGCACAAGAGCGGACCGGTGAGTTCCCCATGAAAGGAGCGCACGTTTGCGAGCTGATAGTGTGAAGACGTGTTTGGGGACGGACTGCCTCTATGTCACGAGTCTCTCCTGTCATATTCAGGTGAGACATGTTGTGTCTGTTATTGTTGGACAACGCTCAGACCTCTTGTCTGTAGCGTTACCCAACTGTCATCTATATTTTGAAAAATCACCAAGCTCGTGCCCAAGGCTGCACGTGCTTACCTCAGTGCAGTGTCTTGCTCCCGTGCGGTCTTTCCATTTGTGTGACCTACGTTGTGACGTCCATTTCATCTTCAGGGATTCCTTCGTGCTTTCGGGCACGCTAATGCCATGAGCCACACGGGAAGACGTAAAAGGGCGTACCGCCATCTTGTGATTTGCCTATTCTCTTATACCTTTCTCCGTTATGCCAACCACGTTTTCTTCATAAGTGCGGTGATTGTTTCCACATGATTCGAAGCCTCCTTTGGACTTGGACTTGATGCTCCTCTGTTCTCCTGCTACACCTGAGCGTCGTACTATGATCTCTGATTACCGGAGGTTCAACACACGGAGATTGGAGAACACTGTTTTTTTTGCTTCTGTGGTGAGTGGCGAGCGAGTCCTATTTTCTCTTCAAGCCATGACGCACTTCGTTCTTCAGTCGGATCTTCTGTTTACCGGTCCACTGTACTTTCTCAAGTAACAAGGGACACCCCTGTATTTCGAAGTGTTGTTTTCTTATACCCTCGCCTGTCTCTCTATTTCGCGGTGACAGGCACACCATTGTCCATTTAACAGGTCTTTTATAAAGGGGAATGGTACTTTGGTTGTTGTTGTTCTTTTATACTTGCTACACTATTGTGTCTTTTGAACCAGTTAGGTATCCTATACCTGCGCACGCTTTAGTGCACATAATTTACCATTATAGCGCTTTACAAAGAAATTTTTTTTTTTTTTTTTTTTACACACTTGTCAAGGTGTTTGGTCTACTTTTAATTTCAGATTTATGGTATAGGTTATGGGTCCACACCCATAGTATCTTTCTTGCACACACTGCCCCACACAGGGTGTACACTTTCAGTCCCATCTCGTCCATATTCTAGTGCGCCATTACTCCAAGTAGGGTGTACAGTCTGGGTTATAGTCCCATCATTCCAGTACACAACGTTTTTACCTCCACGCGAGGATGTTTTGCTCTAAGTGTTTATTTACCTCTCACAGTGCACGTTTTTACCTCCACATGAGGTGTGTCGCACGGGTTCCAGTCCCGTTGCTACAGTGCACTACCGGTGCGCAACGCTTTACCTCCACTCGAGGTGTCTCGCAAGCGTCCAACTCCCATTGCTCAGTGCACATTGGCATTACCTCTACACAAGGTGCTTTCTTTGGGTGGTTTTCCTTGGTTCGGTGCACATTGTTTTCACCTCCACATGAGGTGTATAGCGTGGGTTTCAGTCCCATTGCTACAGTATAAAATGCTTTTTGCCCCTTCACGAGGTGTCTCACGTGGGTCTTTGTCCCAGTACGCAGTACACATTATTTGACCTTTCGAGGTGTGTCTCACACGGTCTCTTGCCTTCATTACATAGTGCACGTTTTACAGTGTGGGTGTTTCTTTATTGCAACAGTGCACAACGTCTTACCTCCTCTCAAGGTTACCCCTGCACAAGCGAGTTGTTACCCTTTTTGGGTGTATGGTTTGGGTTCCAGTCCCATTTCCATAGTACATGGTTTACGTTACACTGGGCGTTTTTTTTTGTTTTTTTTGTTTCATGTTTCATTGTCAACACTATAGCCAAGTCCTGTTCTCTACTTTGATTCTGTCTTCAATAAGTGATGGATAATTTTAATCATTTGTATTTCTCTGCTTCTCTGTCTTCTGGTTTCCTCCTGCTCCGAACCTCCTCCTATACCTTTTTTTTTTTTTTTTTTACTTAAAAGAGTGTACGGTACATTAGTGCAATAAATGACATCCAATACAAATGACGGATAGTAGTTAAGGCTAAAGGCACCTTCTCGTCCAGATCAGTTTTGTCCACAGGATCCAAAAAACATGAACTCAAACACATGTGTTTAACTCTCTCCCCTCCCCCACATAATTGGCACGCATTATATCAAGGAACTAGTGCCTGTAGGTCTTTATCTAGATAAGAACTATGTGACCGGTGTAACAGTGGCTAAGATTGGTAATTGTCAGTGGCGTGTCCGGGCCTCGCACCTGTGAGAGGACTACGGTAAGGAACAGAGTAAGCGCGTCTCGCTGTTAGTTCAATCCATCCTACTATTTGGGCTCGTCAGGGTGATGTGGCCTTCCCACGTGTGGTTTAGTGTGATGGTTGAGTGTCTGTTGGTAGTGCATCCCGTGGTTCACCAGATGCTATGTCCTCCTCTTCCCGCTGCCAAAGAAGGTAGGCAGTGAAGGGGCCCCAGATATCCTTAGGGCCGGATGTTTGTGGCAATAGTTCCGCATAGTTATGCAGTTGCTCTTGCCATGTGGTCAGGGTGGATATCCAAGCCTTAAATTTGGAGGCGCGGCCCGGCCCCATCTGCACGCCACATGGCGCTTTGCTAAAAGGAGGCTTAGTGCCAAGAATTTTTTGTGTGTGGTCGCAATGACATGTGAGTGACCCAGCAACGCTGTCAGCGGGCTTGGCACAAGGTCCATTCCCAACATTTCGGACAATCCCACAAAGACCTCACTCCAGTACGCGGCAACGGCAGGGCAAGTTCATGCCAGGTGTAGAAAATCTGCTCCGTCCCTCCCGCAGCGGCAGCAGCGGTCGTTGTCTCGCAGGCGGAATCTGTGTAGCTTGGCCGGGGTGTAATAGAGGCGATGCAGAAATTTAAAATGTATCAAGCGTAACCGAGCGTTGCCCGTCACAGCATTTGTATGAGTGCAGCTCGACTCCCATTGCTCGTCCGTTAGTGGGACAGCAAGATCTCTATCCCAGTGAGCACGCGATCGTAGTGTAGTGGGCGGTGGTGCGTGCTGTACGTGTTTGTAAAGTAACGACACTACGTGCTGCGGGGCATTGTTCTGGAGGAGTGCATGTAGTGGAACCAGAGTATCGGGTTCTTCAGGGAAGCTAGGAGTGACTGTGCGAACATTCTGGCGCAGTCGGGTGTACAAGAACGTGTCCATTATTGTGGGGGTGTGATCCCCAAAGAATTGATTCGAGGTGCGGAATTGGCCCTGGAGATATAGGTCCCCCCTGGTGTGGCAAGCCAGGTTGATTAACATTTTGCGCCCGATTTCTTCGCAGGTTACGCGCAGGCGGGGGTCATTCGTCAGGGTCATGCAGGGCGAGTATAGGAACGGGGATCCCATGGTGTTGGCGAGGCGTTTCCACGCCAGCACTGTACAATCTACTGTAGAGGGATCGCGTTCTCTCTCTCGAACTGTCGTGTAGATGTACCCAGAGGCTTTTTCTGGCCTCATGTATCCGTCTTCCACTGCAAGGTGTGCCATGTATGGTGGAGGGTGGAACCAATAGGAGGGGAAATGACCTTGAGCACAGTCGTAGTACCGCTCGAAGTTAGGGACGTCAAACCCACCTTGGTGGTATGGCAGCATCAGTGTTGCCAATCCGATCCTTGCCTGTTTTCCGCCCCAAATCAGCCGCGATAACTGAGTCTTTAGGGCACGAAAAAAATGTGTCCCAGGGTTATAAGGGATGTTAGTGAATAAATATAGGAGTTTTGGGAGTACCACCATCTTAATGAGGGAGATGCGGCCTGCCATTGACAGCGGGAGGCGTATCCATTTAGTGATATTATCTGTAATTTTGTCCAGGGCAGTGCCGTAGTTGGCCCTGATCATGGTGTCCAGTTGCCTAGTAACTCAGATGCCCAGGTATTTTAGTTCATCCGTTTACCAAACAAGGGGGTAATCTAAGGGGTAAGGCTGTGTTTTATCCGTTAAGGGGAATATAGCAGATTTGGCACAATTTATTTGTACACCAGCGACACCACCAAATTTTGTGATTTCGCGCAGTATGGGATTCAGGTTATCTTGGGGTTTTGTGACAGAGCGTCATATCATCCGTGTATAGTGAGATGAGTATCTGTCTCTCTGGATATATGAGCGCCCGGTGGTTATGTTGTTGTCTGAGTTTAGCTGCCAATGGTTTGATGGCAAGCGCGAAAAAAACCAGGGATAGCGGGCATCCCTGACGAGTGTCCTGTGTATTTCAAAGGGGGAAGAGCGCGACCCATTCAGTAGCACGCTAGCGCTCAGTCGGCAGTACAGCAGTCGCACCCAGTTCAGGAAGCTGAAAGGCATCCCCATGCGTTACAAAAGTTCGAGTAGGTAATCCCATTCTAGCGAGTCGAACGCTTTTGTAGCGTCGAGGAATATGGCGGCAGCTTCACAATTGGGGTTTATGTCCTGCAACATTGCGTGTAGCGCTCGCAAGTTGTGGGACGTCGCTCGGTTAGGGACGAAACCGGCCTGGTCCGGCAGGACCAGTCGTTCCATCAAAAGATTGAGGTGCGTAGCTAGGAATTTCGCAGGAATTTTAATGTCAGTATTTAATAACGACAAGGGCTGGTATGAGTCTCACTGTTCGGGGGGTTTACCTGGTTTAAGCAAAGATGTGATCAAGGCTTCGTGCATGGAGTTTGGTAGACTGCCTTCCTCAAGGGCTGCATAATAAACCCGTTTAAGAATGGGGGCGAGTAAGTGAATATATGTTTTATAAAAATCGATCGGGAGGCCATCCGATCCGGGGGCTCCATTGGACTTCATTGACATGATTTCTTCTGTTATTTCATCACGTTCGAGTTCATGGTGAAGGAATTTTTGTTGAGTAGGGCCTAACCATGCTATGGTGGTGTCGTTTAGGTAAGTGTCCAGATCCACTGCCATGGTTCTGTGTGAAGTGTATAGCGCAGTGTAGTGTTCTGTGAGGATGCGGAGTTGGTCGGGCAGGTTTCTGTGAATAGTGCCTTGTTCGTCTTGTAATGCGGTGACATAGTTGGCGCATCGGGGAGGCCTAACCGAGGCCGCCAGAGCTTTCCCCGATTGCTCTCTGTCTCCATAGTTGCGCGTAGTGTACTGCTTCCCGCGGAATTTACACTACCCGTCCGCTGCCTCCTCGTATTCCCTCATTTGGGCTTTGATTTCGTGTCCTCGTGTAACATGATCTAGATCTTGTTCTAGGAAGCGCAGTTCTGCCTTTATCTTTCTGATATCCCCTTGTAAGGATTTAAGGATCCCACCCCCTTTAGCAATGTACCAGCCTCGTACCGTGACCTTGAAGGCCTCCCAGACTGTTGTGAGGCTGGACACTGACGTTTTGTTGCGGTCGAAGAAGTCTTGTATGTCTTGGCCTAATTCGGCCTTCAAGACCGAGTCGCTAAGGTTGGCGGGGTTGAGGCGCCAGGTCAGGTAGGGAGAACTGTTCACGGGGATTTGGAGCTCTAAAAGGACAGGGGAGTGGTCCGAGAACATGCAGGCTAGGTGTACAGCTCCAGTCAGCCAGTGTGTGAGGCCTGCTGATAAAAACACATAGTCTATGCGCGCCCACGTGGAGTGTACCGCAGAGAAATGAGTGCCTTGCCTGAGTGTGGGGTGATTGTGTCTCCACGCGTCCAGCAGACGATGGTCCTCTACAATACCTAGTAGCGTTTTGTGTGTATGAGTCATGAGGGGGTGCGACCTATCCATTTGAGGTCGTAGTGTCGTGTTGAAGTCCCCACCTAGGATGACATGTTTGATATCCAACGCTTGTATCTTGCCCCATAGTAGCAGCAGCGCATCGGGGTTGTCAATGTTAGGTCCGTAATAGCATGCGAAAAGGACAGTGTGCGATAGGAGTCTCCCCCATACCATACAAAATCTGCCGTCCGCGTCGGTGTCTGTCCCTAGTGGTGTAAATCCCACTCCCCGTTTAATTAAAATAGTCACCCCTCTGGAGTAGGAGTGGAAAGAGGAAAACAAGCGGCATGAAGCCCATTCGGGATGCAAATTGGGGGGCACTCCCCGACGCCAAGTGTGTTTCCTGCAGCATGGCAATTGTCACCCCATGTCGGTCTAGGTAGCCCAGAATCTGTCGTTTCTTCCTGGGGATGTTCAGCCCACGGACGTTCCACGAGATTAGCTTAATCTGTCGAAGTGCCTGTGTGTCACCTGTCGTACCCATACCGATGTGTAAAGATCAACATGTAGTACAAATGTGGCATCTCATCCTTGATTTCTGGCAGTGCATCAGTTAAACCCAATGGACCCCCCTCCCACTCCGGCGGCCCCATCTTGCCGGGTACATAAGTCCCACCCAACAACATTAACCGCAGTCTGAAAAAAGAATAGCCCCCATTCAAAAGGGGCGGAGTAACGAGGGGTTCGCCCATAGGGGGAGTGAATCACTAGGGGCGCCCGACCTTGCCTTTCCACCTCCCTACTTGCACCCACAGGCCTCCCAGCTAACAGCAAGGTAGCCACACGTGGGACAGAGGTGGGTGGCCGAGCAACATGTACACAGTAGACCATAATTCAGCGCTCCCATAGATACTTCACCAGTCTTGGAGTAGACCACCAGTGTGAGAAGTTGGCCTGATGTATGATGTCTCCAATTCTGGGGGCACCTTGCATCAGTCCAAACAATTCCTTATGGTGGTGGTTGTAAGTCAACCTTAAAAGATAAGCTATCCTAGGGGTAGCATGGACTAAGCAGCTTTCAGGCTAAACTCAAGAGGGCATGTGAAGCCAGCTATTTTACCATATGCAATCCTGTAATATCAAATGAAAGGACACCACACAAGTTATATATTATAAAAATATATGTATTTATTACTAGAATAATCCTCTGTACTCTTTATGAGTATAGAAGCACAAGCGTTTAAACAAAAGTACAGTTTTACATATGAAAGTTGCACGTTTATGGATGAGGCCGGGTGCCACTCAAACCATATATTAAAAAAGTGGTATAAGTATCACTTTACGAACAGTGGTAAGGCCTAGGGCCTTGGGAATCGCTGGGACTACTCGGGACTAACAGTGATGAAGTCGGGAGAGGCCCGCGGGACTCCGGTGCAGCGCTAAAAGCACGCGCATGCACCAATGCAAAGTCAATGGTGCGTAAAAGTTACAAAGTTACTGTTTTAGGAGTCTTCCGACTGGACTAGAATGACCAAACTTTAGACTTAGACACTAGAAGTGTAAACCACTACAGGAGCACCGGCGTTCATGAGTTACCTCACCCACAGGAAGCAGGTGCATAGGTGCCAAAGTGTGTCGGGTTTCGTCGTGTAGTTCGATGGTGCCTGGAGGTGAAGATGCTACAGGCGGCCAGGAGAGAAGAGTCCGGTTGGATCGAAGATGTAGAGTACCTGAAAGCAGAGGGGGCAGAGTTTGGGTCACTAGCCAGTGACCAGGAAGGAACCAGGAAGGAACCAGGCGATGTCGGGCGCAATCAGGTGGTTGTTGAGAAGCTTGTCTCCGCTGCCACGTGGACTCCGGGGCAACGAGGATGTCCTGGAGTGGATCACAAGCTGTCCCACGAAGGCTCTCGCTGTCGGCGGTGTCGGCTTCCGGATTAGAGCTAACAAGCCTTGACAAAGGCAACCCACGCAGGATTCGAAGAGCGCTTCTTACTCGGACCAGCAAAGTCAGAGAGGTTGCTCCTTTTCAGGGGAGCGAGGGCCAGTTTGGAGCAACCAGACTAGCAGTGTAAATTCAAAGGATCGTCGGTACTGGGGCCACTAGCCAACGGGCAAGCGACCGGACCAACGCGTTGAGCAGGAAAATGCAAAAGGGCCCCACGCAGCACTCGGTGAGTGTGGAGGGGAGAACTTCGGTGCAAAAGCTGCTCAGGGCTTCTCAAACCCCAATGCATAGCGTCGAGGGAGCCTCGGGAGCTGCACGGTCAGCACTTCGTGGTCTTTTCAAGATGGCCAGCCCCACGCTTCAGGTCCCCTTCACGGGTCTCAGATTCGCTGGGACTGTGGATCGGGCTGTTGGAAGGCAGGAACGCTGGGTCTTGTCGATCTCTGTCGCTCGAGTTCCGGCGGGAGCTGCAACAAAGCAAACCGTGACGCGCTGGATGGTGCCTGTTTGCACAAGGTGGTCACTCCTTGACCACAAAGGAGATTCTTCAGCCTTCTACGTTGAGTAGGATGTCGAAGGGTCCGGAGTTTTGTTTCATAAGTTTCAGTCAGGATAATCTGATGTGCATTTGCACAGCTCCTACCTTTATTCCAAATCAAGGGGCTGGATTACCTGCTAGGTCCCTCCTATGGGTGGGACCCTGGAAGGGGGTGGATACACCCCTTTCCCTTTGTCCAGTTTCGCGCCAGGACTGGGGCTGGAGTGCC
This sequence comes from Lissotriton vulgaris, assembly GCF_964263255.1. Lineage (NCBI taxonomy): Eukaryota > Metazoa > Chordata > Amphibia > Caudata > Salamandridae > Lissotriton > Lissotriton vulgaris. Next base: position 500,285 of record NW_028249215.1, read on the forward strand.
CCAGAACCGGTTTGACTGGATTTTGCATGGGACACCTTGTGTGCCCCAGGCAGTGTCTAGTCTCTTTCAACCCTCCCTGCTCCAATCCACTATCTCCTGTCTGGGGTGGTGTAGCACCTCCCTGTGACAGGAAACTCTTTGTCCAGGCCTCCCCTGCCAAGTTTCAGTCAGCAGAAGGAGGTCAGACTTGTGTCGGGGCAGCAGCATCCATTTTGTGATGCTGAGGCTCTGGTTAGGATTAACCGCGTTTAAACAAAGTAACATGTCTTCTCCCTCTAGAAGGGTGTAATGCTACCCCCGTCGCCAGGACTGGCGAGGGGGTAGTATTCCAAAGCGTATGACACCTTACACGACATGTTTTGATAAAGCCAAACCAACGTTAGCAAGTAACCGCGAGGATTATAATGCACTTAAGAGTATATGGTATGGCAATATCCCGGAGCAGCTAAGGGAGTTGGTCCCGACAGCTGCAGACAGGCTAAGCTCATGCTAGAGCACCATCTCACGTACAACCAAGCACTCTGCCTCCAGGATTGTTAAGGTCTGCCATAGGAGTGACTTATAGGTATATATGTTTCCAGATATAGGTTTAGATATAGGTATACTATATCTAAGCAAGGGGTGATTACACCACCTTGCCCCAGCTGAGTGATCAGCCAGTTGTGTCGATTTGAATGGCCAGCCAGGGGTGGCAAAAGATATGCTGCAGCCCCTGGTAGGCCTTGGATGCACCTATGCCCTGGGCAGCTATAGTGCATGGTACAGGGGCTGATAAGGTGTCCAGTACCAAATTGGTGATGTACCTATAGTACATGGATAGTAATTTAGAGAGAGAACAGCAGGCTGTGGGTCTGATTAGCAGGCCCACAGCCACATTAAGTCGAAAACCAGTGAAGCAAAAAGCAAAAATTGGGGTGACCATAGGATAGCAGACCCTACTCTCCTACAACCAGCTTGGAGGTTACAATGGGAATGTTCTAAACAATGGGAACAGATTCCGAGGATCAGTCCTGCTGGGACAACGGCGATTGCGATCTGGATCGAGATTGTTCTGCGCCTTCTCTGGAGAGACCTTTCTTATACTGCTTGAGATAGTCCTCCGCTTGCTGCGGGGTGTTGAAGAAGTGCTGTTTCCCTAGATGATTAATTTTCAGCTTTGCAGGGTAGAGCATCGAGTAGGGAATTTCCTGAGCCTGGAGTTTCTTTTTAATCCCTGCGAATTTACGCCGTGCTTCCTGCACCGATGTTGTAAAGTCTGGAAAGAATTTAAGTGTTGCGTTACCATATACAACTTGCCCCTTCTCCCGAGCCAGGCGGAGGACTGCATCGCGGTCTCTGTAGTCGAGGAAGCGGGCAATAATGGGCCTCTGTGGCGTACCTGGGGGAGGGCGGGCTGCCAGAGATCTGTGAGCGCGCTCCACGGTGAGGTGGGAGGAGAAGGATTCTCTCCCAAACAGTTCCGCTACTAGGTTTTCTACAAAGTCCTCCATTCTGCCAGTGTTGGTGGACTCCGCCAGGCCCAGAATACGGACGTTGTTCCTTTGAGACCTAGCGTCCAAGTCTTCGTTTTTGTCTGCAATAATCTTGAGCAGTTTGTCCATTTGTGCAATATGACGTCCGCTGGAGGTGGCTCTGTCTTCCAGGTCTGAAATTCTGCGCTCTGTTTCCTTGATAAAGGTGTCCTGCTGTTCCAGCTTCGCAACCACCGTGCCCATTCTCGTATTAATAGTATCCATCTTGGAGTCTATAGATGTGAGGCTTTGTTTCATGCCAAGAAGAAGCGCCTTCCAGTCTTCCTCCGGGGGGGCGTTCATCGCAGATTCTTCATTTTCAGCAGGTGGTGATCCGGGGACCTTTCTGGATGCAAATGGGATCTTGGATTGTTTGGCTTCTGTGCGGTCCATGTCGCGCCTCGGGACTTGACACGCAGTAGGGTGTGAATTGTCCAGGCCGGGGGGAGTCGTTGGACACCAGGCGGGGAGATTTGTGTGGGTTAGTGACGTAGAAAACACAAGGTTCTTGGCTCGCTGAACGGTAAACAATAGGGCAGTAGAAAAGTGTACTCTAGCCTTGGGAGGATATGCTTGTCGGGCGTTGTGGCACGAAATATCAGTAGGAGCAGTCTGTTCAGGGAAGAGTCTGCCGGCGTCGTGTAGCAGCAATGTGCCCAGTATCCAGTCCTCTACGTCAGTGCCAGCGAAAGTCCAGGCCTCCGCCTCTCCGATCCGCAGATGTAGGGCTAGTGTTGCAGTAGGGGCTGCGGGACAAGCTGTGGGGAGCTCCGTGGCATGGGCGCCGTCATCAGTTATTTAGCGGCCCCCCAGGAGCTGCAATCAGTGAGGCCCAGCAGGTGGTGTGCAAGGTAAGGGAAGCCCAGGTGGGGTAAAGTGTTGGCGCGTCGGGAGGTGCAAATCCACCCAGTCTTCTCCTTAGGCCGCCACCGCCATAGCACAGGCACCATGCGGCTGAAGTCTCCTCTTCCCAGTGCTGCAGTGCTGAGGTGCCTGGCGAGCTACGCAAGATGAGACGTGTAATTCGGGCGGTTAGGAGCGACAGTGTCACTATCAGGGCCTAGCCGCCACCGCAACTTGCAGATCCTCAGATGTGGTGTGTAGTTTGGGTGGTCGGGGGGGCAATAGCGTCGCTTCAGGGCCTAGCCGCTGCCGCAGCACGCAGATCCCCGGTGTCTCCCAGCAAGATGGCTCGGCATGTATTCCCAACGGGAACGCGCAGGAGCAAAGCGCGGTCCCCGTGCAGAGTCTAGTGCGATGCGGCGGCGGGCGCCCCTCACCTCGATGCGGCGTTCAAATGCAGCAGGCTGCGTCCCCCGGTGTGTGTGGGGAGCAGGGCATCCGAGCGCCGTATGTTGCGTGAAGGGTCCGGACCCCACCACAGGCCGCAGATCCCCGGTCTTTATAGGCAGACGTGGCCGGCGGGCGATACCAGCAGGGCAGCGTCGGAGGTCGCAGGCGGGAAACGGGGCCAATAGCTCACACCTCGATTGGAGCAGGGAGGCGAGTTAGCCCTGCGCTTTTTAACATCTACATGAGACCAATGGCTGAGGTTGTCCGTTCGTTTGGCATTAAGATCATCTCCTATGCGGACGACACTCAGCTAGTGGTCTCCTTGGCGCAGGAGCCGGGCTTGCCATCCCCAGGTGGTTTGTTAAAATGCTTAGAGGAGGTAAAGAGATGGATGACTTCCTCTCTCCTCAAGCTGAATGGGGATAAAACGGAGCTGATGCTCCTGGGGCTGGAGAAGTGTGGCTCAATGGGGAGAAGTGTGGCTCAATGGTTAGAGCAGCAGACCCTGATGCAGAGGTCTAGCCCGGGACCAGGGTTCAATTCCCTGCCTCGGCGGGTCTTGGGCTCAAAATTTCACGGACCTGATAATTCTCGCCTCGGTGCCTATTCTAATCATAGAGTCCCACTCTGCAACTCTGGGCAATAGCTTGCTTAATCTCCACAACGGTCCCCACAGCGCTAAGGATGCCTGGCCTTCACCCTGGGGGTGCCCAGGAGTGGTCGCCTCACAGGGAAAGCCAGGACGGGTTCCACAGCGGTATTCGTACAAGCGCCTTGAGACCCTTGCGGGTGAGTAGTGCGCTATGCAAGTATCAATATATACAACCCTACTGCTGTCAACTCCCTGTGGCCTTCATGTCTTGGTACCCCCCCAACACCCAGGGATAATATAAAAAGCCTTGGAGTTTGGATGGACAAGACTCTTTCATTTAATACGCACGCCATAAATCTTGCGGCTACTTGCTTTGGCCTCCTAAGGATGCTGAAGAAAGTTCTTTCCCTTCTGCCGGTGGTGACAAAGCAAGTGGTCATACAGGGTCTGATTCAGTCCCGCTTGGATTCCAATAACGTCCTTTACTTGGGCGCCCCGGACTATACACTGCGCAAGCTCCAGATTGTGCAAAATTGTGCGACCCACACCGTGCTCCAGTTGCCACAAAGGACGTCTGCAAAGTCCCGCCTGCTCAGCTTGCACTGGCTTCCAGTGCGACAAAGAATCGCCTTCAAGGCGATGTGTATATTCCACCAAGCTTTTTGGGACACAGGACCGGCCATCACTCAGGACCTAGCAATACATTATCAACCTGGCAGAACTCTCCGCTCTAGCCAGGCATGTAGGGCTATAGTCCCCAGAATAAAAAAGGCAAGAGCTGGCAGGACGTTCAGTTATAGCGCCGCCAATCTGTGGAATTCGCTTCCGTTTCAACTTAGATCTAACACAAACATTTTCACCTTTCGGAAACAGCTGAAGACCTTTCTTTTCAATGCCTCTCCTTAACTTCCTTTGTCTGTCTGCTAAGCAATTTTACAGCTGTCCATTAGCGCTTGGACGCCCCAGGGCAGCAACTGCGCTTTATAAATTGACTTTTCATTTCATTCATTTCAGGTGTCGCTGCGTCCCTCTCGTGCAGGCGGTCTCGGTAGCACTGGATAGGAGGCTTCAAATCAGGTCAGGATGATGTGTTAGGATGATAAAAGGCTCGGCCAGGCGAGAACTTCACTAAAGGTCAGCTATCTTGGTCCAGCGCCACCTAGCGCCCCCCGCCTCCTCGCATACCTGTCTGGCCAGTAGGTGTGCAGGTGGTAGTCATTGATGGGTTCTCTTCCTACTCTATTATTGTAGGTTCTCTTCCTACTCTATATTAGGTTTTTTTTCTGTCTCTTTATCTTCTTTGGTTATATAAAGAAGGGAGGATGGTTAATGGATTATGTTTTTCTGGATTATGTTCATCTGTTTGCTCTAATTTCTTTTGTTGTTTCCTTTCATTTTCCCACTGCTTTTCTTGTCTCTCCCCGGCTCGCTCTACTCTCTTCCGCTTATTTAGCTTCTGCGTTCTCCCTATATCCGCTATGGTTTTCTTTTCTGTTGTTTCCTTTCATTCTCTCACTGCTCTTCTGGTCTCTCCCTGGCTCTCTACGCTCTTCCGCTTATTTAGCTTCTACTTTCTCCCTATATCCACTATGGTGTTCTTTTCTGTTTTCCTTTTGGAAGAAAGGAGAATAGGTTGTATCCTGGTTTCAATGTGTTCATGCTCTGTCAGTGAGTTCCTCCTAGAATGATGTAATATGGAATGCTGGGGGTCAGAGATTACAGTTGGAGAAGGGCTGAGCAGCATGCTGGCTGCTCCTGGTGGGGCTAGTCCTGAGCTGAACTTCAGAACATGTAACTATCTACAATAAAGTCTCCTGAACTACTAAAACCAGCTTGGACTCAGTTACTACACCTAGTCTGCCCCAGACCTCCAGCATCACCTAAAGCCAGAAACTCAAGTTGGGAAATCAACAAATGAGCACATAAGAAGCTACCACAGACTTACAGGGATAGTCAAGGCCTTCTTCATTAAATGCATAGTTTTGGCACCCAACCAAATCAAGGTCCTCTGCACTATTTATTAGGAATTGTCAAATCCAGCCCTACAAAATAACCCATCATCCACATCATTACTGTAAATACCTACATGTATCCAAACCTGAAGAGTATGCAACACCATCTAAACCATCAGAACAACATCTCTACCTACCCATCTGCTCACCTTGTTTAAACTGTAGTCAAATCCTTGCTAGACCCAGCACTCTAACATTAGCGTGCATCTCACCTATGGAGTGACGATATACAAAAAACAGCTGAACAAGATTATCTCAAATGTGGCTGGGGCGTGGCCAAGCCGGCGAACATGGCGGTCGTTTAGAGCCTGAGCTCCGACCAGCCTGACACACTACTGTTCATTTATCCTGGCCCTGGGCTTCAATAAGAGTTTCCTGGCACAACAATCGGCGGCGGACGCACTGGGCTACAATCGGCGGCGGACGCATTGGGCTACACTCGGCAGCATTTCCCGCCCTGCAGCGGCCCCGGAGAAGGAGCAGCGGCCCAGCGGGGTCCCACAAGGCCCGTTGAGGCCCAGGCAGCCGGGACCCCGATTTTGGGGCTGCTGGGTCCGGGCGTGGCCGCTGCAGTGGAGAGGGGTGCGGCGCCGGTACCTGGAACCGAGTGTGGATCTCCGCCGAAAGTGCTCCTGTGGCAACTCTTGTGCGGACGACCTCATTGGGCGGTGCAGCTGGTCCGGAGGAGCTCTGTGGGGCCTACGCCGTCGAGACCTCGATTTTGGCGCTGCCCGGCCTGGATGGGCTTGCCGGCGCCGCGGTAGGAGAGACCTGGCACCCGTTCTCTCCCGGGGGCTCGGGTGGTCCGAGACCCTCCTGCGCCTCATTGCCTCCCTCGCCCTGGGTTGCTGCGGGGGCGCACAACCGGGCAATCAGTGAGGGTGCGCCGGGGGCAGCCGCGTTGGCAGAGGGCTGCCACCCTACATCCCCATGACCAGACGGATGTGGCGCGTGACCAGAGCCTTAAGGCGGAAGGCTGGGGACAGTCGGCTGCGGTGGTGAGAGCTGCCGACCCCTCTTACAGGCCCAGAACGGGCGGCTCCGGCCGGCGCAGGACAGAAGAAACCCTCATTGTGGGACAGACGGCCCCCGGGGGTACGAGAGGTGTGATGCACGAGCTGCTGGTGAGCGTCGTGAATACTCGGGGACTGAATCGGGTCCCAGTGAGGAGGACTGGTGACACCTGGGGAAGTTCGCGGCCATCGACAGAATGATCCTTAAGGTGCTTGGAGAGCTGTGGGGTCCGGGCGATCCTGTGCGGCCGACATAGCCGGGACACTGATTTTGGAGTGCGACACTGTGCCGGTACATGTGGGTGCGGACTTCGGACACATACCTGTTGATTGCGGTTGCACCTGACCCTCCAGCCCTAGTCTGTAGCAGCAACAATCAAGCCACCGGTAGGATTCATATCCCGTACGGCGCTATCAGTGAGCCATGACACGAAGAGGAGCCGGAGGGGGACAGGGTAAACAGGGGCCCATTGACAAATACACAGAGGCGGTGGGACCTGGTGGTCCCTTGGCACCCGCTCCGGACAATGCAGCGTTGCTTGCCGCGATCACGCAATCGAGGGATATGCTCGATGCGAAGATAGGGGCAGTCGGGGCTGATGTTACCCTTCTCCGACAGGACTTGAGGAATGCAGTGGAGCGTATTACAGGCGCGGAGACACGAATATCTGCAGTAGAAGACGACGTGTCTACCCTTAAACGGAAGGTCTCAGAAATGGAGAAAGTGCAGAAGGGCCTGGTCCTGAGGGCGGAGGATGCGGAAGGACGGGCCCGACACAACAACCTGCGTTTTGTTGGCTTTCCGGAAGGGTGTGAGGGAGGCAGCGAGGAGGCCTTCATAGCGCAGTGGCTGGAGAGCTAGATCCCGGCGGATGCCCTGTCTAGATGCTTCGTGGTGGAGAGAGCCCATCGGGCACTGGTGCAGAAGCCCCCGGTCGGTGCGTGCCCGAGACCGATCATAGCCAAATTCCTGAACTATGCAGATCGGGATGCTATCCTGCGGCAGGCGAGAATTAAAGGTACGCTTGCGCACGACAACGCCACTATTATGATCTTCCCGGATTATACGAGGCTAGTGCAGCAGCAGCGCCAATCCTTCCTCGCCGTCAAAGCCTGTATCCGTGGTCTAAAGCTCCAATATGCCCTACTTTATCCGGCGCGGCTGCGGGTTGTCTACAAGTCCTGCACGCTATTCTTTGACACTCCAGAAGAAGTGCTTCAGTGGACTGATGAGACGGTGAAAATTCCGCTTAACACTGCCAGGGAAGGAGAATCGGGTTTGCCAGGGAGGGTCTACAGAGTCAGCATCGGCGACGCAGAGGATCGCGATCAGGCAGGAGTTCACGCTCAGGCTCGGCCGCACGTCAGGTCGACCCGACACAGGATCAGCAGCCAGAAGTGCCTTGATGACAGAGAGATATGAACGTTGACCAATGTATATGATATTATGTATGTATGTATGTATAGGCATTTATATAGCGCACTACTTACCCGTAGGGTCCCAAGGCGCTTCGACCGCTGCGAAACCCTTCCTGGCTTCCCTGAGAGATGGTCCCTTAATGGGTATCTCCAGGGTGAGACCAGGGTATCTCCAGGGTGAGACCAGGCATCCCCGGCGGTCTGGTGGGGCCGCAGGTGCAATGTTGATTTAGGCTGGGAGCCCGTCCTGTTCTTTATGGGAGTGACGGCCTAGTTCTTATGGGTTGTTACTGGGGGATCAATTGGAGGATGCGGCGCTTGCTCCCCTGTTGGGAGCTTAGCCGTCATCCGTCCGCGACAGGTGCTTCCAAGTTTGGGAGGTGCGAGGTGGGGGCAGGATGGGGGGGGTTGGGGGAGGGGGGGGGGGAAAGAGGGTGTTCTTGGGATGTGGGGGGGGGGGGCTTGCTTGCGTGCGCTTTGCTGCCTGCTGTTTGCCATGTACCATGCTGGCTGGATGCTGGAACTTCTAGTACTGTACTTGCTGTATTGTTCAAATGTCCACTGTTAGGAAGGGAGGGCGGGTAGGCCCGGATCGCTACAAGTCATGAGTTGGAATGTGAGAGGGATGCTAGACAAAATTAAGCGGGGTGCCGTGTTTCAGTATGCCAAAAGGGTGGGTGTGGATGTTCTTCTGTTGCAGGAAACCCATTTGCTTGGCACCAAAGCACTGTGCCTGCAACGCTCAGGTTACACACAGACGTTTCACTCCGGCTTTACAAGAGGCTCAAGGGGGGTGGCGATCCTTATACACCGCAGGGTGCCATACATTCATAAGCGCGCCTGGACAGACACACAAGGTAGATACGTGGTGGTGCAGAGGGAGATAGGCGGAGATAGGGTGACTTTTGGTAGCGTCTATGCCCCTCCGCCACTTCAGTGGCCACTAGTTGAAAAGATCATATCCCTGTGGGGTGAGGTGCCTGACTCTTTGTCTGTTGTGGGGGGGGGGACTGGAACGATGTTGTGGGACAAAGGCTGCGATAGGTGGCGGAGGGGGGCAGCGGGTCAGGATGAAGGGAGTGAGGGAACCACCATCAGACTGTCAGCGTTAATCACAGGGCTGGACTGGCTAGACGCTTGGCGATACAAACATGGTGCGCAACGGGATTACACATACTTCTCGGCGGCGCGAGATTCGTTCTCCAGGTTGGATTACATTCTTATCCCTAGGGGGTGTGCCTCTTGCATAGCCTCGGTGGAGATCTTGCCGCGGGCCCTGTCATATCACTCACCGGTGCTTGCCACGCTTCGTGTGGGCCCAGCTAAGCATCCGTTTCGGTGGCAGATGTCGGCCTGGCACTTGAACCAGGACGGATATAAAGCGCACCTTACGGTGGAAATTGGGCACTTTCTGTCTGCGAATGAGGTACCGTTGACTCCCCGACTATTCTCTGGGAGGCCTTGAAGCCTACGTTGCATGGAGTGGACATATCCTGGTGCGCGGCGGCCCTAAGGGAGAGACGTAGGGACTTAGTACGACGGCAGGCAGAGCTGGAGGCACTGGAGCGCAGAGCCCGAGAGGTGTATGGCAGGCCGGCATGGCGACAGCTGGTGCTAGCGCAACAACAACACGCTTCGGTTTTGATGGACGAGGCGAGGCAGGCCTGGTTGGCGACCCGCAGTCGGGTTTACCAGTAGGGCGACAAGTCCTGCAAAATGCTGCACCGCCTCTGCCAAGGAATCTTGCATGCCCAGCCTCTACCGCGGACAGTGTCCCCTGAGGGGGAGCCCTTGTTAGATCCAGTGGAGATTGCAGAGAGTTTTGCCGGGTATTAGGAGGCTCTATACACGCCCCAGGAGTGTTTGGAGGCCGATATTATTCAGCGTTTTATCGATGATCTCCCGCCAAGAGCCGTCTCGGATGAGGTTAGGGACCTGCTGGATCAGCCTCTGACTGACGAGGAGTTGGGTGCCGCCCTGGGCGAACTAAACCCGGGCAAGGCGCCGGGTCCCAACGGATTCCCCAGTGAATTCTTCCGGAGGTTTTCGGTTCAGCTGGGCCCGCTTCTTCGGCCGGTCGTTGAAGAATCTTGCGAGAGCGGGTCACTCCCACCGGATTGGCGCCATGCCGAGGTGGTGGTGTTTCTGAAGCCTGGGAGACCCCCGGAGAGCCATGCGTCCTACTGCCCAATATCACTCCTGAACACCGAAGCCAAAATCTTGGCGAAGGCCCTTGCCACCAGGCTCAAGCCGCATATTAAAGATTTGATACATCCGGATCAGGCCGGGTTTATGCCGCAGCGGGCTACCCGCCATAACATCAGGCGGGCTCAGGTGGCGGTGTCAGCTTGGAGAGGATTGGGGGAGCCGGCCGCGTTGTTCCTAGCAGATATGGACAGGGCATTTGATTCCCTCAGCTGGATGCATCTCTTTGCCCTGCTGAGACGCTTAAATCTCGGCCCACGCTTTTTGGCGTATGTCCACTTGCTGTATACAGGTCTTACGGCATCGGTGCGTGTCGGAGGCGCGGTGTCTCGCTCGTTCCCGGTCCAGAGGGGGACGCGACAGGGCTGTCCCCTCTCCCCATATCTATTTGCGCTCGCCATGGAGCCTCTTGCGGCGTGGGTGCGCATTGATGCTCAACTCAAAGGATTCCGATGGGCGCCTTGTCTTACCGATAAAATAGCGCTGTACGCTGACGATGTCCTGTTTTTTCTCACTGCCCTGGACCGTTCCGGGCCGCGACTGCTGCGCATTTTGCAGATTTTTGGTGAGACCTCCGGCCTATACATGAATCCGGGCAAATCCATGCTGTGGCTGTTGGGTGACCGGCGGAGCGTTGGGGACTGGGCATCGGGCCTCCGGTTGGCGACGGATGGGGTGAAGTACCTGGGAGTCTTCTTATCCGAAGATGTGGCTATATCCCGGGAACGCAACATCACTCCAGTGTGGGAATCGGGTACGCGAGGACCTGAAGGTCTGGGCGCGAATGACATTATCTTTTCTCGGTCGGTCTGCAATTTTCAAAATGGTGGCGCTCCCACGCCTGGTGTACCAACTACAGAATCATCCTCATGTGATTCCCCCCCGCTGGTTTCGGCAGCTTAATTCAGCTGTAAGCGGATTTTTGTGGGAACGGGGCGTGGCCCGGGTGGCTCTGCGGACGTGCTTTTTGTCAACTTACACCGGTGGCCTGGCCACGTCGGACGTGCTCTAGTATTATCAGGCGGCGCATCGTCTGGTGTTGAATGACTGGTGGTTTGGCGACCGGGGGGACCCGGCCTACGCCGTTGAGACACTTAATGGGCTTGGCGTCCGTGCATACGCTGCTGTATGCGGCACCCCTTCGGAGGTCCCTCCCATCAGCCACGCAGGTGGTCTTTCACGTGTGGAGGCAGGCGCTGCGGCGGACGGGTTGGTGGAATGTCCTTACGCAGGAAACCCCCTCTGGCGCAATGGAAGGCTCCGGCAGTTGGATGCCTTGACGGGCTTCAGGGGCTGGGACGCCATTGGCATTTCCACCCTGGGCGACGTTCTGTCCGGAGATACCCTTAAATCCTTTGCGAACTTACAGGAGGACTTTGGGATGCCCCGCACCCAGTTCTATAAATATCTCCAATTCCGCCATGCCCTGGCGCCCTTCCTGGTTGGCCTGGAGCAGATCCCTGAATTCAGTCCCATCGAAGCGAAAATCTTCATGGGTGAGCTGCCAGACAATAAATCTATCGCGTATCTATCAGACGTTAGTGCGGCATTGCTCCTCAGATTTGAGTGGCCTTAAAGCCCACTGGGAGCGGGACGTCGGGGACCTGGACGAGGAGGATTGGGTTGAGGCCCTCGAAAGTCCCAGGGGAGCAGCCATATACGCGCACCTGCGACTAATCCAGTTCAGATACTTGCACCGCACATATTACACCAGACAGCGGCTGTGGAAGGCGGGACTGGTAGCGTCCCCCGACTCCCTTCGCTGTGGGCTAGAAGTTGGCACATTAATACACGCGGTTTGGGACTGCGCATCGTTGCGAAGGTTCTGGGATGGGGTCCATCGTTGCCTAGATGAAGTCTTAGCCTGGAAGATACAGAGGGACCCCAAACTTGCACTGTTGATGGTCATGGCTGGGGTCGGGGGAAACAGGTATAAATGCCACTTACTGTTAGGATTTACACTGGCGAAACGGGATATTGTGAAAGCATGGAAATCCCCCCAGGCCCAGTCACTCACAGCTTGGAAGAACGGAATGGATTACTGCATGGGCATGGAACAACCTGTATTCCTAGCAAGGGGCTGTCCCCGGAAGCATTTCAAAATGTGGAAAAACTGTGGGCAGACTACCGGGGTCTGACCTAGACCCGCCACCCGAGGAGGTCACCCTCCTGACGATATGAGGTCACAGACTATGCACAGTGGCAGTTGGTATGGATCATACATGGCATGATAATGTTTTGCTATTTTATGCGTCAGGTGGGCGAGCTGGCACGCAGGGAGGGTGCGGGAGAGGGGAGGGGGCGGGTTGCATATTGATTACATCCTGTGGCAATATCTCTTCGGGGCGGGGGGGGGTGTTAATGGATATTCATTGTTATAAATGTGACTAAAGCAAAGATATAGCTGATACATTGATGGTGGCATTTGTCTCTGGGTGACAGAGATATGCATAATATGTGAGTTCACACAATCAAATCTGTTTTAAAAAAAAAATGTGGCTGAAAAAAAGCAAACTTTCTGGGTAAAAATCTAGTTAAGTCGAAGCCTACCAGACAGCACAGTTGTCTGGATTGCTGACGACTTCTTGAGGCCCTTCGGAAAGCTTAGCTGGGAATGCATTCTGCCCAATGCTTACCGTTGGCTTTGTGATTTGTAGCTCACATTTGCTTGCTTTCGATTTGCTTGCTTAATTTATTTTAGGCTTTCCAGCTCGAGTACGTCCCTTTCCTTGCCCAGACCCTATTTGCTGTATTCTTCCACCAAGAAAAATTCTGTAAACAGGCTTTTAAATCTTGTTCTTATATTGTTTTATTTGCTTTGCATTGAAAGATGGAGGTAAAATGTCAGACTGTCTTCCAGGGAGCGTGGTGTTTACTTTTCTTTCTCTGACTTCAACGTGAGAGGATTTAAGTGACATTCATGCTGGCTACTCGCTGTGTGATGTTCGGTGTTATTTTTTTTTAGCACAAAACAAAATTTAAATGAACTGTGCAGATATTTCAGACTATGGAACGTACAAGTGAAGCACATCTTTAGGGTAATTTAGAAGTGTGGTGGAAACATATTTTAATACAATCAAAACAAATCAATACACTAGGTGATGACATTTCCACACATTATTGTTTGTGTGCTGTATACTTTTATCAGTAAAACTGTATGTCTGGGCAAATAGAACGTCATTTCAATTGAAGATGTGTTGTCTGTAATAACAGTGCGCTACCACAACATGCATACTTCACTTTACCCCACTCCACTCTGCATCACTTTACGACACTCCGCTGTGGCAGCCTACTCCATTAAATTGTACTCAACTCTATTCAACGACATGACTCCACTCTACTCTACGATCCTCTAAACTCCCACTATGCAACTTCATGCCACTTTACTCTACAACACATCACTCCACTGTGTACTCCACTGTTTCAATCTACTCCACTATATGCCACTCCACAACACTCTAATCCACTGTATACCATTCCACTATCCTACAATGCTCCACTCTACGACAATCTACTCCGCTCTGTCACTCTATGCAACTCCCTCTACGCCACTCTGCTTTGCTTAAAATGACTCCACGCCAATATGCCACTCCACTTTACAACACTCTACTCCACTGCAACACATTACTCTGCTCTATGCCACTCAACTCTACGACTCTCTACTCCCTCCACAACACTCTACTCTCCTATACCCCCTTAACGTTTAGCCATGCTGAACAGCAGCCTCACTGGCATACAACATGGCTAAAACACATTGGCAAAGCCAATAGCTCTTGCATAGGGGAGACATATTGCCTATGCGAATGCTTGCTGTGAGTTGGATAATTTAAGGTTATAAAAATAAAAATACCTAGATGGTGGTCATGTGGGAGTCTTGTGGGATGGCAAATTAAATAAAATGGTGTTCCGATTGGTCGAAAGGGCTTTGGTGGTTACTAGAAGGGTTGGGGAAGGGACTGCCACCTCTCTCATTGGCTGCCCTTGTCATGGTTCAGCCAATGAGAGGAATACCTTCCCTTACTTGTCACAGAGTGGAATGGGTCATGGAAACTTGCTAACCACACCCCACCCTATGATGAGGTATCACGGATGACAGCACTGGGCGCCTCCAGGCTTAAAACTTAAGCACCCAGGTATGATGAGGGAGGAGGATCTTGTAGCACTTTGCCAACGTGAAGAGGTCACGCCCACAGACCTTCACCCTGGCAAAGTCTGGCTCAGGCAGCCAGGCGCCTGCACATTTAGTGCATGTATATCGCCTGGCTGCCTGAACTCAACATGAAGGGTGTCTGTCAGGCTCACCCTTGCTTAGACCGACTGTACATGTTTGAAAAAAGATGGGGGGCGTGTCTGGGACCCTCTGCCATTAACGACGGACCTCGTCTTCACTCTATCACAAGAAGAGCTGCTGAAAAGGAGACAGAGCATCTTCAACGTCCCAAATAGTCAAAAGATAAAGAAAAGGATGCAATCCTACAACTTATGAGGAAATGTTTCCCATTCATTTTTAGTTCCAATGAGCTATCACACACAAACACAATGCAAATAAAGTAGAATTCATTCTATTGTATCAAATCAAAACTATGTCAAGCTCAAATTACATATGTCATTTCACCCTGACTGAAAATCATACACGACACCACATCTTTCTTCGTTAACCTAATGAAGGCTGAGGGAGTTGTTGGAACACCATGGTATAGCTCTAAGTGTCGTACAGTCGTTTTCAGTAAAAACTGAGTGTTTGTACATTGGGATGGTGAGAGTCTGACTCCCTGCACCTCCTATGAAGATGTTGGCCTGTGTCCTACTAGCTCAAAGTGCACTATTCGTACCCCTAATCTTACTGTGTGTGCAACCTCAGAACATGACAACCCTGACACCCCAAGGAATCATGCTAACAGATCTAGAGCCTTTTCCTTCAGATCCTCATGCAAACCAAAAGAAAATACACAAGAAATAACAACCTGCAATTTCAATATATATTGAAGCAGTGAGATTCTGGAGTAAAATACGTGCGCTGCTATTACTAATAGAATGAAACATATTACCATAATCAGCAATACAAGAACAATGGAGAATTAACTCCACCATTGTGCTAAAACAATGAATATAAGCTGGCATGTAGTGAATTGTAATATTGTTTTGTGATCTCCTATCTAACACTCCCTAACCTAGTTTGACCTAGGGTGGGTGATCTGTCAAGAACCCCTGCCGGGGTGATCTAACTCCCCATTATCTGCAGGCAAGTGTCATCAGACTGCCCATCTTGGTGTAGAGCGGGACTTCTGGAGGTACCAGGAATTAGCTGAGCTTGAATTCTGGCGTGCCCCAAACTCAAAGTGTTAGAAGAGTGCGCCTCTGATTTAAACGAGGAAGTCAATTTTAATATATATTAAACAGTGCCCATGTTGGCATGTCAAAGTCTTTGTCAGGCCGCAATTGTTCATGTTAGCTAGATGGTGTCATTGCTTACTGGGCAACAATAAGCCAAGCCATTTGTGCAGTGAACTCTATACATCGTACTGAATGTTCAAGGTGCCATGATGGTATGCCTACAAAGTTGAAATGTAAGCAAATGCAGTTTTGGGAAATCCTATCCTGCACTGGCACGTACACAAATGTATGTCAAAAGTCACCATGTTGCAGAAAGAAGTAAACTTAAGAAAAGTGAGCAAAAAGATGGCGTCATTTCTAGTCGGGCCACATGACATAAGTGCCATTCGGGAAAAGGCGGCGCCCTGAAGGGAATGTAATACATTCAGTGAACAAGTGCCCTATGCTTTCAGCCACTCTGCTCATCCTCACAAGGACTGCGTTGTAATAAGTAGAACATGGAGATGTAATCCCAGAGTTGGCTATGCAGAAATTATCAAAGAACTGTGTTATGCATGTCAAATCATGCTCGTGTGCTCCGAAGTAGCAGCCAATTGTGGTTCAGAGGTCTCACTGGCCAAGCTGAAAGGTTCTGCATTTGAACTCTGCCCGACTATTCATTTTACATGAAACTGTAATATTTAATGATTTAAATAACTATGCAGCAACTTTTTTTGTTAACTGCCCTCTTCACAACACAAGCTTGTAGGAGGAAATTGATACAGTAATAAGTCCTGTGGTGCCATTCACTGTACATCTGGCAATAAACTGTAACGTTACTGATTGCAAAACACTGAAATTTTTGGTGTAGACTGCAGTAGAGGAGAGATTAAACTGATGGGTGTTTAGAATTAAACTGTTAGATGGTGTGGTGTTTTAGTAACTTCTAGGAGAGGAGACTGGGTGGAGAAGTTCAGAGAGATGGAAGAAGCATGGCAAATGTTGGGGTTTGACTCCCATGACATGTTTAGGTCGAGGACTCCGTCGCACTGCTGTACGCAGTGGGGGCGGAGCTCCGAAGAATTAATGTTTTTTAGTTAGGGGGCTTGGAACCCGACCCTCTTCTCTATTGACTGGCCTCGTAAATGCTGGCCAGCCATTGGAGGAGAGGGGCGTCACTCCCCTGAAGCCCAGTCTTTTGTGGATTCAGGGGCGTGTTTTAGGTTCTTTGTACCTGTGATATCATCCGTCACTCAAACCTAAAAACACACCCCCGATTCCGAAAATATCGGAGCTTTGCGGCGGCCATTTTGTTGTTGTTGTTGTAAGGAACAGCTTGGTTTTTTTGTTGTTGTGAGGAACAGCTTGTTCTTTTGTTCGTTCTGATATTAAACCGTCGTAAAACTAACAAGGAAGAATGTGCGAGGCAAATGGAGGGTTTCGTTAGGTACGCGCGATTGTAGTGTTAGCTCAGAGTATTCCATAGAGAAACCGTACAGTAGCTGGATGAGTGTGTATGCAGAGACAAGTAAATGTGCGCACTTCTGTTTATGCACGCGCGCCAAAGCACCCGCCCCCCCCCCTCCCTCTGGAAACATCAGCTCCAAAGCAACCACCCCCCAACATGGTGAGTGTGTATGCTGAGCCAAGTAAATGTGCGCACTTCCGTTTGTACACACGCGCCAAAGACTCCCCCCCCCCCCCTCTGAAAACCTCAGTGCATCATATGTTGTGCTGAGACAGACAAAGAAAGAGGAAACGGTGTTGAGAATGTACAGTCCCAGTGGCCTAATGGGTAAGGCACTGGCCTCCTAAGCCAGGGATTGTGGGTTCGAGTCCCATCTGGGTTGGATCGTGGTCATTTTTCCTGCTTTTGCCTGACCCGAAGCATTATTTATCTACCGACTTACAGTAGCACAGGGAGCACGGTTGAAGGTCGAAGAGAGAAATTATAAAGTTAAGAGTAACTGGATCTGACTGGGAAATATGTGTTTGCACGAGAGGTAATAGTGTATTTTGGACTTATAAGTATCGAAATAATGAATGTTTGAACTGTAGTGTATTGTGGTAATTCCTTCAGTGATGTGTTTGTATAGCTGTCAAGGTTTCAAATTGCTATGTGTGACATTTTCATAATTTCATTGTAATTGAGTGACATTTTCACGGCTATGAGGGACACTTTCTCACGATAACATCAAGCAATTTAGACGAGGTCAATATATTAATAATATCAGAAATGACACCCGCTTGAGCAACAAGAAAGTAAGAAGTCACTGAACTAAAATACGCTAACGTCTGGCAGCTGAAAACGGACTAGAGCAGAGTTAGGCTGCATGACTGCACAGTTCTCAGACTCAGTCCACTACGGACCAGGGGGAGCTGGCAGCTCAGAATGACTGAAGCATTAATGCTATTTATTAGTAGCAGCCATAGCAAGTTAGCAGAACTACTAAAACACAGATGCCATAGCAGCCTTCACCCACTCTGGGCATCCTGGATCCTCCTTGCTGTCGACAAATCAATCAAGTCAGGATGCAGAGGATCAGTGTGTACTCCAGGGAATTTGTGTCACAAATGGGACCAGGCCCACAACTGAAGGATGTGAGGCCCCAGCATCAAGAAATACGTACCTCAGCTGTAATGCCTCCAAGCTGCAACACTAGTAGACTCATTGCTGCCCCACGTGCTCGATTCTTGCCTGTTCAGTACTGCATGCAGTGCCGTGAGTCGGACTCACTGTGCAGACGTCATCTGCAATGATAGCAGGTTCACCTCTCTAAGCTAAGCTCTTCAGAGGCATGGTGCAGGCGTACTGACATGAGACCGTGACTGCAAGCCTCCTCAGCCGGCCTTTGCTTTTTGAGAGAACCATGGTACTACCGGCAGGAAAGGCAGCAGGTGAGTTGGCACAACTTTGCAAAATTAACTCTAAGAGCCCTTACATAGAAAAAAAGGCTTTAGGATTTGCATTTTACTTACTAATGTTATTTTAACATGTAGCACCAAAATCTACAGTCGGAAAACAAAATCCAGCTTGAAGTATGAGCTGTTAAAGAGTGCAGCAATTGGGAAACAGGCATGGACAGAAAACTGACCCCATTCGACAATATAATGTAAACAAATAACAACAGCTCTCTTTCTCAGTGCAGGCAGATAAAAATGCACTCCAAAAACTGCAGTACATCGTATTTTGCATCCAATAACTGTCACGATGCAAGAACATGCGAAGGACGGAGGACGTGCTGTTTAATGCACTCCATTTACTCTGCAAGCGTTAAAAAGACAATTTGACCATCGGATGTTCTCACACTTACTTGCGAGGAGAGCACGGAAATTCGGTTAATGGGCTGACCGCCTGCCTCCTCAGAGGCAAGTGAAGTGGCTGCCTGTATCGGCCCCCGCGGTCCCTGGGGTTGGGTCATCTGATCAGTGATTTAAATTCACGGCCGTGGGCGTTGTGAGCAGGCTGTCACACAACCTAGCCTGGCAGCCTCCCAAACTTTTAACTGCAGCCAGATTAGGACGACGTGACGTCACATTCAGTGGAACTAAAGACATTCTTTCACTGTGTCAATCCGGAGTCCTGGTGATGTCAGTCAAAACAATGCTGCTCCGCAGTGAGAATTTCGATTCCTTTATTAATAAAGCATTGTAGCAGCCAGCGAGTTATCAGCTATTAGCTCAGCCAGCCCCCCAAGCCTGCCGAGAATAGCGCACACGCAGCGGCGGCACACTGCCAGCCAGATTTAATTTAGTGATAGCAGCGCTCTAACAGCTCGACAGCCGAGGTAGACGCTATTCCTATTATGCGTGACTTTGCATTTCAGTGCGGGAATGCGGACCACCACACTGAAATGTGTTAGTCTAACGCATGATGCGTGATACTTGGCGCGCTTATTAAGCCTTCCGTGGCTTCTTTATTTAATTATTTGGCAGCGCATTGGCTCTTCTGGTGGTGCTTCAGCCCCTTCCTGTGCCCGCCCCCGTTTCACTTCAGCCCCTTCCCGTGTCCGCACCCGTTACAGCCAACCCCGTCATCAGAGGCGAGAAAGATGGTGGTGCTTCAGCCCCTTCATGTGCCCGCCCCGTTTCAGCCGACCCAGTCATCAGAGGCTTGATGTATCAACCAGAGAGGCGCTTCTTCTTCAACTGAAACCCGGAGGCTGCATGACATCACTGAATATACAAACAAGAATGGGGTCAGGCGCCTGCGTTGTCCTAGTCGCAACCGCTCTGTGTGTGTGTGTATGTGGGGCTCTGTGTGTGTGGGGCTCTGTGTGTGTGTGGGGGGCTCTGTGTGTGTGTGGGGGGCTCTGTGTGTGTGTGGGGGGCTTTGTGTGTGTGTGTGGGGGGGGCTCTGTGTGTGTGTGTGTGGGGCTCTGTGTGTGTGTGTGTGGGGCTCTGTGTGTGTGCGTGTGTGGGGCACTGTGTGTGTGTGTGGGGGGCTCTGTGTGTGTGTGTGTGTGTGTGGGGCTCTGTGTGTGTGTGGGGCTCTGTGTGTGTGTGGGGCTCTGTGTGTGTGTGGGGCTCTGTGTGTGTGTGTGTGTGTGTGGGGGGCTCTGTGTGTATGTGGGGGAGCTCGCTGTGTGGGGGGGGCTCGCTGTGTGTGTGTGTGGGGGGCTCTGTATGTGTGTGTGGGGGGCTCTGTGTGTGGGGCTCTGTGTGTGTGGGGGGATCTGTGTGTGGGGGGGATCTGTGTGTGTGGGGGGCTTTGTGTGTGTGGGGGGCTGTGTGTGTGTGTGTGGGGCTCGCTGTGTGTGTGTGTGTGTGGGGCTCGCTGTGTGTGTGTGTGTGGGGCTCGCTGTGTGTGTGTGTGTGTGGGGCTCGCTGTGTGTGTGTGTGTGGGGCTCGCTGTGTGTGTGTGTGTGGGGCTTGTGTGTGTGTGTGGGGCTCGCTGTGTGTGTGTGTGTGGGGGGCGCTCTGTGTGTGGGGGGCTCTGTGTGTGTGTGGCTTTCTGTGTGTGTGTGGCTTTCTGTGTGTGTGTGGCTTTCTGTGTGTGTGGCTTTCTGTGTGTGTGGCTCTGTGTCCGCGAATACTCTCTACTACTCTCTAATGCTCACCTATTGCCATTGTAAATGACTATACCATTTATTTATGTTTTAAAAAAAATGAAAAAAAATGTCATGAGCAATGCCAATAGCTCTACCTTTAATAATGCAGAGACCATTGCATTGTAAATGCTTGTTTTAGACAAGCAGATGGGAGTGGACTAAGGGCTAATATCACAAGCCAATCCTAGAAAGAAAACACAGCGCCTCCTGGTTTGAGATATTAATAAATGTGAGAGAGAGAGGCACCTGCTCCTCCTGGGGCTAGTGGTGGCCAAAAGAGACCTAGCCCGAGCATGGAAGGATGTGAGCCCCCCCCTGAGTGCATGGAAGGCTGGCATAGACTTCTGTATGGGTCTGGAGAGACCGATCTTTGAAGCTCGGGGATGCCCCCGTAAGCACTTTAAGGTATGGAAGAGGTGGGCGGACTACAGGGGCTTGACACTGGACCCCCCGGCAGAACAGGAGGAAGACTTTTAGCCCCATATGGCCCGGCGACCCAGTTTCCCCACACACGCAATTGCCACATCAGGAATTTACATCGACACTGTACGTACACACATGCATGGGATTAGGGTGGGATCCAGGGGAGGGCTCTGGGAGTTGGGTAGGTAGGTAACTGAAAAGATAAAGAAGGGAAAAATGTTTCTTTGTATCCTTGAATTACATTGGTTCCTCGACTGGACACTCAGTCCTATTTTATGATTGTATCGGTATATTTGGTGGTACCATCCTGACTGTGGGGGGCCACTCTATTTCATATGCTCATCTTTATCAATAAAATTGTTGTGAAAAAAAAATAAATGTGAGAGAGATAGTGTGCAGAGTGGGATCCCACTTAAAACAGAGGAATGCAAAAATAGCATTACTACGTGAAAAATCCTTACTAAAGGAAAACAACATGAAGTGGGTAAGAAAAGAAGAGGTGCTGCGCGCAGCTTGGCATATTCTATTAAATCAAACAGGTACTGATCAGGGAGACAAAAGGGTTTCTCCTGTTCATAATACTTGTAAATACAGAGGGAAGACAGGTAATCAGTGTGGTGAAATTCAATGGAAGACAAGACTGCTCTAGATAATGTGCATGCCCACATCAACAATTTCAATTTCTTCCCATACATTACATCAATTTGCAGCCAATATACAGGTGACATCATTATGGGAACGGTGGGAGATTTCAATTTAGTAGTAGATCATTCATAATTCTGATAGATCTATATTCCACAGGCCCAGTTACACTTCACGATGACGAAAGAAATAATGATGTGCCAGAACATATGGCGAGGCGGAGACACCAAGAAGAACGTTAGTGTACTTGTATCGCCAGAAGACTTCACTGCAGGGCTATCTCCAGTTAGAGACTGATATAGGCAAAACTATATAGGCAAAACCCTCTTCGAAGACGACGATACTAGTCTAGGGGCATGTGTTGCATATTGGGACCTTTACGCAATCCGCAGCTCTAGAACCTCAAAGATAACAAATTATTTTGAGCACATTACACTACACTGGATTGAGAGCCCTCAGCGGCAATTCGTAGAAATGCCCATCACCCTCTGCAAGAATACGACTGCGATCTCCAGTCTCCCTACTTGCAAGGACCACGACAGCAACAGGTTGCCCTTCGAATTTGACAAAGTTTACGCTGCTATTCTGGCCCCTGCTCCAAATATACCCATAGGTGCAGAATGAAATAAATTCAGCCAAGAATAAAACTTTACTTGCGAACCGGCGACTGCTGGGAAACAGGTAATATGAGTAACATTAACATTGAACAGAGGAAGCTTAAATAAAATAATAAATAGAAACAAAGAAGCTAAAACAAGTTTTGTTTTATACACCTTTAGATTATTCTATAAAGACAAAGCCCTGATGAAAATCCGTTGAGTGAACATACCGGGTTCGAAACGCGTTGGCGCAAAAGAGAGTAGACACCAGTTTACCAATAGACTAAAGAATTAATTTATGGTCTATTTTTAAAAAAGAATAGTTAATTGCATTGATTTACTGTCTATTCATTCTTGGTTTTCATTAATTGTCTATTCTAACTTGGAGTCCACAGCGTGACTCGTCTTTACAAGAAAAGTAATGCTTGTTTTCTGTGTATATATCAAAACGAATAACTGTGTATATACAATGTGGTGTATTTATGTGATGTTATGAAAATGTTTTGTGTTGTAAATAATTGTTTTTATGTGTGGCAAAATAATACGAAAAGTGTTCTTTTCATATATGAAATAAGAAAAAAGATGAAAATAATAAACAGAAGAGGGTAATAGTAAATATACCCAAATAAACCCAGGAGTTCCACTTGGTTTTTTCCTCAAAATAGAGGATCCAAAACAATTGTATAGTTGGCATTCAGTTTTTTCTAACTAAATATACAAAAGGCATTGCAGCTGGGACTCCTTTTCCGGTGCCTCCAGGAGTCTTGATTAATCACTCTCCTGAAGCCATGTAACATGTCATCTCAAAGATTTATATTGTCCACTCTAATAAATACAGATGTGAAAATATTGGCAAAACGTACGGTTTATTCTAGGAAGGTCAATGCCACACAATGTCCGCATGCTTTTATCCTTACTGCTCCAGCCCCCTTGCAAAGCTGGGTCTGTCTTTTTAGATGCCACAGAAGCTGTTGACTCCTTGGAGTGGGGTTAATTTCACGGTGCTGGCCAGGCTGAGACTCCCGGGAGTGTTTCTAAACTTTATACGATTGCTGTACTCTGGACCAACTATCAGAATACGCTTAAATGGGCTGCTCTCTAATACCTTCCGTATTGAAAGAGACACAGGGGTGGGATGCCCCCTCTCTCATCTGCCTAGCCTCAGAACGCCTAGCATATGCAGTCAACTACAGGGCCACGTGGGCTCACATTTTCACCAAAAACGGTTTCACTTTATGTAGATGTTATTCCTTTATCCATGCGACCCAGCCCGGAAACTCAGTCCAGTCATTAGAGAATTCATGCACTTTAAACAAATACCTGGCATTAAACAGCAACAATCCACTATTTTCCTGTCGACACTCATGAGGGACTTAAACTTTCCCTTGCTGTGGACCTCCACGTCCATGAAGTACCAGGGAATCTGGGTTAGCATAGATAAAATTGCGGTACGTCTTGAAAATTAAGGAATGGCCAAGTCCAAAATAGAAGAACAAGTCCATAAATGGAAAAATCTACTATTATCCCCAATGGGCAGGATAGCCCTTATAAAGATGGTTATGCACCTGACGGGGCTGGTAAGCAGCCCTGCATCCATTGGGAAGTGCTGACTCTGCCTCTTGATCAAAGGGGGATAGCAGCATCAGATTTTGAACTCTACTATTACTACGCCCAAGAGCACTTCACACACTTCTGACTACGCCCACCTCCATGTACGGCTCAGGTGGCAATAGAACATGACCTTGCACATACCATTACATTTTTTGTTGCTGGCTCGGTTCTCCACGGCCCCTTGCTAAAATCTACTCAGTCTCCTGTATAAAACCAGCATGGGAGGGACCCCGACAACGCTTGGCCTACCCCATTCTGTATCCACCAACAGGTAACTAGCCGCAGTCTACAAATTCACATAACATTCTATGCGCTCAAGAGTAACCTATAACTCATTTCCCTGTGGCGACCTTAAAGAGAAGGTTGTTTTACAGACCTTGCGAGGTTGGCAAGTCACCCAGCTGGCGGACATCTTCCGGGGGAACTTTCTTAGACTATGTCACTATCTGCCCAGGTCAACTTCGATGTGCTTACTGGCTTAGGGTGCTGTGCAGTAGATAAATATCTTACATTTCCTCAACAGCCTCCTACTTCTAAGACCCTTGCGCTGCTATGTACGGCCATCACTTCTAGGCATCTGGTGATCAAGCTGAATACCACTATGCAATCTAAGGCCGCATCATACTCCTCCAGGCTAAAACACAATGGGATTTGGCAGCAACAATATCAGATAAAAAGAGGATTTACTGCTATAGACAGATAGTGTAGCTCTCCCCTAATGTCCAACTCCTATTACTGCACTTCACATTCCTAAGCCCCTTTCAACCGAAGCTGACAGCAGATTCCCACTGCACAGATGCAATTTCCCAGTAGCTGACTTTCCCCACATGGTTTGGCACTGGCTGTGCATTTACACATTCTAGGAAGAAGAGTTCCATAAATTATCAGATACGGTGCGATCCACTATTACACTCCCCCCGAAAATGGCCCTATTGGGCTGCACCATATATGTAGAGCAGAGAATCAATTGGTTTCTCTCCTTCACCCTTCTTTTGGCCAAACAATGTGTGGCTGTGTGTGGGCAGAGATTTTTCTCCTACTGTCAAACTGTGGTTCTAAAATATTATATACCTTAATGAGCAGTTGGAAATCTACTACTTCACGATCCCGCAAGCACTACGTCCGTGCAAGATGTGGGGCCCCTTGTAGGCCTACTTACTTGCCCATGAGGTGATACAATAGGGCTCATTGCTAGACCACTGCATAGACTGTATAGGCAAGGAAATCGAAATTGACCCCTGTGTTGGTTGAGAAGACTACTGTAGCTGCATGCACATATTCCCTGGACTGTCACGAGGATATGTGGCTGTAACTTGCTTGAAAACTGTAACCTAATGTATTTCCAGTGGTGTGTGTGCAGATAGAAGTGGGAGCCTTGTGTTATGGGCCATTCGGGCCGACACGTGCTGGACTGTGATCTGTTCCGATCACTGTTTCATATCAATGTACATTGGGCACTCTTGCTGTCCGGCTGTATTTTGTTTTGATGCAAAACTTAATTAAACAATAAAAAAAAAGAAATAATGACGTATTTTAAATGAGAACTGCATCAAGGATGCCTCACATGTCCCGCAGAGAATGCATGTTATTGGCAGAACATTTTCACTGCTTCAGGGAAGGTGAATAAGTTGGTGAAACAATCATAGCTCACACACCATTGCTATGTATAGAAACATGTGGTAAACCCCAGGATTATCACCAAACATTTTGAGAACCGAGTAAATACTCTTGTTTGTGTGTATATGGGTCTGTGTCCTAGACCCTTGATTTTATAAGGATGTTTTATGTAGTGGTGTATTTCAATATTGTCTTTTACGGTTGCAGCCCTGATGAAGCCTTTGTAAGGCGAAATGTGTTGGCTGCGTGAAGAAATTTGAAAAAAAGAAGATCTACCACGTTGACGAGGACCTAGGAGTTTTGATTCATGCCAATTACTAATCCATATTCAACTGTATTTGTTGTCTCTCTTTCTGTATAAATAGTTAATTGTACGGTCAATACACAGCAGGCCATTAGAGGTGGGCAACTTTGTAGCTTTGATAAAGTGGTGCGGCTTTTTGACACAAACATGCCTAATTCACCACTAATTCTTGACAATTTCGACTTCAACAATCTAATCTCTTTCAGCTCCAAGAAGCTACTTCTTCACAAATTTGAGTTTCAGGACATTGGATCTTGAACATTGGACCTTCATCAGCATATTCATACTAATCCGACCAGGCTATAGGATAAAATCCCCCCAACAGCAACAACTGTCCATAGAGTAAAAACAAATAAAAAAAAGAAGCGGAATGCCATTAGAAAGGCTGGGTCAAGAGTTAAATGATGCTTTGCAAAAAAAAAGAAAAAAAATGAATAGCTTTGTCATTTACAATGCCAATAGTTATAACTTTAGCAAATGTGACACCTATAGCATTTGTAATGCAACATGTTTTGTATTTACGTGACTTAGATGTATTGATATCACAAATAACAAAGGCTTTTAATTTTTTTAAATAATACTTAAATAATGTATTTAATTTGTAATGTCAATAGCTTAAACTTTTGTAAATAACTTTTGTGAAGATTATGTTCAGTGTTTTTTATTGTGACGAAAATCCAAGAACAGAAGTGAAATATTAACATATTTTTGTGATTTGTAAAAAAGCTTGAAAACAGCTTGAAACATTGAAAGAACATATTTGAACCAGTGATGCTGTGGTGGTGCTGTGGTGGTGCTGAGTGTTGCTGTAGTTGCGCTGAGTGATGCTGTGGTTGCGCTGAGTGATGCTGTGGTTGCGCTGAGTGATGCTGTGGTGATGCTGAGTGGTGCTGTGGTGATGCTGAGTGGTGCTGTGGTGGTGCTGAGTGATGGTGAGTGGTGCTGAGTGATGCTGGGGTGGTGCTGAGTGATGCTGGGGTGGTGCTGAGTGATGCAGGGGTGGTGCAGAGTGGTGCTGGGGTGGTGCAGAGTGGTGCTGGGGTGGTGCAGAGTGGTGCTGGGGTGGTGCAGAGTGGTGCTGGGGTGGTGCAGAGTGGTGCTGGGGTGGTGCAGAGTGGTGCTGGGGTGGTGCAGAGTGGTGCTGGGGTGGTGCAGAGTGGTGCTGTGGTGGTGCAGAGTGGTGCCGTGGTGGTGCAGAGTGGTGCTGTGGTGGTGCAGAGGTGGTGCTGAGTGGGAGATAGGGAGAGGGGGAAAAAGGAGAGCAGGGAGAGGGAGAGGGGGAAGAGAGGAGAGAGAGTGGGAAAGAGGAGAGAGAGAGAGGGGGAGAGGGGGAGAGAGGAGAGGGGGGAGAGAGGAGAGGGGGGAGAGAGGAGAGGGGGGCTGAGGAGGGGGGAGAGAGGAGGGGGAAGAGAGGGAGAGAGGGAAAGGGTGAGAGGGAAAGGGAGAGAGGGTAGAGGGAGAGAAAGAAGAGGGGGAGGACGAGAGAGAGAGAGAGAGAGAGAGAGAGAGAGAGAGAGAGAGAGAATATGAGAGAGAGAGAGAGAGAGAGAGAGAGAGAGAGAGAGAATATGTGAGAGAGAGAGAGAGAGAGAGAGAGAGAGAGAGAGAGAGAGAGAGAGAGAGAGAGAGAGAGAGAGAGAGAGAGAGAGAGAGAGAGAGAGAGAGAGAGAGAGAGAGAGAGAGAGAGAGAGAGAGAGAGAGAGAGAGAGAGAGAGAGAGAGAGGGACAGACAGACAAGCAGGCAGAGGGGGAGATGGGGAGAGGGAGAAAAAGGAGAGCAGTGGGAAGGTAAAGAGAGGGAGAGAGGGGGAGAGGAGAGAGAGGGGGAGAGGGTGAGAGGCGAGAGGGAAAGGGAGAGAGGTAGACAGAGAGAGGGAGAGAGAGAGTGAGGGGAGTGAGAGGGAGGACGAGAGGGAAGGAGGGAGAGGAGAGGCGAGAGGGAAAGGGAGAGAGGTAGACAGAGAGAGGGAGAGTGAGAGAGTGAGGGGAGGGAGAGAGAGAGGGAGGACGAGAGGGAAGGAGGGAGAGGTGAGGGATTGGAGTGAGAGAGGGAGAGAGAGGAGAGCAGGGAGAGAGAGGAGAGCAGGGAGAGAGAGAGAGGAGAGCAGGGAGAGGGACAGAGGAGGAGAGAGTGAGAACCATGTTATCGACTCCAGCACCATGAAATACCAGGAAGGCACGTTTGGTTTAGGAGCATGATGCATAATAAAAATAAAATCACAGACGCATTACTCCACTTTAAGGAAGCAACACTTCCAACATTATGTAATTGCCCCTCTGTCAAACAGAAGACTGGAGTTAAGATGTCCCTGAAATAGGCCATACACCAAGTGAAAAAGTGGCCTAGATCGTGAAAAAGTGGGATCCCTGGTCAACGTAGCATGTAATTGACCTCAGCAGCATGAAATCTTGAAGTGCAGGTTTGTGAATGTTCGGCCAAATGGCTCCTATGTTTTTTTTACAATTATGTACACCCATCACGGTTCGCTTTAAAAGTACACTCGATATAGGATATCGTAAGGAAGAAAGGCTGCTTGGACTCATCATGAAAATTAGTGTCCAAATGCTGGGGAAGCTGTAGCGAAAACGAAACTAGTTTAAAAGAGCACAAGAGAAAGTTATCTGCGGATGGGGAGGCCGTGGGCAGCAACAGCAGGGGTGTGAGGGGGAGGAGAAATGCGAGTAAGGCTGTGGGCGGGGAGAGAGAGGGGAGGGCGAGAGGGAGAGAGAGCAGGCAGATGGGGAGATGGGGAGAGGGAGAAACAACACCTCCTCGGTGTTACAGACAGCCTTACAGGTCATATCACACGCCATAAGGACCTACGGTGCAGGCGGACCGGGGTGAAGTGAAGCTCACATTAAATGCACAGCCCATACATTCCATGAGTCACGCGACGTCAATGCCTCGAGCTGACAACGATAAGCAAAGTGACAAACTATGTTATACGTAAGTCACAACGCATGACTCTTAAAATGTAGTTGAATTGTGTTCTTACCACTACTCTTGGAGCCCGTGGGCAGCAACAGCAGGGGTGGGAGGAGAAATGAGAGTAAGGCTGTGGGCGGGGAGAGAGAGGGGAGGGAGAAAGGGAGGTGCAGGCGGACCGGAGTGAAGTGAAGCTCACATGAAATGCACAGCCCATACATTCCATGAGTCACGCGACGTCAATGCCTCGAGCTGACAACGACAAGCAGAGTGGCAAACTATGTTATATGTAAGTCACAACGCATGACTCTTAAAATTTAGTTGAATTGTGTTCTTACCACTCCCTTTGTGATCACCAAAACTAGGGGAAAAATGGTAGTGCCAGAGGTACAACGAGACAGGAGAAACGCGAAAAGGAGGCCGTGGGCAGCAACAGCAGGGGTGGGAGGGGTAGAAGAAATGCGAGTAAGGCTGTGGGCGGGGAGAGAGAGGGGAGGGAGAGAGGGAGGTGCAGGCGGACCAGAGTGAAGTGAAGCTCACATTAAATGCACAGCCAATACATTCCATGAGTCACGCAATGTCAATGCCTCGAGCTGACAACCACAAGCAGAGTGGAAAGGCTTTATACACTTATAATCGGGGGTAAAAAAGTAAGGTCAAGGTATGACTTACTTATGCTAGACAAGTTGGGCAGCACAACAGGGACAAAAAAAAAAAACGCGGCCGCGAAATGAAAGCCTTTGATGCAGCAGGGGGCGGAGCGGATACCTTTGAAGAGCTGCTGGAGGCACCACGCTGGGGAACAGATGGCTGGCTTTGATGTGCATGCGCTTTTAAGGTCAATGCGCTTGCGCATTGAGCTTGCTTTTCACGGGCACAGCATCAAATCGCCCGTTTGGTCAAGCTTCTGGTTAAGCCCCTATGTTCTCGCAAGCTCAATGCGCAAGCGCATTGACAGGCGAGACCTAAAAACAGCTGCTCTAAAAACTACAAGGTCTGAAGTACTACGAGACCATTCCATTCTTCGCAGTACTGAAAGTCAGTGAAAAGTTCAACATATTAGCAGCACCAAATGTCCTGTCAGTAACCGTGGACAAGTAATCCGCTACACAAATTATAGAAAAATCCAACCCATTAAAAAGGCTAAAACCCTAATGTAATGCATCAATGAAGCTCACTGTCTTCAAGTAACTTTGCAACTGCCTGAAGATCTCCCACACCAGCATTTTGCCCAATAATGGAAGGATAATGGGGAGATGGTTCTTGGCAGGCAGAAGGACAGCTTAAACAACCACCAACAGGAGCCAGAGCAGACAACCGTCCACGCAGGGCTCCGTGTCTTCATCTAGAATTCTTCCTCACATTCTCCTCTGACATACATACATTCTAATAATGAGATACTTAAGAACACTACATACAGGAAGACTGGGGGGTTTTAAACTAAAATGTTGCCCCCCTCCTCTGTATTTTTAAATACGAGAATCCTAAAAGCCTTTGTACTACACAATGAAATGAAGGTAAAATATGTTTTCTTACTGTTATAATGTACCCCTTCCGGACTCTGACAAACTTTGAGCACCTATTCTTGACCATCAGTGTGATTAACAGTTCCGTGCAACTCCACCCCCACCAGGAAGCGTGATTTAGTAAGAAGCGGCCCTCGTCAAGACCTCCGTCGGCCTCCCTCTTTCTTTACCTAAGTGCAGTAGAGATGTTAAGTCGTTCCAGGTTATGTGTAAGGTTTTTAGGTTGAGCTGGAAAAGCATGCGAAGCATGCGTCCAAGCTCGACAACTAATGTTGCTGAGTTCTGGGAATGTGAGACACGAGTCGGCCACACGCTTTTTATGTCTCAGATTTGTCCTTGTGAGCGCGCTTTTGCTGCTGGCTGCTTGCTTTCGGTTACGCACACATAGCCACACTCACGCATGCGCGCACACACACACACATACACCCACGCAGGCACAATGCATCAGGACGCACGCACAGCCCCTCATATACACACGCACAGCCACACATATACATACACACGCGCACACACACAGCTACACCCACACACCCCCCACTACCCCCCTCCCCACTCCCCGGGCTCTTCTTGCTTCCTCGCACCCTTATGCCTTTCCTGCTCTCTCCCGAGAACCGCATCACTCCGGGAATCCCTGCTTGCTTGTGGGCTCCCTCTGCCTCCAAGGTGCCGCGCTCCGGACGAGCTACGTCACCGCTACCCTGCTACAGAGGCGGGGAATCTGCCGGAACTTCGCAAGCTCCTGCCTATCGAAGAAGAGCCTGCCTCTCTTGCCTGCGTTCCACGCCTCGGAAGTTTGGCATCCTGGTCCCAAGCTCGCCGACCCTGGTTCTTTAAAGTGTGCTGTCTGCTGATATTAATACTAGGACACGGAGAGCAATGATAGCCTTTCGTGTTTCTTAGATGTAGTGTCTACAACTTATACTCCAACATGTACGTTTTCGGAGTTAATGTACGGGCTAGTTTCCTTAGTACAGAATGAGTGTACAGGAAAGCTAGATGTAGTGTCTACAACTTATACTCCAACATGTACGTTTTCGGAGTTAATGTACGGGCTAGTTTCCTTAGTACAGAATGAGTGTACAGAAAAGCTAGAGCCTCCAGAGCTGACTCCCGAGTAGTTTGTCACGCAATCTTTTGGACGTCCATTCGGTTTTACTTATATCAAATTTTGGTGCCCATGCGCAGGCATTCACCTGCTACTCGCCTCCAGACCACAAATTGGGCTGTGGCAGAATGAAAGCAAATGTTCAGTGGTAGAACGAGTTTGCTGATTTTCATTGAGTCAGCACTTCAGCTCCTTTCAGTCTGACTGAAAGACGAATCGTATTGTTGTGGGAACAGAGAAATAAATGCAGCATTTTGTGAAGCACAAGTGTTCGTTTTGCATGTTGACATATTGTATGAGACCTCTGTCGCAACATAGTTCTCAGTGTATTGTGACGCTCACAACTGATTCCGCAGGAAGGGGAAACATCCCTTTGCAAATCACTTTCTTTCTCGCTTTGTTGCGAGAGAGGATGGGGCTAGACGGACATTCCAGCTTTTGAGCAAGGGAACCGAGTCTCGGCGTTGGTTCAACATCCTGTGATTTTGGGAAAATCACTTAGTCTCCATGTGCCTCAGCAAAAATGAATGTGTCCTTGTCTGGTATAACCGGTACTCTAGTAAAGATCTCCAGTACCGTCCCGCAATGTAAAATTGCAAAAATTAAATAAAGTGCAGCAAAGATGTGCTTCCTCGCACCAGAAAGGGGCAGTTGAGTTTCTAAAAAGCACGTGCCCTGCGTGCCAAACTGTGAAAATCCGCCAGCGACAGAATGAGGCCATTCGTCTGCCCACACATGAGCGCCACAAGACAGCGACTTGCCCACAGTCCTCGATTATTATTTTTTTGTAATTCAACCGTCTTTATTTAGGTATACACAAGTGACACAGCCTTACACCTACAACCCTGGGGCCGGTGGCATGTCCATCAGTTGCATGAGATATTCGTCAAGGTAAAGGAAATAGAGAGAAAAGGATGGTAACACAGCCTTTCTACCGGCATCCCGGAGGCAAGTTTAGGATGTCTGTAACATTTATATCACACTCGCGTAATGAAATAAATACCAGATCTCTTTGGTAGAACAATTTTTATGTATTTTTTCTGTAAACTGTAATTTTTTCCCTTTTTTTGTTTGAATATTTGTATTGTCATTTATCATACAACAGAGGTCCATACTTTTGAACATTTCACTGCGAGGAAGCATAAATCTGTCCCACATTTAGCTCGTGACAAGAAATAATCAGTCCAATTGTATTATACATTTCAGCCAACAATTGACTGCATTGTTAGATTGCCCAGGGCACTCGGTAATATATACTGTTTAATATTTCCTCGCAGTGTACCTCTGCAGGGGTCGCTTCCCATTTCTCTAGAGTCCCCGATCTCATTTAGTCTCAGGGCGCCTAGCGGATGGCCTCCTTCCAAGTTATATGCTCTATCCGAGCTCCGCGGTGTAGCTGAGCTGGCCCACAGTCCTCGATATAAGGAAATGCAGCACCAGTTAGATTTACAGCCCACGGTATCCATCCCAAGGAAGGCGACCTGTTTGTTTTAGTGTGACAGCGCCTCAGGAAATAACAGCACCTGCCTGTTTCTCACTTTACGAACATGACAGAGTGCCAGACTCTTAGTTGTTATGTAATTCTTCTTCCTGCTAGCCCTAACACACACAATCCCATCTTATAAAACACACACAACACAGTTGCCCCGCCGGTCGTCTCTGCGCAGTCACGAGGGGTACACCTACGATCGGGAGAGTGGCGCAGAAATGGTGCAAAGACTCCTAACACAAGTCTGGAAAAGGGCACTTATTGCATTCGTTGGCTGCCCCCCCCTGCCCCCCTTCCCCTGACAATACCTTTTATTTATGTTTTTATAATGAAAACAAAAATAAAAGGCATTGTTATTTGCAATGCCAATAGCTCAAACTCGCGTAAATGCGAGACCTATTGCATTGCAAATGCTTGTTTTTCTAGTTTTTTCACATTGCAATTTGTAATTTTTACTTCTGTATTTTCAAAAATGTATGCCGCCTCAGAGTGCAAAGAAAAATAGCTGCCACCAATGTCAAAGGAAATGGAATAGCCCGAGCATGCTCAGCGTTGAACTCCAGTGCAGATCAGCAATGTGCCCGCTCTCACCTGAGTACAGGGGCGGGCGTTGGTTCATTGCGTTCCCCAGGATGATGGAACACCAGCCCATGAAGCCGCACCACACCGAATTCCTATTCACTATGCCCGGCGGGGGCAACCGCTTCGCCTCGTCCGCCACCATCCCCACCGAAGCGGAGGCGTTCAACCTCGGATGAAGGACAGCACCAGGGAGCCGCAAGGGCGATGCACTGCGTGCTTCCCCCAAAGCCGTCCGGCAACCCAACTTCCGCTGTGCATGTAGCAACGACAAAGCCCTTTGACAGCCGCGAGAGGAACAGAGAGAAAGAGGCGGCCATCTTGGAACATCAATGTTTTCATTAATGTTTAAGACATTCCTACCAGACTATGCGGCGCTATACTGAGAGTGATTTTATTTTAGTTACGATACACTTTTCTGATGGTTGAAAATTGTGTTTTCAAGATGCTTTCTTTATACATTTTATAATTAGCTGGTAAGCACACTGGCAAACCATTGAAGACACTAGTCCTAAGTCACGTGACAAATATTCAAATTGTGCTAAATATTTTTTAGTGAGCTGAAGCTTTAATCTAGGCTAGTGTCCAAAGCGTTTAAAATCCCGACCCTGTTTTTAGAACGACAAACATTCACAATCCACCCATTTAGGACATGATACGTGGCTCATATAACTAAAGCATTGTGTGGTAGTGGATTGTCATTTGCAGACCGCACATTTTCTATTAATCCACACATGCCAATAGCACAGATTCAGACAAAACACCCAATTTTTAAAGCAAAAAATCATCCATCCCAATAGATCCGATTCAGATGGGAGACTTCTGATATTTTAAGCCAAAAATCGCCTTTTAGGTCGAGCCTGGGCAGCGCAAGCGCGGTTGCGAGGCCCAGAGTATGGAATAGACTCGCCGCCCACTCTCCGCCCATATTTGTCATTGGCTTTTGTCACATGTCCTTTGCAAGCACTGGCTTCCAAGTCGTTATTAGGCTAGTTAGTCCCTTCTTAGTACCACCTTGTCTGCATTTGTAACCTCCCATGGCGACTGGCCCTTTTACTTCGGTTGTTACACAGCGAGTCTTATTTAGTCTCCAAGCACTATTTTCTTTAAAGAGTTTCTCCTACGGCAGGAACAACATGCTTTCCTGCAGCATTCAGCGCTCCATGCGGCTTTCATTTTCAAGCAGCCGGGACAATGGCGGCTGCTTCTTTGCAGTGAAATAGGTCTCGCATTTAGGAGAGTTTGAGCTATTGCCATTGTAAATGAAAATAGCTTAAACTCTCGTAAATGATAGACCTATTGCATTGCAAATGCTTATTTTGGTTGTCTCTCGTCTGAAACATACATGCCAATAGACTAGAGTCAGGCAGGAGACTCACAATTTTTTAAGCCACAAATGGTTTTATTTTGGCTGTCTACTGCCTGAAATCGCCTCTGCGATAGAAGTAGATGGGGGAAAAGCATTCTCCCGATAATTTTTTTGAAATCTCTCACTTTGCTGTTTTAAAATGTTGGCATGTTTGCTGAAATTGCCTCTGCTTCTATAGAAGTCAATGAGGGGATATATATTTTACTGATTATTTTTGTAAAATCTAAATAGCATACAAATGATAATGTGTTCAAACAGTGTTTCTGTGAATATTTATCATTTGTGCATTGCTAAGTAAAATGTCTTGATTTGTTTTGTTCCTATTAAAATCTGTTTACAGCACACTTCAGAATTACAAAAATATGTGCTGCGTTTTTGCTTTCCCAACTGCTGAGTTAATACAGATCATTTACAGGTATTTATATTTGGTATGTGTTGCAAAAAAACAACGATGTGCATACAGCCTTTCCTTTCACTTTAAAAAGTCCTCTCACTTTGCAAAATGAGAAAGAAATGTAAACACCAATCCCCCATGTTAAAAGGTTAAGCAGCAATTTGTCAGAAGTCATATCCTGACATTTGCCTTCTGTCTTTGAGCGGTACAAAAGGGGGTGGTGATGGAAGGAGCATCTGAATCAATCAAACACTCACACCCAGTCAAAAGATCTGGGTTTAATCTATCACCGTTCTTTAGCCCACTCTGCCACCCCAGTTCAGACATGGCTATATGCAAATCAGTCTGACCCTGTGCCTCATGGGAACAGTCCAGCCCGAACTGCCAAGCCATGTCTTCCCTGGACCGTAAACAAGCTTCCGAGGACCGGTTTCTGGCATTCCAGCCGTCTTCAGCCCGGCTTGCTTGAATCCAGTGGCAAAGTGAGCAAGGGACTCACGTCTGAGCATACCCTGCCACACTTATGGCCGCCAAAAGCGGTACAAAAGGGGGTAGTGATGGACGGAGCATCTGAATCAATCAAACACTCACACCCAGTCAAAAGATCTGAGTTTAATCCATCACCGTTCTTTAGCCCACTCTGCCACCCCAGCTCAGACATGGCTATATGCAAATCAATCTTACCCTGTGCCTCATGGGAACAGTCCAGCCTGAACTGCCAAGCCATGTCTTCCCTGGACCGGAAACAAGCTTCCGAGGACCGGTTTCTGGCATTCCAGCCGTCTTCAGCCCGGCTTGCTTGAATCCAGTGGCAAAGTGAGCAAGGGACTCACGTCTGAGCATACCCTGCCACACTTATGGCGGCCAAAAGCAGTACAAAAGGGGGTGGTGATGGACGGAGCATCTGAATCAATCAAACACTCACACCCAAGAGACAAGATAAACACAGAATTTAAAAGCATCTTTATCTATTGCTCTGTCTTTCCCAACCTACCAAAAATCACCTTGCAACCCACAGTTTGGGCAACGCTGATCTGGACAACATGGCTTTAGTTTGGATGGACAACTTTCCATTCTAACTTTGCAGTACACTTCGAACGTGCTGGCATCATGAGATGTTTGTTAGAGAAAGTGGGGGCTGAATGTGTGTTGGGCAAATGTTTAGGATTCGTCCATTGCTGCTAAATTTCCTAGTCCATGTGTATCCTGCTCGTCCAGCCCAGGTTTTTTTAGATCTCGCCTGAGCCAGCGCATGTGCCGCACTGGCGAGACATTTAGTAAGCGGCTTTTGGAAGTGCTACCAAAGCGGCTAAGCGGCCACCAGCTTGAGGTCACGCGCACAAGCACGCGCCCCACATTTTCTTTCACTTTCGCGCCGTAAAGCACGGGCGCCGCGATTATAGTAAAAGTAAAGAAATAGATTTTTTTCTGTTTCTTTACTTTTGCTATAATCGCGTAACCGGCGCTTTACTTTTAACATTTAAAGTGAAGCGCGTGTGCCGCGATTATAGCAAATGTAAAGAAATAGATTTTGTTTCTACTTCTTTACTTTTGCCATAATCGCGGCACCAGCGCTTTACTTTCAACGTTAAAAGTAAAGTGCGGGTACCGGGATTATAGCAAAAGTAAAGAAATAGAAAAAAAATTCTATTTCTTTACTTTTGCTATAATCGCGGCACCCACGCTTTACTTTTAACAATAAAAGTGAAGCAAGGGTGCTGCGATTAAAGCAAAAGTAAAGAAATAGATGTTTTTTTCTATTTCTTTACTTTTGCTATAATCACGGCACCGGAGCTTTACTTTTAACGGTAAAAGTAAAGCGCGGGTGCCGCGATTATAGCAAAAGTAAAGAAATAGATATTTTTTTCTATTTCTTTACTTTTGCTATAATCGCGGCACCGGCGCTTTACTTTTAACGTTAAACGTAAGCGCCGGTGCCGCGATTATAGCAAAAGTAAAAAAATAGAAAAAAACTTCTATTTCTTTACTTTTACTATAATCGCGGCACCCGCGCTTCACTTTCACCCTGGTTGCAGTGCATGGGAAGATTCTGGAAGGCACTGGTGTCACCTGAGGCATTAACTGTTTGCTAAAGGCCTGGAACAATCGCTGCATTGTCAAGCCTGTCCTAGTATTCGAGTGAAAGAGTTTTACGTTTTTCTCTTTTTGTGAGCATTTTCTGAAACTTGTAATAGTCAACTAGCTGAGGGATCCCCCATTATTAATCTTGAGAAATTTAAATTAAATACAAAACCAGCACATGTTAAACATTAATTTAAAGAACTCTGCTAGTACAGCAGTTCCTGATTTTATCGACCAAGAAGCAATTTTGAGTCTTACTTCAGTGCTGGACTTAAAAGAATGTTCTTCTATATATTATGTGCTTGCAGTTTGGGACTTTGTAGGTCAAGGCATCTGCCCTAGAGATGCCTTTCCCTTGTATTCTCTTCACTTTCTACCGCTTCTTCCTGATTCCGAGATATATTATTGTCCATGCCATTACTTCCTCCTATTTCTTTCTCATCATTCTAAGCCCTTCACTCCCATTCTGTTTGTGTCTCCAAGTTTATGCTCCTCTCATTCGTCATTTCGAATTCATTAAGAATATCTGTTTTGTGTCTCTTCCACTGAACAAGATGTTATAATAAGACTATCTCAATCGTTTGGTTTACTATTAGGTGTGCTGAAACCTCTTTGGTTATGGTGTGCAATATAAAATATAAATAAATATAGATAACCCTCCGCCCCACAGAGGAAATAAGTGAATGACATCCAGAAAGCTGGAGGTTGAACATCCATTATGTTGTTATTCAGAAGTTCTGAGCCTATTCAGCATTTACATCATTATATATATACTTGCACAACATTTTAATTGATTTGATAAAGCATCTGTGGGCAACATGACGGTGTCCCAATTGGCCTCTCGATTTCCTTTTTCTAGGTGATTTGCAATGTACCAGTTTGTTAAATACCCAGTGCAATAGTGTTGATTCTGAAAGAGACAGCTTCTTGGGTCGAGTATTTCTCGGTCTGTCATCCTCTTCATCACTTCAGAGATGCAGTTGCTATATTCCCTTTTCCAGAAACATGAGCACACTGGATGTCAAGCGAGTCCAGTGTGCAGCTTCCTCCTGCAAGATTCGTATTTTAGGACGTTGAGGTCACCCTTGAAATTTGAAAACTTTTGGTAAAGTTTCACATGGTCTTTCACTCCATTCTCCACCAAAGAATGAAAAAAATTGGGGAATGGGTAAAAAAAAAAAAAAAAAGGCTGCCAACTGGATATGTTTTTCTGTTTCCTCGCCATTCACACCCTAGTCTTAACCATACCTTTCAAACAAGAGTTCAGAACATGAACTGTGGAATTACTCAAATTTGGCTGTAAACCCATAGTCTACACAACCTCTATGCGGCACACTTGACTAACCTTGCACGACCTTTTTTTGAAATGTCATTTTATGCTTATGCATGGGACGCTCAACTTCTCAATCTTACAGGTGGCAGGGGTTCCCCTATAATGTTTTAAAGTCTGCATGTTCACCGTTGCCTAAGGATGAACAGAAATTCCTTTCACCTTAGCTAAGGAAAGATGGAAATCCTTACTTTTAGCTCTATGATCCATTCCTGGATTGAGGGTTAGTGGCTTGGGGAACTTGCCTTAGCCCTATTCCAGCCACCTTAGCCCACTATCTGGGTATAATTATGGTACTTCGCTTTTCTTTAAACAACAAATTACAAATCTTGCATCCACTTATTTATTTCTTCTGAAAACCCTGTGGTAAAACTTTCCTCCATTTCTACCTCCAAATGCTGGACCATGGAACAATCCATCCTAATTTCCCACCTACAACTTTGTTCCTTGACCTTCCCAAAACACCCACTTCATAGGTTTCAACTTATTCAAAACTCTACAGTGACTCATCTTGGGTCAAACATACAAAAAGTGATGAGAGGATGCATTGGCATAGCCAATAGGTCTCGTCTTTGGGACCTTATAAGTGTTTAGCCATGCATATTGTGCTGCATAACTAAATACCTATAAGGTCCCAAAAGCAAGACCTATTGGCTATGCCAATGCTTGTCTCTCAGATTTATGGGACTTGTAATCCTCTTTTATAATTGAACTAGCAGCCCGTCCCGACGTTGTCCGGGTATGAATTGCTGCCGGCCAGTAGTATATTGTTTTGTAGGATTTCGTTTTGATAGCATTTCTTATCTGTGACAGGCCTGTGAAACGCTCCGATTCACAGTGCAATGCTGATGCACTTAAGAGTGCGCGTTCAGTAGTGTGTGAACTCGAGTTTCCCCTACTTTATTTTTCCTTGCAATATGATATAGCGCGAACTCGACAACATGGCATGAGCACAATTTACATAACAGAAGAACACATTCAATTGTGGTAGGCACGGGGAGACAAAGCGATTTGCCTGGAATCACAGGATGTTGAGCTGATGCTGAGATTCGAACGTAGCTCCCCAGTTCTAAAGTTCGCAATTCTAGAACTTTTGGCGGGAGGTGTGTCTAAAAGTGTATGTCGGTGCTGGCCATCAATGAGAGAGACCTGTGCATTTTTCAAAAGGGTGGTGAAAAAATATGAGTATATTGCCGGAGATGTGGGCCGCTGTGCCACCAAAGGACTTACCGGGTAAACACTCACTATTCCGCAACTTTCTTTCCGCATACCATCACTCCGCATACTTTCATTACGAAAGTACCATGACTCTGCAATGCCATTGTAACGCATGGCATTACATTTTATATGCTTTTACCACGCATACATTTACAACGAAATTCGTTATAAATGCATGAATGGTAAAAAACATGTTTTTTAAAAAATGTTTGGATAAGGTAAGTATGGGTATAGGGGTATATGTTTTGGGATACTGAGGTATATGTTTGGGGTGTTTGGGTATTTTAAGGTTTCAGATATAGTTTTGGGTTATGGGGTACAGGGGTAGTTTTAGGGTTTAGGGATAGGTATGGGTTTTGGGGTACAGGGGTATTTTTAGGGTTCAGGGCTAGGCTTGGGTTTTGGGGTATAGGGGTATTTTTTGGGTTCAGGGATAGGCTTGGGTTTTGGGGTACAGGGGTATTTTTAGGGTTCAGGGCTAGGTTTGGGTTTTGGGGTACAGGGTTATTTTTAGGGTTCAGGGCTAGGTTTGGGTTTTGGGGTACAGGGGTATTTTAAGGGTTCAGGGCTAGGTTTGGGTTTTGGGGTACAGGGGTATTTTAGGGTTCAGGGGTAGGTTTGGGTTTTGGGGTTCAGTGGTATTTTTAGGGTTCAGGGCTAGGTTTGGGTTTTGGGGTACAGGGGTATTTCTAGGGTTTAGGGATAGGTTTGGGTTTTGGGGTACAGGGTATATTTATAGGGTTAAGATGGGTTAGTGTTTAAAGGTATTGGGTTATTTTAAGGAGTAAGGGTGGGATTAGTTTTTAGGGTGTGAAGGGTAATAAAATTAAATAATAAATGAAAATAATATAAATAATGCAATTTTAAAGAATAAATGTTTTAATTAAATTAAAAAATTGTGTATATATATATATATATATATATATATATATATATATATATATATATATATATATATATATAAATACACATATATACAAACATATATCTGATGTTTTAACAATGTACTTTTACAATGTATATGACTTTACCACACATGCATTTGCGTTATAATGGCATGTGTGATTAAGTCATATGCGTTGTAAAAGTTTTAGAAATGATGTCTTTGCGGAGTAATAGTCCTGCGTTATAGAAATTGCGGAGTGATGGTATGCGGGATGTTGGTTTGCTGAATATCATCACATATTCCCGGGGGAGGAATAGTCCCTTTCTTGCTATTTCCGTGGAGGCGGGCCTTGTGTCCGGATGTGTGTGGCGCGAGGCCTGTGCGCAACAGAAGTGGAAAATCTTCAGTGTGCGCTTCAGGCATCACCGGAAGTTAAGGCGAGATTACATTTCCTGCACAATGGCCCCTGTTTGCGCTCCTTCTGGCCCTTTGGAATAGCGCCATGCCTGAACTCCATACAGTAAAGCAGGTGCACGTCATTGGGAGCGCGGGGCAAGCACACCCGGAACTGGAATATACAGAACCTTGGAAGAAAAAACAATGAAATATTGGGCACAACGCTAGCTTTTTGTTGCCCGTAATCCCGCGCCCCGCACACGACCACGCCCCCAGCACACGCCCACAGCACACGATATGAGACATGGCAAGAAGGGTGGAACGTACCACACGCCCCCAGCATTTGTCACGCCCCCAGCACATGCCCACAGCACAACGCAGACACGCCCACAAGGGACTACTTTGCTGGCACAGTTCTTTTACCTTTTAAATGTATATGGTGGGCGTCTGCACAGCCTATGTCCTTCTGCTGCAACTGCCCTTTCCAACGCTGTATTGGGTGTTATGATTGGTGCTGTGGTTCCTGAGATTACCCGCCTCAAAGGTTTGGGCTCTCTCTTTATTATATTAGTATAGATAAACAATACTATGATTGCAAAATTAAAAGAAAAAACCTGGTCTGGACCCAGAAAAGGACCTGGAAAACTTTATAGGACTGTCGCATATAGACATCTTTAGCTATCTACTGTTGAAAGATCTAGGGACTCATTTATGAGAAGGGGACACGGTGCAGCACAGCAAGTCACCTTGCTGCAGTGCACTGCGTGACAGGGAAAGGGCAGGAATGTGCCATATTTAAGGCAGTAAAGCACAAATTTCTGTATTTTCTCCTGCGCTGGTGCTCTTTTGGCAGCCTAGCACCATTTCTGGCAGCCTAGCACCAATTCAGGCACCCTTACACCGTGGTGCAAGGGTGTCTGTGTTGCATGCAGGATTCCTTTTGTGCAGGAAGGGGTACCTTCCTGCACCAAACCAATCCTGGGAGGCATATTTCTCTTTTTATGTGTGCTGCAAAACATAAAACACATAGAAAGAGGAAGAAACAGGGAGACATAATGATATCTGTCCTCATTAAGCCTCCCTTGGTAAGGTGTAAGATTTTGGCACATTCCCAGATTTATAAGTTCTTGTAATTCTGGGAATGCATCAAAATCCATGAAAGTTGCGTGGGAACACCCACGCAACACCCATGGAACATCTTCCCAGGGCAGACTAATGCAACGCAGTGATTTGAGCTGCGTTACTCCAGATGATTTATGCCACTCAGAGGCAGGCAAAGTGTCTGTGCATGGCTTCAAAAATCTGACATAGAGGTTTGCGTCGAGCATGTACCACATTGCCTGGTGCAAACGCAATGCATGCCTCTCATAAATATGCCCCCTTATTGTTCTATACTAATACTCATAGTGGGCCATGTGTCAGCCCATTGCTTATTACTGGAAGGCTTTCTTGTTAGTTGCATTTGTTTGCTTCTTATTGGGTGGATTTTCTTTTTGTGTTTGTCTCTCCCATAGAGCATAGCTGTTTTTACCATCCTTTTTGACTGGATAACTCATATCCATCTGCTATTTTGATTCAGGGAACTTGCTCTCTGCCCATTTGCTGATTTGTACAAATCTGGCACCTCATTCTGCACCCACCCCAGCTGGTTCGTAACCTCCTTTGCCCCTTCCCACCCAGGTTGATCACTTTTTAAAATGTTGTTACTCCCCGGTTATTCTGCTATTGTTCTGCTATTGTTCTCCCACACCTCCTTGTTCACCATTCTTCCATGCTGTGCTTCTAAGTGGAGTTCTGTTGATCCCCTGCCCCTCTCCACCTAGTTTAATTTTATTTCTTGGGAGGGTCTGACAGCTGCAATTTGCTTCCAGGCTGTTCCTTTCCAGATCATGCACTTTTCATACTGTGTTCGAGTTTCAATCCCTTTATCACCCCCTGGAGTAAGCCTGCTTGTTATTGTAACTTTGAGAGACGGGTTTACAAATGAAAACCTCTCTTATCCAAATGCATACTGTTGGACTGGGCCCTCTCTGCAGGTTACCTTCAATCATTTTGCCTTCACGCCCCCTATTCTTGCTGAATTAATTTTGCTGGCCTTGGGACTCTGTGCTCTTCACCACGTTGGAAACACAAGGAGATGATGGATGGAGCGATGAAACTTTTTCAGACACTCACCCCCAGTCACAGATCTGGGTTGAATCTATCATCATTCTTTAGCTCACTTCGCCACCTCAGTTCAGACCAACCTATAATCAAATCAGTCTTGACCCTGTGCCTCATGGGAACAGTCCAGCCCAAACTGCCAAGCCAGGTCTCCCTGAACCAGAAACAAGCATCCTGGGACCGGGTT
Source organism: Lissotriton vulgaris (assembly GCF_964263255.1). Lineage (NCBI taxonomy): Eukaryota > Metazoa > Chordata > Amphibia > Caudata > Salamandridae > Lissotriton > Lissotriton vulgaris. The sequence goes on from NW_028249215.1 coordinate 543,540, forward strand.
CTGGGTAACACCCTTCATCAGCAAGGCTATCATGAATCCAGTGGCAAAGTGAGCATGGGACCCACGTCTGGGCATACCCTGCCAAGTTAGGGGGCACAAAAGAAACACGAGGAGATGATGGATAGAGTGCTGAAACTTTTCAGACACTCACCCCCAGTTACAGGTCTGAGTTGAATTCATCATCATTCTTTAGCTCACCTCACCACCTCATTTCAGACCAAGCTATATGCAAATCAGTCTTGACCCTGTGCCTCATGGGAACATTCCAGCCCGAACTGCGAAGCCAGGTCTCCCCTGAACCAGAAACAAGCATCCTGGGGCCGGTCTCTGGGTAACACCCTTCTTCAGCCAGGCTAGCTTGAATCCAGTGGCAAAGTGAGCAAGGGACCCACGTCTGGGCATACCCTGCCTAGTTAGGGGGCACAAAGGAAACACGAGGAGATGATGGACGGAGGGCTGAAACTTTTCAGACACTCACCCCCAGTGACAGATCTGGGTTGAATCCATCATCATTCTTTAGCTCACCTCGCCACCTCAGTTCAGACCAAGCTATATGCAAATCAGTCTTGACCCTGTGCCTCATGGGAACAGTCCTGCCCGAACTGCGAAGCCAGGTCTTCCCTGAACCGGAAACAAGCATCCTGGGACCAGACTCTGGGTAACACCTTTCATCAGCCAGGCTAGCTTGAATCCAGTGGCAAAAAGAGCAAGGGGCCCAAGTCTGGGCATACCCTGCCATCTTAGGGCAAACAAAGCAAACACAAGGAGATCATCAGCCAGGCTAGCTTGAATCCAGTGGGAAAGTGAGCAATGGACCCACGTCTGGGCATACCCTGGCAACTTAGGGCAAACAAAGCAAACACAAGGAGATGATGGACAGAGCGCTGAAACTTTCCAGACACTCACCCCCAGTCACAGATCTGGGTTGAATCACTCATCATTCTTTAGCTCACTTTGCCACCTCAGTTCAGATCAAGCTACATGCAAATCAGTCTTGACCCTGTGCCTCATGGGAACAGTCCAGCCCGAATTGCCAAGCCAGGTCTTCCCTGAACCGGATACAAGCATCCTGGGACCGGTCGCTGGGTAATACCCTTCATCAGCCAGGCTAGCTTGAATCCAGTGGCAAAGTGAGCAAGGGACCCACGTCTGGGCATACCCTGACAAGTTAGGGGGCACAAAGGAAACACGAGGAGATGATGAACGGATCGCTGAAACTTTTCAGACACTCACCCCCAGTCAAAGATCTGGGATGAATCCATCATCATTCATTAGCTCACTTCGCCACCTCAGTTCAGACCAAGCAATTTGCAAATCAGTCTTGACCCTGTGTCTCATGGAAACAGTCCAGCCCGAACTGCCAAGCCAGGTCTTCCCTGATCCGGAAACAAGCATCCTGGGACCTGTTTACCACTACTAACCAGTTCTAAACAGCTTGTCCCCCCCCCTTTAAACATCGTAAAATTGGCTTACACCTGATTAGAATATTTAATGTACTTCTAAGTCCCTTGTAGAGTGGTATACCATGTACACAGGGCCTATAAATTAAATGCTACTAGTGGGCCTGCAGCACTTTTTGTGCCACCCACTTAAGTAGTCCCTTCAAGCATGTCCCAGGCCTGCTACTGCAGCCTGAATTCAGTTTTAAACTGCCAATTTTACTTGGCAAAATAACCCCCTTGCCAAGCCCTAAATTGCCTGTTTATTGCATGTAAGTCACCTCTAGGGTAGGTCCTAGGTGGCTCATAGGGCAGGGTGCATTTTAATTAAAAGCATGGACATGTACTTTTAAGTTTTACATGTCCTGTCAGCGAGAAACCCCTGAATACATTTTACACTACGATGAGGCCTACCTTTTCCATATGATAACATAGGGTTGATTTATTACATTTACTTAGTGTTAACTTTTTATTTGATTCAGGTAAACATTTCATGTTTAGTGTCTGAGATTTTAAACCCATCTTTAAAGGTAAAGTCGGATTTTAGGTTACAATTTTGAAAATGCCACTTTTAGAAAGTTGGCATTTTTCTACCCCAACTATTTGGTGCCTGCTGCATGTTCCTAGGTCACATTACTGGGTATAGTTGGCAGTTGGGCTTGGTTTGTTCCTCACACTCAGCCACACAATAGAAGGATTATGTGTGCCTGGATGGCCTATTACTGGCAGGATGGGGTCAGAGCTGGACACTGCCCGCTTGCAATTTTAATGACCTGTGCTCTGCCTTCACACAAAGGACTTATCACAACTGCATTTTACATGTAGCCGGCTTGGAACTAGGACAGGGGAGGCAGGTAACTCCAAGGATTTCAAAGTAAGCTCTCTAAAAACTTCAAAGAAGGCACCAGGTAAGAAAATAGGACCCTCAGACCCACTCTTCGATTGACTTTCTGGACTTGCGGAACAACTCATAGAGGACTGCCTGCTGCTGTGGCCTGCTGTGTACTCCACAATACTGCTTTGCTGCACCTGGAAGGAATGTTTTGCTGCCTGGAGCCTGCCTTGAACCCTCAGAGTCCTGCCCTTCTGATCGAGACTTGTTCCACTTCTTGAATCCAGGACTACCAAAATGACTCCAAGGGCTAGTTGGCTGGCTTCCTGATTAGAGCCTCAGTGACAGAAAAGGCTCCACAATCTTCTACCCGCACCTGGGCCCAGCCTGGTGAGTCCTAATCCCCCACGTGTTGCCCCTCCAGCCCTGAACTCTTTGTGGAGATGTTAAAGGTGCCCAGATAGCCAAAATCCAAAACCTGGGACTTGAAACATTTTGAGGTAAAAACTGCTCTGAGAACTAAGAGATCAGGACAACCTGCTCGTCTATCTGTCCAAGGTGCATTGCTGGTCGACCTGCCTTTGCGGAAGCCCCTGCTACGTTCTTCTCCACAGTAGCAAATCCTATGTAGTGGTCCTTCGCAAAAAGGGTATCTGGCCTCATGGAACTCTTGTCGCAGCAGCTTCTAGCTTTGCACGCTTGAGATTTTTGACTTCCAAAAAAAGACATAGTGGCAGATTTATGAGGCCCGTGAGCCACGTTTACGCCGCTGTTGCGTCACGCAAGGCGGTGTAAACGTGGCGCATCCCTACGAACGATTTACAACGTGACGCATCTAGGCAGATGCGTCACGTTGTAAAGCCCTGCGCCACTTGTGGGCGTTCTGGCGCAGGGTGGGCGTTCCGGGGCAGGTGCGCCTCGCAAAAGTGGCTGAGTGAAATCTATGAGATTTCACTCAGTCACTTTTAAGCCAATGCTGCGTCAAAAGCCTGCGCCTGCTTGAAGCAGGCGTAGGTCTTGACGCAGCATTGTTAAAATGGGGCACCCCCGAGCCTTGCTGGAGCTGCGTCGCGCTTGCGACGCAACTCCAGCAATGCGCCACATTTCCGGCACAGATGCGTCACGCATCTGTGCCATTTTTGCACCATGGTGCGCCGCATTATAAATGCGGCGCACCATGGCTGGCGGAGCTGTGGCGCATGTTAACTGGCGCATCCCTGGGGATGCGCCAGTTAACATACATCTGCCCCTTAGTCTGAATGTAGAAATCTTCAACGTGACTTCCCCCAGCAACACCCTGATGACTAAGCCTCCCTTGGACACCGCTTGCAGAATTGTCCCGCTGAACTTTACCTTCATTGTCTGGAGCCATGTCCATTTTGGGAGCCTGGACATTCATGGATTATGTCTATGAGCTCCAGCCACCTGCAACCAGCACCAGGCACGTAGTTTCAGGGTGCACTTAGCTGTGTCGATTCTGCTTGTCACCTGTGTTTGACTAGGCTGGAGTACCTCTGTAAGAACATACGTCTTCACCTCCACAATGGGTAGTTGATCGTCCAGTATTTCTGCTGCTCTTTGAATAACGACAGCGAAGGAGTCACTTATTTCGATGGCGGGGCTGAGAGGAGAAACAAGACAAGTATCTAGAGAAGTATCCAGGCCTCTAAAATCAGAAACTGAAAGTTTGGCTGCTGGCTGCGCTATGGTGGGATGGTGGGATGATGGTGCAGCCCTGGTCGAGGTCGGGTAGATTCTGCTCAAAGTCAGAGGTCACAATGGGTCGCGAATCCTCCTCCGATGTCGATGCAAAGGAAACAGGTGCAGCAGGTGGCATCGGAACTTAAATTGGCATTGAAGCTGAACCCAAAGTAGGTCCAAGAAACACAGACCGCGCCAACTGTGGACCTGCTAGCAGAAGTACTGTTGGAGGCCCTTGGAGATTCTTGGGGCTCAAAAGTACATTACAGGGAACTGGGGAAGTGCTGAAATGCATAGCATTGTCTGCCTAATGGTTTTCACTTGCTGCCTCATTGCAGACGGACCCAGAAATTTGTGATGAATCAGGACTAGACTCGGGATCGGCTATGATGGATATGGGGAGCAAGACCAGATGGACATTGATGCCCTCATGCCCTCTTTTTGAGAGTGGCAGGAAGAGGTCGATTTCCACATAGATTTCTTATACTTCTTCTTGGACTTACCTGAAAATGTAATCTACTATTGGAACGACTTTGGAAGTGGGAAGTTCAACCTCGAATGTTCACGGCATGGAGACTTCTAATGTTTGGTGACATAAAGCTTCTCCTTGCAGCCTCGTATGGCCTTCGGATTCATCTGAGCGCAGCGGTAGCAGGTCCTGGAATCAAATTCTGACCCCAGGCACCATAGGTATACCTTGTGAAAGTCTGTCACAGACATCTGTTTTTGACAGTCCCTGCACAGCTTGCCATTTTCCCTTGCACACTGGAAAGATTTTGTAAAAAAAAGTGAGGAAAAAACAAAAGTAATGAAAAGACTAAAGAGTAGCTCTGGACCTGTGTCTGAAGGTGCGGAAAGAAAGGAACCAGAATCAATGCTTTTATGCGGCTCAACTTGTCACTTCCAGAGCTGAACAATGTCGGTGAGAAGCCACACAACACTAGCTATGTGTGGCTCCTCACAAGAGTACTGCTTTGAAGTTTCCAGAACCAGTCTGACAACTGAGGAATATTCACATGATGAGGAATCTGTGGTTAGAAGTATCCATCAGAAGATGTTTATCCCAGGTGGCCATCACTAGTTCCAAATTTACATCATTAAAAATCAACAGTAGTTCATAAGCCTTCACAGAAGGTTTTAACACTTCAGGTAGGTTAGCCTTACATTCCACAATGGGCAATGGAAGTTTCCAAACTTCTGCTGCTTAACATATTAAGACATGGAATGAGGCCACCTCAAGATGGGGAGGTCCGAAAAGAACTCTATCTCTGGCAATGTGTCCAACACACTTCCATTCATCAGAGATAATAGTCGGCCGTATCAGTAAAAAGGGGAGATATTAAGTTAGTTGCCTCACTGCTCTCATAGCGAATCATCTCACGCATGTCGATGGGATCCGAATCTGACACAAAGATCATGTGCCTTGTGCACCAATGTTGTCCTCCAGAAGGGGCAATAGAAGTCATAGGAGTTTGTGGCAACACACTCTGGGTCAGAGGCCTCAGGAGAAGCATCAGCTGCAACTCTGGAAGAGGAAACACCCGAAGGGGTCCCAGCATTGGCACCACTTTGAGTGGCACCAAAAGCTGAGGAACAGAGGACCCGAATAGCGCAGAAGAAGGAACTACCAGTGTGAACTTGAAGAGGGCCCCAAAAGGTCCCATAGGTCTAAAGCCACCCCAGAGTGAATCCATGCACGCCTGAACTTCTCAAAAATAGCCTTCAAAAAGAAGCACAATCCTCAACCGGAGCCAGGAACTCAGAACAGGCCTGAGGTGGACTAGGGTAGGTGTGAGGCAGTACAAAGAAGAAGCAGAAGGGTGATTTGGACCAGGAGAGGTTCTGGTGTAAACACCATGGCCAGTGGCATGGCCTGCGCTGTCCCCCTGGAGAAAGGGATCACCACCAACTTCAATTCGCAGGGAACAGAGAATGCCTCGGAGACTTACCCTTCTAGAAAGAGCAGTATTTTGAGGAGGCAGCAATGTGCTGCTTCCTTTTCTTGTGTTTGTGGTTCCTCTTCCAGGAAGAGGTGAAAGAATATTTAGGCCAGGATAGATGTTGACTTGAAAATCTGCACACACCTGGGCCATGAAGAGCTTCGCCTCCCTTTTCTTAATGACATTGTGATACAAGTTGGGGCAAGAAACGCACAACCTCATGTCATGGTCGAAGAATTTTGTGGAAAAACTAATTGTGAGCAAGACAGCGAGCTCCACATCTTCATAGAAGGGGAAGGTAAGAATAGGAACTGGTGTCTACTTTTATACAGACAAATTTGCCATGCGTGTTACATCAAAGTTGCTATATTCACTCTGATATGGCAAAAATACGGGTTGTCCTCCCATCTACAACAACTGCAACCACCATTCGCTTGCTCATCATTTGAAATTAAGGTGATACGCACACTCACGTTTCTTGGGGTTGTTGCAGCTGTACGTTCTTTGATCTGTTCATGATCATAATCCTCATCAGAGAAGAACACGATGTCAGAACGAGGCCAAGCTTGCTAGAAGCTTTTTGGGCCCTCCTCTTTTATCCCTGAAGAAGAATATTGCAAATCCTCTCTAGATACTGGGAGGACACTGGAGACATCAGCAATGACTGTAGTGGGACTACAGACCAAAAAAAGATGTGTCAAAGGCTGAGGTGATGGTGACAAACAAATAGAAATACAACTGTGTTGACGCACTTGAGGTCATTGTCTAACAGCAAAGACGACAGGGAAGTTGACAAGATTGGATTGGTTCATGGCGGAGTCAGTGGCGGCATGGCTGGGATCTGAAGAACCACCTGCGTAAACAAACACTAACTTTATTTTACTAATTGTGTTTTAGACTATGGTACATCAACTGATGATCACCTCACACTCTGTACTTGACTGGGATGAAGAGGATGTCTTATGCACAGCTGACTTTGCCAACAGACGGACGTTTCTCAATAGAGCCAGCGCATGTACATTTCAAGGTGCTTACCATACATGGAGCTATTCGTTTCTTCTGTAGACAGTAAAATCTTAGCTTTTCCAAATGAATTTCCAATTCGGAAGTATAATGCTAAGTCCTTTCTGCATGTTTTCAAGGACTGGAAGGTCTTTGATTAATCTTAAGTTAGGAATGAGACTCATCTTCATCTCTTTCTTTTCTCTTTTCTTTTGCATTTAATCACTTTTTCCGAGGAACCATTAGCCTGAAACTTCAGGGCAGGCTCCGAGGGCACAGGCTTTGCAGTGGCATTCTTCTCAGCAGACTTTTTGGGAAGCTGCTGGAATAACAAGAGTCCCCTTCTTCTTTGACTGTGCCAGACTGACTGGTAAAGACCTGTCTTCTTTCACTACCAGTGCCAACTGGAAACATCTATCTATCCCTTAGTGTCTTTCTTGGCTGGTTAAAGCACATTTCATAATGCCGTGAGTCATGGCCCAGGTGAATGCAAGTAGTACAGAAAGCATGCTTGTCATCCCTGTATATCTTCCTTTCTCCAAATTTCTTGCACCACTTGAAGAGATAATCCCCTGATGGTTTGTCAGCCATAGCTGGAAGACAACATAGAATTGCTACTCCTAGCCCGTTGAGAATGTGAGACCCATTACATTACAATACAATGCATGCACCATTGTGAGAGGCTGGCCTGGTATATGATGTCCACTAGAAGTACACAAGGTATTTATAAAAATATGTATTTATTATATATTACTCTCTAACACGTTTAGATATCTCCTACCCGAAGATAAACACAATGCACACAATATTTGCATAGAAATCAAGTAAATAGCACAGAATACCTGTGACAGGATACCTATTTTTCTGCCTTCCCCTGCTCAATCTTGGCTCAGCAGCAGGAGGGCAGAATTGTGTCTCTGGTCGGCATCAGCCATGTTGTACTGTCCGGGTCTGGAAGACTGGGAGCACTGACAGCTTAACGGAGGGCTCTTACATTGCTTGGAGTCATACCTCCCACACTGTTTATGGTGTGGGGGTATGATTCCAACATGTTTGATACCAAACATGATAGGATTCGTTGCAGCCGATTTCGAGATTGTCATCACGTAAGTACGCGGTGCCCCTCTAAATGGTATATGGCTGCTTCATTTACAACCCGCGAGAATAAACTCCGTAGGCTGTAGGGGTGTCCTGCTCATACAGGGGCACCCTCACACTTAGAACCAAGCACCCTGACTTCAGGATTAATAAGGCCTGCTATAGGGGTGACTTATAGGTTTTAAGTATAGTGACCCTCGATATAAAACCTATATCTTTCGAAAGTTGTGCAAGCACCAGCTTACACAAGCTACAATGGCAGGCCTGTAGTTACAGTTTGAATGGTCTCCCATAAGTGGCATAATGCATGCATTAGCCTAGAGGGGACTTCTGGTGTACCTATGTATTAGGGACTGATAAGGGTACCCCACTATCCAATCAGGGATGTACCTAAGTACAGAGCATAACAGTTTAAGGGAGAAAGCAGAGAGACTGGGGTCCTGATTAGTAGGATCCCAGTTTCAGGACCCCAGTCAGACTAGTAAAAACAGCTTAGCACCAGGCAAAAAGTGGGGGTTAACCATGCAGAAGGATCCTACCATCCTACAAACATAATAAATGGCAGTGACATTCTTTGTGAATAAATTATGTTGCAAGTTTATGGATTACACTGGTTGGGTTAGTTTACGGGCAATCCAGATGTAGCCAGTGAGTTCCTTGAGCAGCCAACACCCATCCTGAGAAAGGGCTGTCCTGTTGCTGTTTTCAGCACCAACATAATTAGATTATTTACAGCTCATTCATTTACAGTGGGTTGCCACCCTACTCTTTACTTTTATGTCAAGATACTGGCAAGTCTAAGCGAGATCCCGTCCAGTCCCCACGGTTGCTCAGGATTTCAATTTGAGGGATTAAAGAGTGTTGTTGCATAATCCCAGGCGCTGCTGAATTGACTCTCAGTTACCCGAGGGATTGCTTTTGGCTCCAAGATCCACTATCTGGAGGCCTTTTTAGTTGTTTAAAGCTTTAGGATCACCCTGTAACTGTCAGCCTCAGGCATGTCCCCTCACAATAACAGAGGCCCCACCTATGCTCACCTCACATTACCAATAAGTGGAGCCAGCCTTTTCTAGGGTATCCCTAATGTTTAGCAGGAAAATGTCTGTACCCACATCGGACAAGTGTACCCCACCTGGTGCAAAATTACCGCTCAGATGCCTACTTAGCAGGCTATGTCTGGTGAAACTCAATCTATGTTACACTGTAAATTTCTGTAGAGACAGATTAATTCACCGCCTAGACAATTCAATAGCAGCAGGTGATCTAGCTCTCTGCCACACCCTATGTGGGATGATTTCTGACCAAACTATCTCGCTGCCTCCCATTAGGGTGGCCATGTTGGTAAGATGCTATTGCATGGCCTGCAAAGGGGGAGCCCTACCCAGGAGGTCAGATAATTTCCTGCCAGACACCATTGTTCCAACTCCTCTTTCTGGCCTGGTGTTTCACTCTTGCTACAAAGGAGCGACCCACACTGTTTTAAATCCTAAGTAAAACAAGATGGTACACATTACCACACACTTTATTGAAATCTGTGATTATACTCTATTTGTCATAGTCCACTACTATTAGCAAGGCATAAACAATGTTTGGCCTGAGTCAAATATTCTCCTACATAACACCACCCTATAACACATCCCCCACCCACTTATTTAGGTAATCAACATTTACAATGCAAACTGTTTGTTAAACAGTATTGTGGAGGGCCTACTGCTACCCCCATGTCCCCACGAGTCACAATGTTCTCTGAAACCGAGGAGGTTGCAATGACAACCCTATCCTGCCTTTGGTCAGGGCGTACAATTTGTATCTGTCTGACTGCACCCTTCCAATCCGTGGAATCACCCCTGGTGGCAAACCCTCCTTAGAAGCAGTGGTGACAGCCCCAATTCTAAAGGAATGTGGTGACCATCTCTGTTCATGGTATCCTGCCTCTGAAAGCACCCACCTCAGGACCTTCTGTCTTGAAATTGGGTGAGAGGCTTGCTATCCTGGTGAAGCAGCAAGTATCCTAGTTGTTTGGGTGGCATGCCATATATGTTCCAAGCAGCTCTATCGGGCAACACTTGGATCTCCTGATATGGTCAAACGGACTACTCCGCCTTTTCTCTATTGGTCTGTTTTCAATGCCTCACTATCAGTTCGGCCATATCCTTACCCATCTTGAGTTTACCCAACCTAAGTGCCCTATATTTTGGGTCATTCTTTGCTTTTGCCACTAGCTCGGAAGCCCAGAAGACCCCAAAAAAGGCTGGTGAAAAAGTGGTGGAGAACAGTAGCTCCTCGTACTGTGAGCTACAGATGACTGCGAGTGCCCCAACCAACCCCTTTAGCATGACCAAATCAATGGGCGCCCCCAGGTCTGGTGTCTTTACCTCTTGCTTAGCCCATCCCTTCAGTACTGTCCATACTGGGAAACCTGCCATTGGATCCTCTTCCCCTTTCGGCTTCATCAAAGAGCGATTGCTGCAAGGTATCTTGAAACCCATGAGCACAAACTGCTGCACTCTTCAGGCAGTACCATGACCCTTCCCTAATCCCAGATAATAGGTCACTGACATAAATGTGATGCAACACACTCGTTATCTGGCTCAGGTCCCAAGGGCCAAAGAGGACTCTCCTCAGGCCCCTATTCTTTGTTCCACTGTACCATGCGCCACCATTCAGCATTAAAAGGTGTCATCTTTTCCATCGCCTGTGGGTAGCATGTCGGAGAGTTGGATCTACTTACTATGGTTTCCCCCACTTTTTGCTGGTGTTTCACTGTTTTTCGTCTTTAGTCTGGCAGGGGCCCTGCTAACCAGGACCCCAGCCTAGCTGCTTCCTCTCTAAATGGATTGCATGTACATTAGGTACACTCCAGATTGGTTACTGGGTTACCCTTGTGAGTCCCTAGTATATGGTACCTTAGGTACTAAGAGCATAGGTACCCCAGAGGCCTACCAGGGGCTGAAGTATGTATTATGCCACCACTGGGAAGCCTTTCAAAATGGCACCACAGATCTGCTACTGCAGCCTGGGTAAGGTGGTGCATGTACCTCTTACTGAGATATAGGCTACCTAAATGTACCTTATATCACTGACACATATAAACCTATAAGTCACTCCTATGGCAGGCCTTATAATCCTGAAGGCAAAGTGCTTGGTTTTGTGTGAGAGGGTGCCCATGCATGAGCAGGACCACTCTGCAGCTTTCGGAATCACTTCTCTGTAGCTGTTCTGTGATGCAGCCAGAACATATACTCTTAAGTGCATTATAACCTCGCGTTTAATGCTAACTTTGGAATTCCTGTCACAGGGAGGTGTAATAACCTCCCAGAAAGGTGTTAGTGTATTGGGGCTGGGTGGGTGCATTCAGAGAATGCTTTTCAGACAGTGCTGGGGGCACACTTGGTGTCCCTGTGCATACCCCAGTTCAAACCAGTTTCAAGGGCACTCAGCCCCTGCTCTGGCGGAAAACTGGACAAAGAGAAAGGGGTGTCACCACCCCCACCCTGGGTCCTCCCATAGGTGGGACCCTAGAGTAAGTCTAACCCCTAAACTTAGTATAAGTATAGGAACCCAGCCCTTAGGACTTTAGATTACCCTGGACGAAACTCCGCAACATATATCCGGGAACTCAGACACTCTATTTCGACTAGAAGATGGAAGAATCTCCCTTGGGGTCAAGGAGTGACTCACCTGTTCTTACAGGCACCAAAGAAGCATCTTGCCGATCTGCATTTCCAAGGCTCCCACCAGATCCGGACGGATTTGCGACACAGGACCCAGACTTCCAGACTTCTCTGAGGCCGACACGAGATTCCAGCAAAAGTGAGACCCACAGCCCTCACGAGTGACGTGGAACCAGAACCCCTGGACATGTATTGTATTGTATGGCATATTTGTATCGCACAAAACTGTCACCCAAAGGGTATCCTGGCGCTTGACTTGATCAGCCATACGCAATTTGTGCTGCCTTGATCTTTACCTTGTCCTGGGGAAGAGGTGTGTTTTTAATCCCTTTTTGAAGGAGGAAAGATCCTCCTTGCTTCTCAAGGACAGGGGTAGAGCATTCCACAGCTTAGCTGCGGCGAACCTGAAGGAACGTCCACCCATCCGAATCCTCATGATTTTAGGGATTACCACCAGACAGGCTGACGAGGAACGAAGGGATCAAGTGGGAATATACCAGGAAAACATCGTCTGCAGCAAGGGCGGCCCCTGGCCATGAAGGGCCCTAAAAACAAGACATAGTGCTTTAAAATCAATGCGCTGTGCAATTGGCAGCCAGTGGAGATCCATAAGCGCCAAGGAAAAGGAGTCAAGACGCCGTCTGGAAAGAGCCAGCTTAGCAGCCATATTCTGCACTCGCTGCAATTTGCCCACTAGGAAAGCTGGTGCACCCAGAAGTAGCGCGTTGCAGTAGTCAAGCCTGCTTAAGATGATACTACGTACTACCTCTGGGCGGGCATGGTGCGGGAGGAGAAAAAGAATCTCCCGCAATGTTCAGAGCAGCAACATGCACGTTGCCACGGTTTTATTGACAAACGCGTCTAGCTGTAGATTAGATTCTAACAGCACCCCCAAATTCCGAGTTGAGACTGCCGCTGCCCCCGTGCCCTGGAAGGAAGAAGGCTAAAAATCCGGTGGCAGAGGCCGGGGAATGCGATCCGTTGAGCAGTGCAGTACCTCGGTTTTAGAACTGTTAAATTGCAACAAATTCAAACTCAGCCATTCTACGGTAGCTGTCATACAGCGATGGTAAGTCTCATGTGACACGGCATTCCTACCCTCAAACGAGAAGATAAGTTGATTGTCATCAGCGTAATTGATGACCGCAATGCCAAAGGACTTGATCAAGCTGACCAGGGGACGGAGATATAGATTAAATAGAATAGGGCTAATGGCCGACCCTTGAGGTACGCCCTGCCCCACCCTCCTGATGTCCGAACGGTAGGGCGGCAAGGCTACCACCGGGTGTCTATTACCAAGGTAAGAGACCAACCAGTCCAGGGCCAGGCCAAATACCCCAATCTCCTCTAGTCTCCTGATTAGAATGGCATGGCTGACCGTGTCGAACGCGGCCGACATGTCGAGCAGCACTAAAAAGGCTGCTCGACCAAGTGCCTTAGCTTAATTATAAAATTATAGCATACTATCGCTTAGAGCCTAAGTATAAAATATATATATATATTTAAACTCCTTATCTCATAAGGGCCGAACTACAGGTTCTAACCACTGCATTATCTTGTGGTATGAGATTCGTTTACTAGTTACATGGCTACGCGGTATACTCGTTATATAGCTAGCGTTAACGGCCATACCTACATCTTCGAATGATCATGCCTCAATGTTATTACAGAATTAATGCATGCTACTGCTTAGAGCCCAAGTATAAAGTATATACACACATTTAAATACGATAACCGCGTTACCCTTTTCGCATGAAACATAGAAAACGGCCACAACTATTGACACTTTCTCCTCATCATCTATCCTTTTAGCTTCCCGGTTTGGCATTCCAGCCACCGCTCAACTCATTTCAAATTCAAGTCTACGCACGTAGCAAATCGTCAGCTAAAATCACAGATATTTATCTGTTTGTGCAGGTAATTACATGAATGTTTCACTGTTTGACATGTTTTATTCACATTGGACTCCATTCATTGAACCTGATGTATCGCCCATATTTTTTAAAAAACTTTTTTCAGAATTACCATATATATGCGGGCAAGTTCATTGCTGCTTTGTTGTATCTACACATCAATCTCTATGCACATCAGCACCCGCATACTCTTTAAAAGGTAAACACCAGATTAAGACCATTGCGAGTGCATATGTATTTAAATGCCTCTTATGACCACTATTCTAGTCTATACCCACCATCTGATAGACATCCTTTCATCTTTCAGAGATCTCTTGCTGATATTATCCAAGTCCGTTAGCGTCTATTGGCCTGATCTATATATTCTTCATCAAGTATCAGAACCCATCCCAGCTATACAGGTACTATAGATCATATCCTCTATGTGGTATCTTAGGCAGACGTTGAATGAATTTAGATACAGCTACCCTTGCTATGCTTCATAGTTCCGTATGTTGATATGCAAAAATAGCTTCATTGGCGGTTCCCTTGAACTCGCATACCATGGCACCATTATCTGTTGTTGATTCATTGATAACTCTGCCATAATATTTGTTTAGTCGGGCTATTTTACATATATAGATATCTCCTATATTTATCAGACATTTTTTCTCTCTATCTATGTTATAGGGACTCTATTACAGTACCTTTTACCTGAGAACGACACCTCTCGGTTGATCCTTGACTAGTAAGTCATGAATATATGGATGTTGTATTAATATATTTGTCATGTGATGCTATTAGGATGTCTATTTGTTCTGTAATCAGAAAATCATAACCGTATTGGAGCTATGTCGATATACATGTTAGATAATACCAGTATGACATGCAATAGGAAATAATTCTTTATTCTAACAAAATGTAATCACCCTACATCGAGACTACATCATGAAGATATATCAAAGTGCTAACATGTTATTAAAAAAGAGATCTCATTGAAATGTCTCCTGTATCTCTAGATAGTCCAGCAATATGAGAAAATATGTTATATATAGATGTCATATCTAATATAAGTTTCTCTATATTTAGTATCTAGCTGAATGAGTACGACACAATCTGTTTTCCATTATAGGTCTATTTATATGACTATCCAGAAACAAGCCGTTCTGATTGGACCGTTTTTGTCTAGGCGAAGGGCCACATATATATTAACTATATGTAAGCAGTTGATGTAAATGTGACTAACAATAAATTTCCTTGATTATGTACCTATGTTTAACGCCAATCTCCATAGAGCTATGTTGGTAATAAATGTTTTTATATGTAATTACAGATTGTAACTTGCGGCTCCTGAAGAAGGCGGCTTCGCCGAAACGTGCGTCGAGTAATTTATTTTCATTAGTTTTATTTCAGGCACTATTTAATTTATGCTGGTGTCCTTTTTAATTATATTGAGTATATACTGTATTTTACTGTAACTGTGTCATATAAAGTGAATTTTCTGTTCTTTATATGATTTTTAACTTGTTGATTAAAACTATGATCTCTTTCTACTAAGGTTTATTGTATTGTTTGTCCCTTTCCCTAGCCCTTATTGGTCCAATCACCTGTTTTCTGGTTTTAGACTGCCTAGGAAGTTTCTGTACACATATCTGATTTACCCTGCCCTAGGAGTTTTTTGTGATCACTACCCAGGGGGTCCTTGTTTCTCTGCACTTTGCTCGACCAAGGTCGACAGGCAAACAAAGGTCATTCAAGGCGGTCACCAATGCAGACTCAGTGCCGTGGGCTGGCCTGAAACCAAACTGAGCCTCGTCTAAGCAGAAGTTAGTCTCTAAAAAGCTGGACAGATGTTTTGTCACCAGTTTCTCCAAGATCTTAATTGGGAGAGGAAGCAGTGAAATAGGCCTATAGTTTGCTGAGCATGTAGGATCCCATGTGTCCTTTTTCAGAAGCGGCGATACCACGGCCAGCTTCCAGCAGTCCGGAACCCGAGCAGTACTGAAAGACTGACAACAGATGGCATGAAGAGGGGGGAAAAGCTCCTCATGGAACAGTTTCCAGTATCTATATGGCAACGGGTCGAAGGGAGAACCCGATGAGATCCCGTCCGCCACGGAACAAAAATCCTCAAAGGACGGGAGGGGGAAACTGTTCAGCCGGGCTTGCCTAGCATCCAGCTCCACGCTCTTAAGGGTAGTCCCCAATGTGGAATTAGACACAGCTTGGGGAGCAGAGGTGGCCGGAGTGCCAAGATAGCTCAGAATGGAGGTGATCTTATCCTCAAAAGCCTTTGCCAGAGAATCGCAGAGCAGTTGGGAGGCCGGGATGTCATTGGAGGCACAAGCAGGGCGAGATAAATCCCTGACTAACTTAAACAGGGCCTGAGATTTATTTGCCGCTGACAATAATGTTTCCTCAAGGAAACTGGCTTTGGCGCACTTGATCTGGGTTTTGTAGGCCAGTAGTGCCTGTTTAAAGAGAGCCTTGTCGGGCTCAAGATACTGTCTCCTCCAGGCACGCTCCGCACGTCTACACTGCAGCTTCAACTGGAAAAGCTCCTTGGAGAACCAAGGCATGGCCGGTTTAGCCCTGTCTCTGATTTTCCACAAAGGGGCCAATTCGTCCAGTGAATTAGAGATTTTCTGACTGAGGATCACATAGCTCTCCTCCACACTGCCTCCCAAGGAGAAGCCTTCTGCCAGCAGGGTATGCAGGCTCGACTGTTTCAGGAGCCTTGACCATTGCCTACCCACCTTTGAAGTGGCTCCTGTCCTGCCACTCTTCAAAGAATCAGCAGGAAGTAGCAGAGAAAAATGGACAAGGGCATGGTCCGTCCAGCATTGGGGGGTGATGTTCCGTACCGACACCCGACTAGCATCTGCCAGGATCAAGTCCAAAGCATGACCCTTTGTGTGAGTCGGAGTAAGTACCAGTTGCTGCAGATGGATGTTGCAGCAGGACTGAACCAGCTCTTTATAAGCTAGATCCGTGGATCCGTCCGGCCACAGATTAAAATCTCCCAGGACCATGATCCTGGTGTGAGAGCTGGAGAGCTCGTAAATCAGATCTACCAACTCCGATACGGCAGACAAGGCATTGGCTGGGGGTCTGTAACACAGTAACCCAGAGTACAAAACACCTCCTTGTCCTTTTAAAGAGAAGCCCATTAGTTTGCATCCCGGGATTTCTCTTATCTCTAACTGGGAGATATCCAAAGTTTCTCTATATATAAGGCCTATGCCACCACCTCTAGTCCCTACCCGAGGTTTATGCCTGACTTTGTAGCCCGAGGGGCAGGCAAGACATGGTGCACATTTGCAAGTGAATCGACTTCCCGAGATTTCATGAAGTTGTGCATTGGGCTACTTATAGTCCAAGCCCAGAGCACCATTTACACCAAAGATTGTGGGCCTACACTTCACGAGTGTTCCGTGGGCCCACTTCTAGCATTTCCACTCAAGGCTCCTTCGCGATCCCATGTCCATCGACTGGTGGGTCCCCACAAAGGCAGCTCTTCTGTTTCTTGGGCTTTCCTGGTTGCTCCAGACGTGCCCTGACTCCCCTTCAAAGAGTGAGTCCCTCGGACCTTGCTGGTCTGCATCGAAGTCAATCATTGCTTTCTGCATGGGTTGCTGTTGCCAAGGCTTGTTGGGTCCAATCCAGAAACTGACACCGCAGATCTCGACATCCTTCGCGGGACAGCTTGAATCCAGCTCCTGGTCATCCTCGACACCTCCTGGTCCTCGTGGCTGAAGAGTCAAGCTTCACCTTCTTCACCTGAAATCACCCGAAATCGGTTGGCATCTTCTCCTCGCCTTCCTGGTCACGGGCTAGTGATCCAGACTCTGTCCCCTCTGCTTTCAGGTTCTTCAGATCTTCGATCCACCCTTGGATCCACCCGGACACTTTCGACTTGGTCGCCAGCAGCACTTTGCAGCAGATCGCCATTGAAAACGATGACAAAACCCGACACCAAAAGACACCTATGCACCAGGCTTCCCTGGGTGAGGTAACTCGAGTACTCCGGTGCTCACGTGGGTATTGACTCTAGAACTGCCTAGTTCTAAAGGGGTTTGCTCCAAGTCCTCTTTTAAGTGTCCTTCTTTTGTAATTTTCCAACTGCGACTTTCCCCATAGAAGTAAATGGTGATTCGCGTCTGTGTTTAGACACTGCACGCGTCCCCCGTGGGTCCCCTGTGTCACTGCCTTGGGTGGTTCCTGGTGGCCCCAGCAGTTCTAAAGGCTCTAGGCTTTGTATCAATGTCAGTCGTGGTTCTTATACCACTTTCTTAGTATATGGTTTGTGACGCCCCTAGGGCTAATTATATATTGTCCTAATTTACTGTGTGCTAAATAAGTTTACTTTATGTACTTTTGTCTCTAGCCTCATAAAGAGACAAGAGGGATGTGTTTAGAATAAATACACATATTTTATATATATACCTGGTGTGGTTCTCCTGTCATTTGGTTAATCATGAGGTTATAGACTGATAAAACAAGCTGCTTTACATTCCTTCAAGACTTAGCCTGAAGGCTGCTCTCCACAGCTACCACTAGGATAGCTTTCTATATAGGTTGTCTTTAAACCTCCCATCAATAAGGGTCGTTTGGACTGGTGAAAGGTGCCCACTAGAATAGTAGACAGCATATGCCAGGCAAACTTCTCACATAGCAGGCCCGTCATTTCGTCCACTGAAAACGCGAAAGAGCATCAGTCGCTACATTCTTCACCCATTGGACATGGCTCACGCAAAATTCCACATTTCCTAAAAGACAACCATTCACAAACTCCCTCAACATGCCCTCCAAGACCGGGCAACTCCTAGACTGGTAATTATTGGCCTGCACTTTTGTCTTTTTGCCTGACCATAACATGATCCTTCTGTTATCTAGCACTTGCGGTCATAGATGGAGTGACAAAACAATGGGGAACATTTCCAGAACAGTGCTGTTTTTTGTAAGTTCATGCATCCTCCATGTATTAGGCCATTTTTCTGCACACCACTCTTGCCCAGAATGCCCCCAAAACCCTCTTTCCCTGATGCATCTGTGAATAGCTGGAGCGGCTGACTGCTGCACTACAGAGTGTGCCAGAACAGCGCTCCATTAAAGTCCTTCAGAAAGGACAGCCACATGTGCAGGTGATCTTTTAGTCCCCCATTAAGGTGCACTAAATGCTGGGCTTTGCTTACTTTTACTGTTGCTCTAGCTAACCGCCTCACAAAGATTCTACCAGCAGGTATAATTCTAGCTGCAAACTTTAGCCTGCCCAGCAAGCTCTGAAAGGTGGCTTGCGTCGCTTTGTTCCTGTTCAGACCCAGCAGAATATCAGATTTAAGAGCATTACCTTATCCCCCAGCAGTCTGCAAATCCTTTCTGTAGTAGAATCAATTTCAATGCCCAAAAATGTCAAACACATGGCAGGTTTTTGAGTCTTCTCTGGTGCTAAGGGGACTCCAAAGATTGACTCAGGTGCTGAAATGAATGAAGGGGTTTCGCTGCACTCACTTGAACCTGCATTATCTGTGAAGAGGTAGCCCTTTAGGTAGTGCAATGATGTTCCTGTGGGGTCGCTCTGCCTCAATGCCCACTCCAGGAAGCATGCAAAGGTTTTGAACAGGGAATATGACACCGCACAGCCAATGGGCATGCATTTATCGTAGAAATACTGGCCATCGCTAGGATGTGAAAACTATAAGGATGGACTGGGAGGGGATGGAAAACTGACTCAATATCAGCTTTTGCCATAAGAGCACCCTTTCCTGCTGCCCGAACCAGGTAGACTGCCTCGCCGAAAGAAGCGTAACAAATCAAGCATGCTCCTTCTTCCAGGTAATCATTCACTGACAACCCTTTGGAGTAAGAGCGATGGGGACTCATCCTGTGTGTGCCTTGCTCTTTTTTGGGCATAATTCCCAGAGGAGACGCAATGAAATGTGGAAGGCATGGCAGGGCAAAAGGCCCAGCCACCCTTCTCAACTGGCACTCCTTCTCCAACTTCTCCTGGACCAACTCCGGTGGCTCCATGGCTGAGAATAAATTATTGTCTTTAATTTTAACTGCGGGTCCAGAATATAGAATCCTAAAGCTCTCACTAAAACATTTGAACAGCAGTTCATGTTCTGCTGATTTAGGGTAGTTTTTAAGAATATGGGCCAAGATACTAAAGGATATGGGAGATGGTGCTAACATAGTGTTGTGACTCAGGACTGTTAGGGCTGCTTCGCACTGGCGCTAGCACCTATTGGTTTATCTGACTTACTTCCTTTGTTGCAATTAACTGATGGGTGCCATCCGGCACACCTGGAGCACCTGTGAGTGAATATTTAACTGTTTGCCCCAATAGCATGCCCCACTATTGTATATCCTGCATGAGTTGTGGGTCCTATTATGATAGTCCCTTCTGTTTGCCCCTGCCCCGAAAGGAATGCTTAAACCTATGTTTAAATCAGTATGGCTTTGTCTGTTTGTGCTTGATGAAAGGGACACCCTGATGTCTGTGTTGCCCTTACCCATGTACTGCACCCATAATTAGACTTCTCGACAGTCCCACAACATCTCGGGTGCCTGCTCCATCTTCTGTCTGAACTCTCGGTCATTGGTCAGCTAACCCGCGCCCCCATTACACTCATATTCCTCATAAATTACCCGGTTATACTTGCAGAGGGACAGTCCTTGCTCAGGGAACGTGTCCACGATTACTGTGGATAACATGACAAATGCCTCTAACCAGCTGTTTAGTCTCCTCTTGTTTATCCACATCTTTACTTGACACTTACGTCTGCACCATCCTTGGCAAATGTAAGCATTGAGAAACGGTCTATTAATTTCCTTTTCCATATTCTCTCCCTAGCTCCTTCGGGAACTCTCCATGCCAGGGATGGCCTTCCTGTCAGCAAGGGAGTATCAGGGATCACCAAAAAGTACAGCAAATTTGTATTGGAACAGTAGTAACAGAGTCTCTAATTCATAATGGGCTTGCGCCCTCCTGGAGCTCACTTCGACTATACCACCCTAAAGACATGGTGATAGACAAGACATGGCAACACTGCCTTTCATAATGGGCTCACACCTTCCTGAAATTTACTCTTGATTAAGCAAACTTGCCAAAGATGCCTAGCCCTGAAAAATGACCTCTTACAAGACCACTTGGCCTTACTCCTGCCCTCCTGACGCCCAGGGCAATACAATAAAGGGGTGATCTACTCTCTCCAACTACAGTGTGCTCAGTTACCTTCATAGCAGGGGAGTAACACTAAGATGCTGTCCCCTTATGTCGCCCTGCATGCGACGTGGCCACCTGCAAACTCCTCAATCGAAGAAAACATTATTTTCCGTCAGAATTTCTTCCAAAAGTGTTAAGATTCTTAAGAAACTACTGGAGCAAAGCTCCTGCGAGATCCCATCACACTGATGTGCAGTGAAAATTCTGGCAGTCGAAATCCTACTGAGAGGGTGTCTGTCCCTCTGATTGGCCAGACTTCAGGTCATAATATGAGGTAAATATGTTGTATTTCGTCTATGGCTTTTCCAGTGTTGTTTTTTGTAGTTACACAGCTATTGAACATTAATTATAAAGGGTTCCAATCGTGTCGATGGGAAAGTATTCAAGCAGGTGAATCTACGAAAGATCCAATGACAAACAACTAAGGAGGCCATTTAGGGTTCGGTGGAGTGGGAGTTCTGTCAGAAATTTGCAGGGTTTCTACTCCACCAAACTCAGGGTTCCTCCACCCCATTTAGGGTTGGGGAAATCATAAGGCTTCCATCAGCAGAGCTTCAGTTTTCTCAACTGTCAGAAACATTTAACCAATACAATGTCATACATTTATTGATTTTTCCAGCCTGGGACTGTCAGCTGAGACATGGCAAACCCAGGCAGAAAAGGAGAAGACAGACAAGTCTTGGCACGCAAAGAGAAAACTTACTGAGCATCAGGGACATTTTTTGTTTGCTTTTCAGAAATAACCCCCTACTTTGTTATTTTTTTCCCCAGAAAACTTACCGAGAATGCAGTTTAAGCCACATCAACACAGAAGTCAGGTAAGCATTCAGCTGTAGCACAAATGCATCCACTGCATCTCTGGATGCATTTTTTTGGTCACAGAGATCCTCGCCAGGAAATCGGGAATCTTTCAATCAGACAGGTCGTCCTCCACCAGAAGCAAGAGCCTCTGCCAACCTGGTGGGAAGGCAGGCCACCTGAGAATGGCTTAGTGATAGAATTAGGATGAGCAGGGTTGAAACTAGAATTAATTCTACAACAGCACCTCTTTCACAGAATAATTTCAGAAATAAGAAGTACAAATTCCGGTCTGTGTACGTCAGTCCTTGGGTATTACATTCAAGGGCAGCGAGATTGTTTTTTGTTTTTTTTGCAGTCCACACCTGTAAGCCCTTTCTATAAATCTACAAGACAAAGAAGTTAAAGATCAGTTTTTCCAATTCAAAGAAAAAGGCCATCAGCCTGCCCTTAGCATAAAATGCTCTAGGAGATTTATTAGAAAGACCTCTTTTGGCCTACACAAATTTAGCGGATGTCTGAGTTGCTTTCGTTGATTTGATTTGTCGCACACCACTGCAAGGCTTCCAGAACCATTCCTGTCTCACCAAGGAGTGACCTCTGCCTCATTGGAAGCATAGATCGATGCTGCTAGGCTTGTAGAGATGTCCCCATACAATCTGCATCCAGTAGTTTCTGACTGTCTGGAACCTGATTGCAGTTCCACTACAATACACTTCGACCCATTGCAGTAAGTCAAATTATACACCGGTTTGTAGAAATGTCCGCGTGTGTGGAGAGCAATTTTAGCTAATTTTGGAATCATTGCTTTATGAAATGTCCCAGTTCAGTTTCACCAACTTGTAATTATTGGTCCCTGCTTGATGGAAGTGTGGCTCCTGATTTGTGTATTCTACTTCACCTTTGCTGTTAGTCGAAGCTTCTAAATTAGCAAAACACATCTCCAATCAATTTCAGTGCATCGATTTCCAAATTAGCCCTATATAGTATTTGTAATTGAGCTATTTTTCCTGGTGATAACACCACATTGTCAAGTTTCATAGACACTCCTGGGTTGATAATTATCAGGCTGAGATAAATGTAGTGGACTGTACTAGAAATCCCACAGCTTAACAGAACCTGAAACCTTATATGCTGTACAGGAATTAGGGGTGAATTGGTCTGAGAACAGACAATAATTACCCCTGTACGCGTTGTACTGTAATCACGATGGAGACAAGGAAATGTGATGTGGAAACAGACCATGAATTCAACAATAGTGCTATTAATCTCACATAATATATAAAAGATGGAGTTTGTGCACTTGCCTACTGACCAATAAAAAGGTAGCATGGTCCGCATGGAGTAGGTGAATGAGCTATTCAAGAGGGGGTCAGAACTGAAGAGTAGTAGTTCTTAAATATCCAGTTTTTAGCTCACAACACAAAGAAACCAGACCTCTAGCAATGACCTTGGATCCTTCTAGGAAAGGAAACCCCATTGGAGCGCGAGAGGAAAATAACACACATGCTCGTAGGGATATGTGAGTACTGGACTAACACTTAGATGCCAGTCGAGTTGTTGCTCTCCATGTCATCTAACTGAAGAGCGCTGCCAACCGCAACCTGGAAATAGATGTCCCTTTCTGGTGTGTCTGATCTAGGGGCCAGATGCATCAAGCATCCATTTTGCGATTCCTTATTAGCGAAAAATAAGGAATCGCTAATAAGGAATAGCAAAATGGAATGCATCAAGCAATCACACAAAAAATAGCGATTCCTTAATTGCGACTCGCAAATTGCGAGTCGTAATTAATGAATACCTCCCCATTCATTCCTATGGGCCTAGAGGCCCATAGGAATGAATGGGAAGACAATCTCAATTTGCGAATCGCAATTAGCGATTCGCAAATTGAGATTGCGAGTTCAAGGGTGCAGGGGTGTCCAAAGGACACCCTGTTACACCCCTGAATGTGATCTGTGCACATATGTTGTGCACACACATGCCCTTAGGGCATGTGTGTGCGCAACATGAAACTTTGAAAAATGCACAAAAGTGCATTTTTCAAAGTTTTTGCAAATTACCATGAAGTTGTACTTCATGGTAATTTGCGTGCCCTATTAGCGAATTCGCTATTTTTGATACTTTCATGCATTGCATTTATGGAATCTCAATTAGAGATTCCTTAAATACAAACAATCGCATTTTAGCGAATTCTCTATTTGCGATTTTTGCAGTTGGGATGATGCATCCCAAATGCAAAAATTGCACTCGCAAAGGGCCAGATTCTGAGAATCTGGCCCTTTTGCGAGCGCATTTCGCTTGATGCATCTGGCCCTAGATGTTTATTCGCACCATCTTGGTTTACATGTCTAAGCCGTAGCAAATCCGTAAGCGGCTATAAGACTTTCCAATGTGGACCAAATTCTCTTCTATGTTGGCTGAACCCCGAAACTGCCTTTACATACGATAAGACATGACAATAATTCCACTCGCTGTTGAGTGTTCAGGTTGGGTGCTGCGCATGTGTGCTACCTCTATTATTGCTTCTTTTTTTGGGTTAGGGATGGGATTGTGTTGTCTATCCTATAGTTTCAGATGATAACTTTACTTGATTCAAAGCTCTTCTTGTCTCTCCTTGTATTAAAGTTATTGCAGGTCCATAGTAATTTCATCTGAAGTACTGTAGAAAAAACTGTTATAACTGCATTTAGATTTTTATTTTGCCTTCAATTCATGTGTTTTGCAAGGTTATATTTGTTTCAGCGTGAACCTGATCCCTACTTCTGTGTTGGGAAAATGGGGGTTGATGTGTTTGCACCAATTCAATTCACATGAACTACGATTTAGACAGCTAATTTGGCCTTTTTGCTGTTTCTGAGAACCAATATACCAGAGATAAGCAGTGAAGAAAAGCACAGGTAGACAAACGTAAAAATCCCACATTCTGCATATACTTGTTAAATTCCTGCAGTGCATGTCAACCTGGTCACCAATTTCTATCCAGATAGACGTATGCGGAAATGTTGAACCTGACATGTGGCAAAGATCCAGATATCATTAGATAACAATTTTTCATCATGGCAGAAGGAATCGACATCTCACTTGTAATCAAGGAAAATGAATCATTAGACTATGTTATATGCTTGCATGGACCCATGCCATCAACCACAACCTGTGTCAAAACCTCTGCCTCTTCCACAGATAAATGATCAATAACCTTCTGCATCACTGGTGACATTCATTGGTCACAACGTGAGAGTCTTCACCACTGCATGTTTTCTTTTGTACTTTCTATTAAAAGGCAAACATGGAAAAGCATTAAATTATACATCACAGCACACCACCAACTCATCAAATTAACAAAGAAAAACTTCATCCAAGACAGAATCCTCTCCAACAACCACAACTCCAAGGTACTCTTCGCCATCATACAGAAAATTGGCCAAACCAAACAGCGAAACAACCAACGTCCTCACCCCCTTCCAAGACCTCTGCAACAAACTCAGCTCCTTCTTTCACCTCAAGATCAAGAAGCTCTGCGACAACTTCGACAACCAAGACCACAACACCGCCTCAATGCCACCCAAAAGACCCTTTTCACCTGGACCCCTCTCACCACAAAAGACACCTTAAAGACAATGAAGAGCATACACGCTGGAGCAGGTTCTGATCCCTGCCCGCCGCAGATCTTCCACAGGGCCACTGACATTTCACCCAAATTGCACCAAACTATCAGCTGCTCCCTCAAGACCTCCACATTCCCAGACAAATGGAAGCACGCCAAAGTCAACCCCCTCCTAAATAAGCCTTCCGCAAACCTGATGGACCTCAAGAACTACAGGCCCATTTCACAGCTTTCTTTTTCCGCCAAAGTAATCGAAAAGGCCGTCAACACCCAGCTAGCACGCTTCATAAAAACCTACAGCATCCTGGACACCTCTCAATCCAAGTTCTGCAGCAACCACAGCATCAAGGCTGCCCTCCTCGCCGCCACTGACATACACGCCCTCCTCGACCAGGGGCACACAGCAGCCCTCATCCTGCTGGACCTACCAGCAGCCTTCAACACCATCTCTGTAACACGCGCCTCTGTAAATTACTCACCCTGACTCTTGGCGGCATTTTGGTGGTGTGGCCTCTGGACCCTCGCTCGCGGGAGAGCCCTGCTGCTTTGGCCCTGGTAGTGTCTCGCTCTCTGCTCCTCCTCTGACGCGGACCCCGCGCTGCCCGGACTACAAAACCCAGAGGGCAGCACAGTCTCGCGAGAGGAGAGGAGCTGCCACACGTGACCTCGGACATTCAAAAACCGATGGGGGCTTCTGCGGCGCTGGACGCGCCTCTGTAAATTACTCACCCTGACTCTTGGCGGCATTTTGGTGGTGTAGACTCTGGACCCTCGCTCGCGGGAGAGCCCTGCTGCTTTGGCTCTGGTGGTGTCTCGCTCTTTGCTCCTCCTCGGACGCGGACCGCGCGCTGCCCGAACTACAAGACCCAGAGGGCAGCGCGGTCTCGCGAGAGGAGAGGAGCTGCCACACGTGACCCCGGACATTCAAAAACCGACGGGTTCTTCCGTGGCGCGGGACGCACGCGGGCGAAGCCCGAGCCAAGGGCGGGCTCGTCCTTGCCCGTCAGTGACCGTTTGTGGCCGGGCTGGGCCCACTCTCTTGGCTTTTACTTTTTTGAACTTATACATCTGTTCTTAGTAAAACGTGTTCTATGGAACCTAGCAATTCTTGCATCTGTTAGGAGGTAGGGTAACCTTGGCCTCTATCATGGGAAAAAGGAAATTAACAAGCCCCAAAGCCTATAAGGGCAACAAGCCGACAGTTGACTCTCAGCAAAGCCTATTGAGTTATCTAACCGGGGCAGTTGGAGTGTTGGATAAACAGATGTTATCAGTTGAAGAGTCAATTGAAGGGACTTCCTCTAGGTTAAGCCAGGATTCTGCACATCAAGATGAAAAAGCTGAATCAGACCTAGGGAAATCAGTGGAACATCAACCTAATGTTTGCATTCAATCGAGCCCCGACTAGATTCGATCAGTTGTAAGTGCCTCCCCATCACAACCGCCCCAATAAAAGTCAAAAAATCTTTGCCTACCTGAAAGTCAAAGTATTGTGAAAGACAAATTTACAGCTCAAGTTGTTATCCACCCTCCGCCTAATTTGAAAAAAACAGAAAAATGTACCACGCAAGGGAAAAAACTATTGGGGCAGAAAAAGGCCAATCCATCCAAAAGCCTGTATCTAATAATAGCCCTACAATGCAAACTGATATTAAGAGTCTGGTTTCTCTAGTAGAGCGATTAGATCTCTATGTGAGGGTCAGGCTGGACCAGTTAACATCCAGAATGACCAACATTGAGGATCTCCTCAGCACTAAGTTAAATCAACCAGCAGCAGCGACCCAAATCTTGAAAGGTAGCGATAGTACCACCATGCATACTAATATCCGCGTAGGGAGCTCATATTTTTCACCAACTTTGGCCAATGCTAACCGGGGGGTAGCCAATGCGGTAGACCATAGAGCATCCAATGATAATGAAATCTTGAGGAAAGGTGCAAATTACATCATAGATCCTGTTGGGATTAATATTCTACCATTAGGGTTCTTCTATCCCCCTCGAAGAAAATACTTGAGTCTTCCCAATTGGAGAAACCCATTTACCCATCAAAATCAATCACAGTCCATTCCTATTCAGAATAGATTCAATGTTCTCTCAGGCTTGGACGATAACGAATGACTGAAAGCCATGGACATCTCAATAGGGGGTCCATCTCCCGCTGCTTCTAACCTGGTTCCCAGCCAATTTGTAATGCAAACATTAGACAACTCTGTTGGAAGTTCTAATGTAGCTAACCGCCCAGACTTAAACCAGCAACTTCTGGTGCTAATTAAAGCACCAGACGCTGTGGGGTCCCATTTAAGAGTGGCGGCGAATGAAGCAGAGTTGATAACACCCATAGCAAACTCTGAGTCAATCCCCCACGCACTGACGGATTAAAAGACCTAAAATTCGACATTGTCTTTTGGAACGTAGCGGGGCTTTTGATTCCTGGCTAGAATTGGTGAGGAAACATAATATCGTGTGTCTCCAAAAGACCTGGCTAAGCACCCCAATTCACCTCGAGGGCTGTAAGACCTATTTTTTAAACGCCCTGCCTTCTGTCTCGGGAAGTCTGAAGCGGGGTTTAATAACGTATATTTCAAATAATATTGCACTCAAGGACATAGTAGCGTTGAGGTCAGAAAGTAACTATCAAAAACTGTAAACAAGTCGTCCACCTATTTCTGGGTACATTTTTATAATAATCTTAATCCAGTTGATTTAATTGCCGTTTTAAATAATATTTTTTCCTTTTTACAAGAAATGCGAAATAAGTACCTGAACAAATCGTTCAATCCGATTTGGGGCGGGAATTTTAATTTTCACTTTGCAAAGACAATAATAGCAAAAAGTGCGGTATCCAGGACAAGTGTGAGAATAACTTAACACATTTTTCTCACACTAACATTGGGAACCGCATGAATGAGATACTGTTTGCCCTGGAGCTGGGCTTTGCCAATGAACTGGTAGCACCTTTAGTCCCTTTTTCTCCCACATTCAACGGGAGGGGGCATTCCAGCACAATCGTTTTTATACTTGCATCTCAAGCTATGGAACCTCCACAATTAATAACGCCATTAGAGATCATTCCCCCAATACCTTCACACTGTTTTTGGCAACTGTTTTGGAGAAGCCCAATCCATTGAGTCTTCTGGAACAACAAACCCTGAATTTAGATTGACTGAATGGTTTTTCCTTAAAATGTGCAAAAACTGATCCAGCTTCAATAATAGCGAAAGTGGTTAAACGAGCGTTGCCCCTGCTTGAAACATGTCTTAATCTAGACTCTCCCCATGAAAAAATATTGTCCAGTTATATAAATATTACGGATGTATGACGTTAAAACGCATACTTTCACCACGCATACCATTACAACGCAATATTTACAACGCAGGATCTTTTACAACGAATACCTTTACAACGCATGACATTACATCGCAGATACTATTACAAAGCATGCCATTACAACATAAGTATAGGTAAGTATATTATTTTTTTATATTATATTATTTTTATAAAAAATTTAATTAATAAATATTTAATTGATTTTATTTATTAAATACATTTTTTATTAATGTCGTAATTTTAAAATTATATATATATATATATATATATATATATACTTTTTTAAATAAATATTAAAATTACTAAAATAAATTTATTTAATTTAAGTATTTTTATAAAACTGAACCCTTAAAATACCCCTGTACCCCATAACCCAAACCCAGCCCTGAACCCCAAAAATACCCCTGTACCCCAAAACCCAAACCCAACCCTGCATCCCTAAAAATACCCCTGTACCCCAAAACCCAAACCCTGAACCCTAAAAATACCCCTGTACCGCAAAACCCAAACCCAACCCTGAACCCTAAAAATACCCCTGTACCCCAAAACCCAAACCCAGCCCTGAACCCTAAAAATACCCCTGTACCCCAAAACACAAACCCAGCCCTGAACCCTAAAAATACCCCTGTACCCCAAAACCCAAACCCAGCCCTGAACCCTAAAAATACCCCTGTACCCCAAAACCCAACCTGAACCCTAAAAATACCCCTGTACCCCAAAACCCAAACCCAACCCTGAACCCTAAAAATACCCTTGTACCCCAAAACCCAAACCCAACCCTGAACCCTAAAAATACCCCTGTACCCCATAACCCAAACCCAACCCTGAACCCTAAAAATACCCCTGTACCCCACAACCCAAACCCAGCCCTGAACCCTAAAAATACCCCTGTACCCCACAACCCAAACCCAGCCTGAACCCTAAAAATACCCCTGCACCCCAAACCCAAACTATATATAAAATTACTTTAATTAATATATTTAATTTATTTTTAATATTTTGGTAATTTAAAAAAAGGTTAAATAAAATGATATACTTACCTATACTTACGTTGTAATGGCATGCGTTGTAATAGTATCTGCGATGTAATGTCATGCGTTGTAAAGGTATGCGTTGTAAAGGATCCTGCGTTGTAATGGTGTGCGTTGTAACAGTATGCGTGGTAAAAGTTGCGTGGTAACGGTTGCATACCAAATATTACTAGAATTGTACAAGAAGAGTTATTTCGCAAACAAAATAAAAAAGGGAACTGTAAAAAACGGTGGTTCAACACGGATTGCACAAAAGCTTACTCTAGATTGAAAACTGCACTCCATAAGGCTAAACGGGAGAAAGAAGAAATTACTAGACTTAGAAAGGCCTATAACGAGGCCTTAAAAAGGCGTAAAAACGAACTAAGAAATGGGTTATGGGACCACCTCCATAAGAGTTGTTCTATAAATGACCGCGCTACTTTCTGGAGAGTAGTTAAATCCCCCTTTCTCTCAGACACGAACGTAGCCCCCAAGATAGATGTAGCAGTGGATGCTAAAACTTGGGTAATCATTTCTCCCAAATTTTTGGCATAGTCACAGATGTAAATTATGAGCAAGTCAAGAAAGATGGGAGGGAACCTCTCCCCAATCGGTCAGTGTACCCGATCCCATTATAATTTACACACTCTGAGGTGACTAACGCCCTGATGGCCTCCAAAGGTGGGAAAGCTCCGGGCCCGACGGGGTCCCGGTGGACCTCTTTAAACACAATTTGGACCTATGGTCTCCCATCCTTACTAGAGTCCTCGAAGCTGCTAACACCGTAGGCTTAGTTAAATCATGGTCTACCTCAATCTTGGTACCTATTTTTAAAAACGGTGATCGAAACAGCCCAACGTGTTATCGACCTAGTTCCCTTTTAGATTCCCTTGGTAAGGTCACCGGCGGTACCCTTTTAGAACGCCTACAGGATTGGGCCAATTACAATAATATAATCTCTGATTTACAGTATGGGTTCCCGAGAGGGTCTAGGAACTGTGGAGCAAGCTCTAAACCGTTCCCTTTTATTGGGGAAATATGTGCGAGACAATGTGTATCTACACATGGCCTATGTTGATTTGACTGCGGCGGTCGATTGCGTTAGCCATACGAAATTAAGGTCGATCCTCTTGGCAATGGGCGTAGACTTCCCTTTGGTAAATCTCCTCCGAGAACTCTACTCGGACGCATCAGCAAGAGTTAGGTATGGACTCAGGGGGGAACTTACTGAATCATTTGGAGTGGAGAAGGGGGTCAGACAAGGCTGTGTCCTGGCTCCCTTCTTATTTAACCTTTAAACCAACGGGCTGGAAGCAGCAATGTTGGAAGGGAGTCAGGACCTGCACACCATCGGCCGTAGTTTAATACCGGCATTACTATATGCCGACGACGCAGTGATTATGGCAAGAACCCCCCTGCAGCTCCAGCGTCTTTTAGACAAATATTGTGTTTTTATGGCAAGTCTGGACCTTATAGTTAATATAAGAATTTATATTTAGGAATTCTAATTGATAATAAGTCACTGTGGACGCAGGCCATAAACGCGAGAAAACTATTATTTTTGAGGGCTACCACCGCTCTCGTTGCTTTTGCTCAGAAGCTAGGAAAGAGGACCCCCCCCCCAGAAATGATTAAGGTCTATCAAGCAAAATGCATTACCGTAGCCATCTATGGCGCTGGGGTGTGGGACTGAGAATAGCTTCTTGAGATACTTATTGGCAGTCCCTCAAAGCTCCTTGACATATTGTTGTCATCTAGAGTTAGGATTGGAATTTATATCCGACACTATTAGAATCCAACCAATCCTTCTATGGCATTGTGTCTGGACATCGGAACACTGCAAATTGTCACGACGCCTAATCAACAACTGCCTTATGCTAGATAAAATGCACAAGATTAGTTGCCTTGTCTATGTGAATTTTTTTTTGACGATTTAGACATAGTGAGATTCTTTAACCATCCACTTACCATTTCTGAAATAACGAGGAAAGACTTAAAAAAGCTATGCCTATCCCATCTAGGGCAGCTACGACTTTCCAGAGAGATCGGTAAAAGCTCAGTCCAGCACATCTTAGCGATTCAGACCACGCTTACGGTGCAACCATATTTAATGTATAATCTGAATATGTATGAGAAATTCTCACTGACTCGTTTTAGATTTAACATCTTTCATCGTTTAATAACTTTCCCTAAACAGAATGACTGGTCCAAGAATCTCTGTGTGTCAATGTGACGATTTCTCCATACAATCCCTAATTCACACAGTGCTATTTTGTAGATTTTATGAATATCCTCGAAGGAGATGGATTGTCCCCATATTGAGACTGATGGGAGTACGATGTTGCCGCCCAGCTTTTCTCGCGCTCCAATTTTTGGAAAACGAAATGTATGCTAAATCTATAGCCTGTTTTCTGAAGGTCTGTGTCAAATATCGCTTAAATCTTGGTTATTTCTGATGCACTCGCACTTTAAATCAAAATATTCTGTTTTTAATTACCCCGTCTTTTAAATAATCATTGAACTCGTAACTTATTGAGTGTACCGATTGTATTTATTGTCTGTATATGTTTTTATCTGTACTTTTATGGTAGCCTAAAAATTATGGAAATCGAATAAAGAAATTTGAAGGAGGATGAAGAACACCATCTCCCACCGCACACTAGCCACTAGTTTACATCATGCCGGCATCCAAGGAAAAGCCTTAGACTGGATATGATCTTTCCTGTCAGGCAGAACACAGAATAAGACTCCCACCTTTCCTCTCAGAACTGACATCGGATGCGGAGTACACCAAGGATCCTCCCTCAGCCCCACACTCTTCAACGTTTGCATGGCCCCCTCTCGCAACCAAGACCTGGAACGAACTCCCCCTTCACCTCCGACTAAGCCAGACACTGCACCAATTCAGAAAGGTCCTCAAGAACTGGCTCTTCGAATGACCCAAATGGTGCTGCTAACCCCCCCAACTCCCTCTCAGCGCCTTGAGACCCACACGAGTGAGTAGTGCGCTTTAAAATCCATGATTGATTGAGCATTTGATTCTGTGGATAGAGGTTGTCTCTTGAGTAAGCCAGAATCCTGTAGGATCTCAAAAGACCTATAGTCGCTTACTAAAGTTTGTCATACAGTAAACTGGGATCAATGAGAACTGTATTTTTTAAGTCATCTGTCAAAGAGACTCAAAATATAAAATGGCTTCCACAAAGCATATGTTCTTGCTCCCTGCCTCACTGGATTATATTTGGTGGATATACCGTCTGTTTTGAAGGAAACAAAAGTGTTTTCTCTCCAAAAATGGGAGGTGCTCCCATCACCCATCTGCTTTATGTGGACGATTTGATATGGCTGGACTATATAGATGTGGGTCTGCAAATAAAGCTGGATGACTGCTCAGAATACCACAAGGTACATTTTCTGAATGAAAACAGAGAAAAAAAACAAAAAATAGTCTTGGATAGAAAAACGAATATCACTTTGTTCTTCGATTAAAATAAAGTGGAGTAAGTAGAGTCCTAGAAGTATTAAGGTTAGCTATTTAGTAGGACCTTAAATTGGAGTGACCAACTATAATCTTAAAAGATCAGAACATCAATAGTAAGATTTAATCACATGGCCTCCAGGCCTTGCCTTAACCCACCAACTAAAAGCTTTTAAAATTAAAATTACGGTGATGGTACTGTATGGTATGGAAGTTCTTTACCTTGAATCAAGTGAAGAATGGCTCCATTTGAGAGTTTATGTTTAAAAGAAATCTTACATTTCCCTAAAAGATCAATGATACAAGCTATCGACTGCAAAGTAAATCTTATTGAATGAGCAGAACTGGCAGGCACTGGCATATTAAGATTCATTTATAAACTTACTTCTGGTAAGCATTTGAATAACATTTCATATTTTTGTTGGAGAGAATCTGAAAGTATTGAAATAAATTAGACAACTTCGTTGTTAAATGTGACCATTAATCTTACAAATAAGCATATTGCGGAGAGTAGTTTTATGTCTTGGGAGCCTTACTTGCCAAAGTCAATATATTGAGAAACCCAGACATGTCAATAAGCAATTGCAAACTTGATGATTTTGTCAGTAGTGATTAATGATGGCTTTTATTCTTGTTGATTAAACTTTTGGAATTTTGACATAGCAAATCATACTGGTGCACTATACAAATACTTTAAAAAAAACTTTTTTGATTACAGGATTTTTTTATCAATTGGCATTTCTGATTCAATCTGTTACGGTTGCGAACAGAAGTAGCTTTTACCCAATCGCTATGAGTTGGTACAAACTGTTCCATAAAAGTAGGCAGTGCTTTCTTGGAGCTCAGGGGTACTATGGAGCTAGCTACCATTCTTCATGTGAAAAACCAAACAGATAATCACTAACAGCTGAGAAGGGACTATTAAGCCTGGCTTTGATGTTTGGCTACGCTGTAGGAGTGTAACAGGCTACATACGAAACATGTTTCAAAATCAACTTTGTGGTCCAGCTGTAACTAGCATTGAAAAACTTTCAGCCAGCCTCTATTACGTTATGTATTATTGTAATTGCATAGGTGCTGCTTTGTTAATATTTGGCATGATAATATTATATTAATTATATCATTAATTCCTCTTAAACGTACCTCTCTCCCCACCCAGCAGACACCCACCATTTGGTAGCATCATGCAGTTCACTGAGATACGATATTATGTTGTTATACTTTGAAGATTCTTATTATGCAGCTGGACTTCAGTGACAGAACTTGATTTAGGTTATACTCTACAAAATGTTCTTCAATGTGCATAGGCATTTGTTTAACACTCCAAGGCTTTGGAAATTGTATCCTACTTGCATGCATTTACACTTTTGTCGATGCAGAGGGGCTGCATCCTTGTTTGACTTTAACCTGTTTTGTATTTAATAATGGTTTATAAAATTAGACAAAGGTCCTTTTAATGGATGTAACATGTAGTTTTGATTGACGCGATGTAGTCTGCTGCATTAAGCAGTCTGCAATCACACGGGCTGTTTTGTGCCTCTGTAATGCTTTTAACTAATTACTACTATAGAAATATTAGCATCATAGTCTATCAATGCTGTGTACACATTTTTCTACAATTTCTGATTTTTTCTGTTCTTCTCGACAAAAACCATACGCCAGAGCAAGCTTACTATTTTAGCAAGTACTTTGGAGATTTACCAAATAATGCTCGACAAATGCATTCTTTTCTTTGTTGTAGCTCTTGTTGTTCTTACCAAAGAGTAAGACTCCCTAACATTAGATGCAAAAAGAGAAACAATCCTAAAATTGTGTACTAACAGACATATCCAAAATATTTCATAGCCTCCAAAACTAAATCTATGTGCATGACTTTATTTTAAAAATGAAATACAATTGATTAATAAAAATGTCCATGATCACTTTTTGTTGCTTTCCTGGACCTTTCTTAAATTTTTAATCTAGTTCTTGTAAGTGAATTAAATTGCATTTATTGTTTTTTCAGATCGATGTCCAATTAGCAGTTTGTATTGTTTTACATTTTCCACAATTTTTATACACAGAAGCACAACATTGTCTTTTAAAAGGAATTATGCTCCAAAAATTGAACATACTCCTCTTTAGTCTTTTGAGAGAAAATTCTGAAGTTCAGGCTGGCACAGCTTGTAAACAGTTGTTTTCTTTAAAGTCAGCAATGCTGTCTTTATTTCCTCACATGTGTAATGAGTACAAAATCAATTTCCTGAGTATTTTAAAGCGTTCTCAATATGCTCCAAATTAATGCTAAACCAAAAGGAATCTGGTAATGTGCATGATTACAGTAGATTTAGTATTTACTAGTCCATTACCTTCCCGTGGCATCTACACCTGAAAATATATATATGTTATTCTTGAAAATGCAGCACAATTTTCATCAGCTTAAAAATGGACAGCTGGTCTATGGTTGCTTCAAGCTATTGAACACTGAAGCAATTCGAACAAAGTAGCACTGATTCTTGATCCGGGATTCACAGCCACTCTCGAAGTAAATATCTCCAACTGATCCTTATCATAACCGTAGAAGATAAGATGGGCATACACAATGAGTCTTCAGAATGACTATAAAAAAAACACCCGGTGGTCCAGCAAGTGCTTTTAAGTAGCCTTTCTATGGTCCATGATAGTACAATTCTCACAATTGTTCCATACTGCTTACTCCTTTCACTTCTCTTTTTTCTGTTTAACAGTTCCTGATTCAGTCAGCACAGAGATATACAATCTGAGCCAGGCATATGTGACACCAAGTGCACAATACACAGAGGTGAGCAGCAGTGGGATGAATGGCAGGGTTTGCTTCCATGGCGTTAATGGGTAGACAATTTCACAGAAGATCTCCAAAGGCACCAACCCCAAGAGGTAGAGCTTTTCCAGGTGATACAGCAAAGGACCCTCTGATCTGTAATACAAATAACAGAGGAAGAGAAATTTAAAAGACCGTATAGGCAAAAAAGCACATTAATAAATAGGACGAATACTTGGTTGGGCTTTCCTTGTCAAAATTACGTTTCTGAGCAGAAGCTTCCCAGAACACTTCGAAAAAGAGCTTAAAATATTTTTCTTTCATAGTTTATGCCAAGATCACTTAGTCATACATACCTTGCACCCCTGGAGATGGTGACAAACCTGGAAATTGCTTCAGTACAGTTCCTTGGCGGTCTACAGGAGGACCGCCTTCTATGACGATACATCTGCCAGCCTGAATGACTTGTGTGACCAAAAGGCTACCTCCATCCTAAACTACAATTTTCAGCTAAGTCATTTGTGTTTTTTAAACTACCAACAAGATAATAAAGAGAGAGGAAGACCTCATTGTGATATTGAGTTTGAAATACCTAAAATAACACATACAGAATCTCTATGCGTTTCTACTCTGATGTGGACCTGCAACAAAATTCCAGAATTTCAAGAGCCACTCACAGGCAAAAACAACACAACCCCAAATATCAGCATTTTATGGATGAAAACACTACCACTCATTCAAAGGTCATGACCTGCTTGCACTAGTATTCTCCTTTCAGTTCCTGAGGTGTCATACTCAAACCGTCACCAATACTTGCTTCTAATTTTACACTACACTCTCATATTAAGGCCTTGTGCATACTCAAATTCTGCATTTCCTTTCAGTATTTTTACGTTTGAACTGCACAGCTGTAAAGTTTAGGCAGTATCAATTTTTGGACCTGCAAAACTATGGACTAGCTCTCCATTTTCAGACTTTTAAAAACATTTAATAGGCAAAGATGAACTGCGCACTAGTTATCGATAAATGTCACCATCCCACATAAAAAGAAAATTACAACAACCAGAAACAAATGTGTAGAGCCCAGTGACCAATGTATTTTCATTTTTGATTTATATATATGTTGTACCACATGTAGATTGTACCATAAACACATTTAGGTTTAAAGTATTTTATTGCAGCATCAAAAATGTAAACACAAAACAACACAGGTCAACAAATACAATTGTCTCGGCGAGAATAGAGCAATCAATTCGTTATAGGAGTGCGACCCGTGGCTACTTCGAGAAAAGGCCAACAGCATTCAAGGTCGTATGACAGGCGCACCTTCGTGCGAGACATAACCAAAACTTAACTTCCCTTCACCCAACTCCCCTCCACCCTTCCCCATTCCTATCCCCACCCCCCAGCCCCCGTACTGTGCTAAGAGTGCCCTACGTCGCCAATGCAGAAGAGCGCCCAGGTCCCCCATCATTCCTGTGGTCACTAGCGGGTCACGTGGACGGGGTCGCCGGGGATGTCAGACGCAGCAGTTTAAGGTAACGGGGACACGTGATTTCCCTGAATTCTGACTGTAACAGGGTATGAAAGGGCAGCCACAACTCCTCGAATATATCTACCTCCCCTGCCGCCACCAGGGACATCTTCTCCATCCCCAAGACATGCCACAACCTGTGCAACCAGCCAACAGCAGTGGGAAGTGTAGTGGTGCGCCAATGAATAAGTATATTCTGGACCGCTGAACCCAACGCAATTGCTATTTGCCTACCCTTTTTGGATTTCAGAGGATACATCAGGTCAAAAGGGCAGACCCAGCAGAACATAGGCGGGGAAGCGCGGGAGTTCAATCTCAAAGCACCGGTCTATCTCCCCCAACACCTCCTCCCAATAGGGGCCCAGTAAGGGGCACTCCCACAGGACATGAGTGAGTGTCCCGACCTGTCCACATTCTCTCCAACATGTCTGGGGAATGTTATGATTCATTTCGTGCAATCTTGCGGGGGTGTAGTACCAGTAGGTGGAAATGTTTGTGAGTGTTTCGGTGAGCCCTGTGTGGTAGGAGGAGTGTCGCGCCCGGTAGGAGATGCGTTCCCAGTCAGTGTGTCCCAGCTGTCTACCAAGTTCCCGTTCCCAGCGTTCACGACCAGGATTATAGATGTGGGACGAGGGGGGTTGCAGGAGCTTATATAGATCCGAGATGAGCTTGGCGTCCGAAGAGCGTGTCACCAGCCATCGTTCGTAAGGTGTAAGTTTCCGATCAGCCAGTTCTCGCACCTGCGGTTGGAGCGCCCAGTGACGCACCTGCATATACCGCAAGCGTTCCGTTTCAGGTAGACCAAAGTCCCGTCGGAGGCCCTGGAAGGGAGTGGCCCCCTCCGGGCCATACATATGGAACAAAGCAGAGCATCGAGCCGTGCGCCAGCGCCCAAACGCTCCAGGCTCCATACCGGGACCGAAGTCCGGGTTGTCTACTATCGGGGTGAACGGCGACGGAAAGGTGGTGAGCTCGTGTTTGCCATTCACCGCATCCCATATCTGCAGCGGGACCCTTGTGACAAAGGAAGCGTATAGGTTGGGTGGGCGGTGGCGCCTACGCAAGAATGGTACCTCCTGCAGTGGTCGACCCGCCACTGCCTGGTCCTGGAATAACCAGTGTTTGTCGGACTCCCACCTACTCCACTCCACCAGGTGTCGG
Source organism: Lissotriton vulgaris (assembly GCF_964263255.1). NCBI lineage: Eukaryota > Metazoa > Chordata > Amphibia > Caudata > Salamandridae > Lissotriton > Lissotriton vulgaris. The sequence continues at coordinate 582,043 of NW_028249215.1, forward strand.
AGCTGCGCTGCTTGAAAATATTTGGTTAGGTCCGGTATGCCTAGGCCACCGGATTCAGGCGCCAGCGTGGAGAGAGCCCTCTTGAGCCTGGGTTTGCGGCCCTGCCATACAAAGCGAGCGATATCCGCCTGCATCTGTCGGATCCACCCTTTGGGAGGCTGAAGTGGAAGGGCTCTGAAGAGATATAAGACTTGCGGGAGGAGGGTCATTTTCACCGCTGCTATCCTGCCAAGCAGTGACAGCATCCCCTTATCCCACCGGGCGAGTTCTTCCTTGACTTTCTTGCCCATAGCCGCGTAGTTGGCCGACACCATAGCAGGAAGGGAGGGCGCCAGGAGGATGCCCAGGTAAGGCACCAAGTCCTTAGACCAGCTCAAGGGAAAAAGCCTCTGTAAGTCAGATTTCGTCGTGGGAGACAGTGAGATGTCAAGGGCCGCCGACTTCCCCAAGTTCATCTTGAAACCTGCTACCCTGGCGAAGCTATCCAATTCAGCGATGCACGTGGGGAGGGAACGACCTGGGTCATCTAACGTCAGGATGACATCGTCCGCGTAAAGACTAAGAGTGTGCACGAACCCCCCCCATCCGAATGCCTTTCACTGCCAGGTTGGTACGAACCCGCTGAGCGAATGGCTCCATGTAAAGGGCGAATAGAAGTGGTGACAGTGGGCACCCCTGCCGGGTACCCCGCCCTATCATGAAGTTCCTAGAGCTGCAGCCGTTCACTCTTACCACAGCAGAAGGGGATCTGTAGCAATTGAATATGAAATTGCGAAACTTCTCCCCCACGCCTATCTTACACAGCACCTTTTCAAGGTACGGCCAGTGCACCCGATCGAACGCCTTCTCCGCGTCGATGGAAAGCAGCATACGTTCACCAGGGACTCTGGAGGCCTTTTCCAATAAGTGGACCACCCGTTTGGTGTGATCTACCGTCTGCCGACCAGGAATGAATCCCGCCTGGTCCGGATCGATAAGCCCCGGCATGTGCAGTGCCAACCGAGCCGCGAGAATCCCCGTATACAGCTTAAGGTCCGTGTTCAGAAGTGAAATCGGCCTATAGGATCCGCATTCAGCCCGGTTTTTGCCAAGTTTGGGGATCACCGACACCGTCGCCAGAAGCAGGTCCTGGGGAATAGCCCCAGGCTCCGAAAACGAATTGAAGAGGCGCGTCATGATCGGCGCCAACTCCTGGCAGAACGTCTTGTAAAAGAGGGGGATGTAACCATCGGGTCCCGGGGCTTTTCCAAGTTTGAGGCGGGAAATCGCCGAGATCACCTCCTCGGGTCTAATGTCTCGTTCCAAGTACTGAGCCTGTTCCGAGGTTAGGGAGGGAAGAGCGACCGTATCCAGATAGTCATCCTCCTCCTGCGCCGAGGGGGCCTGCCCCGTGTAGAGGTCGGCATAGTATCGGCGGAATCTGTCCGCGATCTGGTCATCCTCCGTGACCGTCCCCCCGCCAGGAACAGACAACTCTTTCACCCGGTATCTCTGGTGTTGCACGCGAAGTTTGTTCGCAAGCAGGCGGCCGCATCTGTCCCCCCCGGTATAGTATTTATGCTTCAGGCGCAACGCCGCGTATTCCGCTCTATCCATATCTAGCGCGGACAGGAGTTTCCTGGCGGCTTTAAGTTGTCGCCAGACTCTGGGCGCCCCCGTTCTCTGGTGCACCTGTTCCAATTCCCTCACTTTACTCGTAAGCTCCTCCCGTTTCGCCTGGCGCTCCTTGTTCTCAGCTGCGGAGATCGCGATGAACTCGCCCCGAAGCACCGCCTTCAGGGCCGCCCATTGCGTCGCCCGGGTGGTGTCCTCGTTATCATTATTACGCTGATATTCAGCCAAGGAGTCACGTATACTCTTGATCACCGATTGTCTGTGGAGCAGTGTGTCCCTAAGGCGCCAGACCCCTCGTGAGGGGGAGATAGGAGGCAATCGAAAAACGCCCACCACCGGCGCATGATCCGACAAGGAAAGCACCCCCACTTCAGAGGCCGCGGCCAGCTCACAGACCGGGCCCGACACCAGCAGGTGATCCAGCCTCGCGTAGGATCTATGGGCGTGGGAATAGTAGGAGTACGTCCTCGTCGTGGGGTGGAGCCGTCGCCACAAATCGTGCAGATCAAGGTCTTCCATACGGGACCTAAGCGCTTGTGAGAATTCGCCCGCCTGTGTGCGTCTCTGAGTCGACCTATCTAAGGGCGCATCGAAAACCATATTCAGGTCTCCCCCAAGATGATATGTCTATCAGGGGTGGTCGTTACCTCCTCTAGGGCCTGAAGCAGAAACCGTTCCTGTCGGTCGTTGGGGCTGTAGATCGTGCCTATAGTGAACACTAGGCCACCCATTCTGACCCTGTAAGCCAAGAGCCTCCCCCTCTGTTCAGCCACTTTGTGAAGGATCTCCCCCTTGAACCTCCCAGACACTAGAATAGCAACCCCTGCTGTTTTAGACATGTCAGAAGAGAAGAGCTGTGTGGGGAACTTCGGTGTGCGCATCCTGTGGCAATCTTTGGCCAAGAGGTGAGTTTCCTGTAAGAGACAGATGTCTGCCTGGGCGTTATCAAGAAGGGACAGCACAGCCCTGCGTTTAACAGGGTTATTCAACCCTTTCACATTTAAGGTTAAAATCTTAAGGGCCATCATTGAAGTGTATACAGGTAGAGCAAAGCCAAGCCGGTCAGACTGTGCAGGAAAGGCCCCGCGACCAACAATACAGGTGAGCGGCACTCAGTGAAATCAAGCAATACTATAGCACAGTACGGTCTCCCAATCCCACCCCAACCCGCTCTAGCAGCTTCCCCCCCCCCAAACTCAGGTCCCCCCCACCCCCTCCCGCATCACCCAACACCCCGAACCCCGAACCCCCAACAACAACTCCCGCCCCCTCCCCCAACAATCCAAGTCTCCCCAACTTCAGGCTGTCCCTCTCCGTGTCCCAGGAGTCCACCAGCCAGTGGCCCCTCGTCCCCTCCTCCTCACTCCTCCCACCCTTACCACACAACCCTACATTCAACCCCATTGTCCCAGTCCGGTCCCTAGTGGACAAGGCCGTGGAAAGTTTGCAAAGTGGACGTCCAGCCACAACCCACTCTCCTTCGCCCCTCCCGTCCCCGGAACCCTCGCACCTGCGTTGATGACAAGGCTATGTCGATCTCCCCCCGGAGTCTGGTTAGGCCGTTAAGGCCACTTCTTCGACTGCCTCGCACCTGCGTTGATGACAAGGCTATGTCGATCTCCCCCCGGAGTCTGGTTAGGCCGTTAAGGCCACTTCTTCGACTGCCGTCTCCCTGGTCACTTCCTGGAGCGCACTGTCCATTCCCGCTCGGATCGTGGGCGAGTCTGGTCGCAAAGGCTGGGAGGGAGAACGCCGCCTCCGGATCGACTGCCAGCCATCCCTGGTGCTACGTTGGCGGTCGGATGTGGGAGTCTCTCCTTCAGTTGCTGTAAGGCCCAGCACCTCGCAAACATCCTGCAGGGACCGCAGCTGGTGCAGTCTCCCGTTCCATCGGAAAATAAGTCTGAAAGGGTGGCCCCAGGAGTATTGCGTGTCATGTTCCCGTAGGAAGTCCGTAGCAAGTTTGAATGATTCACGCCTCTGCAAAGTGATGGTGGATAAGTCTTGAAAGAGGGCCACCCGTTGCCCCCGAAATGATAGGGGCTGCTTTCTGCGAGCTTCTTGAAGGATCCGCTCCTTCAGGGGGAAATCCGGGAGGAAGGCCAGAATGTCCGGCGGAGGTGCCGAGGCTCTTCGGGGGGGCCCACTCCATGCGCCCTGTCGATCCTCACTGGGAAGTCTCCGGGCTCCTCCAGGATATCACGGAACAGGTTCATCAGATAGGCGGTCACATCCTCTCCCTCCTCTTTAGAAGGGACACCCCGCACGCGAATGTTATTGCGCCTGGACCTATTTTCAAGGTCCTCGTTGTGCGTCTGGAGGTCGATGTGCTGCTCCCCGAGCCGCAGGGCCTCCTGCTGTAGGTGGACAATCTCCTCATCTCTGGAATGGCCGGCTTCCTCCACCGAGGCCACCCTGTCCCCCAACGAGTCGACTTCCCTGCGCACCTCGCGGACCTCTCCAGCCACCTCCTGCTTCAGCGCCTGGAAGTCTTCCCTGAGGGTGCCAAATAACGACTCCAGAAAGGATCTGGTCACTGGGGGCTCCCCCCCCTCCGCACCCCGGGAGCTTGATGGGGGACCAGTGCTTGTCTGGCCCCTGTCCTGGCGAGGGGTCCCTCGGCTCAACATCTCAGGTAGGGTGCGATCCCCCTTCTTACCCCCCCTGGAGCCCGACATTTGCAGTGCGTGGGCGCACAGTAGCTCCGAAGGCGCCTCCTGAGGGCAGACCGGTAGGGCAGCACACAGTCCGAGTGTCCCAGGCGTGCTCAGTAAGCGCAGCTTCTGTGACCAAGGCACGCCAACGGGTCACCCGGGCAGGCCGTAGGGAGGGAAGCGTGCTACAGGACTCAGGGGTAGGCGGTGTCCGTTTGCGCCGCACCAGCGGCCTGAGAAATCCCCGGGGAGCGGGTCTCCGCCTCGGGCTCACCTCCAAGTCACCTCACCTCCGTCTTCGCCCACGTTGGTCTGCAGGCTGCGCCACCCGGCGGGTCAGCCAGAGATGCCCAGGGCCACACCCACGAGGCCCGCGCCGTCCAGGGCCACACGTATGCTCGGTCCTATCACTGCGTAGCCGTGCTGGAAGTTCAAGGAGGCCCAGGGGAGCAGGGCCTCAGGACCAGTCCGGGCACCACGTATGGGCAGTCGGCCTCCACCAGAGGGCCGGCGGAAGGTGCCGAGCAGGGCCAGAAGCAATCCCGCGCCGCTGGGGACCGTCAGTGCAGCACCCGATCCGGTACAGGCCCCGCAACTCCTGGGAGGGGGCGGGTCCGGGAGGTCATGCAGCGTCTCCGGCCTAGCTAGGCCTCCGGATCCCCGGGCTGTCGTAGGCCCCTCTCGCCGGCTCCTCCCCACTCTGGTCCCGCCGGCTGCCGGACCCACCCAACCTCACGTCCTCCCACAGCGCTAGCAGCGTCGCTCACCCGGGTCTGGGTGCCGCCCAGTGCCTCCCGCTGCTGCGCCGCCGCTGCGATCGGGGGTCCCCGGCAGATGTAGGGCGGCGGGTTCCCGGGCCTCCGGCCGCTCTCCGGGCCTCTGACACCTCTCGGATCCCGATCGTCGCTCAGCGAAGGCTACCGGCCCAGCGACGGAATCAGAGCGCCCAGCGGGGTCCCCAACATCGGCAGGCTCCCTTCTCGCTCAATCCGGGGGAGATCAGCGACATGGAGGCAGTACAGGGCCTCGGGGATACCGGAGCTCACGGAGAGTGCGTCCTCCTAGCTCGCCATCTCGGCCACGCCCCATAAACACATTTAAAGAACTTGTTGACCAATAAGGATAAATCAGATGCATGCTAGAAGAAATAGCTCAAAGAATGCCCTAGGTATAGTAGTGCATTTTAAATATACGAGGAGCGGAACAAGATTTCATCTGATAGTTTACCCCAGCCTACTTCCACTGAGTTCTCAACACTCACTGAGCCATCTAATGAAGAGACTAGCATAGGAAACTAGACTTACAGTAGTCACAATCAGACTCTGATGCCTCAGCACCCTACGGGCAGACTAGAGGGGATGCACCTAGCATTTCTGAACAACCAAAATGATGTTAGACAATTTTGATGCAGGCAGAAGGCTGTCAATAAACAAGTGTCCAACACAGCTAAAATAAACGGAATTCTCATCGCTGAGACAAAATTGAACTTTTTCACAATCACTGAAAGTCCTAGGTGCTGGTAAAAGATGATAATTTCTCAGATGCTATGGTAAGCTCTCCTAGGGTCACAGATGCAGTGACCCAAGAAATGTACTGTTTTTCTTTTTAATGTTACTGGAGGGTTCCTGTCACTCACTTATTATACTGCCCCGGTGCCCACCGATGGCACGCACATCGTTTGTTTAAGTTGGGGACCATGGGGAGACCCAAGGCTCCTGCAGCCCCCAGCTAGCACTCTGGCAAGAGACACATTAGTTTAGTGTAGATTCATCAAATAGTGCCAAAGTTACTAGCAAACCAAAAAATGCTTTTCCTATGGAAACGTGGTCCTAACTATGACTTCTCAGTTTACCTTCAAATCGATATACCCACTTTAAAAGTAGCCATATTAACAAATATTGATTGAAACACATTCAGTGCAGTGCGCCTGGAAATTCAAGTTAGCAAATAATGTGTCAATTTTAATTCAATGTACGAGGGATAATGAGAAGCTCCGAAACACACACATACACATACGACTGGTAGGAGCGCCACAAAGGAGCTCCAAGCACTTGGGAGTCCTTTCCCAGGATATCTCTGTTAGCGGCAGTCCCCAAGCAAACCACAATTAATCTGCGTAACAGGATTTCTATAGCGTAACAAGATTTTACAACACGCTACATCTCTCACCTGGCTTCTCTCTGAATCGATGATCTATTCCCGGAGGAGACCACCATCTTGCCGGAGCTTTGCCGAGGAACACAAACCTTGGGGACGGAATCGGTATCGGAAGACTACCGGAGGTGCCGAGGTGAGCTTGCCAGTTTGAATTACCCCCATGTATGGGGTGCGGGCCAGTTAGAACAGAATCCCCCGGGGCGAGCCCTGAGAACCGACGGACGAGGTCATTCCAGGGCAGCGCGCTCCCTCCCTCTCTGCATCTCAGCGAGGGAGGACAGACACCCGGAATTCCAGAGTGCTTTTGGGTCCTCCCCGCGGAGAAAAATAAACGATCATCACGCCGGCGCCTGCATGGGTTGAGGGTCTGGAAGCCTGGTAGAATCGCTGCATCGCTCGGCGAATCTTGACAAGGCGCTGACATCCCGCCTAAAGCTCCGTGGGAGGACCAAGCGATTTGCGGTCTGTCCGTGTATGGTTGCCCCTTGGTGGTTCTGGGGAAGCGTGGTCGTCGCGCTGCAAGGAGGATCTGGGGGCCTGGCTGTACGCAAAGGCTCTGAGAAAGAACACGCTGCCCCCCCCTGACATTTTTTTCCGCTTGACACTATCGAGTGCTTTATCAACTGCTCTGGGGAATTTTTTGTGGTTGGTTTATGCTTTCCTCCACAGCTCTAATAGAGCCAACGATCATTGCATCTGCATCTCATTTAAGACTTTGCACAACGACCTCGCGCTGATTTATTTTGTGTATATATGATCTCTTATCTGTATATATAATACTGAGCTGGCTTGTTGGGTTCTTCAATTTTATTCTTAATAATATGGCCGACCATTTGGGCATCTGAGGAGTTGGATCCAACCCATATGCTTAAAGGAAAGGGAAATAAGACTACCTTGCTGGAAATAAACACAGGACTACATAGTAACCACTGAGAAAGGACTTTTCACTTCACTAGATAGATGGAAAGTAAAACAGGACAACAGGCTTAGAAATAGATAAAGGACTACATAGCCACCTTCTAGGACCCCTAAAAAGGACGCAGCCATATTGGAATGGGCAATACACATGGGAATTTCACTTAAACCTCGACCATCTACCACTCCACTGCCTATTTTCAGGTTTGTTTCTCTCTGCCTTTTGTCCCTGCCCTTTATCGAGCTTACGCTTTAGTCTACCCTGCACCTGAACCCCCTGACTCAATCACCAGCTCCATTCCTCCATCCTAACACTTCACACCACATAACTCAACCTCCCTTTTTGAGAGCCTCGTTCTCTTTAGCATTTGTCCTTTTCTGCCTCCCTCTTTTCCTCTTCACCCTCTCTCCTTCTTTAGACTCCCCCTGGCCCCTGCTTTTCCTGAGTCCCTGTGTCTCTTTGGGGCTCCTCCAGTTTCGCCTACCCTCCCACTCTTACCATCGAGCGCAAAGGCATTCACACATACAATATCATTTACCCCCCTGACCTGTCAAAAAAAATCGGCCAAACGGTTCAAACACAACATCATCAAATCGCATCCTGAAACCCTCTTCGCAGATCCCTACTTTTCACCACGCAACGGACACTCAACCATTGACATCATTTTTCACACTAAACTGAGAGCACAATGGAGGAAAGTATTCCTTTCCACTTTTTCTGCCTCCTCCACCAGAAAATTTGCACATGGATTATCTATTTATATTGCCCATTCCCAACTCTTCCAAGCTACAGCAACAATCCCTATCTATAACAATGGTGCCATCCTTTTACAAGCCTCTGACCGTAGTTTAAACCTCCTAGACAACATCTTCCCTATCATCAAAGAACTAGTGGATAAACCGCAAATAGCCCCACTTCCCACCTACTAGCTCACTAACACTAGTATGGATGACACAGCCATAGCCCTCCCTCCTCCCCTCAACTCCCGTCCACCGCAGGTTTCTGGTTCCCTTGAACTGGGGGATGCCACGCTCCCAGTTCCCTCGACCTCCACCCCCAACTATACAACCAGCAGTACTACACCTATTCAGCGCACGCTCCCCCTACCCATCATGACCGTGGACGAGACCTCTCTTGCACACCACACTCTTACAGATATCACTCTAGGACAGACCATAGCACCCCACCATCACTCATCACCTTTCCCCCCCATTTCTGAACCCTCTCATTCACCTACCTCCATGACCCCAGTTACCTGGACGTCCACCCCCACCCACACTACTAACCTCTCCTCACCGATACAGCTCAATCTCCCCCTACCCATCTTAGCTGAGACCACCCATGCACCTCACACTTCTATGGTTACCTCTCTCTCTCCGTGCCTAGCACGCCATAGTCCATCCTCTGAATTCACAGACACCAGCTCACCCTCTGAACAACATTAGCCTCTTTTCACACCTCCCACCTCCGCCCACTGGCCTAACAAATCCTCTACCCAACCAGCCTCATCCATATCCCTACCACACATGCACACAGCTATACAGCTGATCGCTCGCTCCCCGGCACCAGCACTCTCACCCACCCTGATGACACCCCAGCCACATACACTCACCGCTTCTCCCTCCACCAAAATAACCCCTGAAGACACTAGACTAGATAAGATCATCTCCACACTTCATCTAATCAAAGAAGACCTCCAAGCATTTAAAACCATGTTTTTGACTCATCCCTGTCTCCCAAGATCCAACACTCTTAACAAGTCCCTCTCACACACCCAGAGCACCAAACACATGGCCCGAGATGGTTATCTATACCCTCTCGCAACATACCTTCTCGCCCCTTGCGCACTAACAATCATCTCTCAGAGACAGATCTTCTCTCTCTTCTTCTCTTCTACGAACTGCCTGCTACTACCACCGACCCTCTCACACACAAGTTCATCCCTTCTTTACTAGCAAACCCCCACAGGCCCTCAACTCACAACAACAGAGGAGTCATCGTCAATAATCTTTGTAATGTCCAACTCACCCTGGAACACACATCAACCCTTTGCAACCCCCGTCTTAAATGCTCACTACTGAATTGTAGATCGGGATCGAAACACGCAACTGACATAGCCAACCTCATTTCCTCGGCTAACCTTGACCTCATCATTCTCACTGAAACATGGCTTACAGAGTCTTCCTCGCCCTTCATCGACATCCTAGTTCCCCCTAACTATGACATTATCAGACTAGATAGGGAAGGGGGAAAGAGTGGAGGGGGTATTGCATGTATACACCGGAGTAACATTTCCATAAACAGAGCTATACCCTTGTCACTCCCTTCCTGTGAATACTTCAGCCTCAACCTCAACAGTAATGGTAAACCTATCTGTTCGCTCCACATCATGTACCACCCACCTGGAGATAACCTCCTATTTACCGAACACCTCATGAACCTGATCACATCACTCACCAGTCGACAAAATACACAAATTTTCCTTGGGGACTTTAACCTCCACTGGAACGTCCCTAGTGACACAGTGGTCAACAGCCTTAAAAACATCCTCAACGCCTTAGACCTCATCCAACTATGCAATAGTCCTACACACAACAAAGGCGCAACCTTGGACTTAATAATCTCTAAGACTGATTCCATCCATCTTGAATCAATTCTCCCTTGCGACTGGTCTGATCATCACATCATCACCTTCTTCATCAAAGAATCTATTAAGTTGACCTCTGCCCAAGCTATAAAACCTAAGGTCTGGAAAAGGGACTGGAGAAATCTCAACACAAGCACTTTACCCGACTCTAGCAAGGATCTACTTCTAACCCCTGCTGAAACCTCTAACGTAACCGACCTCACCACCCACTACCTAAACTCCATGACCACGAAAATGAACGGACTTGCGCCTCTGCAACTAAACAGAGTCTCCAAGAAAGATTCAAAACCGTGGTTCAACGGTCTCCTTAACGAGGACAGACGTTCCCTCAGAACTGCCGAACGCAACTGGAGATCAGTACCAACCGCCAAGCACCTCCTGACTCTAAAAAGAAAGAGAAATGCTTATTTTCATAAGGTCAAACACACCAAAGCAGACTTCTTTACCCAACAACTTGACCAGGCAAGAAATCGTTCCCAAAAACTTTTTGAACTAATCAAATCGCAATCGAAGGACCAACCTCAACGACCTCTTGATCCAACTCTCCCACAACCATCTTGTGATGACTTTTCTAGCCACTTTAAACTCAAGACAGAGAACATCAAGAAAGATCTCCTCAAGGACCTAATCTCTCATTCTTACCCCCTGACCAACTCCCCCCCACCCCCTAACGCTTCTCTACAAATCCTATCCAAGTTTACAGTGAAAAATGATGCAACATGGTCACATTTTCACTCCTATTCTGAAGAATCTATAGGCAAATTTCTCAGTATCTTGGAACCATCTAATTACCACACTGACCCTCTCCCCGCTAAGGCGGTTAAAGATCTGACACCAATGTTACTACCTTTGTGGACCAAGATCATCAACAGCTCTCTTCAACAAGGCAGCATCCCTGATGCACTAAAGATTGGACAAGTGTCTCCCATCCTCAAGAAAGCCAAAGCTGACCCCATGGACCTCAACAACTACCTCTTTTTTTCTCCAATATTCCCACCCTGGCCAAACTTCTGGAAAAATGTGTTCACCACCAACTTACAAAACATATCGACCATTTCAACCTCCTAAACAAACACCAATCTGGCTTCCGCGCAAATCACAGTACTGAAACAGCTATGACACACATAATTGATGATGCGCTTCAACTCCTTGATCGCAACAAAGCATGTCTCCTCATTCTATTAGACCTCTCCTCAGCGTTCGATACGGTCAAACACGAACACTTAATTGATCTTTTGAAACACAGAATGGGTCTTTCAGGTCCAGTGCTCGATTGGTTCTCCTCCTTCTTACAAAACCGGACTCAAAAATTCAAGATCAACAGCACACTGTCCAAATCAGTTCCGGTCACACTAGGAGTCCCACAAGGCTCCTCATTATCCCCTACACTCTTCAACCTATTCATGGAACCTCTTACCGATCTGCTACAAAAATCCAATGTGCAATTCCACATGTATGCAGACGATACCCAACTCTACCTCAAGATCAATACCTTGGACGACATTACTTTGCTCAACAATACTCTTAAGATCACCCAATACTGGCTGGCTGTGAATCAGCTCAAATTGAATGCCTCAAAAACTGAATTCCTCCTCATTGCTCCCCCCGCCAAAGTCCCCACTATGCACAATCTTATAAAACACCTCACAGCACTAGATGCTCTACCAACCATTGTTGACTCGGCGAAATCACTAGGTATAACCCTGGATTGTAACCTCAATATGCAGAAGCATATTAGTAATGCAATGAAAGGAGCAAACTTTCAGATCAACACACTAAGGAAGCTTAAGCCCTTCTTACCCCCAACTGACTTCAAGTTAGCGGTGCAGGCCTTAGTTCTACCGAGGCTGGACTATGGCAGTGTCTCGTTAGGTGGACTTCCCAAAACCTCCACACCTCCTCTTAGAGCCTCCACCAACGCTGCAGCGAGACTCATCACTGGCTCGAAAAAAAGGGCCCACATCTCCCCGGATCTGAAATCCTTAACCGGGCTGCCATTTGAAGCCAGAATTCACCTAAAAATAGCTTGCATGACGCACAAGGTCCTACATCATAGTGCCCCAAGCTATCTCACACAAAAACTCACAATTTCTGGAGGATCAAGATCAACAAGAAGTGCGGAAAACTTCCTTCTGAAACCACAAAAATTCATGAAGAAAAAAACGTATAATCGCTCCTTCTCCGGAATGGCACCAAGGATATGGAATGGCCTGCCACCAGAAATTAGACGAAACCCATCCTTCCGTTCCTTCAAACTGGAAGTAAAAGGCTTTCTTATGGCAAAATTTACATAAACATCACTTAAGATAATGGAATAAGGGTTATCCCCTGACCAGTTATCTACCAATCGAATGCTTAACTATTATATGTACAGCTTTATTCTACTCATTGTGACTTTTAATCATCAATATACTACCCTGATCCTTCATTTTTGTATGGTTTGGTCTTTGCCACTATCTGACCTGCTCCTTTATCTATGTTTGTCATTGTAGCCAGTCATTTTTATCTTGCTTTAGCCATAATATCCACAATGTCTGATCTGTCCTATGTTCATATATTCAGCCTCTTGACTCTACTCTTACGATCCTACTTATTTCCTTTGTTTTTGTTATGCCTATACACTTTTGTTGTAATGCGCTCTACTCTACTCATAATGTTCGACCTGTGCTTTGCATCTTATCGTTTTGCTTATTCTTTTTTTTTTTGATCTGTTATACCTATACACATTTATTGTAAAGCGCTCTAAGACCCGTAAGGGTCTTGTTCGCGCTATATAAAACTTTCAAATAAATAAATAAATACATTAACAAGATGATTATACAGATACATTTGGACAGTGTGTTTTATAAAAAATGAGGCAAACACAAGGAGATGATGGATGGAGCGCTTAAACTTTTCAGACACTCACCCCCAGTCACAGATCTGGGTTGAATTCGTCATCGGTTTTAGCTCCCTTTGCCACCCCAGGTCAGACCCAGCCATAAGCAAATCAGGCTTGACCCGGTTCGTCAGGGTGCTTGTTTCCGGTCCAGAGAAGACCTGGCTTAGCTGGTCAGGCTGGACTGTTCCCATGAGGCGGAGGGTCAAGACTGCTTTGAATATGGCTGGGTCTCAACTGGGGTGGTAAAGTGGGCTAAAGAACGATGTTGGATTCAACCCAGATCCGTGACTGGGGGTGAGTGTCTGAAAAGTTGCAGCCCTCCGTCCATCATCTCGTTGTGTTTGTTTTTATAAAAATGAGCCTGCTATGTAGACAAAAAGCCACTATTCAAATTAAGCAGCACAGTTGTATGGATGGCAGTCGTGTTTCTTAAAAAATGATGGCAAGGATTATTGTTACGGTCACAATCATTTGCCTGCAAGACCACCCTCGGAAAAGGCGGGCATCCCCAGTGCATTAATGCCCCATCAAACAGCCCTGCTTAACAGGAGACAATTGCTAATGAAGTCACACTTCAGAATTATTTAACACAGTGCTAGCCAGCAAGGACCACAAGAAAGCAGATTGGATATGTTCGGGACTGCTAAATGATTAAGGACAGATTGTAGTCGGTGGAACTAGAATATTTAGCAACATAAATGGACTGTTTGGATTAGAAAATATTTCAAGAAAGAGAGACTGGAAAAAAAGCTGCCACAGGGATGAAGTGTGAGGAGCAAGAAATAGTTACACTGGTGCAAGGAACTTCCCGGCAAGGTAGTCTCAATCCAGTACTTTTCACTACTAATAAATTCAAACCCAATGATAATCGAATGCATAAAAAGACAGGGAGATCTCAATGAGCCTGAATTAGATACACTTAATCAAATGTATTGCTCCTCTCATGGCATCACAACTACATGTGCAAATATGATATAGAAAGCAAAAGCCATTTCTAGTAGGACATAATTTAAGGAGGAATCCAATGTTAGTTTTGTTTTTATACTTTGAGCTTTTGACACGATCAGTAGTAAGTCCCCTTTCTCTCAAGCTTTCAGCAGCTTCTTTAACCTTATCGGCTTCATCAACAAACTGCAGTTAGCTCCCCGTCTTTTCAGTACGTCTTCGACATTTCCACTCACGCAATCAGTGTGCATATACCATTTTGTATATTTAGGAGAAAGCTCAACATATGCTGTGCATCCTTCATCTTTCTAAATATTATTTATGCTACAGTAATGAGACTGAAAAGTTTCCAAATGTTGCACTCATTTACACAAATACGGCTGAACATGCCATTACTTACCACTGTGCACTTGGGCATGATGCTCAAAAACGTTTTTAGAGGCTACATGAAGAAGGCTGTTATTTACTGCCCTGGCCACACTCTTTGTGTAATATCAAAGCAATCTACCAACACAATAGTCACCACTATGCCAAAAGAAGAAGTTGATTACCGTTAGTAACACTCTTTCTAGTAGGTACTCTTTCTAACTGCAGATTTCTCACTTTTGAATACTTCCCAGGCGCTAGGCTGGATCCAGAATCTTTACTTCAGCAATGCTCCTGTTCACCACTAGGTGGTGTAGTGGGGCTATGCACTGGCTCTGTACCACCTTGGAAGTGCTGGAGTGGAGGAGCATATATGCGCCACTCTTGTGCGCGGACGCCAGTTTCTTGTCTTTCTCCTTTCCGTGCCCTCCAGGCAGCACGTGAACAAATGTTATCCGTGTGCTAATACCTAACTTGGGACCTCTTTAGATGTTAAAAACAGGCCACTCCACAGAACGGGGAGGGATGATTAATCTGCAGTTAAATAGTGTATCCACCAGAAAGAGCGTTCCAGAAGGCAAGTAACTTGTTTTTCCGATGGATACTTCTAACCACAAATTCCTCACCTTAGAACAAACACCAAAGAGGTCCCTCCCTAGATGGAGGGTCTGCGGAGTAGACGCAAAATGTTTTGCAGGACCAAGTGGGCGAAACACCCTTCCTGCCGGACCTGGCTGTCGAGGCATGAGTGCTTTTTGAATGTGAGCACTGATACTCATGTAGCACCCTGGCAGGTGCCAAGGCACTATTCAATCCAATTAGTCAAAGGGGGAATCCCTGGGGTCGGCTAGTTGACCAATAGCTATTGGCCTTTCCTATTTGAGAAGAAAAAGGTCACAAAGTGCAATGGGTATTAAAAAAAATATATAGGTTTCCACAAAGAAATAGAATCGTTAACAATCTATATTTATTAAAAGTACAATCAATCAAGCAATAAAAAACAAGGCAAATTCATACAATTTTTGCAAAACAATTTAAAATCCAAGGAAGAAGTACCTTGGAGGGATAAAAATTAATCAGGTTACACATACATGCTATTACGATACACGATAAATAGAGACACAGCTAAAGCATATTTACAGTAAATAGACGGCAAAATACATTTAATTACAAAAAAACCCTAGTGCATATGTGGCTCACCAGATATCTCTGCCACTTAATTTAACCAGATCCAATGGCCTGAACCAATTCTGTTACTATAAAGCTTTAGTGGAGAGATGAAATACCCATCTAAAGTTTTACCCGGCCCTGACTGGATTCTTTTAAACAAAAAACAGTGCGTCGACGCGTTTCGGTGCTGTACAGTTGATTTTGTGGCACCTTCCTCAGGACTTCTCTTTTTCTGGGGTTTCAGGGAACGGATGGTTAAACCGTATCCTTAGAGTCGTGTGGGCAATATTCCAGGATGGGGTCTGCTTGATATCACACTATGCTTCTGCAAATTATGTTCATGAAGCCTTCTGTCTCCTGGCCTAGGAACTCCTTGTCTCGGGGTTTCTTTCTTTTAGGTGTCAGGCGTTTTCTCGATTTTCATGTATCTCATGTACTTTTAAAACGTACTTAGAACGGGCATACAGTGTCGCTGGTCTCATCCAGAACTGGATATGTTCAGAATTTTGTTGTGGACGTGCTTCTGCCTCGTTCCTTCACTCGCTGAGTGCGTCGACGCACTGTTTTTTGTTTAAAAGAATCCAGTCAGGGCCGGGTAAAACTTTAGATGGGTATTTCATCTCTCCACTAAAGCTTTATAGTAACAGAATTGGTTCAGGCCATTGGATCTGGTTAAATTAAGTGGCAGAGATATCTGGTGAGCCACATATGCACTAGGGTTTTTTTTGTAATTAAATGTATTTTGCCGTCTATTTACTGTAAATATGCTTTAGCTGTGTCTCTATTTATCGTGTATCGTAATAGCGTGTATGTGTAACCTGATTAATTTTTATCCCTCCAAGGTACTTCTTCCTTGGATTTTAAATTGTTTTGCAAAAATTGTATGAATTTGCCTTGTTTTTTATTGCTTGATTGATTGTACTTTTAATAAATATAGATTGTTAACGATTCTATTTCTTTGTGGAAACCTATATATTTTTTTAAATACCCATTGCACTTTGTGACCTTTTTCTTCTCAAATAGGAAAGGCCAATAGCTATCGGTCAACTAGCCGACCCCAGGGATTCCCCCTTTGACTAACTGTCTTCCTACCCCGTTCCCTGGTGAAAGTGGGGTACCCTCTCCTTTTGAAACTATTCATGCGAACACAGCAGTAGGAGCCTTAGCTCTGATGGAATTGGTTCTCAGACCTTCTAGAGGCTGCTGCTTGGCCAGTGTGCAGCAGAACTTAATGCAGATGGCTATCCACCACTATAGGGTCTCTTCGGGACAGCCTTTCCTTTCTTTGTCTCAGACAACCCCACAAACAGCTGATCATCCTCTTGGTGTTCCTTGGTAAGATCAACGTAAAACCTTTTGTAGTCCAGTGGATAGAGCCTCTCTTCCTCTTGAGAGGTAATCACAAATCTAGGTGAGAAGTTGCCCAAGTCCTCTGCATCAATCTGTCTGGGGAAAAAGGTGGCATATGGCTGTTGCACTGACAGTGCCTGAAGTCCATGGCCCTTTTCCATTAGTTCATGCCGAGTTCAGCTCGCCATGAGTGTAGCAGCAGGCTACTGCATGACGAGCTGGGCTCGTCATGAGCGTGGAAGGAGTTAAAGTCAGGAGACGCAGCAAGAAGTAATGTATCGGCTTGAACAACATACACATGAAAAACATCAAGACAAAGTTAAGGTGCCACTTTGGACTCACAATGGTTGGGATACACTTGTGTCTCAAATATTTGAATATTCTCATCAAAAGAGATTATTTGAACAACAGGTGGGCCGGAAAATGCAGACAAGCTGAAAGGGCAGAGAAATAGCCTTTAATAGTGATCACTGCAAGGCCTTTGTGGGACAAAGATAAAACATACAATAGAACATCGGAACTCTGTACTTCTTAAGGGTTAGTCATGCAAAATGACAAACCCAGCCATAAATGTGTCCCAGTTCCCAGCATAAATAGATTTAATGGAAAGTGCCTTGGCAGAAAGATTACATCCACCACTTTAGGCAGCACATAAAAAGCATTCAACTACCGTTGCTCAAATCTCCAAACGTGGAGGTGTAGATTGTGCAGATTAGGGTGAAGGAATCTGCCCTGCTGCTGAGACAGAAGATCCTTCCAAAGTGATGTGATCAGAGAACAGATGCTCATGCTCAGTAGTTCCAAATACCACACTCTCCTGGGTTACTCCAGAGTCACTACAATGAATTGTGCCCAGGTGTTCCTTTTCTTTTTCTGAACTGGAGGCATGGCGCAAAGGCATACAGGAGTCCTGTGTTATATTCCTGCAGGAATGCATCTCCTGCTCTGTGTCCAGAACAGATCCAAAGAAAGGGAGCCTCTGAGAAAGAGTCAGGTGCGACTTTTGTTTGTTGATGGTGAACTTCAATGATGTTAGGAGGTTCACCGTCGTCTGAAGGTGGTCTATGGCAGACTGTGGTGAGACCCTTTCAACAGCTAGTTGTTGAGGTAAGGGTTAACTGGTTTCCCCGACCTCTGAAGGTTGGCAGCGACCATCACTACTGCTTTCATGAACGCTCAAGGGACACTGGTGAGGTCAAAGGGGAGCACAGCAAACTGAAAATTTTGTTGCCTACCTTGAAACACAGATAACGTCTATGGGACTACTAAACGGCTATATGAAAATATGCGTCCAGCAGGCCCAAAGACACAAACCAGAGCAGACAAACCACAAATTAGGGCAGACAGGATCTGAGCGGAATGAGCATTCTGAATTTTTCCTTCCGCAGGAAGGCATTCAGAGATCAAAGGTCCAAAGAGCCAGAGACCCCATCCTTCTTTGGCACAAGGAAATAGCTAGAGTAACAACCCTATCCTCTTTCAGAGTCTGGAACCCTCTCAATAACACCTTTCGAAAGTAACACTTGTACCTCCTGTAACAGAATGAACAGATGCTCCTCTGAAACTCACTCTGATGTGGGGGAGGAGAGATTTGGCAGGGCAAAAGAAATGGTAGGGCATAGCCACACTGAATGATTTGTGCGACCCATCTGCATCTGTCAGACGTGATAAATTGCCATCTTGGAAGGAAGTGATGTCCTGTCTCCCACAGGATGGTTATGTGGCACTAAGGGCAAATGAAGCAGTTTAGTAGCTGTTGGATCTACTGACCTGCATGCTGAATGCCAGACCCAGGTCCCGAGCCCTGAAAGGACTGGGATGACCGCTGTACTGGCTGGAGTGACTATTTCGCCTATATAACAGCTCACTGGAGTACCCTCTGAAGATTTTGAACTGATACAGGAACTGCTTGGCAGGGGTCACCATACACAGATGCAGATGGGTCCTACAAATCATTCAATGTGGCTCTAATCTCGTTAAAGAGCTTCAGGCAGAATATACATTTTCTCTAAAAAGGCGTTAGCCATCATAAAGCATATCCATGGGAGAGGCTTGTACATATTTGCAGAATCCTGTTGATACACATCCAAACGTCAGTGGAGCACACCACTGGTGACAACCGCCCTCCCCAGATATTATCTAGACTAGCTTGGATAACATATTTCGCTGCATCTTGTCCATCATGGATTGTCTAAACTAAAGAGGTCTCCAGGTCCCAGAGGGCGTGGATGTAGTGACCCAATAAACATACACCATTTATGGATCCCAATGCCAGGCTGGTAGAGGAAAACATATTTGCAAATTGCCTCAATCCTCTTGGACTCTCTATCCGGAGGGGTAATGGGAAATGAACTGGGATTCATCTTACTAGTTGAAGCCTGAACCACAAAGGTCTCCGGAGTAGAACGTTTAGTTAGAAAATGAGGGTCATCAGGAGATGGTCTGTGAGGCCTGGCCACCTGCCTAATTACCAACAGGCGAGAACAGGGCTTTGGCCATCAAGGTATCAGTGGAGCAAGTGCTCAGACATGGCTGGCCTAGGCTGCAGATCTTCTGTAATGAAGTTAGTTTTGGTCTCGACTGAAAGCAGCTGTAAATTTAGGACCTCAACAGCCCACAAGACCACTCATTTCATATGATGCACTTTTTTCTGTTGGTGGCTATAGTGGCAGGTCAAACCCTGCCTCAGGGGAGGTATCAAGCCACTGGCTCCTCGTAAACCAATGTATCATCTGGGTAGTGAGGGGGGAGAAAGCCACCCCCCCCCCCTGGCACATGCCCACCATGGTAGAGGCACGGTGTCCGAGTAAGGCTAAATGGTGACCAGTTGTGTTTTTGTAATCTCATAGCACAAGTCGATTGAGATCAGGCCAAAGTAGTTCGGTGTCGGACATCAGAATCGGCACCAGATCCTCTCTGGCACCTATGGTGTCTGTACTGGCCTCGACGTGGGACAGCCTGGTGCAGGTCTTGGACTGGAATGGATGCCTGTAGCAAAGTCAGAATGGGACCTAAAGCAGGTTCCAAGGGGTCAGACAGAACCAAGAGCAGATCTGCCAGTAGTAACCTGACTTCAGGCACCTGCGGTTTCTTTGGGACCCACGGTACACCATCGGGTCCGAGAAGAGCACTGAAATCTGCAGCAAAGACTCCTTGAAGCCCTCAATCTGCTGCAGTATTGCTGATGACTCAAGGAACTTTTGTGCACCAGGATCAATTGTGGAATTGCCTCTGCAACTCAGGACTTAGAGGGAGACCTACTCACATTATGATGTCCTTCTCTTGGGATACCAAGTAGTGGGGATTTTTAATGTTAGTTTTAGGACTCACAAGAGAATTTGAACTGCAACCTTGATCACTCACGGGAAAGGCCTTGAGAGAGGGACCAACTCACTGCCAAAAATTAGAATGGGAGAGTGACTTACTTGAGGGCTGTGACTTCTTATGTTCAATGATGTACAGCTTTACTTCTTAGTCCCAGTCGGCCTACGTGTGCACAAGGGAGCATTTATCTGCACAACTTCTAGTCGTGACCCAAGCCCAGATACCACAGATGTTCCTTGTGGGGGTTTTGATGGACATCTCGTTTTTTTTAACACATACAGTATGGTTTAAAATCTGTTGTGTTAGGAGGGGACATAATTCCCTAGCATACTGGATTTTGTTTTCTAGTCACTGGAAGGCCGATGAAACTGGTAGTGGAACTCCAGATCTGCATAGCTAAGTGCAAAAAGAAAGGAACTGATATCATTGCACATGGATGACACTTATATGCAGCTCTGCTACATCATTTTAAAAACAGAATAGAGCCAGCACTGGAGCACTGCTGCCAGATCCTGCCAGACTCCTGGTGAGGAAATGTGGTTATAAGTATTCTTCAAAACTAAACATCTTTATCTAGGCTGCTACAGTAAGCTGTAAAAAGTGACAGGCTACAAAACTGGCTGGCACGTGGTAGAAGTTCATGTCGGAAATCTTCAACAACACAAACCTTGTAAAGTACAGACAAGGGACAAGTTATTTTACAGACAAGAAACTTTGGTCTCTTGAATAGCTACTTTCTATCAAAACATACCCAGAAGCAATCCCGTAGGAGAACCCATCTGGGGAGTGATGAGGAAAGGCATTGGCACATAAGTCATAGCTGGTCAACAAGACAGGAAGAAAAATTCTGGAAAGCAGGAGGTGGGGAAATATATCTCCAGGCAAATATGAGGCTACGGCAAGGAATATGAGAGCAGCTGTGAGAAACAGAACTTAGTAAACATGCTGAGAGAAAAAGTACCAGCAGGAATGCTGTAATTCTTTAAGGAGAAAGTAGGTGGAGTAAAGAAAAAAGCAGAAAAACCGGAAGATAGCTGACTAGAATGGGAAGAAAGCAAGCCCCATAATATTTACTTTTTTATCGCTTTGTTCGCCCTACGTTGGCAGGGTATGCTCAGACGTGAGTCCCTTGCTCACTTGGCCACTGGATTCAAGATAGCCTGGCTGAAGAGGATTATGAATCCGAAACCGGTCCCAGGATGCTGGTTTCCGGGCCAGGGAAGTCATGGCTTGGCAGTTCGGGCTGGACTGTTCCCATGAGGCACAGGGTCAGACTGATTTGCATATGGCCATGTCTGAACTGGGGTGGCTGAGTGAGCTAAATAATGGTGATGGATTAAACCCAGATAAGTTGACTGGGGGTGAGTTTTTGATTTGCTCAAACGCTCCGTCCATCACCCCCTTTTGTATCGCTTTGTTCGCCCTAAGTTGGCAGGGTATGCTCAGACGTGAGTCCCTTGCTCACTTGGCCACTGGATTCAAGATAGCCTGGCTGAAGAGGATTATGAATCCGAAACCGGTCCCAGGATGCTTGTTTCCGGTCCAGGGAAGACATGGCTTGGCAGTTCGGGCTGGACTGTTCCCATGAGGAACAGGGTCAGACTGATTTGCATATGGCCATGTCTGAACTGGGGTGGCTGAGTGAGCTAAAGAATGGTGATGGATTAAACCCAGATCAGTTGACTGGCGGTGAGTGTTTGATTTGCTCAAATGCTCCGTCCATCACCCCCTTTTGTATCGCTTTGTTCGCCCTAAGTTGGCAGGGTATGCTCAGACGTGAGTCCCTTGCTCACTTGGCCACTGGATTCAAGATAGCCTGGCTGAAGAGGATTATGAATCCGAAACCGGTCCGAGGATGCTTGTTTCCGGTCCAGGAAAGACATGGCTTGGCAGTTCGGGCTGGACTGCACAGGGTCAGACTGATTTCCATATGGCCATGTCTGAACTGGGGTGGCTGAGTGAGCTAAAGAATGGTGATGGATTAAACCCAGATCAGTTGACTGGGGGTGAGTGTTTGATTTGCTCAAAAGCTCCGTCCATCACCCCCTTTTGTATCCCATAATATTTACTGAATATTGGCTACCCGAAATAGTTTGTACGGTGTAGAAGAATAAACGTTTCTTCAGTTGTGAGCATGGTTTATTATGGCAAGTGGTACACAATGTGTCTTTGACACACTAGTTGTAGTTTTAAAGGCCTAGCATTTTGAAACGTAAATTCTGAGCATTTCCATAAAAAAAAACTATGCACCACCATTTAATGACACCGAACTGTACTTCCCCAATGTAAGTTAAGTGGCTGGTGTAAAAAGAAGGGGTTGCTAAATTAAGCTGTGTGCAGATATTACACTAAAATACAAAACCCATCAATTTTGGCCAGAGAAGGTATATCTCGGTAGTAAAAAATTCGAATCATCCTACTGAAACACAAACCTTAGGGCACATTTTAATCCAAATCTCTTGCGGATGGGTCCAAGATTCACTCTAGGGAATTTTTAATACTAAAATGCTTAGGCTGGACAGCCATGTATCAATAAGAATGCTTTCATCAAAATTGTTTTTGCGCTGACATACTAACTGTATTTCGATTTTACAGAGGTCAAAGGAGGACTACAGCAGCAAGAAAGGCCATGCGAGTTAACCTCAATTATATACCACATTGTGAAGGAACTTTCTCTCCTTACCTGAATAAAGTCTTGAGTGAAGAGAAACTGAAGACAGTGAAAAGCAACATGAGTAGGATTTTGATGGGGAGTTCTGAAAACAAAAGCACATTGTTAAGCAAGCAGGGATTTCATTCAGATGGAAAAGCATTCTGCAGCCCTCCCTGAAATTAGTGCACCCAAGATTCTGAAGAAACAACTTATCCTCAGTATGAAAAGAATACAAGAAAATTATTTCAAATGACAGGTATTTAAAAAAGATAAAGAACTACCACTAATCGTATTTCCGAAGCAGGAGTGCACAGCCAGTCCCATTCTGTACATGACGAGAAAGATTCAGTGTGTCAAGCTGCAACCATAGTACTGCTGAGGTCTTGACAAGTTATTCAATCAGGTAATGGTCAAAGTGTTGCTTTGACGGCTTTTCAATATTTTCCATCTGAAAAACATGCATACACATCAAGCCCTCGAATGACGAGTATGGGCAAGAGCTACCACCTGCTTTCTAGCTTTTGGCAGAAGTTGAATTGGCAAGGATTTCTCACTAGGATTCACAAGCAGAGACTTTGGAAGCATTTCAAGAGTTTAGCAATCCTAGCTTACATTTTACATAATGTCCACTTATTCCAAGTCTTGAATTAGGAGTGTCCTGTGAAAGAAGAAGCTGGGCCTTAGGTAATACTTTACAATTTCATATTTTATTTTTGCACTTTAGAGAACATGTACATTTCAACTTCATGGACTATGAGAAGGCCTTCAACAATGTGGACCGAGAGACCCTTTGGAAACTCTTCCGCTACTATGATGCTCCAGATACACTCATAAGAATCATCAGGAACTTTTAAGAGGGAGTGATCTGCAAAATAGTCCATGGAGGACAACTCATGTAAGCCTTTGAAGTGAGGACAAGAGTCTGCCAGAGTTGCTTACTCTTGCCTTTTCTCTTCCTGATGCATTTATGAAGAACATTTACAGCAAGGAGAAGCAAGGAGAAGCAATAGGATCTAGTGGACGCCTTGGACACAGCTCAACGACCTGGACTTTGCAGATGACCTGGCCCTACTCTCCCATTCCCATTCCCATCTGCAGATGCAAGAAAAGACCAGCAATATGGCAGCCACATCAGCACAACTTGACCTCAACATTGACAGGGGAAGAACTAAGATCCTGAAGGCTAACACAGCCAGCACAACTGCAGTCACTCTTGAAGGCAGTGCATTGGAAGAGGTTGAGGCCTTTACTTACCTGGGCAGTGTTATAAACAAGCAGGGCGGCACAGACACTGACATCAAGGCAGGAATCGACAAGATAAGAGCTGCCTTCATTCAGCAAAAAAGGAGCTGGAGCTCCAAGAACCTAACCCTACAAACCAAGGTCAGGCTTTTTAACACCAACCTAAAATCAGACCTTCTGTATGGAGCAGAAACTTGGGAGGACAACAGTCACCAGCACCAACAAAGTCCAGACCTTCATCAACACATGACTGAGGAAAATCCTCCAAATCCGTTCTCCAAACACCATCAGCAAAAACGATCTATGATAGCAGACTTTCAAACTCCCTTTTCATGAAAAGACACTAGGGCTGGATAGGTCACACCCACGCAAGCTGTCACTAAACACCACCAGGCAAGTCCTCAACTGGAACCCTCAAGTGAAAAAAGAAAAGAGAAAGGCCAAGAAACACCTGATGCCGATGCCTCAAAGCTGACAGCAAGGAGATGGGATACACCTGGTGTAAGGTCGAAAGAAAAGCTGAGGACAGAGATGGCAGGAGAACCTGGTTGATGGCCTATACCCCAGGAGGGTAGTAGGCATATGCAAGTACAGAACATATGCTATGAACTTATGTAAACCTCTCTAGGTAAAAATTGAGGCAGAAAAAATTATGGCTAGTGTCTCATGCAGTCTTTATGAAATCTGTCTATATGCAGTCCATGGTTGAGGTGATGAGACTCTATAGCCATTGTTCTTTCTAACTTTCTTACTTAGAGATGTTTAATTAAGTACAAACCACCACTTCTACTGTCTTGAAAAAAAACGTAGACGGTGAGCTGTAAAACATTTTTTCTGTCCTCAGTGAAAAATGTTTCTCTGTTATCAAATTCTCCAAAAAGACAACTTTGAAGAAGAAAAAAATTAAATCAACCATCACAGCTACAATGATCTGTTGAAAGAAATCTCTTTTCATGTAATATTATGTTTTTTCTTTAAAATATTGGAGTGCCTAGCTTCTAATTCATATGTGCAAGCATCTCTAATGGTTTTGGTCTGACCATCAAAGTTAGAGGTGTTAATGCCTTTGTACGCACAATTCACTTGATGATTTAAGGATGAACACAAATCAGAGGATCATTCTGCACCAACTTCCAGGGTTGTCCATAGCCTCTTTGGAATTGGAGGTCCCATCAACACTTTTGTTTCTCTCTTTTGGGCCAGGGACCTACTCTTTCTTTTAACGTTGGCAGCCAGGTCCCTATGCTAGTACACATTTGTGCAGATGTTGCTGAGAGAGCACAGCTTTCTAATCAACCCGCTTAAGCCTCACCTCAAACATATTAGGATATTTAGTAGATCGGACCCGCTTCAGGCCAGGCCTGGGGGGTCGGAGGGGGTCAGTCTTACTTCCAGAGGACTGGGCCATTTGTTGGCACTTCTAGAACTTGCATCAGGGCCCCTCCACCATGGACAGGAAATGGCTTCAAGCAAAGGAGGACATAGCAAGTAAAGCAATCATTAGTGTTTGCGGGATCTGGGGGTTGGTACCTCACCTCTGAATATGGTAGCCCTACAACTGGGTCTTCTTTCACAACATGCCTTCTGCTTTTGTAAATGGTCTTCTAGGAATACAAGTTTCTGATCCCAGTTTTGTACACTATCAGGAGAGACGTCTGCTGGAGGTTATTAACTTGAATTCAAACTCATTCCTCTCCCCTGGACTTGACAACAGGGTTTGAGGACACACATGTGGAACCATCCTAGGGAAGGAATTGAGTCAGGGTTCTGGAACAGGAAGAGGTGGGCCAGGACAATCGATGCAATGATGTGTGGTTGCCTCATGGGGATGAGGTTGATGTTTCCTCCTCCACTGGCTCGACTGGTTATCAAATAGTTGCTCCTTTTGTAACTTTATGTCCCTGGTCTCGTTTCCCTCAGTGCTCACCATACTCCAACTGGCAGGTGGAGATTTAGCAGTCAGGGTTTGTGCTGCTAACCAGCTTCGTCAGTTAAGGATTCCTGGCAAACACTATGAAGGGGCACAGTAGCCTCTGATCACTCTTGAGGCATTGAGTGATTCTTCCTAGTTATGTCCCTGGGACTCCAAACCGACATGCGTATCCAGTTTTTATGGAAGTGGCATGAAATGGGCCTTTCTGCTTCTAACCAGAGGGTTCAGGAGTCTGCTAATAAGGGCTTCGACTTTAGCTGCTATTTTTGTCTTGTAGTGAAGTCTGTTATGTGCTTTTAGCTTGTTTGCTTTGCAGGACACTTTTAAGCCCCTATATTAGGTGTCATGAGGCCTTCTTGGGCACACTTTGATTCTCCATTTTAGTTTTATATTTTACATGTTTTTGCAGATATTGTTTTAGCAGTGTTATTTTTACTTGCACCATATTAGTCTGAGAATACGCTGTATAGGTTACTTGATTTTAGATAGCCTTTCTCGCAATGTAATCAGTACACTTGAATTAAGGCTAGGATCATAAAACAAGATATCCTAGTGCTTGCATTGCCCGTTATGAGACAGCTTCTAATATCCGTTGCATCAGAGCTGTACCTCTAATACAGTATGGTTTTTAATATATAAATGCTGCACTGACCTTTTACGGGTCAGAGGAGCACTCCGGTCAGGACTGTCCTGGAACAAATCCTGTTTTCAACATGCAGCTCTGCTGAAGCCAATCTTCCATCTCGCAGAGAAGGATTGGCAATTCCACGTCACGTGGTCCAGGTATAGGGGCTCAGGCAAACCTAAGAAATTGGACAGAGGGTACACCCACTACGCTCTTAGAAGTGGGGTAGTGAGAGGAAAAAAATATATAGAAACCGGACCACCATAGTTGGACTGCGTATTCTTTTCAACATGTTCATAATGCTTTTACATTACTTTGTTTTATCTGCCTAATATTTGCATCTCATTCTTTCTATGCAATACTACGACTGTTTCAATAAATGAATGGGAAACTCTATTTGTATCTTTCTTGTGTTTACCATGCACACGCATAAGTAAACAAAAGGGGTAAGATCTGGTTCCAAGATTCCCTCGAAGATCAGAGTGTCATCCCACCCCAGGAAGGTTCGGGGTTTGGGCGAGGCACTATGAACTAGCTAGGAATTGGGCCAACATTTTCGGATGGTGTAGATTAACTCAATCCGTAAATTCTGAAGATCTGTTGTTCTAATACGCAGTCCTATCTTTTTTAGTGGGAACAGTATAACAAAGGCTTCCTTGAAGGGCATGCTGATTATGTTTTTTTGTTACTGTGTAAATCACGTCTGCCCCTTGGCTCAGGGAATTATGATATGCATGTTCAAGGTAGCATCTCTTTGCCTATATTAGCATGTTCATAAAGCTTGGTCTGGTTAGAGAGGAAAATATTGAATGAAGAGAAGTAATCTTATCTCCAGCCTCTAGCAAATTTGCTCTCAGTAGGGGATGTCGGGTGGGTCTCCTGCAGAAAAGCTATATTCACCTCTTGCCCATTTAAGTATGCAAACACACTGGCCTTTCTCGGGCTGTGTAACCCTCTGATATTCCAGGAAATCATTTGAGTCATGGGAGGCTCTGTCAATCACCAGTGCTCAATGGTGGCTTTCAGTTCCATCATCCCACCTGAAATTGACTTCCACCCCCCACACATCCACATTCCTTGAAGTATTGCATGTATCAACTAACTTTTAGCAAGTTTACTACACCCCTTAACAGAAAATTAAGTCCAAAAAAGGACACTAAACAGGTGCAGTAAATGCCCAAACTACTCAGATAAACAATGCAATGAGTACCTGGCTGGGGACTGCCAGTGCTAGCATCACCAGCCAAAAGCTGACAGGTGTGCCCAATCACCGCTGTCAAGATAGTACAGACATCCCCTCCAATAAGCATTGTTGAACCTAAGTTAGTAGGTTAATGTATAGTAAACCACAACATAGCACTCTGAACATTTTGTTACCTCAGTGTTCCATTTAAACAAGCAAGTGTATCGAACTGGGCCAAAACAGTACCTTCGTCCTTCACCAAAGTGGTGTTAGTCACAAACAGAGGGGTTAGAACCAAGACTCTCCCAAAGCAGTACATTCTAACATCATGCCCTATGGTGGGTGGGGTGTCTAAACACATCGCTCATGCATCAAATCAAAGCTTGAGTACAGAAGTCTAAATGCAAATATATCTGATCACCTTGGTAGTTCCTCTTTAAACTAAGGAATGCAAATGGTAATCTTCAGGTCCAGGACAATTTATCACCTTGTAAGTGTCAGGCCTTGGTTCACGTCAGATCTACCTAAATATGAAATATGGCAGCTACCTTGGTGGGGGCCCTAAGAGAGTCTACTGGGCAGTGCCGTCCACATTTGTCCTTCAATATGCAGGCTTTAGGTGGGGTCATCTTGGGCGCTGTAAGATATGGAACTAAGAAGGACTAGAGTAATGGGATTACTGGTAAGTAACCAAACCATTACTAAACCACTAACTGCATGGAAGGAATTGGTTACCGTTTCAACACTGACACCAATAGAATTCCATGTGTCTCAGTAATATTATTTACTTTTCCATTATCCCAATTGGAGTGCCCTTTAATGAACCTGCATTCTCTTCTTGGGATGCCAGGACCAACTTTATGAAGCATATATTTACCTTTTTCTCGTGCGTACATGATGGTCACAATATCACTGTGTGTTATATGGAGATGAGGCCCATGTGGAATTTCCGTATGGATTACACGTAAAAACAAAATGAATGCACAAATATTGGGAAATGTGTACAGCTTAATTAGTATTAAAAACAAATCACATAAGAAGGCACAATGAATTAATTAAAAGGTTATTTTGAAATGATTTAGGTGTCAAATGACAATTTTATCAACTGTCAAGCCCCATGACAGCCACTGCTTTCAGACAGCACTGAAAGCAGATGGGCAGTCATGCAACAACTTAAACAACCAAGATAAAACGTGAGAATAGTTTTACCTGGTGCTGTGAACAGCAGAGGAAAGATGGACAAGTGGCCTGTAGTTGTCAAAATTAGATAGATTCCAGCATCTCTGGCACTCCTTACACAAAGTACACTAAAAAAAATCAATATAAATGGTTTTATAGCCGAACACTCAAGGAAATGCAGGTATACTGGACAACAATGGATGAGGACAGACACCCTATTATCTAGAAAAAGCAAATTAGAAAATACATAACTCCCTGTTGTTACATATAAAACATTAATACACACTCAAAACCAGATGTGACGGTAACGTCAGAATGCTACATTCTAACTAGCTTGCGTGTTGTACATGGGACCAATATGCTCACAAAGCTTTCCAAAAAATTGTCGAAGGGTGTTTGGCATTGGATGAGGAGTTGACAGTGTCATAGAGTAGTTCGAGCATTAGGTTGTTTTGGGAGGAGTCTTTGAAGGATCTCAAGGCTTAGTCTTTTCTTTTGCACCAACGCTGGTTTGCTAAAAACGGAGATAGGGATGGCAAAGAGGTTGGTCCAATCCAAGGGTAACGGTGGTTTCAATAGGATTGTTGGTGATGTTGAGAAGAGAACGTTGAGGATGTGGCATTGCTTATCAAGTTTAATTTTGTTAAACAGCTAATTATTGAATGGAAGATCAATAATGTAGAAACGTGTAATATTTTACTTCACATCAGCTACAGTCATTCTGGCTGTGGTGTCCATTTAGTTTCCTTCGTAATTCTTTCATCCTCTGCTGCTCGCCTTTTTCACTCTTCTTGTGTTATCTATTTTAAGTTGACCTCCTCACATGGCTAAGCAATGTACGTGCTGGGGGTATGTAGCTGCCAGTGCACCTGGTCTCAGATGTTAACTGTCGACCATTTACTGCTGCCATAAGCATTTCTGTTCCCCCTCCCACTTTGCTGACCAAGTGGTTATCAATTTGCCCTTGTTTGCGGATAGCTATTTCTGTTCTTTCCATTTCTGTTCACATGCTTACACTGCAACAAAACCAGTATAAGAGGACGCTGGTTTGTGAAGCCAGTGTACCTCCTCTTGCAACACTTGTTGTGTTGACGTGGTCCCACTCATGAGTGATTAATAAACTTGTTATTTCATTTCAACTCCAGTGCCGATCTCTTTTTGTTAGTCTTTGGAACCTGTGGACGAGAGGGTGATCCTGTACCAGTGTGCCCCTAAAAAGTACATTTCCACAATAGGATACTGGTCTATACTGTTCCTCTTGCTGATTGCACCAAGACCACTCCAAATGTGAATCACAGAATGGATGGATGTTAGCACCCTCAGAATCAATTATAGAAAATCCACCTTTGACTTTGAGAGGGATAGCTCACAGGAGAATTCTCTTCCTTTGTATTTTTAAGGCCTAGTGCCACCAATCCTCTGCAGTTCAATGCCAATTCAAGAACTAAAAGTGTAAATGAAAAGGAATAAAAAGAGGTCTTAAAACAAAACCATGATCTCTTTTAACAGTGAGTAAGATGGCACATTTGAAAAGATAGCTGCTACTAAAGGTAAGCTTACGTCAAGATTGTAGTGTGATGAGGGGCCCGGGAACTGCATGTCAGTACACTCCAGAGGAAGAAACGTCATGACCGTGACCCCATGATGTTTGGGAATAAAATCAATAGATATGGGACTATATATAATGGCTGAACTGAAGTTAGTTATTTATCCTTACTACAATGCCAGCAGCCCTTGTGCAGAGTTGAAGAACTTGAAAGCTCAATAAAACAGACTCACCTATAGCATGATATGCCTTTATTCTCTGTTAATGTTGACTAACATTTCTAAATGTTTAAAATGCACATTTCACTACCCCCATTTTCATGTGCTGTTGTGGCAGCTGATGTAGTTTAAAACATTTAGTAATATTAGCTTTCCATTTGTTCCAGAGCACTAGGCTTCCGCCAGTGTCACCAGAGGCAGACGAGATAGCATGTCTAACGATAATGTTGCAGGCAAGAGGAGAAAATCCACTCCATCAATTACAAGACAAAGCAAGAAAAGAAAACAGTGAAAAGAAATCTCATCCACAAAATAATTGCTACGAGTACATATAGCTTAAGAAATGTTAATTACATAGAAAAAGTGATAGCAAAGCTGCAAGCATACATTTCAGTTTTCAAAACAATGTTCATATTTGAGTCCCTCTGCAGATATCAAACACCAGTGTTGCTGGGGACCAGACCAAGTGTGCACATAAACAAGTGGTGTTAGTGTTGCACGACCAATTTGCTAGTCAGAGAAACGAATTGCTGTAAAGGGAGAGGGAAAAAACTAGTTGTACCGGGCAGCTTACCTTAGTGGAAGAATGGCAAGGAGAATGGCTTTTTCATGCACATGCCAACCAAACATGAAGGAGCTCAGTGCACACAAGGTAAGACACTGTAGGAAACCGCGGGGTCCTCTTGGTCTGAACCAAAGACACCAGAGAGAAGGCTGCAAAAACAGGAGTCAAATGAAGATCTAATTATCAAAAAAATAAATGCTAGCAAAGTACTGCTTATATGTAACAAATACGTATGAGCATTTAAACATTATTTGGGCATAGATAAAGGAATTGTACACAATTATCCTACTTACATTTTAATCCTTTCTAAAGTTTTAGAGAGTGCTAATATGTGAACAACAGATGACTGTTAATCATAAACTATCCCAAAGCAATTTGTTTAAATGTTTATCATAATATGCACATCTTAAGATGACAACCGTCCTAATAAATTCTGTTAATTTTTTTATTTGGAAGACCATGACTTGATTTTGCTTTGTTAGTACTTGTAACCCGCCTTTTTAGCATTCTCGACAAAGCTGTAGACATGGGAAACATTCAGTGCTCCGTTTACTAAACTATTACTACGTTTAAGCCCATACACACCTTAAAATGTAAAAGTATGCGTGCCTAACATATTAATATGTAATTTTCAAAGCTACATAATGCATTTAGAGATCTTTTGACAAGTAAAGCATGCAAGTTCTACACACATTACACACCTGTCCCAAGCAGGTGGTAAATGTTTCGGGATCTGGGCTCATTATTTCCCACGGAAGAGGAAAAACATTACAAACTGGACCCAGTATTACTGGGCCTGCATGTTATTCTTCATTCAGTGGGAAAACTTGCAACCCCTGTTATCTCATGGGGATATATTGGTAGTACTGTTATATCTCGCTCAGATATTCCTCTGTTGAGATAATGGGGAAAATGGAAAGATGGCCACAAAGTTCTAACTTTTAGGGAGGAGAGACGTGGCCTATTGGCTAGACCACCTTACTTTGGAACTTGAGAATTGGATTTAAATCCCATCCTCGGCTCAACAATTTGTGATTCTGGCCAAATAAAATGTTCCTGGTGCCTTTCAAAATGTGTAATGTTTGGTTCTTTTGTAAAGCACTCTAATGCTCTTAGGCTATAAATAAAATAGATCACAAAGCTTCTTACATTTACAACACTTCATTGACCATATACATTAGATCTAAACAATCTAGACACAAGAGGCATAGCTAGTGCAGCAAAGTGCTAATACCTTGCAGCACTGCTGAGACTCCCCTCAAAATACCCATGTTTCCAATTTACATTAAAATGTGTATCTTTCTCATGTACACTTCTCACACCATAATATTTCTTCAAAGCACTGTTCCTGAAGTTCCACATGAAGCGTGATCTTAACAGAAATCTTTCTTCATAATAAACACCCAAGCATAAACTCATATAACTACCAAAGAGTGTGCGTGTATAGACATTTTTAAACAGGTCATTTCTATGACTTTTTTTGCTAGGTATTCAAAGAGGCCATTATCTTCCTGAAATTAATTCCAAATGTAGGCTACCCTCTTTACTTCCGGATAGGTGAGAAATGTTTCAGCAGGCAGAGTGTGGCGTGAAGAGGTGGTCTTACTAGCTTGTTTATTTATTTATGGAATTTTTAATGCGCAGCTAAGCTAATACCCTAGGGTGTCTAGGCGGATAGGGAGATTACTCCCATATTCTTTTGGAGCCTACTCACCTGATCTAAGTGATTACCACTTTTACAGTGGAGACCTGTGGAACTAACAGTGGCGGCTCGTCCGCAAAGGCAGAGGAACGTCGCCCCATTGAACAAAAGGAAAAATAAAATGATAATAGCTATTGTTTTTATCATTTCATTTTTCCTATATACTTCAGTGGCTCTCAGGCAGGGCTGGTGGAGTAGGGAGAGGAGTGGTTTTCACTCCTGTAGAGTGCACAACCTCTCTCGGGCCGCCCAAGTAGTGCTGCACACTTTAAATGTCCCCTAGCAGGCTGCATTACACAGCCTGGTGAAGAACATGCAAACACTCCCAGTCCCTGTTTGAGTGCCGATCCACACCGCTGAGACCAATCACAACGCTGCATTGCAGCATTGTGATTGGCTATGGGGAGGCTGGGAGGGCAGGTGCTTTCTGCTGCTAGAGGGGAGTGCAGGAAGATGTCAGAGGGACGGAGGATGAAGGAGAGGTGGCGGCCATCTCAGGTAAATGTTTTTATTTTGTTTTTTGTTTTTTTCTTTTGTCCTTCCCCGCCCCCTACCTCACCACCCGGGTCCGGTAGCAGCGGATACTGGGAACTAATAATTTAGATTAGTGAAATAGTTGAGCACTCCTCTCTAAGACATTACTGCTTTCTGACTTAAGAATAATCCTATTTGGCATTTATCAGTAGGACATAGTAAACAGAGAAACTGGTCGTCTCATTTTCAAAAGTACTGAACTCCAGCTAATTCTATGCAATGCAATGCAATGTCTTCTAAAATGATTTACATCAGAGGAAAGTGTGCAAATAAAGAGAAATCCAACAAAGGTTACCAATATAGAGATGAGAGTACAAAAAAGCGTCGCAAATGGAGTCACAGATGGAAGAACGGTGTGCTGAAATTCCTGAACTAAGCCTCCAGTCATGGATGCCTTTGGAATCTTTCCAGGATGAAGCCACGTTAGCTTCAAACCTATAGATGAGATATTATATAAAAAGTTCAAATGACAATACTTCAAGACCAATAGTAGAATAACAATGGTGTTCAGGGAATGAAATCATAACTCAGATGTTTCATGGTTTACCCAGCCAGCGACATGAAAGACATTGTGATTTACTGCACACACCCATGAACACACAGTGACACTTTTACTGTAACCCTTACTAATAATCATTATTTCTGTTGGTACTGTACAAAGAAGGCTTAACAGAAAGCGGTATCTGTCCATCCAAGCTAGATCTCCGTTAACATTGCTTGACTTCACAATGGAACCATTTGTCATTCAATAACAGGCAGCATATCAATGCTGCAGCAATATAGTGGGTGATGCACCACTTGTCTGTTTAAGACTATATGATATTTACCGTATAAGGAACCATATCCCTAACATATTGTTATCAAATGTTCTGAATTCACTAATCATCTGTACTGTTTTACTATGACCAATCGCAAAGGCAATAAGCAGAGGCTGGCACAGAGCTCTTTCCTGCCTTGTCTAAATGTAGACGAGGTGATAGGCAGATTGTAGCCAACTGGTGAGTGCTTGGCTTTCCTTCATTTCCCATGTACTGACAAACGCAAAAAAGACAAAACTAAATTTTAAAGGAAACAAGAAGAATGCGCAGCAAACACTGAAGTATTACTGTAACTTAACAGAGTAGTAGTAGTATTTTATTTGATCAATATATGATCATAAATACCCATAATTGTTTTTAAAACAATTGCAATAAAAATATACTATTACATTCACTGGGTTATACAGTGTGCTTAATGAGACATAGGTGAAATAATAAAATTAATAATAATTAAAACCTTTTCTGCTTAACCATTACTAATAAACATTTTTCATATGACTAATGAGAAATGCAGAAATTCATACTACTGTAACTTAACAGAGTAGCAGCAGAGTTTCCTTGGATAACCTAGCAAACTGAGCCAACTTCCAAGTCTACCGTCAATATTTCCTAAAGTAATTTAGTTGCATTTACTGCTTCTCTGGATAGTCCCCCAGATTCCCAAGATATTAGACAGCAGAGGTGCCAGTGTAAGGTAAGGATATACATATATGGTTTGTCTCTTTCCAAAGCTTTTAGAGCATAGCATAAATTATGAACAGAAAAAGACTGCCACACTTCATAAAACCCTGTCATGCTTATTCATGTCAAAGAGAAGTGGGCAGAAAGAAACTCTTGAGATCTGCATTTCTGCAGTGCATTTTCAGAATTTTCTAATGGAATGATTTTCTAGATTGTACTAAATTAATACAATAATGAGGTCAGACAAATATCCCAAGCATATTATTTTTCTACAATATGTTTTTTTTAATTTACCCAATGCTTTCCTCTGATTAGTCGCTATATTTGAGGTTGTCCACAAACTTTGGGCAACTGTATGAGTTGTTTCTATATGCAGTTTGCGTAGTTAATGACTGCAATATTGTTTATGTTTATGTATTTACTGCACTGATTTTTAGCAGGAAAAAGTAAAGCACATACTAAAAATATTGGGAGTCATCTTAGAGTTTTAGAACCTTAGGACGGCACTTAGCCACAGAACATGTCTCTATCTATTCAAGTATTCAATTGGAAGACTTGCAATAACCTGATTAAACACAGTTGGAAGTACATTGTCCTACATACAAGAGTTTTGCCCAAGAAAAAACGTAAAACATGAATCCTTTGGAACCATAGAGAAATTAATAATAAAACATTATTTGGATATTACCAATTCATTGATATGTTTAACATATGTTTGATAACACGTAACATTTTAGTAAGAGAGCAGGAAGTTTGATACAGCTGGAGTGATTTTAGTTCTCATCTGCTCTCCTGAGTTGAATGAAATCTTAAACAGTTGGCAGGGGCTTGAAATCCATCCATATTTAGAAAGACACCACTTTCTTTAATGTATCTATTACAATGAATCAGAGAGCTCTATAATCAATCAACATGGTCTGAGGCTGAGCTTAACCCAACTCCATGCCATGGTGATCTCAAAATCATGACTAGCTCAAGAATATTGGCAAAATTAAATAATAAAAAGCGCAAATACTTTTCGTTGCAACTTCAAACTTTGAATACAAGATCAATTCTTAACACAAAATGCCTCAGAATTGTAGACAGCAAAAGCCAATATGATTTGTTTTGTTCACTCTCCAGATGAGGCTAGCAGCCACAAACTGAAATGCCTGCAGACAAGATGTGGGGCACCAAAGGTTTGCAGTAGAAATGCTATAAGTGGACAACAATACATTATTGTTAACACTAGTATTCTACAACAGGTTTTTTTTAATGAAATTCCTTGCAAGGCGTGATAAATATATAAGCTGTTCAATCAGGTTGTGGGGAGGTCGTTTTCTGATGAGTATATTTCCACCATTATGAAATTCTGCAATGCACCCTGTGAGCAGACTAATTCACAATTTTGTTGGGTTTGTTTTATCATTTGGGTTGATATGCTCTGTGCGTCCATTCGAAGAATAGCTCAATCCTCTTTCTTTTATGGCCCTACACTGTAGAATTCTCGCAACTGTTTTCCTTGAGTGTCAGGCAGTCTTGTTTGAGAACCAGTGGAGAGTACTCTGAAAACTTGAGTTAGTCTTACAACAAATGTAATAAAAGTGACAATATTCACCTTAGCAACAAATCATATAGCAAAAGTAAACACTATAAGCAAATTAACCAAATATCTATCTAATTCTTCACTCTCCAATTCTAAAAAGAGAAAGAGTAAATTTGACTGTTATTTGTGGAACGACATCTGCTTTCAAAGTTTCTATAAGGTCAATCTAGCCCACTGAAAGTCTAAATCAAAGTGAATTATGAATACTGTAATCACAACGGTTGCTCTAGGATACGACTAATACTCCCTTATTTTGTGCGCTTCTTTCTTATTTTACACAGTACAGACATTGTCATTGGCTTTTTAAAGAGCTTCAGGTGTTGGCCAAATTTTGCATCAGCACTAAAGATCAGAAAAAGTATCTGTAATAAGGAAGTGTGTATTTTCTTCACTATGAGGCTTCATAGGTTCGGGATCATGCAAGGTCATAAGAAACACCCGGATCATCTGCCCTGCTCAGCCCCCCTCTCTCTCCCACTGATCTACTCAACACAGAGTGAACAGCAAAATCCCTAAAAACATTTAAATGGCATCACCTAATTAAGTATACAGAGTACAATAGTTTCCTTATAATTCTGTATGCAATCACAGCAAGGTAACTGTGCTTTTTAATGGCATATAGGAACCTTAATACTGTCATAAAAACCACGCACAGCCATTTTAAAACTTCTTAAAGAATGCACCACGTGGTGTACTACTTGGTGGTAGAAAACATGCAAACAATTTTATAGATATATTAAAAGTCCCATACCAATAACTGACATTGTCTTGTCCAGAGCATTGTACAAAGCCCAGAAATTAGGAGCCCAGTAAGCATGGCAAAGGCCTCTTTTGAATGGAAATAAGCGAGAAAGCACTTGAGGTAGTTGACCCTGATAAAGAAAAATAAATACAATGAATTTTTTCAATTTATGAAACAACAGTGTAAGTGCAAGAAATGGTTATACGGTAAGAGTCACAAAATCTATTGGATTTGGACGTCAAAGTACATTGATAGAGATGTTGCATTTACTATGTACAATGCACTTCTTTTTTCACCAAATTTACAGCAACTCAGTAAATTATTGCTAGAAGCAGGTTCGGGGAAAAATTGCAGTGTTACATATTGTCATACAATCAAACTGGTTTTCAAACCTGTGCCCCCTGGTTTCCATTATTCAGCAGACTTAGCACCCTGGCTCGCCTGATCCCTATCCATGGCTGGAGACCTAGCTGCAAATTGCCACCTCCTCTCTTTCTTGACCAACTAATAGATGATTTCGCACTCCCCACAGGTCAATATCCAATATGTCATCAAGTACACCAAACATTTCCCACCCTTTGGTCTACAGTATATGTGGAGCCCCAAACCCACTCTATTACACAGACTGTACTAAACATGGGAACAGGCCATCGTCTTATAAAGTGGCTTTACAAGGTGATAAGAGAGCACCTGGTTTCGCTGACATCGCTTAGGGACAAATGGGAAACCAACTTTGGGTGGGCTATTTATGATACCGAATGGGACAGGGTACTATAATTTCCACACCGAGTCTCCTGCAATGCCCATTTCAAAAGCATCCAGTTCACTATTCTCCACAGGGCCTATTTAATACCTGAACAGCCTAATCGTTTCTTCCCCACCGGTTATCTGGGCTGTCAGCAGAACTTCCACACAAGTTGTAGTCATGCCCCACACTCTTCACATATTGGGGCACGATTCACACAACACTATGGGTAGTAATGGAACTTCCTAACAAACACTTGAGAAAAATGCGCCTTGGGCATAGTCAAGCATGGAAAGCGCATATCGGTGAGGACACACTTTGCAAGCCTAGCTCTCCTTCTCCCCAAGCAAAGCTTCAAATTACACTGGAGATCGAGTCAGGTCCCAGCACCCGCATCCTGGTATGGTGTGCTGGGGGAGGCCCTTTGCTTTGAGGAGGACCGCTATCTGGGCAAATGTCCCATTTTCCCTGCTTGGAACACCATTTTTGACCGCTTTCTCCAATTAACACGGAATAATGACCTACCACGTGAACCTCCACCTGCTTCTCCAGCAGAAGACTTCTTTAACATTACTGCTTTCCCTTTATTCCTCCTTGCTCTCCACTCACTTCAGTTAATGCTAGACCTGCTGACCTCCCCCCCACTCCTCTGGGAACCCCTCTTGAGAGAATACCAACTTGGACGCAACCACGCCGGTTTGCCTGTCACACACTTTGTACCTTACCGACCTCCTTGCTTCTTGGCGCCCTGGTCATACACTACCCCTTCCCTCCCTCCCTTCACTGTTTTCTCGCTCTCCCCCCAGTTTATGAATATGGCCCCACTGCATCCAGACTGGGCACATCATCTGAACTGCTCTTCTCGACATGCATATCCCAATTTTCATCTGCTCCTCCATTGCCCTTATGTCTTACATTACCCGGCAGACTGCCTTTCTGTTTTGATGCGATTCTGTATGTTGTATAGGCCGTTAACTCCTCTGTTATTGTTCAGTGTAAAATCCCAATAAAAACACATGGAAATAAATAAAAAATACAACTGTTTTTCAAACAGTATAGATGAGTTTTAAAACCAACATTCCCGGAATAACCACGGGACAAAACCTTTACCAATAATGAAATTCTGTTTCATCCTAACTTGAGATTAGAAATATTTAAGTAGTGTTAGTTTTGTTGCATTCGTATATTTTAAGTAAAACATGGCAATGTAAAAAAAAAAAAAATCATATGAAATAATGAGGGAAGCAGGAAAGGTTTGAGGAACTTGTCAAGAACAACCCCACCCACTAAAACCTGGTTTCATGTGGACTAAACAACTGTTTAAGATTGACCAATCTTAATCGTTATCAAATAAGCTACCAAGGAAATCATGAGCGCTCTAACTCTTTGAGTGTTCCCATTAAGTGCAATATGCAAGCTTGTCTATCTTGATTCTCGAGAACAAAATCACTTTTCATTGACTGTCAAGCTAATTTTTAAACCAAAATCAAGGGATTCTAGTGGAAAACGTATGGCAAGGAGTGGTCTTAACAATGTGAATTAATGCACTGTCAATAAGGTCTCCCGTCACCCTGCAGAGGTTGGTATTTACTGATACATTGAAAACAATGATCTTCAAAAAGGGGAGCAGAATTTGATAAGAGGAGTCTTTAAAGTATCCCTATAATCGTTACTCAACATAACATTAAAGGACTGGTATTCTTAATCCCCTGAACACTTTATAGGTGGACCTGGAGCAGAAAAAACGTAGCAAGAACCACAGTGCTCACATGGGAATATTGTTTTACTCTACACCACCAATGATATGCTAGGCATGGTTTGTTCTTTCCTTTTTTCAGATTTTTCAAAAGTAAGGTATTTGTTGTGGAGTGTCTTGGGCATGCAGCTAGTGATCTACTCAGAAGAACCGTTAGATGAGTTTACGGGGCTCTATCTGAGTTGCACTTACTCCTGTAGAAACAGCTGGATAATTTCAAATTTGCTTCTAAACCTGCATTTTCAGGAGAATCGGATTGCAGATTTAGATTAGGTATAGCATGCCGTACATGAAATTTAATAATGCACTTAGGGTGAAATATCAGAGCTGGAAGTAATTAGTTAAATGCTAGATGTTTAAAGGTGTCTATTCTGTCTTCTCTATGGAATCAAATTCTTCATTTCTCTACAAGAAGTTCCTAAACCGCTCTGCTTCATTAGCTTTCCTGATGGCTTGTGTGAATTACTACTTAATTAAGATAAGCAAATGTTATCAGCGCAAAAAATCCAGGGGTAAAAACGATGACGATAAAGGCCTAAAACTACATGGAAAACATCAAGAGCACAGTGGCATTCCTCTATCCCTATGCCGAAAGCAAACTCAGTGAAAACCAACACGGTTTCAGTAACGAAATTACAAAAGACTGATGCAGAGCAAAGCTCAGTGAAAGACAAAAGTACTGAATGTAAGGAAAATCCTTGGGACATTATGAATTAACAGTTTAGAGTCAGATCATCTATGTAATTCACATATGTGAGCAGAACAACGATAGGCAATTGTTCAGTGATCCTCTGGATAGTGGTCCAAGTTATATTTAAACTTTTACAAAAGTCCTACTTTTCAACAACTACTACTGGCATGCGGGTTCTTTTCTGCATTTACTTATGACTAGACATAAAAACGACACGTCTTCCATTGCAAAGCGCTGTGCAAAACCAAGACTGCGGTTTCACACAACAAATGAAAGGGTGTGTGGAACTTGCATAATGTGCTGTAGAGTAATTATGGGAACTGCATTTTGCACGTGGGTAAAAAAATCAACTTAAAAATGTAATTTCGAGTTGATTTCTGATTGCTCATGATCGAAACACTGCCGTTCACATTCATGTTTGCATTTTTGTGCCAAGAAATGCCCCGATCAGTCCACTAGGGTAAAATAATCTATCTGAAATGTGTTGATTACCTATTTGAAAGCAACTACTGCTGGCATTCAAATCACTACATTTTGCATTCAGATGCTTAGTTCTGAGCTCAATAATTACCAGTACGATCCGTACAGATGGAAAAAAAATGTACCTGAAATAGCACTTGTGTTAAAAAAAATGACCTGAATGGTACATTTTGTGTTAAAAATGTTCCCCGAAATTACATAATGTGGTGAAATCTTGGTCATTTTTTGTCATTTTTAATACGTGAATTTACCGAAATTACATCAATTATGCCGGTATAATCAAGATTTTGCCCAGGGTTAGATAAAGGGCCATATGCCAGCTAAGCATAAGGGCAGGGAGAAGCAGTGTTTAATTTTAAATAGCTGTTTGACTGATGCAAAAGGACCAAAGTAGTCAGTGAAATAATTCATAGGCCCTTGTCCTGATAGTAATTGGAAATCCAAGCCCCATTTTGGAGACCCAAAAATCCAGTTCCTCAGAACATAATAAGCACTTATTGAAATTGGTAACAGACATATGTGATTCAGTGCTCAGCGTGTACACTTTACATATACACGTTGTGTTATGCTCCAACCAAATAAAACTTATTTGACTCCTAATACAACAACAACAAAATCACACAAATGAATGGAAATAGTCCTCTCTTTCTAATCGGATCTTTTCTAAATGGTCCATGTTTCTGAAAATGCACACTGACTTGATCTCTGTTAAAATAGACTAAAACCAGTAATTTTACTTATACTGTTATGAACCTTGATACAATAAGCAGTCATGTTCATAGTACTGAACAAAGTGAGAACAGGAGTTTACTCACCATGGCTATGAAGGGTCCCAATGAAAGAGCAAACACACCGCAGACAATCATCCCTAGAGAAATCAGCCGTACCAGGCTGAAACTGCTCCACTTGATGGATCCATCTGCAGAAAAATTGAAGACTTATTAGCATTAGTTTGAGAATCGATCATAGAGAAAGCAGACTGTTGGGTTTTCACAATATATTTAATCATCTCCTACAACAGATTTTCCTTACCCACCAGATATATCGACCCACCATAGGATCAACATCTTGACTTGCACAACGCAGAAGCCCTTTGCTAAGCCCTGCTTGTTTCATCAACATCATACCAATAATTTCCATTTGACTATCAGTGTCTGGCCTTTACTGCTTCCCTTTTTCTTCTTAGAGATTTACCTTCTAGCTTTTTCTTCAACTGCACATTTCCTTTGCATTCAATTACAAAGTTATACAGTCACTTCACCAAAGTTTCAGGAAAGCGTTTTTAGGTAAGTACAATTTAGCATTAAGGTTTAAAAATACAACATCATTTGTAAAGAATGTATATAAATATACCTTTTATTAATATAGGGTTTGAATTAGCATTACAGCAATAAATAAGAGCCCATAATGATGATTAAGAATAATTGAAAGGTTATTGAATTACAATTAATTATGTGTTAGGCATACTATAAAAAACATTATCAGATTAAACATATTTGATTTAAAATTCTATTTAAAACAACTGACTAGAATTAAATCACAAAAAATAATTTAATAAAATATTATGCTTGACTTACTATTAAAAAGTGTATAATTCTAATTTATTTAACAGACAGCATAAGAGTTGACAATATAAATTAATTTTATTTCAATTATTTAAACAGAATTTTAGAGTTATTATTACATTAAACATAATGGGGTTCGGGTTGGTAGTCCATTTATAATAAGTAAACATAAGTCATTTAATTTATGATGTGGTTAGTGTACGTCATCATATTTTATTTTTAACTTAATGTAAGTTTAGGTGAATAGTATTATGAAATTTATTCTAATAAAATAAAAATAAAATGAAAGAAACTGTTAGCATTATCATAAAGTATAGCATAGCTGTCAAAGTGAAGGTAAAATAAACTAAAGGGGGTGAAGTGAAGGCAGGAAGAAGTAAAGGGGACGAAGGGTAAATATCCTTGTTAGTCATCTGGCTCAAGCTATTTCAAAACTATTTAGTCACACTGTTTTGCATGTGCCAGGAAGAAGGATCAGTATTTGTTGTTAAATACATGTTAACACGCAACCATACTACTTACCTGAATTATTTGCAGTGAAGCAGAAGTATCTCAGCAGATAAATTCCATATGCTGGGGCAACATAGAGGTAAATATGCTTGAAGTTTAGAAGTACAGCAAAAAGTAAGGCCCCTTCCAAATGTCTTTTCTGTCACAGATCAAAGACAAAACTATGTTATTCTCTTACACCAACAATGAACATTGCCAAAAAGCGGATTGCGCAGCTTTATGAAATACAGAGGAGAAGCAGGAGCAGAGGGAAGACTCAGACCGGGGTTAGAGCAATGACCAACCAGCATGCTCAAGAGTATTTGTGTATTAGCTAACATACAACATGTAGTCAAAACATAGTGCTAGGCAAAAAAGTAACTAAATGTTGGTATACGTTCTGAAACCAGTTTTGGTCAACCCTTCAATCCCCCTTTGCAGCACTCGGGGGACATTGATGTTTGCTGACTACGACTATGTTTAAAGAGCAGTAGCAGTCACAGAGAAGCGCAGCCTGTTTTTGGGCGTCTAGTTCACACTGAGTATTTTTTATTTAACCTTC
Source organism: Lissotriton vulgaris (assembly GCF_964263255.1). Taxonomy (NCBI): domain Eukaryota; kingdom Metazoa; phylum Chordata; class Amphibia; order Caudata; family Salamandridae; genus Lissotriton; species Lissotriton vulgaris. Next base: position 625,561 of record NW_028249215.1, read on the forward strand.
TTAGTTAGACTTCAGTAACAGCTGAAACCTTGTTCTCCTGCCTATGGACTAATACTCAGTGTCTCGTAATTTTCAAAGCCTTTGTAGACACAAGCTTTAGATGTCATACAAGAAAGACTTAAAGACTATGATGCTTATTTTGCTCAGTGGGCAGAGCGACTGCAAATGTATGTGAGTGCACAATTATCTTTACCTGTGAAAGCTTTATCAAGTTATGTAGAGGGGTTAAGCATAGTATTTGTGCTTCTTGCAAAAGTGCACCCTACTTATTGCTGCAGTAGCCTCACAGCTGGAAACAGGTTTCCATCTTTACATGAAAAGATTACAAAAGTACAGAATGGAGCAGCCATTATCCAATTAAACGTGCATAGATGGTCAACAAATCTCAGCGGTAATGACCGCCCTCCACCGCTCATGTCCAAGTAAGCACTTTTTCTTAACTTACAAAGCAAACTAGCAATAAGGTATTTTTTCTAAGTCCGCATGCTAAAAGAAGTTACTGTGGGCCATATGTATCAAGGCAAAATGGGTTCGCAAACGCTGAAATTCGCAGAATTCCGGCGTTTGCGAACCCATTTTCGCTAAATGGTATGTATGAAACATTTTTGGTGCAAAATAAGGAATCGCTAAATTTGCCACCACTTATTTTGCGATTGCATTTAAGGAAATGCAAATTTTGCGATTCCTTAAATGCAATGTATCAAGGAAAAAAACATTCCAAAATGCCATTAAGGAATCGCAAATTACCACCAACTTCTAGTTGGTGGTAAGTTGCGAATTCTTTAAAAAAACCATTTTTTTTTTTAATTAAAAGGTGCCATGTGACGCTCATACATGCCCTTAGGGCATGTATGTGCGCCATATGCGCACACATGTCATTTTCAGGGGTGCAGCAGGGTGTTCTTGAGACACCCCTGCACCCTTGAAAATATTCACAATTTGCGATTAGCAAATTGCGATTCGCAAATTTCCCCTTCATTCCTATGGGCCTCCTGGCCCATAGAAATGAATGGGAAATTATTCCTTAATTGCGATTAGCAATTTGCTAATCGCAATTATGGAATTTTAAGGAATCGCTAAAAAGAAGCGATTTTCTACATACATACCATTTTGCGATTTCTAAATAGCGATTCCTTAAAAATCGCTATTTAGGAATCGCAAAACGGAATGTTGATACATATGGCCCTATGTTACATAACGTTATCTCCACTCAGTTATTGTGGCATTGGTTTTGCACAACATGCAAATTCCACAAAAACTCAGCAACAAGTTCTAGTTCGATCATTAAACGTGTAACCAATTAACTATAGTGCAACTGGTGCAACACAGTGACATTACACCCCTGAAGAGTGTAATTAATTTCAATTTTGTGTGCAGCATACACACACATATGTTCTACGTCTTAAATTACACTTTCTAGTCTCTCTCTTCTTATCACCCATTTAAAAGAGTAGGCATATGTAGAACATATATGTCAATACAAAGAAACAGATATGTGCCAGAGAACATCTGACGCTTAAAAGGTAGGCACTTGGCTGGCCTTGGAAAAAAGGGATGACACTGCCACAAGGCTTATTTCATATAATATGTGCAAATATGTATGCTAAATTATCAGAGTACAGACAGGAATTGAAAACCTAGTCACAGAAGTTTACTGGGGGGGGCGGGGTGATAGTATTCTGGTCCCTCGTCCATTCTACGCCACCCTAGTTCAGATCTATTTACTGCTGTCAGAGATCTTCTACAAGCGTGTCAATGAGTGCCTCTAATGACAGTGGTTTTAGTCTAGTACTAGGAACTACAATTGTTTCCATTGGGATACTTTATTTAACACCAAGAGGTTGAAATTACCTCTACATATAGTACAGTACATACTACACAGTCTGTCCGAATACACTGTATTTATATCAAGATTTAATATGGCTTTGTAAAATAAAATTCATATTTGTGGATATTTCTGGAGAAGCACACAAGTGAAAAGACAGGGAACTCATATTCTTTTGTTTTAAGCAAGTAGACTTCTACACCATAGATCACCAAGTAATGCACAATAGGTGCCCTACAACAAGCAGTTGACCGGTACGGGCAGTGCGACCGGTACGGCCGCACTGGGAGCTAACCTGGAAGGGGGGCACTGTGTTTAGTAATGACTTAATATTTATGGTGCAGAGTTCCTTGTGTGTCCAGCTTTCAGGCAGCAATTAAAATGTCAAGATATCTCTCTCTAGCACGAACATTAATCATAAGAGTTATCAGATTTTTGTCTGGTGGCAGTTTTGATTCGCCATAAAGTAGTGCAGAGGGTTAATATGCCTGCTGCAAGAGAACAGATCTATATTTTATGTAGATAGCGGAGAGGATTAGTAAAGTCAGCCTTTCAAATCAAATTAAATGAATTTGAGAGAAGGGCTGTGGGGAGATGAGGGGCACTTTTGCTGGGTGGTAGTAAGGGAATCCGAGGAGGAGGTAATGAGGGGCGCCAAAACAGATTATCGCACTGAGCTCCACCAGCGCTAAAGTCGGCCCTGACAACAAGCCATCAGATTGTAAACTCTTTCTTTCATTAGAGTACATTGCATAACCCATTTGGTGAAATTAACGTGAAAGATTTCTAATACCTCCAGTTGTCTTATGTTAATCTTAACAATTTGGTGGTGATGTACATTACCTCACATCAGTCAAGTACTGTAAACGTAAAGGAATTATACACACTGTATACCTGGAATATTCTGGCAATGGAAAGAAGCATCAATCCAAATAAAAATCCATTATACTGGAAGTGAATATCTTGGATTCGGATAAGGAAATCTCCATGAAAAAACATTTTTAGTGATTGGTGCTTAAGGCACACACACACAATACACAGACTTCAAGCTACATATAGGTTAAAGTACTGAGAAAATTACACATAAGCAGAAGAGAGACAGGGAAGTCACAGACTTCAAGCTACATATAGGTTAAAGTACTGAGAAAATTACACATAAGCAGAAGAGAGACAGGGAAGTAAGAGGGGTAAGTGAAGAGAAAACTTTGAGAGAGAAGGATGGAATATTTCAGAAAAAGTTGGATATGTGGGAGGGATGCAAAAGGACAAGTGGGTGCTTGAAGACACAGGACTTCATTCCTTCATGGAAGTGGAGGGTAAGGGGAAAGTCCTTCGGATCTTGGTTGGGAAGGTATTCCAGATCCTGGGTGCACAGGGGAAAGCCCTTTCTAACAGCCTCTGTGGATCCCGGGCTTTCATCAAGACTGGCTACTTATGCGCCGTTTGTGTTATTACCTACCAATGCGATTTCGTTTTTGAAAGAGACACCCTTCGTTAATGTGTTACTGAATTGCAATTTGGGTTTCCTACATAATAAAAAGCATTTTCTGGGATCACAAACAGCCCAATTCTGCCACTGTGCTGTTTGGAAATGCAAAAAGGATTCATACATTTGGTCTTAAGTTCCAATGGACGTGATGATCCAGAGTAAAAACCAGATTCAGAACTGTGAACTTCATACACTAATGGAACTTCCCTTAGTGCACAAGGCTTGAGTTCACCACAGGCGACATATCTTCAGATTGAAGAAAACCGTATTGTAATCTAAATAGCCTGTTTCAAATGAAAGGATACGATCCACAATCAATAAGCCAAAGTTCCACAGGAGCAGGGCAGCGAGGACAAAGGCGGGTCTCTCCAAAATCTCTCTTCTCGCTTTCTTGTTGTCAACACATTTGCAACACCTGCATCCAAACAAAAGAGGAAGTTAGAAAAGGTAAACACACCTCAACAACTTAGTGACAAGTAACTATGTTGGGTTTACCTGGCACATACTCACACATCACTGACTTTCAGGCACTGGCGATTCGGAAGGGGCATCCAAGCTGGACGTCTACTTATTAGCAGGTGTTGCTAACAGTAATTAGACATTAGCATTGACAAGGCCAATAGGTCTGGTCTGGCAACCAGCATTTAGGCTTTGTCAAAGGTTGTTTTGTCATGGACTTTGCAAACCTTTATTGTTTGAGGAGGTGTCTGGCACTCAACAATATAAACGTGTTTTTGCAAAAAGCATTAATGTTTTCTTGACCTCAAAAAACACATTCCTATAGCAGTCCCTGAAGGGATCTAATTTGTATGTGGGTGTGCTCCTTGTGAAAGGGCAGAATGCCGTCACTCATAGTGAAGTTAGCTGACCATTGTCCCATGCTGTAAACTGTGGTGAGCGGAAGAAAAATAGGAATGACAACAACACACCTATGGATGATGAAGGATGGTAGAAAGCCCCTATAATCAAATAAATATATATATATATATTGAGCTAAAGATAGAAAAATCAGCTTTATATAAGCAAGCATTAGCAAAGCTAATATCTCTCTGCTTTAAAATCCAAGTCATTGGCTTTGCCAATGCTTGTTAGCATCCGCATAAGAAGGCAAGCGTCAAGACGCATACCGATGCATGGTCAGCAATCTTGGAATGGGTTTCCTTTGGCTGCAGATATGCACATGGCATGAGGAATGCACATGTGTCAACATGTGCGAGCATATATGTATCAGGATTCATGTCGCCACTTGAGTAAATACACAGTGATTAACTTGGGTGGGCGAGCCTATTGGGATCATGATATATGAGACATATCTTCCCTGGGCTTTGAATAACTAACAGTTTATGAGTAATTCACAAGGTAAAAATATATATATTAAGAAGTCAAAAAAGTCATATGATAATGATCCAGAAATAAAGCAAAGTCCTGTATTGTAGGCAGAACTACATTAATTATTACAGACTATAAAAGTCAAATAATGCATAGGACTATCATTTAGAAACATTCATGAGAGATAGCAGGGCACTCTGAAGCAGGACTGGCAAATGGCATATGAAAATGAGCTAAAAAGGAATAGATCCTTCATGAATTGTAGAAGGGGATCGGTAGAGTCCGGTTTCCAATGGAAAGCAATAGCAGTCCATTATAAGTCGATATTTCGACCTTCAGTGTTACTTATAAAAGTATTTACCAGGACGGATGTCTAGGACAGTGTGGGGCAGCAGCAACCCTGTAGAGTAAACAAATAGAACAGGGCACATGGTACGATGTGAAATGAGCAAAAATACCTAGTGTGCAAAATAAAAAGGCAGCAGGCTTCCACGGTAAGGAATATGTTAAACAAGCATTGAAAAAGCCTATATACCTCACTTACGAAAACTATTGGCTTGGTCAATGTGTTTTATCCATGTTGTACAACAGCAAGCCTGCTGTGCAGCATGGCTGAAAGTTAGAAAAACAAGCATTTGCAATGCAATCGGTCTCGCAATAGAAAAGTTTGAGCTTTTGGTGTGTAAAATGTAAATATATTTTAATTATTGTTTATGTTTTTCAAAATATAAAAGTATTAATTTTGTTATTAGAAATGCCAATAGTTATAAAGTTAGCAAATGTTACATCTATAGCATTAGTAAAAGTACATGTTTAGTTTTCCCCTGTCTTACGTGTATTGATCTGACAAATCACGTTTTAACAAGAACAGAAGTGAAAACATTTAAAATCTTTTTATGACATTTGTAATAAAGCTTGAAACATTGACAGTAAATATTTGAACCAGTTGTTGAATGGTTGCACAGATTGATGCTGTGGTGGCGCTGAGTGATGTTGTTTTGGGGACTAGTGATGCTGTTGTAGCGCATACTGATGTTGTGGTGCCCCTGAGTGATGCTGTGGTGGTGCTGAGAGGTGCTGTGGTGGTGCTAAGTGGTGCTGTGGTGGTGCAGAGTGGTGCTGTGGTGGTGCTGTGGTGGTGCTGAGTGGTGCTGTGGTGGTGCTGAGTGGTGCTGTGGTGGTGTTGAGTGATGCTGTGGTGGTGCTGAGTAATGCTGTGGTGGTGCTGAGTGGTGCTGTGGTGGTGCTGAGTGATAATGTGGTGGTGCTGAGTGATAATGTGGTGGTGTTGAGTGATAATGTGGTGGTGCTGAGTGGTGCTGTGGTGGTGCTGAGTGGTGCTGTGGTGGTGCTGAGTGATGCTGTGGTGGTGCTGGGTGATGCTGTAGTGGTGCTGAGTGATGCTGTGGTGATGTTGAGTGATAATTTGGTGGTGCTGTGTGATACTGGGGTAGTGCTGAGTGATAATGTGGTGGTGCTGAGTGATGCTGGGCTAGCGCTGACTGATGATGTGGTAATGCTGAGTGGTGCTGGGGTGGCGCTGGTTGATGCTGTGGTGGTGCTGAGTGATGATGTGGTGGTGCTGAGTGGTGCTGTGGTGGTGCTGAGTGATGGTGTGGTGGTGCTGAGTGATGCTGTGGTAGTGCTGAGTGATGCTGTGGTGGTGCTGAGTGATGCTGTGGTGGTACTGAGTGGGGCTGTGGTGTTGCTGAGTGGGGCTGTTGTGGTGCTGAGTGATGCTGAGTGGTGCTGTGGTGGTGCTGTGGTGGTGCTGAGTGATGCTGTAGTGGTGCTGTGGTGGTGCTGAGTGATAATGTGGTGGTTCTGAGTGATGTTGGGGTAGCGCTGAGTGATGCTGGGGTAGCGCTGAGTGATGCTGGGGTAGCGCTGAGTGATGCTGCAGCAGTTATGTCATATAGGGACACATTCTTTTGTAGCAAGCAAGTGGTGAGTAAGTGATTTGCGCTGAATCACAGGATGTTCAGTAGAAGTCCAAAGCCGGGAGCCGGCAATTCTGAGCGTTAAGCCACACCCTGTTTTGGTTCTGTAATGAGAGCCAGAGCAGAGAGCGAGAGAGAGGGGGCTTGTACCTGGCTTAGATGCTTGGTATGTTGGGCAGGTCAGTGTTTTAGGGTATAACTTACGGCGACAAGCCCTTAGCCGTGGGCTGCACGCATGCCCCTAGAATTATGTTCCGACTTCTCTGCATTTCTTGCGTGGGACACAGATTAAGTAGCCGATCCTTTTAATATCTTTCCCCTGCCATATAAAGATGTGTTTACCGAGTCCCACGCTGTTTAAATGTAAACAATGTAAGTATGCTTCAGCTCACAAGTATGAAACCGCGCAAGGCCAGCTCTGCCTTCCATCCTTCAGCGCATGCTACGTTGGGATTTAGTCCAGTTATTCGCAGCGCTTAGCATTGGTAAACTTGCGAAGTGAGGCCGTGGTCACGATCTGTATTATTTTCAGTTCTTAGAAACAACAGCAGTGCGCAATTTATCGCTTTATAAAATCAAGGAGCTAGATTTATCAAGAAGCAATTCCCATGGGAAGTCGGCTTTTAAAGCAGATACCTGTGTTTTCCCACAAGGAAATGTCACCTTAAACTGTGATGTTTGCGTTTTTCACTCCGATGTCGAAATCAGTGGAATTCTTCGCCTGGTTTCCATGGGAGTGCAGTAATCCTCCCTGTCCGTGGACAGCTAATAAGATTTCACTGGGTGCTCGTGGCTGGAGGTGGGTAGCCTTTGCTCGCTCGTGCACACACCCGGGGCGAGGCAGATTCTAAAGTACACACCCTGCTCGTTGCATCTAGGCCCCGGCCATTCATTCGCATTTACAAATGAACGTACCTTGTAATGAGACTTAACGAGTGGATTTGTAAGAGGTAAAAAAACTAGAGTCAGTGAGAGCTGGGCCCAACGGACGGTTGCATGTATAGTGTCCTGGCGAAATGGTGAGCTAGGCGTGTATGAAAAGAAGGTAGGCACTATACTTCTGTGAGGGCAGGATCTGAAGCTGGGGAGAGAGAGTGCAAGTTGCCTAAAGAATTGGAGTTTGTAGTATTTCTTTCAAACATGCCCCTAGAATTACTGAGTCCCACCCTGCTTAAATGTAAAGCGACGTGCCTCGCGCGGCAGCAGGAACGGACGGTTGTATGTATAGTGTCCTGGCGAGATGGTGAGCTAGGCGTGTATGAAAAGAAGGTAGGCGCTATACTGTTAAAATGTGGAATTTCAAACCATTCATTAAGCAGGATGGCTCCGTCTAGTGGTCCTTGTGCAGTGTGTACTGAGCCATGTGGTATGATGTGATGTGATATATTTTCTGCTAATGTGCAGTGTAAAGTCCAGTAGCCTTGCTAATACATGTTTATGTGATCGAATCTGGAGTGATAGGGTATGCTGGGTTGTTTTTGGGGTTGACGAGTGAAAGGAAAGTGTGAAGAAACCTGGCGGGAGGATCCTATTTGAAATGCTAACTTTGTTCATCTGTGCATGGATGTGTTTCGAGGTCGTAGATGGTTGGTGTGAGTCAGTGGCAGAGACAGTAAGGTATCATGCAGATAAGGCGAATGATAACTGAAAGGGGACAGGAAAATAAAAGAAGCGGAAGGAAAAAGACAAGAGGAAGGAAAAGGTGTAGAGAAAGGAAGGTGAAGGAGGAAGACAGTCGGAAACGAGGACGGAGGAGGGGAAGGGGTGAGTAGACTTAAGAGGAGAGGCAGGAGGATGAGAAGGAAGGAAACGAGGACGGAGGAGGGGAAGGGGTGAGTAGACTTAAGAGGAGAGGCAGGAGGATGAGAAGGAGTAGAGAAGGGTGGGGGGGAATTAAAGTGGGAACAGCTAAAGGAACATGGTTTGGAGATTGTGGGCAGATAAAACTGCAGGACGAGCACTGGGGGAGGGCTATTAAATGAAGTCGGTGGAGAGGAGCCGAAGCAAAACAAGCGGCCGGGGGGCGGGGAGCAGATCACCGTGAAAGAAGTGTAATTAGGGGGAGGTGAAGTGAGGCCGGGTGTGCTGGGGGGAGTAGAGATGCGAGTCACGGCCTGTGGCCGTGAAAAGTTAAGTGAATAATCAGGGGAGGAGAACTGGCAAAGGCCGGCCGAGCGCACGCTGGGGAAGCCTGTGGGAGGGAGGCTGATGCCTTTCATGTGGGGAAATGCGCGTGCTTGTGTTCACGTGATTCTCGTGAACTGCTGGAAATCCGCTTTTTGATAGCCTTGGGTTTAAGTCTTGGTTTAGCGGCATTAGACTCGCATATTCATTCCTGCGGAATGGAATAGGCGAGACCTAAAAAGTAAGCACTATGACGCTGGACATGCCACAGTGTTTTTTCCCTGCGGGACAGGAGAGTGTTAAATCAACAACGCGGTGTTGTAGAAGGCAAGCAACAATGAAGGACATTGGCATGGTGCAAGCGATGGGATGGGAGGAGGCAAACAACATCAGGGAGAGGCACAGGAGGGTGGGAGTGGACAATCAAGATCACAGAGAGGGACTGGAGTGGGAGGGGACAAGGTGAAAGAATCAAAAGAGCTACCACGCAGCCAGCGCTGGTAGTGTCCATCGCTTTAATTTTAAAGTGGGGAGGGCCGGAGGGAGGGGGAAAGCCAGAAAAGGGGGCTGGATAGTGCAAGCAACAGGATGGGAGGGAGCAATCAACATCACAGAGAAGGACGGCAGGATGGGAAGGGGCAAACAACATCACAGAGAGGGATGGGGGGGAGGAGGCAAGCATCAACACAAAGAGGATAGGAGGGAGCGCGGGGGCAAGCAACAACATGGGGAGGACTGGGAAGGTACAAGTAATATCAGGCCTCGAGAAATCTACTGGCCCACTCACTATGGCGAGTCAGATGTTATTAGGGCGAGCTATATTTAGAACCTACTAGCCTGGTCTGGTGAGAGACTATAGCTGACAAAGAACAGGTGTTCTTTGAATTCAGAAAGTGTAAGATCAATACAGATGCCTTTAAATTTGGTAAAATTGGCTGTGGGTGCAATGACAGAGGACAAATGTCGGCTTATGTACTTCTTACAAATTGTTCCAAATTTTATCCTGGAGATCGTGTTTACAAAATTCTCTAACTCTGCAGTCAGAGAAAGAAAAGTAAAGAGAACTGTTTGACAATTGTGCTGTGTGCAATGAAATGATATAGGATGTTAGTTTTTTCCTAACACACATTCAAATAGCTCATAAATGAACTATACAAATATTTCAAAATATATTTCAGTAGTTAGGAAACTACTTTTTTTTTGGCTCTGATATGTGATGGCAAGAAATAGGGTCGAAACAAATCAGAACACCTTACTTTGTGATGTGCAAATAATAAATATTTTCTGAAACCCAATTTCCACAATATTGTTTGTAGGCTACATTGGTTCATCACTAAAATTGCATGTCAGTGAGACGGTTTAGGTCAATTTCAATGAAAATGTGCTGTCTGTAGATGACAGCGCACTAAACACATCATATATATAGTGACCAAGGCGGTTCGCCGTCGAAACGCGTCTTGCTTTGCCTGGATTATTAAATCACTTTTTGCCAGCACATCACAGAGTCTGTGCCTGATTGTTCGTCGCCGTCAGGATTGAGAGAATAGAAACGCGTCATGTTGACTAATGGAGAAATAATGCACTCAGAAAAGTACCTCGTTGGGGATATATATATATATATATTTATTGAGAGTTCTCAAACAAACTTAGAACCATTCATGCCCCCGCTCTGATGACAATGCTACTGATTAACCAAGAGGCAAGTGAAGGGTCTTGTGTACCCTTTATGTGGGCTAGATTTTTATTTTACATGGAGCAAACGTTTAGTCTAGTAAATCAAACAAAATATTTTTTGTACAGCAGCCATGCTGAATTCGCATATTTTTTGATAAGTGCTCTCACATTTGATAATGAAGAAAAGGGTGACTTGATGAAAGAAAATATTTGCCTAGGATCACACAATTTGAAACCAGTTTATGGGTCAAGCGCATAAGAGTTAGGTTGAGTAGATTATTCAAGCCACTAGACCTGCAGGTCCGGTAACATTTTTATGATTTTTCAGGCAGAGGGACAACAAGTAACATTATGGAGAGGTACAGGAGGGAGGAAGGGAACAAGTAACATCAAGGGGAGGGCAGGAGTGTGGGAGGGGGAAAGCATTATCACGGAGAAGGATAGGAGGGTAGCAGAGGAAAAACAACAACACAGAGAGAATGGCAGGGAGCAAGCAACATCACAGAGAGAGGTGAGAGGTGACGAGTAACATCACAGAGAGTTGCAGGAGGGTGCAAGCAACATCATAGAAAGGTACGGGAGGGTGGAAGGGGAAAGCAACATCATGGAGAGGGACAGGAGGGGGCAAGCAACATCCAGGAGAGGGACGGAAGGGTGGGAGGACGAGCAAAATAATGGAACGAGAGGGTTGGGGGCAAGCAAAAATCACGAAAAGGGAGGGTGGAAAGGGAGCAACAAACATCATGGAGAGGGAGAGTGTGTGGCAAGGCAACCAACATCACGGAGGGGGCAACAACAAGAGGGACAGCGGGTATGGTCAAGCAACCACATGGAGGGGGACCCAAGCATACAGATAATAGAGAGAGCAACACAAGTGGTGGAGTAGAAACACATGAGGACGACGGACTGCAAATATATGCACCCTTATAGGGTGCTTCAAGGAAAAGAAAAAGTATCTCTGAAAGCGCATGCAGTGGAAGGTTACTTGGGCCATGCTCCGTCTGAATTTCAAAGAGAGGAAGTGAAGACAGCATGTGCTGACCAAAAAACAAGCAAGCAAACAAGAGTAACAATGAGGCCAAACCAATGGTAAGTAATGGCCGGGCTCTAAGCCCCCGTAAACTAACAACATTTCTCGCAAGCAGAGTTGCATGCACTGTCTCAGGCCAAACGTAAAAAAATGCAGAGGATATTCTCAACTAAAAGGCTGTGATAAGGGATTTCACAAAGACTGGACTTTAAAAAAGAGGTATGAGCTCAACTTACATAGCTCCACAGATGAACTCAGAGAATTCAACTGCGTACTCTGGAGGAATTCTGTAAAAAACTGAACTTATCTTGCACACCCAAGGTTAAATCACATACTTGGAATGGCAAGAAATAGCATGCTGCGGCCTTCTTATTAAATGCTGGTCCTTGGAAAGGGACTGTCAGATCTCTGGTGAGTGTGATTTTACCCATCACACATCCAGGAGAGATAGGGCAGGCATGGGACGGGAGCAGCCCACTTCTGCTTATGCTGCCCCTATTACAAAAGCTGAATCCGCTGTCCATTCTAAACACAGAAATTAGCGATCTCATGTAGTTTCAGACATACACACTAGGGAGAAAGTAGGCACAAGTATTGTGCACACCGCCAAGTGAGACTCTCGCAATTTTGGAGATCCCGGTTGGCGCACAATGAATTCATGGGAACACGCTTTAGGGAGCTAAAGCTCAATAAAAAGCTGGAGGTACATATGCCTTGTGACAGGGAGGTTAGATCTGGTCCCAACTGTGTACATAAATGGAAACAGCAGGAGCACTAACAGGTCTCTGGTGTGGGTGGGTCATAGAGAATGAAATGGTGCAGTGGCCATGTGTATTGTGCCATATTTAATACAACATTGAAGATACATGAAGAATTACATAAAAATCGACATGACAAAGTAAATGAAAAAGGCTATCTGCAGTACAATGACGCATAGCAGTCATTTTTTATTTACTATTCTAACATTGTGGCTGGTCAGGTTAGAACAATAAATAAAAAAAATTAAAAAAGAAAATATCAAATTAAGAGCAGACAACAAAGCCATCCAATCATGAGAAAGGGGCAGACCCAGGCCAACTCTAAATAGAAATATATATATATATATATATATATATATATATATATATATATATATATATATATATATATATATATATATATATATATATATATATATATATTATATATATATTATATATATATATATATATTTAAAACCGAATTGGATTGTGATTTTTCATCATTCCAAACAATAAAGTTCAGGGCATGAGTACCAAGAGTTATATGAATCGACATACGCTGTACATCAAATTCTGTTCAATCGCAGTTATCACAGTGACATATGGTAACTGGGAGTACATAATACCAACAGGAACTCAGCCCTTCAAAACCACAATTTCATAACCTGCCCCCCCAACACTTGCCTCTGTCTAAATCATTCCGTAGGTCATTGTATATCATTTTTACCCAGTGGATATCTATGTTGTACCCCACCTCAAATGACCCATGCAGCCCACGATGCTTGCTAGTAAAATGCTTCAGGTTCTTTCAGACAATCTACACGCCTGGGCCATGTCAATGGTACCACGACCCCTCTTCACCTCTTGAAACAACACTGCGCTTTCGTACCCCACCCAAAATATGAGGTCCTCCTTCCATTTCCTCAGCCAGGGCACCAGGTAGCCTTCTAGTGCATGGTCATTTCTCACTTTTAGAGAATCAGAGCCAGGTCCACAAACCTAGTTGTTATTTTATTTTTACTTGGACATGGAAACCCCCCTCCCCCCCCAACAAACAGCCCATAGGAGTGCAGGGGATCGTTCTATGGGTGGTCTCGTTAACAAATTCAATTGCTCCGGTTAGAACTGGGGGTCTCTAGTTGGCGGAGGTAGGTACCTTAGTCCAAATAGGGACCCTTGCTTCTAGTTAGAGAAAGGAGGGACACACTCCTAGATAACCCCTGCTCACCCCATGGAAGCTTGGCACGAGCAGCCAGGCTTATCTCCAAGGCACTGTGTAAAGTATTTGCAACCACACTCCCAGTAACACAGTGATAACACCACAAATGGACACCACACTGGTTTTAATAAAAATAGCGTTATCTTTATCAAAAGGAATACGATGAGACAAAACAATAGAAATCCAGCATATGAGTATTCGTATTACATCACTCTGCCGGTTATTAGGCCAGCAATCACTTATAGGTTCCTGCGGTATTAATGAGCAGTTCACAATGATCTCCTGCAGTACTAATGCAATGTTATGCAGTTCGGAATGTAGTAATAACGCTGTCCTTACTGCATGTACTAATGCAGTTCGTAAAGCAGGAATAATGCAGGTCGTAATGCAAGAATAATGCGATTCGTAATGCAAGAATCAGGCAGTTCGTATGCAAAGAATAATTCTGTACACCAATCTGCACAGTCAACTCGGGCCCCCACTAGGCCCCAACACCAGAGACAATGGTCATAAGATTAAAGGGGTGCCCCTGGTACTGCTGGGCAGGTACGAGCCGCTCGGGGACTCCGCGCATTTAACACGGTGCAGCGGGAGACAGCTCGGAGCACTCCTGTCCTCATCCTGCACCCTTTCCCAGGCACACACACTTGCGGACCCTAACCGGAGTCCAAGCCTTACCTGAGGGGTGCGCTGCCTCGCTCTCTCTCTCCGCTCGTCAGACGCCCTGCTGGGTGGCCCCGATGATGTTCAGCTCCGTTGTTAGGCGATGCTGTAGCCGGATGGGTTACGGCGCTGCCTTCTCCGTTGACGATCTTGGGCAGATTCCTTTTGGTGAATAATGATCACAATCCCTTTCACCTTGCAGCTTTCTTAGCTTCAATAAATGCTTTAGCACATTGCGGCTTGGGCCGGCGGCGGTGATCCTCACTCACAGCCGCTGTTACGATGACGGCTAGGGTCACAAACGTTAATACAGCAGCGTGGACGAAGTCTCACGCTGCGGGGGCAATGCGATCACGGGGCACCTTGTAAACAGTACCATGGACCACAAGGCAGTCTCAGAAATCCTGTAGCACGTTGTGGCTCTGGCCGGCGGCACTGATCCTCACTCACAGCCTCAGTTACGATGACAATGGGATCATGGGGCACCTCGTATGGGGCGTGGCTTGGACGCCGATCGGGATGGCGGCGTGAGCTCGCAGCTCCGCGCGGAATCCCGCTAATTCTCCTGTTTTTCGGGACCCTAGGCGACCCGGAGACAACGTTCCTGCCCTCTGAAGGGTGAGGGGACAGCTGGACGTAATCGGTGAATCGCTGGGGGACTGCTGGCCCCGAGGAGATCGAGGGAGAGGCGGCCGAGGTGTAGACCGGGGTGTGAAGAAAATGGCGGCGTGGAGGTCGGACGGTCCCGAACTTCGGCCCTGAGTCCGACTGTCGCCAAGCAGAGAGGGACCCCGCACCCGGCTGCCCGACGCATTGGGATTGGCGGCGCGAAGCCCTGAGACCGGGGGACGCTGCCCGATTCACCCAGGAGATCGGGGGTTCTCGTCGGCAACCGTCCCACGGCTCATCCTCCCCCCACAGGTCCAGTGGGGGTGACGGGAAGGAGCTCATCCGCCTGATTATTGCTCCTGGGACCATTGGCGGTGGCATTGCATTGCCCGGTGCCCGGTATTCGGCACGGACCCACGAGAGCACCCACAGTACGGGTGGCCGGACTTGTGACGCAGCGCCCTGACATGGCGGCGATCGGAGGGCCGATGCCCGGGAGCCGCGAGGGGGACTCGGCGACATCGACCCGGCCGAGTGAGAGTCCCTCCCCGGAGCTTGACCAGGAACAGCGGCTGAACCGGCGCTTGGATGCCATCCTTGAGGCGATCACTTCCACCAAGGAGGCGTTGCACAACGACATTGCCCAAGTGGCCACGGGCCTGGGGCTGCTACGCGCGGACCACGCGAAGCTGGCGGATCGGGTCAAGGATCATGACCAACTGTTGCTGGACCTGAAGCCCTCGGTGGTGACCGCGGAGCACAGGATTACAGACATTTTGGCCCGACTGGACACTCTAGAGCGGAGGGCGGAGGATGCCGAAGGCCGCAATAGGCGGAACAACGTGCGGGTCGTAGGCCTGCCGGAACGGATTGAGGGGGAGGATGCGGTGGCCTACATGGAGAACTGGTTCCGCACTGTGGTGGCGCCGGAGGGGCTTACTCCTTTTTTCACCCTGGAGCGAGCTCACCGGGTGCCCACTCGCCCGCCGGGGCTTGGCCGCCCCCCCCGACCAATGGTGGTGCGGCTCCTCCACTACAAAGACCGAGACCTCCTCATCCAGCGGGCCAGGATGTCGGGCCCTTATGGGGTGGAGAACAGCAAGGTAACGATCTTTCCGGACTATACGCAGGCGGTCCAGAAGGACAGGGCATCGTTCCTGGCTGTGAAGAAGGAGCTCAGGGAGGAAGGCATTCAGTACTCCTTGCTCTACCCGGCCAAGCTGCGGATTATCATGGATGGCACCACACACTTTTTCCTCACTCCGGACGAAGTTTGGCACTGGCTTGAATCGTACAGAGCGGGGACGGACAGGACACACCAAAGTAGGCGAGACCAGCCCAAGCAGCCCCGGGTGCGGCAGTCACAACGCATCAGGTCCCGCAACAGGCGCCAGCGGGAGAAGCGGGAGGCTCAAATGGCGGCGGAGAAGAGGGATGCACTCGCAGCGACGGCGGCCATTACAGGGTCGCAACAGAACAGTGAACGGGCCGAAACGGACTCGGGAGGAGAAGGCAGCAGAACAGGAGAGGAACTTTCGGAGGCAGAGAGCCAGAAGGGGCCGACAGTGACCCCACAGACCTCGGATAATATTTTCTGCGGCTAAGATGGACTTTGGCCTAGACCGGGACTTCATGGTAGGGTGATATCCTGTTGCTGGAGGGCGGGTCGCCGGGTGGGGGAGCTGAGTGTACTAGAGGGGATGAAGGGCGGGACGCGGGCTCCGCTAGCTGGGGTCGGCGGCGACTCACCCCCCCTAGGCCCTTAAGGTCGACTGTGGTGGAGACCACAGGGTAAGTGTGCGAGAAGTTGGATCAAGGTTTGGATGGGGGCGGCCATTGGGTTCGTGTGCTCTGTCCTGGGGAGTGGGGTTTGGGGAATGTTTCAGTTTTGGGGTTGTTTGGGGGGGGCAACTGCATTGGGGGTGTCATGGACCGTTGGAGGTTAATTCGGACTGTACGGACTTGGTATGGGGACATTACCTAATTTGAAGTGCCTGACGTGAAATGTCCGGGGGCTGCGGACTATGGTGAAACGCCACAAAGTACATGCATACCTGGTACGCAGGGGGGTTCAGATAGCTATGCTCCAGGAGACTCACCTCACCAAAAAAGAGTGCGCTGCCTTGCAGAAAAGGTGGCGGGGCCAGGTTTTTGGCACCACTTACTCAGCGTATGCCAGGGGGGTCTTGATCTGGGTGAGGGCGGGGATACCCTTTCAGGTGCTGAATCAGGTAATAGATTCGGATGGCAGGTTTGTAGCGGTGGAAGGGAGATTGTATGGACGGGATGTGGTTTTATGTTGTGTTTATGCACCGAACTCTGACCAAGGCCGATACTTTGATGGCCTCTCGGGGTCCTTGGCCTCTTTCCTGGCGGGCCCGATGGTGCTAGGAGGGGACTTCAATTCGATTACGGATGTGGCTCTGGATAGGTCCCATCCCCCCCTAGTAGACTCTCCTGTGCGCAGGCTGGCCGCGCACAGGAAGGACTGGCAAGAACGATGGGGGTTGCTGGATGTCTGGAGGGAGAGGCACAGGGGAACCAGGGATTACTCCTTTTATTCCGCTCTACATGATTTACATGTGAGGATTGATTCGGTGCTTTGCGGGAGCTCCCTAGCCCCATTGATTACCCATGCTGAGTACCTTGCTAGGACGATATCCGATCATAACCCCCTGTTGGTGCATATCCAATGGCAGAGGGAGCGCTCAGTAATACCAACATGGCGGCTTCGTCCGGAGACGCTAGAGGATTCTGTGTTCGACGACGCGGTCCGGCAGGGCATTGATAGTTATTTCGGTGTGAACGAAGGAACGGCGACGAGCAGGTCTGTTGAATGGGATGCAATGAAAGTGGTGGTGAGAGGGGTGTGCTTGGGCAGGTTCTCGAATGCTCGGACGACTGTGCTGAATGACTTAATGAAAGCGGAGGAAGCTTTGAGGGACCTGGAGTGCCGCAGGCCCACTAGGCCAGATCTACAGGCCCAGTTATTGGAAGCGAAGGAAGCGGTAGCCGCGGAGACGGAACGTTTGCGATGCTATGATTATAGGCAGTACATTATCAGGGCGCACGCAGAAAGGGACAAGGTGGGTACCCTCTTAGCCAGATTAGCTAGCCCGGAACTTAGGGGTTGCCCGATCCTCAGCATTATTGACGCGCGGGGAGAGATGGTGTACTCCCAGGCGGCTGTATTGGACCGCTTTAGGGGTTACTATGAGGAATTGTACCGGAGTCAGCTGGGAGTGGGGGTCCAGGACATCGTGGAGTACCTGGGAGAGAGGTCGCTTCCGGTCTTGGACGAGGACGACGCGAAGGACCTGGGCAGCCCGATCACGCTAACGGAAATTCGAGTGGCTATCAAACATATGGCCCGTAATAAGACGCCCGGGGTGGACGGACTCCCAATCGAGTTTTATCAGCACTATGTGGACGCTCTGGCGCCCAGGCTGCTGGTGGTGTATACGGAGGCCTTCGAGAAGGGGGCGCTGCCTGCCTCCATGCGGGAGGCCCTGATAGTGCCACTCCTCAAGCCCGGCCGGGATGCCGCGGACGTGAGATCTTATCGCCCGCTGTCCATGCTAACGGTGGACTGTAAGATCCTGAGTCGCATCCTAGCCACTAGACTAGCTCCGCATATGACGGGCCTGGTGCACAGGGATCAGGCCGGGTTTATACCCACGAGGAGCACGGCGATGAATATCCGCCGCCTGGTGGGAATAATGGACGCCATCTTGGATGGAGAGGGATCGCCGGCGGTTCTGTCCGTGGATATCGAGAAGGCCTTCGATAGTTTGGAATGGCCTTTCTTGGATGGAGTGCTGGAGCGGTTTGGCATGGGCGATGGGTTTCGGAGGTGGACGAGGGTCTTGTATAATTCGGCGACGGCGAGAGTTCGGTTGGGCGGCTTGGTATCTGCCGCGTATCCGGTGGGCAGGGGAACACGACAGGGATGCTCTCTCTCCCCTCTGTTGTTTGCCCTGGCGATGGAACCCTTGGCGGTCCATGCGAGGTCAGGCGACCGATACGCGGGAATGGTGAGTGATGGGCAATGGCATTATATTTCGCTCTATGCGGATGACCTGCTCCTGTACCTAGCTGACACTACGGGGGCACTGGTTGGAGCGATGGATCTGCTGTCCGAGTTCGGCCGACTGTCGGGCCTTAAGGTCAATTGGGCGAAGACCTGCGTGTTTCCGCTGAGAGCGGGATCGCCAGCCCCTAGCAGCGACCTGGGTGTGGCGTGGGAACCCTCTTGCATCACCTACTTGGGTGTCCGCATCTACCACTCGGCTACTGACCTTTTGGAGGGTAACATTGGCCGTTGTGTCCGGTCACTGCGGGGTAGCTTGTCTTTCTGGTCGACCCTCCCGCTGACAGTTCTGGGCAGGATAGCATTGTTGAAAATGGTGGCGCTCCCCCGCTTCCTTTATTGTTTCCGAACGCTACCTGTCTGGATTCCCCAGGGGGTGTTTAGGGAACTGCGGTCAATGATCATTGGCTTTCTGTGGGGGCATGGCCGTCGCAGGATAGCCTTGAGTACGCTACTTCGCCCCAAGCTGGAGGGGGGCATGGCCGTGCCCGACCTGGAGCTGTATTATTTAGCGGCGCAGTTGCAGGTCCTTACGCAGAACGTAGCCAGGGTGTTCCGGGGGCCGGAGGAGGACCGGGGTCGGGGGATACAGCGCCACGTGCTGTCGTACATCATTATGCAGCAACGGCTCGAATTACGGGCCCTCACCATGGAGGAGCGGACGCTCCGGCTGTGCTGGCAGAGGAGCCTCCGGAGAGCGAGGGCGTCGCGGCCTTATGCCCCGGAGATTCCGATCGGGATGTTGACGGCTTTGCCGCACGGAGGGGATTGGTCCCCGTTGTTGGATTGGGAGGACGCGGGGCTGCAGGTGGTGGGTGACTTGTATATAGATGGGGCGCTGGCACCGTTCGACGTGCTCCGGGACCAGTTCGGACTGCCTGAGGGGGGCTTCCTACTACACGCGGCTGTAGTGGCTGCCATGCAAAAGCACTGGAGAGAGGGGCTCCTGGAACCTGCGACGACTATGGCATGCCAATATGTGGTGATGGCGGCTGGTACATTCAAAGCTGTGACGTGCCTCCATAATAGGATGCTGAACGACGGGCTGGAACCACTCCATGGGCTCAAAGCTAAATGGGAGGGGAGCGTTGGCCGGCCCATACCGGACACGGCATGGGGCCATATCCTGCGACGCACGTGGAAGGGCACCAGGAACGCGCGCTTTCAGCAGGTCCATTTTTATGTGCTCCATAGGGCCTATCTAACTCCAGAGAAACTACAGCGGCACTTTCGGGTGCCGGATGCCTGTTGCCCCCGGTGCTCGTCCCTAGGGGCGGACATGGACCACTTGTTTTGGGGGTGTCCACAACTAGGAACTTATTGGGCGGAGGTGGGGGAACTCCTGAATGAAGTGACTGACAGGGAGGTAGAATTCGACATGGCGACGTGTCTATTGCTCTGGTTCCCGCATACTAAGCACACCAAGGTGACCAGTAAATTCATAGATCTGGGTCTGATATTGGCTCAAAGGGAAATATTGTGGCACTGGAAGGCCAGGGGGGGTCCCTCATTGCGTAGATGGAAGAGTGAGTTGCTGCGATGGTCTGACTGCGAGAGCGTGCTCCGGATGAAGCAAGCAGTGAAGTTGGGGAATGAGAGGGCTCTGGATGCGGCGCGTGCATGGGAGTTAGTGGTACAGGCTCTGCGTGATGCTTTGGTTGAGGATGAGGACGGCGAGGACTAAGCCGCTGGACACCGCGGGGCGAACACAGAAGTATGTCATTACGCACTGTAATGGAACCATCCAGTTCGGTAGAGCGAAGTACACACCTTAGCAGTTGCCAGGGGGGGGGGCGTTGGGGGGTTAGTTGTAGGGGGTCTGGGGGGGACCAGAAGCCATTGGAGGGCTGCTGTTGGAGGCCTCGACCCACTGGGACAGGGGGTATTGAGTAGCGGGCGGACTGATTGGGTGGGACGGCCTGGCACGAAGGCCCGAATAGCCTAGAGCAGGCCCCGACGGGGGCAATTACGTTGGTACCACGGGGATGGCTGACGGGAATGTTGTTGCGGGTGGGGGGGTAAAAGCAGATACGTAAAACGACCTTACGCCAGGGTCCCAATGGGACGTACACTGTGTTGTGCTCCTCTAGAGCGATCTGATATGCCGCCCGGCCTCCGGGATGCGGGCTGAATGGCTGTGTACAACTGTGAACTGTTATTGGACGGGGGGGGCCCACAAGTGCACTGGCTGTTTACTTTTTTCCTGCTGTTTATAACTCTGCAATAAAAATATTAAAAAAAAAAAAAAAAATGGGGCACCTCGTATACAGTACCACGGACCACATGGCAGTCCCAGGCGTGCAAAAGCACCACACACCAAGCGCCGCTGAGACACGGTTGGAAACTTATATGTTCCTTAGTTTTCACAACAGGGAACCAGCTGTCCTCGGGCCCTTGGAGACACGCTACTTCAGGACACAGCAAAGTCCTCACAAGCAGGGAGACGCAGCACACAGCAAAGTCCCTTGTCCTCTGCTTAGTCAAACCAGAAAACTGCAGACCAGCCCCAGAACACACAGCAAAGGCAGTCCTTCTCTTCATTCTCTTCAGCTGTTCTTCTTTGGCAGAGGTTCCTCTTGAGCACGAAGTAGGTTCAATCCGTTTTCATTCAGTCTTGAGTTCAGGGGTTTCAGCTCTCAAACTTATACCCCTAAATGCCTTTGAAGTCTTTGTGATCAGGGGGCTCTGGCCCCAATCCAAACCAGACCTGGGTGTCTTCCTGCCAGTGCACACCCTCTTCCTTTGATAGTGCAGGTCTGGGCCCCAGACGCTCAGCAGGAGGTGGAGCCATCCTTTTGTGGCAGCAGCACAGCCCTCTTCACAACCAGGGGGGCTACTCCTACCCCCTCACATCAAATGCAGTCTCACCTACCCCTCTCCAAGGTCAGGACACTCCCCAGACCCTGTCACATCCAAACCCAGATGGCCAATACACAGGCAGAGGAACACAGGATGGTTTAAGATAAGAAACCAGCCACTTCTAAAAACGTGGTTTCTAAGCACACAATTCAAAAACCATCTTCAAAAAAAGATGTGTTATTAAATTCTGAGTTCAGGCACACTAAACTCCATCTTATGCCTATGGGAAGATATGTTGGAAACATGTGGCACAGCATTCCCCATTCTGTCCTATGTGCAAGATGGCCTTGCAACAGTGAATAACGAATTTGGCATTATTTCACTGTCAGGAGGACATGGTACACACCTCAGTACATGTCCTACCTTTCACATACACGCCACCCTGCCCAGGGGGGTACCTTGGGCCTACCATAGGGGTGTCTGATGTGCATAAAAAGGGAAGGTAAGACCTGGTAAGTGGGTGCACTTCTCAGGGCAACAAGGCAGATAACAACTGCGCGCAGGCACTGCAGTGGCAGGCCTAAGATCTCTTTTTAGGGCTACTTGTGTGAGTGGCATAATTAGTGCTGCAGGCTCATTAGTAGCATTTGCATTACCAGCCCTGGCACACATAGTGCACTTTACTAGGGACTTTACTAGTAAGACAAACATACCAATTATGGACAACCAATTACCTTCACACGTTATACAGGGAGCACTTGCACTTTGACACTGTTCAGCAGTGGCAAAGTGCCCAAAGCATCTAAGCCAGCAAAATGAAATCCAATACAGCACCAAAAATGGATGAGGTAGAGGCAAAAAGTCAGGGGTAAACACGCCAAGAAATGCCAGGTCTAACAGCTCCTTTCCAAAATATCAAGTAGGGAGGGGCTGGGCCTCATACTATGAAGCATTTCTGTCCTATGTTCTCCACATCTGGGGGAAAAGATGCTTCAGTGGCCCCAAAGGTCCTAAGGCTTTTACCAGGGATGAAGTACGCTCTATGCAAGAAGTAAAAATGTATTAACTTAAATCTGGCGTTTCTTGAGACTTTGTATGTGTTAGCGAGTATTGTGGCCCATTTTGCCTCAGTGATTGGGATTGCAAGGTCCTCCTCCCATTTCTGGCGTAATTCTACTAATGGAGCAAGAATATCAGCCTGCAGACATGTAACTGCCTTGGGCCTGCCGCTCGCAGTGCAGAGAATCCGACAACATTGGTGAGCTGGGGGGGGGGGGGGGGGGGGGGGCAGCTGTGCCTATTTTTCAGTGGTCCCACAGCATTGCCACCACTGCCTGGTGCAACAAGAACTGTCCCTGTGGGATTTTAAAGGTTTCCTAAAAGTAATCAAATGCTAGTAGCACCCCGTCCCTATAGAGGTCTCCTACACGTGTTACTCCGTTCGAAGACCATTCCGCTAGCCCCTGCAGTGCCCCTCCTCCTTCTCCAACCCTCGCAGTGAAAGGTCTGGTGAGTAAGGGAAGCGGGCCCGGGTACGTTGCAGGCAGCTCTGCCAGCACCGCCGGACAACTCACAAATCCATGAGCTCTCCCTTAAGTGGGTGTCCAGGCGGACGTGAAACAAGATTTGGAGGCTCAGGATGCTACCGGGAGCATCTCTGCCAGGGTTCACCCGCGAGTAAATCCAATAATAGAACCACATGAGCACCGCAGCAAGATAGTAGGCCTCAAAGTCTGGTGCTGCCAGCCCCCCTCAGTCGTTGGTCAGTGCAGTTTGAATATTACCACTCTATGTCTACCAGTCCAAGTTAGCTCAGTTATTAGGGAATCCAATTCTCTTAACATTCTGGGGGGAATAATGACCAGCGGAGTGGGATAAATGTATAACCTTTGAGGGAGTGCCACCATTTTTGCTACTGACTCACCACAGAAAGAGGCAGGGACTGGCAGAAGTCCACCCTCACAGGTGTTGCCTCTCAGATCTCGGGGTTGGGGCTAGTTTCTGCAGAGAGGGAATAGTTGAATTTACTGCCAATCAATGCAGAGGCCTAAAGAGCTCCAAATTTGCTCTGGAAGTGATACCGCCCTGGTTAAGTCCACATCTACATAACTGAGCGCCTGTTGCCAGCTAGTGACTCGACTGCAATGGCAACAATAATGGAGCAAGAAGGGCAACTTTGCCTAGTTCCCTGTCCTATAATATACGAGTTGGAAATAACTTTGCCAGTGCGAACTCGGGCTCTGAAGCCCACTCTAAATATATGATTATGTTCTGGAAACAATAGGCCTGACTTTAGCGGTCCAACACAGTGACCTTATTTTTTTAAACTACATATTATATTTTTGTATAAAATTGAAACAATACAAAAACAGAAACATGATATAAGTCGTTCATAAGCTGGAAAACAGACCACACATAACCAATCACTCTTTGAATTTAACAGCTGTAAACCCAAGACATAATATTCAATAATGAAAAACTTCTCACTCATTCTTCCTCAGTGCACAACCAAAGGTCCTTATTAAGAAATCAACAACCTTTTAAAATAAAGCCTAGCAAGAATGTGGAAGCCCACCCTTAGAGAATGAAGCTGAACAATGTGCCATGCAATGTATTCAAATTTTCTCTCAAAATATATAGGCCTGGGTCTCAGCTAGCAAAGCACTTCACATTTCAGAATTTAGGCAACATTCGCATTTTTAATACAAATATACGGCTTGAGAGGAACACTCCAAATCACGATCAGAAAGGATGGAAATATGGCCAGAATAACCACGGTCTAGGTAAAAATGTTAAAGACCATTGTTAACCGGCCCAGCTGAGGTATGGTCCACCTGTGAAACAACTTGTAGGCAAGTAACAATAATCTTCTAACCAGATCCAGAAGGTTCTGCAATGTCAGGGAGTCATACCTTATTGTTAGCATGCCATTTGCATAATAGAATACAGACATTTGTTTAAAATGCTTTTTACGCGGGAATCTATTAGTGTGACGGTGAGCAGTAGATAGATTGAGTTAACGTCAGGCAATGACGGATCTGTGTTCAACTCCCTTGGTGGTACTTTCGCCCAAATCCTATGGTACAACAACTGAATGCCCCTCAGAAGGTCGCACCAAACCCCCAGTTCTTCCAGTGTGTACTAGAGTGGGTGGAAAACAGTAAGGAACACCAATTCAGGCTGCATGTACCCATGCATTATTGGTGGCTTGTTCTTGAGAAGCAAACATGTTTCACTTGCTAATATAAAATAATTCAAGATTTTAGAATAGATAGATAGATTTTTAGAAAAAGAATCTCATCTTTTTCTGCTCGGTCTTGGAATGCAGTCAATACTATTCGGGTGAGATTCACGCCAAGTGGGCTCAACATGGACAATGGTCTATTCAGCAACCGTGCCTTTTTATACTCCAGAACATATAAAGATCCATTCCAGTTTTCAGGTAAAATACCCATAGACCACACCACTTCGCATACTGCCAGGAACACCGCAAGATTACATTTTAATGTAACCGGTTGCCTTTTGGGAAAACACAGTGCCTGATGTTTCTACCTTTTGGCGGTCGTTAATTCACAGCACGACAGGACATTAATCATCGATTTACCACGATCTGCTGATTATAGAGGATAGGCACTTGGCCAATAAAGAACATGATATTCTTTGTTATTTATGTGTGTAAATACTTCACTGGCAGTCACAATGTGACACTTCTGAATAAATGCTTGTAAACTAGAGTTTTTTTTCTTCCTAGCTTGCTTAGTTCAAACAAAAACAAACAATACTCATCAATGCCTAGAAGGGAGCAAGACGTGTAAGTGGCACTCCATTCGCTCCTGGATTATAACAATTTGGAAACCAAGGTTTTTTCAGCTTAAGAGCATCAGCACTTAAAATAGTGGGTGTCTGAAGCCCAGAATAGTTCAAATATATTAATTCAGATTTAAAAGGAAAATATTAATTTACATATGCATTGTCTGCCATTATTAATCTGTAAAACAATCAGTAACCATTGCTAAAGCGTAGAAACAGAACAGGATGGATGCTCAGGTACTTACTCACTGACTGCATATATGAAGAGGATATCAGTAATGATGACAGACAATCGCTGGAAGAGAATGGTTTCAGTACTCGCATAGTTCAGGTTCTTCACCGCCAACATCTCCTTATCAAAGTATTTTGCCAGGTGTGAAAGGGCATATTCAAACCAGGCAAAGAATGGAGGGTAATCCAACGTCCACTCGGAAGTCGCCTGACAGAGAAGGAGACAAAGCATGAGTGAGCTCCAATGTTGGGAATGTTTGAAGACTTGCACTGTGAGACATACTGTGAGCTTTGATCAGAAAGGAAACTGGTAATCAAACCTGAGCTTGATGAACACCGCTGTTAGGAGATGTGCACTTCTGGAGAAGAAAACCACTATCATGCCCACTACCAGGACAGATAAAAGCATAGGGGCTTCAAGTATGAAGGGCTTTAGCATTCACAAACCAACAGAATCTGTAAAAGAAATGGTTTGCAAGCACTGATATCCCTTTTCAGCTAAACTCACTCAGTGATTTGGAAAACGTTTTTTGGAACACTAAACTGGCTTAGAAATGGTTTCAGACTCTCTATTTGGAAGGGGCGTGTTTTGGGTGTCCTTATCAAATAGCGATTCTGACCCTGTACATCAATGTTTTGCAACGATAACCTAAGTCACAAAATAATGAAAAGTTACTGACACCCAAGATGGAGTGGGAACTGATTCGCAACCTCTTCCCCATTCTGAATCTTGAAAAACGCTTCAGGTAAAGTCAACTCTCAATGAAACTTTTTGTTTCAAAAAAAGTCCCATTTCCTTCATGGAAAAAAGCGACATTAACCTTACATGCCACCTTCCCAGTGACTAAGGCCAATAGCAGGGAATCGCAAATGCAACTGTCAATGAGCAATGTGTGACTACTTTTCTTCAAATTAAATAATAGTACAAAAAGCGCCTAGTATACTACTAGAAGAGTTTTTATTCCATTTTTACAACAGTACAGATAGAAAATAAACATTAATTTTGCAATGTGTTTTCCCTGATATCTACTTCATTAAAAATAATAATTGATTAATCTAAATGCAATATGACTGACAAGACTTGGGATGTTAACATACAACCATTCTTTAACCTCTCTTTACCTAGTTCATGACTGGCTGTATGGTCTCAGGCACTGTGCTGAATTGATCCTATATACTTGAGGGGTCTGCCACTCCATACCTATCCAAGACACCCGAGTTTGAGTTAGGGTAATAGTTGTAGGGTGGCAAATGCTTCAGGGGGAGGTAGGTTTCATCCTACGATACATGCAAGATATTGGTTTTTAGTTTGGTCATTGTTTATGCCTTTTTTTCCTTAGGTGGTCACATTCACTTGGCTCTGCATAATTGGCACGAGACCCTTTTCCTTCACGTATTCCCAAGCAGGCCTCACTTATCCCTTATGGCCTCTTGTTACTGCTTCTACTGACATCAAATGCCCAACCATAAATTCCTACAATGTCCTGTACTGCAATGTCAATGGTCTCCTAGATAAAAGCAAGCGTTCTGAGGTGCTGTATTATGCCCAGTGCTTCCTTCCCTCCATCCTGATGCAGCAGGAGATTCATCTCATAGGTATGAAGTGTCAGTTTCTAGCTATAATGGGCTATGACAGAGTGTACTATGCTGGGTTCACCGGGGCTCCGGAGATGTGGAAATCCTCTTGCGCCGTACCTTCCCCATGGTAGTGTCCCAATAGTGGGTCGACTCTGTAGGTCCGTACAATGCTGCAACTGGCTTAGGGGAGGGCCGTCCACTCAATCTTGTATGTATTATGCATTGGAGACTTTCCTGAAAACACTTGAGCTGGTGTCGCGACTCCCACAGGGACAGACACTTATTGAGGGCCACTTTAACGTGGTTCCAAACCTCTCCATAAACTCCACTGGCCAGGTTTCCGACACTCGTAGCAGCTAGGGCCAGGGTGCTACAGAAATGGAGGTGGGCTGGGCGTGTGTGACATGTGGAGGATCTGGAATTCAAGACCATGCCAAAACACTCATACATCTGCCACCTACCATACACATGCTTGCATTGACTTGCTATTAATGACAGCTGCAGATGCACTGTTGGTGTCTAATGTTTGGATACTCCAACGTGGGATCTCGGACTATGCCCAGATTCTACTCCACGTTGGTGAGACTGGTGGTGCCCGCCACACTATGTGGCGTCTCAATGCCTGGCACCTCCAGGACAGCTCTTATCGAGACATGGTGGGACAAGAGATCACACGTTACTTCCGGAGAACGTCAGGTCAGTGCGCTCATCGGGCGTCATCTGGGCAGCATGCAAGACAACTGTAGGTGGACTCACGAAGGGTATCCTTAGACGGAGAGAAAGGGCAAGGGACTGAGAAGCCATTATGGCAACTTTTCTGAGACAAAGAATTAAGCTGTCTAGAGGCCAAAAAAAAATCAATACGGGAGGATGATTTAAACCTACCCGACCAACAAGTAAAATCAGCTTTCCGTGGGTTTATCAGGCGCCATGGATCACATAGATCGAATGTGGATATATAATTTAACATGGTCTTGAAGGATTTAGGTTTAGGCTGTCTCTTAGGGGATGAGGTGGAATCTAACTTGGGATTCATCAGTATGTTAAAATCGCCACCTATGACAATATCCCCCCCTACCAATAACAGAGACTGAAACATAGTGTCATAAATCTGAGGATTGTCTTCTATAGACCATGCGATGGTGGCTATCAATTTTATTGTTGGGGACAATAGTAAAATTCCAAAACGATGGGTCTTTAACACAGCATATTTACAGGAGACATAAAATTCTTTTTTTTTTTCTGTCTTAAAATTAGAGATTACCGACTATATTGCCCGAAACATAGGCACTGCTCCTATACATATTATTTGGGACTCCCTAAAGGCTTTCATAAGGGATATAGTCATTAGTAAAGATGCGGCTGAATGGTCCTTCGTGAAAAATATTAGAAACTCTCTAATACAAAAAGTTCAGGACCTAACAACACAACGATTGCTCAATCCAACTAGTATTGTTCAGAGACAACTTAGTGCAGCCAAGCGGGAACTTAGTACCCATTACTATTTACAGAGCGAAGAGGCTTTTGGTAGACAATCTCAAAAAGTCTACGAAGAAAGTAACTTTACGGGGACATTTTTAGCCTGGCAGGCGAAAGAACAAGCAGCGAAGAATATGATTAATTTGTTAAAAGACCCAGTTACTCATACTGAAACATCTGTTCAGGCGGAAATAAGTTTAATAATGCTTTCCCATTACGAAAAAATCTACAGCAGACATCATTCCATCGATCATCAAAAGTTGTCTGATTTTCTGAGGAGTCATGTACTTCCCAGTCTATCTTTAGAGGATCAATTATCCATGCAAAGTCCATTCTCTAAGGAGGAATTGGAATTAGTTGTAAAAGATCTTACATTGGGTAAGGCCCGCGGCCCTGATGGCCTTCCTTCTGAGTTTTTTAAGGCCTTTTTAGTTCCTTTAGTGATCTGTTTTTGTTATTACTAAATTCATTGATTGATGGTGGGCAAGTTCCCGAATCTTTCAACGAAGGCACGGTTGTTAGCTTCTTGAAAAAGGGGAAAGAATCCAAGGATCCTAACTCATACAGACCGATCACGTTACTAAACTCAGATTATAAAATTGTCACCAAATTATTGTCACTTCGTTTTAATAAAAGTACAGCTGATTTGATTCCCCCGATCAAAATGGGTTCATTATAGGAAGGCAACCATTAACAAACACACATGTTTTGACTGAGGCACTAGATTACTTCGACTCACAGGGGTTACAGGCCTTAGTTCTATTATTAGACGCTGAAAAAGCTTTTGATTTAGTGGTTTGGGACACACTTTTTATTATTTTGAAAAATTTTGCAATCCCACAACAAAATTATTAAGTTAATACAGAATTTGTACACTGGTGCCACTGCTAATATAATTATGAATAAATCCTTAGTAGGTTCAATCTCAGTTGAGCGGGGAACTAGGCAAGGTTGCCCCCTGTCCCCGATTCTTTTTGCTTTTTTTATTGAACCACTTGCTGTAGCTATTCGGAATTGTGCACATATTGTTCCTCCGGTTCTCTCTATGGCCAAGATAAAGTTATACGCAGACAACATTATGCTATTAATTAAACCGGATCTTTCATCACAGACAAATGTTCTTCCGATTTTTGAAGAATTCGAGGCTTTAGGGGGGTACCGAATTAATAAAAAAAAGACAGAAATGTTGGTTTGTGGCGGAGCAGACCCAGTACTACATCCAGATCTGTATGGCTGTATTATTCAAAACCCAAAAGATATTTGGGGATTCTATTTTCTCCTATAGTTCAGGATTTATATATACTTAATTTTGTCCCTTTGCTTCGGAAGGTCCGCTTAATGTTTGCATGCTGGGATTCATTACCCGTATCTATTCTCGGACCAATTGCTCTGATCAAAATGTCAATACTTTCTCTTTTTAACTTTTTATTTTCCACTATCCCAGTTTTTTTGCCTGGTTCTTTTTTCTCTACGATAGAATCTATGTTTTCCGCATTCGTCTGGGCAAAAAAAAACCCGCCTAGAATTGACATACGGACTTTATACGCAAAAACTGAACATGGCGGCCTCTCATTACCAAATTCAAAAGATTATTATTGAGCATACTTTGCACAGTACTTAGATAGATTTAAAAATACAATCCCAGGTGTGGATTTATTTATAATTTTTTTTTATTTAATATGCTTAGAAGTTCAGATCCCATCCCCACTTCTTGTGCTGAAATCTCCCAAAATTTGCTCGATACAAGACCCTAAATTGGTTTTTCAAACGACGAGATGCCATGCTTAAGAGATATTCCCTCCGGCTTCTCAACCTAACAACTCCCTTAATTGGTATTTAGCTTTTTTAAGGATCAAGATTGAACCCGTAGTTATTGTAAACTGGGGTCGTGCAGGGTTTAAAACGTTAGCCGATTTTATGGGGAATGGATCCTGGTTAGCTATCAATGATTTGACTCATTTGATTTCTGGTAACTTTTTGCTAATAGGGTCCTATATTCTGTTTTACATTACTCTCTCACAACTTGACCCCAGGAATATTAGTATCTCTTCTCCGTTGGCAGAAGACCTCTTTGTGAATAGCGTTATAAAGAAACCTGGGGTATGGAAACATTGTTTGGACGCAAAATCGGGAGGAAGAGTTGTGCTCTAAAGCTATACGCAAATGGCATACACAGGAAAATTTAGTGTTATCTTCCGATATATGGAAAACTATTAATCATTTAAATTTTGGTTTATTACGTGGTGCCAATTGGCGAAGAATGTTATTTTTTAGCAAATGGCTATTGTATCGCACTCCTGCAATTATTGCTAAAATGTATGACAATGTGTCTGCTAATTGCTTTATATGCTCTTATTGCGATCTAGCAAATTGGTCTCACATTATGGCTTACTGCCCAAAAATTAAGTCTTTATGGGATGAAATATTCGCTTTCTTCAAAACTTATTATGCGATTTCAATTCCACGCAATGTAAAAATACTATTGTTTGGCGTCGATCCTGATTGTAATCTTTTAGTTTTTTTGGCAAAATTGGTTTATATTGCAATGGCTGTTGCTCGATCACTGTAATTACAGAATTGGCGTACACCACAAGTCCCGGTGTTTCAGGAATGGTTTGAGAAAATGAAAAGGGTCAGGAAATGCGAACAAATGTATGCAAAACGAGTTGGGGGGATAAAAAAGTTCGAACAGATATGGGGACTGTATTTTGAGTAATTTTTTGTATACTTTGTTATTTTGAAAGGAATGAATAGTGTACTGCTGTGAGATTTTTCTCTGTTTGTTTCTGATTTAAGCGATTGCATATAACTTCAATAAAAAGTTTCAAAAAAAGAGAAAGGGCAAGGGAACACCATGCCATACTTTTAGAGTCTTGGGCCCTTCATTTAGATTCACAACTCTCCTCTGCATCACACAGTGACGCAACAACGCAACTGGCGCTAATTCGGGAGGAGGTTAACCTCCTCTCCCTGGAGGTAGCGAAGCAAATCTGGCGTGCATCCATGGCACTGGTGTACGAGTGAGGAGACAAGAATGGGAAATTACTGTACTGGTTGGCTTCCCGGCCTTTGGCTAGTAGGGTCATCCCGGGGACTGTTGATGGCCACAGCCAGACCTATTGCACCTCCCCAACCATAGTTCGAGCTTTTGCTGACTACTATACATCGCTCTATGTGGTATCCCCACACCCTGCGAAGGAGATGGCTGCTCCTCTTTTGGTTGAAGTGCCGCGGCCCTGTCTTTTGGGCGCAGAGTGCAGTGGACTTGAAAAGTCTACTATGGCCAAAGAAATGTCAGAGGCTCTCTCGACGATGGCAATTGGTAAAACGCCTAACCATGATGGATACCCTTTTAGAATTCTTTGTCAAATTCCAAAATGGTTGTCCCCATTTCTTGAGCCTCTACAGGGAGGCGGCATAGGTGGGCTCCTTCCCCAGAGAAACTGACCACGCCACAATTGTTGTTAGACCTAAAGCACTTCCTCTGTCTACCTCCTATGTTGACTTTCGCCCCAAATCTCTTATAAATTGTGAGGTAAAGATCTTTAGGACTATTCTAGCACCCGTTTGCATGGTGTTTGTGGTCCTTAATTCATCCAGACCAATGTGGCTTTATGCCCGTCAAGAGCACGAGACATTGCCTGAGACGCCTTCAGTTGGCGCTAGCACACCCCCATCTCCTGTCCACTCGCTTGGCGTGGTTATTGCTTGACTCTAAAAAAGCCTTCAATACCTTTGACTGGGGATACCTGGCAGCTCTCTTGGAAAGGGCAGGTTTCAGATCCAGATCCAATTGTCTTGTACAAGTTATTTACTCGAACTCGACAGCCAGAGTGCAAATCAATGGTGAGGTATCGGGCAAGTTTCTTATAAGGTGTGGTACCCCGCCAGGGCTGCCCCCCTCTCCTCTTTGTGTTAGCCACAGAACTTCCAGCAAGGCTCATATGTTGTGACGTGCAGATGCACAGGTGGGAATGGATGCCTGGGCATGAAAACCGCATACCACTCTATGGGGACGATGTTCACCTCTATCTGGCAACCTGGCCGCCAGCAGCCCACGATGCCTTCAGATTTTGAGTCTTTTTACTGAGACGTCAGGACTGAAGGTCAACCCTGCTAAATCAGTGTTGGTTCCATCGAGTCCCTCACGGGATTGGGTGGACTGACAATTGACTATCCCTAGACGCTGTCTGAATTTCAGTTACTTAGGTGTCCATTGGGGAATACACTGATGTGGTCCCTTAATAGTACGTCCCTTACTTGTAAGGTTAAGGATGATCTTAAAAAGTGGCAAACGCTCCCGTTGAATGTCATGGGAATAACAGCCTTCTACAAAATGATAGTTTTGCCACAATTCCTTTATCTCCTTCAGAACTTCCGCCACACAATCTCTCGCCACTGGTTTCGGGAGATGGAATCTGTGGCAGAGCATTTATCTGGCACAATTCGAGACCCCGTTTGGCACCTGCCAGGATGCTACTTATGACGGTGGCTTAGATATGTCCAATCTCTACTTATACCACCAAGCGTCCAAACTCCTGACTATAAATGACTGACTCACCCATGGTTGGTCTGACCCTGCTTTTAAATTGGAACTTCGTACACTGGGTTTCCCCCAAATAATGACAATGCTGTATTGCGCAACTATTCCCATCTCAATACCCACAGTAACTCAAATTTATTGGATGGAGGGTGGCCCAAAGACACACTGGGCGTGGTCCCAATTGACACAGCAAACCCCCTTGCGGCACGGCACATACTTTAGAGAGCCTGCTTCATTGGAGGGGGTTTGGCAGGAGGGACACCACTGGCATTACGTTATTGGGAGACGTCTGGAAGGGCACCCACAAGTCCTCCTTTCAGGAGCTCCAACAGATTTGCTCCTTGGCTGAAAAACAATTTTCACAACTACTTACAATTACGACATGGATTGCAAGTATATATTTCTACAGACACTCCGCTCCCAGAGTTCAATCCAATGGAGGTGAAGATCATGATGGTGACGCTGGGTAGGGGAGGAGTGTCTTAAATCTACCACACCCTAATCATAAATTCCCCAGACACGTTTATGGCACTCAAGACATATTCGGAGGGATGGCTAGGTCCGCTGGATGACTCCAACTAGTGTGATGCGTTGATGGCTCCCAAGATACTCACCATCCCGGCACGACTGCGTCTAGTGCAAACATAACTGCATAATGCATACCTCTCACCGGACAGTCTTCATAAGGCATGGTTGTTTTTGTGCTTTTGCTGCTACCACATTCCTGCTGATTTTTACCATATGACATGGTCTTGTCCTGCAATCACACATTAGTGGGAAAGGGTGATATCCAAGCTCTCCAATGTCCTGAGCCTTACAACAGCCCTCTCCCCGCTCTTAATTCTTTTGGGGGTACTTAAGGGTGTAGGTGGGACCTGCGCAGTCGGGTGATGTTGAGGACAGCACTACTAGTGGCCAATCAAAATATTGCAGCTCACTGGAAAGCCTCTAGACTCCCAATGTTGGCACAGGGGAGACGTGGGGTAGACTGGTGTACCCAGCAAGAGAAACAAATCTATGAGGCACAGGAATGCACGGCTAAGCATGCTAAAATATGGGGCAAGTGGTTTGGGGCAGTGGGAGGGGACCTGCAGTGTCGAGGTATTGTGAGAACGATGCTAGGCCTATGTCTGCGATGATGCCTGCTATTGCTACTGTAATCCTAATGGTCTCTACCTCACTTGAGGCTTTGTATCAATTTAATGTGACGTGTTGTACCTGTAAGAAAACAATATAAATGGCGTTTACTACCATCAAGGGCAAGGGTAAATCTCTTTCCAAGGAGGGAAAGGGGAGGCAAATCCACAAAACTGGTAGAGATCTATGAAATGGGGTTTCATCAGAGAGAAAATTATTTACTCAAGTGAGGAAACAAAATGGGAAAAAAGCATACAATTGTAAATGCAATGGCATTTCTTCGCACACAGCGGCACAATAGGTATCAATATACATGAGAAAGGAATGTCCAGTATATGGTTGAAATATGGAATTCACAAAGACATTCGCCTGGAAACCAGTTACTGATGCAAGTTTCTAGGAGTATTCTTGCAATATGTTATGAATTTCCAATATTTGTACATCTTCACCCATATAAGGTCATAAAAATACAGTGATTTCAGACAGTGGTTTTTTATTTTATCGCACACTTCCACAAATTGAGGCTGATTCACAAAGGTAACATACACATGAATAATCACTCATGTGTACTTACTCCTACATCTGGGTTGAACTCTCCACTTTTTTGCTATTAAACATTTCCAAGGGGATTTTTACACATAGATGTAGACTTACATGTCTTCATCCTCTCCAACAGGGGTATAGCCTCCTGTAATGCATTTATAACTGTAAAGTTACTAAAAGTAACTTTATAACTGTTACATTCACCAACTTGGCGGACATGTTCATCACTAGGGTGGATACCTCTGCAACAGAGATGGAAACATCCGCCACCTAGGAAGGTGGAGATCTCTCTACAGAAAAGTATAGGTGTAGGAAGGTGTATCTTTTTGACACTGTCACCCTCACATTTTGTCTGGTATCTGATGCAATTTTGACAGAGGTGCACTGGGTTCCTGTCATCCAGGTGCCCAGGTCAAGATCTCTTTCCCTAAAACTGTATGTTTCCCCAATTAGCAATAACGTAGCACCCCTGGTAAGTCCCTAATAAATGGTATCCCTGGTACCTAGGGCAAGGAGGTTAATGATGGTCCAGAAGGGATGAAACATGTATTGTGCCACCCTAAGGGACCCCTCAGCACGAACATACAGACTGCCATTGCAGGCTGTGTGCTATAGTGCAGAGAAAAGTGAAGACACGACATTGCACACCTCCTGTGTGCAATGCCTGCAGACACTGCATGCAGTATAGGTAAGCCGCTCCTACAGCAGGCTTTACAGCCCTAAGGCAGGGTGCACTATACTACATATGTGGACATATCTGAATGAGAAGATATGCCCCTGTGATGTTGAAGTCCCCTGTCTAACTTTTTAACTTGCATTTTGATGACCATTCTTTACCAGCTACACGTGACCTGTTGAATAGTATGGAAGCCCTCAAGTTCTCCCAGAAAGTGAGAGGCCATACCCACTCCCAGGGTCACTTACTCAACCCTATTTCTACTAATGCTACAGACCTTCAGGTTGGAAATCCTATTTTGTTGCCTTGGACAGATCATTTCTTTATTCCTTTTTCTTGGACCCATCAAGCCAGTAGGAGATCAGCGATAACATCTACCAAAGTGTCCCGCTTATGGTCACAACTTCCAGTAGGTCGTTGGGTATCGATACTCAATGACAGTAGACCAGCACCAGAGTCCACTCCGAATAATGCAAGTCACAACTTTGAAAAATGGATGAGTTTTCTTTAGACATGGTTCTCCCAAAGAAACAAATTAAGAAAATAAGTGGAGCAAATCGAACACCGTGGTATACCCCCAAACTGCGTAAACAAAAGCAGGGTTGTAAACGGTCAGAAAGAAAATGGAGAAAAGATTACTCCACTACTAATAAGAATATTTATAGGGAGGACATTAAAAGGTATAAGGAAGAAATTACGTGTGCACAGTCCTTTTAATACAACAAACAAATACTTTGAGCCCCCAATTCTTCTTGCAAAATATTTCTCATAGGGAAATCTCTTATTAAACCCCCTCCCCTACCTACTATTTGCGATGATATGTCACCTTGTGGCAACCAACAAGCCAGTTTTTTCTTCGATAAAATTCAAGATATTTATACCTCCTTTCACCAGGCCACAGCCTTAATCAATGTTCCCTTAACCAACAACAAAGAGGGCATTGATAACTGTATTCTAGCTGAATTTCCTCTCCTGGATCAATCCACCTTACAAGGTATTCTTGGCCAGTTGAAGTCAGGTTCCCCCAGGGATATAGTTCCCCCTCTCATTTTAAATCGAATTTTTGACACAGTTTCCACTGTTATTTTTTGATATGATTAATGCCACATTTCGGACAGGCATAGACCCTTCCCTTTGGAAGCAAGCAATGGTTAAATTTTTGCTGAAAAAGCCGAACCTGGACCCTGAGATGCTAGGGAACTATGGTCCATTTCATTATTGCATAATGTGAATAGTGCTCTGCCGTGTTTTTTGGAAAACAATAACTGTCTTCACCTGTCTCAAACTGGGTTCAGACCCCAACAGGGCACAGAAATTGCCCTCTTAGCCGTGGTTTAGGAAACCAGGACAATCTTAGATAACGGGGGCTGCGCTGCCATTGTGCTATTAGATCTTAGCACAGCCTTCGATACAGTCAATCATCAGCTGCTCATCCAGAGGCTTAAAGATGTAGGAGAGACTAATTTGGCCCTTAAATGAATCCACTCCTTTCCGGATGACCGGTCATTCCAAGTGTTTCATGAAGACTGCATCTCTGACCCTCTCCCACTCCAATGTGGAGTCCCTCAGGGATCTTCCATGTTCCCCACGTTTTTTAATGTGTACATGAGCCCCTTGGCAGGTGTAGTGGAGCCTTTCGGCATCCTAATCATTACATATGCCGATGATACGCAGCTGATTGTCTCTTTTAATCATCTCAACAACAATGCCCCGTGTTGGTCATGTGCCTTGGAGAGGTCTCAGCATGGATGGAGAGCTCATTCTTGAAGTTGAATGGATCTAAAACTGAGCTGATGTTTCTGGGTAAACCCTCTGTACCCAACAGAATACCATCTTGGCCATGTTGCTTTGGCCTTTCCCCATCCCCCAAAGACTATATTAAGAGTTTGGGGGTTTGGTTGGATCGTAACCTTGATTTTGGGAAGCAAGCAAGGAAGGTTCCTGGTCGCTGCTTTGGTCTGATGAGGATGACTCGGAAAATCATTCCTCTCCTCCCTTTCTCTCCAAGGAAAGTGGTGGTCCAGTCCCTATTTCTTTCCATGCTCGACTACACCAATGCCCTATACCTAGGAGCACCATATGCCACGGTTAAGAAATTGCAAATTGTTCTGAATAGTGCGGCACGACAACTCTTGAACATTCCCAGCCGACAGTCAGCAGGGGCTGCTCTGGCTGCCCTTCATTGGCTACCCATTCAGCAGAGAGTACAGTTTAAGGTTCTCTGCATTTCACATAAGGTATTGGTTTTTTATTTTTTTTATTTTATTTATTGCGGTGAATACAAATATACTTTCAAGTGTATCAGTATACGAGCAAGCATCATCAGCAGGAGTGGGCCTGTCACGAAGAATCATACACAGCCGTTCAGCCCACAACCCAAGGGTCGGGCGGCATACAGATGAGGTATTCCAACATACATTTAGAATATAAGCTTGCAACATATACCAACAAATATAGAAACACCACTTTTTATGAAAATAACTTTAACAGACCAGAGGTGCTATCCTGCTGCTGCAAACTTGTGTCCCTGTGATACAAGTCCTTTGGTAATCTATACTAAAACTCAGCCAGCCAGAGTCGAGCCCATTACTGTGGTTCGTGTCGCGTGTAAGCGCACAGTGTCTATGGTGGGAAACCTGCTCAGCCTACCCCCGTATCCCCCTCCCCCCGTGGCATTCTCCTCTGCTCCCTGTGTGGTCTCCGCTACTTGTCTACTTCTGTAATCAAAGAATAATCCCCAGAAGTTCTTGGGCCTGCTTCTGGGGGGTAGGAGATCACTGTAGTTTTCTGATTGCGTGCAACAGTGTGTTAAATCACTAAGCCACTGCTCAGTCTTGGGGGGGCCCTCATCCAACACATCACTACCCGCCTCTTCGCCAGGAGCAACCCCAGGTCTACAATCCTGCTCTGCGCCTTAGGTAATGGCCTAGAATAGCCTAGCAGTGCGAGAAGAGGTGATGGGACTATCTCACCCTGTATGACATTACTCAGCTCTTGGAACACCATCCCCCAATAGAGCCGTACCCCTGGGCATTCCCAAGCAAGGTGAATAAACCCCGCTTCTGGTGTATTGCATCTATCACAAGTCGCACTGTCGCGAAGCCCAAACCTGTGCAGCCTTTCCGGTGTGTGGTAAACTCTGTTGATGAACTTGAAGTGCACCAGTCTATGTCTGACGTTCAGGAAGACAGACCTCGTGTTGGAGCAACAGTAATGCCATGTTGCATTAGATAATTGTGTATCTAAGTCGCGTTGCCAAGACAGTCGCGCCTTGTTATATCCAGCTGCCCGTTCAGAGATAGTTACCTTATAGAGAGTGGATACCATTTTTTTCGGCTCTTCCGTTTTAATGACATAAGTGAGTTCTATTAGTTCTGGTGGTTTCTGCAGATCGTCCCCTAGCTGTTCACGCCATGCCTCTCTGATTCTATGGAGTTGAAAGCGTTGCAGCACAGTAGGTCGCAACTCCTGTGCTTCGATATCCCTCATTGTTTTTAGGGTCCCGCCCGTGAACATATCTCCAGCTGTACATATACCTAGGGCCTTCATGGCTGCTGTAACGCCTTTGTCTCTACACGGGGCCAGCCACACCATCCATTCGATGGGCATCAGGGGTGCATATAAAAGCACCCCAGCATGGTACTGCACAATTGCATGCAAGACATGTCTGGGTGAATTTAAAGAGTCGACCAACCCTGTGCGACTCTCCCTATCGTGAACCTACTGATGCAGGTGTGCTACCTGGGTGACACAATAGTATAATTCAAAGTCAGGAGCGCCCAGGCCCCCTAACTGGTACGGTAGGACCAGTACCTTCCACTGAACTCTTGCCTGTTTACCAGCCCATGCCAGTTTAATCATCAGTGACTTGAGCCGCAAAATAAAAAACACCTAGGGAGCACAATCGGGATATTTGTGAACAAAAACAGCAACCTGGGCAATATGATCATTTTCATTATCGAGATCCTTCCCAGGAGGGAGAGAGGCAACCCAATCCATTTTACTACGTTATCTTCCAACCTATCTATAGCCCTGCCTTAATTCTCAAGGAATACCGTTTCCGCATTAGTGTGCAGGCGACTCCCCAGATACCGTACGGCCTCTGTGGTCCACCTCAATGGGAATTCCATCTCAAATTGCTCTGTGGATTCCGTGAGAGGAAACGCAATTGACTTGTCCCAAATCACCTTCAATCCTGAGAGAGCTCCAAATCTCACCACCTCACGTAGCAGCGGGGCTAGATTGGTCCCAGGCTCCGGGCGTAAATCAGTGTGTCATCTGCATACGTTGGTATTACTAGTTTGTATGTGGGGAAGTTGAGTCCCCGGTGTGAGTGGTATTCGCGCATAGCGCACGCCAACGGCTCAGCAACCAAAGCGTACAGTGTGGGAGACTGCATCCTTGCCGGGTACCCCTTCGAATCTTGATGGGTTCAGTGACGTTGCTACCGATTCTGATGCGGGCAGACAGGTCATGATATAGCACCGATATCATCTGCAAGAATATTGGGCCAAGCCCAAGTCTCAGTAGTACTGCCTTCATGAAAGACCACTCGACTGAGTCGAAGGCTTTCTCCATATCCAAGAAAACCGCCATCGCCTTCGAATCCGGCCTCGTGTGTTGGATAGCCCCAAAGACTGTCAGTAAATTGTAGGTGAGATTTCTGCCCGCAATAAACACTGCTTGTTCCGGAGCAACCAGATCCGGTGTCAGTAGGGCCAGGCGGGTCGCAAGAACCTTAGCATATATTTTTGTGTCCACGTTGAGGAGGGACAAGGGTCTGTAAGCGCTTCCCTCATCGACCTTGGCATCTGCCCAGACTCAATCATATCTGTAAACACTGCGGAGAGGTGCGGAAGCAGGAGTTCTAAATATGTTTTATAAAACTCGACTGTTAATCCATCAGTGCCTGGCGCACTGCCCGTCTTCATCCCACCCAGTGCTTCTCGTATCTCATCAAATTCTATAGGAAGCATTAAGAACTCCCTTTGCGTGTTCATGAGGAATGGGAGTTAAATATGTTCCAAATAGTCCATAACCTCCTCCTCGCTACACGTCGAACTTGACGCATATAAGTTGGAGTAGTATTCTAGAAACCGCTTCGCTATCCCCTATTCCTCTGTGATTAGTGACCCCTCTTTTGATTTAACCGATGCAATCGTCACTCTCATCTTCTGTTGTTTCACCATGTTAGCCAGGACCCTCCCCGGCCTGTCTTGTTCCCTGTAGGTTCGCGCTATAGCGTACTTCCCCAGATGCCGGACCTCCACGCTAGCCTATTCCTGATACTCTGCTAGTAGCCCATTCTTTCCTCCTGTGTCTCTGCGGTGTCCCCTGTCAAGAGGTGGCCCTCCCAATCCACCAGCTGCCGCTCTAGGTTTCAAAGCTGCCGGCGTATTGATCCCAGTATACCGGAATGTTTACTCATGGCCACGCCTCTAACATAGACTTTAAACGCCTCCCAGGCCGTTTGAAAACTGTCCACCGTGCCTATATTATTTTCAAAGTATGTCTCCATTGCTTCGAGTAATTCTTCCAGAAAGACAGTGTCCAACAGTGAGAACGGTGGAAATCTCCATGTAAATGGGGGAGGGGCCCTCTGTGGCAACGAAAAGCTCAGTAATATAGGTGAGTGATCAGAGAGGGTACGGGGCAGTACTTGACACATGCGAACTAGAGAGAGCATCCCCGGCGACGCTAGCCAATAATCAATGCGCATATGTATGTTGTGAAAGGCAGAATAATGAGTGTACCCTCCCTGCGCTGGGTGCAGACTGCGCCAGACATCCGCCAAATCCTCACTGAATCCTATCTAATTCCCAAGCAGCTTTTGCAGGGCGTATATCCTGGCCACTAGAACGGTCCAAGTCTGGGCTTCTGATCATGTTAAAGTCCCCGCCCCACAGCACAGTCCGACTGGAAGTTTCCCGCGCAATTCTTGCTAATTGTACATAGAACTCAGGGCTCTCATAGTATGGTCCATAAACATTAACTACCAACACATCCAGTCCCTTCCCAGACAGTTTAGAAATAACAAATCTGCCTTCCGGGTCAGCAGCCACCTCACTTAGGGAGTAGTCAGACTTAGGGTTGACCCATGTAAGTAGCCCCCGGGCATGGGTCGTAAAGCCAGCGGCATGGACCTGCCCTCTCAGCCCCCTAGCCTGTAACCTAGAGCTGTTCTCAGATAGGTGTGTCTCCTGTAGCAAAGCTAGGTCAACATGGTGTCTAGCCAAGTAATTCAGAACCTTCAAGTTTCCGGGGATCGTTAAGGCCCCGTACATTCCACGTCAAAGCATTCAGGCTCCCCGTCACATTGTTCCCAGAAACCACTTCAGGCATATCACTCATAGCTAGCCAAATCATGCGTTATACTGCACACAGTGGACAGTTGCATAGTATGTATTGCACAATATATCTTGACTCGCACCTAATGGCCATAAACCTTAAACTTCCCAACCCCCTAACCCCCGGCCTACCCACCCACAGCGGACTTCCCCCAACTAGGTTGCATAACAGTCTACTCTGGACCCTCCCCAAATGCTAAAAGAAAACAATAACCAGCTAGGTGTTACCACATGTGGGCGGAGGTGGCTACGAACCATTCAGAAAAGTCAAATGATATCACAATGTCCACCGCCCCTCCCGGCCCGCCAGCCGGCAGTCATGTGTCCCCCAAACCTTGCAGCCATCGTGGAAAAACTCTCTGTGTAACGACCCTCATTCCTGTTCCTCCAGTCCGCCCCCCCGCAGCCTCGTCCAGCAGATCTCGTTCCGGTGTTTTCCTCCGCTCCTTCAGCCAGTCTTTTAGCACCTTCTGTAATGTCTTGGGTTCTGTAAAAAAGTTTGTCTGGCCGTTCCGGGTTACTTTCAATTTTTCCGGGTATAGCATAGCTTAGTCCAGCCCCTGCTCGCGCAGTTGGCGCTTGGAGTAAGAAGAGCCTGTGAGAGTGCAGTCAGGATTCCAACAACTGCAAGACAAAATAGCTGTCGAGGGACGTCAGCACCACAGAGACCCACTTCGAGAGTGGCCCAGCTGTCCTGATATTTGCCTCTTAACCGGCGAGACCAACGAGCGCAAGGTACCAAGGCGCACAGTGCCCAGCCGACCTTTCCTCTATGCGCCCGAGTGACCTGACCAGGGTACCGGCTGTGCTCCCTTGTCCCATGGACCATTATGACCCCAAGTACCCCTCTGCAGCCTGTTTCCAAGTGGGCCTCCTTCTTCTTACTAATGTAGAGCATACAGCTACCAACGTGAGCAGCCCCTCTGCAACCAGACGACCCAGGGCAGATAATGAGAAACTGCTAGTAGCACTTTGGACCTTGGCCCCCTACAGCCCTATGTCCTGAAGGAGACCACCAGAAACCGACTGTAAATATCTGTATGCTATACATGCCTTTTCTCTCATAGAAAAGCATTGTGCGAGGAGTGTGGCTCAATGGTTAGAGCGGCAGACCCTGATGCAGAGCTCTGACCCGAGACCAGGGTTCAATTCCCGCCTTGGCGTGTCTTGGGCTCA
The DNA here is from genome assembly GCF_964263255.1 of Lissotriton vulgaris. Taxonomy (NCBI): domain Eukaryota; kingdom Metazoa; phylum Chordata; class Amphibia; order Caudata; family Salamandridae; genus Lissotriton; species Lissotriton vulgaris. The sequence continues at coordinate 668,612 of NW_028249215.1, forward strand.
ATTTCTTCGGACCTGACAATTCTCGCCTCGGTGCCTATTCTAATCATGGGCCCCACGCTGCAACTCTGGGCAATAGCTTGCTTAACCTCCACACTGGCCCCCAACAGCGCTAGGATGCCTGGCTTCACCCTGGGGGTGCCCAGGAGTGGACACTTCACAGGGAAAGCCAGGATGGGTTCCTCAGCGGTATGAGTAATAGCGCAAGGAAACCGCTTGGTGACAGTGCGCTCTACAAATACCTTGACATTTACATTTACATTTGTGCGTAAAGGCGCATTTAAGTGAACATTTTGACTTAACTGCTAAAATCAATATTTAAGAAAGTACTTACTTGGTATCAAAATTTATATAAAAATACAACTTATTATTCTAAATTGGTCTCGTATTTATTCTTGAGTGTATGTCTCATTTATTGCCTCTTTGTGTGTCGACAAATGCTCAGCATTACCCTCTGATAAGTCTGATAGCTCGCCCACAATACCACAAGAGAGAGCTTTTGAGTTATCATTTGTGCCTCTGTAAGCAAACTAGAGTTTGCCTGAAGTCTTTACACAGTGTACTTTGTTGATCCACTATTTAAAGAGCCAGCTACCTACAAAAGGAAACATTTTTAAATGAGAGTTAAATAAATTAATTTCAACATATCAACAACATTTATAAATATTAATTTTAAATAATAATTTTTAAAAATACACTCACCCTCATTAACATTTGTATTTAATATGTGTAAACAATATAAACGCTTTACTCCTTTAAAACTGTTTAATGTAATTTCTTAATTAAGTTTAACATTTAATTTAAAAAATAATTGCATATATTGTTTTTAATGTGTAATCTGATAGATAGATCGTAGATAGATAGATGATGTGACCCAATTATATTTATTTAACATTAGTTCCTATGGGGTGTTATTTTAATGCTCTGTCTCCAATGACGTCTGTGAGAGTATTTTGCAGTATTGGTGCTTGACTTACTCTAGGACTGGGATGGAGTACATTTACACCTAATTTGACACCTTTAGGGCAGTAGTAACTTTAGAAGTGTATTTAGTGAATTGCAATTGTCTTACTCTTTGTGGGTATGTGTTTTGTATTAGCATGTTCCTCCTAAACCATTCCTTAAATTATCCTAACCCCCATTTAGTATGAACTGTTTCCCATTTTTAGTCACTCCCCCTTGTTACTTCCACGTATACCTACATGTGTGGAGATCTCTACCACTGTGGCAGACATCACCGCACAAAAAAAAAAAGAGAGGGAAAGGTCTACAGCCTTAGGCTTGTGAATTACCTTTTGTACTACAAACCTATTTAATTACTACAAAATGTCGTTTGTGAATCAGGCTCATCGATTTTCTTCCTTTCCCTTACTAACTGCCCAATGTTAAATAGGCTTACTTCATTGGCCTGTTTAGCAGTACCACCTCTACAGCCTCCCTGGGACCCTTGTTAAGTTATTCTGGCATCCCAATGAATGTTATTGCTATTCACCACAAGAATGCCATTCCTTAAAGCATCTTTCACCCTTATAAGGACAGAGGAGAGGTGGAGGGTTCCAAGCATAAGATACACATAACATAAGGCAACACTGAACTATAATCATGACAGAATTCACTAACCAGATCCTTACTGGTACTAATCATTTAGCTATCGCATTCAAATAATTTAAACAAAATAGTGAACCCTAGCCAGATCATGGACTTAACCTACAGATTAACCATCAATTATGTGTCACTGCTTCGGTGATGAGACCCACTCATGGTTTTTCTCATTTAAAGCTCCTCAAAATTGTACTGGGAAACACAATGTTCCTCTACTACTGGGTAATATGGAGTAAAGTTACCCTAGTTGTGGATTCTCTAGGGGACATAATAGCAGCTACTATTGGATAGAGTATGGAACAGGTTTGGCACAGCGGCCAGGGCGGCTGACTGCGGAACACTGGAGCTCACAATTCGATCGCTGGCGGCAAGTTAGCCCTGCACCATGTGACTCTGGGCAATAGCTCGCTGAATCTTCCCGACGGTCCCCAGCGCCTTGACACCCTTAGGGGTAATTGTTCGAGCTTTACAAATACCGGGTTTATTAATTTATTATTACAGTGAGAACATACAGTCATACTGGGGATCGAACCGTGAGCCCCAGTGTTCCGGAGTCAGACACCCTGGCCGCTGCGCCACACCTGTTCCGCACTCTGTCCAATAGTAGATGCAGTTATGTTTCCTAGAGAATCCACAACTGTGGTAACTTTACTCCATATTACCCAGCAGTAGAGGAACCATCACATAAGGGAGGAGAGTCTCTCAACTGTCATCAACAAAGATTGAGGCCAGTCAACATGCACACACAAAAAAAACTTATCACAAAAGTATGCCTTCAATTTCGATTTTCAATCCATATTAAGGAGGTAATTTACTGCCCAATTATCAATGAGGTAATCTTTAATTTCAACAGTTATTAGAATTCTTTTTTTATTGTGATAATCTCTTAACTTCATGAAATTTCGCTCTGATTACACCTCTTCAAATCAGCTTAACCTTGTGTGACATCTTACATTGCTGTTGCATTTTCTGTGCAGCAACATTCCATTCTTAAATAAGGTGGCTTGGAATGCTTATTTAAGACTATGCAGCTTCCATGTGTCAGTGCTGGTTTCTTGAGGGTGGATGAATCGTCTTAATAAAGCCCACTAATTATTTTCCAACTTCTGCTTGTGGTGGCTCTTTTGTCCCTTAGTAGGTGGTGCTGTTCGCCATCTTTCAGTTCCTACTTTTGTCTCTTACTACTCATTCCTAACTTTCTTTCTATTGTGTCTTTTTTTGTCAACCTAATCAATGACAGTACACGCTGAACATTCGATTCATCTTTTGATCTTGCAGGAGCACGACCAAGCAGAACTTGACTTGAGAAAATTGACTTCCTCCCTTTATTCAAACTATTATACTTTGTTCATCCACATTTCCACTGTCAAATCGCAGTACAATGTTCCATCCATACTTCTCCTGTACACAACCTTGGGGGACTTTGTCATTTTTTCTCATGAGGCAGGCACCATGTTAACTATTCAGCTCTCTGTGACTATTATCTGGTAATATCACATCATAGCACCAATTTGCACTTTAGGTATAATTGTATATCTTCCATTGTTTCCGGGCTGTCACTACTATTTAAACTTTCATTTATTTCTGCTATTACTATTTGATAATTTGTTTTACTTTCAAGATGGCTTGATGCGTCAACCTATCGCCTCACCTTTGGTTAAGTTTGCCTTTTGCAGACTGAACTTAGAAACCTGCTTTGGTTAACCACCTTGTAAATGATTTCAATATGAGATTATATATCTGAATCATAAGGACAATTTCAAACAAGATCATGTCTGCTTGTCTATGGTTCTTTAATCGGTCTTCCATTTTAGGAGATGTCCCCTACTCAATATCACATTCCCTCCACATACATGGAGACTTCATTTGACTTCTAGTTCATTTGCGATGTGATGAGTGCCCAGACATTACTTGCATATGCGCAATGACTTCCCTTGCCCGCCCCACCCAACACCGCTGCCACACACCCTAGGGTCATAATGATTAGTTACGGAAAACACTTTTCCTCTCACTTATCAGTCATTGCTTTGTCACTATACTGAAAGGACAAACCTGACCATCCAGTAAGCCATTGTATGTTCTCAACCTTGCACAGGTTAGGTTGTACAGCAGGCGAATAAAATCTGGCAAATGGCTCTGCGCTGAAGCAGTGGAGCTCATCCTGATATGCCCTCATTTGACAAATAAATTGCCAAAAAGAATAAGTTTGCCAGTTGCAGCTTGGACACTAACTATAGATCAAACTTTGAGCCTACAATTAATCTTTATTAAAGTAGTGCCTTAATGCAACCTCCATGGAATTTGTCACAGTACGAAGCTACAGTGTATTATACCTCAGAGGCACACGTTAATGTGCACAAAATGTGCCTCTACCATAGAATGAATTATGATATTACAACAATCAATTAGAACTAAGAGAGGAGGCAGCGTTTCCACAAGAATAGGACTGTATTTTTGGCACTGGACACACATTCCCAATGAACCAGCTCCTTTGAAAACAGACCAAATCAAAAAGTCAGATTTTCATAACAACAGGCAAGAGATGCAGATCTTGTTCTTTATCACAAGGAACTAAAGACATTGACGTTGCAAAGCTAAAACAAACAATTAACTTATACATAGAAAACGACTTACTTCATAGTACCACTGAGACACTGGTAGGCTGTGAGTGATGGCAAGCCAGTTTCTATGTACTTCAAAATCTGTAGAGTGGCTGGAATAGAATTACCATCATTACTAATCAAGGAGGGTAGCATCTGTTAGCAAATGAAACATCCAGCAATGAGGGCAATTTGATACTATTTTTATAGTTCTCAGAATTTACATGTGGTGACTGCTTTCTAAGTCTGGCATTAGACAAAACCTACTAACATGATATAGTTCCGTCCATGGGCTTTCAGCCAGCCCTCTTCCTTGTTGTGTCATTTACATTTTTCTTGCAGTCACGGCAGAAATTAGCATGGAGCTGTGGGTAAGCCTAGTACAGCTATTGGCTAACTTCGCTGGAAATAACAGCATTCTGCTCTCTCAAGGAGCACATCTGCACACAAAGAGGTTTATTCACAAAGGAAATTTGGAATACATAAAAAAGTGCTCCTGAGGTACTCTTTTACAAACCTTTAGATGCTGTTTTTTTCTTCTTCTTCATCGGAGCAAAGCATCAACTCCCTATTAGGAAACGTGCAAAGGCGGTTCTTTCTATTAGTACTATAACTGTATATGAATGTTCTTATTGTATTTCCATTGTATATGTTTTGGGACCAATTTAAAAAAACATGCAAGAGTATGTAAAGAATACTGCAGGGGTGACCTTTTAAGTGCTCCACAAGGCTTTGGTAAATAGGTCCCAAAACAATAAAGTTCTAAAAAAGAAAAAAAACATGGCAAAACAAGACAAGCGTTGACAAAACTAAAAAGCTGGCAGCCAAAGGGAACCGACTAGCTTTGCCAATGCTTATTTTAAGTTAGGGGAGTAGCAGTCTGAGAAAAGATGAAAGATTGCCTGTATACTATTATGCCCACTTTTTATACCTTACCTTCACAAAAAGACCCCTACTTCTGGCGATAGGCAAGACAGTGTTTTTTTGCATAGGTCAGAATTTGTTCATCCAAACTCTTTCTTGTACCCCTTGTCATTACTGTTTTGTCAACATTTGCCACACAATACCAGCACAGGTTATCACTTACTCCCAACAACAATTCCAAATCTATGTAGATGGCATACACACAGGTTATCACTTACTACCAACAACAATTCTAAATCTATGTAGATGCCATACAACTCCACATCTGACAATGTAGCAATACTGACCACGGTAATACAAGCATTGGCTAATCAATAGGTCTGGCCTTTGAGGCCTATTGGCTGTGCCAGTGGCTTTTGTTCATGCTGTCCACCATGTGGGGCATGGGGTTTAGGGAGTTAGAGAAGCACATGGATGCATGAGAACAACTTGGAGTTCAGGGATGAAGCACATGAGGGAGACAACTGGAAAACACATGCACTCTCATGAAAGAGTTAAATAAAAAACAAAAGCAGTTCCCTAAAAGCGCACAGTGGAAGACACAAATAAAGAGGCTATGCTCCAGGGAAGAGACAAACACACAATGGACAAGGTAAACTATTCAATAAGAAGCAAGCAAATGAGAGGGACAAGCTAAGCAATGGTAAGCAATGGGCAGGATTTACGTTCTTATAAGTTCTTGGTAAGCTGACAAAAGGTATTTTTCCTAAAAAGCATCAGAAATTGTTTCAAACGCTACACAGTAGTTGAAGGACAACTGACTTCATCTAAATGGTAGCGAAGACCAACATTCTGGTAAATGGCTGAAGTAGAGATGAATGATTGTTTATCCAATGGTTAGGGGAAATAGTAGCTACTGGCCCTCGTTCAACCAGGCAAAGTGTGAAGAAGAGCTCTTGTTTGCACCCCAATTCACCACATTTGGTAAAAACATGAACCTATAATTGTGAAACAGTTCCTTCCTCTTCTGCAGCTAAGTCTTTGCATTGAACATACATCTTTTGTACTTTTCTGTTTAGGTAAGTGGAATATAATCTGTGATGGGCACCTAATAAAGATATTCAAAATCCTCATAAAAATAAAGACTCAAGCAACCAGTCTATGCCTGAATCACAGAAATCAGCCCCTATCACTCAAACCTCAAAAGAGACATACTTGGTTCCAGTGTGTGGCAAATAAAAAGAAGAAGGGTTGCCTCCTTTCTTAAAGCACAAAGGGAATGCGGCCTATCACGTCTACCAACACGGACTCAATATTTCACCCCCAGTTGCAACTATAGATCAGACAAAGTGAACATAATCACTCAAACCAAATTCAACCACAAGGCACAACAGCAGTAGGGCCATCGCATTTCATGGGAAGAATTTTCGAACGCCTTGAGTTCAGACTTGTGGAATGAACCAAGTATGGCAGCCTACACTAGAAATCTGAAGATGAGTCCTTTACAAAGACACTTTTAGCTTACTCCCCAATGTTAAGAGGAAGGCCCCTTTCCTTCAAAAAGGAATAGGGTCCCTGTAAATGTCTTCTATAAATAAAGCTTGGTTCCCAAATAAAACACTGCTTATGATAAATACTGCAGGGCCTTCCAATCGGCAAACTGCTTTACCATCTGCATTTGAGGTAGGACAATTAAAAGAATTTCAACATTCAACAACATGCTAGTGGTACAATCTTGTTGGAATGATACAAACCAGCTGATACAGAAGCAACCCAAGTGTATCAGCTCACAACGTGGTGCAAGGCTCTATTGTTGAGCATAGGTACACTGTACACTCAGGCTACCGACTTGGGTGGACATTATCCTGGCCTCGTTAGGTTTACAGGGTGCCTATGAGGGCCAGCTTGCCAAGATAGTGCATACTGGCTGGTATCGATCCATCTAAGACAAGAATATTAAATGGCAGGCAAAGCATTCCAGCATGATGCCCAAGTTATCAATACAGGACGCTTGAGGATGATGATGCCGCTAAAAACCACTTGGTTAACCATAAAGGTTATATAACCTCATAATAGCAGATTTGACTTTCATGGGACTTCTTCTACCAAAATTCCGGCATTTGGCTTAGATATGAATAACTCAGAGACTCATTAGCAGATTCAGGACATCAACCAAAGTGATGAAATATAGAGCACCGCAGGATACACAAAGACACGGACAGCGGGATACAACCATTAGGTACCATGCCATTAGACTAGGCAGCTTCCATCTGGGCGACATGCGTTTCCTTTCCTTTCGGGCAGGACTATTGGAAAAAACAATAATCATGTGTTAATAATCTTTTGATAATAATAAGATGATCCCTAAAACACCTTACACAATAAGATTGTGTCTATTCGTTTATTTTTGCCGTGCTTCTGGGGAAAGGCAATAGGTATTATATGCAATTAACGTTGGGGAAAGACCAAAATAATGATGAAAAAGCTAATTTCCTTTTTGTAGTCATACCCCCACACTAAAGCATACTCCTCTTGCCCCCGTGGTTTAGTATCCTGCATGATAGCGCATTTTTTTTTGTTGCATTTTGACCGCTGTTTATTTGCAATTCCAAATGCAGTAACTGGGAATTACGTTACAGGTGTGGTAATGCCACCCAGTAACGGTAAAAACGTGTTGTGAATTACCACACTATTACCGGGCCCAGTGGCGTTATCTATACATTTGCTGCTGGTGGCGGTCCTGCCTTTGCCATGGAGAGGAGAGGTGTGCTGGCAATTCCTGTCTTGCAGCAAACGCATGTAAGAACTTTAGGAGCAGGGGGCGGCCGCCGCCCCCAAAACTCCTTCCGCCCCCATCCCCCTTGTACGCCACTGACCGGGCCACTCGTGATCTTTTTTTTTGGGGGGTGGGGCAGATTTATATAGCGCGATCTTGACCCGAAGGTATTGGAGCGCTTTACACAAGCACCCGTTATGTTACACAATGTAGGACACACATTAATTTATTGTTAGGCACCGGGACATTAAGTGATTTGGCCAGAATCACAGAAAGCGGAGCCGATGCCTAAACTCAAACCTGATTCCCCAGATCCAAAGTCGGCAGCTCTAGCCGTTAGGCCACAGCCTCTCCCAATTTGTTTGAAACCTAAAAGGATATAGGGGCTGGCGGGAGCTCCAGGAGTGAGGTCGGAGGGATGGAGGGAGAGAGCAGTGTGAATCTCTCCGAATCTAATGAAAGACCTTCCTAAGCCTGATGTATTGCACCTGGCAGTCACTTGGTCTGCTCTAGCTATTGATTAATTGAAAGGGTCTGATCGGGGGGGGGGGGGCTCTTCCCGGGGAAGTGTCTCTACATATGTACATTTCCAGCCAGACCTGCTTGGCTCCCCCTCTCTGGAGCTGCTTTAAGTGTTCCACTCTTGGTTGTGTGTCTTTCCTTCCCTTGTTTATTCGTTTCCTGTCCCTTGCGCTCTTTCTATGGCGGGCGTTTTTGCGGCGGTGGAGGCGCTGTCTCTTCTGGTGACCAGAGAGAGCAGACACGAGGGGCACAGATTGAGCGAGGAAAGAGGAGGGGTGAGAGGAAAAGAGACGGCAGGAGGGGAGAGTGAGAGAACGAGAGAAACCGAAACTGTAAGAGGGAAGAAAGAAAGCTGAGAGGGAAAGATGTGGAGAAAGCACAAGAGAGAAGGAGAGAGAGAGAGAGAGAGAGAAAGGGGGCGGAGTAAAGGGGTAGCGGCGGGTCATGGAATGAGCCGAGAGGGCAGGAGGTAGATTTGGAAGAGGAAAGCAAAAGAAAGATAGGGCGTGTACAATGTATCAATGGAGGATGTGAGGATGGGAGGGAGAAAGGAAAGGAGGGGGCATCCAAAATGGAGAGGGGTGTGTGAGGACAACGGTGAGCGGGCAGGAGGGACGGCGAATGGAGGCGGTTGAGCTGGTCAGGGTGCGAGGAGAAGAAAGAGAGGGAAAGGCAGAGCGAGGAACCAACGAGGAAATAGAGGGGAAACGCGAGAGGGGACGGCTGGGGCAGAGGGGTGAGTGAGGGCAGAATAGAGGGAAGGTAGGGGGACATTTAAAAAAGTGTGAACGGGACTGATGAATGGGGGAGGAGCTGGGGAGGGAGTCTTATGGGTGAAGAAGACGCGAGGGACAGATAGGAAAGAGGATGAGAGAAGAGACCCAACGGCAGGCAGAGGATGGGGACGGAGTGAAGACAGGCAGGAAAGGATCACCAGGGAAAGAAGAGAGGACAGTAAAGAGAGGGGGCGAGATTTATGAACAGAGGCCACTGGGGTAAGAATAAACTGTTGGCGAAGTGTAAGCTTACAAGAGAGGCGGAAAGGAGTGCGGGGGAGATGACGAGTTTTACTCCGCCCCACCAGGCAAAACATTCGTAAACCCCAACTCCACCTGGGTAGATCCAGTCAGAAGGGACACCAGCTTACTGGGTGCCGCAAAGGAAGTTACGGCGTGGAAGGGTGCGTGTATATTTCTGAAGATTTATCAATATGCAAACACACCATATGTAAAGCTGTCACTGTGCCTCTAAACGCTGTTAACAACAATGGCTACAATAAGCCGACTAACAAAACGCTAATTGTATTGCCTCCCGGACACACTTTCCCAGCGATTCGACCAAGTGATAAGCAGATCTCTCCAGGAAAACCTTAACCCGCTCAGCTACCTCATCAGCGCGCATTCAGGCTGCCCCGTGCCAGCCCCGGCCACCCACCCTCTCAGGCGCGAGGCCAGCGAAGGAAAAGAGAGCCATCGAAAGCAATATGTCTTGCTTGGCGGGGAAGGGGGTGTTCAGTGTCCGCTTGAGGGGGACATAAATTAACATTTTGCGCACCGGATGCTTAGGGACAGGTTGGGGAGGAGGGAGCATGTCTTAATGGGTGATGACCGCCTGAGGCACGGTCTGCCTCTGCAGAGAGGGATGGCTCCACCACCTTATTCGCTGACTGGACTGAGACGTTTATAAAAGGCAACGAGGCAGAACCGGACAGTAAAACCCCAGAGAAGGGTCTATGGCGCACACGGACAGCGGGGGGGGGGGGCAGGAACGGACAGCGGGACATCGCGCAACCTACCCCTGCAAACAACACTTCCAAAATGGCGAAAACAAAGCTTTAAAAAAAAAAAAAACCCCGCCGCATGACGATCGCAAAGGGGCGGGATGAGTAAAAATCGCGGGAACGCCCACGAATCTGCTCCGGCAATGACGACAGATCGCTCTTCCAATGGCTAGCCTCCATTTATGGAGCTAGCCAATGGAAGAGAAGGCGGGACCAAAGCCAGTACTGTTCTAACATTAGATTTCGCCTGCGCGAACGCTGCTGCGCAGCGGATCGCGAGGCGAAACCTAATAAATGACAGCTATTCTGCCAACATTCCAAAGACTTTTAAAGCAGTGCGGAAATGGCTGCCTGTGACGGTAATACCAGACCTGCAATTTCCACAATATTTACTGGCAGTAATAGGCAGGAGAGAGATTTTTAGGAACCAGGTACCCAAAATGACTAGCTGGCAGATGCAGTCATGGACCTATTCAGTCTTTCCAACTGCAAACCGTAGAAATGAGTGCAAAATTGGAGAGGGAATTGTTTCTAAAAGTGGGAGTCACAATGAGATGAGACGAAAATCCTTTATGAGGCATGATGGTCACAAAAAAACGATCAGCAAGCTATCTGGAATGCTCAATTACAACAAAGTGAGCATTCCAATGGTGTGGCGGACAGCAGCGGGGAGCAAGAAAACGAGCCCCTTCACGACAGAGAAACCTCTTCCAGCAGTTCATGCCCAGTGATCACCACATGGCTCTGTTAACTTAAAGGGGGAAGGGTAGCAGAGTTAACATTTATTTACAGTCAGTGTGTGCATTTATGGAGCACACCTTACTTCAAGCACTGGATGTTTCATTTACAAATCATCACTATTGGGAGTGTTACTCTGATAAGTTAAATGGAAGCACACCAGAACTACAGCTTCCAGAATGACCACCACTGGGAAATACTGCATCGGTGAGGATGTGGGGCAAAATGGCAGAGCTCTCAAGTTTCCCAGTTCTATTAGTGATAAGCTCAGCCGTTCAATGAATTTCCTTTCAATTCTGGGACTTGTACTGCTGATATTATAATGGGTTAAACAGGACTACAAATCTCGACATGCAACAAGAGAACTTGGACTCGAGCTACTCACATTTGACACCTTAGAACCTAAAGTGACCTCCCAAGGGCATATCACGTTATTAAGATTATTAGCTGTCTTAAAGGCATCCAAGTTGATCTATTGATAACTGGTATAAAAATAGTATATATTGTGTTATTGAGTTTTAACCAAATTGCACAGTTTTACATGTGCATTACCAAGGTATGATTTCAGGTGTTATGAATGCACTGTCATGGCACAAGGACCCAGATTGTGATTATAGTAGGGTGGCCAACCATCCCACATTTTACAGATTTGTCCTGCAATCATAGCTCCTGACATGCTACTTGCACACAGGCACTGTGGGACATCCATTGTCCAGCATTTTGGTTCCCGCACACCTTTACCCTCTAAAAGGACAAGTAACTCTCATTCATTAAAGCTCTATCAAGCTGATTTTGTTAGCAAGGAGGAAGGAACACCGGAGGGGTCCTGCACAGTTCAGCCTCTAGAGCACCTTCAGTTATTGAGAGGTACATTTAGCCATCTGAAGATCAACTGTGAATGTGTTAATGAATACAGTAAGTTGGGGACCTGTCCTGGGAGTATGCCCTTGGTGTTTTTTTCTCCCATTAATCTTGTTTTATGGTGCTGACATATTTCCACATAGGTGGACAGAGGCACAAGGAGAGTACGCCTTGACCAGGACTGAAGAGTTTGTTAAAGTTGTAGACCCAAGTCTGCAGCACACTGTTACTTTCTGTGAGGGCTATAAATTTACCACCACGTTGCATGTTGGTGAATATACCATGAGATTGGACACTATTAGGCTCCACCAGGCACCATCCAGTCCATTTTTTTTAACCACATACCTACTAGCAGCTTTTACCCTGATTCTAAACACTCCTAAACTTGCCGAAAAGAGAGCAGAGGAATGGGCTCAAAAAGTGTTTGCCCAGACCACAAAAATTAGGTAACATGGTAGGCATGATTAGACATAAAGTATCCTAGTTCCTAGTTCCTTGGCTGAAACATTCTCACTGGACCAGCGCCTGTGGCAGAATGCATGAGAGATACTGATATTTACCATTGGTGCCTCAAACCTTGACAATTTCCATTCATTTGGATACCAAAATTGTTAATTTTCTAAATTTGTCACTCAAAATGTACAATAGTGTGCAGTCAAGGCTTACTCCAGAAGGCGACTATAGGGATTAGAACTCAAATAAATCACTCCATCTAAATCACACATCGCCTTTAGATGATCACAGAGCAGCTCTGTCCTCTATTGACGTCCACCAACCCCATAGACCCCAAACTCAAAAGGTGAGTGACTCTTCGGGCTCACTCATCGCACAGCTAGCCAGTCCGATTCTATCTGTTCCTCGATCTGAGAGATACCCGTGTGACCTACTATCTTTGCCTTCAACTAATGATCCCTCTTCCCCCATCCCTCTCCCCACAATGCATACTATGCTGAAGGCTGGGCAAATGCCCCCCTCTGACCTTGATCGGTCAAACCAACTTATTCATGTTTGGACTGTTCCTGACCCTAAGCTCAATGGGCATACCATCCTCGATAAAGCTACAACTTCGATATCCAAAGGCCATGGAGCTCAGCTAGTCCCTAATGAGCAAGTCCCTCCCCAGGACCTACTCACCATCACCCTGGACCCCACGGGCTTACACCGCAGCCCTCCGTCTCCGCTCGCATTCCCAACACAACCCTTACAGATGTGGTTGCGCGTCTGGATGATATATCTCTCCAGTTGCACCGCCTCACTACTGAACTTCATGATCTGAAAGCCCTCTCAAACAATCTTTTCCCCATGATCAGCATCCTTCCTCACCTCCGCAAATCTGCCCTGAGCCCCACCCAGGGTTAGAGATTGTATGGGCCAGCCTTTAGCCCCCTCCGTCTCAAAAACCATACCCCTACCTAATGCGCCCTCCCCCTCCTAAGATTTGAGACCTACCTGGCGTCCAATGATCTCCATGACATTCACAACCCGTACTCTAATAGCTCCAACTCCAACATGATCCCGCCAAAACAAATACAAACCATCCATTCTAACCCAAACAGAGAACATCCTCACAACATTACCACCATCAATAAAGACAACCTCTCAAGAGTGAAAGTCATCCAGACTCTTTGCCCTATAAATCCATTACGACTTAAATGTGTTCTACTCAATTGCAGGTCAACCAGTAAACATGCCTCCGATATCTTCGACCTCATCCAACACAATGACTTAGACATTATCATCCTCATTGAAACTTGGCTACATCCTGCCTCCACTCCTATCCAAGACCTCCTGCTCATGACATAATTAGACTAGACAGAGCTCAGGAGCTGAGTGGTAGCCTAGCTTGTATTCACAGGAACACACTCTCGATTTCTCTCATGGAGTCCTCTTCGCCTTCCTCCTGTGAATACCTCTGTCTCAGCATCTCAAGTAATAACCTGCCGGTTTGCAAACTTCACACTTTTTATCAACCCCCCGGGAGACAATCTCCCCTTCATGGAGCAACTAATGGAAATCATCTCTTGCAATGTCGACTCAGCTGTGCCCAAATCTTCCTTATTGACTTCAGCCTTCACTGGTCCAACCCCAATGTCCTTGCGGTAACTTGCCTTAGATCATTCTTAAATGATCAAGAACTGATTCAACACTGTGACCAACCAACTCATAATAAAGGAGACACTGTAGACCTCATTATCTCGAAAGGGCAGACCATCACTCTTGATACCATTACCCCTTATGATTGGTCCGTCCACCACTGCGTCCTCTTTTATATTAACAGGGAGGTGTCGATGACGAAGGGTCAACCAACAAAATCAAAGACCTGGAAAAAGGGACCTCAGATCAATAAACTCAGTTGAATTAGCAGCCCACTGTAAATCTATCCTCTCCTCCCTAGCTGACCTGGGTGAGGTTCAGCTACTCACCGACTCATACAAGTCGACCATCTACCACATCTTGGATGACATTGCACCACTTCAACAAAAAAATGCATCAACAAAAATATCCAAACCGTGGTACAAGGACAATTTAAACAAGGACCGCCGCAACCCCAGGGCAGTTGAACGTTCCTGGAGATCCAAACCCTCCTTGGAACAACTAAAATTTCTTAGAGAGGGTAGGAGATTCTACAACAAACAAATCAAGTGCGCTAAAGCGGACTATTTCAAACACCAACTAGATTGAGCTGCTAATCGCCCTAAGATACTTTTCAATTTACTCAAACAACAATCTGTGGTAGGTCCAAACCGCTCTGACTCTGGAGACAGCCCACCCTCATGCAAGGATCTTGCTGCTTTCTTCATTGAGAAATCAAGACTCATATCCATTGATCTCTCCTCTAAGAAGGCTCTCCGGCCATTCCCAGGGTGTGCACCTCCCCTTGAGCTCCAAGAAAAATGCAATCCTATTAGCATGAACACTAGGAACAACGGGACATGGGGCAACTTTACTCCACTCAGTGAAAAAAGACATCAACAAGATTCTCCAGAATATCAACCCATCCAACCACTTCAATGACCCGTTACCCCCAGTCATCTTCAAAGAAATCAAGAATGTACTCATCTCCACCTGGACAAGGATTGTAAACACTTCTCTATCACAAGGCACGATCCCGGACTGCCTAAAAGCAGCTCAGGTGTCACCTATAATAAAAAAACTAACACAGATAAATCTGACCTCAATAACTTCCGCCCTATCTCCAACATCCCCACACTAGCCAAACTCCTAGAAGAATGCGTACAATCCCAACTTTGTGCTCACATAGAGAACTTCCAACTCCTAGACCAGCATCAATCAGGCTTTCGGAAGGGGCACAGTACTGAGTCGGCTCTCACTCACGTTATGGATGACATCTTAAAAATGCTTGACCAAAATGATTCATGCCTCCTAATCCTCCTTGACCTTTCCTCTGCATTTGACACGGTTAATCATGACAACTTCCTATCCATTCTGAAGAACAGGATGGTGCTACAATGGTTCTCGTCCTTCCTCCACCACAGTTCACTAAGAGTCAAGGCAAACCACTCCCTCTCCAGTACTCATGGGTATCCCCCAAGGGTCAGCCCTATCTCCTATCCTCTTCAACCTTTTCTTGGAACCATTTGCTAATTCTCTAAATTCATGAACATTATTTTCCATATGTATGCGGATAATACGTAACTTTAGCTGAAAATATCATCTCGGATGACATAATTTCACTCAACACTACCCTAACGTCTACACAGAATTGGTTAACTGAGAACCATCCCCTGCTCAACACCTCCGAAACTGAATTCCTTCTCATCTCGCCTCAGAACCTTGTATCCAAGCTAGACCTTTGGCTACATCACCTCACTGCTTTCAACTGCACCCCTCTCATCATAGACTCTGCCAAATCCCTCGGAATCACTCTTGACAAGCACCTGAAAATGAAAAATCACATCAGCAATGTGTGTAATGGGGCTAATCACTTGATGAGGACACTTAAAAATATCAAACCACTCGTTCCACAAACCGATTTCAAGCAGGTGGTCCAAGCGCTTGTATGGCCGAGGCTGGACTATGGCAGTGCTACTACGCTCTGTGGCCTTCCCAAATACTCCCTGGCTCCACTAAGGGCATCACTGAACGCTGAGACTAGATTGGTGACTGGTACCAAACGAAATGAGCAGATATCTCCAGTCCTAAAATCTCTTAAATGGTTGCCCTAGAAGCTCGAATTCAGTTAAAGATTGACGTTCCGGCACACAAAGCTCTGCATCTCAAAACCCCCAGGTACCTAGCGCAAAAGCGTGAATTATCCTGTGGTGGTAGAGCCTCAAGAAGCACTAAAACGTTCTTTCTGAAACCACTCATTCTTAGCAAAAATAGAACTTGTTACTGAGCCTTCTCCGGTGCTGCCCCAAAGATATGGAACTCTCTTCCACCGGAAATACGCAGAATCTCCTCAACGACTGCCTTCAAACTGGAAGCCAAAAGATTCCTAATGATTAAATTCTTACATTAATTGGGCTACTTCACCTGCTCGAAGCCATTGATCCTCCAACCATTGCACCGACATTTAATGCTGCTCTTCCTTACCGCATAGTGTGTACCCCTGCGTAGCCTGATATATACCGGTCGCCTGTATTACTCTCCCTGTCTAATTATCCTTGTAATCATGTGTTTTTTCCTGTTTTTGTATTCTTGATGTCGACATTGCTTTTATGTCCTTCCTTACATCCTTTTTGTAAAGCGCTCTGATATCCTTCAGGATCTTGTTCGAGCTATATAAAACTTTATAAATAAATACAGTATGAGCAGTAATCACATTCTATAAAGTCAATCTCCAGCAGTTATATCTTTTAAGATGGCCTGGTTTAGAGGGGGGATTTAGAATGAAATTCCAAAAATGTAATATGCAACTCATAGCGCCTTTGCTCCTAAACATTTTTCTGAGGTCTCCGCATACGCAAAGTGTCTTCACCCACATGAAGCATCCTGCGAAGTGTTAGTGGCAAGTTAGACACCCAGCTACGACATTGAATTTGTATCAGGGAACACAATTATGGTGGAAAAATAATGTAAAGAACAGGACAAAATGTATGAAGGTGCTCAGAAGCTTGTTGGGCTTGTCTGCTTCTAAGTATGGTTACCACCAGGGCTTGAAGTGGGCCGGGTCTCACCGGTGATGAGCACTGGCAGTTTTTTAAAGCAGGCCTCGAAACGGGTCTCAATAGAGCTCTGTTTTGTGCCCTGGCACCAGTGGTCCGTATTTTTCTCGGACTGCAGTGACAGCAGGCACATCCATCTGCGCATGCTCACAATGCTCACTTCTCACAAGTGGAGAGCTTACGGCATGACGTCATGCAAAGTGAGCGTTGTAGGTGAAGTGAAATCCTTTAAAGCACAGCTTTCCAAACTTTTCATGTTTGTGACACACCTTTTAGACAATGTTCATCTTGCGACACGGTAATGCACGTGAGCGCCCGAACTACCTAAGGGGGTTTCGGGGGGGTTATCCCCCTGAGAAAATTTTGAAAAATAGTGGGCAAATGGTGCATTTTCATGCAAATTTGAGAAAGCAGGAAGGTTAATAAAGCAATTCTGAATCTGTTCTAACAAAGACAGTGACTGGCAAAACTGGGTGTAAGCAAGGTTAGGTTTGTGCCTGAAACAAGAATATATTTACAACACGGGGTGGTGAGGGACAGAGTCTCTGAATTAAGCAGAAAGCTCTCACCCAGTCAAGAGATCAGGGCTAGATCCAACACCGTTTTTTAGCTCACTGCACCATCCCAGTTTCAGAACCTGGCTGTATGCAAATTAGTCTGTTCCTGTCCCAGTGCATGATGGGAACAGGGCAAACCAAACTACAAAAGCCAATTCTTACACTGGGAAGGAAACAAGCTCCCGGGGACCGGTTTCTGGCATTACAGCCGTCTTCGGCCCGGTTTGCTTGAATCCTGATGGTGCAATGAGCAAGGGTCTCACATCTGAGAATACCCTTCCACGCTTAGGGTGGACAAAAATATTTACAACAAGGGGTGGTGAGGGACAGAGTCTCTGAATGAGACTCTGAATGGGCCAGGGACAGACTGATTTGCATATAGCCAGGTTCTGAGCTGGGATGGGGCAGTGAGATAAATAACTGGGTAAGAGTGGTCTGCTTAATTCAGACACTCTGTTCATCACCACCCCCTTTTCTAAATCGTTTTTGGCCACTATAGGTGTGGCAGGGTATACTCAGACATGAGTCCCTTTCTCACTGCTCCATCAGGATTCAAGCAAGCCGGGCCGAAGACGGCTGAAATGCCAGAAACCGGTCCCCGGTAGCTTGTCTCCTTTCTGGTGAAGAATTGGCTTGGTAGTTTAGTCTGCCCTGTTCCCATGATGCACTGGGCCAGGGACAGACTGATTTGCATATAGCCAGGTTCTGAGCTGGGATGGGGCAGTGAGATAAATAACGGTGATGGATCAAGCCCTGATCTTTGGACTGGGTAAGATTGGTCTGCTTAATTCAGACACTCTGTTCATCACCACCCCCTTTTCTAAATCGTTTTTGGCCACTATAGGTGTGGCAGGGTATACTCAGACATGAGTCCCTTTCTCACTGCTCCATCAGGATTCAAGCAAGCCGGGCCGAAGACGGCTGAAATGCCAGAAACCGGTCCCCGGTAGCTTGTCTCCTTTCTGGTGAAGAATTGGCTTGGTAGTTTAGCCTGCCCTGTTCCCATGATGCACTGGGCCAGGGACAGACTGATTTGCATATAGCCAGGTTCTGAGCTGGGATGGGGCAGTGAGATAAATAACGGTGATGGATCAAGCCGTGATCTTTGGACTGGGCAAGAGTGGTCTGCTTAATTCAGACACTCTGTTCATCACCACCCCCTTTTCTAAATCGTTTTTGGCCACTATAGGTGTGGCAGGGTATACTCAGACATGAGTTCCTTTCTCACTGCTCCATCAGGATTCAAGCAAGCCGGGCCGAAGACGGCTGAAATGCCAGAAACCGGTCCCCGGTAGCTTGTCTCCTTTCTGGTGAAGAATTGGCTTGGTAGTTTAGTCTGCCCTGTTCCCATGATGCACTGGGCCAGGGACAGACTGATTTGCATATAGCCAGGTTCTGAGCTGGGATGGGGCAGTGAGATAAATAACGGTGATGGATCAAGCCCTGATCTTTGGACTGGGTAAGAGTGGTCTGCTTAATTCAGACACTCTGTTCATCACCACCCCCTTTTCTAAATCGTTTTTGGCCACTATAGGTGTGGCAGGGTAGACTCAGACATGAGTCCCTTTCTCACTGCTCCATCAGGATTCAAGCAAGCCGGGCCGAAGACGGCTGAAATGCCAGAAACCGGTCCCCGGTAGCTTGTCTCCTTTCTGGTGAAGAATTGGCTTGGTAGTTTAGTCTGCCCTGTTCCCATGATGCACTGGGCCAGGGACAGACTGATTTGCATATAGCCAGGTTCTGAGCTGGGATGGGGCAGTGAGATAAATAACGGTGATGGATCAAGCCCTGATCTTTGGACTGGGTAAGAGTGGTCTGCTTAATTCAGACACTCACCCCCTTTTCTAAATGGTTGAAACAAGAATATGTCATGCACACATTGACAAATGACCCAGTGACTTACGGCACAAAAAGGGGCGTTGAATCCATCATCATTCTTTAGCTCACTTCGCCACCTCAGTTAAGACCCAGCTATACAACAATGAATTTACACTGGAAGAGTAAGCAGTAAACACAGAGCTGGAATCTCAACCAATTTTGAAAAGTCAGAAATATAAACAAAGCATTTACTTAACAGCAAAACAAACAAGCACTAGCGTCTCGCAGTAGGAAAGTTGGAGCTATTGGTTTTGTAATTGACAAAGCCCTTTCTGTTTTTAAAATGAAAGCAAAAATAAAAGGCATTGTTATTTGCAATTGTAATAGCTCCAACTTTCCTACTGCGAGACCTATTGGCAACGCCAGTGCTTGTTTCCTTTTGAGAGTAGACATGCATTCGAGCATCATGAAAAAGCATCTCTGAAGGTGCCCACACCTTGTGATTACTCTTGAGGGTTAAGAGCTGCATTTGTTCACAACTTTAAGATAACCAATTGGGTACAAATGTTTGGATGCTGTCAGGACGAGAGAAAGAATGGAGAAAACTCCAGCTACCCTTCCTAAGTCTAGTGTTCGTTTGTAAAAAGGAAAACAATTGCTCTGAACACAAAATCCCGCCGCCCCATTCCACAAAGCAATTCGATGACAAACACATATTTCACGTTGGAGACAATAGGAAGGAATTTGTAAAATGTTTGAGATCAAAAGGAACCCAAAGGCTTCTTTCATACTAAAGATGCTTAGAAGTAATGCTTCCCAAACTTCAGACAATGTTTTACCATCTGTGTCGCAACACACGAATCTCCAGGTGCACGGTGCAAGCACTACGCAGTCAGAGATGAACAGTTAGGGTTCCACATTTACATGTCCACACCGCACCGTGCCATTATACAGCACTTGAAAATTGGAATTACTCAGTTCCATATATTTCAACAAATGAGCAATAAAAAAAAAGATGTTCAAGTGAATACATTTGGTGGACATGGAATACATATGTTTACGATGATCTTTTTGCATCTTATATTGGAGAGAGCATCTTGGGATTGATATACGTATATCATCAACTTGTGTGATTATTTGCTAGCGCTTGTGAAGGATGAAGAGCGAACCAGGGTAGCCCACCGTAAAATAATAATTTGGACGAATTGAATAAAAGAGCGTGCAGGACATACACAACTATTTTTTATCTAGAGGTGGTTAAAACAAACGACACATTTGGTTGGCAAACTAAGGGATGGGCGGGGTATTTTTTATTGTCACCAAGGAAGCTTTTTTTACAGCTAGCATACGAGTGGTAAAGTATTGGAACGGGAGGGCTTAATCGACAAACAAGGAGACTTATGGGAGTTGTATTGTTTAGCAGAAGCTCAGAGTAGGCGGGTTGGAACCTCAGGTGAGAGTAATTGACGATGTTTAAAACACGTTGAATAACACAATGCAGCGATCGCCTGTTTACTGCTGACTAAGGCTGCTGGAGAGGGTCTCTCTGTGATGAAAGTCCAGGTCAAACGTAAAAACAAAGGAAAGACGAGTCGGACAGTAAATGTGTTGCGGTTTCAATTCGGGCAAAGACAACTTACATGAAAATGCAGAGCGGGAAACTGAAAGTACGGCCGGCCTGCGGCCGGCCATGATTCAATTAGGGGGAGGAGAAGCCGGATGGGGGCGGGAGAGCCTGGGTTCGGGATTCCGAGTGAGGGAGAGCCTGTTGGGGGGGGGGGCGTGAGAATAAAAGAGCGTGCGGGACATAAATATTTTCAGTAAACTGTTATAGTCGTTCTTCAACACGACCCAGCACCCTAGGATTACGTTCAAAGTGAAATGACGCGAACAGTCATGGACGTAATAAAAGTTGTAATAACAACAGTTTTTCCTACATTGGGACATTAGAAAGTACATCGGACTCCTGACTACGTAGCATGCTTTAACCATTCATGCAAATCTTTCATTGAACACATGCTCATGTTTAACAACTATTTTTTATCTAGAGGTGGTTAAAACAAACGACACATTTGGTTGGCAAACTAAGGGACGGGCGGGGTATTTTTTATTGTCACCAAGGAAGCTTTATTTACAGCTAGCATACGAGTGGTAAAGTATTGGAACGGGGGGCTTAATCGACAAACAAGGAGACTTATGGGAGTTGTATTGTTTAGCAGAAGCTCAGAGTAGGCGGGTTGGAACATCAGGTGAGAGTAATTGACGATGTTTAAAACACGTTGAATAACACAATGCAGCGTTCGTCTGTTTACTGCTGACTAAGGCTGCTGGAGAGGGTCTCTGTATGATGAAAGTCCAGGTCAAACGTAAAAACAAAGGAAAGACGAGTCGGACAGTAAATGTGTTGCGTATTCAATTCGGGCAAAGACAACTTACATGAAAATGCAGAGCGGGAAACTGAAAGTACGGCCGGCCTGCGGCCGGCCATGATTCAATTAGGTGGAGGAGAAGCTGGATGGGGGCGGGAGAGACTGGGGCGGGATTCCGAGTGAGGGAGAGCCTGCAGAGGGTGCAGAGGCTGTCTTGGGAGAAGTGTGGGAGGGAAGCCGGATGGGGGCGGGAGAGAACTTCAAGAAAACCGCGGGGCTGAAAGCCCTTGGTTTGAAGAGGATTTTGCCGACATGAATTCTCGCTCCGCTCAATGCGCTTGCGCGCATTGATAGGTCGCGAGACCTAAAAAACTGGTTCCTTGAAACGTGACTTTCGGAATGTACAAATCAGAGTGTAACACTGTCTTGATGGCTACCTGAACAACTCTAGTTTTACAGTTATATTCACAAACATCTCAATCCAGCATACAGTAAGGCTCACTTTAGTGCATAAGTAACTGAGCAGTCATAGGATGGTAACTGAAGGCAGGCGAAGGTTCAGGACCTCTGCTCACAGAATTACCACAGCAAAGGAAGAATTTCATTACAAGACCGGAGGCTACATTATGCATAGGCTGTCCGGTTTTAGGTTTAAACCTATAATAACTGATAAACCCCCACTGAAGGAGAAATAGCCCTCACCAGTGAAAACATATAAACATTGAAAAAACACTTGCACAACCACAAACTAAATGCCATTCAAAGAAAGGAAAAAGAGAGTGAAAGAGTCATATTTTTTTTCCTGAAGGGGCCAATACAATGTAACTTTGTTATACAAGCTAGCAGTAAGAAAGACTGGGCTAACTTTATTCTGCTTGAGTTTTGTTGTTTAGGGATGCCACTAAAATACTGTTTCTTCTTCCTTTTGCTTTTTTCAGTTTTGTGGTCTTTCGTCTAAAGATGCAGGGTTTAGAAGCATGTTTTAGGTCTTGTTTAATTATTTTATGAATTGTAGAGATTCAGGAAATATCAAACTCATATTTGATATTTTGGCTACATCTGATTCTTTTACTGATAGGTAAGGGGCTATGAATGCTATATTATCCATGTGGCAACCGTTTATAGAAGTTTTGCAGAGTGATGATGCCAAAGGCCAGAAATTGGAGGATCTTTGGTCTCATATTGATAGAGATGTGAAAACAAGTACACTCTACTGCATTCTTAGATTGTTATAGGAAAACATAACTGCTGTAGTGGTCATTATAAAAAACTAGAGTCTGAAAACAACCTTGTCTACTAAGTGTTCAGCATAATTGGTGTAGATGTGCAACATCTCCTTGAGAGGAGGCTGGGCGACACCTTTAGTGACTTTAGCACTGCAACATGTTCCATGTTAGAGTGATTGCCACTTGGTAACAAAGCAATGTTGAAGAGCAATTCAGGAACATTTATTTTACAATGTATGGGAAATGGCTTGCAATGATGCACAGAAATGTCCCTTCACCACCAATGGCATTTGAAGTCAATTAAACCTCAATTTGGTACTCTGTACAAGTTCTAGATCCCTTCCATAAAGGTGCATTTCCTCCGTAGTTTCAAAAGTGCTGCTTCGTTTTTGACAGCTTCAATAACTCTGAGGGCATAAGCGCCCGGCTCAACTCAATTGTTGCAGGATCTGCCCTGTGAATCGTAATATTCAAGTGCACCAGTATTGGCATGGAAAGCTATGTCTATGTCTGGAGTTAACAAATTGTGTACTGGCTGTTTTGTCGTTGCCCGTCTCAAGTACCAATGTTGAGAGGGCCTTTTCACAGAAGTTTACATGGGATGGAAAGAGTGAGCACACATGACCAAAGACTCACTGAAGAAGTATTGTATGGTGTACTACAATAGGTTTAATTTGCAAAAATCTATTTGGACCTCATATACACTATATGTACACTCTCTATATACCATGCACTATCAGTGCAGAAAGCAAGCAATAATAAAAGCAAAACTTTCCATATACACTGGAAAAACACTGTTTCTGTTGTTTTTAATGGTGCGAAAATGTGTAACCACTGATAACCACTGTTTTTTTAAGGTATTGAAATCACTTGAAAACACTGAGAAACCCCACCAGAATTTACCAAAAATAGAAACTGAAAACAGGAAAGCCTAATTATGCATTATCCTTTAATAGCAACTCACAGCAGCTGCACTACATCACAAAGGATAAAGTTCTAGAGTTTACACAACACAGGATAAGGGATGTAACCAGGAAACAGTCTGCCTCTTTTAAAAGCGGCTCGCAAGCAGATAAGTCACTACCTCTTACTTCTCTTTAATTTGCCTTTGTTTTGGCCTTAAGCTTACAGTTAGACTAATTTAACTTGTTTAATTCGATGTTTTCTATCCTTTTGATGATAAACATCGGTTTGCTTGTCTTTTAACCTTATGTATATATTTATTCATCGGCTAATCTGCCTTCCGCACGTCTCTCTCGGTGGCGCTGGCTTCCCCCCTCCCACCCCTCCCAAACGACTTACAATTTACGGTTGTCTGCCCTCCCGAACCTTCCCCAGTCGTGCTAAATGAGCCCATTCACACCTCACCCCCTAGCGCGTCCTCGCACACATTTTACCGACACTCCTTTCCCACTTTGATGTCGGGTCGAGCCTTTCTTCATTGCGGCTCCAGTTTTATGCCCGCTAACATGCTCACTCTCTTTTTTCTTCCCATGCCTCTTAATGTGTCGCAATATTTAGGAACAACTTAGCTTAAAGGAACGGCCATTAGCAACACCCGCGTTGCGTATCTCGTTCCCAAAGCATCTTTCCCCTCATTTCTGACTGCGCCTTAGCTCGAACGATTTGTCATCTTGACGGTTGCTTCGCTTCAGACGATGCCGGAGGTCCTTTGCTTGCCGTTTTCTCCTACGCCCCTAATTTCTCGCGCTTTTTCCCCCTTTTAGCCTAATATCTCTGCCAATTTAAAAAAAAAAAAGGGGAGGAGACACTATAAGTGTATTACAATCATTTTAAGTATTTTCTTTTTAATCCCTCCGACAACTCTACGTTGAGTACTACTAGTTACTTTAAAAAAAAAAAAGTGTGTATATAAAAATAAAATGTTTTAAATTTATATATTAATAGTTTATCATATTATTTCTAATTCACTACAAATTAAAACTCCCTTTTGGCCATCCCAAGCATGGTTCCCGACAGCCCTGGAACTCGCTTGCGACATTCCCTTTCTGATCCCAGCAGTCAAAGGCCTGGTTTCAAACGCAGACGGGGAAGATCATCATCTTATCCTCTCGGGGAATTTGAACCTTCTTGCCTGGAAAGTGTCAGGCAATCTAACGAATTGACTGGACTTTCGTCGTCAGCTCTCTCTCTTCTCGGGGAATCCTGGGCTCCAGGAACACACCTTAGGTACAACAACATTTGGAAAAAATTCTTTCATTGGTGCTTGGAAAGGAATCTGGATCCCGTGGAGAATCCTGTTGTCGATATCGTAAACTTTCTGGTTGAACAATTTGACAGAGGCCTCTCCTATCGTTCAATTAATTGCTTTAGATCCGCAATCTCTGCGGGCCATTCACCTATCAACGGTAAATCGGTAGGTAAGAATGCTATCATTTGTAGAGTCCTCAAGAGTATTAGACTAAGGAGACCCCCTAAACCGAAGTACCAGACTCTTTGGGATGTTAAGGCTATTCTAGATCTTTTCTGTTCCTGGCCAGATAACTCTTCCCTTAACAGGAAATTTCTCTCCTTCAAACTCGCTACTCTCTTATGTTTAATCTCCTGTAGGAGAGTCTCTGACATCAAAAGCTTAGATATTTCTAATAGATGTTATGATACGTTTGGTGTTAAGTTTGAAATTCTAAGGAGAACTAAAACCATGTCAGATTTTATCTTTTATCCTCGCTTTGACCTTTTCCCCAAACGTTGTGTTGTTGCTTGTATGAAGGAATATGACTCGAGAATGTGTAACCTTCACCCTAGCGATGCAAATCAACTTTTAGTTTCCTTTGTTAAGCCGTTTAAACCTGTTACTTCTTCCTCCATAGCTAGATGGGTTAAGTCTACCATGAGTCTAGCTGGTATTGACCTCTCCAGGTTTCAAGCACATTCTATCAGAGGAGCTATGGCCAGTAAGTCATTTTGGTCTGGTGGTAAGTTGGATGATATCCTAAATGCTGCTGACTGGTCAAATGCTAACACCTTTGCCCGTCATTATTGAAAGCCTATTGAGCATATGTCTGATGCTGTCCTTCGGGGCTACGAACATGCATAATGTAGCCTCCGGTCTTGTAATGAAATTGCGATTCTCCTATTAACATGACCAGAGAATCTGGGTTTCATTAAAGACACGGAGGCTGACATTATCCCTCCCTCCTCCCTTTGTCAACGTTTCAATGTTTCAATGCTGATTTTATTGCTTCAATACGGAGTTTATTGTTAACATCAGTTGTTGTTATGATTCTGTTATCTTGCCTTTTATGAAAATGTTGCTCTCTAGGCTTTTCTGGATATGGTTCTTAAACCTATCTTTTCTCCTTTCCAGGTAATTCCATTTAACCGTCTGGTCCTTTCCTTTTAAGGCTCCGAAGTCAAGTTCAAGATGGATTTACAAGTTCAAGTTGGATCTCGCCATTTTCTAAAACTTTCCTGCTGCGATTATTTTAAAAGAGGCAGACTGTTTCCTGGTTACATCCCTTATCCTGTGTTGTGTAGACTCTAGAACTTTATCCTTTGTAATGTAGTGCGGCTGCTGTGAGTTGCTATTAAAGGATAATGCATAATGTCAGCCTCCGTGTCTTTAATGAAATCCAGATTCTCTGGTCATGTTAATAGTAGAATCGCAACTCTCTTCCACTAGGAGCCCAAGAGGGGACGTCAACCCTGTATCATGGGAAGTATCAAGCCCACTGGCCTCTTGCAAGTCCATGTAGAAGACTGTCATCATCACAATGGGAGGACAGAGGGTAAATCATCCACATCCCCACAATCATCTTCTCTTAGCGGCAGCAAGCTCTGGCCAGAGTCAGAGCAAAAAAGACAATGGAGCCTCATATGTTTTCTGTACTCACAGCATGGTTGGAAACGTGTTGTTTTAGGATAAGACACTGTTCCTTTGCACACTGAATTTCATTTTAGACGTCAAAGACAGACAAAAGTGGGAGCGGAGCTCCAGAACCACATTCCAATGAGAAGAAAGAAAGGAACTGACGTCGGCCTACAGTGGAGGGGCTTATATGTGGCTCCACTCTGTCACTTCTGGGGTGGCACAAAGTCTACTATAAGCCGCACCATGCAACATATAGGCGCATGGGAGCCTTGTTATGAAAAGTTTCCGGATCCTGTCTGGCCCCTGAGGAATATTATCAAGCTAAGAAAAATATGTTTAGATTATCCATCAGAAGTAAGTGACTTATAAATTCAAATCTTGCCCCCGTCATTTTAAATAGCAGAACAAACAAAAAAAAACAACTATATTAATTTGACAAATCCCCAAATCTTTGTAATAGTCTATTTTAAAGAAATTTCCAAATGTTAAGAAATGTATTTATACAACAACATTCTGGATTTTCGGTCAGTTGTTTCACCATGGCATATATCTGTGCAAAAAATGCTGAGAAGATACACAACACCCTGGCGTCCCTGTGTCAGGTTTAGCATACCAAAGCATATTAATCTCTACCCAAAGGTGGAAAGGTAAGGGAAACATGGAAATCGGTGGAAGGGAGGCACAGTAAAGTAAGTGGACCCCATGAAAGCAAGACTAGACCAGTCAACAACAGAATTACAATCAACACAATGCAGCAGTATGAGTGATTGGGACTATAAGCCATGGAGCAAACAGGCTAGAAAAGTAGATTGAATACATCACAAACTGCTTTCAAAGATATGGAAGGAGCAGAATGCAGTCAGGCAGCTTAGAAGCTCTCTAATATGCATCACAAAATAATCATGGAGTACTGAACAGGAAGTGATAAAACCTACGGAAGGTAACATTTGGAATGGAATGGCTGGACCAATCTTGAGGGAGTGAGAGAAGCCTATTCAGTGTCACTAAACAAAGACCGGAGAGAAACTGCTGCCTCTTATGGAGGCAGTTTGCGGGAATAATTAACAATATGGCTCCTGGTGTAAAATTAAAAGCCACCATATCATATTCTTACAACCATTTCCACATCATTTATCATCAACCACCCCTGAAGGGAAGATCGGTAACTTCTTGGAACAGACTGCCGTGATTCAGCAAGCCACACAAACTAAACAACAGTCAAGGTGAATCAAATATTTGCTAGCATTCGTACCAAGAATTTTCATTTCTATTAAGGACACCAAGGCGAGGATTATGCTATCTCTTTCTTTACTGTATAAAACACAGCAGCCAATAAAAACATTCAATTAGTTATAACAATCTACATTGCCCATGATGCTTTGCAATAGTAACGCCTCCTTAACCCTCCAAAAGAGCCCTGAGTCCAATCCCATCATCCTCTAACTTTGCTTGAACTGCAACAGTCCATATGTGAACAATAACTGTAGAACATCCTCCAACATAGAAGTTAATACGGAACCAGGATCCATTCTGTAATCTTCAACTGGAAGAACATCTTAGTCAGACTTCTTGTCTGCGCCTAGGAAAAAAATGAACAACCCGTAATATCTGTGTAGAAAACACCTCATTATGTCATCAAATACGGGTGGTCAATTTGAACAAGTACTTTGTACATAGTCGGGTGGGATAATCCTCGCCTCAGTGTCCTTAATAGAATTGAAAATTCTTGCCGTGAATGCTAGCAAATTTTTGATTCTATTACAGGACCGGAGGCTTCGGATTATGCTAGTTTAACGCTTCATTAAATACAACAGATGTAATGTCTCCCACCGGCTTATAATAAAAATGCTTAAAAGTTGATTCTGCAGACCATTCAGCACAATGCATAATATCCTGAATGTTAGGACCTAACATATAAGATTTAGACGCCATGGCACCTCTTACTGAATGTACTCCAAACTTCTGAATGTCAATACCAGCTTCTTTCATTATATAACGAAGCCATCTGGCAATACTGGCAGCCGACACCGGCTTAAAAGGTTTCTGTACTGCAATGAGCTTTTGAGTAGACCTCTCTGGTCTCAAACACCTAGTACATTCCTCGTATTCCTTTAAACAATGCACAACACATAACTTTTCATTGCTGGGAAAAGCATTATATGACACATGTAAATGTAAATGTAAATGTGTTTCGATTTATATAGCGCAACACTTTAACCCAGGGGTCTCAAGGCGCTTGCTTAGGGAACCCGTCCTGGTATTCCCCTGTGAGATACCCCGGCCGGGTATCCACAAGGTGAAAGCCAGGCATCCCGCCGCGAGGGGCCGTAGTGGAGATTAAGCAAGCTATTGCCCAGAGTCGCAGAGTGTGACCCCATGAGTCGAGTAGGCACCGGAGAGAGAATTATCGACTCCGTGGAATTTTGAGCCAGAGACCCGCCGAGGCGGGGAATCGAACCCTGGTCCACGGCCGATCTCAGCTTCCGGGTCTGCCGCCTCTAACCACTGAGCCACGCTTCTCCATGTCTAGATAGAGTTTTTGTACGACCTGTGATAGTAAAAGAAACTCCCTCCGGAGTAAATACTCTACCTGTAAGTTCCAATGCCCGTACATCCGATGAACGCCTGCATGCCGAAAGACATAAAAGCATTGCCAATTTGGCAAACAACTGTTTCCGGGATAGAAGATTATTCACCGGCCAGTTATTAAACAAGGAAATAACAAATGAGATGTCCCATAAGCCAGAGTATTTGGGTTTAGGCGGATTTGCCACTTGTATACCGTTAAGAAGCTTACATATCAGTGGATGCATACCAATAGGCTTCCCGTCCACTTGATTATGTCCCGCGGAAATGGACGATCGAAAATTATTTACCGATCGATAAGCCAAACCCTCAGCCGCCTTTTCAGAAAATTTACAACATGGGAAGACCTGCCCCCATGGGATCCAAATGCCATTCCAGGCACCAACCCATCCAGCCTTTCCAGGCCGAAGAGTAACGCTTTCTGGTTGATGGAGCCCAAGCTTGCTTAATGAATGGTGAAGCTGTCTCCGAAACTCCTGGCATTTCCCACTGTTGCCGGAAATTCGCCATGCCATCAGGGACAGTCTCTCCTCTAGGATCAATGGATGCTGTTCCCCATGAGGTCCCAGGAGTAGGGACTCCGACCACGGTAGCATCCTGGGTAGGTCGCAGCTCATCTCCAGTAAGACTGGGAACCATGGCTGCGACCTCCACAGGGGTGTCACCAATATCACCTCCCGCGGTAGAAAAGGGGGTGGTGATAGACGGAGCATCTGAATCAATCAAACCCTCACACCCAGTCAAAAGATCTGGGTTTAATCCATCACCGTTCTTTAGCCCACTCTGCCACCCCAGTTCAGATATGGCTATATGCAAATCAATCTGACCTTGTGCCTCATGGGAGCAGTCCAGCCCGAACTGCCAAGCCATGTCTTCCCTGGACCGGAAACAAGCTTCCGAGGACCGGTTTCTGGCATTCCAGCCGTCTTCAGCCCGGCTTGCTTGAATCCAGTGGCAAAGTGAGCAAGGGACTCACGTCTGAGCATACCCTGCCACACTTATGGCAGCCAAAAGCGGTAGAAAATGGAGTGGTGATGGACGGAGCATCTGAATCAATCAAACCTTCACACCCAGTCAAAAGATCTGGGTTTAATCCATCACCGTTCTTTAGCCCACTCTGCTACCCCAGTTCAGACATGGCTATATGCAAATCAGTTTGACCCTGTGCCTCATAGAAACAGTCCAGCCCGAAATGCCAACCAATATCACTTCCACCTGTTGTTTGAACACAAGGGATTTCACCTTGGGTATTAAGAGGAACGGCGGGAACGCATATTTCAAAGCTCCCGACCAGCTCTGAAGGAAGGCATCGGTTGCTGTCGCCGCTGGGTCCGGCCTCCAACTGAAGAAGTAGGGAAGCTGGCGATTCAACCGTGATGCAAACAAGTCCGTCTGACATGGACCCTAGAGGTCCTGTAACCACTGGAACACCGTCTGGTCCAGTCGCCAATCGCTGTAATCCCTGAGATGTCTCGAATTCCAGTCCGCCACTAAGTTGGACTGCCCCGGAATGTACTCCGCGATCACCGTGATCTGTCTCTTCAGGCAATAATGCCAAAAATCCTTGGCAATCTCCACTAGAAGAGATTACCTCGTCCCCCCTAACTTGTTTATGTACCTGACTGTAGACACGTTGTCCATCCGTAGGAGGATGCAACACAAAATCTGCTTGAGGGACAGCGTCCGAATCGCGAAAGAACCCGCTAGGAGTTCTAGACAATTTATGTGTAAAGACAGCTCTTGGGGCGACCATCAACCGCCTGTGGAGATATGTCCGCAACGCGCCCCCCATCCCCAACGGCTGGCGTCTGGTTCTATGACTACCTCGGGTTGCGATCCGAAAATGGCTCTTCCGTTCCACGCTTTAACGTGGCTCAGCCACCACTGCATTTCGTCCCTCACCTCCTGGGTTAAAGGAACCACGTCCGTGTAAGATAGACCTTTCCGTAAATGTTGGATCTTGAGCCTTTGCAGAGCTATGTAATGCAGCGTGCCCGGGAAGATCGCTTGGATGGATGACACTAGCAAACCCACTATTCTGGCAATAAGTCTGAGAGACACTTGTTGCTTGCTGAGAAGTAATGTAATCTCTTTCCTGAGATCCTTCAACTTCGACTTGGGAAGACTCAATTGTGCTGACTGGGAGTCTATTACAAAGCCCAGAAATTCTGTCCTCCGTGCTGGGATTAGTGCAGACTTGGCTTGATTGATCACAAAACCTAGACTCCGCAATAGCGACATTGCCATTAGAAGATGGCGAGCCACTAACTCCAGGGTCTGCGCCATGATTAGGATGTCGTCAGGGTAAATAATCATGCGCACCTCTTGATCCCGCTGGTATGTCACTACCGGCTTCATCACCTTGGTGAAGCACCAAGGAGCCGAGGAAAGCCCGAAAGGAAGGGCCGAATACTCTTACCACCGGCCTTTCCATTGAAATTGTAGGAAACGGCGGTGTGGTGGAAAAATGGGAATGGACAGGTATGCATCCTTGAGGTCCAACCTGACCATCCAGTCTCCGTGCTTCAGAAGATCTGTCAAAATATGAATCCCTTCCATTTTGAAATGCTTGTAAACGAGGTACTGATTGAATTCCCTCAAATTCAAAACCAGTCTGGGTCCACCACCCTTCTTTTGGACCAGAAAAACATTGCTGCAGAAGCCGCGAGGCTTGCCATCGCAACGCCTGATTGCGGGTTTCTGTAGCAATTCTGCTATTTTGGAGTCTATAAAATTGCACTCTTGTTGGGAAAAATGGAGAGGTTTGGGCCAAGTGTCCTGAAGGAGTGCACTGTAGAATTCTAGCTGGAAGCCCTGGACCATCTGAATTACCCAAGCATCCAGCGTGATCAAACACCAATTTTGCACAAATGCCTGAGTTCGACCCCCCCAATGGAAGTAGAGATACATCTGGTAGGCTTACCTGAGGAATTCTGTGCTTGGAAACCAGCACTGTTTCCACCGCCGTGGAACCGCCTTCTGTTGAACCGTCAACAAGTGGGGTAGAAGGTGCCCCCTCTCGTTGAGTCCCACTCTCCTCGTCCACGACCAGTCGCCTCTTGGAGGACCATGGGTATATCCACGGCCTGATGAGCGTCCCCTGCCCTGTTAAAAAGGCCTCGCTGGAAGACACATTTAATACCCGACTGCGCCTTATCCAGGGATGTGAATGTCCCTACATATTTTGACACATCCTTTACGAACCGGTCTCCGAAGAGATTACCTTCGGCCCAAGGGCCAGGCTCCGTTGCTGCCAGGTCGGTAAGATTAGAGTCCATGCGCATAAGCAAGGACTTACGCCTTTCGGTGGATATGGCGCAATTCGCATTGCCTAAAAGGCAAATGGCCCTCTGGGTCCAGCCTGCAAGTATATCAGGGTCAACTGGGGTCGCCGCTTCCTTGGCCACCTGGGCCATTTCCAGAATCTTTGCTAACAGACCCACCATGTCAAGAAGTTTATCTTGACCTGCGCGCCAAGCTCGGTCAATCCCCTTCTTGGGGTCCTTAGCAATTTTTTAAAG
Organism: Lissotriton vulgaris; assembly: GCF_964263255.1. Classification (NCBI taxonomy): domain Eukaryota; kingdom Metazoa; phylum Chordata; class Amphibia; order Caudata; family Salamandridae; genus Lissotriton; species Lissotriton vulgaris. The sequence continues at coordinate 701,390 of NW_028249215.1, forward strand.
AAAAGTGAGGAGACTCACGTCTATCTCTGGGGTCTCTGCCACCTTGTCTGGTACCTCAGGCCGAGGACATTCGGATCTGAGTCTGTTGCGAACTTCTTTGTCAAAACCTTTACAAAGTTTTTTATGGCGGTATTCAGTGACTTATGCGGCCAGAGACCAATCTGAAGATCTAGGGTGTACAATGTCACTAGGGTTGAACGTGAACGGAGTGTTGACATTTGCTTCCGGGGATGCGGACGCCACCGTTTTTGCTTTCTTACTAGGAGGGGGTTCCTCATCCGTATCGGTCGTAGCCGTGTTGGTGTTAGTGGTGTCGGTATCGGGGTAAACCTTCTGCTTGCTCTTTACTTTACCACCAAGTGAGTAGCCATGCTCTCCAGACTGTGGAGGAGATAGATCCTTTAATGAGCTGGCATGCGGCCATTGACTTCCCTGCGCCGCGCTTGCAGTTGGTGGAGTGCTTTTCCCTTTCTCTTTAGTGAAGCCATACCTCTTAGAAAAACTCTCAAGCTGCTTAGTGATAGGCTTAAGTGCAGCAGCTAGATCTTGTTGCACAGTATTAGGTACCGTGCTCTCAATAGCCTTATTGACCGAGGATTGGACACAGGCGTCCAGAGCCTCCACAATATTATCTTCTAGTACAGTTTCCTGCTGTCCTTCATAAAAAACCTCCTCATCGCCATCTTCATAAGTCACCCAGTCATCCATAATTAAGGACTGGTGCAAAATACACTAGGGCAGCATGTGTATATTTATTTATTTATTTATTTATTTTTTAAATCTTTTATAGCGCATGTCTGTCACCCAACGGGTATCCTGGCGCTTTGACTAGAAGGATCCTGCTGCGCACCCTGCAGATTTAAGAACTAAAAAGATGCAGCCCTAGGAAAGAGATGGGTTTTTAAATTTTTCTTAAAAGAATCAAGATCATTCATACTTCTCAGTCCTAGCGGAAGAGTATTCCATAGCCTGGCTGCCATAAAGCTGAAGGATCGACCGCCCAACCGCGATCTCAGAACTTTAGGCACCACAGCAAGGTAGGCAGAAGCCGAACGAAGGGATCTGGACGGAGTGTACCAATGGAACATGTTCTGAAGTGGCACTGGGCCTTGTCCGTGAAGGGCCCTGAATACAATACATAAAGATTTAAAATCGATCCGTTGAAGGATCGGTAACCAATGAAGGTCTCTTAATGCCTGAGATGAGGAGTCAAGGCGGCGGCGAGCAAGCGCTAATTTGGCTGCAAGATTCTGCACCCGTTGCAGTTTTCCTATCAAGGTAGATGGTGCTCCAAGAAATAGAGCATTGCAGTAGTCCAGGCGACTTACAATGATGCTCCTCACCACCTCTGACCTACTATCCATAGGAAGCATCGGGAGGACCTTTCTCAACATCCAAAGCAGTCCCATGCAAGTGCTCACTGTTTTATTGACGGCTGCATCCAGTTGGAGATATATATTATATATAATGAAATAAAGAGGAGTAATGGGGGGGGGCAAGTTCACACTGCACACAATCACTGATGGCCAAATTAGATTGTACCAGCCCCCTCAGCAAAGCTGTAGTCAATTATTATTACAACCCTTGCAAGAGGTGTAGGACCCAAAACAATATTCCAAGAGCGTGTGCTCACTCCAGTAGGCAGATACTATTGCAGCTGACCTGGGCGTCCCCTCCACCAACTCTCCGTGTATGAAAATGCAGCACAACGCGCTACCAAACGGAGCCCAAAAGTAGCCCAATGGGAGCGCTTGTGCTGCGCATGCACGCCGTGAACCACTTGGCTCCTGCATGAGACAAGGGGAGCCCAAAGCACACTAGCGCTTATGCGCCCTGCCGTTTACTGGCATGAGAAACTATCGCACAAGCGGTCCAGTACAATCGCGCGAGGAGCGCGCCAGAGATCAATGCGGAGCCAGCGGTGCTGGGATACAAACGGACAAAGTCCCGCCTCAGCGCCAATCGCGCTAAATATACATGGACAAAGTCCAGCCTAAGCGCTAAGAATAAAAAGCCAAAACTGCAAGTAAAGCGCTAATTAACATTATAGGCATAAAAGAAGTCAATGTTTAATGCATACATAATCATGTAACAAATAATATACAAGTCAGAGCGACATATCAAAAGACAATAAGCATTTCAATGGAGCAATGAAAATGGGCACTTATCTCTTGCTGTGAGCAGCAAAGAAAGAGGATGATGGGATTGGACTCGGGCTCTTATGGAGAGCTAAGGTGGCGTTACTATTGCAAAGCATCATGGGCAATGCAGTTTATTATAACTAATTGAATGTTTTTATTCGCTGCTGTGTTTTATACAGTAAAGAAAGAGATAGCATAATCCGAAGCCTCGGGTCCTGTAAAAGAATCATAACATCACAGGTTCAGGTAAGCAGAATATGGTTACATTTTGTCATTCTGATGCAGGATGAATCTACAGATATTCATAAATAATTCTTCAGAAAGATGTTGAGCTTTCTGCGCCATAGCTTACTTAGAGAAAAAAATCTAACAGAATATTCAAGGAATTCAATGAAATTCCTTTAATATACCAGTGCCTTGTCTATGAATATATCTGTGTATCCAGTCTATTGACAAGTATGACTTACAGCAGTAAAAAACTGAATCTAGCAATGATTTCCATAACTTTAGATGAACTTTCATTATATATGGAGTGTTTTACATCCGTTTAAAATTCATAAAAGTTCAAATTATATGTTGGAGACGGAACGAAAAAATAATCTTGTGAGTGGAAGTGAGCTTGCTCACATAAACATAATAATGACTATTAGAAGTTTAAGGAAATCAATCTCTGTATTTCACTTTCTAAAAAGACGGCTGCAAATGAGGTTAACATATATCTCTCCCATCACAACTCATGTGTGCTTGCCAAATATGGGGACCATTAAGTTTTAGTAAGCACGTCTGTTTGCTTTTCTATGTCTGACTTGTAGAGCCATGTTTATGATCAACATTTTGCAGCATCCTAGATATGAACACAGATGTCTGGAAATGGGGTTTGGAGAGGAGCAGAAAATAATAAGCATGTCTGCAGTGATGGTAATGCTGCCAAATGTATAAAAAGAACACACGTTTTTTTTATTGTTCTGTACCAAAGCACAAGCATTATCCATTAGGAAGGAATTGGAGCACTTTACATGACCATTGCCGCCCTCGTGTGAACAGGATCACATCTGCCTCTGAGAGGAACTCCGGTGCCCTGCACCTAGTGAACCTTTGCAGGAAACTGGAGCCCAGCTCTTAAACCAGCACACTCCATCTGAAACGGGTTCTATTTCATCGAGGGGCCTAAACAGAGTTTTAACATTTACAAAATTAACCTGTGGAGCAGATGTCACCATAGCAAAGTGGAACAAGGCCTTGCGCTCGGCTTGCGCATTTGAAACAGGTTCTATTTCATCGAGGGGCCAAAACAGAGTTTGAAAATTTCGAACATTTACCTGGGGAGCAGAGGTCACCGTCGCAAAGGGAACAAGGGCTCACGCTCGCCTAACACTTCTTGCTTCTCCTTCCTCCGCCTACGCCGAACTGCGTCACTGAATGCAAGAGCATTCGCCCTAATCTGGCTGCAGATGTCATCGTCCGCCGACACACATACAGAGGGGAGGCGACACTCTACCCTGTTGCGCCACACACTTTGGAAAGCTCTGCTTTAACGAGAGTCATTTTTCTCTGGATTTCCCTTCTCTTTTTCAACTCAGGAGAAGCAACATTGTTGTGGCGTCACCAGGGTTTTAAGAGAAAGCTTTTTCATTATATATTGTAATATGTATATCTGGATATTGCTTTAAGGTTGAGAATGTTCTGTTAGAATGCATACATGTCACTAGAATGTCTTCTCATTAGAACTCTGTAAGAGGCAGTTGTTCCCTGGCCTATTATGATTCATCAGCTCTTGATGTGGGCTCCTTCCACATTATTAATTTATAATAATATATAAGTTAATCTATCTCCTGGAGCTCCATCGTGTTATTGGCATTCCCTATACTACATATATTGATACTGATATTGAAGCCATGGTTGCTGCTTATTTATCTAATGAAACTAACAACCATTGACAAAGCCAATATAGTCCTGACTTGTTGTAGGTATGATGTTACTTGTTGTATCATATCTAGATGCAATGACAGAAACAGCAAAATACAAGTCGGGCGGCAAACTATGCTAAGCACAGATTTTTAGCCTATGTGTTTTTAAGCCACGCCCTTAATTACATTGGCCATGCCCGATGGTCCCTCGGTTTTTTTATCCAACTCAAAGCCCTGGTCACCACATCTTTCCTATTACAAAGCAGCATTACCTGGAAATTACGTCTAATTTGTTTAATTGAACAAGGACTACCACTCCAACACAGTAAAGGGTTATTAAATGAAACACCAGGACTGGACACAAAGGTGTCTAGATGACATGAATCATCTCGTAAAATAACTGCTAATGCCCCCCTGCTACAGCATTCTTTTGAAGCTCTTAGAGGAAACGTGCAAGCTAACTTGCAAGGAGAGGTCTAAAAGCACGGAGCTTCCTGTTTGAGTTTAAATGTGTGCACGCAGCCTAGATGATCTATCCTACACCACGTGATGTACGTGGTCACTTTCGCCACAACAATGAACAAACCATCAACCCCTTTGCAGAACCTTACTACGTAGGGATGAGCAGACACTTCAGGAGCGACACTCCGAGAGAAAGCGGCAGAAACCAGCCACCAGTGGCAGACGAGGACACCGCCATCACCGCTTCCAATTTCAAACAAGCGAAGTACACGTCGGAGTTCCTCTGCAGCAGCGCTGACACTGCCCGATGCTGCATTGTTCGAATACGGCGGCCATCTTGGACTGGGGAGCTCGATGCTTTTACTTAGCTACTAACGTCAATCAGCGCCGCCGTTTAGGAAACCTCGCTTGAATTGAAGTCTGCATTTTTTCCAATGACATAAAAAATATATGGAGCGATAGTCATTATGTTTTAATGGAAAATGCACTCACAAAATGTTGCAGTTTTTGTAATAGGTAGCAAGGGAGTTTATTAGGTGGCGGCAGTCACGTTTCTCGTCCTGGAATATTTTAGGGAACGTTATAAGGTATACTGCATGTATTTTAGGAAGAGTAGAAAGTAGTATTTTTTTTTGCAGTGTGGAAAGTGTTTTTCGTTAGCTTGTTATATCTTGAGCTTACATGTGATATTTCTCTGGATGAAATGTGCGTATGTGTTCATTGCCTTACACTTTGAGGGACACTTTGTGATGTTGCTTCCTTGCCCCCACACTATGCACTGAGCCACTGTAGGTGTAGAACTTCTTTATTTGATATAATTGCAAGGTAATATGAACATAGGGCGCCGAGCGTCTATCTTGCACCAGCTCCGGTCGCCAACTGCCGTTTTCCCCGTTCGCGCCTTTCCCCCAGCTCTTCCGCGCATGCGCGCGCCTCGCGCTCCAGTCTATGGCGTGACGCGTCATCGCGTACACGCTCATAGACTAGAGCGCATACTACATATCTCCCCCTTTTTTATATAAACAACAAACCACATTTCCCCAACTGTCACTGTGTGTCCATGGTCCCCAATCTATGTCTCTGGGGGGGCGCCCGGAGACGACCATGCCTATGACTAGTGTCCACTCATTTCAAAGTCTCTATATCGAGAGGGCACGGTAACTGCCCTGCCACTACGGGTGTGTCTTACCGGCATGTTCTCTTCCACCTCTCGCTCTCCTCGTGATCTCTCTCCATCTCTCTGATCCTCACTCTGTACTACACCGGCCGGTGTATTGTCTCTGTCGGTAGACTCCGTGTTAGGATTGTCCGCTTCACTGTTCTCTCCAATTCCCTCCGACAGTTCACCTGCGTTGTGCCCCGTTTGAGGTCTTGCTTCTTGGGAGTCCACCTGTATCTCTTCCTCCTCGGACTTGGGCCACACTACTATCTTGTTGACTCTGGCCATGCGGTCTTGGGACCACACCTTGCCGTCGCTGAGAAGAGCCGCCCTGCCTCGCACCCCCTTGACCTGTAAGGGCTGGCTATACTTGCTTTCACCTTTCTTTTGTATGGTAGGGAGTTTGACCCTGACCCATTCTCCTTCTTCCAGTTCTGTTCCTTTGGCATTGCAACGTTTGTCGTAGTGTGCGGCATAAATCCTCTGAGCCTTCTCCAAGTTGTGCTGGACCACCGCGGGGGACCATTTGCTGGTGATGGTCTTCTCCCTCCACACTACGTTGTCCCGGGTGAACGGATGTCGTCCTCTTAGCACTTGGAATGGACTGTACCCCACCACCGTGGGGGTGATCCTGTAGGCCCACAGCATACTCATCACTTCGGTCTCCCAGTCCTTTCCCTGCGTGATGGCTGCATGTATGGAGCCCATTAGCACGCGGTTGAACCGCTCCACTTGGCCATTGCATGCTGGGTGATAGACTGCCGTGTGTTTTGACTCAATCCCGTTCCTCCTCATAAACCTAATCCATTTGTCCGAGACAAACTGCGGTCCGTTGTCACTGAGGATACATTTGGGTATACCTTCTCTTAGGAACACAGACGTCAGGAATTTCAGTATCGTGTCCGTATCCATGGACTCTTGTATGTCCACTTCAGGCCATTTGGAATACTTGTCTATCACCACACATAAATATTTGTTCACACCTCTGCTGTCCAGGACGGGCCCTAGTATGTCGATAGCCACGTTCTCCCAGGGGCTTTGTGGTGTGTCAAACTTTCCCAAGGCTGGTCTGAGTGGTCGTAGCACTTTGTCCGCTCCTTGGCACTGCCCACACTCCCTCACTTGTCTTTCTATGTGGACATCCATGCCTGGCCACCAATACATTTGCTTGACTCGAGCTTTGGTCTTTACAATACCCAGGTGTCCTTCATGCAGTTGTGTTAACAATCTGGGTATCAGTGATTCTGGTGGCACGACCCTTTCACCTCTGTAAATGAAAATCCCCGAATCACTCAGGGACAGTTCCTCTCTCATTTCGTAGAATCTCCGTACCTCTTCAGTGAGCTTCCTTTTGTCAGGCCAGCCAGACGTTAGATGTCTCTTTATCTCTACCTTCTCCCCATCCTGCTCGTAAGCTGCCGCCCATTCCTGACAGCTTATCGTCGTCTCATGGTCCTCCATGCTGGCCACCATCTCTTCTCTGTCCGGGGCTTCCTCCGGCGCATCTTCCATCGCCGCAGCCCTGCTGAGGTAATCTGCAACCCTGTTTTGCGTCCCTGGTAGGTATTCCACGTCATAAGTGTAATCAAGTAGCTTCAGAGTCATTTTCGCTATTCTTGGGGTCGCTGTCTCATGGCCCGAGGACGTCAAGACTTTGATCAGGGGTTTGTGATCGGTTTGAAGCTTGAATCTTGTGCCCCAAACGAACTGCCGAAACTTGCCCATGGCCCAAGTGACCGCCAACATCTCTTTTTCAATGACGCTGTACCTTTGTTCCGTCGGGGACAGCGCGCGTGAAGCAAAGCTGATGGTTTCAGTGGATCCATCTTCCCTTTCCTGTGCCAAGACCGCCCCTAAGCCCTTATCGCTTGCATCTGTCGTCACTATGGTCTTGCCCGTGGGGACATAGCCTTGCAGTGGAACAGCTTGGCTGATGCAGTCCTTTATTGTGTCAAATTCCGCTTGCGCTTTTGAGTCCCAATCGAATTTTGTCTTGTCTCTGATGAGTTGCCTCATTCTGAATGTTCTGGTGGCGAAGTGCCTCACGAACTTGCTATAATACTCGGCCATTCCGAGGAATGACTGCACTTCCTCCTTGGTGCTAGGAGCTTTGGCATTCCTGATGGCCTTCACATTTTGTTCCTTGGGTGATATTCCAAGCGTGCCGATTTCATGGCCCAAGTATGTCACTGAGTGAGTTCCAATCTTACATTTGCTCCATTCCGCAGTTAACCCTTTGCTTTGTAGCACTCCCAGGACTCTATGTAGCTTCCTGTCGTGATCACCCTTGGAGGAGCCCATCACCAGGATGTCATCCTGAAAGTACTGTACCCCCGAGATGTCCTTGAACAGCCGATGCATCAGCTTCTGAAATACGGCCGCTGCAGATGCCAGGCCAAAGGGCATCCTCCGGAACTGGTAGCACCCAAAGGGCGTAATGAAGGCGGTGTACTTCCTACTCAGAGGATGCAGCTCAATCTGATAGTACGCTGACGTGAGATCTATGGTGGAGAAGTGGGTTACACCCTTTGTCCTAGCCAGCATCTCCTCGATCCTGGGAAGAGGAAATCTCTCCACTATGATGTTTTTGTTGAGCTCGCGGAGGTCAACACAGAGACGAACCTTTCCATTGGGTTTCTTGACCACCACCAAGGGGGACAGCCACTCCGCACTGTCCACCGGCTCTATGATGCCTTGCTCCTCCAGCTTCAGAAGTTCTTGTTGTACCGCCCCGCTTGTGGATATGGGTATGTTCCTGACTTTGTGTGTCACTGGTACTGCTCCCTCCTTGAGGACCATTCTGTGGACGAACTTGTCCAGCTTACCGACTGTGCCATCAAAAACCTTGGGGTATGCAGATTTCCAGTCTTCTTCTTTCGTGAGGGGCCACTCATCCGTTAATAGTATCTGCTCTCTCCCACCTGGGTTGAGTATGATTCCTAGATCCCCTGCGTCTCTCCATCCCAGCACTGATGGGCCCTTCTCCGCCACGTACAGGGTGCATGTGGCCGACCGTCCTCTGAATTCAAACGTGAAGTCTCGGCACCCCACCAGTGGAATGGCGTTCTCTGTGTACGAGATGGGTTTGATGTCCGGCGGCCATAAGTCTGGCCCCACTACCGGTGCGAAGTCTTCTTCCCATATGGATCTTTGTACGATGGTCCAGGGAGATCCTGAATCGACAGCCACGTGTACCTTCACTCCCCCTATCAGCATGTCCGTGCGGGGCTTATCTCTTCGCTTCCCCGCCACCTCCAGCACTTGGTCCTCGATGCATAGCCCCAAATCGCCATCTTCCAGGTCATCTTCCTCGCTGATGTCCGCGGTGGCTGAATCGATGCACTTGACCGTGGACTTCTTCCCCTTCTTGCGGCATACCTTTTCAAAATGGCCGACCAGGCCACAAAACGCGCATCTGGCGCGGAACGCGGGACAGCGTTTATCCTGGGCCGAATGCGCCGTGCTGCCACATCTGTAACACGCAAACTTATTGTCTGTGCTGGGGCGGACTGTCTGTTTCCCAGTCCATCTCGAATCCTTCCTCTGGTCTCCATACGTCCCCTTGGGTCTACTGGACTGTGATGCCTCATCGATCTTGTTAATCATCTGCCTCGGTGCGCCCTCTCGTTTGGCTGCATCTGCACCGCGTTTCGGCATTTCTGCCTTTTTGACCTTCGCCACGACTTCCTTGAGTGATGTCTCGTTCTGCGCCCATAATTTGTCTTGGACGGCCCTGCTGGTGGTATGCATGACGATCTGGTCTTTTATGTACTCATCCTGTAGAGTACCGTACTGGCACGTGATGGCCAGACGTCGGAGCGCTGCCACATAGTCATCGATGGATTCGCCAGCCTCTTGTTTCCTCTGTTGAAAGTTATAACGGTCTATGGAGACACAAACTGCTGGACGGTAATGGCTGTCCAAGTCGTCTATTGCATTTTTGAAGACATCCATCTCAGTCGCGACCCTTTCCTTGGGCACCAGGTTTTTGAACACTCTCACCCCTTCCGGGCCTAAGTTGTGTAGTAACAGTCTCTTTTTCCTTTCCGGGGTGTATGCCCCGTCATTTTCATCCTCAAGTGCCTCTATGTAATTTAGAAAGTATTCCTTCCAATCCTCCCATTTTAACTGTGGTTCACCCGGTCTGGGCAGGAATGGGATGGGGGCAATCAGGGCCGATGCTTGATTCGCCATCTTAGCCTCGCCTCTGGGATCTACTGCCTGGGCACTGTGTTGGGCGGGTACACCGGATGCTCCTGCACTCCCTGCCGTGTCACTTTGCCCTCTGGGACTACCTGGGGTATTGTCCCTTATAGCCTGCGTGGGGTTGTCAGTCTGCGCCCCTTCCTCTGGCTTGGGGGTGGTGCCTTTGGCTGCCAGGATGCTGGCTGTAAGCTCTATTCCCTAGGGCAGCACTGACCTGGGTGTCTGGGCTTATCTTCTCGTTTATAATCGTGCTGTTGCGCTGCTGCCACGCCCTCTGCTCATCCTTGTTGCTGTTCTGTCCTTCTGGCTGGTGTGGGGTTGTTGAAGGGTGCCTGCTCCTGTCCACTGTGCTCAATGGTGTTCTTGGTCCCAGCCTCGTCGCCAATGTGATGTTGCTTCCTTGCCCCCACACTATGCACTGAGCCACTGTAGGTGTAGAACTTCTTTATTTGATATAATTGCAAGGTAATATGAACATAGGGCGCCGAGCGTCTATCTTGCACCAGCTCCGGTCGCCAACTGCCGTTTTCCCCGTTCGCGCCTTTCCCCCAGCTCTTCCGCGCATGCGCGCCCCTCGCGCTCCAGTCTATGGCGTGACGCGTCATCGCGTACACGCTCATAGACTAGAGCGCACACTACACACTTTATTTAGCTGTGCCTGAATAAAAAGCTTTAAGAAATTAAAAGGTATTTGTGCAATGTGGAGGTTGTGGTGATGCGGGCCTAGGCCCACATGCTTGAATGAAGGACGACACAGGACACCAGCTAGGGGTAGTAACTTCTGGCCTCGAGCACGAGCACCCAGGCCTCTTTATTAGCCGGCTCACGTCACTCGTGACGCCGGTGGTGGATGGGTGTGTGGTGCAGTGTGTCCACTCCCATAGGGGGAGTCCTAAGCCAGTGCCTGTCGAGACACTAGAACGTGTCTCGCAGGACACTACATTCCTTTCCACCTTTATTAAAGAACAAACAAAATGCTAGTCCAACCTTTGGGGACAAAACAGTTAACTAAAACACCACAGGGTCCCTCAGTCTTCTGAGATAGGTGGCAGGACGACGCCAGACGTAGGTTGATGACTGTGCCTGCAGCAAGACTTCCTCGGTTGGCGCTCGTAGTTTAACCTGACCGCTTCAGGACACGACCACTGACTCAGAGACGTCCACTGTATGGCGACAGTTCACTTGGAATGGCATGTCTTGCATGAATTCCCTTTTGTTGATGTCGGTGATGGTCTGTGGTGAATTCAAAACAGTTCTTTCCAGGGGATGCGTCATGAGCATGGACAGAGTTCATGGTAATGGTTCAGGGAGGTGTTGCCTGGTCACTTGTCTCTGTGGACCCTTTTGGCTGCAACCGATGCCCCGTCGGTGGGGCAAAGTCTCTTTTCACTCTCACGTCTGGAGAGGCCCATTGCCGGGGTTGCTGCGAGACTGCAGGAAGGCTACGCTGGGACCACTTGTGTGCTGACTGGGGCAGCTGCAGGATCACCTAGGAACCGTTGCTTGGTGGCACGCACAACCCTCTAGGGTGGAAGTGTCTTGGCCGATGCTTGCTCTCGCTACCGCGGTTCAGGGGTGTGCCCGGTTCACAAGTAGCCTCTGGTCTCTTTTCTCGGTTGGTGTGGCAACAGCGTGTGACTCCAGTCCATCTATACTCCGGGAGTGGTGTTTGACGCATGTGGTGATGCCTGGCGTGATGGCAGTTGCTAGCCAGGTGGTGACTCAGGATGACAGGTGGTGGTGACATGCTGGGAGAGTTGGATGTCAGCAGGGATTTGGTAGCCCTGTGCCTCCGCCTTGTTGAGGTTGAGCTTCAGTGACGGCGTGACCCGTAGTGTGTGGATCCTCTCTTGCCTGGCTTGGGATCACTGATGACTCCGTCTGGAGGCGGTGTGAGGAAAACCACTTGATACCAACTTCACCCATGGCATCTGCAGTCAGGAGCAGGGATGCCGTTTGACTTAGACTGCTGACACTCTGGGGTGGACGATCATCTGGCGGCGCGTTGGGGTGATACACGGTTTGCGTTTGCTGTGGCTTGTGTTCGGCTCTCCCTTAAGGCTGTATCCAGGGACGCCGGTTGACGCTCACCTGGGGAAACTTTGGGATGATACTCGGTCTGCGCACGCTGCGGCTTACTCATGGTTCTCCCTTGAGGCTGTATCCGGGGACGCCGATTGACGCTCACCTGGAGACGCGTTGGGATGATACTCAATTTGCGCTTGCTGTGGCTTACTCTTGGTTCTCCCTTGAGCCTGTGCCCAGGGACGCTGATTGACGCTCACCTGGGGAAGTGGTGGGATGAGACTCGGTTCTCACTTGCTGCCGCTGTCGTGTGGTTCTCCTTAGTGCTGTCGCCAGGGCCGTCCGTCCACCTTGGTGTCTGCCTGGTGTCTTTGGAGGTGTTCTTGGGTGTGTTGCTACGAGTCCTTGGGCTTCTCCTCTTGTTGTCTTTGACGCACCTGTCCAGTTCTTCTGTGTGGCTCGATTTTCCACTCTTCTTCTTCTTCTTGGGCAGTGACATAGCCCATGTTCGAACAAGGCCAACGGGCCTATTAACTTCAATGGTCTTGAGACCATTCAGGCGAATATTCCGGCACTCTTCTCGGCTGCAAAGCATGCAGCCACTCATTTTGGGTGCTCTTTCTTCAGGCACTTTCTTGACGCTCCTGCTCCGGGTGTTCCCTCTCCAGGGAATTACTTCCACGGGCAGTGGTGAGCTGTGGTGGCGGCTGGCCACTTGTGGTGTACCACTCTCCTCTCCTCTGTCTTTGGTCGCTGACGACTCCTGTTTGAGGCAGTGTGAGGGAGGACACTGTGCTATGTTTTGGCCCCGTCTGGGTTCCATTGCTGCAGTGGAGATGTGTGGGATCTCCTTGCTGGTTTCAGCAGTGCCTCCTTTTTGGAAATGTTCTTTTCCTCCTGGGCATTTGCGCATGTCGATGCGCTTCAGGGTGCTTGTGTGACGCACCTCGGATTGCCCATGCTTCGCCCTTTCTTGGGCGCCCCCTTCTGGCACCTGGTGTGTCTACTTCCCTTCCTTGTTGCGGTGCTCGTTCACCGCCAGGGGTAGGTGGCGTTCTCTTCTAACTTGCGGTGGCGTTGGGCCGCTGCTGATGGCCAGTCGGAGGTTTCCTTGACGTGAGTTCGGGCAGGTTGCTGCCCTTTGTCATCTCTTCGCGGCAATCCCTGTGTGTCTGGTTGTTGCAGGCTTGCTTGCTACATCAGGTGCAGGACCGCCTGGTGTTTACCCAATGGCAGTATGTAGTTGGGCTGTAGTTCCGTAGTGGCCTCTGACGCTTGACTTCCTTCCTTCCAGGTTCCTTTTGTTCATGCAGGGCCTTGGATTGAGCAGGAGGGGGGGGAGAAGCGTGCAGGTGTGGACCTCTTGTCCTCCTGTCGCGTTCCGCGCAGCTCGTGGCGCGGTTCTGCGCTTCTGGCACGTTCCTGCGCCATCTCCTGCTGGGTTTAGGTGCAACCTCCCTTGGACGTGATTGCAGTTAGGGGGTTGCAGTGTGCAGTCTTCATGCTTAGCTTTGAACCTGGTATTTCCCTGGCTGCTTGGGATCTGTGGCTGTGGCACTTGGATTGTCGAATGCTTGTTGCAGAGTTAGCTGTGGCTTGTCATTGCAGTTCTGCAATTAGCCACTAACTGCCAGTGTTGCTTAGTTTCTAGAGGCGTTCTCAGCTCCTTCCCTGTCCTCTGCCAGTGCTTGTTGTTGTTTCCAAGCACATGGGCTGCACTGATATATGGTGGCCACTAGATGGCAGGGGAGCCCCTCGGTGGACAACGGCAGTCTTTCCCTACGTTGTTTGCCTTCCTGTTCTCTGGCCGGTGCTGGGTCCTCGTGCAGTTGGGGAAAACCAGGGCACCGGGACCACCGTGAGTGCTTTTCACTTTTTTGTTCCGATTGCCAGCACTGGTGCACTCGCACTTGCCCTTGGTGTTCTTTGCCGTTCACAGCCGGCTCTTCACACTCCCTGGCTGCGCGGGGACACCAGCCTCAGGCCGGCGCGGCATGGTCTCCGCGACCGCTTCTACTCTTCTTCACCCTCCGCCACTCACTGACACCGGGAGCAGCCACTTCTTTGCTCTCAGGGGTGGAGCGCGGCAGGCGATCACCGATAGACAGCTTCTCTTTTGAATCTCTGGCAGAAGGGGGGGGGGGACACAGACACCGGGGCTCCCGATTCTTCCTGACCCTCTCTCCGGCAGCTGTACTGTTCGCCGAGGCGCGGGGAGGTGCAGGAGCTGCCGCCGGGGATCGTGGTTGTGTGTCTGACCGGTCACGGGCTGTGAGCAGTCTCTTCCTCGCCCGCCGCAGCTCGTCCTTTACCTGCTGAGCTGGGGTTTTGTGTGTGTGCTTAGGCTTCTGTGGGGCACTTGAGTTGATCGCGGGTGGGCTCCGCTTGCACCGTGTCTCTGCAGCTCTTTCACACGCTGCGGGCGTTTCGCGTCCACTTTCATTCTCTCCGCTGCCGCAGCCTCCTATCCTACGCGCTGCGCAGCGGGGAACCGGGGACGCTCCTGGCAGGCCACGGGCGGGCTCCGCTGGCTTTGGTGCATTAGGGACGGTAGTCCGCGCTGTCGGGCCGCTTTTAGGGTTTATAGCGGGTGGGCTCCGCTTTGCATATCCCGGGCGGCGCTACCAAACGGCTGCCATTAACAGTCCTCACCGTTGCGGGTGGGATCCGCTTCCGGTGCTGGTCACGGGCTCACCTTCGGCCGACGGGCCTTTTCTTTGCGCGGGTGGACTCTGCTTCGGTCACCACTGGGTGGGGCCTCACTTGCGGCCGACACGGGTGGGCTCCGGTCAGTCCGCTTCTTCCCGGGCACTTCGGGCCGCGCCTCCTTGGTCGTGTCGCCCCGGGGCTTAGCTCACGCCCCGCGGGCCTTCGCTGGAGGGCACTTGCTGTTGGGGGGGATTGCTCATGGCACGAGCAGTATTATCCTTCTTTTCTCCAAAGTTTGGGCTGGTGCACGCATGGGCACCGGCTCCGCCTCGTCGCCAGTGTGGTGATGCGGGCCTAGGCCCACATGCTTGAATGAAGGACGACACAGGACACCAGCTAGGGGTAGTAACTTCTGGCCTTGAGCACGTGCACCCGGGCCTCTTTATTAGCTGGCTCACGTCACTCGTGACGCCGGTGGTGGATGGGTGTGTGGTGCAGTGTGTCCACTCCCATAGGGGGAGTGGCTCCTAAGCCAGTGCCTGTTGAGACACTAGAACGTGTCTCGCAGGACACTACAGAGGTAAAGGCATAGAAACGGCCATAAACACTTGCACCCCTCCTAATTGTACCTAGGTAGGTTTTTAACCTTCCTCCAGGGCTCAAGTCGGGGGTACACGCGGGTGGACGGCGTCCACACACTCTTTTCACAGGGTGAACACCGTCCACCCTGCCAAGAAGTTGAGCCCCACTCTAAAATATGCTGAACTTGTCCTGCTGTAAGTTTGAGACACCAGGATTCATTCAGCAATGTGCAGACGGGGAGGGGTCAGGTGTTTTGTTATTGAGACTCCAGCTGGGCCATAGCAAAGGCTGAACATATGGCCCATTTGGCCTTCTTTATCCGAGAATCCAGGCTAGGGGCTGACTGTAGCCTCGCACCTAGATGAAAATGCAGAGAAAGGGAAACAAAAGCAGCAGCTTGTTAACACTTCACAGGCGCATAAGAGAGGCACGCTTTTGACTTTGTTCAGCCCCCCATACATAATAGATATTCATGCACTTTAAGAATATCAGATACTTTACTCTGTCCCAGTGCAAAACAACAATTTAAATACTAGTATTTTTTATTTGTTTTATAGCACTATTTATCCAGTGCCAGATCACTTTACAGCAAACATACATATTATATTGTCAATAAATCACACAAGTTTGTAAATCATTGTACAGGATGTTTTACATAAGACGGTGAGGGTTACTGGGTGTAGAGTCACATATCATCCTTCATAGTGATGGAGCAAGGTGATGAAACAAAATTTTGTGCACCCCTTGTGAAATCATACTCCAAGAACAATAACTTGTATTAATGAAACGTCGTGCATGTATAACCAACGTAGAATAAGAAATGCACCTACACAAATACACGTGGGAAATTAATTTTGCTTATGTTGCAATCATAATCAACTAATTATGTGATTTTGTCATGTTAAAACTAATAAGCAGCTTTAAAATTAATGGAATACGGCATAAATGTGCTTTTGTTTATGTGTCTTTGTGTAAAATCACGAAATAAAGTAGTATATTGCGCTTAAATGTAGCTATTTGCTAGGTAAATACTAATTGGGAAAACCTTAGTAAGGGGGAGGTAAACAGAAGGGTTAAACAATTTAAATTAATGTTCATTTGTGTTTGTTTCTATGATAGTTCCCATTTCTGAATCGTGAGGCCTAAGAGAAAATGGAGTCACTCGATTGTTGTGGCCACAAAAGAACTGTGCATGTGTGAGAATTGAATGCGAGCAGCTTGGGCCTGGACTGACTAAGGTTCAAGGTCGATTTGGACTGGAAGTGCAGATGTCTGCCAAGTGATGAGCACAGTGGTACAGAACGTGGGAAAAATGTGGAACGTTGCGAGTAGGGAACCGGACTAGGCTGGACACTGAATAATACAATGGACCCATTAGAAAAATTGCGGACGGAAGGAAACTTGAGTTTCGATGACGAGATGATGCTCACCTACCCCAAAATTGTCCGATCAGACCTCACATTTAAGTTAAAAGATACACTTTTAGTTAGATAGAGCTAGTGAAAACGGTATAAAAAGTGCTGATTTTACTGAAGGGGATCGCTTCCTTCAATTTCCTCCTGAGATGCTGCCGGATTGCTGATTTTTCCTGAGATGTAAGAAACCTACCTAACTCTGTTTTCTTTTACAGGGAAATGCTAGTTAGAGATATTAGGAGAATAGGTAAATGGTTTGGGAACTATCAGCCTTTTGCTAATATCTGATCTATTCAAAATAATGAAAATGTCTATTCTTGGGTTTTCTTAAATAAATGATTTAACTGTCCTGAAACTGAATCCTTATATTTGAAATGTCGAATTTTTCTGAAATAAAATAAATAAAGTGAATAATCTTAGAAATGCTGAATTTGCTATTAATAAAAATTAGATACATAGAGAATCGAGCTGGTCTTGAGTTTTCCTACGCCTAATTTTTTACTAGCAGATCCATTGATCTCAATGGTGGTGGGTCTAATAAAATGTCGTATTTATGAAACCATGGTAAAAACATCTATAACTGCAGGTGTAAATAGTATAAATATACAAATTAGTTTTTAGACACTCCACTATGATACAGCAGCTTTTCCTTTGAATTTCACCGATCCATGAAGTAAAGTGTAAATGTTTAGGAGTAATTCGCAGTGATATGGGCCCCACTGTTTGAGAGTATGTTAGAAATTATACTTCAGGGAGAGGTGACATGTCTTTAGAAATTATTTCCGGAGGAGCGCTGCATCAGTAATATTAACTTGGTAGCAGAGCATTGGTTGCTATAGAATTAGCTAGGATTATGTATAAAGTATTTCATAAGAGTTTTGATGTACAGGATTATGACTAACATCTGTTAAGTATTTGCGTTATATGTAGTCCTGAAAAGGCTTCCGAGTGTTTCGTGAAGCTAGTTACTCTGTCTGCAGGCAGAGGAAGTGTGGCAAGTGAAGTCGCACAGTGCATTAGTCTGTTTCAAAGGGTAGTATCTTTGTATACTACGGTGGTATTTGCGCATTTCACAAGTGGTGTCGTCGCACATCACAAGTTTAGGGACCTTAGGTGTGAAAGGACAAATGCACAGTGAGGGCAGTCTATGAAATCTTAGCCTTCAAGTACAGGGATCATTGCGTATTCTGTTTTAAAACTTACTGCTGGGAGAGTAGTAGGATTTAACCCGAGCTCGAAAGAAGGGTAAAGGAGTTTCGCCTACTTTATTAACGATAAAGAAATTCTGTGTTGGGTTAGATGTAAGCGCTGCCTACTGGAAATACAGAATTATTGTATGTATGAATAGGGATTTCTGTATGAACGTGTGTTAATGAAGTAGCAATATGCGTTCTTGTGAAACTCTTGGTTAGACTCTAAGGGGGTGAAAAAGATCTCTGTATGTGTTTTTCCTGGAGAAACGGGTTAGTTATTTCCTGATAGAAGGGTAAGGTAGAGGGTTGTGCTACTTTATCGACAAGTCTAAAATCCTGTGGAGATAAGCGTCGTCTACTCCAATTGTGGGATACTTGAGCGATTGAATATCTATCACTTTGTTTTAGCGAAACAGATTAGTGGAAATTGTTTTGTGTAAGTCACTAACTGATTTTGTAAAATATCTTGTAAATACGGCTTCTTGAAAAATCCTTGTAAAGGAGGAGTCAGTTGGCGCTGCAGAAGCCGGAGCGCTGGTGACGTCAAAAGTGTCGCTCTGGGATTGGTCCTCGTGACCAAGACAGAGTAGAAGCTATTAGGTTCATCACGAAAAAGCAGCAAAGTGATTGGTTAAGCACTAAGAAAACGTATCTTGTTCTAATTGGTGCATTAGGGTGAACCGCGCTGTGATAGGTTGGTGTTAAGGAACAGCAACAGGGAAGTGCGCGATCTTTTGAAAGACAGGGAATTTACTGGAAAAATGTCTTACTAAAAGGAAGAAACCTTCGTAGTTTAAGAAATAAAAAATGTATTTGTAAAGGATAAGAAAATTGTGACAAGAGAGGGAAAAATACTTCCTCCACCAAAAATGCCTGCTTCTTACATGTTGTCAAAATATGGTTACCATACGTGTGTTTGGTTAGAAAACTGGGCAAGGTATACTAGAAATGATGGGTGTATTGGCATTCCCAGAAGGAATATTGTTTGATTTGGCAATTTTGAGAAATTTAAGAGATAAAATGATGAATCTTGACCCGAGACCTAGACTGACTCAATTTGAAGCACTAGCTGAATGGGAGGATGAGATCCATGAATTGGAAATTGAAAGATTGTCAAGACATATTAGACCCAGAGGAAGATTTAGAAATCTTTTGGGAGAAACACATGAGAGTAGAATGCGTAGATGGAGAAATGCTAACATGTGTGATGGTATGTATCCGGTCAGATTAGTGGATGATTATGAAGGGCGGAAATGTACAGAAAAGAGAAAGAATATAGAAATAGGGAATCAGAGCTATGGTGAGAGTGAATCAGAGGATGCTGTACGAGAGGAAATAGTAAGTAGAAGACCACCACCATATCAACCATGTTCTTTATGGACTACCCCGAATGCTCCAATGGTAGATGAGAGAACTAGTGAAACCCCAAAAATTTTAGAAATTTTAGTGAAGTGCCTGAAAGAATGGAAGTGAGATACAATCCGAATATCTAAATGACAGAACCAAGACTTACTGGTACCCCTAAGCAGATTAATGAACGAGGAGTAGGAAATAGTGCAAAAAGGAGAGTTGAAGAGCAAGTCAGTACTGCTGAATATATAAGATCTACGAATGCTTTGACAGAACAGATACAGGAACTTACGAAAAATATGGAAGCAGTAACTGTTCCAGTAACGATAGGAACTGTAATTCCAGTGTTTGAGAATCAAAGGATAAAAGAGCCAAGCTTGACAATCCCTTTACAACAGTGTTTGAGAAAATAAAAGGGAACATTTATCCTGATTTGTCAGAAATTAGGCGAACTAATAATGTGAATCCGCTTGAATTGACCCTTAATCAGAGTATACCATACAGAAATACCCGACTGGAGCAGAATCTGACTCTGCTACCCCTGAAAGAAGTGTAGAGAAAATAGATTTAACGCAAACACCAGTCGGACCATCAGCAAGAGAATTAAGTGACTGGATTAAAACTTTGAAATTAAAGGAGCATGAACCTAAAGTATTGGACGTAGCAAAATTAAAAGTACATATGGAATAATTCATTATTGGAACAATTGGAACAGAGAGATTAAAAGCGTACCAAGACGATGAACTTATGTTTATGTGTAAAAGTATAACATGGAAAGCGAAATCAATGCATGACCAGTTGGAAAATTTGGCTAGTGAACTAGAAGTAGAGTTTGCAAAGAATAAATCATTACAGAAATCCTATAGAGTAGATTTTTCTGAAAAAGACATTGAAAACTTGAATACAGCAAGAAGATTATGCCAAATAAAAGAACTAATTGTTCTGTTACGGAAATGGGGAGACGTGAATAAATGGAGAGCCAAATGGGCAAAGAAGAAAGAAGAGACAAGTGACAAATCCACATTAGCGTTTCCAGTTAGGGAAAAAGAGGCAGTTGTAAATGAATTCCCGATGAGAGAAATACCAGGAGGAGGATATGTACATGTCCCATGGAGTAGACACGATATATTATAATTCACAAATGATTTTCCTCGATTAAGAGAGAAACCGGTAGAATGGTATCGACAAGTAGATAGATTTGTGAAAGTCTCAAAAGTGCTGTGGGTTGATTTGGATGGATTGTTTGATATAGTTGTACCAGCAGATTTGTGGACTGAGTGCAAAATCACTGTAAATTGATCAAAAGCGGAATATCCACCAGACAAAGTAACAGGTGCCTAAAGTAATGAGAAAATATGAACAAGTGATTGTGTTTTTGAAAAACAAAATTCCACCAAAAGAGACAGATTGGGTAAAAATAGACAGAACTACCCAAGAACCAAAAGAATCTGTACATTCATTTTATGAAAGACTGTTGTTAGTATTTAAACAATATAGTGGTTATGAAGAGTTGAATGAGAAGGATATGAGCCATTTAATTTACTGATTTGTGTATGGATTGAGACCAGAAATTGGAGACATGATCCGCCATAACATGATAGGTTGGCAGTCAGGGACTGTGGATGAAGTTTTAAGAAAAGCAAAGTATTGTAGTGAAAAGATTGATGCAAAACAAAAGAAGCTGAAGGAAAAAGCTATGTGGGCACAAGTGAAGGTAGCAGAACACCAAGTGGCACAAATGGAAAATAAAAATAGTGATGCAAATCAAGAAAAACCGAAAGGAAAGTACCCCAAAATGAAAATAGTAGGGAATATAGATGAACTCAAAAACAAGTTACTGTGTCATTATTGTGGCAGGTTAGGGCATTGGAGAAAAGAGTGTAAGTGTCCGCCGAGAGTTAACAAAGAAAATGCATCATTAAATCCGCAGGTGCAGAATGAGGTAATTCAGCAACAACCGCAACAGCCGCAGATAGTTAATCAGCAAAGTCAGGTGCCACAGCCGCCACTTCCACACAGTGTAAATCAACAGAGATACAGTGCAGAGACAGTAATTCAGCGGAGTCCAGCAGGTAAATAGATCGTCTAGAGTGAATGTGAGTCCTCAGTATTGGTTGCAAGAGGAAGGTGGGAGTGAGTCGGATGAAAGTTTCTGACGGTGCCTGAGAGAGGAAGAAGAGTGTGTGCTTGGAGCCACTCTTGAAGTAGATCAGTCTGGTCCATTTGTAAGCGGAAAGGTAAATGATGTAGAAATAACTTTCCTAGTGGACACTGGTGCTACTTGTTCTACTGTTAGGTCAGTGGAAGTTCAGAATCTACCTCTCTCGGGTGAGTCGATCCAAGTTGTAGGTGTTGCCAACAGACAGATTAAAACATCCTTAACACAACCAGTTGAAGTTAAAATCGGAAATTTTAAAGATATGCACCGATTTGTGGTGTGTGACAGTAGTCCTGTAAATCTGTTAGGAAGAGATATACTGTGTAAGATGAACTGTGCCATATACTGTTCACCAGATGGCATAGAATTGCAACCCCCAGATGAAGATTATCTGTACAAAATGACCATGCTTATGATTGAAGCAGAACAGAATAAATTGTTTCCCGTCTTTGACCGAGAAAAGATACCGGGTGAGTTGAAAAAGGTAGTGACAGAAAAGGTGTGGGTTTTCACAGGTGAAGATATTGGATTAATGAAAGATGTAGATCCTGTAAAAGTCTCTATAAAAGAAGGTGCAAGTTATCCGAATATTCCCCAGTATAAGATGACTGCAGAAATATTTGAAGGAATAACCCCTGTGATAAACAAAATGATTGAACAAGGTATACTGAGAGAGATAGAAAGTAGTTCTTGTAATTCGCCAATATTGGGATTGAAAAAGCCAAATGGAACTTTTAGAATAGTACAAGATTTGAGAAAGGTTAATAAAATAGTTGTCACATGTTGTCCGATTGTACCAAACCCAGCAGTGATTTTATATCAAATTCCTCATGATGCAGAATGGTACAATGTGATTGACTTGTGTAATGCGTTCTTTACGGTTCCATTGCACGCAGAGAGCCAACCAATTTTTGCGTTCAGATTTGGAGACCGTATTTTGGCATGGTGCCAAATTCCTCAGGGGTATACTGAGAGTCCATCTATCTTTAATCAATTGCTACAGAAGTCATTAGAAAGTTTGAGTATGCCTGGAGAGTCAGTGATGGTTCAATATATTGATGATCTCCTTGTGGCATCAAAGACAAAAGATGCATGTGTGACAGATACTATTGCACTATTGAATCATTTGGCTGAAGAGGGACATAAGGTGTCTCCGTCAAAATTGCAATTTTGTCAGCAGGAAGTGCAGTATTTAGGTCAAAAAATTGCTAAAGGAATCAGACAAGTAACTACAAAAAGAATCAGAATGATACAAGGAATGCAGCCACCAAAAACCAAGAGACAAGTGAGAATGTTCCTAGGAATGGTAGGTTATTGTAGACAATGGATTAGTGGATTTTCATTGATTGCAAAGCCACTCCAGAGATTAACAAGAACAGATATCAGAGACCCTATAGTTCTGACTAAAACTGAAATGGAAGCGTTTGAGCAGCTAAAAATGAGTTTATGTGAAGCACCAGCTTTAGGGATGCCTGATTATGAAAAAGAATTTGAGCTATACTGCAGCGAGCGAGAAGGATGTGCATTGTCAGTTTTGATTCAGAGACATGGAAAACTGAGAAAACCTATTGCGTATTTCTCAGCTGTTTTGGACCCTGTTGCAAAAGCATTGCCAGGTTGTCTGAAAGCAGTAGCAACTACAAGTGTTAGTTTAGAACAAAGTGAAGGAATAGTGATGGGATTTCCTGTAAGAGTGTATGTACCTCACTCTGTGGAGATTCTCCTCACTAGAACGAAAACACAATATTTGACCAACAATGGGATGACCAAGTAGGAAAAGGTAATTCTAGGAGCAGAAAATCTGACCATCTCTAGATGTGTAAATGTGAACCCTTCCACGTTATTGCCTGACACAATGGAAACAGAAGTGAGAAATGAAGTTGATCACAAATGCTTGGATATTCTTGAATACTGTACCAAACCAAGAGCAGACATCAGAGATGAGCCTTTGCCTGAATCAGACTATGTGATGTTTGTAGATCGTTCATGTTTGAGAACAGATGAGGGTGCTTTAAGTGCAGCATACGCTGTCTGTACCGTGGTAGATGTACTGGAAGCTTCTTGTTTGAAAGGAATGCGGTCTGCCAAAATAGCAGTTGATTGCCCTGATTCGAGCATGTGAGTTGGGAAAAGAAATCAAAGTGACCATAGTGACTGACAGTCAGTATGGATTTGGAGTTGTTCATGATTATGGACAACTGTGGTCCCAAAGAGGTTACATGACTTCTGCAGGAACACCCATACGTAATGCTGAATTTGTACGAATGTTGTTGGATGCCATCCAATTGCCAGACAAATTGGCTGTGGTAAAATATGCAGCACACAAAAAGGGGGATGACTATATCACCCGAGGTAACAGGTATGTAGATTCAATTGCTAAATACTGTGCCAGAAATCTTACATCAATTAATAAGGAACGGGAGAAGGAGCATGTTCCAAGTCCTTTAATGCTAACCAACTGATACAACCTTTTCCCTCCCGAGGCGGAAGCCGGGAGGTCTCCCTCTTTCCTTGCACTCTTTTAAACTTGTGTGTTCTGATTTTTAATGCTGTGCTTTGTTTAGCTTTGTGCTTGATCAATAAGCGTTAAAGTTTAGAGATTAGAGACTTCCCAGCGCTCCTTGGCGCTTCGCTGCTCCTTCACCCCTCCTCGATCTTCAGACCGCCCTCGGCCGAGTATTGACGCCGAGGGCTGGGATCTGACTTTGGCGGCCATATTGGGTGTAGGCATCGCCGTCCACGCGCTCTAGCAGCGCTGTAAAAAGGAAATAGATTGTGTGCTCAGGGATTACCAACTGATACGACCTTTTCCCTCCTGAGGCGGAAGCCGGGAGGTCTCCCTCTTTCCTTGCACTCTTTTAAACTTGTGTGTTCTGATTTTTAATGCTGTGCTTTGTTTAGCTTTGCGCTTGATCAATAAGCGTCAAAGTTTAGAGATTAGAGACTTCCCAGCGCTCCTTGGCGCCTCGCTGCTCCTTCACCCCTCCTCGATCTTCAGACCGCCCTCGGCCGAGCATTGACGCCGAGGGCTGGGATCTGACTTTGGCGGCCATATTGGGTGTAGGCATCGCCGTCCACGCGCTCTAGCAGCGCTATAAAAAAAACACGCACTCCTCTCCGCGCAGCGGACGCGCCAGACCTGCGCCGGAGTCGTGCCAGAGTCCTGCCCGTCTGCGCCTGTCAGCGTCCCGGAGGCGTACAGCGTGGCAGATTGTCTTTTTTCCCTACATACTCTCACCTCAGCGCCACTATGATACACTACTCGTCCCTGGAGCTTCGCTCTTTTCAAAAACCTTCTTACGCCTGTCAGGTGGTATTTCCTGGCCGTTTTAAGGGCAAGCATAAATGTCCGGCCTGTAGTTGGCATCTCGCCAGTGTCTCGCCGCCTACATCCAGCAGGGAGGTGGGGAACGTTAAGCATCTTTGCTTACTCCTTAACACCAGATCTGTCCACAGACATGCCCAGGAAATCTTTGATCTCCTGGCTACTGAAAAACCGGTATGCCTGATGTTGACAGAGACATGGCTGAGTCAGTCATCACACCCCGACATTGCCACCGCGATACCCCCTGATTATAACATCTTCAGGCAAGACAGAGTGATGGGTAGAGGGGGGGTGTGGCTCTCGTGGTACAAAAAGCCTTTACGTGTTCCATCATCCACACGGAGATCATCACGGGCGCCGAATCCCTTGCCTTCTCCATATCTCTGTCATCTAAACATTCTTTCAAGGGGCTCATAGTTTATAGGCCTCCAGGCCCGGCAGGATCCTTTTTTTGAGGAACTTCAGTCATTAATCTCTACATTGGCTCTAAGAGCAGAGCATTGTGTACTGGCCGGAGATTTTAACTTCCATATGGAAGACAGCTCTGACCCGGATACTTCCAAAATGATCGATATCACGGCCTCTCTGGGCCTGCTCCCCTATCTTTCTGGACCAACCCACGATAAAGGCCACACACTAGATCAGGTTTTCTCTACAACCCTGGTCGAGGTGACAGCAGTGCTGCCGGTCTTATGGTCCGACCATCGGCTAGCTTACTTTTACATACTAGGCACTAAGAAATCAGCAACCACTGCCATGAGACATCTGGGAACAGCCTCTAGGGCGTATCACCGGGTGACTTCGGAGATGTTGGCCCAGGCCCTACAGGACCATCCCGTCTCCTATACCAGTGATCTGGATAAAGATCTTGAAACCCTGCAGATGTGGCTTGTAGATAGGCTGAACGATCTATCCCCTGTGACTCCCCCTCGGACCACCTTGAAGCGGGTCTCGGCACCGTGGTTCACCGAAGTGCAGGCGCACTCCCGCAGGCAGTGTAAAGTGGCCGAAAGGGTGTGGCGGTCTCAGTACAATGCCGAGGCAAGGCTTACCTATAGATCAATGATCAAAGCCTACCATCGGGAAGTTTTCCAGGAAAAAAAATGCTACTTCGCTAGGAGAATCGAGGAAGCAGCAAACTCCTGTAAAGAGATTTTCTCGATTGTCAGGGAATTTACAACCCTGCGCCCTAACTCAACTCAGGTTGCTCCCTCTGAGACATGGGCTGTCACCCTTGCCAACTTTTTCACCACTAAAATCAGGTTGATACAGAACTCCTTTCCTACTAGGCCGGTGGATGGTCTTTTGAACCTCCCGGAGGGGCCAGCCCACCCTTTTACTTCAGGCCCAGTCCTCGCAGTTTTCCCGCCACTCTCGATATCGTCGTCATTAACACTTATGACGAATCTCAAATCTGGCTCACCCCTTGATCCCTGCCCGGCCAAATTCCTAGCTAAAATGGCAGCTATTGTCAATCCCCTAGCCAATCCAATTTTGAACCTTTCCCTGAGTCAGGGGCCAATCCCGCAGACATGCAAGCAGGCTATGGTTATCCCCCTTCTTAAGAAACCGAGCCTTGCCCCAGAAGTCCCTGCCAATTACAGGCCCATCTCACTTCTTCCGGCATTCACTAAGATCCTCGAAAAGCATGTACATGGTGTGCTCTCCAATTTTCTGGAGTCTCACGAGCTATTACATGCCTCTCAATCCGGCTTCCGTCCCAATTTAAGCACTGAGACGGCGCTATTGGAGGTTTCGGAGGCCGTCAAGGAGGCGCTGGATTCAGGAGGCAGGGCTATGCTGGTCATGCTAGATTTGTCGGCGGCCTTTGACACCGTCTCCCACGAGGGTCTCCTCGCTAGACTCCATGAAATCGGTCTGAGGGGGACGGTGTTCAGTTGGTTTCGTTCTTTGCTAGCCGACCGCCGACAAACGGTCTGGGCCTCCCCTGGCTCCGCCGAGATGTCGCCATTGGGAGTCGGAGTTCCTCAGGGCTCCGTGTTGAGCCCGACTCTATTTAATATCTTTATGACCCCTTTGGCGACACTGGTGGAGTCTTTCGGGGCCCAGATCGTATCCTATGCCGATGACACCCAGCTTCTCTTCACCTGCCGGAAGGGAGAAGAGTTTGATGGAGAGAGTATCCGTGAGTGCCTTGGGGCTGTTTGTAATTGGTTCCAGCTAAACAGCCTCAAGTGCAACTCAGATAAATCTGAGATACTCTTTTTTGGATGTCCATCTGATCCGGACTGGCATGGGTGGTGGCCCCCCGACATGTTCCCTCCAGCTCATTCGTCTCAGTCAGCTAAGAACCTGGGAATTAAAATCGACAACGGGCTGACGCTCAAATCCCAGGTTCTGGCTCTCACAGGAACGTGCTTTTGCATTATCAGGATGCTCCGGAAGTTCTTCCCGTTACTCTCTGAAGAACATAGGAGAACAACAGTTCAGGCTCTAATAGGATCAAGACTGGATTACTCGAACATCCTTTATCTGGGCCTGCCGGAATACCTTTTAGAACGCCTGCAGGTGGCCCAGAACGCGGGTGCGCGAGCCATCTTCGGCCTCCACAGGCGGGCCAGTGCCTCTAGCCTATTACAAGTGTTACATTGGCTCCCTATCCGGAAGCGGATAGTATTCAAGGCTATGACATTGGCCTACAAGGCCTTGCACGCCTCGGGAGCTCAATACTTGAAAAAGGAGGCTGGCTTTTTACCATCCGGCACGATCCTTGAGATCGGAGTCCCTTTTTTTAGCTGTGGTGCCCCGAATAAAAAAAGCCCGCATTGGAGGACGTTCGTTCAGGCTGCTAGCTCCGCAGCTTTGGAACTCCTTACCTTTGACCCTGCGCTCTATACCTAATCTGCTCGCGTTTAGGAAGGGCCTAAAGACATGGCTCTTTGCCCGTTAGGGACCTTTTGCTCTGTTTTGAATCTTGTGCCTTTGCTTCAATCTTTACTGTTATGTTTTGTCCGGTCATGTAGTATAAAGCGCCGGGACACTCTTCGGAGTAGCCGTGCGCTATAAAAGACCTATGTAACATAACATAACATAACATAACATAACATAACATAACATAACATAACATAACATAACATAACATAACATAACATAACATAACTGTAGTTGAAACATGGCAGGAAGTAAGGCAAATGCAGGAAGAAGCTGATGAGGAAGAGAAAAATGTCTGGTTAAAAGCAGGGTGCAGACAAAGAGAGGAAGATGAAATCTGGGTTTACAAAGATGAGTGACCAGTAATGTCTGATAGCATGATCTCAAATATGGCCCGAATGTACCATGGCCAAGCACACATTGGAAGAGATGCCATGCTTCGCTTGTTCAGACAGACATGGTATAACCCCAAGTTTAAGATGATAGCTGAGAGTCTGTGTCAGAGATGTTTAGTCTGCCAACATTTTAATCCAAACAGGAAAGCAATTGTGAGTTTGGGAACCATAGGACGCGAGGGAGGTCCATTTACGCGAATGCAATTGGATTTCATAGAACTACCGCCATGTAACAGACTCAGATATGTTTTGGTGATCATCTGTTTGTTCTCCCGATGGGTAGAAGCCTTTCCTACAAGAAGGAACGATGGGCTAACTGTTGCAAAACTGCTTTTAAGGGAAATCATACATAGATTCGGTTTCCCAGTGACGACTGAAACTGATCGTGGTCCACATTTTCAGAATGAGCTCCTACAAATGGTATGTGAAGCACGGGACATTCGTCAGAGACTGCATTGTGCTTACCGACCTGAGGCCTCAGGAGTGGTAGAGCAAGTCAATGGAACAATTAAAAACAGAATTGCAAAAATGTGCCTAGCAACAGGATTAAAGTGGCCTGATGCCTTGCCACTTGTTTTGATGACCATAAGAAGCATTCCTGAAAGGAAAACTGGATTAAGTCCACATGAGATATTGATGGACAGGGTAATGAGACAAGCGTATGTACCAGTTGATAAATTGTTAACAATTAATGATGACATCATACTGGATTACTGCAAAAACCTGTCTGACGTAGTAACTTCTGTGTTCCATTAGGTGGGAACTGAACCAAACACCAAAGAGAAAAATTCAGCACATGGTCTAGTCCCTGGAGACTGGGTGAGGATAAAGGTACACTGCAGAAGAAACTGTTGGGTGCCACGCTGGCAAAGACCAAGACAGGTTGTTTTGGTTATCACTACTGCACTCAAATGTGCTGGAGTAAAGAGATGGGTACATGCAAGTCATACCATCCGTGTGCCTGAACCTGAAAACCTTGACAAGGAAGGTGAAAGCACAACTGATTCAGATTCAGAAGGTGAACCAGAGACTGAAGATCGACAGGAACGTCGATATCTGGAAGTATCAGATACTAGTTCTGCATCTGAAGGAGAAGGAGAAAGTACTGAAATACCAAATTCTGAAGATCAATCTGAAGATCGAGAATTAGTAAAGACAGACACCAGTAAGGACACTGAGCAAAGTGAAAATAAAACTGGTGGAGAAGAAAATTCTGAGAGACAGACTGAAAGCTCTGAAGGCAGGAACGAAAATCTTGACACTGGGAAAGCGGAAACAGCTCATGAAGAAGATGAGATTCCAAGTACCAGCTATGGAGATGTTCCTAACAGAGTGAAAGAACTGCCTAAATATAAAACTGACTCTGAAAAGGAGAAAGACACTGTGAAAATCATTATCAATGAAACTGTTGAAGACACTGACAGTGAGACTGATGACAGTGTAGATGAAACTCCATTGAGGGAAAGTCCAAGAAAAAGGGCTTGGAAAGTGGAACATAACACCACAGGGCCTAAGACAAAAAGATTTTGTAAAGGAGATAATTGGCCTAAAGGGAATGATGGACTGAAATTGAAACTGGTTAACAAAGAAAGGCAACAAAAAGAACAGGTTAATAAAATAACCAGTCAAAGAGAAGCATTGGGAAAGAAGATAGAAGTTGTACAAAGGCCAAAGAGAGTAAGAAGACCAAATCAGAAATATAAATAACCTGAGTGGACCTATATAGTACTACCTCCAATTGAGGAAGTAAACAGCAGTCAAGAGAATTTGAGTTACCCAAACACAAATGGGAAAAGTGAGTAAAAGGCTGAACCAGGAAGAAAAGTAGTAATTGATCAAAAGTAAAATTTTGAAATTTCAGAAGAAGGAAAGGATAGAAGGGCATTGTAAGTAGAAAGAAAATGTTTGTAAGTGACATAAGATCAAAGAAAATCCTGTTAGAAAACAAAAGCCTGTAAAGACACTAGGTCCAAGAAAACTTGTTAGAAGCATTAGAACATATAGGTGACATAAGGTCGAAGAAAACTTGTTAGCAAAACTCGCTGTGTAAAAAAAAATGATTACTAATGATCATAAAACGAAATGTTCTATTTTTAAAAAATGGTGTAGAATGTGCTTGTTTTGTACTGGATTATTAATACTGATATGGATAATTTTAGCTATTGTTATTCCTTTCCAAGATAGCTTAGTAAAACTAAAACATAATGAAAGCTCAAATGTAGAAAATGTTAAATCAAAACCAAATAAGCAGCATGTATATAGGCCAGAATTGCATCAAGATAGCTCTCTATGTGACTATACGAAAAACACCTTTTCAAGATTGTTAACTGAATATGTTAGAACAATGGATGCTAGTGATTGTTATGTATGTGTAAAGTTGCCTGCATCTGTTTCTGAGGGGGTGACCTACCATCATCTCCCACTTACATATGGAGTTACATGTAGTGTGATTGCAAGCTTATTTTATCAAACAAGCAAATTGGAGTATCATTATTCCAATTCGGATGAAGTATTTTCAAAATTAAATAAGAAAAAGCCTGCTACAGTTATGGGAGAATATTTTTTAGAATTAGATGAGTTGAGTCAGGGCTATGCATTCAAAAACAATTTAACTTGTAAGATGAGAACAGAAGAAAAGGCGTTCTTAGACATGGTTGAAGAAAGACGCATTGCTTATAAATGTAGAGAGAAAATGAGGCATAAAAAATCAAAATATTGGACATGTAATGATGAAAATATTGATGAAATAAATGTGAATGTAGCAATAAATATAGACACTCCATTGTTAGGGAAATTTTGTATCAGGAGAGACAGTACCATGTATGGCAATTATTTTGTGGGAGCAAGTCAATGTAAAGATACTTATTGCATCCTAGGGGGATGGGGATTTAAAGTTGGGAATGATCCTGTTTTTCCTGGAGTATATTTTATATGTGGAAACAAAGCTTATTATAGGTTGCATGACCATTGGTATGGGACATGTTATGTGGGTTTAGTCTTTCCTAAAATGTTCCATGTAGATAGAGGAACAAATGGAATTCATGAGATAGGCAAACCTTTAAGTCGTAGAAAAAGAGAGAGTGTTATAGAAATAATAGGTTATGATTTTGGAGCACTAATACCAGCAGTGAGAATATCTTTCAATGCAAATCAAATTCGGAGATTGTCAACGATAGTAGATCGCTTGTCAACAGATACAGCTGGTGGATTCCTAATGGTAAACACTGAAATGATGGCTATGAGAACTATGGTAATGCAAAATCGTCTTGCACTTGATATTATATTAGCAAAAGAAGGAGGAGTTTGTGGAATTTTGTGGGTATAGCACTGCTGTACCTACATTCCAGATAAAAGTCAAAACATTGAAAAGTATATTACAAATATTACGGAATTGCATAGAGAAATTGAACCACTGGAGGTTGATGGTATCCTTGAACGACTTGGTAAAAGATTAACAGCTATTAAACATTGGTTTCAAGAAATAGGTAGTTCTGTTATAGGTAAAATACTAATTCCAGTAACAGTAATAGTATTAGTCATTTTGATGATAAGGTTATGTTGCATATATAGAAAAAGAAGGAATGTTAGAAAGTCATTAAAGAAAATGATTCAGAAAAGACGAGAAAGAGAAAGAGAAAAAGGTGATATAGAAATCGAAGAGTTTCAAGAGAAAGTCTTTAAAGAGATAAAAGAAAAGGATACTAAAGTTTAGAAATACTAACCAGAAGAATTTGGAACATGTTATGGGAAATTTAAAAATTGCAGATTTTTGGGTGGTATTTGGTGATAAATCACCAAAGGGGGAATTTGATGGAGCAAGGTGATGAAACAAAATTTTGTATACCCCTTGTGAAATCATACTCCAATAACAATAACTCGTATTAATGAAACATCGTGCATGTATAACCAACGTAGAATAAGAAATGTACCTACACAAATACACGTGGGAAATTAATCTTGCTTATGTTGCAATCATAATCAACTAATTATGTGATTTTGTCATGTTAAAACTAATAAGCAGCTTTAAAATTAATGGAATGCGGCATAAATGTGCTTTTGTTTATGTGTTTTTGTGTAAAAACGCGAAAATAAAGTAAGTATATTGTGCTTAAATGTAGCTATTTGCTAGGTAAATACTAATTGGGAAAATCTTAGTAAGGGGGAGGTAAACAGAAGGGTTAAACGATTTAAATTAATGTTCATTTGTGTTTGTTTCTATGATAGTTCCCATTTCTGAATCTTGAGGCCTAAGAGAAAATGGAGTCACTCGATTATTGTGGCCACAAAACAACTGCGCATGTGTGAGAATTGAATGCGAGCAGCTTGAGCCTGGACTGACTAAGGTTCAAGGTCGATTTGGACTGGAAGTGCAGATGTCTGCCAAGTGATGAGCACAGTGGTACAGAAAGTGCGAAAAATGTGGAACGTTGCGAGTAGGGAACCGGACTAGGCTGGACACTGAATAATACAATGGACGCCTTAGAAATATTGCGGCGGAAGGAAACTTGAGTTTCGATGACGAGATGATGCTCATCTACCCCAAAATTGTCCAATCAGAACTCACATTTAAGTTAAAAGATACACTTTTAGTTAGATAGAGCTAGTGAAAAAGGTATAAAAAGTGCTGATTTTACTGAAGGGGATCGCTTCCTTTAATTTCCTCCTGAGATGGTGCCGGATTGCTGATTTTTCCTGAGATGTAAGAAACCTGCCTAACTCTGTTTTCTTTTACAGGGAAATGCACTTTATCTGAGAGTCTAGTTAGGGATGTTAAGGGAATAGGCAAATGGTTTGGGAACTATCAGCCTTTTGCTAATATCTGATCTATTCAAAATAATGAAAATGTCTATTCTTGGGGTTTCTTAAATGAATGATTTAACTGTCCTGAAACTGAATCCTTATATTTTAAATGTCTAATTTTTCTGAAATAAAATAAATAAAGTGAATAATCTTAGACATGCTGAATTTGCTATTAATAAAAATTAGATAAATAGAGAATCGAGCTGGGTTTGAGTTTTCCTACGCCTAATTATTTACTAGCAGATCCATTGATCTCAATGGTGGTGTGTCTAATAAAATGTCGTATTTATGAAACCATGGTAAAAACATCTATAACTGCAGGTGTAAATAGTATAAATATACAATTTAGTTTTTAGATACTCCACTATGATACAGCAGCTTTTCCTTTGAATTTCACCGATCCATGAAGTAAAGTGTAAATGATTAAGAGTGATTGGCAGTAATATGGGCCCCACTGTTTGAGAGTATGTTAGAAATTATACTTCAGGGAGAGGTGACATGTCTTTAGAAATTATTTCCGGAAAAGCGCAGCATCAATAGCTCACTGTTCTATACTAGAATGATTACAGTGCAGCTGCAAGTAACATAAGGATCTCTGTGCTCAAAGCAGTAACCTACTTACCTATCTACAGAAAATAAAATCTGCCATCTGCATGTTACACGATTCTACTTCAATGAGAACTCTCTACAAGGTACTGACATATTTGACTCTTGCCTTATACAGGACCCAAAAACATGATATCATTGACCATTTGAAAAATTGGGGAATAGAAATGGTCAAGTTCATACACATGTTCTTTATAACCCTAGTGATTTAGATTTCTTAAAACAAATTTCTTTTTTATATATTTACTGAGACCTGCCACGTATAGACTTTGAATGTGGTAATAGGCCATAATTAATAGTGATGGAGCCTGGGCCCACATACTCAGTAAGACTTACTCAACTGTCTTTGTGTGACTTGAGAGGTGAGGAGAAAAACATTTCGATACAGTTTCCAAATACAGTGTAGCCAATGTGGGCACACAATAATTCAGTTCGAAACCAAGTCTCACGTTAGTAAGTTTTATTTCAACTTCAAATACAAAAATAGATTAATATACACCAGTGTGAACATAATTGTATAGAAGTACAATGCAAATAGGATGAAGCCAAGTCTTTGAAAGCAATTCACTCTGAATAGCAAAAAGAAAACCACTAGTTCAATAACTGTGATATAAGGAAACAGAGCTTCGCATCAGATTTGTCAATAAAGATTAACATGGACTCCAGTCTGTCCTTACCTGACTCTGCTTTAATGTGGCATCTCTAAGCTAAGAAATTGGAAAAAGGTGTCAGCTGTCAGAGTCCTCTGTAAAAGGAGCATCAACATGGGTCAAGTAGCATGATGCCACAGATGTAAAAAAAAGAGGTCTGTAACACAAGGCGGCCTAAGCCAGAATGCAAATTATCCCTCACTACGTTGCATCATTGGTACATCCCACAAATCCGTTTAGTACTTTTCCATTCTTTCAGCACACATTGGTTTCTTCACACCATCTTGCTATTCTCACAATCGTTATTTCAGCCGTCCTTGGTCTCGACTTCTATTCCCGTGAGAACTCGTCTCCCATCTTGTTATCGCTCTCCTTGTACCAGTTGCCGCTTCACATGCCTCACTATCTACTGTGAACAAGACCCCTTCCTCTCTCTGCTAACAAAGCCTGTTCATCTGCAGTGGGAACACAATACATGCAACATTCTACTGCAAAGAAAAAACAAATTCAAATGTTAAACTGAAACGTGAGCTTGAATCCATGTGCATCTCAGGCCCACAAATTAGGCTAAGTTAACACGTGTATGGATTACATGTAAATGCACTCTTTACACACAGATAAATCTAAATTCTAAAAACGTACATTTAAAGTTAATACAGTAACGTGATTATTTAATTAGGGGTCCTAAGCACATGAACTTTAATTTAGAAAACACAGCTTGCCTGTGGACATGTTCACAAACATTTTCACGAAGAATCACAATCTTATCAGTTACGTGTCTAAAACACACATATGAATTCTATTACATTGCAGGGATATCTTTACATTTGCCATACCCTCACTTATATTATTAACATTAGTCATACAGAATATATACGAGTGCAGAATACTTTTGGCTATAATGCACTCCTAACATGTTCTTCGGGGTGTGGCGCAATATTCTATTCTGTCTGCATAGACACATAGGACATAAAGCGAGCAACATGTATTCGGGGACAATCTGAAAATGCTGTCTGTTCTTAATGCTTAAAACCTCAATAAAATCTGTTTTAAAAAAAACTGTTCTTCGGGGTGGAGTCAATATTACACTTCTCCAACAGTGACATTTACATGAAACATTTATAATAATTGGTTTATATTGCTTATTTCTGAAAGTACACATATCGATGTAATTTGAATTCTGACTTAAAAGCTTTAACTTTAAAATGCAAAGCTTACACCTTCTTCTCAGACTCATGGAAATGATGACACTGCCTCATGTAACTCTTTTGTTCCTTTCCCATGGACAATCTTGTGACAACTGGTACCTTGAGAAGAGCACTTGTATAGGACTACTACTTTCGCTCTTTTCCCAGGAGAAAGTTGGTGGATCAGTAGCTATTGTACAATGACCTGTGTGCCATGGACAGGCAACTGGTTCTCATGCATTCGTGAATGGAACTATATACTTTACTTGTTACTTTTACACCTTATGAGCGGATGCTCAGCATTTGCAAGTCGTATCATAAAGAGGTGATTACTGACATCACCTGTGGACTTGCTAAAATATATTGACAAAGCTTTTGGAGTGACGAGTTAGTCCTTTTCTTGAGCCCCTTGCCCCTTATCTTTGTATTATTCTTGAACTGTCTCCCTGTGTTTGGGGAGATCTGACACACACTCATTGCTTGGCAATACTTCTGATACCGAGCAGGTGCGGAGAGCATCTCCTTGCGAACTGTGGGGACTTGCTGAACTGACAGCTTCGCCACTGGTCCTCTTGCCCTGAGTAGTGGCTGCCCCTTGCTAGCAGGCTTGGTAGTACCTTCATTTTTCCTTGCCATTTGACTAGATCCTAAGTTCATTGAGAGAACCCATAGAACTATCTTCTATTCTTATTGGTGGTGGGAATAGCTTAATTAACTTCCTATGGAATCCCAATCCCTAACCGCAGCTTTAAAACAATTCCTTTTACAGAGTTGCTTGTAAATTGTCTCTTTAAATTGAATGTACTGATTATGAATTATTCCTCTAAATCTGTATTTTGAATTGCAGTTTCATACTATTGCTATATTTGTCAAATTCTGTCTAAATTGCCTAAATGCTGATATTAACGGATGTGTCTGAATTTAATAAATACTTATTTAAATCATAATCTCTAATTGCATTAATGTTTTTTTCTCAGAGACTGTGTACATATTTTCAAGATCTTGATGCATAGTATGGAGAATCATAGGTTATTTTCAGAACAGCAGATTTTGCTTTTGTTATTTAGTACTGCGGTAGCAGAACTTCTGTTCTGTTTGATTTTTGCCTGATTTAACTTCTTCAGGAGGTTCAGATTACATTTAGTTATTTTATATATCTACAGTCTTGTTCTGACAATAGTAAATATAAATTAGATCTCCACATTAAAGACTGGTTACAACTTCCTGGTCCTCATTGTGTAACCAATAGTCGGTATTCAGAGTCCCTACCCTTTAATGCGACAAGCAAGGTTAATTGGAGGACCAAGTGGGTTGTATGATTTACAGAGCAGAGAATAATTAAATTCTTATGAGGGCGCGGTACAGATGAAATGAAAATGTTGGTAGCCGAGAAAATCTTCTGCTGCATCAAGAGCAAGGAAGACTTGTGCAAGACCAGGATTACACTATGGTCTGGACAGTGTGTCTCTGTTGCAAGATTGTCTACCTGTGCGGTGCAGTGCAGCAACCTGGCAATGAGCTTCTTTGTGCTCATCTGTTTGCTAGAAGCAGGCTGAGGCAACATTCCTCCCTAAGGACTTCAGTCTGCCCGGTGCCTCCTTTGTCTTAGGATGGCCTCTGTGGCATATTAGCCTTACCCGAAATGTGTAAATGGAGAGAAGCTATGTTGCAAAGAAATGGTTTGGGCCAGGGCCACTGGAAATATGCGATTGTGCCGTAACAGCGTTTTTCACATAACTATAGATTTACCACATTTGCCACATAATTAAACATCTGCTGCATAATCTGCAGATTTTAACAAAAACATATTTCCAGCTCAAAAGGTTAAAAAGTTACAAAAAGTGCTGCAACACAGGTTGCTGCACCCTGGCAGCCCTCTGAAAAGGTTTACTGGTCACCTTTCTGTTACTCACTGCTATATTTAAGAGTTAAACTAGTACTTATAAGGTGCAACCAATTTCCAGACAGTATTAACTAATGTAAAAATGTCAAAATAATGAAGGAATACTATCTCAAAATGTGACGCATTACGCTATATAATTTGCCTTTTCTTGACACATAATTTACTCAGCCCTGCCACATAATTTGGCCCTCCCCTGCTGCATAATTGGCTTATACCCAATCAGCATATTTAATTTGCCTGTAGGCCCCTGGTAGAGTGGTATTCCATATTCACATTGCCTGTAAATTATATGCTACCTGTAA
The DNA here is from genome assembly GCF_964263255.1 of Lissotriton vulgaris. Taxonomy (NCBI): domain Eukaryota; kingdom Metazoa; phylum Chordata; class Amphibia; order Caudata; family Salamandridae; genus Lissotriton; species Lissotriton vulgaris. The sequence continues at coordinate 738,697 of NW_028249215.1, forward strand.
GGAGATTTTTTCAATTGTGCGTGAATTCACCAGCCCCCGGTCAATCTCTGCTCAGGACGCTCCGGCGGAGACCTGGGCCAGCACTATTGCTAACTTTTTTACCACCAAAATCAGGCAAATTCAGGATTCTTTTCCTCTAAGATCTATAGATGACCTGTCTACTATGCCGACTGAGACAGCTCTCATGTCGTCTCCAGGCCCAGTTCTGCTAGACTTTCCGCCCCTTCCGGCTGCCGCATCCCTAGCTTTGCTGAGGAACCTTAAATCGGGCTCACCGTTAGACCCCTGCCCAGCAAAATTCTTAGCGAGAATGGCAGACGCCGTTAACCCCATAGCTAATCCCATTCTTAATCTCTCCCTGAGTCAGGGATTTCTGCCCCAGGCCTGGAAACAGGCCATGGTCATCCCCCTTATCAAAAAGCCTAATCTTGACCCTGAGGTGCCATCCAACTATAGGCCAATCTCGCTCCTCCCAGCACTGACCAAGATCCTGGAGAAACACGTACATAGCGTGCTTTCTAACTTCCTGGAGTCTAATGAGTTACTCCATGAATCCCAATCGGGCTTTCGTTCCAACTTAAGCACCGAGACGGCGCTCCTGGAAGTTTCTGAGATCGTCAAGGAGGTGCTGGATACCGGGGGCAGGGTGATGTTAGTCATGTTAGATCTGTCGGCGGCGTTCGACACCGTCCCCCATGAGGATCTCCTCACTAGACTTCACGACATCGGTCTAGGGGGGACGGTGCTCAACTGGTTTCGTTCCTTTCTTGCCAACCGCCGGCAGACGGTCTGGGTCCCACCTGGGTCCGCCGAGATGCCGCCATTGGGAGTCGGAGTGCCTCAGGGCTCTGTATTGAGCCCCACTCTATTTAACATTCTTATGACCCCTCTGGCGACACTGGCGGAGGCCCATGGGGCCCGGATCGTTTCTTATGCTGACGACACCCAGCTTCTGTTCACCTGCCGTAAGAGCGAAGAGTTCGATGGAGAAAGGATCCGCGAGTGCCTTGGGGCTGTTTTTAATTGATTTCAACATAACAGCCTCAAGTGCAACTCGGACAAATCCGAAATACTATTCTTCGGATGCCCATCGGAACCAGATTGGCATGGATGGTGGCCTGCTGACATGTTCCCTCCAACTCAGTCCTCTAAGTGGGCGAAGAACCTGGGAGTAAAAATTGACAACGAGCTCTCGCTCAAATCCCAGGTCTCTACTCTTACGGGAACATGCTTCGGGATCCTCAGAATGCTACGCAAGTTCTTTCCCCTTCTCTCGGAGGAACATCGGAGGATCACTGTCCAGGCACTTATAGGATCCAGATTGGACTATGCTAATGTCCTATATCTGGGTCTGCCAGAATATCTCCTCCAGCGTCTGCAGGTTACCCAGAATGCTGCTGCTTGTGCGATTTTTGGCCTGCACCGCCGCACCAGTGCCTCTAACCTCCTTGTATCCCTCCACTGGCTCCCGGTGCGGAAGAGGATACTGTTCAAGGCCATGACCTTTGCCCATAAGGCCTTGCATGGCAATGGTGCTAAATATCTTCAGAAGAGGCTGGATTTCTACCGACCTACACGATCCCTTAGGTCAGAAACACTGGCTTTGGCTCGGGTACCACGTATCAAAAGGGCTCGGCTAGGCGGCCGGTCCTTTAGATTCCTCGCCCCTCAGCTATGGAATTCCTTACCGGTGTCTTTGCGGAATACCGCGAACCTGCTTGTCTTCAGGAAGGACTTAAAAACTTGGCTGTTCTCTGGATAGTCCGCCTCCTCTTTTTAGGCCCCTGTTCTCTTACTGTTATGTTTTCCAGCTCTTTCTTTGGTCTGGAGCACAAAGCTCCGGGACACTCCTTTGGAGTAGCCGTTGCGCTATAAAAGTCCCATTTTAACATAACATAACATAACATAACTACCAGTGGGCCTTCAGCACTTATTTTTCCACCCACTTAAGTAACACCTAAAACATGTTGGAGCCCTACCGTTTTAGCCTAAATGCAGTTTTAAACAGTCATGTCGACTTGCCATTTAAACCCCTTGCCAAGCCTTAAACTCCCCTTTTATTATATATGTCACCACTAAGGTGGTATAACTGACAGACTTTATGGATTCCTCCCAGACAGTCACACAATAAAGGAATTAGGCGTGCCTGAATGGCAGGATGGGGGACGGAGTTGAGCGTAGCCTCAATTCCAACTGAATGGCCTGTGCTCTGCTTTCACACAAAGGGCCTTTTGACCCCACATTGTTACTGCAGCCAGCTTGGATCCAGGGCAGGGGAGGCAGGAAATCTCATGCATTTCAAATACACTGTCTAGAAGCTTCTTCCATCTTCCAGAACCAGGTCACCAGGGCATAAAAGTAGAACTTCAGACACCAACTTTTCAGTACACCTCCGTGGATACTCTGCCAGGAAGAAGAACTGCTGTGCTGCTGGAAGGACTGCTATTCTCCCTATGCTTCTCTGGATGACTGTTGCCCTGTTTGTCCTGCTGCTCTGCTACCTTCTGCCTGGGGACAAAGACTGGATCCTCAACTGTCCCAGGACCTTCAGCGTGACTTGCAAGGACTAGTTTCCTGGCCTCTTGTTTAGAGTCACAAGGCACAAAAAGCTTCCCCCATCTTGAGTCCACACCTGGGCCCAGTCTGAGTGAGTCCTGACCCTCCAAGTGTTGCCCCTCCAGTCCTGTATCCTCGGAAGTGGTGCTAAAGCTGTCCAGATGCCAAAAATCCAAATGTGGGGACCTTTGGCTACAAACTGCATTTGGAACCTAGAGAAGACAAGACTGCTCGCTTAGCCGGTCCAGGTGCAGGTGCATCGCAGGTTGGATTGACTTTGAGCTTCTCCCACTATGCTCTTCTTTGCAACAGCAAATCATTGTCAGCGGTCCTTCGCCAAAGAGTATCCGATCTCATGGAACTGTCTTTGCTACAGCCCTCTGCCTCGTTCAGCTGGAAATTTTCGACTTTCATTTCGAGGACTAAGTACAAACATAGAAATCCACTGTGGCTTCAACCCAATGTCATCCGGCGATTATGCTCCCGAGTCCTCACACATCTCCTGCAGCCATGGCTTGCTGAACTTTACCTTCTCAGAACATTTTCTTCAATAATTGTGCTAACTTCCTAAGGTAAGCACTGACCGGGCCCATTCCACTTCTTGTATCCAAACCGCGCTCCATCGCGGTCACCCCTAAATTTTGACTTTGGCTGGTCTTGCACAATTAGATGCCTGTGGTTGGAACTTTGAATTTTAGATGCTAGTTTTCACTAGAAACTTTTAAAATTCATAACTCTGCTTCTACTGATTGGGCGCTTATCATTTTGGTGTCAAGTAATTTATTAAAAGTTACTCTATTTTTTTAAATTGGGTTGGGATTTTTCTTGTGTTTTGTTTTCACTTTTTTGCTGTTAATTTTGTTGCATAAATACTTTACAGATTGCCTCTAACTTAAGCCTGACTGCTTTTTGTGCCAAGCTACCCAGGGTTAAGAACAGGTTAATTTAGTGACTTTTTGTGGTCCACCCTGTAAGGAATTGTGGCCATTACTTGACCAGGGCTCCAACAACACAATTTCTAACACCCCTATTGAGGCAGAGTACAAAATATACAGTGTGCCATAATCTCTCAAAAGTAATGCATCATATTACAAACGACTGTGCTGGGAAGTGGAACTCTCATCTTTCTTGGTTTCTGCCTTGACACTGGAATTTCAACCTATTTATTGATTATACACTATGATACAGACCCAATTCAACTTCCCACCTATATACCTATATGCGACTGGGACTACTCAAAACCCTGAATTACAAACCAATGCAGATTCACATTATAGCACAATCTCACACACAGAGCAGAGTAGCTGACTTAGCAGCCAAAATAAGGCACTCTATCTCCAAGAAGAGCGGCCATTGTGAGTTGATTCGTAGATGCTTATACAATCCACTATCTATAGATTATATAACTGATCATGGACTTGCTATACCTCTAACCTATAATAGTATGCGACTACACAGCCCCAAACCCTCCTGCATTTTTAAACACTTTACAACCCCCTTCCAGCAGCATCACACCCAAAATGTAAATTGATACTTGTATAGCACACTACTCACCCGCAAGAGTCTCAAGGCACTTGTACGAATACCGCTGTGGAACCCATCCTGGCTTTCCCTGTGAGGCGTCCACTCCTGGGCACCCCCAAGGTGGAGGCCAGGCATCCTTAACGTTGTGGGGGCCGTTGTGGAGATTAAGCAAGCTATTGCCCAGAGTTGCAGAGTGGGACTCCATGATTGGAATAGGCACAGAGGCGAGAATTATCAGGCCCGTGGAATTTTGGGCCCAAGACCCGCCGAGGCGGGGAATCGAACCCTGGTCCCGGGCTAGACCTCTGCATCAGGGTCTGCCGCTCTAACCATTGAGCCACACTTCTCCACGGATTAGAGTCACTGACTCAGCTACCCCAATCAGTGCCTCTATTTCCAGGAGCGGCGGCTATTGTAGGATGAATCTGCCTCAGACCTAAAACCTTATACAATCCACTTTGGTGTTATTCAATGGCTCAGATCTATCCCATTCTGTCAACTGCAGCCTGAAATCAATATATATAAAAGGCTGAGAATTTGATACTATCCTCACTTTAGTTGGTGACCAGAGCTGTGGAGGGAGTACTGGATTATCAAATCTTCACCACCGGCACAGCACTGCTTCAGATGCATTGCAGCAAACGAGAGGAGGAAACAATTTAGCAAGTTCAAATCACACTCTTCCTCTTCAGGAAAAGCGATCATGGTGGGTTAGAAACTGTGAACATTGCCTGAAAAGAACCACTATGGTGTTTCCAACTTATAGCAGATTGATCACTAAAACACTAAGCTATATAGTTGTTGAAAGGGATAATAAATGATAACAATAATGAAATGAGAATTATGTTGTCAACATTTTTGCACAAGTGTATGGCTGCCTCTCATGACAAGCTAATTATAATTATTGTGCCAATGATTATGTCTGCATCAGAAACCGGATTCTCCTTCGTCTCATTCCTACTACTCAGATCCCTTCGCCAATCTGGGTAGAACGTACTGGACATATCCCTTTTTCTGTCGTATTGTACTGCTGTGGATCTGTTGAGCCAAGTATTCCATCCTCTCATGACTGATATCCCTCTCGAGCAGTTGTCTTGGTCATCTGTCAAGATTTCAGGGCTCTGAGGTGAACCTGTTTGCCGTTGAAGTTCCTGACCATTGTACTCTCTTTCTGTCCTGCTTCCCAGTGGAGAATTATTTAGGGCAGAGGGGTGAATGCTCTAGTGCCCCATTGGCAAGACCTGTGCTTTATGCATTATGCCTATGCTCGAGTTCCACTGATACCTGGTGCGGCAAAGGAACATGGAGGTGGTTTTGAGTATACCGTTCTAACACAATATTGGATTGTTCCTTCTGTATATATGTTGGCTGCTGAGTCACCATGGGAACTACTGTTTTGGCCTTGTGTAAAGAGAAGTTTGGTGTTCTCAGTTCTGACCTCCAGTCAGATTCGACAAAGAGTGGAGGTGGGGTTGAACCTCCAGACAAGGGGTCTCCAGCCATTTCTGCAATAAGAGCTACTCATGCTCAATAAAGAGCCTCACAAGTATTCCAATAGTGACCGCGTCAGGCAAGGTTACATCAGTGGCCACCCCATGCAAGACTTCCAGCAGTGATCACCTCAGTGTATCAAGCAGGGTTGCCAGCAGTAATGTAAAAGGCTTTTTTAATTTGGAATGCTGCTACTTGTTTAATACATGACAGCCATAGCTGAAATGCTCCTGGCACCAAGGAGATAATAATGTTAGTAATATTGCTTAGATATTTCACTCAATTAGCTTTAAATATATGTGGAAATCCATTTTTCTCCAAACATCAGCTTTTGAGGTTTGAAAATGCAATCATTTTCATGTCAAATATATGCTTTTTAATGTTGGTATACATATATTGATTCAAACAAAAGTTTGTAATCTAGTAGGCTTGGTGGCACACAGGAGAACTACTTTCAAGTTGCTGGAGAGCTACTAGTAGCTCCCGAGCTACTCGTTAGAGAACCCTGTGCTAGACCTTTTGGATTTGGTAGCTTCTTCCGTATAGGCCTTTTGAGAGTTCCATGGACGTGCTTATGCTCACCTTTAGGCTTCTTTTAGCTAATGGTGGTCAAAAGACTGCACCTTGGGCTAGTGAAGCTAGATTCCTTCTGCTATTTGTGCAGGATGTCTTGGTGTCAGTGGGTTTAACTGACTGCAGTCATGGCCTTCTGTGAATCTGGGGCTTTCGGCTCTATGCTCCAGAGGCCAGTGTGTCATCCTGTATCTTCAGGGTGGACCTCCTTCCTTGTGGTTCTTTCTTCATTGCTGGAGCTATATTGTCACCCTCTGGTGGCGGCTTATTGTGTAACTTAAATACCACCCAACACCTTTAAAAGAGGCACTACCTTGAAAAACATTTTATGACCGAGCAACACTATTAAATACACTAGAGCCCCAATCAAAGAGAGCACTATTGCTGTTATGGTTTCTCAAAATGTGGTCGTTGCCTTTGATGCCTCACGTCAAGGACAGACAAAGTTTCTAAAGTAATGATAAAAAATCAACTACTAGGTTGTCCTGTTTTCAATGTATATTTTTTGTGGATTTCAGTGGTGTTATTTGAGTGTTTTCCAAACCTTTGAAATCAGTGCTTAGCAGTGTTTAATCAGCTGACTAACCCCCCAAAAAGACAAAAATTGTGTTTTTACAGTGTTTATAAACATGTTTTTGCAGTAATTGTTCTAAAGCACATATGGAATTTTACATTGTCATTAGCTATCCGGTTTGTTGATGCAGGCCTCAGACTTCAGGAGGGTTATGCCGGATTAAGGTTCCGGTTGCAGGAGCCTCATGGCATAGCAGCCATCTTTGGTTTGTACTATATGGTGCCATTACCATCATACAAACTTTCTTCTTTAAGCACCAAGTACTCAAGTGGGAATACTAAGTTCGATCCCAATCATGTGAATCTTGGGTATGTTATGAATTTTAAAATGTATCTATATATATAGCTATATTTATTATGATCTATATCTCTATATCTATATTTATCTATATAGTTGTATGATGTTACATACCTTCCGTTGTAAATCATGCCTTTACCACACATGTGTTACAACACGAATGCCATTACAACTCAAACCTTTACCATGTATGTTGTTTCAACAAATATTTCTTTACCACACATGCATTTACAACAAAATTTGTTGTAAAAGCATGTATGATAAAAGCATATGTGTGGTAAAAGTTTCCATGACCCCTAGATTAAACTATATTCTTGGTCCCTGGCACACCCCCACCCTGGCCCCAAACCATTCTAAAACAAATACCCCTCCCCTGCCCTAAACCCTAAAACCGTACCCCAGTGCGACTCCCCTCGCCCCCAACACTTTCCCTACCCTAAACCATAAAGCCCTACCCCTGCATGACCCCCATGGCCCCCACCCCTTTCCCTAATGTAAATCCTGAAACACTACCCCTGTGCAACCCCTCCATGGCCCCCAGCCCTTTTCCCTACCCTAAACCCTAAAACACTACTCCTGCACAACCCCTCCCCAGCCCCCAGCCCTTTCCCTACCCTAAACCCCAAAGCCTTATCCGACATGACCCCCTCTAGCCCCCAGCCCTTACCCTACCCTAAACCCTAAAACACTACCCCTTCGTGACCGCCCCTGCCCCCCTAAAATCCCTAAAATAGGAGCCCCCCAGGCTCGTTGTAATGATGCATGCATTGTAACGCTTGCGTTGTAATGGCATGCGTGGAACTGCTGCGTTGTAATGACTGGTTCATATATATATTACCTACTGGCGGTCACCAGTAGGTAGTTATACTTACAACCTAGTTTCCATAGGAAAAGCATTTTTTGATTTGCTAATAACTTTGGCGTCATTTGACGAATCTTTGCAAAATTCTCCCCCCCAAAAAGTCTATCCAGGTCAGCTCCTATCCTGAAAGTTTGGGGGTGATTCGTCAAGTGGGGCTGAGAAACAAGGGCGGTCCAAAATGCGGTTTCCCCATGCTAATTTCCATAGGAAATTTTGCGACAAGCTACAGCCCGAACTGCTGAACGAAAGTTCTGCTTTGTGACTCGGTAGACGCGAGTCACCAGAAAACAGAGAAACAAAGGTATAAATCAATTTGTAAAGACTGTAGTATGTTGACAGGTTTCTGTCCATACTCATGTTTTGCAATCTAATGAGGTTTCTTGAGAAATTCATTAAGTCATGCAGAGGCGCTCATCAGTGTCTACATTGTGTTTTGTTACTTGACAGTATATGCATTCTTTTAGTGTTAAGTGTCCAATGTCAGCTTGTGGCAGGGTTTTGATTATGGTCTGACAGTTTTGGCGTCTATCACACGTTTGTTGGGTTATTTGTGTAGAGCAATTCGGCTGGATACGGTTAAGTCATGTGCTAACGGTATCCTTTTTTCTACACTGTAGAGCGGGGCCTCATGCTCCCGAGCGGTTGCCGGGTGAGGTGAGGTCTTCACCCACACAAAGCTGGGTGAGTATCACTGTGAGGAAATGCCTCTATGTGATTAAGCTACTATGCTTCTTCTATAATGCGGAATGTAAATTGTTCACGCAGGTGTATGTAACTATGTGGGTTCTGTGTATTCCTGCGGTTGTATGTGTGCAACCTAGTGTTGTTGACAACATTTTTTGTTTTTTGATAGGAAGAAGACATGCTTCCCTCCCTACAGTGGACTTTAGAGCGTTAAGTTCCAGGTAGATATGTAACTTTTTCCAAGTACATTTTTTGTTATTCTTGATTCAATACATCACTTACATTTGCAGTAGCTATTCCATATCTGAGGTCCTGAAGAAAGCCGGGGTAACTCCCCTTTAGGCTGAAACATGTCGACCGTTCCACACAGCGCCATAGGGTAGTATTACTACCTGGCGGGTTTTTAATTCTTGACACTTAGACATCTAATTTGAACGTTTCCTGAGTCTTAGTAGTCAATTTTATTCATCACGATCACTTGAGCACTGCACTTTATTAGCACCTTTTGTTGATGAACATCATGGCTAGGGTTTTGACATCCACTCCCGCACTGACATTATATGGTTGGACGTGGTATTGAATGTTCATCAATTCCCACATGACGTAAAATCCACCAACAAGGGTGGTCTGATGGTAATTGTTCTAGCATCTGTGATTCAATAGCATTTGCCCACACATGCATCCAACTGTCTCACAGTCATCCATAAAGTTACACACCATCCTTGACCTGGTCTGCTCTGTTGTGTGTTTTGTACCTTGACAGTAGGGGAGCGAGTAGACAGGTCGTTAAATATTCCCCTTGACCCTCCACACTTATGTTTTTTATTAGTATTTAGAGCAACTTGTAGTTGCGGGTCTATATGTCATGGATGCACACCCCTTTTTGGTTTGCACCCCTGTAACTCACCCAACTCAATTGTGTGTGTTGCCCTATCTGTCGACCATTTCTGGCCCCCTTTTTTGACACTTTTGACACTCAATGAGTATATTATTTAACTTCTCTTATGTTAATATGTGGAGTAATTCAATGATAGTAACTACGAACATCACCCAGTTAGTTCTTCTCCACTACATGGATTCACAATGATGGAAGGATCTCTGCAACCAGCAATTGATCCACTATGAGGTTGGGTCATGTTTCAGTTAACAGCGACTCACTCTGGTGTATATGTGTCTCTTTAGAACAAGTTATGCACCCGGGAGCATAGTCATAATTATATCTCCTGACTTTACTGTGCATTTCCACATAGATAACGACAAAAAGGTATGTGTACCTCTTTATAGACTTCATGAAAAATTTCGTACATGTCTTATGATTTTGATGATTTTTATGGCATACTTTGGCTTCGCAATCGATTGATGCGTGCATCATCAGTGAATCCTTTACAAACCGTTCTGCATGACTCCTGTCTTTCTTTGTGCGCATGCCAATTGAATAGTGTTTCCAGCCGGGTCATGTGTGCAAGGCTACGGTATTTACCAGTCCAGGAAGTACGTAATAATTTAATGCGTGCTCAATTATTTAGTAAAGACTCTCGTAGGTAGCAGAGTCGTTTTTCTCCCCCTTTATTAACCATAGTGGTTTGAAAAATACCGGCAATCATATTGTGGTTCGGATCGTGATACGCACTGCGCACGCGTGTGGGAACAGCGGCTCGCATTACTCGCGCTAATCCGTATTTCGCTTCATTGGATGTCACATCCAGTTGTCTATCCAATGACTGCCCGTTATACAAGGAAGGAGGGCGAACCACACACACCTCCATTTCCGCTTGGGTAAAAAACTAGGGGCACCGACGGACAGGTGAGACCTTTTGATGTTCTTCCGGTTTTTTTCACTTTTCATTGAGGCGACATGATTGCCAGGAGCCCGGACGGTCCTTTAAGTCTTAGAGACCCTGTTCTCAACTTAGGATGTTGTCCGTTTACATTCTGTATGAGTTCCACACATTGGGTGGCCAAGGAAGCTCTCTATGTGCTTTTATTGGCACCCTCTATCAATTTGTAAAGACTGTAGTATGTTGACAGGTTTCTGTCCATACTCTTGTTTTGCAATCTAATGAGGTTTCTTGAGAAATTCGTTAAGTCATGCAGAGGCGCTCATCAGTGCCTACATTGTGTTTTGTTACTTGACAGTATATGCATTCTTTTAGTGTTAAGTGTCCAATGTCAGCTTGTGGCAGGGTTTTGAATATGGTCTGACAGTTTTGGCGTCTATCACACGTTTGTTGGGTTATTTGTGTAGAGCAATTCGGCTGGATACGGTTAAGTCATGTGCTAACGGTATCCTTTTTTCTACACTGTAGAGCGGGGCCTCATGCTCCCGAGCGGTTGCCGGGTGAGGTCTTCACCCACACAAAGCTGGGTGAGTATCACTGTGAGGAAATGCCTCTATGTGATTAAGCTACTATGCTTCTTCTATAATGCGGAATGTAAATTGTTCACGCAGGTGTATGTAACTATGTGGGTTCTGTGTATTCTTGCGGTTGTATGTGTGCAACCTAGTGTTGTTGACAACATTTTTGTTTTTTGATAGGAAGAAGACATGCTTCCCTTCCTACAGTGGACTTTAGAGCGTTAAGTTCCCGGTAGATATGTAACTTTTTCCAAGTAAATTTTTTGTTATTCTTGATTAAATACATCACTTACATTTGCAGTAGCTATTCCATATCTGAGGTCCTGAAGAAAGCCGGGGTAACTCCCCTTTAGGCTGAAACATGTCGACCGTTCCACACAGCGCCATAGGGTAGTCTTACTACCTGGCGGGTTTTTAATTCTTGACACTTAGACCTCTAATTTGAACGTTTCTTGAGTCTTAGTAGTCAATTTTATTCATCACGATCACTTGAGCACTGCACTTTATTAACACCTTTTGTTGATGAACATCATGGCTAGAGTTTTGACATCCACTCCCGCACTGACACTATATGGTCGGACGTGGTATTGAATGTTCATCAATTCCCACATGACGTAAAATCCACCAACAAGGGTGGTCTGATGGGAATTATTCTAGCATCTGTGATTCAATAGCATTTGCCCACACATGCATCCAACTGTCTCACAGTCATCCATAATGTTACACACCATCCTTGACCTGGTCTGCTCTGTTGTGTGTTTTGTACCTTGACAGTAGGGGAGCGAGTAGACAGGTCGTTAAATATTCCCCTTGACCCTCCACACTTATGTTTTTTATTAGTATTTAGAGCAACTTGTAGTTGCGGGTCTATATGTCATGGATGCACACCCCTTTTTGGTTTGCACCCCTGTAGCTCACCCAACTCAATTGTGTGTGTTTCCCTATCTGTCGACCATTTCTGGCCCCCTTTTTTGACACTTTTTGACACTCAATGAGTATATTATTTAACTTCTCTTATGTTAATATGTGGAGTAATTCAATGATAGTAACTGCGAACATCACCCAGTTAGTTCTTCTCCACTACATGGATTCACAATGATGGAAGGATCTCTGCAACCAGCAATTGATCCACTATGGGGTTGGGTCATGTTTCAGTTAATAGCGACTCACTCTGGTGTATATGTGTCTCTTTAGAACAAGTTATGCACCCGGGAGCATAGTCATAATTATATCTCCTGACTTTATTGTGCATTTCCACATAGATAATGACAAAAAGGTCTGTGTTCCTCTTTATAGACTTCATGAAAAAGTTTGTATATGTCTTATGATTTTAATGATTTTTATGGCATACTTTGGCTTCGCAATCGATTGATGCGTGCATCATTGGTGAATCCTTTACAAACCGTTCTGCATGACTCCTGTCTTTCTTTGTGCGCATGCCCATTGAATAGTGTTTCCAGCCGGGTCATGTGTGCCAGGCTACGGTATTTACCAGTCCAGGAAGTACGTCATACTTTAATGCGTGCTCAATTATTTAGTAAAGACTCTCGTAGGTAGCAGAGTCGTTTTTCTCCCCCTTTATTAACCATAGTGGTTTGAAAAATACCGGCCATCATATTGTGGTTCGGATCGTGATACGCACTGCGCACGCTTGTGGGAATAGCGGCTCGCATTACTCGCGCTAATCCGTATTTCGCTTCATTGGATGTCACATCCAGTTGTCTATCCAATGACTGCCCGTTATATAAGGAAGGAGGGCGAAACCACACACACCTCCATTTCCGCTTGGGTAAAAAACTAGGGGCACCGACGGACAGGTGAGACCTTTTGATGTTCTTCCGTTTTTTTTCACTTTTCATTGAGGCAACATGATTGCCAGGAGCCCGGACGGTCCTTTAACTCTTAGAGACCCTGAACTCAACTTAGGACGTTGTCCGTTTACATTCTGTATGAGTTCCACACATTGGGTGGCCAAGGAAGCTCTCTATGTGCTTTTATTGGCACCCTCTATCAATTTATAAAGACTGTAGTATGTTGACAGGTTTCTGTCGATTCTCATGTTTTGCAATCTAATGAGGTTTCTTGAGAAATTCATTAAGTCATGCAGAGGCGCTCATCAGTGCCTACATTGTGTTTTGTTACTTGACAGTATATGCATTCTTTTAGTGTTAAGTGTCCAATGTCAGCTTGTGGCAGGGTTTTGATTATGGTCTGACAGTTTTGGCGTCTATCACACGTTTGTTGGGTTATTTGTGTAGAGCAATTCGGCTGGATATGGTTAAGTCATGTGCTAACGGTATCCTTTTTTCTACACTGTAGAGCGGGGCCTCATGCTCCCGAGCGGTTGCCGGGTGAGGTGAGGTCTTCACCCACACAAAGCTGGGTGAGTATCACTGTGAGGAAATGCCTCTATGTGATTAAGCTACTATGCTTCTTCTATAATGCGGAATGTAAATTGTTCACGCAGGTGTATGTAACTATGTGGGTTCTGTGTATTCTTGCGGTTGTATGTGTGCAACCTAGTATTGTTGACAACATTTTTGTTTTTTGATAGGAAGAAGACATGCTTCACTCCCTACAGTGGACTTTAGAGCGTTAAGTTACCGGTAGATATGTAACTTTTTCCAAGTACATTTTTTGTTATTCTTGATTCAATACATCACTTACATTTGCAGTAGCTATTCCATATCTGAGGTCCTGAAGAAAGCCGGGGTAACTCCCCTTTAGGCTGAAACATGTCGACCGTTCCACACAGCGCCATAGGGTAGTCTTACTACCTGGCGGGTTTTTAATTCTTGACACGTAGACCTCTAATTTGAACGTTTCTTGAGTCTTAGTAGTCAATTTTATTCATCACGATCACTTGAGCACTGCACTTTATTAACACCTTTTGTTGATGAACATCATGGCTAGAGTTTTGACATCCACTCCCGCACTGACACTATATGGTCGGACGTGGTATTGAATGTTCATCAATTCCCACATGACGTAAAATCCACCAACAAGGGTGGTCTGATGGGAATTGTTCTAGCATCTGTGATTCAATAGCATTTGCCCACACATGCATCCAACTGTCTCACAGTCATCCATAAAGATACACATCATCCTTGACCTGGTCTGCTCTGTTGTGTGTTTTGTACCTTGACAGTAGGGGAGCGAGTAGACAGGTCGTTAAATATTCCCCTTGACCCTCCACACTTATGTTTTTTATTAGTATTTAGAGCAACTTGTAGTTGCGGGTCTATATGTCATGGATGCACACCCCTTTTTGGTTTGCACCCCTGTAGCTCACCCAACTCAATTGTGTGTGTTGCCCTATCTGTTGACCATTTCTGGCCCCCTTTTTTGACACTTTTTGACACTCAATGAGTATATTATTTAACTTCTCTTATGTTAATATGTGGAGTAATTCAATGATAGTAACTACGAACATCACCCAGTTAGTTCTTCTCCACTACATGGATTCACAATGATGGAAGGATCTCTGCAACCAGCAATTGATCCACTATGGGGTTGGGTCATGTTTCAGTTAATAGCGACTCACTCTGGTGTATATGTGTCTCTTTAGAACAAGTTATGCACCCGGGAGCATAGTCATAATTATATCTCCTGACTTTATTGTGCATTTCCACATAGATAACGACAAAAAGGTCTGTATACCTCTTTATAGACTTCATGAAAAATTTCGTATATGTCTTATGATTTTGATGATTTTTATGGCATACTTTGGCTTCGCAATCGATTGTTGCGTGCATCATCGGTGAATCCTTTACAAACCGTTCTGCACGACTCCTGTCTTTCTTTGTGCGCATGCCCATTGAATAGTGTTTCCAGCCGGGTCATGTGTGCCAGGCTACGGTATTTACCAGTCCAGGAAGTACGTAATACTTTAATGCTTGCTCAATTATTTAGTAAAGACTCTCGTAGGTAGCAGAGTCGTTTTTCTCTCCCTTTATTAACCATAGTGGTTTGAAAAATACCGGCCATCATATTGTGGTTCGGATCGTGATACGCACTGCGCACGCGTGTGGGAATAGCGGCTCGCATTACTCGCGCTAATCCGTATTTCGCTTCATTGGATGTCACATCCAGTTGTCTATCCAATGACTGCCCGTTATATAAGGAAGGAGGGCGAAACCACACACACCTCCATTTCCGCTTGGGTAAAAAACTAGGGGCACCGACGGACAGGTGAGACCTTTTGATGTTCTTCCGCTTTTTTTCACTTTTCATTGAGGCAACATGATTGCCAGGAGCCCGGACGGTCCTTTAAGTCTTAGAGACCCTGTTCTCAACTTAGGATGTTGTCCGTTTACATTCTATATGAGTTCCACACATTGGGTGGCCAAGGAAGCTCTCTATGTGCTTTTATTGGCACCCTCTATCAATTTGTAAAGACTGTAGTATGTTGACAGGTTTCTGTCCATACTCTTGTTTTGCAATCTAATGAGGTTTCTTGAGAAATTCATTAAGTCACGCAGAGGCGCTCATCAGTGCCTACATTGTGTTTTGTTACTTGACAGTATATGCATTCTTTTAGTGTTAAGTGTCCAATGTCAGCTTGTGGCAGGGTTTTGAATATGGTCTGACAATTTTGGCGTCTATCACATGTTTGTTGGGTTATTTGTGTAGAGCAATTCGGCTGGATACGGTTAAGTCATGTGCTAACGGTATCCTTTTTTCTACACTGTAGAGCGGGGCCTCATGCTCCCGAGCGGTTGCCGGGTGAGGTGAGGTCTTCACCCACACAAAGCTGGGTGAGTATCACTGTGAGGAAATGCCTCTATGTGATTAAGCTACTATGCTTCTTCTATAATGCGGAATGTAAATTGTTCACGCAGGTGTATGTAACTATGTGGGTTCTGTGTATTCTTGCGGTTGTATGTGTGCAACCTAGTGTTGTTGACAACATTTTTGTTTTTTGATAGGAAGAAGACATGCTTCCCTCCCTACAGTGGACTTTAGAGCGTTAAGTTACCGGTAGATATGTAACTTTTTCCAAGTACATTTTTTGTTATTCTTGATTCAATACATCACTTACATTTGCAGTAGCTATTCCATATCTGAGGTCCTGAAGAAAGCCGGGGTAACTCCCCTTTAGGCTGAAACATGTTGACCGTTCCACACAGCGCCATAGGGTAGTCTTACTACCTGGCGGGTTTTTAATTCTTGACACTTAGACCTCTAATTTGAACGTTTCTTGAGTCTTAGTAGTCAATTTTATTCATCACGATCACTTGAGCACTGCACTTTATTAGCACCTTTTGTTGATGAACATCATGGCTAGAGTTTTGACATCCACTCCCGCACTGACACTATATGGTCGGACGTGGTATTGAATGTTCATCAATTCCCACATGACGTAAAATCCACCAACAAGGGTGGTCTGATGGGAATTGTTCTAGCATCTGTGATTCAATAGCATTTGCCCACACATGCATCCAACTGTCTCACAGTCATCCATAAAGTTACACATCATCCTTGACCTGGTCTGCTCTGTTGTGTGTTTTTTATTTCTGAAAACATACCTGAGCTCTGTCTGTGAGAGATACCCCTTTCACGCTGCGTCTCCCCACATTAGCAGGTAACGCACCCTCTTCCCACATCACCTGCATACCCCCAACAACCTTCTTGGGCCCGCAAGTGTCCCTCTGCGAACCGTTAATAAGAAGATGTTTGTGAGGTTGGACAAATGCAAATCTTAGTCATGTATGGATTTACATGTAAAACATTTTATTAAAACAAAACAACAACAAATAAAACTAAAGCTATGGTGTGTCATCTCTGAACCATTTGTGAATCACAGCCTGCAAGACAAAAAGAAAGATAAGATGGTGCGTCATGCGTCCAGCAAAGGAGAAAGAGAAAGAAAGAAAGAGTGAGAGAGAGGGAGAAAGAAAGAAAGAGTGTGAGAGAGAGTGGAAGACAGAGAAAGAGAGAGAAAGAGATACAAGGAAGAGAGAAAGAGTGAAACTGTGTGAGAGAGAGGAAGAAAGAGTGAGAGAGAGGAAGAGAGAGAGATAACAAATGAGGGAGAGGAAGAGAGAGAGAGAGAGAGGAAGAGACAGAGAAAGAGAGAAAGGAAGAGAGAGAGAAAGGAAGAGATGAAGAGGGAGTGTTCACACTGGAGAACATCTTCGCAGCTCACCTTTATGCCACTGGTGTGTCTCCAACCACGTGCTGTGACATAGTGCACTCTCAAGTTTAGGGATCTGAAAGATAGTATAGAATTAGTAATTGCAGAGTACATACAACTGCACACGCATAATTCTCTGTTTCAAGGAAGAGAGAAAGAGAGAAACAGTGTGAGAGAGAGGAAGAGAGAGAGAGATAGAGTGAGAGAGAGGAAGACAGACAAAGAGAAAGAGTGAGAGAGAGAGGAAGACAAAGAGAGAAAGAGTAAGATACAAGGAAGAGAGAAAGAGAGAAACAGTGTGAGAGAGGAAGAGAGAGAGATTAAGAGTGAGAGAGAGGAAGAGAGAGAGAGAAAGAGTGAGAGAGAGGGAGAGCAAAAGAGTGAGAGAGGGGGAGAGAGAAAGAGTGAGAGAGGGGGAGAGAGAAAGAAAGAATGAGAGAGAGGAAGAGACAGAGAAAGAGAGAAAGTGTGAGAGAGAGAAAGGAAGAGATGGAGAGGGAGTGTTGACACTGGAGAAAATCTTCGCAGCTCACCTTTGTGCCACCGGTGTGTCTCCAACCACATGCTGGGACATAGTGCACCCTCAAGTTTAGTGATCTGAAAGATAGTATGGAATTAGTAATTGCAAAGAACATACAACTGCGCACGTGTAATTCTCTGTTTCGCCAATGCGCAATCAGGCTGCTGCACCCCATCCACTCCCACTGATCGTAGGTGTCTGTGTGCTCTTGTGTGCCCAGTCTGCTGCACACTATCTACTCCCACCGCCTAGAGGTGACTCCCACTGCTGATGAAAGAAGTCTTTCTGCTCACCTTCTGCCACCGGCGTGTGTGTAAAAGGGTCCACCATGTGCCGAATCAACTTTCTCAGGCGTTAAGGATGGCCACACATCATAGCAGATTCTACACACGTTCAGCTTTGGTGGTGTTGGGGGGAACGTTGATTCGTGAATCACAGCCTGTTAGATAAAAAGCAAAATAAGATTGTGCGAAACACATCCATCAAAGGAGAGATTGTGAGAGAGAGAGAGAAAGAAAGAGTGAGCAGAACACAGAGAGACAGAGAGAAACAGTGAGAGTGAGAGGAAGAGAGAGAGAAAAAGAAAGAAAGTGAGAGGAAGACAGAGAGAAAGAGTGAGAAAGATGAAGAGAGAGAAACAGTGAGAGAGAGGAAGAGAGAGAAAGAGGGAAAGAATGTGAGAAAGAGGAACAGAGAAACAGAGTAAGAGTGAGAGAGAGAGAAAGAAACAAACAGTGTAAGTGGAAGAGGGAAAAAGAAAGAGTGTGAGGGAGAGAAAGGAAGAGATGAGGAGGGACACTGCATGCCCACACTGTAGACAAAACCATCACAGCTCTCCTTTACGCTACCGTCTGTCTCCAACCACGTGCCGGGACCTAGTGGAACTCTCAAGCTCCCACATCTGAAAGATAGTACAGAATGAGTAATGGCAGAGTATATACGACTGGGTACGCCTAAATCGCTGTGCCGTCTTTCTGCATCCAGGCTGCTGTACCCCATCCACTCCCGCCACCCAGAGGTATCTTCCCGACACTGCGCACCCAGGCCTCACTGCTCACCTTTTCGCGGACAGGGCAGCCTCAACATCATGCAGCTCCGCTCTGCAAGCTAACAGGTCTCACATTTGGTACTGAATCTCGATATCGCCATGGTAGAGGATATACTAGTGCACCTATCATCAACGCAGGTTGTACACCCGCTCAGTGCTTGCGGTGCTACTAACTCAGTGACAGTAGGCCCTCTCTGTTGGGCTCAGGCCTACACTGCTGTGCAGCAGAGCACACAAAACATGAGGTGTCCGGACCACCGGGCCGGGCCATCACCGTGGCGGTGTAACTGTGCCGGCCGCAGTGCATGCGGTGAGAGCAACTCTAAAATGGCGTAGAGCACGTCTTTTTTATTAGTAGGGTCATGTGTCCTGTGATACCTGCGCTGGATGGATGTGGTGTGGGTGTATACCAGCCGTGAGGGAGTGGCTGGCTGTGAGCATACTAACAACTAGACCTGTGACCAGCAGATCACTACAATGAAAATCTGGGCCATTTAGCCTTGTTGTCCTTCTCTGTAAGCGTAAGCGGAGTGGGCTGGCCTGGCGAATCCCAGTCCAGCATGAGGCTGTGGAGAATGACTACAGAGCTATGGGCGTGGCTCTGTCGTGAGCTCTATGAGCAATCAACTGAGAGGCATACTAACAACTAGACCTGTGACCAATCAACTGAGAGGCATACTAACAACTAGACCTGTGACCAGCAGATCACTGCAATGAAAATCTGGGCCATGTAGTGTTGTTGTCCTTCTCTGTAAGCATAAGCAGAGTGGGCGAGCTTGGCTTATGCCAGTCCAACGTGAGAATGACTGCGGAGCTATGGGCGTGGCTCTGCCGTGAGCTCTATGAGGAATCAACTGATGCAGGCAGTGTTGCCAGATTGGGCTAGATCACGCACAATTGGGCTCTATCTTGCAATCAGCATGTGTATCGCTGCTGAAAATGTCCCTAAAATCACGTAACACACGTAAGAGATACACTGCTATCAGCGTGTGTATCGTTGGTGAAAATGTTGTTAAAATCTCATAAATGATATAAAGAAAACACACTGCGATCAATATCGTTGCTAGGCATTAGTAAGTATAATCAAATGGCTTCCAACGTGTAAGCGTAATGACGTGGACCGTGATGACAATGGGATGTAACGTAGAGACGTGTAGCAAAGAAGCTGGCGATCGAAGATTGAGTGTACAGGTAAGACGATTCTCTCGTGTAACAATTGTTTAAAACATCAAGAGTACGGTTTTCGGGGAGGAGCCTAGCGCGGAACCAAGATGGCCGCGTGAGCGACCGGCTCGGTCAACCCCATCCTCCAGCAGAAGTATCCTGCTATATATCCTGATCCTAGCCCCTACCACTTGACGGCTATGCAATAACGGTGCCTTCCACTGCGACCCTGGTCTGCCCGAGACGCTCAGCGCCAAAGATACGCCGTCTGGCGGTATGCCGCCTCCACACAACTGAAGCCGGGAGCTGGTGTGAGAGCAGGACCTGCTGCCTACGCCGCTGAGGACGGGGCCGAAAACTGGAAGTTGCTGGTCCGGCCCCGGAACTTGGGACCTGTTGACGATCGGCTGTGGGGGGCCCTGCGGAGTATTGAAGGGTGATTGCGCTGCTCCTCTGCGACCTCCTGCCCCTGGTGGAGTACCCGACCTGCCCGCGATCGGCGGGGGATTGGAGGAGTAGCCCGGCACCGTGAGCAGTCTGGAGTGGGCGCGCTCCCCTGGACAGTAACGGAGGAGAGGGGTGGGGGCGCCGAGTGGGGGCGCGTTACCGGCTGGAGCAGCAAAGAGAGGTGGATTGACTGTGATGGCCCTCGAGGCTGGTGACATGCAGCTGCATTGCCTCATGCAGACAGGTGGGCCAATTCTGCGGCGGATCTGAGGCGCAACAACCGGGGGCACCAGGGGCCCGGAATTCTCAGCGGCGAGTCTGTGTGTCCTGTGACTGGTAGCAGTAGGGACATCCGGCTCCTGGGAGCGGTCCTGCGGTACAATTTGGGCAACTGGAATTCGTACTGGCCCCGACAACGAAGATAAGACACTTTGGTGAGGCTTTTTGACAGCGGCGGCATAAAGGGGCAGTACTTACATTGTTGACGCCGCAGCACTGCTGGTAGTGCTTTTAGGGCCCTCACATATCGGCCCTCATATGCTGACGACAAGGGACTGTGCAGATCAACTGACAAATACAGCGGAGCCTCCACTACTGGGGGCCCGGCATGGCCTGTAAATTCGCCACCCCGCGTTGCGGACTGTAGGCAACGCCGCACACATCTGGGATTGGGATTGCGGCCCCTTGCGGTGTTGGACCGACCACCAATGGATAGAGGGAGACCTGGATTGGCGCTTTGACCTCCGGAATAACCACTTGTGTCTCTGCTGGCTGAACCAGGAGCTAGCGAGACTGCTGCACCAGATATCTGGAATGGGACAAAGCTGCGGAGCGACGCGGGGCTGTCTGAGAACGTGCGGTGAGCCCTGGGAGAATAGACGATACCAGTGGCCTGGAGCAGTAATCGGAGGACGATCAGACGGCGACCAAACCTGAAGCTGATAAGTCTTTGCCCAGATTCTCTAAGGGGTCGAAACATATCCAGTCTAACAAGTTAGACTGATACACGATGCCTAAGGGCTCCTCCACGGACCTGAGGAGTGCCCTGTCCACGGGGGGAGACCTTCTGTGTTCTCCTACTGAACCAACGCTCACAGATGTAATGGCAGCGATCAATGGAGTCCAGATATCGCTGGGTCAATAGATGGAAGCCTTTGACTCCATGCTGGACACCGTCACGATTGAGGTCAATCTGTTACGGGCAGACCTAACGAAGGCAAGTGAGAAAGTCAATTCGCTCAATATCAAAACGGCCAGCCTGATCGACGACGTGGCATAGCTGCAACAGGAAGTACGTGATCTCAAGACCTCACGGGACCTGACGGATTGGAAGCTTGACGAATATGAGGGGAGGGTTTGGCGTAACAACAGTTGCATCCTTGGGGTGCCCAAAAAATTGGAGGGCCCTGCACCGGACCTGTTTGTGGAAGACATTGTCCTTAATTATCTCAAGCCCAAAGGACTGAGCAACCTTTTTGCGATCGAACGCACCCACAGGGTGCCAGGGGGGAGGCCCAGGCCTGGGGCCCCCCTTGCCCGATGATTGCAAGAGTTTTAAACTTTCGAGATAGAGACGTGATTTTGCAGGCATCACGGGCCGGGCCTCCTTTACGATACGAAAATGCAACACTTTACTTTTTCCCTGACTTCACCCAGATGGTACAGAAACAGCGACAACATTTTCTTCCGGTAAAGAAGAAACTCAGGGACAGGGGACTAAAATATGCTATGATGTTCCCGGCTTGTCTGCGGGTGGAAGTAGAAAGGAAGGCCTGTTTTTTTGACAACACCGAGGTGGTGTCAGACAGGCTAGACAGCAGACAATCGAACAGCCCGGAAGGGAGAGACTGAGGTGGAGAAGATGACGCGCAGGAGCAGGAATGAAGAAGTCCGTAAGAACTTTCATGCAGTATTGAAGTGACAGGTGGTGGGGAGGCTCCACAGTTTATTCTTTGACTAGACTCAGAGCTTGTATTATGACAGTGGAGAACCCCGGGTTCCGGGGATGTGTTTAGGGGGGCTGGAGGGGGGCAGGGTTTAGGACTCACTCCACATCACTACCTTTAGTCAGTTAGTAGATCAGATAAAGGGCGACAGGCACACTGCTAGTTGGGGATGGGCGACAGCCTCATGCAGGGGTGCAGGGAGGGGGGATGGGGTCCGGGGCAGGTGGGGATTTCTGAGTTATAAAACAACATATTGTGTGCAAAAATGTTTGAACTGTGTTGTTCCATAATTTTTTATTTTTTCGCATCAGGAGACAAAGCTATGATTGTGGTGCAACCATGCTGTTTAAATGTCAAGTGTTAGAAGGGGATTGGGGATAACTGTGATTAGTTGGAATGTGAACGGTCTTGGGGACAAAATCAAGAAGGGAATGGTGAACCAGTTAATATGGCGGCACTCCCCAGATGTGGTGCTACTACAGGAGACTCATCTTATAGGTAATCGCTGCATGGCCCTACACAGGGGGGTTATAAATTGGTAGCGCACCCTGGATTTACCGCAGGGTCTAGGGGAGTTGGAATCCTGTTGAAAAATGATTTTCCCCTCTCCTTTCAGGCCACGTGGTCGGACCAAAGAAGCCGCTTCATTGGTATATCGGGGCAGTGGGAGGGGAGGACAGTTACTTTTATGTCCATTTATGTCCCGCCTGGCCTATAATCTGACACCTTTAGAGACCTGTGTACAATTTTCTTTACACTGCCGTTGCGTCTCCTTGTGATGGGGGTTGGCTTTAATGCAGTAGTGAATGGAGAGGTTGACAGACATCCGGCCTGAACGCTACGACCGGCGCAGAGGTGGCTCCCCGAATTCTTAGAAACAACAGGGCTTGTCGACGGCTGGAGGGTCAGTAACCTGAATGGGGTACACTATACACATGTGTCCGCCACACACCACAGCCTGTCCAGGATAGACCATGCAGTGTTGCCGGCAGCTCAGGCTGCGACGATTCGGGAGGTGTGGCACCTGGGAAGGGGAATCTCCGACCACTCTCCGATTTGGCTCCAGTTGGAGTCCGGCCAATCAAGTGTAGGTAGGGTAGCCCCAATTAACGCATGGCGTCTGAAGGACCCCGTCACCAAGCGAAATGGTGGATTCGGCGCAAACTCTGTGGGAGGCATGTAAAACCGTTATGCGGGGGGAGGTCTTGTCCCTTGTCGCGGGAAAAAAGAAGAAACAACAGGCAGAAAAGGAGAGGGCAGAGGCGGAAGTAACGAGGCAGGAGGAAGAGGTATCTAGGGCAGCTACTCCAGAAGGTATTTACAGCCCAAAGTTGTACCAAGACGAATATAGAGACCTGGCTAGAAACAGGGCTACAGCTCAGAACAATGAGACTCAAAGCAGGATTTACGAGCATGGAGATAAGGCAGGCAAATTAATCGTGTGGCTTGAAAAGGGAGATTGGGCATTGTGGCTGGTCCCAGAGTTGCAGGGAGAAAACTCCATCGTGATCAAGGACCCACAGGCCGTGGCAGATGAACATACTATCAGACTACGACAGGAAATTTTTAGATTCCCCACTTACAAATGATGAGGTAGTGATGGCCATCAGGGGAGTACACTCTGAAAAGGCCACAGGCCCAAACGGAATCCCCATAGAACTTTATAAACTGAGTGCAAACAAAATTGCTCTGTTTGTTCGCTCCATGTTCGTAGAGAGTAGAGAGAGGGGACAGCTCACATATGGCCAGCGAGTGGCGAACATTGTGGTCATCCACAAAGCAGGCAAGCCCAAGACGCTATGCTCTTCATATAGACCCATCTCATTGCTGAATGCTGAACCTAAGGTCCTAGCCAAGTTGCTGGGGACTAGACTCGTCAAAGTCATTAATACTTTGGTGCATCTGGACCAATCTGCTCTTAACCTGCGACGGCTGCACAGAGTACTAGGAAGGACCCCAACGATCCAGGAACCGGCGGTTATCATTCGATGCCACTATGGCATTTGCTAGGGTAGAGTGGCCCTACTTGTTTGCAGTGTTGGGGAAGATGGGCTTTGGATCGAAGTTCACTAATTGGATGCCCCTATTGTATGCTCATCCTCTCGCTAGAGTAGTGGTTAACAACCGAAAATCTGCTGACTTTCCCCTTGGCAGGGGCACGAGACAGTGATACCCCTTGTCCCCGCTCCTGTTCGCTTTGGCATTGGAACCCTTGGCCGCATTGGTTCGGTAGGACCGGTCGATCCGGGGATTGCGGTGGATGATGGAATGGGAAGACAAGATTTCACTATACGCCGACGATATCATGCTGTACCTTACCAACCCAAGGGGGTCCCTAATATGTTTCCTGGATGTGCTTGTCATATTCGGGAGATACTCCGGGTTTGCAATTAATTGGTGAAAATCAGTGCTTTTTGTTCTCAGAGACAATCTACCAGTGATCCCGGAGGCCTGCCCGATACAAATTAAACCGACAGGGTTCCGATACCTCGGCATCTATGTCACGCTGGACCCGAAGTTAGGATATGCCAACAAACTGGACCCCCCTTTGGCTCGATTTAAGGCGACGTGGCGTGATGGTGGGCATTTCCGCTCTCACTTCTGGGGAGAGCAGTGCTTTTCAAGATCATGGCCCTTCCCTGGTTCTTGTACGCACTTCAGAACGTGATTGACCTGGTTCCGGTGTCCTATTTTAGGGAAATAGAGGCCCTTCATAGACAGCTTCTTTGGGATGACAAGCCCCGTAAAGCTTTCTCCAAGCTCACTATCCCGTGGTATGATGGAGGGAATGGGTTGCCGGACCTACGAAAATATTATTGGGCCTCCCAGTTGGCTGCGGTGAATCATGTCATATACGGACCCCTATGGACCCGGGGTATGCGATGGACCGCTAGCAGGCGCCCGGGGGAGACATCACTAGGGGGCTGTACTCCAGACCTGGTAGGTTTCCCTTTTTGGGACCTACGGGCCACGCAGTACATGTGTGGAATGCGGCCAATAGACATCTCAAGTGGGAAGGAAGGCTCACGCTCGCCACCCCATTATGGAGCTCGGAGAAGCCGGGAAGTTTGTGGAAAACGAAGGGATTCGACAAGTGGGAACTCATCAGGATCGCACAGATCAAAGACATCTGGGAAAGGGACACAGTCTACACATTTAACTCCCTCAAGCAGCAATACCACCTTCATGACAGGGAGCACTTCCGTTACCTTCAAGTCAGACACGCTCTGCCTACACACATCCCTGGAGACACGACGCTCCCTGACGCTTACCCCCTTGAAGACCGGGTGATAGACGGTCACCTCCCAGAGAAGACCATTCATTAATATTTAAAAAACTCATTAATAATATGGAAGACCCGCTGGCACTTATTAAGACACAATGGAGAGAAGATGGAGTGGAACTAGATGACGAGGACTGGCAGGAGGCGGTCTCCTCTCCACGGGTGGTGGCCATACAGATGAGGCTTAGATAGTGCAGCTAAAGATTCTCCATGGATCGTATGTCAATGGGCCTCGCCTGGTTCGAATGGGTAGAGCGGAGAGTGGGGAGTGCCATATGGGGTGCGGAGAACTTGGCACTTTTATGCATAACTTATTGCACTGTACAGAGGTGCAGGACTATTGGGTAAAGATACACGATGGCTTGTGGGGTGTCCTGGGGATGGAGTTACGGCCAGAGGCCCGCATATGTATTTTAAATGTTTGGGAACCCATGGATTTGTGTGTGTATAAGAAACAATGGGTCACGTTAGCATGTATCGTTGCCAAGCGTAATATCGCTCAGTTATGGGGAGTTAGACAGCCACCCTGAGTTGAAAAGTGGGCGGAAGATATGGATTGGTGCATGTTTAAAGAGAGGTCAGTTTACATCGCTAGAGTTTGTTCCCAAAAGTGGGGCAAGGTCTGGGAGGATTGGAACCGATACCGAGGAGACATCTGTACCCCCCCCCCCCCCCCCCCGAGAGGCCCGGAAGATCTAGAGACACACGAGTCCCTGTGATCCCTTAATCAATATTTTGTATGTAACATTCTGAAGTATGGAAATGTATATATGACAAATGTGTGATCGGCTGAAGTCACCTGATGTCCTTTTTGTTAAATTGTTAATAAAAAGAATAAAAAAAAAAATGAGTACGATTTTCAAACAATGCATCCAGGTGCGCGAGAATACTTTTTTAAAGAATGCAGCGCTAAAGTTTAATGTATGTTATACTAACGTAAGGTTCAAAGCCTATTAAAATTACACCATTCCCGGAGCGCAAACTTTCAAAATTTTAAGTCCGGAGTTGAGAACAGTACTTTTCTCACTTTTATTAAAAAGAGTTAAGATGACTTTAGCATTTCAAAATTCAAACACGTAATCCACATCCCTCCAATGATGTTTAACTTCTGATCCACGTACAATTTGGCCAAACAACAGGACAGTCTCAGTAGAAGAGATTTCTTTAAACAAATACACCAGATTCCTGAATATGATCAAGGGTGAACCCACATCGACTAGAACCTTTAACTAAACTCATATGTGGCGAAACACTCTCAACCCTAAGATTCAAGCATGAAAAGTCTGAATTAAATAAAAACGTTGTACTTTTCTTAACAGGAATTTTAGATGTATAAATATAATGTATTCCTCTCTCTCTCTCTCTCTCTCTCTCTCTCTCTCTCTCTCTCTCTTTCTCTCTCTCTATGTATATATATACTAGCAGCCCGTCCCGACGTTGTCCGGGTATGAATTGCTGCCGGCCAGTAGTATATTGTTTTGTAGGATTTCGTTTTGATAGCATTTCTTATCTGTGACAGGCCTGTGAAATGCTCCTATTCACAGTGCACTGCTGATGCACTTAAGAGTGCGCCTTCAGTAGTGTGTGAGCTCGAGTTCCCCTACTTTATTTTTCCTTGCAATATTATATAGCGCGAACTCGACAACATGGCATGAGCACAATTTACATTACAGAAGAGCACATTCATTTGTGGTAGGCACGGGGAGACAAAGCGATTTGCCTGGAATCACAGGATGTTGTGCTGATGCCGAGATTTGAACGTAGCTCCCCAGCTCTAAAGTTCGCAATTCTAGAACTTGTGGCGGGAGGTGTGTCTAAAAGTGTATGTCGGTGCTGGCCATCAATGAGAGAGACCTGTGCATTTTTCAAATCGGTGGTGAAAAAATATGAGTATGTTGCTGGAGATGTGGGCCGCCGTGCCACCAATGTACTTACCGGGGAGGGTAAACACCCATTATTCCACAACTTTCTTTCCGCATACCATCACTCCGCATACTTTCATTACGAAAGTACCATGACTCCACAGTGCCATTATAACGCATGGCATTACATTTTATATGCTTTTACCACGCATACATTTAGAACGAAATTCGTTGTAAATGCATGAATGGTAAAAGCATGTTTTTAAAAAAATGTTTGGATAAGGTAAGTATGGGTATAGGGGTATATGTTTTGGGGTACTGAGGTATATGTTTTGGGGTGTTTGGGTATTTTAAGGGTTCAGATATAGTTTTGGGTTATGGGGTACAGGGGTAGATTTAGGGTTTAGGGATAGGTATGGGTTTTGGGGTACAGGGGTATTTTTAGGGTTCAAGGCTAGGTTTGGGTTTTGGGGTATAGGGGTATTTTTACGGTTCAGGGGTAGGTTTGGGTTTTGGGGTATAGGGGTATTTTTAGGAATCAGGGGTAGGTTTGGGTTTTGGGGTACAGCAGTATTTTAAGGGTTCAGGGCTACATTTCGGTTTTGGGGTACAGGGGTATTTTAGGGTTAAGGGGTAGGTTTGGGTTTTGGGGTACAGGGGTACTTTTAGGGTTCAGGGGTAGGTTTGGATTTTGAGGTACAGAGGTATTTATAGGGTTCAGGGCTAGGTTTGGGTTTAGGGGTACAGGGGTATTTTTAGGGATTAGGGTTAGGTTTGGGGGTACAGGGTATATAGTTTTAAGATGGATTAGTGTTTCAGGGTGTTGGGGTATTATAAGGAGTACGGGTGGGTTATGAATATGGGGTCCAGGGGTATTTAAAGAGAGCAGGGTGGACACCCAGAGCTGGAATGTACAGAACCTGGGAAGAAAAAACAATGAAATATTGGGCACAACGCTCACTTTTATTCCCCGTAATCCCGCGCCCCACACACGCCCACGCCCCCAGCACACGCCCACAGCACACGATAAGAGACATGGCATGAAGGGTGGAACGTACCACACGCCCCCAGCGTTTGTCACGCCCCCAGCACACGCCCACAGCACAACGCAGACACGCCCACAAGGGAGTACTTTGCTGGCACGGTTCTTTTACCTTTTAGGTTTAAAGCATTTTTATTAAAACAAAAGAAACATGGGGAAGGGAAGTAGGAGGTCAAGGTTACATACAGTACAATGAAAAGAAAAAGAAACATGTTGCAGCAGTTCTGGTTGAAAGGGGGGAGGTCGGTGGTCCAGGAGGGGAAGGGAAGGCATAAACTGTAAGGCAATAAGGCAGTGCGCACAACCCTCCTATATTCCCCAACCTCCCAACCAAAGCTAAGCGCGAGTAGCTTCCTGCAACACAGCAAAACACAACACAGTCCCTCCCAGCCCCCCGTCCCCAGGAATAGGAAAAAGAAGGAAATAATACCCCAACATCCCCGTCCAATAGCCCGTAATAGAAACATCCGCCCCAAACAGCCTACCCCCATCCCCCAATCCCCCCAGCCCCATCCCTCCTAATCTGCTGGGGCCGCCGGTGGCGTCAGCCTAAGAGGGCGCAGGTACCTCGGACATGTGAGCTCCCTAAATTCCGTGGACAGTAGTGCCAGGAAGGGGTGCCAGAGCTCCTCGAACTGATCTACATTTCCAGCCACTGTGAGCGACATCTTCTCCATACCCAGTACCTGCCAGAGTCTATGTAGCCAACCAGTGATAGAGGGGGCAGTGGAGGTGCGCCAGTGGACAAGGATATTTTGGACCGCTGAGCCTAGCGCAATAGCAATCTGTCTACCCCTGCGGGACTTCAGCGGGTACATCAAGTCGTTGGGAAGGCCTAGCAGGACATATGCCGGGAAGCGCGGGAGTTCAATCTCAAAGTGTCTATCCACCTCATCCAAGACCTCTTTCCAGTAAGCAGTCAGTACCGGGCAATCCCAAAGAATGTGCGATAGAGTACCCTCCTGTCCGCAGCCCCGCCAACATCCCTTGTCGGTGAGTTTGTGCATCTCATAGAGCCTCTCCGGGGTTTAATACCAGTAGGTGGACACCTTAGTAAAGGTCTCCGTCAGCCCAGTGTGGTACGCAGAGTGCCTCGCCCGATAAGCGATCTTGTCCCACTCCTTGTGGCTCAGGGTCCTGCCCAACTCTCTGTGCCAGCGCTCCCTCCCCGGATTGTGGTAATGAAACGGCGGGGGTTGGAGAAATTTATACAGATCGGTAATAAGCTTGGCATCCGAGGTCCGGGTCACTAGCCACCGCTCGTAAGGTGTGATTTGACGGGCTGCGACGTCGCGCACTTGGGGTTGGAGAGCCCAGTGACGGACCTGCATGTAGCGCAATCTGTCTACCTCCGTCAGACCAAATTCCTGTCGGAGTTGCTGGAAAGGAAGCACGCCCTCCGGCCCGTAAATCTGAAAAAGCACCCTGCAACCTGCACTCACCCAGTGGGAAAAAGCTCCCGGTTCTAAGCCCGGAGTAAAGTCCGGGTTACCAACTATGGGTGTAAACGGTGATGGGAAGGTAGTTAGCTCGCGGAGCTCGCAGACCGCATCCCACACTCGCAGGGGAACCCGGGTGACAAAGGAGGCGTAGAGATTAGCCGGGCGATGTGCGCGTCGCAGGAATGGAACCTCTTGAAGGGTGCGTCCCGCTACCGCCTGATCCTGAAAGAGCCAGTGCTTGTCAGATTCCCACCTGCTCCATTCCACCAAATATCGGAGTTGCGCCGCTTGAAAATACTTCCGGAGATCCGGAACACCAAGACCCCCCGCCTCCGGAGCAAGCGTGGAGAGAACCCTCTTCATCCGGGGCCTGCAGCCTTGCCACACGAAACGGGAGATGTCAGCCTGCGCTTGCTGTATCCAACCCACAGGGGGCTGGAGAGGTAGAGTGCGAAAAAGGTACAAGATCTGAGGCAGCACCGTCATCTTCACCGCTGCGATACGACCCAGCCACGATGGCAGGCCCTTGCTCCATCGGCCGAGTTCCTCCTTAATCTTCTTGCTAAGGGAAGAGTAGTTAGCTTTGACCATTTCAGGCAGCGAAGGCGCCAGCAGGATCCCCAGGTATGGCACCGTGGATGAGGACCACTGCATGGGGAAGAGACGCTGGAGGTCTCTCCTGGTGTCCGCGGCAAGCGACACATCCAGGGCAGCCGATTTGGACATATTCATTTTGAAGCCGGCCACGCGTGCAAAGGCGTTCAGTTCCTGGACGCAAGCAGGGAGTGACCGCCTGTGGTCATCCAGGGTCAGCAGGACATCGTCCGCATACAGGCTAACAGTATGGGTATACTGACCCATCTTAACCCCAATAGCGTCCGGATTATCGCGAATCCTCTGGGCAAACGGCTCCATGTAGAGGGCGAACAAGAGCGGTGAGAGGGGGCAGCCCTGTCTCGTACCGCGCTCAATGACAAAACTACTAGAGCTGTGCCCATTGACCCGTACCGATGCTGATGGTCTCTTATAACAGTTGAAGACCATGGTGCTGAACTTCTCGCCGATTCCCAGTTTCCCGAGAACCAGCTCAAGGTACGGCCAATGAACTCTATGAAAGGCCTTCTCCGCATCGACCGACAGTAACATCCGCTCCCCCGGGACGCGCGAGGCCTTTTCTAATGCGTGCGTTACTCTCTTGGTGTTGTCGACTGTCTGTCTACCGGGTACAAAGCCAGCCTGGTCCGCCTCCACCAGGCCCGGTAGGTGCAGTCCAAGTCTGGCCGCTAGGATCCCCGTGTAGAGCTTAAGATCAACATTCAGAAGCGAAATAGGCCTATACGAGCCACACAGGGTCCGGTCCTTCCCGGGTTTCGGAATAACCGACACAGTCGCGGAAAGAAGGTCCGGCGGGATAGCCCCCGGTTCGGAGAAGGAGTTGAACAGGCGAGCCAGGATTGGCGCCACAGTGGAGCAGAAGGTCTTGTAGAACAAGGCCGTGTAGCCATCCGGGCCCGGGGCTTTACCGTGTTTCAATCGTGCTATAGCGGAGATGACTTCCTCCACATGGATGTCCCTCTCTAGGTGGTCCGCCTGGGCGGGCTCTAGCACCGGGAGGGTCACAGACTCCAGATAGTCCTCAGCGTCCCCCGGTGAGGAGGGTTCCGCGGCGTATAGCGCCTCGTAGAAGCTACGAAAGGAGTCCGCCACCTCCGCGTCACCGGAAACAGAAACCCCGTCTGCACCCACTAGCTCCTTCACCACATTGCGTTGCTGCGCAGCCCTGAGCCGATGGGCCAGGAGCTTACCGCATCTGTCCCCGCCCGTGTAAAAGGCATGCTTCAGACGCAACGCTGCGTATTCCGCCCGATCTAGGTCCAGCGCAGAGAGGAGTTTCCTCGCCGCTTTCAGCTGCTTCCACACTCGAGGAGCCCCTGTTCGGCGGTGAACCTGCTCAAGTTCCCTGACCTGCGCCGTCAGTTCGTCCCTCTTACATTGCCGCTCCCTGTTCTCGGCCGAGGAGATGGAGATAAATTCTCCCCTGAGGACCGCCTTCAAGGCTGCCCACTGCGTCGCTTGAGACGTGTCGGAGTTGCCATTGTGGACCAGATAATCCTGAATGACCTCCTCCACCCGCTTCACCACCGACTTCTTATGTAGAAGAGTATCCCGAAGCCGCCACATCCCTCTGGAGGGGGAGGCCGCCGGCCATGCAAAGACACCGGAAACCGGTGCATGATCGGACAGGGACAAGACCCCGATGTCCGCCGCCGTGGCGGCCGTGCGTAGCGGTCCACTCACCAGGAGGTAGTCCAACCGCGAATAAGTGCGGTGCGCGTGGGAGAAATAGGAATAGTCCCTATCGGTGGGGTGCATAGCGCGCCAGAGGTCATGCAGATCCATCTCTGCAATCCGGTCTTGCACCGCGCGGGAAAGCTCCCCCGTCTGCGGGGAGCGCTGGGCAGACCTATCCATAGCCGAGTCGAAGACCATGTTCAGGTCTCCCCCCAAGACAACATGGCGATCGGGCGAGGCAGTGACGTCCACCAACACTGATTCCAGGAAACGATCCTGGTGATCATTCGGGCTGTAAACGGAGCCAACCGTGAAGGCAATACCCCCAAGCCGCATGCGATACACTAGGAGCCTCCCCTTTTGTTCGGCATATTTGTACAATACCTCGCCCCTGAAAGAGCTAGCTAAAAGAATGGCTACGCCTGCAGTCTTGGTCGTTGCCGAAGAGAAGAATTGGGTGGGGAACTTGGCAGAGCGCAGCCTGTGACAATCTTTGGGTAGCAGATGAGTTTCCTGCAAAAGGCATATGTCCGCTTGCGTCCCTTCTAGCAGGGATAGGAGCGCCCTGCGCTTCACAGGGTTGTTCAGACCCTTAACATTAAGGGTCACTACCTTCAAGGACGGCATCGCCCCCAGGGAATCGAAGCGCTGTGCAGCAAGCGAGGGATCAGCGGAGGGGGCGCGCGGGGCAGGAGCGCAGGGAAGGCCAAGACCGGCCACGCGTGTGCTTGGGCAATATTGGACGGGACCCCACCAACAACAAACCAACTCCTAAGCCCTCCCAGAACCAACCCATGGCAACTAGCCAAAACCATAAACAAAGAAAAACACCCCATTGTCTCAGTCCAGCCCGAACGGGCAAGTCTGTAGAAACCAATCCAGTGGACGTTCAGCCACTCACCTCCAACCGTTCCCTCCCAACCCCCAGCCCCAACCCAGCATCGTAGAGGCTAAGAATCTCTCCCCCCGGAGTGAAATTAGGCCGTCAAGGCCACGCCGTTGGAGTCAGGCAAGGTCCTGGCCGCCGTTCTCAGGGCTTCCGCCATATCCGCCCTGATGGTAGGGGAATCAGGGCGACTCGCAGTCGCCGGCGATTGTCTCCTCGTCGATCTCCGCCGGCTCCGTCTCTCCGAGCGCCTCCATGTGGGCGTCGCTCCGTCTTCTTCCGTGGCTGTGAGTCCCAACACCCCGCAGATGTCTTGGAGGGAGCGCAGCTGATGTAACTCTCCGTTCCATCTGAAGATTAGACGGAAGGGGTGACCCCAGGAGTAGGGCGTCTCGTGCTCCCGCAGAAAGTCCGTAGCAATCCGGAAGGACCTGCGCATCTGCAGCGTGATGGCGGACAGGTCCTGGGAGAGCGCCACGGGCCGCTCTCTGAAAGTGAAAGGCTGCTTACTGCGGGCCTCTGTCATGATGCGCTCTTTCAAGGGGAAATCAGGCAGAAACGCCAGAATATCAGGAGGGGGTGCCGATGACTGGCGCTGTCGGCCCACTCTATGCGCTCTGTCTATGCGGATCGGGAATTCTGCATCTTCTCCCAAAATCTCCCGGAACAAGTCCTGTAGATAGGCCACCAGGTCCGTCCCCTCGTCCGCGGATGGGACACCCCGCACCCGGATGTTGTTCCGTCTGGACCTGTTCTCGAGGTCCTCAGAGTGGGCTTGGAGCTCGACACACTGCTCTCGTAGACGGAGAACGTCCTGCTGGAGGTGGACTATCTCCTCATCTCGGCGCTGGGCCGCCGTCTCCACCGTGTCAACACGCTCGCCTAGGCCCTCTACCTCCCTGCGCACTTCTCGGACCTCGCTGGCCACCTCCTTCTTTAGCGTCTGGAAGTCGTCCCTGAGAGAGCTAAATAAGTCTTCCATAAAGGACCTCGTGACCGGCGGTTCGCCTCCAGTTGCGTCCGCCGAGGCCCGGGAGGACCCCGGCGACGGTTGTGTCCTGTCCCGCAGCTGCTGGGCCCTGCTGAGCATGTCCGGCAGAGTGCGGTCTCCCCTTTTCGCGCCTCCTCTCCCAGTCATTGAGGCCGCTGCAGTGGGCAAGGCTCAGGGCCGGCCGCCGTAGATGCGTCCAGTCGCTCGTGGGCACCAGATGTGGAGACCCTGCCGAAGACAAGGGTGCTGCATCACAGGCGACAAAATGGCGGCTCAGGCCGGGGCGAGACAGTCACCGTTCCGACCAGGGCGGCAATCGGGGGCCAAAGTCAGGGTCTCTCAGTAGCGCACTCCCTGGGAAATTAGTTCAGGAGCCAGGGCGAAAGTAGGCACCCGCTCGCTAAAGGCGCGGGTGGAGGTCGCCAGCTCCAGCTCCTCAGGGATAAGATGGCGGCAGGGCGGGGCCCGGGAGAGCGGCCCAGGCTGGCGAGACCGCCGGCGACCCCCGGAATACAATGGGCAAGGAAAGTTCGCAGCCAGGTTCACACAGGTCGGCCGCCGCGTAGATGCCTCCGTCCCTCGCCACCAGGTCCGGGGTCCACGCCGCACCATGCACCGTCGTCGGTAGCAAAGGGTCAAAGCGCCAGCTAGGGTCCAGGGTCCGCTGTGTATCGGTGACACCGGTCACGTAGGCTTCGGCCGGAGGGCTCTGTTACTCTGCGGAGCACGTCGGGTCCGATCCCTCGGGATCACCAGCTTTCAGCACCAGGCCCAGCCGAGGCGCCTGGACAGCACTGCAATTCGCTCCGCCTCCCAGGCTCTCCTCCGTGCTCCGATCTTTGAGCAAACTTTCGGGGTACTTCCTCCAGGGCGATAGGAGTCAAAGTAATATCAATATGTGCACCAGGAACTCCGGCACAGTCCTCTCACCCGCAAAGCAGCTGCGGGGGGAGAGAAGCGCAGAAATCGGGGCTCGAGCTGAGCCGGGCCGGAGGAGCTACGGGAGGAAGCGTCCGCTCACCCCGCCATCTTGGCCACGCCCCTTCTTTTACCTTTTAAATGTATATGGTGGGCGTCTGCATAGCCTATGTCCTTCTGCTGCAACTGCCCTTTCCAACGCTGTATTGGGTGTTGTGATTGGTGCTGTGGTTCCTGAGATTACCCGCCTCAAAGGTTTGGGCTCTCTCTTTATTATGTTAGTATAGATATAGATATAGATATATATATATATATCTACTAGCGGCCCGTCCCAACTTTGTCCGGGTATGACAAAAATGTCAGCAATGGTTAGAATAGGTATGAATATTTTATTTCAAAACCTCATGGTATACCACATTCCTTGTTTCATGAGATTTTGGATTTAGAATAAATTGGTTTTCGGCATTCCTGGACCTAGAGAGGGCGACATATAACTGGCCATGAGTGAAGCAGTCCTCTCGTAAGTCTATCCCAATGACTTTGTATGTCTGACCCTGTGATTTGTTGATGGTGGATGCAAAAGAAATGTTAATAGGGAACTGCAAGCGTTTAAATTGAAATGGTAGATCTGTAGGGATCATGGGTATTCGGGGAATATGAGCTAACTGCCCAGCAGCAGGGCCAGTGAGAATAGTAGTCTCAATGACATAATTTAAAAGACTTAACTTGGAGGCGCGTCCCATTGTAGAGATTAGGTGGATGTAGGTTTCTTAATAACATGATAGGAGCAACGACTTTAATTTTCAGTGTATGAGAGGGAAGTCCAGAAGGGTTAAGTGAGTTGAGGAATTCTTGTGGATAATGCACGGTGTCCTGTGTATCTAATACTGTATCAATGGATTTATAATTTTTGGTTTCACCAGGGTTTAGTTGTAGGATGTGTTCATTGATATGATGTACTGCAGAGTTTCGGGGCGCAACTATAGATCTTTCGCAAATCCATGTGTAATCTTTGCATAGAAGATGCTCAATGTCTGGGTAAACATGTAGTATGAGGTCATGTAAGGTACAGAGAGGCTTACCTAAGTTATGTATGTTGATAATGTCATTTGTGTCAGGAATTTCTCCATTATCCACTTGTAGTAGGGGATTTGCAAATCGTGTATCTCGTGTATCTCCACCTCCTAAATCTGTTCTCATGTAGTGCGTAAGGTAATTGATTGTACTGAGTTCCATAATTGAGATGCTTTAAAGCATGCTTTTAGTATATCAGTACGCGTCCCTCTAAGCACCACAGGAAGAGTTTGGAGAAAGTCACCAGCAAACACAAAAGTAACGCCTCCCATGATGTTGCTGGAATTTCTTTTGTCTTTAAGAGTTCTGTCTACTGCCTCTATATGTGAGCGGTGTGTCATTGTACATTCGTCCCACATGATAAGAGACACATTTTGAAGAAGTGTGCCTAATGGTCAGTTTTCCCGAATAGAGCATATAGAATCCTTTTCAAGGGAAACAGTTAAAGGTAGTTTGAAAGTTGAATGTGCGGTTTTGCCACCAGTAAGCAAAGTGGCAGCTGTTCCAGAATAAGCAACTGCAAGAGCCAATTTCCCTGTAGATCGAATTTTGGCTAGTATGAGGTTTATTAAGTAAATTTTTCCAGTTCCACCTGGGGCGTCTATGAACAATAGTTTGCCTTGGTTGTTCTCAACACTATTGACAATGGTGTTTTAGGCGAGTTGTTGATCGGGAAATAAGTTTAGCAAGTGTTGAGCAAGGTATCACGTAGGTCTGTTATATTATGTTCATTAGCTATATTGTGGTACCCAGTTTGGTTCGTCCTTACCGCTGCCGGTAGGCTGAAATCCTGTAAGGACTTCTCGCTTAATAGATACAGTGAGTCTTCTATTTCTATTAGTCCCTGGTTATTGATATAATTTGTGATTGGCATACTGTTATTATGAGAGTGCTGACGCATTCTGTGTAGTATATCTTCAGATAGATCATTTTTAAAGTCTTCCCATAAAGCCATAGGATCAGATGGTTGACAAAATAGCAAAATTGTAACAAACAATTCCCGGAGTTTTGATGGAGATTCTGAAAGTGCAGCATCAGCTAACGTATGCTTCCAATGTTCGTCGTCTTCAATCAGACCGAGTTGTTTACAGGCCGCCTGATAGGTTGGCATTAGTTGCCCATTAACAGTTAAAAGACTCAGGAAATTAGTAGGCCCACGAACATATTGTAAAAGAATCCTTAAATGGAAGCATTCAGATTGGTTTGGGTGAATACTGTACATCCTACCAAGAGCAGAGTCTTTCCTAACCCCAGAGTGACCTAGTACCTCCTGGCTGCGTTTCCAACTTGTAAAGGTGGAATGAGCCCATGTGTAGTACTGTGGAACTTCGTGGTTTCGCAAAGTTTTAGCAAAATTGTCAGACCCACATAACTGAAAGAACGCGGTAAGGGTTGTTGCAGGAGGGTTTTGTGAAATGTGTTTAAGGTTTGTCTCATTAAAATACACTCTTTCTCCATTATGTAGGTGTATGACTAAATGTGTGACAGTGGAATGCCTTTCATGAATGTTAAACTCGAGAAGCCTCCACACGGCCTCGGATGTGCCAATATAACGGCCATTTACATATGTTTCAATTTCATTGTGTTTGTTTTGTATCGAAGCTGTTGCCTGATCAGACCCTTTGTTGATATGTTTGCAAATATATTTTATAGCTTTTACGGATTGGCAGTATTCAATATTAATGTGTGCATTAAAACTGCGGCACAGTACAGGGGAATATGGAACAATCCACCTACTATTTACAGTGACCTCTTCTCCTCTAACTGTGATTGTGATAGTATGCCCACCATGCTCAGGGCTTCTTCGACGGTAAACAGGATACCCACTAACACCTGTTTTTGTTTCATCAGTGAGACCCCCTGGGTATTTCTTAGTACAAATACCGTTTATCATACAGGGTGAATGAATGTTGTGTTCCCCACATGGGCCATGGAGCATGTTTTTCTTGACAATTTGGAATAGTAGTTGATCGGTTACAGGATCAGGCAGCTCGGCTGATATGTGATCGACTTCGTCAGGCTGTAGTTTATTTTCAAGCCACAATAAAATGTGTACGTGAGGTAGGCCTCTTTTTTGCCATTCTATTGTAAAGATGTAAGCTTTTGTTGTACCAAAAATAGATCTTTTGTTCAGCAGTTTCATTAGTGCTTTCACCTTTAAATTGATCACACGCGCTACAATGTCATGCCTATCGTAGGATCTTTGTTTAGGGAGTAAGTGATGTTTAATTTTTGGCCAATCTGGATTGCAGGTGAGGTGATAAACACATCTGGTCTCCCATACTGTCTGACGTATGTCATGGCATCCTGTGTTTTTTCTTGCATGTACCTGGGTGAGCTAGTGAAGGTAGAGTGTAATATAAAGTGTTGTCCAATATTGTGAGCATTGACGTTCTGATTCTGATTAACCGCATCCTTTAAATGGATGTAGTTATCTGCGCATAGTTGTGTTTGATTACGACGGATACAATCAAGTCTTTCCGTAATCATCTTTGCCATCATATCCACAATGTATTGATTAAACAGATTGCGGAACCAATGCAACGTAACCATAAATCTATAGGCATAGTACTGTATGCATGTCACTGTTTTGTGAGGAGCAGAATGGTGTTGTGGTATATTTAGACAATACCCATCCTCTCCTCTTGTGAATAGAACGGGGTATTTTAAAGGGTCATATGATCTATTTAATTCAGACACTCTACGTAATAGGCATTCCTGAGTATGTAATATAATGTTGCGAGGTCCTTTGTTCTCGTTTACTAAAAGAACAGCAACCCCATCTGTGGTAGGTGCATTATACCTCCCTTGATGTGTATTTGGTGGCCGTTGATCTGCTTGGATTATGAGGTGCAAGTCCTTATTATGTATATTCATTTCATAGACCCGCTCTAAATACATTCCTGTAAATACACACAAAAACATTGATCTGTTTAATGAAAGAGTCTCACAAGACTTTTGCAGAATGATTGACTCCCCCAACAAATACACATGCAAACAAAACAATCTGACAAAGACGGAAAGACTGGCACTCGAAGGACTGGCAAGAGATAATACCATCACAATAAAGGAGGCCGACAAGGGTGGGAATGTGGTTGTGATGAACACTGTGGACTATGATAGTGAAATCGCTCGACAACTGAGTGACACTAGCTGCTACAAAAGACTACAGGACAATCCCATTCCATCCCTTGTCACACATATTAACAATCGAATACAGGATTGGGGTGAAGTTGGTCTCCTGTCAGAGGAGGAATGTCGATATCTTAAGGTCACACATCCAACGGCACCTTGTATCTATGTATTGCCTAAAATACACAAGGGGGGCAATTTCCCACCGGGACGTCCCATTATATCGGGAATCAACTCTCCGACGGAACGTCTTTCACAATACGTCGATGGGTTCTTACAACCCCTTGTGGCTAATTTACCATCCTATATACAGGATTCAGGGGACATTTTGAAGAAATTGGATGGCCTGGAATGGTCTGCGGATTTGATGTTCGTTGCGCTAGACGTGACTGGGCTCTACACATGTATACCACAACATTTTGGCATTAGAGCGCTCTCGTCATTTCTATCAATGAGGACAGCAGATCATGTTGACCACAATGAGATGTTGATCGAAATGACGGAGCTAATTTTATCCAGAAATTTTTTCCTATACAAAGACACCTGGTACCATCAAATAAGGGGGACCGCTATGGGGAGCAAATTTGCACCTTCGTATGCGGGACTCTTCATGGGGTGGTGGGAACGTGAACACGCATGGGGCAAACATGCCTCCCCCTGGATGGATATGATCATCTTTTGGGGGAGGTATATCATTGATATCATCATGCTTTGGAAAGGGAATGATACACAACTATCTGAATACTTCAAGTACCTAAACAATAATCCCTACAATATACAATTGACAGTGAAGTTTGATTATAATCAAATAGAATTCCTAGATATACTGTTTTTTGTTGAGAACAACACCATTCAGAGTAATTTGTACCGCAAAAACACCTCCTGTAACAGCGTACTACACGCTACCAGTGCGCACCCTAGTTCTACCATCCATAATATTCCATATGGAGAGATGGTACGCATAAGGCGGAACTGTAGTAAAGAAGAGAACTTCAAACATGCGATACGAGACAGCAAAATCAGGTTTGCCAATAGAGGCTATAATAGCAAAACCCTAGACAAGGCTGAAAAGAGAATTCTAACTGTCACACGTAGCGATACTCTTATCAAAAAGGCAAAGAACAACAAAAGGAATAATAAAAAATCCAGGATGTCTTTTACCACCCAATACACACAAAACAGCACAGAAGTATTCAAGGTCCTTAAAAGACATTGGAAATTATTATGTGAGGTTCCTAATCTGAAAGAGGTAATCAATGAGACACCTAGCATTACCTTTAGGCGAGGCAAAACCCTCCGCAATATTTTGTGTCCTAGTTATCCGATCAAGAAAAAGTCGGGAACATGGATGCAGACAAAACCGAAGGGCTTCTACACATGTGGAGGATGCAATACTTGCCCCCTTGCTTTGAACAAAATCAAGAAATTCAAATACAATACAGAGAGAGAATATGAAATAAGACATTACATTAATTGCAACACTAGCCATGTGATTTACATCATTGGCTGTGGTTGCAATATGATATATGTTGGGAGTACTGTGCGGCCCCTGAAACTTAGGATTCAGGAACACACTCGAGCCATGAAGAACTATGATTTGAAGTACCCCATGACTTACCACATGCAGGAACACCACAAAGACAATAGGACCATATGGTTTCATGGTATCGACTATATACCACCACACCCCAGAGGAGGGAATCGCGAACTTACCCTCAGGAAAAGGGAAGCAGCTTGGATATGTCGCTTACGATGTGTGGAGAGGGGACACAATACAGAGGATGAAATGCACTATCACCTAAGTTGAAATAATGATGACATGCTTATGTTTAATAATTTACAAAATGTCGATTATCCATCATGTAAATTATGTACATACCGACTATGGTCCTTTTTGGTTGGGCCACTACCAAACTGATGCCCATGTTTCCCTCTCCCCCCCACTGCTTAGTTCTAATCATTGGACTATATTGTCATTATTGTGATCTGGTTTCCTTTCCATTCTCACCATCAGGCTGAATTATTTCCGACAATCATACCTTTTTCAAATTATAAAGTAACAGTTGTACACACAATAGTCACACCTGTATATAGGATTTTATGAACACGAAATAACTATTTGTTCTCCTTTTTCTCTCAATTGAATTATGGGTAACATTATTACAAAGGATTGTGTTATGCATGCCCTTTTGTCCTGGCATATTTCTGTGCTTCGCGTGAAGCGGCGGTGATAATCTCTGCCTACTGACACAATGTATTCCACGCAATAGGATGGACTACTGTTAGTTTGTCAACATAGACACATTACTTACCTGGATGTCAACTCATACAACTCCAATATGGACAATGAATATGTTTAAATATGTCCTGAATGTTTGGTATTTATATGCAATAGTAAACATCGGCATAACCTATACGGAATATACCCTTTTGGGTCTTATGTTACAACTACACGAAGGTTCCCAGGAATTAACTTACACATATTTTAAGATACTACCGCTCGTTTCTTCTCCGTCACACGCTACAATTTCTTATGAATAAATAATTAATAAATAGTGTGGTACACCACCACTGACTAGCTTAAAATGGCGGCCGTATTAGACCGGGAAGTCGTGGTTCAGGTAGCGCGACTTTCCCTCGTCCACACGTGATGAAAGGGGTGGTTATATTATAACCAATCAAAAGAAGGCCGGCTCCGTTAATCTGCCGGGAATTGTTTGGCGCGCGGATCGCGAACGCGCCAACTGGGGAGAGAGATACGACCCCACGAGGTAAGACCGACAGGAGACTTCCCTGTCAGACCAGGTCCCTTTTCGTTAG
This sequence comes from Lissotriton vulgaris, assembly GCF_964263255.1. Lineage (NCBI taxonomy): Eukaryota > Metazoa > Chordata > Amphibia > Caudata > Salamandridae > Lissotriton > Lissotriton vulgaris. The sequence continues at coordinate 780,617 of NW_028249215.1, forward strand.
TCTTACGTGGCAGCCCTTAAATATTTTGGCAATAGGGGTCCACAACGGGACGGGAATTATATACAAACATGTCTTGCAATAAACTCGAAGATTGTTTTCACTGCGGAAACATGTACCGCAGTTTGAAATAAGATGCAAAAACATTACCGATACAGATTACCACTCGAAACTACGTATATCCTTAATAGGGGTACTTCCCTTGTGGATTTGGTGTCCATCAGACAAATTGAACATTGCAATCATGTGCAGTATAAACGGGTGGTACCGTAACGAGGCGCAACTTAGTCCTAAACCGCAATTGTAACAGACACAAGGGATACTGAAGACGCCACACTGGGGAACTAACCTTTCCGTTAAAGGGGGACTCATGAGGATTCAAATAACGTGCATGATACTACTGGCCATGTAAACTTGTAGATATTAATATATATACTCGCATTAATTTGCAGGTTACTACCTCAATGCGACTACACAATTGGAGCCTATTCTAGAATATTGGAATTGAGAATACGACGGTGCCAACAGAGTGCACGTCAGACCACTTGAAGGTAGGCCATTAGTTGGAACGGTGTAACTAGATTTACACCTCAAAAGTGATATTGTAGTGTCAGGACAGGTTTAATATATCCCCACAACTGATATCTCTCGTTCGTTATTCTTTAATTTCCGTAACTGTTGCAGGCCGAGACTTGGGCCCAGTGGAATATACAATACGTCACAAATATTGGATACAAGGATAAATGAGCGCCCTTTGATAACAATGTTTCGTGAACATAAAAGGTACAAATCTATACGTGTACGTTCCAGTTATTTAAACTTAGACCTGAAAGGGGTTATTTTTCCTGACAAAAGCAATTTAGGATATTTCCAATATCTATTTTTCGCAGGCAAATATTTGTTGCATATATTCTTAGATGAAGATTATACTGATTGGACGCCCAGATAGAAGGACTCGGCTCCCGCTTCAAAACAGACTTTGTGAATTGGAATATATCTCTACCTTCGTATACACAATTGCGGTAGGAATCTTATTAACATTTTATTGATTGCTTGAGACTAAATAGTGTCACATCACCGTTTTGAACCTATTGAGACTGTGCCAAGGAGTTTCCACTCTGGAGAGGGTTCACGGTTGCGTCAGGGTGGGGCATAGTCTTACGCCATTGGCATGGGAGGCATGCATACCAGAATTTTTGACGATGAAGTACGAAATGACTTGGTTTGTTTAACAAAAGGTTGTTTGGTGCTATAACATGTGTTAAGGTTTGAACTTTTGACTACTAAGTATAACAAGGACGATGCTGGTCTTGGTGGTTGCAATTGCATACAAAAAATGATTTATGGTTGGACATATACAGACCGTACAAATTAAGAGGATCAAGAAACAAATGACTGTTGTTTGATGAAATTACCCCGATGGTCAGGTCCCGTCGTGGGTTTATAAAGAGACCTGCACTAGATATAGTGTTTAAAACACATTGCTTTTGGGAATTGTACATAAACTGTAATGTGGAGAGGAGAATGTTGCTGTTTTTAACTTGGAGTATGTTTTTAACTGTGTTTTATCTGTAGGTCATGGTATGTCATTGTACATAATTTTTATGGTACACACTTTTTGTTGGAAGCTACTTACACGGGTTTTTTGTATGTTTCACTTTATAATTTACAGCCCTGAAGAAGTTCCGCTTGACGGAACGAAACGCGTTGGCTGGTTTCTCTTGGCACATTAAAGAAACTCTTTTGCAACCACGGATTCAGCGTTGTCCATTTGGAACTACTATTTGTTTATGAACTTTATCAATCAAGCCTAGTGGCAATTTATCTCTATTGGGGTGGTGCTTTTCGAAATTGGATTGTATATTCATTTCATAGTTGTACTTTAGGGACTGAATGTAACTGTTATGTGTGTGTAATGTGTCCTGTAGTTGTTCAATAAGCTGTATGTTTAAATGTGGCACCACGTGTGACCGTGTGTCTAGTTGATGTTGGTGAGATAGGAAATAAATTTGCAAAAACTGAGCAGTGTTGCATTCCTGTGGAAGTAGACTGCCAATTAAGTGGTATAACTGGCCATGAATTTTTTAAGGTAGGCATAAAATTCCCTTCCCTCACTTCATTAGCCCCAAAGGATGTCATTTGAAACACAGTATTGTAACGCCATATATTATTTAAAAAATGTGTGGAAAGTGGATGAGTCTTAATGAGTAGTTGTTTCTTGAGTAGTAGTGGTTGTTGACTGTTGAATGTATGTACTTTTCCAGAGGAGCAGCAAAGTCCTTGAGGTTCACCCTTCCATTTAAGGGCGTTGCACTTGTTACACACGTTGTACATGTTGCCAATGTTGATATCTTTATGGTTGATGTAGTCACAACCTGCGTTGTATTGGGAGGCGGACCTTACAGTGTGTCCAATGTGAGGGTGTTGTCTTTCAGTGATTGGTGATTGGTGGAGGTTACTTTGTACTGGTGTCCCTCTAATACTGTGTGTTAGATCGATGTGTTGTGTGTTGTGCTCGTTAACGTTACGCAAACTGGCAGGTATGTCTGTTAGTAGTTTGTGTGAGTGAGGCTCTGTAGCACTTGAGGTGGCGATGCGTTCACTCCTGTTAGCAAGCCGCACAGAACGGCGCACAGTTGGTTCACTCCATAAAGCAGACGTTGATGGAGCAGATATGTGAGCTAACATTAGCTCAGTGTTCTCTTGGCTTTTGTGTAGCCATTGTCTTTTTTGTGCCCGTGTTTTGGAGGGGCCTCTGGCAAGTTGTGTCTTCCTCTTCAACATGTTTGGTTGTTCCAGGAGTTGTGTGGTTAATTAGTATTAGAATGACGGGCAGGGTGGGATGGTGTGTTTCAGATTGTGTGTAAAGTTGCGTAATGAGTATGAATAGAGCTTGGAAGTTGCACAATGGTCATACTTCAATGGTCACCTATTGTGCGCACTTTGGTGTTACATGTACTTTGTAACGGTTTGTGCAGTTTACTTGTGGCTGTTGTTCGGAGTAGCTGTGTGACACAGATTAGATAGTGTTAATTGCCTTTCCCTCTGCGGCCAATCACAATACCTGGTAAGTGGCTACCTGCGGCATACCTTAATCTGAACGTGAGTGGTACTGATTATGTACATAAATGGGGGAAACGTTCGTGACCCCTGAAATAAAGTCCAGTTTGGATGCAGCTGATGTTAAGGCTGTAGGGTAAGTAGGTCCTAAAGCATGTAGTTGTTCTCAAGAATAACACGCTATTTGTCGCAATTTTAGAAATGGTTTATTACCTGTGTTTTAGATCCGTGCAGACACGCTAATGCTGGGTGTTTCTTGCAGCTGAACTTGTGGCCGTTAGTGGGTCATCTGGGAACGTTTTCCCTTTTGTGCTCCTGCGCACCTCACAGTCCTGTGACTCAGTCGTCCTTGCTTCCCCTTTGTGGCAGCGCACTAAGGGCCAGATGTAGGTAGGCGTTTACCGGGTGGTAACGGCCGAATTCGGCCGTTACCGACCGGTAAGAGCAATTTGACATGTAGGTCCCTGTATTTTACAGACTCGGTAAATTTACCGATAGGTAAATTTACCGAGTATGTAAAATACTGAGTCGGTATCATTACGGATTCCGGTAAATTGGTATGTAGGTGGGACTCTTCTGAGTCCCACAAGCAGTACAAAATCGGTATTTTACCATCAAATACTACTTGATGGTAAAATACCGTTTCTGGTGTGCATGCACATGTGTGCATGCACACCTATGCCATATGACAGGCAGACCTGCCCTAAGGGCAGGTATGCCTGCCACATGGCACCCGAGCCTCTTTTGGGGGTGCCAGAGGGTGTCAAAGTGACACCCCCTGCACCCTTGTGACGGTCGGTATTTTCCGATGTGGTAAATACCGACCGGTAAATGCCCAATCAATCCTATGGGCTTCAAAGCCCATAGGAATGAATGGGCATTAACTGGTCGGTATTTCCCGCATCGGAAAATACCGACTGTTTCCGATTCGGTAATTGCACATCTGCATTTACCTACATCTCGGTACTTTTATTTTCCGACCTCTGAAATACCGAGTCGGTATGACTCGGTATTTAAGAGGTCGGAAAATAAAATTTACCTACATGTCTCTGCCCGCACCTCCGCCCTTTCTTATAGATGGGTCCTCACAATGAATTAATTCGCCCCAACCATTCTCTGTGTGCATTGGCTTGCATTTGCCTCTGTATCACCTGATCAGCATGCAGCTGCATGTGTCTCTGCAGCCGCTGATCACTTTGTGAATGTTTACCGTGTGTGCGTGCTCCAAATGTGTCCAAACACTCTCAGAAAGCGCCCCAGCGATATGTGCCTCTGCATCCGCTGATTACGGCGTCAACGTTCAGCGTGTGTGCCTTCTATCAGGTCCCTTGGCATCACAGTGTACAAATACCGCACTGCGATGCTGTGCGTGTTCCAAATGTCTCCGTTCAATGTGATAATGCGCCCCAGCGATGCTCATGTGCCTCTGCATCCGCTGATTAAGGCGCTGACGTTCAGTGTGTGAGCCTGCTCTGAAGTTTTCTGGCCTTGGCACTGAAGTTGAGCCTGTGTGCCCGCTCCCAACTTGTGTGGCCTCACAGTCTGCAAATACGGCACAGCGATTACCTGCTCCCAATGTGTGTGGCCTTCCCAGTCTGTAAATGTGGCACAGTGATTACGTTGAGCGTGTGTGCCCGCTCCCAAATTGTCTGGCCTCACTGTGTACAAAAGCGGCACAGCGATGATGTTCATACACCTGCATGCGTCTGTGATTCGGCACGCATCCGCTATGTATGGGGCTATGGTTGAACGTGTGTGACGGCTGCCAATTTCACTGGCCTCACAGTCTGCAAATGCGGCACAGCCGTCCAGCCGTGCTCATCGTGCCCAAGTGTCTTCTGTTTGGCCTCGTACTTTCACGCACTTCAGCAACATGGCGCGTACTTTCACACACTTCAACAACACGGCGTGGTGCACTGAGGCGCCACACGCTGTGTCAACGTCATCCGGCGGCGTACTCAGACGCCACACATTTTCTACGTGATAGAACGCTATTCTCACGCTTCAAATGTAATACAATGCTGAACACACACGCCCACCTCAGAGGTGGTGCTACATCCAACGGACTACTTTGTCCCATAACATGCTTTGTCCCTTCCAAACTACATTTTGTGCTGGTGTATAGCCTATGTTCATCTGCTTTGCCTCACCTTTCCAATGCTGTATGCGGTGTTCCGGTTGGCGCAGTGGTTCCGGAGCTTACCCGCCTCAAAGGTTTGGTCTCCGTCTTTATATTATTAGTATGGATACATATATATATATATAAAAGATTGAGCCCACATCGTTTAAATCCCATCTATTCATTTTGGAAATGTGGCAAAATGCTCCCAACCCTTAAATCAAAGTATAATAACAGAGGAAAATGATGAAATCTCTTTCTCACCAAAAAAATGAAAATTCCTTGGTGTCAGGGTGTCAGAATCCTTGCTGTTGGGAACTTCTTAAAAACTGCAGACTGCACCAGTGTGACATTTGAAGACAATACTTTCCGGTCTTCAAGTGGTTCAAAAGAGGTTTAATCTTCAAAGAATGATCCCATCCGTACAGGTTACACCATACCAAGCTGCCCAGCTCTACCAGCTACTTCTTGTCTTATGACCTATATACAATCTACAGCAGAGTAAGCAGGACAATAGATACAGGGAGTGATAGACAATACAAACCATAGAGAGGGTACAATAGAATTGAGGATAACAGAATACTGCAAGTGAGCAGCCCATTGAAGGGGGGCTAAGGTTTGCAGGTATGGGAGCAACTGCTGAGAGACAGTTAAATTAAGAACTTGTAATTTGGCCAAGTTTATTTTGAATCCTGCCACTGCTTCTAATGCTTGTAGGCATTGCACTACCACGGGAAGGGAGGAATCTGGCTCTATTATGGTAAGGAGCAGGTTGTCCGCAAAGGGAAGGACTTTATGGCTGTGCCCACCAAAGGGGATACCTGCATTGGTCTGAGGCTGCCTAATTTGGATGGCCAAAGATCCTACTACTAGAGTGAATATTAAGGGGTATGGAGGCATCCCTGTCCGGTTCCCCAGTAGGGCATTAAAAGTTGAGTAGTCTGTCCATTAACTTGGATAGTTGCTGTAGGCGCAGTGTATGCGGCCATGATTTTACTAATCATATTGAGACCCAGACCCATCCATAGTGACTTCTGCCGCACTCTTGAGGAGAGTCACTGCCCAACTCCTGTTCAGGGGGAGGGTTCTCAGTGTTTGAGACAAATTTTGTGGTTATAGTCGCAGCCTTCTTTTTCTGAATTTGGGTTTAAATGGAAGAGATTTTTCCTCCTTCTTTATCTGCACGTCCGGTGAGCATTGTGTCTCTTTTCGGCTTCACATACTCTTCTTGTCTGCGTTCAGATGACCCTCCTCTCTTGTACTGCTTTTCAGATGAGTCTTGCAAGGAACGAGGAAAATGTGTTTCAGAAATCTGATACCTGTTTGGAGCCTTGATTTTAGTGTGATCACAAAAATCATAGCGCCTTTCAGAGGGCAACGGGGTGGAGAAGCTCGGCAAGGTTTACTTTTCTGTGTTTGTTTAGATTCAACCCATGGTTGTTTAACAAACTCACAGTTCTGCTTGGCTTCATTGTCAGTGCTAGGCTTGCCAAGAGGTGGGTTAGTAGGTCTGGTTCTCAAATTATTACATCCTAAGGATTTATATACAACATCAATAGTTATAGGAAGCTCACATTCATGGTTGTCTTGTGCGACTGCTGCAAGCCTCTGGCCTATAGCCAGAGATGCTGCTTCGCCTTTAATGTAAGACAGAATCAGTGCAGACACTATGGGAACATTTCCCATTAGTTTCATCGTTAAATGTTCATTCTGTATTTGTTTTAACACGTCTGGCAAGACTGACATGGACGGAGTACCATGACTGATGGTATATACAATGGGGCAGATTTACAAGCCCTATGCATCACTTTTGTGCTGCCGTTGCGTTACTTTTGTGATGCTACGGTGGCGTAAACGTTGCGGCCCATCATGTTGTAAAGCCCTGCTTCACATTATACCTGCATCAGGTATAATGTATGCAGGGTGGGCATTCCCACGCAAAAAAGCCATGTAGAACTGACGCAGTGAAATTTACAACATTTCACTGCATCACTCTACAACTTCACTACGCCAAAATCCCTACGTCTGCTCAGACCAGGCATAAGGAATGATGCAAGGCTTTTAAAATGGGACTCACCTCTGTTGTGACGTATTGCTGGAGTTGCATCACTTTCATGAGCAACTCCAGCAATGCTTCACTTTTGGGTCAACCGATGCATCAGAATTTCTGACTCATCTGTCAATCCTTGCACCATGGTGCGCCGTATTGTAAATACGGCCCATCCATGGTGACGCAAGGGAAAGTGATGCTTCTCTACAGAAGTGTCACTTTCTTGTAAATCTGACCCAAAACCTTTGGAATAATACTGCCTTTTATTTATTCCCTTTTTTTCCAGTGTGCTTGGGGCATACCATTGGCATTATTTCTCATTTACAGCATTTTAATTCTATTTTTGCACCTCCGCCATAGATGTTCAGTCTCAAAGCCCTCTGGAACTACCATCGGTCCAGCTGTGTCGTAAATGCATGCTAAGGTTCTTCGGAATCTTACTGCTCCAAAAGCTGCACCTTGACTGGTCAATGACATTCTGACCTGTCTGGTTTATCTTTGTCCAACCCGTGTTTCATTGCCTACAGTGTCCCTTCGAATGAGCACAGGATATTTGCCTAGCTCTGCAAATGTCGGTTCCTGTGGACATGAACCTGTTGATGAGTTCTATAATGACCCATTTTCGGAGTTGCCCCATAGGCTTGCGACTGCTGCACAATTCCTTCAGAGGAGATGAGTGCTACAGCACAATTTTATTTTTAGAATTTTATATAGCACAAGCGCGACCCAAAGGTATCAGAGCACCTTACATGAGCACCAGTTATGTTACATTTGGACACATTGATTATTGGTAGGCATGGGGAGATTACGTGATTTGCCCAGAATCACAGAATGTTGAGCGCCCCTGCCGAGACTCGTACCCAGTTCCCCAGCTTTGAGGTCGACCGCTCTAGCCGTTAGGCCACATCCTCTCCACTAACTTTGGCTCTAATAACACAGATGCGGGTTGCCTGGATACTTCCTCAGCTTTCGGCTGATAACAAGGATTATGTCTGTTCCTTGGAGGATTTAAAGTGGGCAATTGTGGAGTCATCGTCTGCGGAGCTGGTGTCCATCCTCGATTCGCTTTCCATTGCTTTCCTCCAACACATCTTAACTTGGCCACGTTTTCGAAATTGACATGTAATGCTTTTTTTATTATCATTATAATTTTTTTGTATAACCTGCTTATTAGCAAAGAATTGCATTTGCTGAGCTTGTGTTTTAAGTTATTATTATCTAAATAGCTGCTAAGTTAATTTCTCGACCAAGGAGAGGGTGTTGCGAGTTCCCTTTAGGGCCCACTTAGTTCTCCCTTATTTTACCCTAACTACATGTTGTAGTCCACTTTACTTTGCACACGTTACACACCGCACATTGTTTTTGTGCCACAATATTATTTTAGAAATACACTGCACAATTTTTTAATTATTCAGTTCTTCTTACTGGGACTCACTCTGAACATTTTGTACAAGGTGCAACAACACTGTGCCCTGTTTTTTTCTGTGATCGGTTAGCAACATTGCTTGGCATTTAAACACAACACAGAGGAACATCTACTGTTTTCAAGGGAGGCACCTCTCATCATATACATCGAGACTTGCCTTTTGAAAACAGGCAGGAGGATTCTTGCAGAAGTGAAAGGTCCTGGGACGGAAGTGCTAGCTTTGCACAACCTGAGATGCAGAGCATCTATCTACAGAAGCCAGGTATGGGGGCCTGTTTTAATCCCAGAGGTCTCTGATAGATCACTGTGCATGCGTAACGAGGATAATCTTAGGCAGATATGTCATTCGCCTTGGTAGGGCTTTTTATTGTGCAAAGTTTCCTCGTAATGCTGATTACATTGCTCAGTTGCATATGATTCTGATTGCAGCACAGTTGCTTCATAATAGAGCACAAAAGTTTCAATAAATATTGTGTAAATTCTCCTTGTGTCTTTCTTTTGTTTATTATGGACATGCATGATTGAGAGAACTAAAGGTGATGATTGGTTTCCACGGTTCCCCTGGGAACTAGAGAGTTGTGTTCCGGGGTGCCAATTTACCTGTTACTCCTGGAAAGTTAGGAGGGCAGGTAAGGCAATAGAGCTGGTCATATTTGGGTCAACAGGCACTGATATGGTATGGTGACTAAGTCCCTACATTCTGACATCCTGCGGGCCCAGGCATAGTTCTGTTTCCAAACAGAATCCCTGCAACAGGGAGAGTGGACGGGACTCTGGATGCGTGTGAAGGCGACTCACTGCGGCCACTTATGTCTGCTAGGGAAGATTCGGACCAGAGGGAGACAATGGAGCTGTCTCTTTTTGGTTTGGGTCTGAGGCGATGCAGTAGGCCAACTGATGCCAGATAGGTAAGTACAATGTTTAGCGAGGGCCCAGGTTGTACCAACGTCTCGAGTCAGGACTACAACACAACTGTCCAAATCATGATTACGTCGCAGAAGAAGATGCAGTGGCCAGCCAGGTGAAGGAATTCAAGATGGGTTAATAGCTTCCAGTTGTTGGTCTAAGGGCAATACAGAGGCGAGGCAATCAAGTCAGAAAGAATGGTCCTAGATGCAAAATGGGACAGCCCCCACAGCTCGGACCACAGTGGCATGCATGGGGGCTTGGGGAGAGGACCTAATTGGGAAGGCACCATGTGGCAGAGGAGAGCAGAACAGGAGGCATGTAGGGCGCTGTGTCTAGGTTCTAATCGCTCAGTCAGAGAAGAGGTCAATCAGCCCGCCTCTGTAGCACCTCTGTGTTCAATGTTGGGTGAAGCCAGCTACTGGAAAGTCCACCACAACGCCAAGTGCAGGAGCCGCAGGAGTGAGGAGAAGGAGCTGCCACCAGAGGTTCCCCTGAGGTTAGAAGGCCACAAAGTCAATATGGTGCACGTGGTTGCAAGGCTTCACAAGACTGGGCCTCCTCCACCCCCATGCAGGCTCGCCAATACCTTATGATGATGTTGTCATGGCGATGGCCAGAGCTGGCAGCCAAAGCTCAGGGACAACAATTCAGAAAAGGGGGTGGTGATGAACAGAGTGTCTGAATTAAGCAGACCACTCTTACCCAGTCCAAAGATCAGGGCTTGATCCATCACCGTTATTTATCTCACTGCACCATCCCAGCTCAGAACCTGGCTATATGCAAATCAGTCTGTCCCTGGCCCAGTGCATCATGGGAACAGGGCAGACTAAACTACCAAGCCAATTCTTCACCAGAAAGGAGACAAGCTACCGGGGACCGGTTTCTGGCATTTCAGCCTTCTTCGGCCCGGCTTGCTTGAATCCTGATGGTGCAGTGAGAAAGGGACTCATGTCTGAGTATACCCTGCCACACCTATAGTGGCCAAAAACGATTCAGAAAAGGGGGTGGTGATGAACAGAGTGTCTGAATTAAGCAGACCACTCTTACCCAGTCCAAAGATCAGGGCTTGATCCATCACCGTTATTTATCTCACTGCACCATCCCAGCTCAGAACCTGGCTATATGCAAATCAGTCTGTCCCTGGCCCAGTGCATCATGGGAACAGGGCAGACTAAACTACCAAGCCAATTCTTCACCAGAAAGGAGACAAGCTACCGGGGACCGGTTTCTGGCATTTCAGCCTTCTTCGGCCCGGCTTGCTTGAATCCTGATGGTGCAGTGAGAAAGGGACTCATGTCTGAGTATACCCTGCCACACCTATAGTGGCCAAAAACGATTCAGAAAAGGGGGTGGTGATGAACAGAGTGTCTGAATTAAGCAGACCACTCTTACCCAGTCCAAAGATCAGGGCTTGATCCATCACCGTTATTTATATCACTGCACCATCCCAGCTCAGAACCTGGCTATATGCAAATCAGTCTGTCCCTGGCCCAGTGCATCATGGGAACAGGGCAGACTAAACTACCAAGCCAATTCTTCACCAGAAAGGAGACAAGCTACCGGGGACCGGTTTCTGGCATTTCAGCCTTCTTCGGCCCGGCTTGCTTGAATCCTGATGGTGCAGTGAGAAAGGGACTCATGTCTGAGTATACCCTGCCACACCTATAGTGGCCAAAAACGATTCAGAAAAGGGGGTGGTGATGAACAGAGTGTCTGAATTAAGCAGACCACTCTTACCCAGTCCAAAGATCAGGGCTTGATCCATCACCGTTATTTATCTCACTGCACCATCCCAGCTCAGAACCTGGCTATATGCAAATCAGTCTGTCCCTGGCCCAGTGCATCATGGGAACAGGGCAGACTAAACTACCAAGCCAATTCTTCACCAGAAAGGAGACAAGCTACCGGGGACCGGTTTCTGGCATTTCAGCCTTCTTCGGCCCGGCTTGCTTGAATCCTGATGGTGCAGTGAGAAAGGGAATCATGTCTGAGTATACCCTGCCACACCTATAGTGGCCAAAAACGATTCAGAAAAGGGGGTGGTGATGAACAGAGTGTCTGAATTAAGCAGACCACTCTTACCCAGTCCAAAGATCAGGGCTTGATCCATCACCGTTATTTATCTCACTGCACCATCCCGGTTCAGAACCTGGCTATGTGCAAATCAGTCTGTCCCTGGCCCAGTGCATCATGGGAACAGGGCAGACTAAACTACCAAGCCAATTCTTCACCAGAAAGGAGACAAGCTACCGGGGACCGGTTTCTGGCATTTCAGCCTTCTTCGGCCCGGCTTGCTTGAATCCTGATGGTGCAGTGAGAAAGGGACTCATGTCTGAGTATACCCTGCCATACCTATAGTGGCCAAAAACGATTCAGAAAAGGGGGTGGTGATGAACAGAGTGTCTGAATTAAGCAGACCACTCTTACCCAGTCCAAAGATCAGGGCTTGATCCATCACCGTTATTTATCTCACTGCACCATCCCAGCTCAGAACCTGGCTATATGCAAATCAGTCTGTCCCTGGCCCAGTGCATCATGGGAACAGGGCAGACTAAACTACCAAGCCAATTCTTCACCAGAAAGGAGACAAGCTACCGGGGACCGGTTTCTGGCATTTCAGCCTTCTTCGACCCGACTTGCTTGAATCCTGATGGTGCAGTGAGAAAGGGACTCATGTCTGAGTATACCCTGCCACACCTATAGTGGCCAAAAACGATTTGGCTTGGTAGTTTGGTTTGCCCTGTTCCCATGATGCACTGGGACAGGGACAGACTAATTTGCATGTAGCCATGTTCTGAGCTGGGATGGTGCAGTGAGCTAAAAAACGGTGATGGATCAAGCCCTGATCTGTTGACTGGGTAAGAGTATTCTGCTTAATTCAGAAACTCTGTCCATCACCACCCCCTTTTCTGAAAGCTCAGGGACAGGCCTGGGTGTGCGGTCTTTCAGACCATGAGATTGAGCATCCACTGTACTGTTAGGGCGCAATGCGCAGCGCCGGCGAGGGCACCTGTTGACAGCACCCACTATCCAGCCGATGGTGCCCGAGCCTGACCGGTTGAGTCGTCTGTAGTTTCTTGTCTGGCAGCCTCAGGTCGGGGCCCCGCTCCACTGCAAGACGAGTCAGCTTCACGCCGCCACACGTCTCCATCAGGTCCCACGAGGCCTGCAGCAGAGAGCAGTTAAGATGGTGAGTCTGCCTCCCACCAAAGACTGTAACAGGCTCGCACTGCCCGACACTACAGGGCCTAAACACATCAGGAGCCTGAAGTAAGGACGGAGGGGTGCATGTAGTCACTGGTCCTTACTTGAGCTGATAGTTGTGTTGCCACTCCGCTGGAAGTTGCTGCTCAGCTTGCCCTGGAAGTGGTCAGGCGCTGCAGTGATGCTAGGGGATAATGGTGCCATGACCCAGGGTGGAGGCTAAGTAGTACCCTGTCTCCCTGGTCGCAGTAATCTGGGGAGCAGCCATTAATCAACGTCAGAATCTACTCCCGGGGGTGGTGGGGGCGATTCAATTGGGCACAGCTGCTTGTTCGGAAAGCAGGGTGGGGTGGCAAAAGGAGCTTTTTGGTCCACAGGGACCCGGAGCTCGGATGAGCTGCGTCATACTCCAATCATGGTCAAGCTGAGTTTTTAAAGTTCAAAGTAAAAACTAGTGACTAAAAGTTCAAAGACTCAACCGTGGGCATCTAGTCATGCAAGACAAGGTCAAAGTCGAAAGATATGGCAAACAGCTATGGAGAATGAGTGAAATACAAGAAGTGTATTGGACCTGTTCGGCACTTATCTCTGGACTTGGAAGAAATTCTGAAACAAAATTTCTCAGAAGCAGATTTCAGTGGGGCAAGGATGCAGGCGGCATCTGAAGAGGAAGTGTCATCAGGGAACTGCGGGATGAAGTTGCGGTGAAGATTTCTACGTATGACTTTAGTCTCTTTTTTAGAATTTTGAAAATCTCCAGCGGGATTAGGCAGGAGGCTTTAGCTGATGAGAGTTCCACAAGGCCGGATATCCCTTGGGCAGGATTTGCAGCTGCGGAAAAGAACTTAGCAAGAGCTGCTGTGAAGTCCTGTTGACTGGTGCACCTTGGGTGGATAGATGAGCAGATTAGTCCGGGTCTCCTCTCGATTCTCAGAGCAAATTTATCCCAAAAATTTCTAAGTCCTACATTTTGGATTTTGCCTATCTGGGCACCTTCAGTACCACCACTAAGGGTCCAGGACTTGAGAGACACAGATGGTTGGCGCGTTTTTTTGTCCCTGAGGCTGCCTTTGCACACAGCACACATTATTATTATTTTTTTAATATTTTTTATTGCAGATTTGTATAGTACATAATCTTTCTTTTCGACAATCCTGTTTCCGACAGTAGCTATGCGCAGGTCGTTAAACAAAACATTACACAGCCAGTGAACCCATATCCCGGAGGTCGGGTGGCATTAACCGGAAAAGCGATAGAAGCATAAAAACAAAGGACAATTGCAACTGTTCGGCAGGAAGTTTTTGCATCTGCTTTTTCTTTTTTTTTTCCCCCTTCCACCCATTCCCCAACATATAAACTGGTATAACCCCAAGAGGCAATAGGAAATTGTCAGTACAATCTTTGTAAAACAGTTGTATTGTTTTTCCACCATGCAGTATCTAGAACATGGATGTCAGCGTCAGGCGTCAACCCAGCGTCCCTAAGCCCACAGCCCGCCCTCTCCCGTCAAAGTGTAAATCCTCGGTATCACAGTCCAAATGTTTATCCATCACAGTTCTCTCTGTGTTTCCCCACCCATCATCTTGAATCCCACGACTTCCCCCACTTCTGCTGGCCAACTCATAATTGTTATGGTCCCTTCAGAGACCCCCGTCCAGGCCATGGTAATGTCTCCATTTACCCCACACTTTGCGGAATTTCCTCGGACAGCCTCTTGCTTTATATGTGACTCTATCTGCCGCCATGTAGATGTCTAGTCCCTTCCTCCATTCCCCTATATGAGGCGTGTCGGCCGCTCCTCACTTCCTAGCTATGTCTCTCTTGGCCACCACCAAGGCCAGCACCAGAAATATTAGTAGTGGGCGGGCCAGGTCTATATCATTGGTCATTCCCAACAGGGCCAGTTTCAGTTCCAGTGGTATGTCTATCCCCAGTACGTTGCGCAGTTCAGTGGTGATCGTGCTCCAATAGGCTTGTATATGTGAGCATGACCATAGTATTTGTAGGAAAGTCCCGTTCTCGTGCCTGCATCGTAAGCAGCTGGGGTCTGACACCTGCCCCATTTTACATAACCTCACTCTGTCATAATACACCCTGTGCAAGATCTTGAACTGGATTAGGCGTAGGAGTGATTTGATTGCTACTTCTCTAGGATGCATCAGTACCCCCCCCAAACTACCTCATCCATCTCACCCACTTACTCTTCCCATGTGCCTCGGAGGCCCGCCAGTGTGTTTGGTCTATTATTCATACCGCTTTCCCTGGGATCTTTTCTTGCAGCAGACGGCCCTCTAGTGATGCGTATTCGGGGAGTGGCTCTCGCAGTGTTCCTTCCGCCAGGTAAGCAGGTCTTAATTGTATGTATTTAAAGAGTTGAGAGCGCTGTAGCCCAAATTCGGCCTGTAGGGAAGCAAAGGATTTCAGCGCCCCGTTTTTGATGACGTCCCCTAGCGTAGAGATGCCGATGTCGTCCCATCCCTGGAACCCTTTCAAATCCCCCCGCGGCGGGATGCCTGGCTTTCACCTTGGGGATGCCCTGTAGGGGCTATCTCACAGGGAAAAGCCAGGACGGGTTCCCAAGGCAAGCGTGGAGATACCCCTTCGGGGGTCAATTCTGGCGCTATATAGGAAACATAATAATAATAATAATAATAATAATTTGCATAGTTCTTTGAGCCAGGAGCATTCCCATAGTGGCGTTTGCTTCGTAGCCCTGCGTGCCCATCCGGTGACATTCGTGGCTCTATTCCACGCCCCCAGTGTAATCTTTGTGGCTGTCAGTAGTCCAGCCTGTCCCCTACCCTCATATATGTAGTGTAGACTTGAGCGTGTACCCATTTGGTATCGTTCTAGAGCATACGTGGGGTGAGTGGCGGGTGCGTGAAGCCAGTCATTAATGGGGGCTAGGTGTTCTGCCCAATAGTAGGTCTCTAGGTCAGGAAGAGAGATACCCCCATCATATTGGTGTCTCTGTAGCATTGTCAGTGCGACTCTGGGGTGTTTCCCCAACCATAGGAATGACCGGAGGTCCGCATGTATGTCTCAGAAAGTCTTGGACGGTATCTGGAAATATTAATTTTGGAAGGCATAGAGGAATTTTGGGAGAGATATTATTTTGAACATCGCTGCCCTATCAAGTATTGTCAAGGGGAGGGATCGCCACCTATCTGCGTCGGCTTTGAATTCACGTATAATCCGAGTGATATTACGATCGTATGAGGTGCTTCTGTCAGCAGTGATGAATATCCCCAGATACTGGAAGCCTTCTTCGGTCGTCTGTAGGTTCTGCGGCAGTTGAGGCCGTTCCTCAGGCCCTGGGGGTCATAGAGTGTTGATTTGTGCTAGTTAATCTGGTATCCTGACCTCGCGCCATAGTTTGCTAGTTCCTCAAACAGCGCCGGTATTGTACTTTCCGGCCGCGTGACATAGAGGAGGACTTCATCGGCATAGAGGGATAGTTTTTCAGCTCGTGTGTCCATTTGACTGATATAGAACCCCGTGATCCTCTCATTTTGTCTGACCCCAGAGGCCATCACCTCAATTGTCAGGGCGAATAGCAGTGGTCACAGGGGGTATCCCTGTCGGGTTCCCCGTTGTATGGAGAAAGTCCTCGACATCACCCCATTGACCCGTACCCGGGCCTGCATACAGTAGGCCGATTTTCCTCCTGTATTTGGGTCCAAAACCCAGTCTTTCCAGTACCCCCTCCAGGAAGGGCCAATGAACAGCGTCAAACGCCTTTTCGGCGTCTAGGGACATGAACCAATGTGGTTCAGCTCTATCTTTTACCACGTGGAGCCAGTTATGTGTCCTCCTTAAATTATATCTGGTGGCCCTTTCTGGAATGAACCCAGTCTGATCCATATGTATCAGGCCTGGGAAGACTCTTCTCATGCGCGAAGCTAGTATGGTTGCATATATCTTGGCCTCCACATTTAGTAGGGAAATGGGGCGATATGAGGTGCAGTCCTCAGGGGGCTTCCCAGGTTTGTGGATCGGGACAATCGTGGCCTGTCTAAGATCCAGGGGGAACTGTCCCTCCTCTTCGGCATCCTGGAACATGCCCAGCAAATGTCGTGGCAGGAGGTCAGCCATGCTCTTAAATGATTCCGCAGGAAAGCCGTTAGGACCCGCGGCCTTCCCCGTGCGAAGTTTGGCCAGCGCCTCTCGGACCTCGTCTTCTGTGACATCGGACTCTAGATCTGTGCAATCAGTTTCCTCAAGTGCTGGGAGGGTGATTAGCGCCATATATTGCAACGCCTCTGTTTTGGAACCCAGATCTCGTGCCTTATATAAAGTTTCATAACATTCGGCAAACGCCTCAGCTATCTTATCGTCTGTGCAGACCCAAGATTTTGGACCCACCTTTATTTTCTCAACCCAGCGTTCATCTCTCTCCTTCCTACTGAGCCAGGCCAACAGTCTCCCAGATTTATCGCCCACATCATATATGCGGTGCAAGGTTGCCAATGCTTGCGTCCTGGCCTCTCCCGTCACTAGCTGCCTATATTGTACCTGAGTATCTGCAAGGCGTCTTTGCATCCCTATGTCTCATGAGTAAATGTTCCTGCTCTAGCTGTAGTATTTGCGCTTCTAGGGTCTGTACCTCAGTCTAGGTCTTCCTTCTAGTTTCTGCCAGTCTACAGTGGGCCCTATCACGAAGCACTACCTTGAGCGCCTCCCACAGGACTACTCGGGAGTCTACAGATCCCTTGTTCTCTCTAAAGAACACCTTCACGTCTGCCCTGAGCCCCTTCCTAATGTCCGGGTTTTGTAAATCCCAGGCCGAGAGTCGCAGGGTCGCAGGACCCCTCCTCTTTCGTCCACCTGTCTGAATCGCTGGGGGGGAGTGGTCAGACACCCCTCGGGCATAGTATTCCGCCGAGTCCGATACTTGCAATGCCTGTCGCGCCATGAAGATATAGTCCAGGCGAGAGTAGACTTTGTGCACCCCAGAGAAGAAGGAGAACGCCCGTGTATCTGGGTGTAGCCAGCGCCACACATCTATGAGGCCCAGTATCTCCATAGATTTAGCAAGAGAGGTCATATTTTGAGATCTATCTCGCTCACCTGTCCGGTCTGCGGAGGAGCTCATCACATCATTAAAGTCTCCCCCAAGGATCTGGATCGTATCCGATGTGTTGAGAATTATGTCTGATATCCTCTTCATGGTGTCTGTCTGTAATTTGGGCGGGGCATAGGCCGATATGAGTGTGTACTCCCGTCTTCTCCATGACCCCCGTACCCCTACATAGGTGCCCTGTCTATCAGTTCAAATTTGTGTTACTCTCATTGGTGGGTTCTTTTTAATGAGTATTGCAGTCCCTCTAGACCCTGAGGAAAACCCCGAGTGCGCCAAAACTTTGTATTGACCCCTTGCCAAGAAGGCGCATCTATTGCCTTGTAGGTGTGTTTCCTGGAGGAGTACAACATCTGCCCCAGACCTCTTGATGTAATTGTTCACCAAGCCTCGTTTAATCTTGCAGCCTAGGCCGTTAACATTCCAGGTCATCACCTTAATGCCCTCCTCGTAATCAGCTCCCCTCTCATGATCCCCCATAGTCCTGCTGGTAGTGAGTGAATGGCAAGCCCTGTAGTACCTGTGACGGTGTCTGGCGCAGGACAAAAGCCAGTAGTCGACATGATATGCCAGTTAGTGGTAGATAGTCTCTGACATTTTGTGACGAGATGTGTTGTCAAGTCAAGTCAAGTCAAGAAATACTTTATTCGGTTCGAATTTTCAAAACCATAAAAGTACAGACATATATAAAAAATGGTCCAAAGATCAAAATACATCATTTAAGAAAAAAGTTACGATTAGTAATACAGCAATATTAAAAAACGTTACAGAATAACAAACCAGGTTCAGTTTTACAGATCACAAAGTGGTTGGTACATGTGCTACCCCCAATTGATCTTTTTGCCCATTCTCAGTGCAATAGTTAAAAACTTGGCCACATTATAGATTTCCCAGATATTGGTTAGCATCTGGAGATATAATACCGCTGGTTTAACCTGTCTGAATCCTTTCCCCTTCAACAGGGGAATAATGAATTTTTCCCTAACGGTTTTAAAATGGGTACAAAAAAACAGGAAATGGGCAGTGTCCTTAATTGAATAACCATCACAATTGCATATACTCAGTTCTGAGTCCCTGGTCCAGCCAGGGCGACCACAAATTAGCAAGTGAACCTTGTTCAAGCGGAACTTGGTAAGAAGGTACCTGTGGCTTGGGTTATTTACAGCTTTCAAGTAAAGTTCCGGTTCGTGATCTGAGGAAACAATCAGTTGATGCGACCTGACAGAAGGTTTTATCAACTCCTTGCTTTCTCTGTCCATTCCACTATGTAGCAAAAAGGTATTCTTTGCCCACTTCAGATCAGCCTTAACAAGGGCAGAAGGATTGTGAAACAACTCAGGCCTGCCCAGCTTAACACAAGATTGTTCAACATATTTTAGCCAGGGGATCTTGTTCCAATGATCTAGTTTAAGGCAATCCTTCAAGATTTCATGATTGACATCAAGCTCTGGGTTGAGCCACACAGATATCCATTTCAGGAGGGGAGCCATGGCAACTCGATCCTCCAGAAAATCCACCCCGCATTCCTGATGTACAATGAAGTTTGCTGTGGATTTTGGTAAAGAGAGAATGGACTTCAAAAAGTTATCTTCAATCACTTGAAGAGATTTTGCAGACATGAAACCCCACAGGTCCGCGCCATACATGGCAATGGCTATGCATTTGGCGGTGTACACTTTTAGGACAGCCTCTATAGGCTTCACTCCAATTTTGCGTGAGAAACCAAGGACTGCGGATGTGGAGCGTGCCAAGACCTTTTTTTTCTCCAACATTTGAGGAAGCCAAGTAGAGCGATCATCAAACATTACACCCAGATAAGGGAATCTAGAGACTCTAGATATTTTGTGGCCATTGCAGTGTAGAGACAAAGCACGCTTTTTGGCCTTAACATGGGGCCCAACCACCATTACATGGGATTTACCAAAGTTGATACTGAGGTCCAGATTTATCATAAAATTATAAAAAGAATTCAGCAGACTTTGCAAACCCACAGCGGTTCTAGCTATGAGAGCCGCATCGTCTGCGTACAGTAATGCGGGCAATGTATATTTCCCTGCTCTAGGTATATCTTTACAGGCTAAGCCCAGTGCTCCACCCAGGTTATTAATGTATAAGGTGAACAACAGGGGAGCGAGAATGCAGCCCTGCCTGACACCATTAGTAATATGAATTTTCCCTGTGCAGTTCCCTTTTCTGTCATAACGAACAGTAGCGGTAAGGTCCTTATGAAGGTCTGCTAGGAAGTACACGATGTTTGGGTCGATCCCTATGCTGAGGAGCTGGCCCCACAACTTGGACCTGTTCACTCGGTCAAAAGCCGAGGACAGATCCATAAAAGCAATGAATAGGGATCCAGGCTTTGCTTTAGTATATTTTCAGATCAGCAATTGTAGGTTTAAGCTCTGATCAATGGTGCTCCTTCCTTTTCTAAAACCATACTGGATAGGGGAAAGGGTATTAGTCTCCTCTAACCATTCGGTGAGTTTACTGAGGACCACTCTCCCTATGACCTTAACCGCAGAATCTATCAGGGATATGGGGCGGTAATTCCCCGGTTCCCCCCTGTCTCCTTTTTTAAAAATAGGGACAATTACAGATTGGGACCAGGAGTCTGGGATACCTGTTTTAAAAATACTGTTAAAAACTCTAGCTAAAATTTTGGACCAGAATAAGATGTCTACTTTAAAAAGATCAGCAGGAACCCCGTCCGGCCCAGGAGCCTTGTTGCTGGTCATTTTTCCAATGGCTAGACCCACCTCTTCCTCATCTACCGTTAAGCTATACGGGAGTTGATATAAACTGGTCGTGTCCTCAGCCCCGTTGGCTTCCTGCTCATACACAGATTTAAAGTGCGAGTGCCATTTGTCTACTTGAATGCCACAATCTAATTCATTATTGCATGTGTCCGCAAAATATGGTTGATTGACCACGGCCCAAAATTTGGTGCTGCTTTTCAGGACGTCAGTTGAGGTCAGATCAGCCCAAGCATCCTCTCTGATCTCACGCCGCCTTTTCTCGATGGTGGTCTTATAAGCTTTCCTGAGGGCAGCCACAAGTTTTCTGTCTACAGGGCTTGATTTTAAAGCTAGTTTTAGTTTGTGATTAGCGGCAGAACATTTACTATCAAACCAGCCTACCCTTTCCTGATATTTCCTTTTACAGTGTTGTGTCAGGTTAGACACGATGTTGACGCATACCCTCTTATATGCTTCTAAGACCTCAGTGTCCCCCGTCTGGTCGTTTAAACAAAGTTCAAAATCCTCTTGACTATTTGTACACAGATTACCAAAGAAATCAGCAGGAATTATTTTGCACCATTTGATTCGACGGGCCTGGTCAGTTGGTCGTAAATCACATTTATCTACCAGACTCAAGCTAGTGTCATTAAATTCAAATACATCTCTAACTTTTAGTACAACAAGATTGTGGTCACTAAAATGGGACCTTACAACGGTGTAACAGATAATATGACTGCTATAACTACTGCTCAAAAAAATGTAATCAATGGTAGACCCACTGCCGTGGCCCGTAAAGGTTGGGATGCCCTCTTCCCCCCCGGGTGGCAACATTAAACCATTTTCAGCTAACAGAGATTCTAAGAAAGAGCCCTGATCTGTGTGTTCAAAATGGATATTCTCATCATCTGGGGAACCAAACAGAGGGTTCGGAGGACAATCTTCCTGACAGCCGTGGACATTAAAATCTCCTAATAAAATAACAATGCAATTGGCCTCCATGGACTCTTGGAACTTGATTAAAAAAGAGTTTAACCTCTGCAAATTATCAATTGAGTGTACTCTATCAAAAGAGTTATAAAAATTCACTAGTAAAACAGCGTTAAAACTCCTGTGTGTAATTAAAACTGCAAGGCAGTAAGGGCTACCAGTGGGAATTTCTTTATAGGTGCCTGAGATTTTTGCGGAGATCAAGGTGACCAGTCCACCTCTAGCCCGCCCTCTCAATGAGTTAACAGCTGGGAGGAAAAAGGTGGTGTATCCATCCAATGTAAGCAGATTTTCAGTCACCCACGTTTCCTGCATAGCGATAATGTCCATGGTGCCTATAAGGTCTCTCCAATGAGGGTCATCGATTTTGTTCCTAAGGCCCGCTATGTTCCATGTGGCCATTGCGATCCCCTGCCTGCCTCCTTTACTCCCATCAATTGCAGACAAGTCTGTCCCCCCCTCCATGACCTGTTCTGTGGTAGACGTTCGTTCAGTACTTGGATCAGGATTTGAGTCTTGTGGGGAGTGACTACTCTGTGAGATGGTGTGTAGGGCAGTTAGAGATTGTGTGGCATAGTGACCCAATGTTTGTCAATCTACCCAGTCCATAAAGGACGGGTGATCGTAATGATTGAACGTTGGGACATTAAAATAATTTTCCTGCCCATTTACGTGATGATAGTCATGATATGGATGTTTGTTTTGGGGGCCGGCGAAAAGACCACCCTGAAAGGGTCCAGCTCTTCTTCTCCTGACCACGGTCCAACCATCTTCACCCCCCTCCTCCCAGCCACGTGATTGAACCTCCCAGGGGGGATTAAACCTTTGTCTAAAGTTGGACTCCTGAGGGCCCTTTAGCCAACTCCATCTTTTATCGGGTTGGTTCCCTTGAACATAAAAGTAGGAGAGAGGCCTGGCCGTGACCGTGCTCGCCTGATGGCGCGGTGTACCGGCACAGATGTAGTTTACTACTTGTGGGTGCTCAAAGGTAACCACCACGCAGTCACCTTGTAGGTTTTTTCTATTACCTCCCACCCAAGGAGTTCTCTCCACCATTAAGATGTTGCTAGGCATACCAGGCGGTAATGGGAAGTTTTTAGACAGCCAATGGCACACCTTGTTTTTTAGGGTTTGGTAGGACTCCGTTTCAGTTGGCCCAAGTTCAGTGACCCCGGTCAGAATAACTACATAGGAGCATGCATCCGGGGGAAGGTGGATGTTTCTCCGTGGTTCTCTCTTTTCCTTTGGGGTCTGATCCAAATTAGGGGTCGGAGGTGTAGGTTCTTTAAACTTAACCTGAGAGGTAACCTTGGGTTTGACAGGATTAGAAACTAGTTTTGTGTCAGGAGTTTTTGAGGAAGTGCCCCCCGTAATGATGGAATTGGTGGGATTGATTGGCGCATTTTTTTTAAGGGAGGGGGTATTTTTGTCAACCAAAGGGGGCTTATTTATGGCCTTCTTTGCGGGGGGTATCTTGTTATCCAGGCTGAAACTAGGGGCGCTTATATCTTTGTGGATATTTTTTAAGATGGTTTCTAAGCAACGCAACCTAGCTTCAATTGGTTCAAGCAGGATTTTTAACATTTGAAAGATGTTATTATTTGCCATGTTTAAACTATTCCTATCCTCCTCACTTCTGATATAATTATCTACTTCGCCACCTAGATCCAATATTTCCTCTAGACTGCTATCTATGACTGTGTCATCTGGTAAGCTTAGCGGCAGACCCACATTAGTTTGTTTAGCTCCATCAATATCAGCGGTATTAGCCACCTGAGCACTGTTGGAGTTTGGGGGCACCAAGTCTGAGGTAGTCTGATCTAAGTTCTGAGTGATCAAAGCTTTCTTTCGCTTGCGTGCAACAGGTTTGGACTTTTTTTTTGGAATTGCTCCTTCTTAGCCGGTGAGTTCCCTGGTCAGCTACAAGCAGTTTTAGGCGTTTCCCAAACTTCTTTCACAGGCAGCAGCTTTTAGCTCGGCGGTGGGGGGCGGGGCAACCAGGGAGAGCGTCCAGGTGCAGGTGATGGCAACACAGGGACTCCTGGGAAATGGAGTCCCTGTCCCTCACCTGGCGCTCGCAGCCCTGGTAGAGTGGTCTCCTCCCGCCCTGCAGCCCACACAAGACTCCAGCGAAGGACCCACTCCTCAGCAGGAATGCCCAGCAAGACGGGCGATGCGGGACCCGCGCAGCGGGTACCGCAAGGTCCAGCGACGGCAAAAAGGGCAACCAAGCAGAGATGGATTCAGCAGCAGAAACGTTGCAGGGATTTAGCCGGTGAGTTCCCTGGTCAGCTACAAGCAGTTTTAGGCGTGTTGTCTTTCGCGGTTGTCTGTCTGAGATACGGTTGTGATACTCAGATGGAGTGCCTCACTCCCCCTCCCCCCCCCCAACTCCCCCCAACTCCCTCTCCCTCCCCCTTTGCGCTATCCCCAACTTGCTGCTTCAACATAACTGAATTCCCCCACCTTCCCCCCACCCCACCTCCCTCCCATTTCAGTCCCATCCCTCTGCAAGGCAGAAATGTCAGTAGGAGAAGGTCTATCGCCCTCCCAAAGGTCCCCCTCCCTTTCAACCTACTCTAACAGACTCAGTGCAAAATATATAGTGCATTCCCCAATAAATAGTCTTAAGAGTCAAAGGCAAGAAATGCATACAAAAGAGTCTGTAACCAGTAGAAACCGATAGGTATAAGAGGGGGTGTAACAACCTGCGTGTC
This sequence comes from Lissotriton vulgaris, assembly GCF_964263255.1. NCBI lineage: Eukaryota > Metazoa > Chordata > Amphibia > Caudata > Salamandridae > Lissotriton > Lissotriton vulgaris. The sequence continues at coordinate 804,904 of NW_028249215.1, forward strand.
TCCTTAGCGGCGAGCTGCAATCTCGGCTGCCCAATCTGCCCTTGGTCAAGAGTGTGAGTCGTGCGTGTCCGGACGGGGATCTGTCGCTTGCCCTGAGGCGTCCTGTTCTAGTTCACGAATCGCCTTCTCTAGTGCTTAGACGATTGAGTCCAGGTCCTGTTGCGCCTCTCCCTCCGGGCGATGCCGATTGCCCTTTCCGTCTGTTCACCTGGGTGCGTCCCGGATAAGGCGTAGTCTGAGTCTGTCTCCTGCTCCTCTGTGCCTTTTGTCGCGGGGTACTCGGTCGTTCCCACTGCGGCCTGTGCGGAGCCGGCCCATCTGGCCCGCCCCCTCTGTTGTTCTCTTGTCTGTGGAATATGGAACGTTCCTCTAGCCACTGCCAGGCATCCTCCGGATGGTTAAAGAAGTGTGCTTTGTCTTTGTAGATCACCTTCAATTTCGCCGGGAATAGCAACATATAGGTAATGTTCATGTATCTTAGCTTTGCTTTGACTGCGTCAAAGGATCGGCGTTGCTTTTGCACTTCCTGGCTATAGTCAGGGAAGATCATAATAGTTGCGCTCTCCATGCGGATTTCCCCCAGCTTTCTGGATTCCCGCAGTATCAGGTCCCGGTCTGCGAAGTTGGGGAAACGCGCAATGACGGGTCCAGGTCTCGCTCCCTCAGGTGGACGAACCAATAGGGCGCTATGCGCCCTTTCGATGATTAAACAGGTCGAGAACTGCATAGCCGGGAAGGTTGTCTTTAGCCATGAGTGGCGAAAGGCCACCATGTCCGTCCCTTCAATTCCTTCTCTAAATCCAACAAAGCGCAGGTTGTTGCATCGCGCCCTATTTTCTGCATCGTCGACCTTCCACAGTAGCTGACGATGCGAGGCCTGGAGTTCCGCCATGTCCTTTCTCAACGTGGAGATCGAGTCTTCCACCTCTCCTATTCGTGTCTCTGCCGTGGTCACCCGGTCCGACAACTTCTGGAAGTCTTGTCGCAGTAGCGTCACCTCCGACCCCACTTCGGCAATTTTAACCTCTAAAGCCTTGGACGCCTGGATAACGGCCATCAGGAGGTCTGTGTCGGATCTCGGGCCGTTGGTCGCGGTCGCGGTCGCAGCATCGGTGTTCGGCCGTGGTGCAGCAAAGTTATCCATGGAGCTCTGTTTGGCAGTTTTGGGGAGCGTATCTTTCTTCCCCATGGCTGATGACGCCAAGTAGTGCCTTCTGCGTGGGGGCCAATGTCTTCCCCCACTTGCGCTGCAGGTCCGTGGGCTTGCGAGTTGTATTCCATAACTTGTGTCCTCAGTCCCGGTCTGCACCCCGTCCTGGATCCCGGCCTACGTCCGCAGCTCACGGTCTCCTTGCCGCCCTCCACAAAGATTGGGTCGTATGGCACACACTCCCCTGGATGAAGTGCCGTGCGTGCACGAAATGCCTCGTTATACCGTGCCTCTCTCCTGCCTTGTCCCAGCCTTTCTTGCTGGTCTCATAGTGCCCAACTGCGGATTCAGTCTGGTAATCAAGTGCCACCCAATCTCTGCCACCCCCAGGGTCTCGCAGGCCTGGCCTACACTTTCGTCCCAGGTAGGTCGGCTCACCTCTAGAATCCAGACCGTGGTCGCAGTGAGGCCCAGGTCGCGTAGTCCTCTTCGAAACGCCACCAAATCCCAGTTTTTAGTGGCCAGGGGGTGGGGGGCGGGAGAACCAGTCCCGTGCCATAGGAGGTCGTGTGGCAGGCCCGTTCAAATTGCCAAGTCTTATCCAACCCGCCGGGACTGCCGGCGGGGCCTCACATGCCGAGCGTATGCCCTCGAGCCAGGCGCCCACGTTGTTGAAGTGGCCCAGGGAGTCTCCTTACCTCCCGGCAGCCAACGGCACTGTGGGGGTCCACGAGCGCCACACCAGCCGTCGCGGGTGTAGTCAGCCCCTCTCAGCAGGCGTCGCGTCCACTCCTCCCGTGCCCGCGCCGCGGGCTGGTTAAATCCGGCGTCCGCATCTCTGTTGCCCCGCAGGGAGGGGGTGGGGGGGGGGGGGGGTTACAGCGGTCCCGGTCGGGGTCTGCTGCCAAATACCCCAGTCACCACAAGCGTCTCGGCTTTAGGTGTCGGCCACTGCCCCCCATCCGCGAGGGTCCCGTAGGCAGCCGGAGGTGCTCAGCTGATGTTCCGGTGCCCCTGGTGCGGTCCAATCGGCCCTCCTTCTCCGGGGAAATCCAGGTAGTCAGCGCGCCGCCATCTTGGATCTTGCGGCCGATTCTGCTTCCGTTCCTGCTTTCGCCGTTTTTCGGCTGGTTGTGTCTCGGAGCCGGCAGATTGCAGGTCACAGGGAGTCACATGGGCTTAATGCTTTTCAGGAGTCTGTTTTGGGCTATGTGGCATCAGTTTTTTGTCGGATTAATAGCAGCTAGCTCGGAGCTACACGGAGACACGTCCTAGCTGGCAATGCTGCTGGCCATGCCCCCACGGCACACATTATTATAAATGTTTAGAGTCTAGCAGACTGTTTTGCTTCACATGAGAGTAATATGTTTTCCTATAGTAGCAGCCTTGCTTGGTAAGCTTTGTCTGAACAGTGAGTGCCGAGGCCTTCAAGGTTATTTCAACACAGTGGTTGTTGTTCGGACTGATCAGCGCACGTTCTAGACATAACATATATGCAGCTGTGACCACCTCTGATTTTGGCGCGTTTAATAATGCACTGCTTTGGCATGCTCACACAGACTTGGAGAACATTCGCATGCAGAGAGCTGGCGCAGAAAATGATGTGATCCATTTCTGCTAGGACCAGAGGTATGGGGCCGCCCTTGTAATCCCAAGAGACCTTCTGTAGACAAAAAAATAACCTACTAGCAAGGGAGGGTGAGATCCAGGTATAATCGAGCCTGTTTCCATTTAGCATTGTAACATGCTTTCTCTCTTTGTATTTTACGGAATAGTAACTATGCTGATAATCTTGTTGCATATAATATGTCTGCTTGTATTAGCTAAGATACTGCGCCTGAGAACACGGCATTAGAAATAAATATTTCAAACTTGCATGTGTCTCCATTTATTCCCTGTTTTGGACTGGTATGCGAGTATAACGAAAGAGTGTTCATGTGTTCCACATTGCCTGAGGTATTCTTAGTTCCATGTTCTGGGTTGTCTAATCATTGGGGGCATGGAAGAACCAATGAGACACTGCTAGTCTGTTAGGGGATTTTGGCTATTAAGGTGAGTTTTGGTACACCCTAATTCACTGAGGTTCAAAGTCTCTATGCACAGTTCTGTGTATGAGCAGAATCCCTGATACATGGCGCCCAAATGATGGTGGTATTATTACATGACACTTGAGTAGTACTTCTATCAGTCCTTAACCCCTTCACTATTGTTACCGGATAACAGTAGTGTCGGACAAACCTACCTATAGTTACATAGGTCTTTTCAAGCTTGAATCTTTCAAAACGGTTTACTTTTGAATTACTACCCAGTTGTGCTACTTCGTTTTACATTGTACCTTTTCTTCTCTGTGTCACTATGGCTAACATTGATATACCGCAACATAGTTGCATTGCGGTACGCAATCATTTCCAGGCTTATAATGTTGTTTTGGAGGGCATGGCAGTGATTTTGGTGGTAAGTGCTGAGATTAATTACCCGTTTGAGATATTCTACTCTTGGGTGACGTTTCCTGCGGTGGATGCGGCTATGCAGGTCTTTCACAATTAAACTCACTCAGCCGTGCCCGTGGACTATGTTAATTATAGGACACAGAAGATTCCGATTTCTGCATGGCAGCACCATATTTGGTTTGATGGCGCCCTTCCCCACACTGTAACGGCGGCTAGATTGGGTCCTTTGTCCATTCCAGGCGCTTCTTGGCTGGTTTTAGCTGGATCCACCCCGCATCCTCGTTCGGGGCATGTAGCTGTTGCTGAATTACAGACCCTGTATGACTCTTCTATTAGTGTTATTAGGGCCTAGTTCAATATTTTACCCGCAATTTCCAGGGTGGGCCCCTTGTGTTGGGGCCCTTCCAGCTGGACCGAGCGGAATGAAGCTTAGTCCCGTGATGGTCAATGCGGTAATGGGCAAGCGTCCCCAAGATAAGGATGATATGCCTTTTTGGCTTGCCGAGAAGTTTGACCAGCTGGAAGCAGTATTTCCTAATTCGACTCCCGTTGAAAAACACAGGATTCTTACAATTAGTTTACCCAAAGACTTGGTACCAGAAGCCGGTGACCGTGCCTGCGTCTACTGAGCGCGTATATGATTTGCGCGACCGCACTACGATTAAGTCGCCTTATAGATTTCAGGTTCCTGATCAACGCTCTCCTCGTTCTTTACAGGACACATCGGCCTCATCGTCCAGTGGTGGAAGCCGCAGGAGAGGATGGGGTGGCCAGCAGAGTCGTGACCAGCCCCGCCCAAAAGACAGTAAAGGCAAGCAGGACGATTCTTCACAGAAAAGACCCCAGTTTCAGAAAAAGAAAGTTGCCGCTTTAACAGCGAGATATGCCACAGAAAGTGAGAACGCAGCTTCGGAATCAGACATGGGCGCTGACGTTGTTGGACAGCACGGCGGAGATTACCATAGTGCGAGTGGCCCTGCGTCCACTACTGAAGGTGACAGCGACTGACGAATATGTTGCTGGAGAGACACCTGATACCAGAATAGCTCCCCCTGACAGGCTTTATGAAATTGTCATTTTAATTGAAGGTGACATACAACGTACCATAAGAGGGGTATTTTGGGAAAATCTTACAACTACCTATGACATTTTGTTGGCGGAGGCTGACTGGCTCCCACCTTTTGTTCTCGCAGCTCCGAGAGGGAAGGAGATAATCCGCTGAATTTTGCAGAAGAGTGGGCTAAAGCCCTTGCGCAGGCTCTGTACCGTACGGACTGTGGTTGGGATAAATTTTCCCCGCACCACGAGATTCCCTTACGGTCTATGCCACAGCCTCAATCTCAATATCCCATCCGGCGTGAAGCTAAGGCTTCTGTCGCGGAAATCCTTGAACAATTGGAATATCAAGGAGTGATTGAAACTTGTGTGTCACCGATGAATAACCCACTTTTTACTGTAACCAAGCCTGATGGTTCATACCTTTTGGTATTGGATTAGCAGCATTTGAACTCGCATTGCCGTATGGCGTATAAGGATGCCATGACTTTGTTGGGGGTCCGAGTCAAGTTTTCGTCTCCATACAGACCGGAGGGTAATAGTGTTGTGGAACGAATGAACCAGGATTTACAGCAGTCTTTGACAGCTAGGGTTATAGGCACTGGCAGGAAGTGGCTGGCCCACATCAATCACGTGCAGTGTGCCCATAATAATCTACCTAGAAGGTCTCTGGGTGGGCGGACCCCATACAAAATGCTCTTTGGTATCGAGATGTTTGTCCTGGACCTTGACGGTCTAGACCAGGCGGCGGTTGCTGCCTCCTTTGACGTAGATGAACATTGTAATGTTTTACAGGATCTGCAAAAGACGAGAGACAGCCTTGCAAAGGAACACTTGCCCTCCACATCTGATGCTGCGTTGCAGATTCCGGTAGTTGGCTGGCTACCCCAAGTTGGTGAACTGGTCTGAGAGAAGATCGAAAACAAGAAAGAATTTGGTCCCTCATATCGAGCTCCAGTTCCAGTGCTTGGCATGAAGGGCACAAGAACAGTCATTTTACCACCACTTTCAGGTCGTAAGGAACAAAGGTACATGTCCATTGACAATGTCAAACTACACAGAGTGGCCGATTCTTCTTAGTATGACTCCGGCAGGCTCATGTGCATCGATTTTGAGAAATTCTGTTGTGGCCCCAGCTCCTAAACTCAGGCCTGATGTTGCCCTCGAGATGCCTGCAGTTTCAAGTCCTTTATGGAGTTCACTACCTGGTGCTCACCTTGATGAGACTGAATATACTTACCCCACTGACTTATCAATGCCTGATTTGCAAACTTGTTTGGCTACAGAATCCAGATTTTCATTTGACACTGACTCTCACACATCGAAAACCCCTTCAAAACTTTCTGTTTTTGCAACATTGTTTAAAAAACATTTTTTGATTCCTCCTTGGACCTACATTTGGTGGGTGCTTTTTTCGATTTACCTATTCATGTCTATTGGATTTGTGGTGTATTTTTTCTGCCTTGTAAACGGACACTATGTTGAAGAAAGAACATGCATTCAACATATTAATGGAACATTGGCTCCCCATTCCTCATCACACAGATTGAAGAGGAACCTGGCTTTTGTTAACATCACTGCTTGGCCCGTCTTGGATGGGATTGTGTGGGATGCTATTAGATTTCAAATCCATGGGCCCACAGAGGTTATCAATGTCCCAAATGTCCTAAGGGTTTCTATGGGGAATGTAATTAAACAAAATATACATTCTGATGATTGGGATGTTCAGGCTGTAGAGACTTTGTTTTCTGATTTGAAATATTATGCTGCCTTTGATGCTGAAGATTTGTATCTAGATTCCGCAAATTATGGTAATTTGTTTTGTTATCAACATTTTGGCAATCACTACCTGCATAAAGCAAATACCAGGAGGAATACTGTTAATTATACACAATGGCAACATTGTCCCGCTCATGTCCAAGGCCGTTCCAATTCTCTTTTAAAGAGGTTCACTTATTTTACTGATTTTAATCAGTCTAATCCCAATGCATTTTATTTTAAAATGACTGAGAAGTCCACTTCCAAGGTTAGACATACCCACACAAAATTGTTGTATCCGAAGTCCTTTTTAGACCAATTGGCTGTTAGGGGCTACGAGCTGTGGAAAGATACTATTGAACTTAAATCTGTTTGGGGTTCTAAAAGTTGGCAAGTGCAAGGCACCGAGGCTTTGCATCATGCATGCCTCATCCCGAACCATATGTTGTTTTTAAATTATACAATTTCACAAACAACTTGCTTTGGATTGCCTACTACTAAAAAAATAAATGCTCCTTTTCCTGAATTAGAAGAATATTCCAGTTGGAATAATAATACCAAGTTTTCCATCAGAGAATTACAGACTCTGTTACTGAATTCTTCCTTTAACATATCCAGTTTGGATACTAAGGGTTGGTTGCTGTGGCCCAAATGTGCTGATTCTTGCCAGCATCGTTTTCTGGGTTTACCTCCAGGCTACACACAGGTCAGGGTGGATCCCCGTTTTGAAAGTGGCCATTCTGTGACTACCTATTCTGTAGGCAAATTATGTCAGAGTTGGCTCAAACATTCCACTTTGGCGTCAGTTAAGCTGCATTTATCTAAATTGACTGACAATGTTGATCTGAATGATTTTGTGAAAGGCCTGGCTTCCGGCAGATCTAAAAGATGGATATATGCTATGTACAACAAAGTGTGGAAACTGTCCCAAATTGAGGTGGCTTCCCGCATTAGAGCTATAGATCAAGCAAATTTAGAAAAAGTGCTTGCAGTTGTAGATAACAGCATTAACACACTTTCTTCCTGTATTTACACATTAGATAATATTGTTTCATCTGTTGTTGATATTGTGCAAGATGATGTGTCTGTTTTGTGCCATGGTCAAAATCAATTGCGTTCTTTTATGCTGTTTGCATGGACCTTGCAAACCTTGAAAGCTGGAAAAGTGCCTTGGCACTACATGAATACGTCATTATTATTTGCCCCGTTTAATTTGACTGAAAACCAACTTTTTATGTCAATGAAAGATGCAACTTTTTCTATGTTACACATTGAAAGGTTAGAACCGCTACCATTTTCTGTGGCTGAAATTAATTCGGCAACGTGGCTTATTCACGGGTTAATAACTTTACCTTTTACCCTTTTCAAGTTCGAGGCCTGTATGAAGTACTATGCAATTGGCAGATATGAACTTTTGGGCACCGCTTATCTTCATGAAGCTTGATCACTACCATTTACCTATAGGTGCCTTAGGGAGGGAAAAGAGGTGTACTTGAATGGGGAGGATTGCACTACAACATCAGATCACTCATTAATGTGTAGGAATATCCAACTACACGGCTCTTGTAAGCAGAACGAGCCGAATTTGGCCTGTATTTTGAAAGGTACACCAGCACCTGCTATCATACCCACATTCACATTACTGGCAAACGGGAGTTATTTACTTTTAAATAATGAAGATTGTTGTGGGATGGTTGCCGGAATTCCTTACATGGTTATCGTCAGCGAGTGTGTGGTTTGCTGTAAAAATTTAATGTTCCCTCCTCCGCATGGGAAGCTTGATGTTTTCATCTGGCTGACGATTCCGACCTTGAAAGCAGAGTTCAACAAGATGAGTCGTATAAGGGCTCTATTGTCTCAGAAAGAAGTCGCCCTCACATCTGCTTGTGAAACATTTGTCCGTCACGTGGCAAACACCCGCACAGAGGTTCATGCTTTATTAAATACTGATTTGCCCTTGCATTTCGGTGAGTTAATTCACACTATCTTTAATGCATCCTCCACCACAGGGCTGGCTCACTTTTTTAAAGTTGTTAGCAGTGGCCTTGTGACATATTTTCAAACTATATTTGGTGTGTTCCCAGCATTTTTAGATTTTTTCCAGCCTGTTTGGTGAATTTCCCTTAATGCTGGCTCTGGTTGCAGGCATACTTCTGCTCTTTTGTTTATTTCAAGTTGTTTATCGTCCTGTGTTGCGAGAAGATCTGTCACAACTGTTGCTGCTCCGCAACCGAATGCTTGAATATTATGGAGCGCTGCCTCTTGCCACTTTGAGTGCAGCTTATGGATTATCGTTTCCATTTTCCTTCTTTACATGCATCCAGCCTGTCTTTCATTGCCTGAGTTGCAATTTCAACTGGGCCCTGGATTTGTGTCTCTGCAATACGGTGTCTCCCAATGCGGATTATGATCAGCTTATGAACCCCTTAGTTGCTCATGAATTGCTTTGTTCTGGTGGAGGAATTATGGCCTTTGCAGCGATGCATGGAGTCCTGGGACATTGGAATGTTTTCCCAGCGGCGCAAGATTTCTTGGCTCGCAGCTTCATTGAAGAAACACCGAGTTGCCCTCTGATGGTGCTAGAGGCTCCGATAATTCAAGAACATGTATGTTCTTTCCCTTTGCTGAATTGGATGGCTGACATGTTTTCAGATGAGAACAGTGACTTCCTATTGGAGGCTGTTGCTACATAATTTGCATATACATTGTTGGATTGAGATGTGTCATCGCTTCTCTCTTTTCCATGACCGCGGTCACAAGTTGGACATCGTATTTTTTTTATCGTCTTCATTTTTTTCTGCCTAGACCTATTGACTTTACTATGTCTATGGCTAGAATTGCTTGATTTGAAGTATGTTCAAATTATGGGGTTTTGTTTACGTTTTTTCCCTGTGGCAATTTGAAATTAGTTCTGACTGTCGTTCTTGAACTCTGCTTTCCAAATTTGCCCTTTGTCTTATCCGTGCTCGGATCAAGGGAGGATGTCAGGGGGATGAGCCTTGTATTTACACTGTGTTAAGTTGGCATTAGCTTATTAGAAGTTTAAACGCCATTTTTCCTTTCTGCTGCCTTTGCACACGGCACACATTATTATAAATGTTTAGAGTCTAGCAGACCGTTTTGCTTCACACAAGAATAATATGTTTTCCTATAGTAGCAGCCTTGCTTGATAAGCTTTGTCTAAACAGTGAGTGCAGAGGCCTTCAAGGTTATTTCAACACAGTGGTTGTTGTTCGGACTGATGAGCGCACGTTCTAGACATAACATATATGCAGCTGTGGCCACCTCTGATTTTGGCGGGTTTAATAATGCAGTGCGTGGGCATGATTACACACACTTAGAGAACATTCGCATGCAGAGAGCTGGCGCAGAAAATGATGTGATTCATTTAGGCTAGGACCAGAGGTATGGGGCCGCCCTTGTAATCCCAAGAGACCTTCTGTAGACATAAAATAACCTACTAGCAAGGGAGGGTGAGATCAAGGTATAATCGAGCCTGTTTCCATTTAGCATTGTAACATGCTTTCTCCCTTTGTATTTTATGGAATAGTAACTATGCTGATAATCTTGTTGCTTATAATATGTCTGCTTGTATTAGCTAAGATACTGCGCCTGAGAACACGGTATTAGAAATAAATATTTCAAACTTGCACATGTCTCCATTTACTCCCTGTTTTGGACTGGTATGCGAGTATAACGAAAGAGTGTTCATGTGTTCCATATTGCCTGAGGTATTCTATGTTCTGGGTTGTCTAATCATTGGGGGTATGGAAGAACCAATGAGACACCGATTGCTAGTGTGGTAGCGGATTTTGGCTACTAAGGTGAGTAGTTCACTGAGGTTCCAAGCCTCTATGCACAGTGCTGTGCATGAGCAGAATCCCTGCTACAAGATAAGTGTTATATATGATGAGCTATGCAAGCGCTGGGGCACCAGGCATTTTTGCCAACATCCATCATTTAAATCTGCTCTCATTAGAGGAATAGACATTGCTAGCATGCGTTTTCTGTCAGTATGAAACCACTGCAATGTTATACCACCAAAGCGTGCTTAGTGCCATCACTGAGAATGGCAGCCCCTATTGCTTACAGGCCCAACTGCTGCGTCAGGTTGGTAGAGGCACTGGACCCTTTCTATTTAGCCGACGATCTTGATAGACCCACTCAGTGGTGACACTTAAATAGAGGATAAAGATTATCCTTCTGAGTAGGTCTCATTTCACCTTTGACTGCAAAAAATATTGGCTGACATAGAAAATTACTGATACTCTCAGAGGTTTGGTCACAAATGATCCTTTTTTATTTTTAACACAATGTATTATGGTTACTGCTTTTTTTGTTTTGATGGCTCCTCCAATAGTCTCCCTGATTTCTCCCCATGTTCAAAATGCCTTTGCCATCTTGTAAATACTGCATAATCTTTTATTTTGGTATATTACTGAGCTCTCGTTTCAGTTTCACCAATTAGTGTTTTTTAAGGACTCTTGCCCATAATGATTTATAAAGAATCCCTTGATTTCTTTTCCAAAGCTATCTTTTTTTATGACTTCCTTCTTCAAAGATTTCTTTTTACAATGATGGTCTATCCAGTATTCCTTCATTTCATTCCATTTTAGGACCCCTCATGTTTTAGGTTCACTCTCACCACAGCTATCTCAAATATGTTTGTACATGTAATTTTGGTTCCAATATGTTTGTAAATAGCTTTATTTTCAGGTGGACAGCCATTCTCTAATTTAGAAAAGTTGGCTTCACACACATAGATGGATTTACTCATACAGAGTTTTGTGTCAGGAAAGGTACAACTGGGTTGGGGCATGGATGTTATATGGCACTATACTCAAAAACCTACATGATCGTGTGTATTCACAAAGCCTTCTCAAAACTCTTCCAATCTTGGAAAATGTTGGAAATGCACTTTTAACTTGGACAGGAGAAAATTCCTTGCCTCTGTGAGTATGGGAAGTCAACAATATCAACATTGATGATGGAGCCAATTGCAACTTTACGCTATATACACTTTATACAGATGCATATGCAGACATCCCTATGCATGTAGGCAAATGAGAATTCACGCATTTTCCCCATAAATCTCCGACCGTGACAACTTTCCAAACACAACTTGGGGAACGTTTGTAAATACTGAAGATGAGTAAACTGACCACCATAAATAGGTAGTACTTTTCAGGGTGTAGATTTGTTCATTTAGGTGTGAATTGCACCCAGTTTATTTTTCTAACACATGTCCCACTGATCATTATTCAAGTTTAACTTTTCTTTCTCTACCCTCACTGTCAGTGTAACTGGTGAACGATCAGCTATGTCCATGTGCTTCCTTCACGAGCCACTCTCTTTTTGTAAGTGTGTTGGGCAGTGGGAAAAAGTCAAAGGACCCACTTGTGTCTGTGTCTTCCAGTAAGGAATATACGTTTCTCCTTTGAAGGGTGGATCCGTCTCCAAGGATCTATCCTCCTTCGTTGTTCACTTGGGTTCCTGCTTATTGCCTGTACTTCTGGTGAAAGGTCTTGCAGACCTAACATCAGTAAGTCCACAATAGTGTTACAGCTCCCTCTTATTACCAACTTCTTCCATATTCACAGCACACACACACACACTGTATATTATGTTATATATGCTGATGTGCAGTGTGTAATATGCGATTTATTAACATTTCTGAGTATTGGGAGGGATCATGATTCATGCCAGGCAACTCCTCAAGTGTGTCATGATGCCTCTACCCTCCTTCAAAAATGGTAATAAATAGTATTTTACACTCCCCATATGTGGGTAATGCCATGACATTTTTTTACATGAACTTAATGTAACAAAACATATTTACCCAGCAATGGGATTCATTTGTGCAGGATGGTACAATTGCATTGAAGAGACCTTGTAGTCATGAGGGGGGATTATTTTACTCTATATAGTAATTGTTACATGGAATCTATCAAGCAGTAAAAAGTGTTTTCTGAACTATTTTTCTATGTGGCAATAAACTTGAATTTGACCCCGCACTACGGTAATAACTGTGTGAATGCTTGTTTATTAGTACAGTTGGGTCTAAATAAAATAATATTGGACCACATTTATTTTCACAGTCATTGCATAAACATATATGTTCAAGGAGGCTGGGGTTTAGATGAGTATAAGGAGAACGAATGAACCACCACAGCTATACTCTAAAGTGCTGAAATTGTTTCTGGTTTACAACTACAAACAGCCACAATATCTCTTCATGGACACAAGGCTCTTCTTTTTGAAAAATTATGGCTGGAAAACTGCATTAATAAAAACAAGATAAACTTTCAGTGTGTACCATCTTTATTAACAGCAAAAGAGGAGAAAAAAGGCTAGCACAAGTGTTTTTCAGATTCAAACGCTGTAGACATTTCTGCTCTCACAGCTTAAATAAAATACATGTTACCAACTATTACTCTTTAAAAAAACAAATTAATAAATTAATAAGTTAAGTGGTTAACTGTTCACAACATGAATGTAAAATTAGAAAACACATTACTAACTACAAGGTATACATTACATTCTGCTTTATTTCTGTCTCACCCAGTATGGAAATACAAAACACTCCTGTTCATAAAAGTCTTAAATGTCTATGCTAAAGATTCCTCTATGCCTTATAAAGTCTAGGAAGAAGGAGCGGTATATATCTTGTGGAAAACTGTGCAATTCCTGTGATAGTTTGCACAATACTAAAGTCTATTTCTAAAATTAACTGTCAATGGTCTTTTTAACAAACTCCCTGGACACAGGAACTTTTGAAATGACTTATCAACATTTTAAGAGCTGCTCTGTGGGTGGCACAACTGAAATATGACAAAAACAGTATTAATTCTGAATGCCCGGAGCTAATGGTAGTATACTTATAGACACATTTTTTATTAACATAAGTGACAAATATATTAACAACTTTATTTCTGGGGTAAATTCGACCTACGGTGCAAACAAACAGTGTTTAGACCTGAATTCGGATTACAAGTTGTGTTGTAATTGTGCAACCTTTGTGTTTTCCAAACATAAACAATTCCCAGGTATAGCAGAATTTGTGTGGCAAAATCAGACCGAAATGAGGGAAAAATTGTGGTGCCGGGGTGCAGTAAAATAAATTGCACATATAAGCCCTCATACCGATCTGAATCATGAATTTAAATTGTGCTTTGGGAAAAACCACATGGTGCGTAAATAGATTACGCTTGTGGCTATTTTACTGCACGGTGAGTCCAACAAAGACAGAATGAGAGCCTCGTATGACGGGGGAAGGTAGGCCATCAAACAATCCTCAAAAGTAAAATGAAACAATAAGAATAGGAGTCAAGAAGTGCACACAGACAAGAAAATAACAAAACATCAAAAAGAAAGACAAGGAGAAGTCAAAACGAAAAAGAAAACAGAAAAGTATTTTACTGTAGTTTATGATTTTTACTTTACAGCCATCTTCAACAAGACAGCACTTTAAAAAAATGTTGTTCCTTAATATTTCAACTGCCTAATTTAACACTTTAAACTCTCTTTCAGTTGGTTTTATTTTATTGATCCAATTAATATACATTTTAGGAATTAAGTCCTTCGTTCAGGTATTTTACAGCAGCAAGTACACAAAGTAAAAGATTGCATTTCCGTTAACTTTCCAACACTGAGAAAAATAACCTTTTAGTTTGCACCTTTGCTGTTGTACCAGATCTCCACTCAAGTCTTTTTCCATTGCATGTGGTAAAGCCAGTCCACAATAGCCAATATAAGAATTTATAAAAAATCTTAACACAAAAGTAAAGTTTAAAGGTTTTTCGATTAATGCAGCAGATGCTAAAGCAGTAACAGTAGGAAAAAAATATTTTATTTTGGTAGAAATGGTATATCCCTTTTACTTATAGCAGCTGTAGCACTATAGACATACCCTTGGCTTTAAATGCAACATTTCCATAACATGTTTCAAAGGGAGGGACGGTAAGGCAAGTCAAAAAGTTCCTGAGTAGAGCAACCAAAGCAGACTTCAGTGCATGTCATAGATTGTAAAAGATGCCAATGGTGTTTGATCTCTGAAAAATCCTCCTTCTAAATAGAGGGAGTTAATGTTCAGCTGTATGTAAGTGCTAGGATCCAGTCCCTATCCTTCATCAATGGCTTGATTTGTAGTAAAATGCAATATGGAAATGAAACAATTAGTACAGCTATACACACCAGCACTATCAGTTCTGTGGTCAAGCAGAAAATACTGGGATGCATTCAAACTTTATTTTTATTATTTAATATTATATACCAACAAGTATCCTTTATGCTCATTTACAAGGATTCTGGCTTGATTAATAGCACTTAAGAACTGTGAAAGGTGTATTGTCAAATATTTTATCCTCCATTGCCTACCCGGTCATTGGCACTGATCTCCCCGAATCACACTTAGACAAAGGCAGAACTTTCCTGGTAAGTTCCATCTCTGTGTAACCCTTTTGGTGCGTCGGATGGCCGGGCGTGTGCGGAGGACGGCCAGGGGCCGTCCGAACCACGCCCACCCTTTATTTCACCCGCACCGCATCGAAATTCGCACAGCGGTAAATGGGTTAAGTACGATTTCCCTGCATTTTCAAAGAACACAACATATATTATTTTTCTTGCTGCTTTGGTTGTTTTATAAAACACTTCAATTGCCCATATTGATTTCTATTCAAAGATTAGAGCAGCCATTAAGAACCAAGACTGGTATCATAAAAAGAATCCGTATAGCAAAGGATTAGGGAAATATCCAACTATTGGAGGCTTCAGCCTGCTGATGTGAGTGTAGGAGTAACAACAAGATGGTTGGTAGACAGAACGTGATGAAAGCAAGAGCAAAGATCAAGTAGAGGAACTTCTTCAAATTAGAATTTGTTGCTAAAACTCTAAATGAGTAATGGGAGAGGCATCTTTTCTCCACCATCGGCACTTTGTCAGCCAACTGAATTCAGAATTCCGAACATTTTGTACTCTTGCTTGAATAGAGCTCAGACATTCAGCAAAAATGAATGACAGATAGTGCTCAAAGGTTATGGGGGGTAAAGGGGGAGCAAAGAATGCCCAAAATGGATGGGTATAATTTGTGGGAGAAATCACTGCCCAAAATCTATGGGACGTTTACAAATGTATAAATGAACAAAATTTGTTTGAGTATATTGTGTCCAAATCATATAGAGTGAAATTGCGATTCTCCTAATAACATATCAAGAGAATCTGGATTTCATTAAAGACACGGAAGCTAACATTATGCATATTTCTTTTAATGCTAACTCCAAGCATCCACTTAGAAGCAATACATCATAAAGTGAAACAGATCTAGAATAGAATCTTCCAGATGTACAATAGCCATGCATGTAGGATATTCTGCCTCTTTTAAATTTGACGTAATACGGTAATTCTTCTTCTGTATAACATTTTCTTTATTTTTCTTCTTTCCTATCTTTTTTTGATTGCATTCCAAATGGGTAGAAACAATGAAGATTGAATGAAGGGGACACAGAGTTAATTCTTTCTGAACATCGTCCTTGCGGAAACAATAGTATGGATGAATCAGTTATGTTGAGTTATCTGAAATAAGAAAGAATATAAGTGCTCTGTTCTAATGTAACTGAGAAAGGTGTAATATCAAACCAGGAAAGTTATATGAAATTTTTAACAATCCATTGAAAAAAGGTTGTATGGAACTTTCAACAATACATTCAATAAAGGTTGTATGAACTTTTCAACAATACATTCAATAAAGGTTGTATCATAAATTACGCATTTATTGTTCAATAATTTATCTATCCACCAATGGGAAGGGAAAGGTGGGATAATGTTAGCCTCTGTGTCTTTAATGAAATCCAGATTCTCTTATGTTATTAGGAGAATAGCGATTTCATTAGAAGACCGGAGGCTACCATTATGCATGTTGGTAGTTTAGTAACACTACATCTGACATATGTTCAAAGATTTACAATAGTGTTTAGCAAAAGTGTTAGAATTTGGCCAATAAGCTGCTTTAAGAATGTGGTCTAGTTTACCCCCTTTCCAAAAGGATTCGATAGCCATAGCGTCCCTTATTGGGTGTGCCTCGAGATTGCATTGCATATTTAACCCATTTTGCTATAGAAGCTGATGTAATAGGTTTGCAGTGTTTCACAAAAGAGATAAGTAATTGGTTCGCTCATCCTTGCTTCATATTATTTCATACAATCTACCACACAAAGTGTTTTGCATGTGTTAAACTTTGGGTGGAAAATTGCATCTGACATAGTCTTTAGTTCTCTCAATAATCTCAAAATTGACACCAAAGGCGTCATAGACTTTATTAGTTACTTCTAGTGCTTTTACGTCTGATACTCTATGGCAGGAGATTAGAGCAGAGTAGAGAGGCTAGTTTCATGGAGTGTCTCTTATCTAAGTATCTGCTCTCAGTCCAGTTAGAGAAAAGGTTGAGTAATAATTTAACATCCTAGAGGGTTTCGTATTCAGGCTTAGTTTGATGCTTTTCATAATTCTGCATATTATGACATTTTTCCTTATGGTCTTGCCATTTATTAGAGCATGGCCTGCCGAAATGCACGATTTGTAGCAATTAATTGATCTGTAAGTAGGTCCTCTCATATTGTTCAACTAAAAAGTTTGCTATGTGTACGATAGGAGCCTCCACAGAATCCAGGTTCCTCTCTAGGCACCAGGGTACCCAAGTTCTCTAGCGGGTTCCAGGAGCTCATGACTCTTGTAGGAGTATAGTAGCTTGTCTCGAAAGATCTGTGATTTCATTAGATTTCCTGACACTTTCCAGGCAAGAAGGTTTAAAGTCCCTGTCTGGACTAGGGGATTTTCCCTTCCGTCTAGGTCTCTTAAAAGGCCTTCCGCTGATGGAAGTAGAAAGGGTATTATGCAAGCTCGTCAGAAACCACGCCTGGGAGAGCCACCATTATGAGCTCCCTGTGTCTGATATTATGTGGAGAGAACATCTCCTCACCTAGTAGGTTTGTTATAAGTTCTTTAGAGCATGAACGGAGCTCTTCCTCTGATAGGGGAAACTCGAAGTCTAGATCATCCTGGTCTAGGTCAAGGATGTATTCATCCAACTGGTTCATGTTTTGGTCCCCTTGTGGTTCAATTTCAAGACCTTGTGTATCATGACATGCACTTAGATATTGTGTGCCGCTTTGGACACCTTTGTAGGTTGTCTCGCTTAGGACATCTGATACTTTTGAGGTGCGTAGACCTCCCTTGTAGTTTGAGGTGCTTAAACCTTCTTTATATGACGAGGTGCATAGACCTCCCAAATTATTAGAGTTGCTTAGACCTCCCAATGTGCTCATGGGGCTTGTTCTTTCAATGTTGTTGTTTTTCTTTAATCTCTTCTGCAATTAAGGGTCTTTTGGTTGACATGAATGTTTCGCGCATGCAGGAGCGCAGCTCTTGTTGAATAATCTTTTTAACTTCTTCATTACTGATGTTAGGGGTAGGTACCTCAAGATCATATGATTCTACATAAGACATGTTAGATTTTATACTCCTTTACAGGTTATAGCACTTAGTACTATATATAGATGGATTAGAAGGCAGGCATCCTGACTTAAGGAGTATGGTTCAGAGGAGCTTATGTAAATTAAGGGTATGTTAGAGGAGCTTATGTATAGTTAATGGAGTTCCCGACTTGTCTGTGTTTTGGGTAGCCTGTGATCAGGTGGACATGCAGGGTGAAGTCCAGGGGGAGAGCGGAGGGTGGGGTGGCGGGGTAGGAGCAAGATTTCTGTACACTGGAAATCAGTTAGGTGGGAGTCGAAATTTAAGATGAGTTTGAGGTCAAAGGGGCACAAGTCTATTCAGAAAGGTATACAAATTAAGTTGAGAAAACATACATACACACGGTTGCCCATTCTAGAAGATACAGGTCATACATGACAATGAAAAGAAAATGTACTTATCTGCCTGGAGCCAAATTTGAAAGAGGTAGATTATCCTATGTGCATGGCTATTGTACATCTGGAAGATTCTATTCTAGATCCGTTTCACTTTATGATGTATTGCTTCTAAGTGGCTGCTTGGAGTTAGCATTTAAAGAAATATGCATAATGGTAGCCTCCGGTCTTGTAATGAAATTTGTAGGAGGAGACACTACTCAAATATATGTGGAATATAATGATAGCAAAGACATTCAATTCAGAATAATTTATTTCTAGCAATTATACCAACAACCGTTAGCTCAAACATTAATCCGGTTATACTAGCTCCAAACACAACTGGTCACGCCCTGCGTATAGTTCTCCCAGCACTTTACTGCAGAAAACAAAGAACTTTGACATTTGATAATTTGAGGGCACAAGAATGCACACTGATAGGAGCAGAGGATTTCTAACAATGTCTTTTTTTATCCACGTCACAGGTGTATGGTGGCCCCTCAGCACTCTTTCTCATGAAGGACAGAACTCCGATGTCTTTTTGTAAATACAGCCTTACCTAGCAGATGTTAGTTAATTTATTAAAATATCAGGTTTAGCTAAGCGGGTTTGTTAAAAAATGCTGCATACTGTGCGCATGGCATACCATCATCAGGCATACAAAAAACATGAATGCCCCACTGTGACTGGAAGATTCATCGACCATAGATGAATCAAAATCACACAGTTGAGGATACAAAAATCATACAGGACTTTGAACGATCTGCCATGTCAAATCTCAGCCCTGGGTGGAGGGTATTGACTGCAGACTACTCTTTCTTAAAAAAAAGTTTTTAAGGGGCCCAAGAGATGATCTGGAAGGAAATTGGCAAGATCAGTTGGGATTAAATTGGGTATGCTCTTCAATGCAAAGGACCTTCTGGCAAAAGTAATACAAGGAGATTGAGGCATTGAAAGGCAATTAGAACGAAGGAAGCAGAGAAAGCACTTTAACAAGTTAATGCCCAAGAGAATCTAGAAACACGTTAAAGTTGTGTCAACTTTTTCAATAATATAAATCAATAATATAGATCTTGAAATAGTCTCTTCATATTATGGCTTGGGTGACCTTGTGCGTTCTGCTAAGGCTGGAGATCAATTGGATACTGGGCAACATGCAATGCCTGGCAAGTCATGTATCAGTTTTATCCCAGTTCCTTTGTAAGGAAGGGCTTTTGCTATTTTGGGAAGATTTGCATTTGTTTTAAAGAATACAAGTTAAGTAGACCTATTGTCATTGTGTTTATTGTTTGTTATCCGTTTACACTGCCCTTCAAAGCAATGAATTATGTAGTGGAAACTGACTTTCACCTAATGAAGAGCAAAAAGCAAGGACAGGATGCGCAAAGTACAAGAAAAAAAGCTTCTTAAAATATTATAATGGAGCTAGGGCCATAGTCCCTGCAGCACTAGGTCCTGCCAACTTCTCATCTACTATTGCCTGGTCTGCTTGACACTAATAACACGGATGAGAAAGAAAGACCTGAACATGTGTGTCAATTAGTTACCAAATATAGCTACTTTTTAAGCAGAACCTAGAGTCTAGAGAAGAAATGATTCATGCTTGGTTGGTAAAACAGAGTATCCTACCAAATAGTCCCAGAGTCCATCCAAGTCTTATCCAACAGATAGGAATACGCAATTACTGGGATTGATGCTGGGACTTAAAGTTAAGACAATCACAGTATTTTGCACTGAAATGGACAACAGGTCCTGAAATAGGCAATGGTGTCTGAGATGAGCAGTCAATCACCATCTTTCCTGTCCTACAGATATTCCTGCAGGAACTTTTAAATCCAGGAAACTTTTCCAGATACCCGACGGCATTAACATAATCAGGTCATTTGTTGACCTATCCCAAAAGCGGACGTCAAAACTCATGACATGTCCCTACTTGCATTAAATCTCTACTTGCGTATGGTCAATGTTGTTTTAACAGACCTTTTATTTCCTGCAGGTATGACAGTACAGAAAGTGCATTGCCCTCTGTGTCCAATTCCTCAAAAAGGCTGGAACCAAGGGGGTGCACAACACAAGTTTTACAGCAGTCTTGATGAGTGGCTCAGCAATGTCAAAGTTAAATCAAACAGGATTTCCAGTGGTCCCTGCTACAATTATTCAAGAAAGCTAAGACCTCAGAGTCTAATTCACAGTAAAAGCAGCTATGCTTTCAAGCACAGGTCGGGCCATTTATGGCCTTTTACATGGCATGCCTTAGTTATTGGCTTCAGTAATTAGCCTCTTGGTACTCTGAATTCCTGTTCTACGAGCCTCTCTGTTAAGGCTCGCGAGTTGTCAATAACCAGTTCAGATATCAGATTCTCCTTGTATTTAACGGTGCACAATTCCTACCAGGGATTGCACATGATTCAAAATTAAACCCATAGCGCCAAGCTTGTTGGCTCACATTCTATTGCTTTAAGGTCAGAACTGAAATGGTTATACTAGTTCTGAATGAAGACAACTTAAAGAAAATGTTACTTCCATTACTGTTTTGTATGTTCTCATGAGTGAGGTGCTTTCTGCTTTTGTGGCTAAAAGGTACATTTCAGTTGTCTGATTTTACATTACTGGTGTGGAATCAACATTACCTCTCCTGTTGGTTAGTCCCACCTTGACGCCTCATCATGGAGGAAAACAAGCATATGGCATGAGGTGGTCTTACTTTGCAAGTGTCCGATTACCTGCTCAGGATCAAATATCAGGCTTTTTCAGTTTCCAAAGCTTCCCAACATTTTCTGTCTGAATTCAGAAGTGCTACTTTTCACTTTCACTTGAAATGTGTTGCAATGGGCTAACACGATATTTTTAAAAATAATCTTTAGTTTATATGTGTTCATCATTATTATTAATTCTTGTATAGCGCATAGCTACCTGTAAGGTTTCCCAGCGCTGGAGGACATTGGTTAGTAACATACTTGAGTTACCTGGAATAGCCATGTTTTTAACTGTATGGGAACCAAGGTCATCATTTAGTGCTGATTATTAAAACCCCAGTCAAGTACTGGTGCACCAATAATGGTGTGGTACAAGCTTAATGACAGAAATAAGACACACACCGCTGTTTCAGTGTTGCTTAATAGTTTGAACAGTAGTTTGATATATTTTAGGAGAATGGGTCTTGAGAAAGATGCTATCTGATGAACCTTCAATTCACCTCTAAAGGTAGCTTGTTTATACGGTTTAGAGATTGGATGTCTACCACAACACAACCCCAAAGAAAAGTGGCTAGGTGCCTATGGCAGCAAATGGATAGATAGAGGACAACTTTGGAAGGATGTTAGCCCAGCGACAAACACAAGTTTGTGGATGTAGGTTTAGAAAGATTTGAACATTTATTTTTAGTGTTTGCCAAGTAATACCATGAAGCAAAAGGGGGTGGTGATGGACAGAGTTTCTGAATTAAGCAGAATACTCTCACCCAGTCAAGAGATCAGGGCTTGATCCAACACCGTTTTTTAGCGCACTGCACCTGTAATACCATGGCCTGAAGTAGAGGAGTGCTAAGCCATCTTTTTAAAGACTATTTCTGGACAATAGTATTGACAGGCCTAGGCAACATCTTTATTGGCTCAACTGTGAGGCAGCAATGTTTCATTTTGGAAATGCCTCAGGGGAAGAACTGGCCTGTTCTGTATGGTGCCTGACCCCACATTATTTTGAGCCTCACTGTGCGCTTCTGATTAATCTGCAAGATTGGCTATGATTCTGAATGAGTTAATTAGGATTTCTGAGAAGGTCCTGCAGCATGACTTGTTTTTCGCATATTACTACTCTTGTAGAGGGTGGAGGCTAAGGCACGGAGAGCACTTTTGAATGTTCTGTGCTAAGGACATCTGACCCAGGAGCCTTGCCCTTTTTAGAGAAACACTGTCTGCTGTGTTCGCTACAAATTGTGAAAGGGAACTCGCACAGCAAATTTAATCAGAGGTAGAGAGTTGTAATGGATTGAGGTGTGCTGCAAGAGGAAAACACTGTCTGGCCAGGCAGTGTGAAGTGAATAACTAGGGAACAGCTCCCCCGCCTAGGGAGAGAACACCTCTGAGCACAACACAAGGGGGACCAACTGGTCTGTTTCCATACGCTTGTGGTAATTATGAGTTCATACTCCGATTAAAGATATCCATCTTTTAAAATTTATTGAGACATATAGAAGAAATGTCTTTGTTTCCAAAATGTAGAGGTAACTGTAATCCACATATGGTTCAATATGTTATGTTATGGTACACACATTATCACACATCCCAGTGTGATAATGTGTGTACCATAACATATTGAACCATATGTGGATTACAATTACCTCTACATTTTGGAAACAAAGACATTTCTTCTATATGTCTCAATAAATTTTGAAAGATGGGTATCTTTAATCGGAGTACGAACTCATAATTACCACAAGCGTATGGAAACAGACCAGTTGGTCCCCCTTGTGTTGTGCTCAGAGGTGTTCTCTCCCTAGGCGGGGGAGCTGTTCCCTAGGTGTTCGCTACAAAACCATGGCCTGTTCCAGACAACATCAGTTTCGAGAGATTTGTGTGGGAATGTGACAAAGTGAGAATGACTAAGTTCCTAGCTGGTTGTTTATGTGCCCAACTACAGGTATTGATAATGTAAGCCAATGTATTAAAGTTTGAAGTGGAACTGACCAATGCACTCCACGGCTGGACCCATAAATATTTTCTATTTTTCATTTTTGAATTTTAAGCATGTTTGACAGTTGCAGCAGAAAAAAACATCAGAAAGTACATCATTGTATATCTGTCTATCTGCTGCAGTGGGTGTTAGATTCCTATTTTGTATTTGCATTTTGACAATGATAATTATTGAAAGCAGGAGGCAGTGTAGTCTTTTAAGGTCTTTCAATTTAAAATCCACTCCTTCCACAGGTTGGGTTCAGGGTTTGCTCTCAAAAGCAAGGCTCTAATGTCAATCTAATGTCGGATTTGCAATTGTAGAAAGTTTATTACAAGATCTTTGTCGATGTACAGTTTTAAGCAGGACAGTATCGATGGCAAAGATTTGGGTATGGTCCAGGGTCTTGGCACGTCACTTCATTCAGTATACAACTCAGTAGTGATTTGCGGGAAGCATGTTGAATCATAAGAAACATTCAGTAATAGTAAACTTCCAAACAAAAATATCGAAAATGTGTATATCCTATTGGATGACTTGCAGCACAGTACCTGACTTAAGAGAGGGAAGATTCAGAGAAACATGTTTCATCCAGGTAAGCATCAGTGAGAAAAACAAAAATGTGATGTGTAATGCGTGAATCTCAACCACACGCAAATTCTCTGAGACGTATTTCAGTCATCATTGCTTTGGGTGTAAACATCAGTTTGACTAAAAAACACAAGACCTAGCAAATATGTACACTTGTTTTCAGTTTTCTGATTAATGTAATAAACATGGAATAGTTTTAGCAGGAGATTTAAAAATTAGACATGATGACTGGAAGAGTTGTGGTGGGTGAAGATCCGATTCAATGAAGGTCCAGCATACCCATCAAGCTCTAGAAAGGAAGGCTAGGATTTAAGGTCACAGGAAATGTTATCATCACTTTCTCTGGAAGCAGAACCTATATTATACGGTGTGAATGAGTTTTGACTTTTTTGGGGTACATTTTTAGAAAACACTGTTCTCGGAGCAAGAGATACATCAATGAAGATATTGTAAAGTTTTGTAGTTTATGGTGCTCACAGTTTGGATGCAGGTTGATGTATCGAAGTTTATGGCAAAGGTTTTGGTAAATATTTGGTATAGCAAAGATGCAGAAACAATAAAAACATTCTTTAAGGATTCTGTGAACAAATCTTCTCTTAGAGCTAGCTCAATTGCTAATCGTGATGGGTGAATGACAAAAATTTTGGAAAATACAGTGCCTTCTATCTGTTTAGCATGAACATGAATTAACAATAATAATGCTAAACCAACAAAAGCTCTTTCCTTATTGTACGTGATTATCTTAATTGTCGCTCCTGGAGGTGGGGTGGGTGGGATGTGGGTGAGTTGTAGCAGTACATGTTCCTTATTGTATGGTAAATTGATATGACTTTAACAAAACTTACTCAAACAAACATGTGAGTTACACAATTCAGTCAGCATTTTTTGGACCAAGTGCAACACAACACAGTTTATTTAGTGTCAGATGAACACTAAATTGTCCTTTTTCTGCTCATTACAAGACAACTGTATCCCAGTGAGGAAATGGGCACTACTGCAGCTGGATACCGAAGAAGTAAGAAAGATAAGGTGCATTGTTCCAAAAGCAAACCAAAGTGAGACTTAAAAAAGCAAAAACACTGTTGTCACAAAGCTAGACTAGTATCAAATTTGGCGTCAGAGTTTTTAACTGTTCCTTAGCAGGCAGGATCCCTTACACTTCTAAATTCTCCACCAACCAAGCAAATAACCCGCAAACATAGATAGGTACGATATTGGGCTAATACTCAAATTACAACAAGAGAAAGTGCAATTACTCCAATCCTTACACTTTCTCAGAGAAGGAACTTCTGAAATATAGCTAAACCAAGACTCAGAAAGGGCCCAGATTCTACTGCAAACATTTCAACAGAGCACAGGAATTGTGATCACAATCGCCAAGTAATCAGAAACATTGTCTTTGCAGATGTGGACTTCACTTTAAATGCTAGAAAACGTACAGCTTTACCAAACAGGACCGACTGACTGAAAACTATAAGACATCATCGAATACCTCACCCTAAAGCCTGCTACAAAGTAACACGCTGTTGGTGCGGCACAGCTTGGAAAGGGGGAATGCTCAGACCTGACAAATAATTTCACAACTGAAAATCATTGTATTCATGTGGCGAAGCTTTTTGCTTCCAAATAAAAAAAGTGAACTTTGTTATTTATTAGTCAGGAATTCCAGTTTGCATTTAATAATGTAACAGACACAAGCTACTACCCAAATATCTTTGTTGGTCAGAATACCCCATTCTATCATTCATTCCAGATGCTAATGTTATTGACTATATTTAGACAACAGTTTATCCCATTACTCAGTTTTCCATGAATATTGTACTTCTGTTTGTCTGTTTGAGCACTGTTGCTCTGACAAGTCCTGAGAGAATTGGTGGTCCAAAACTAATCGCAGGAGTGTGAGCAACTGTGGTTAAGAGTGGTACTTGAAGGAGCAATATCACAGTGGTTTAAATACCCAAATCCTAACATGATTAAATAGCATTTCACCTCTTTCATATTTTATCTTATTTACAACAAGATCTTGGTTTAGAAGCACATGTATATCTGAGGTATCTGTCACTTGCTTAGCTTTCTCATTCAACGCTTACAGCGTACAAATCTAAACTGTGCACAAAACAGGAATAATGTTAATTTAGTGCATCTTCTGACTTTTACACATGCAAATGGAAACACAGCTTACTTTTGCTCCATTCCTTATTTCTCCCTTTCTTAAATAGTGGAAAATGTCAGAACAGTTGGGGCTAGGCTCATAGAGCCTCCTGATGCTCCAGTTTTAACCCTCAGAAACAGGAAAAGGAGCCTCTATTATTGGTTGTCTTGACTGGTGCCCTCTGAGGATTTTGGAACACACCGAGCGATAAACTCTTTGAGAATCTCCAAGTGATGGCATGATAGGAGAGATGGTACTTACTGGTGATAGAATTGTGAAGTACACCATCAGCCTATATCAATATGAACACCAAATGCAGAAAAATAAACAAAAGTACTTCTCAAACTTTTTTTCAGCTTGAACAGCTCACTGGAAACATTGCCTTCAACTAGAACACTTTTTTTTAAAATAGAAATGTTGTAACTTTAGTGATGCCGCATTATAAAGCACGGCTTATGAGGCACATCACATAACAAAAAAAGAAAAGGCCATGAATATTAAGAGCATATTTTTTGTGACGGGTTAATAATGGTTTACCAAATTATAGGTAAGATTTCTGGTGGAGCCTACTCCATGTTTAGAAGAGGACTACTGGCATGCTGGAGTTTCTACGCATGTGTGCAACTCAACCCCCATCAACACAAAGCCCAAGTATCATCATTTTTGTTGTGTCAACTCTCCCAGGGTTCCCTAACACCAGCCACCCTCATAACTGCAACAGCAGAGTTGCATCTCGCCCACCCTACAAACGAAACATTTTGTCATCAACAGAATCTTCTGGCATACTGTAGGAAAGCGGTCCTCTTTGACATTTATTTCACACTTTGCCAGCTTTTGCCTTTGAAGTTAGCACTGCTGACTGGAGTCCATACTCTGTGCCTGGATCACCTCCCTTTACTTCAAAGCACGTTTACGATCTCTAGCCTGTACCCACAACAGTCATGTTTTTGTCATAACGTACATATTCCCATACTACTTCAACACTTGCTAATTTAGCAGAACTCCAATAATGGTCTATCGCTTACATGTAGGTCACTAATTCAACCTATCTCCCATTTATAGTGTCAGAGAGAAATATGGCAAACAGTTACAAACTGGCTTACTAAGTGGTTGAGATCATGATACAATAATTAGCACGTTAAGGACCTGAAGTTTGTTTTCCTTTCGCCGACTCGTGATATGAACACCTTTGGAAGTTTCTCAAAATAGGATCGGATCCTCCTGGAGAAAAGGAGAACGGGACAGAATTTGTCATGGAAGGATAAGTACTAATGTATTGCGTGACAGTTCAAGCAATCAAAAAAGTTGCTCTTTGTTAAACTTCTAAGGAAACATGCATTATCAATGTACCAGTCCCCTTCGTGTATTGCTAGTTCGAGGTCCCGGGCTAGCCTCCAGTGGCGGAAGTAATGGCACCAATGCAGGCAGCGAACAGCATCCTTGGTCCTTTACCGATGAACAGTGTCAGGCAAGTCTTCCTCCTCAAGGTAACAGTTCAAGTCACCAAAACAACAGTCAAGGAAAAGCAGCAGCGTCAGCAACAAACTGAGCTGGTGTATTCTGGCTGTGACTCTCAGCCGTAAATGGTCCAACTTGCTCACAAGTCTATTTGTCTGAGTAGGTATTAAGACCAACGGGCTATGGCTTCATGGCCTTGGCTGGCTCTGAAGACTGTCTGACATCTGTCCACTCCTGCATAGTATTCTGCAAGGCCTGGGTCTTCTCTTTGTCTACTTGAACATAGTCAACCTTCTCGTCGGAGGCCACTGAGGATGTGGAGGGCTAGGTAGGGGAAAAAGAACTCAGCAATTACAAATGCAAGATGGCAAAATGTAATCAGGAACAATTCTTATTAAAGCAAGCTCTCCTAAGCAAACCCATTATAAATCTTTTAAAAATATTCATGGTCACTGTTAATCTATATACGCGTATACATAGAAGTCGACTGCACTTATGGATTTGAAGGATATCTGTATTTGGACATGGTGGCCCAAAGGGAAAGAAGAACCTGGGTATACAATTGTAAAATAATTTTGGCTTTCTCTAAATCTTGTGCTTTTTTTTTAATGTACAAATGTTTACAGCCACAAGATACAAACAAGTTACAATAATGCAAATATTTACTCCTATATTATATTCAAATAATGTTTAAAACATGAATGTAAGACGTGCATAAACAGCACAGTGCTATATACACAGAAAGAAAGTCATTAGGTCAACGAGTTTTGGGCCATAAAATGCAAACAGAATAGTGGCACAAAAGTTACTTTAGCCAAATAAATGTATCTATACATTGACTGAAAAGTCAAAATGTCCCTTCGACGCCACTAATCAAATATAGACTGGAGGGGCTATTCAAACTTTCAAATTCAGACCTGCTCTTTACTTATAGACCCTATGATGCCTCTAGATTTACAGTATAATACTATTCAGTCCCTGTTTCTGTTCCAAGCTTTTTTGGATGAATTCCTTATTTTTGTCTCCATCCTTACCATGATATAATATTTTCTATTATTTCCCCTAACTTACTCTCCTTTCCTGTCCAAGTGTGTGGCCAATAGCTCTTGGTGTACATTTCTGGTCAATTGTACTTGCCTATTTTTATTGTGAAGAATTTTTTTACAAAGTTGCATGTCACAGTCTTCTCTTGTCCTTCTTCCATCCACCTCCCTGACGAATTGGCTAATTGCAGCACCAAGACACCCTTGGGCATTCGAGCGCTATACAAATCCCAAATCAAATCAAGTTTGTCTACAATAGTTAATGGGAGACCTGTTATTTATACCACTACAAAACTGTTCATTCTGAATGAGCAAGTGTTACATAAAAAGCCACAAGTTCTTATTCTCTTTCCTTGTCATTCTTGGCCTCACCACTACCTCTATACTTGATACTCAGTCTGAGTATGTTATAACAACTAGGGCGAACTAGGGTAACGCAGGAATTGCACATTGGTGGATACCCTATTACCGTATTAACGTGGCAACGGAGCCTATTAAATTCCTGGTGCCAATGCAGCTCCACTCCAACATGGATTTCAGTGAGTGTCTCCAAGAGTCTGTCCTTGCCTGAATTCCCTCTTACTCCCTCATCCATTCGCAATTTACATAACCTCTCTACGAGACACTTGCTTGCTATCTCCTGGCATCCAAGTCTTTCCTCTAAAAATTGCTGCAACATACTGCCACCATCATTCCCTATAATCTAGTACTGAATTACTTCCTGTTACTTACTTCTTTGCCCTGCTGTCTGAGACAATATACTCCCTCCTAACTGATCCACCGGAAAACATTCGGTTTCCACCTCCTTCCCACCAGAATCCATTCCTCCCACACTCATACCCTCAAACTTCAACAGGACAACATTCACCAATCACCAGAACTTCCACCTCTGGTTATATGGTGATAGAGACATGAGGTGGAATCAAAACTAGGCATCCTTGGGGTTGGACAACACTGACATGCACGAACGGCTTCTAATATATGCTTAGGAATCCTGCACTATATTATTTATGTATTATTACAGTTTAAGCACTGGATCAATGTATTGATCTGACTGCCAGCTTTTATCAGGAGTACTCCGAAGAGAAATGCAGGAACCTCCTACATTTTTAGAAATGGGAATACCATTGAGATAATTACCTTTCTGTGCGGGCCTGGCGAGTTAGGCTGGAAATCCAAGGCTAAGTAATCCACGCTCCCTGTACTCTTCTTCGGAGCCGGGCTGTTAGTGCCGCTGCGGACTGGAGAGGCTGACACTGGATTTTGCTAATAAGTGAAAGAAAAAAACCAAAGCAAATGGAAAGGATGAGCCGATCAATAAAGTGAAGTAGGCAGGAATTTACACAGCATAGAGAAGTTGTCTCTGAGGTTAGTACATTTCAATGCATTTGTTTTTTTGAGAACAGAGTGCATGCCAAGAAGGCTGTGGACAGTACTATCCACAGCCACTTTGGCATGTGGAGGGCAGCGACAAAGTGTGTATCCCTCCAGGGCTACCGCGAAGAGCACACCCATGGCTGCAGTGGAGAGGTCATGTGGAGAAGTGTGGCTCAATGATTAGAGCGGCAGACCCTGATGCAGAGGTCTAGCCCGGGACCAGGGTTCAATTCCCCGCCTCAGCGGGTCTTGGGCTCAAAATTCCACGGACCTGATAATTCTCGCCTCGGTGCCTATTCCAATCATGAAGTCCCACTTTGCAACTCTGGGCAATAGCTTGCTTAATCTCCACAACGGCCCCCACAGCGCTAAGGATGCCCAGGAGCGGACGCCTCACAGGGAAAGCCAGGATGGGTTCCACAGCGGTATTCGTACAAGTGCCTTGAGACCCTTGCGGGTGAGTAGTGCGCTATACAAGTATCAATTTACATTTACCCAGAGCTGCGGCAGAGGATGTGGCTAGAGCTACAATGGAGACTAAATACATGGGTGTAGTGAACGCTGCAATTAATGTTGCAGTGAAGAATACATGCTTGTCTGCATTAGACTCCAGCAGACAGTACAATGCTGCAATAGGGGGTATGACTAGGGCTGCATGGGAGAGTACACTCCTGAAAGCCACAGACTGGATGGTAGGACTCTAGTAGATTGTACAAGGCTGCTGCGTAGAGCATGGCTATGGCTGCAGCATATGGTACACCCATAGTTTGCACTGTAGATTACGCCAAGAGCTGCAGGAGGAAATATAACTAAGACTGCAGCAGAGAGCATCGCAAGGTTGAAGTACACATACAACTTCCATGCAGAGAACCCACAGGGCTTCACTATGGAGTATGCCAAGAGCTGAGGTAGTCAGATTCATCTACAATAAGGCGAAGATCAAGCTTGAAGCTGAAGCGGAGAGTATACCCAGGCTGCAGTAAAAAACACACACCCGAAGCTGAATTGAAAAGTACAGTCGGATATGCAGAAAAGTATGTCCAGGGCTCTCGTAATTTGCAGTGGAGAGGACACCCAGTGTTTCAGGGGAGGGTTTGGTAACGGCTAAGGTAGAAAGTGATTTCAGTGCTGCAGTAGTGATTATGCCTATGACTTCAGCAGAGAGTACGCCCATGTCTGAGGTGATGAGGTAGATGATCGCGTCCAGGAGCCTGGCACTTCAAGAAAGTAACCAAAGAGCGGGAAGTTCACTCAGGCCCATAGTGGAGATTATTCCAGATGATGAATTGCTTGCCACTGTATTCCGTGAAGACTATACCCAAGGCTGTGGCCAGAGAGTATTGCCTAGGTTGAATTAGCACAAAAGCTCATATGTACAGTAAAAAGTACAATTAGGGCTGCATAGGACAGTATTGTGCTACAGTGAAGAGTAGGCTGTGGTATCTACAGGGCTGCAGTGCAGAGTACCCTTAGAGTTGTGGTGGACAGTACATTCAGCTTTGTGGAGATTGGCTATTCTGGGGCTGCATTAGCAAAGAACACACCAGCAATAGGTATAGTGGGCAGTATACACAAACCTGTGCTGGACTGTCCGCCCATGGCTCTGCTGG
This sequence comes from Lissotriton vulgaris, assembly GCF_964263255.1. NCBI lineage: Eukaryota > Metazoa > Chordata > Amphibia > Caudata > Salamandridae > Lissotriton > Lissotriton vulgaris. Next base: position 836,120 of record NW_028249215.1, read on the forward strand.
AGAGAATGCAATTATGGGAAACCAGAGATGTCTGGAGGGTGAGCACATGTATTGTATACTTTTAAAGCAGAGGATTATATTTCTGGTGACCAATATTTGCTCTCAGGTTTGCCACAATGCTCCAGTAAAGTATTTTTCAACTGTTGCCATCTCACATATCTTCCTGTTTGACAGGTGAGCCCTGGATTACATGGGTTCACTGTCTGATAGGTTGTAGCACGCATTCCTTGGGATCCATGAGATATCCAACTAGCCAATCAACAGACTAGATATCCGCCTCCCCTAAGGTACTGCGGTTCCAATGGTACCCACTTCTTGGGGGACTGCCAGTCATCATTTGTTTTGACATAAGTAATAAGACCAGTCAACCAAAGTCATTCAGTAGGAGAAAATGTCACTGAATTTGCTTATATGTATTGTGTGTGCATGCAGGAAAGGGGAACACTCTAGAGTCATCCTTGGTCTTTCTCAGTGGCTTCTGATAGCAAACTTTCATCGTGCTTTGCCCGAGTTAGTGACAAAAAGCCTCAACTATTATTCTTGAGTGCTGTACAAATTTAGTAGAAAACAAACAAACCAAATTTCAAAATTTCATGTGTAGGTCATTTGATTTTATGTAACTATGGCATGCAGGTTTCCCCAAGATACATTTGTGTATAAACTCTTAGACGTTAGCACTGCAAGGTCATACACATTGCAGAATCAATGTTTACGTATGTTTCAGATAGGCCATAACATAAATGTATGGATCACCCCACTGACCCAGCATTGAGAGCATACCCCCAGACTTACCATTGCAACATAATTTTCTTCACTGTCCCCTGAGCTGGTACTGGTGATACTCTGAGCGGACACCGGCCGGCAATATTGCGAGGAGCTGGAGTTCAGAGTGTGCCTGTAATCAGATGTAGGAAGTATATAGTTTCAGGCTACAATGTCATCCAACTTTAATCAGTTACTTTCTATTCCACCTCTGTAACATTCCTGCAATCCCTGCTCGGTGAACCTCCTAATGTGGTTTCCCTTCTGGTGCACCCCTCTCCGGTGTGGATATGTATGGCCCTAACCTGCAAAGCGCTGGGCTAATTTCCAGGTCCATTTGTGTAACATACTACAGGGTTTTATACTAAGATCACAATAAACATCTATTGTGCATCCCATCCTCGTTGTGGGTCCAGGAAACCTTCCATTGTGTGTCTTAGAAATAAAGATTCACACATGCAAATCTGGCTGGGTGCCATGCATTTGGGAACAATCTTTCTCTCCCCATCACAGGCACCTCTGCCCTCACTGATGGCTCAAACCCAGAACTGTTCCATATATACTCTGTGGGTAGTAGCTTACTAAGTCACAAGGAATCAACTACCTTCTGCAAGCAGATGTCAGTTCAACTCTACATAAGACTCTCTCAGGTCCACATAAGTGCCAGACTAGGCAGAAGGTTTCTGTCTGGAAAATAGGCGCTAGAGGCGTGGCCAGCAGACTAAAGTTTAAGCAGGTTTTGTTCCCTCGTTACTGTCCATCCATTTTCCTTAACTTGATCATGGAATTTGGTAGCTTTTGGTGAAAATGTGATGAGCATCTCCTCTGCTTATCTAAGAAACTGGTAGGTATGGCAACTTCTTTCCATTCTCTACGCCTTAGTACACCTCACAAGGAGGTGCCTGCCTATGGTTCAGTGAGGCTTAGTGCTTGGTCGTCTATTCCTTGGGGGCAAGTCTTTCCTCTCAGATCAAGGCCCTGGGTCCTTTCCATTAGGGATAACGGAGGACCTGTTCCACCAAAGCTGAATTGGGCACTGCAGAGGCACAAAGGGATTGGCCAACAGTAGCACCCAGAAATGTCTCCATAGAACTCTGATCGGTGAACCAACTCTCAGTATAACAACACTGTGGGAATTTCCACTCACAACATACATTCAGTTACATGCACTGGAGCCAATCAAACAACAGCACCCCCCCCCCCCCCCCCCTAAATTCTTCTGGGATCACTCATATCACCACCACGTACATCATCCTTTCCAGGATGTACACTGACAGTTTCCTACACCACCCTAAACCATACGGCTTGAGGGGTCTTCTGCTGGACGTTGAACCTGCTGTATTCACAAGCTTCCGTGCATGTATACTCAGACATACCTGTGAAAGTGGCCCTATTCATAGATGTTGTATGCACCTGTGAACCATGAATCAGGACACACAAAGCTAAGTTACTATAAAGTGGGCAAAGTAACTCTGGTCTACAAATTACTAACTTTAGTCAGGTATCCGAAGACCCGCTATGAATATAAAGCTGATAGTAGATCAATGGTGCTATATTTGAAAGAAACATTGGTTGTAGAGGCCAGGGCTCCTCCAAAGAGGGGGAGTGAGGCGCGTGTCCTTGGGAGGTAACATACACCTTTCAGAAGGTCAGACTGCCCTTCCAAACCCAGACTGCTGAACGCCTAGTTTGTCACAGACCAAGCAGAAGACAGGTAGGTAGGCAGGTATCATGATTAGTGGGTATCATGATGCCTGTAGTTTACATAGCCATAAACATAAATAAAACTCTACCACTCAATAACTAAGCATGACTCAGCTGCACAGGCACGGTAGTCATAAGCACTTGTCATGCCTTATCATCCAAAAAGAACATATGAGCACATTGTATGAACACCAATATCATTTCTACCTCTCAATACAATGAATTGACAACTTTTTAGTCCTGGCCAATCACACCAGGCCACACCCCCATTTTAAACCATGATTCAATAAAGACCTTAGTTAAGTAGGAACAAGCTTGAAACCTGACATAGACGTGAACAGGACCAAATGAACGAGCATAGACCAGTAGTGTCAATCAGGGACTCATCCTGAAGCCGACTGTTAAAACTCATTTGTGGAATGATATCCTTAACCGCATCGCTGCGGCGGCTTTTACCGCTGTGTGCGGCATTTTTAAATTTACCGCGTTACATGACGAGCTCAACTCGTCATCAGCACACGGCAGGTAAGCCTGATGACGAGCTGAGCTCGTCATCAGCATCGAAGTGGTTAAAATAGGAGCTCAGGAGTAGGAGGGGGTCACAATGAGGTAGTTCGAGCCATGGTGTAAGCAGCAAGGAATCAACTCTGTTAAAATACACTTAGGCGGGGGCATCATTTGGTAAATGGAAATAAAATTGAACCCCCTTACATTGGTGCCTTACTTTCCACCTCCTTAGTAAGGCTCCTTGGCATTAAAGCTATTGTACCATTAAGGCACTCACTGTAATTCTCCTGTAGGCAATGTGTGAAGGAATACACACATCAGACTGGCAACCGTGTAACTGTATTAGAAAACGAGAAATATCTTTGGCGAAAAGGCACCAGGAGCGATCCGCGTTTCATGTGTTGGAGCAAAAACAGAAAACAGACTGCAGCAGCAGAATCCTGGGGGTTCATTGGCTGTGGAGGGGAGAGAAGGCTGGTTGAGTATGTACTAGTTTGATAGGGTTTCTAAGGTGCGTCTGGTCTGGAAGCTTAGAGTGGAAGGAGGTGGGAGGCTGCATTCAAAGCTGCGAGGAGCTTATCAATTGGAACACTGGTATTAGATGGGAGGATTTGGGGAAATAATATTTAGGATAAGAATGGAACTCACAGGTTGTGGTGGTGGAGGCTGGAGTGGGGACTGACAAAATTCCAGACAATGGAGCCTATATAGAGAGTTACAAAATGCATCATTCTACTGCAGACTTGGCACCCCACCCTAGCGACCATTATACCCCTGGAATGTGTATGCTGTTAGAGACATGATACAAAGAGGGGTGTAATTCAAATACATTAAGCAACTTGAAGCATAAAATCCACTGATGCAACAGATCTACCAGTGGTGAATAAAGTATCATTCCCTAGGGGGGGTGATATATACACAAGTGATGTTACAACTCGTGCTCAAGAGGAGAGGCAATAGAAAAAAACTATTTTGGGCAGTAAGGAAGATCAAACGAGATGGTCAGGATAGGTATGGTACGGTCTTTGAGACCTTTGAGCGGGGGGAGAATGGATGACCCTGAATGTATGTGCATTGCTGTGCTTTTAGGAAAATAAGTTTTATGATTTAAGGCAACAATTGGAGGAGGATTACTTGTAGAAGTCCCAGTTAAGAGGCTGATACTCGGGGAAAGTTTCAGTGAGGTTATGGTTAAGTGGAAGACAGATCCATGGCGACAGGCACTGCCAGAGTAAGAAACTGAACAAACTCATTGATTAAACAGAGCTGCAGTATTTAAGGAGACCCCCCTCCCCCTGTCCCTCCTCCCCCAAAAAAGTGTTGTCAATCTGCGCCCCTCCGCGCTGTCCATTATCAGGGATAGGCTATTTCTTCACCTTGACTGCAAACCCATAAGTAATTCTTGAGGTGGACATTCAATGCTGATGAATATAAGATAATTTACCTACATTACTGTTAAATGGGGGCCCAACATGAATAAAAGGTGTCTGTAAAATGCACATCCTGTATTGGATACAGAAGTGCTAACTCCAGTTAAGTTTGACATTAAATAACTTTTCAAGGTGACTTTAGGCATCTGAAGTTACACTGTGGGAGGCTTCCAAGCTCTCATTAGAAGGTACGGATACAGGATTCCCAAGACAGAGAGTACACCTGGAATTCTCTCCCCACTCACCTCCGACTTACACAGAACCACCTCTCCTTCAGAAAGCAACTCAAAACCTGGTTATTCGATAAGTAACGCACCCCCCCCCCCTCCCTCAAGCGCCTTGAGACCCTCTGGGTGAGTAGTGTGCTATACAAATTACTGAACTTTAACTTGAACTACATTTAGAGAGAAGTCCACTGTGATCTTCAAAAGGACCCTGAGCCACTGCAAGGGAAAATGTATGAAGGTGTCCCTATCAGAGCTCCCAGTACAACAGAATATAACAAGCAATGTATAAGTACATTTTGCAGCGGAGCAATCTAAGCAGTAATTAAGGCTGTCACTAAAAAGACTGTGAATCAGGTAATAAGACTGGAAACTAGATAAAGAAAAAAGACAAGTAGAGTAGAAAAGGAACTAAGAACAAGAATTTAGTGACAGGCAATGTCACATGATGCAGTGAGCAAGAAGATTGAAAAACCTTTGGCAAAATTCTATGCCAACGAGCTCAATTCCCATTTGGAATAGTCTGTGAGAGACATCTTGACAAGGAAGCCAGTGTTACCCGACACCAGGGTACCAGAGGCAATGGTATTGCGGGAAGATGCTATCCGAAAAAAGCATAGGCAAAGCCAATAGATTTCACCTATGCCAGATTGAGTGACATTGTCAATTGTTGTTTTAGACATGTTGCACAGCTATGTAAATTGCTGTGCAACATGGCTTTGAAAAAAGTGCTATGATGAGGCCAGCTTTGACCACGTCACAGCACTATTCTTTCTTTTCAGCATCCTATATAAAAGGTGATAAGCACTAAGCGAGAGCACAAATGACTTGATTTAAGGAACAAGGTTGAAAGTGCCAACTGAATCCCCAGGCAATATGACACTACAGTTATGATCATTATTTACAGACAATTCCAGTTCTGTGGCATGTACTTAACTCTCAAGCTGTTGATTTTAGCTGTCCTGGTTCAAACCCAATAAATACATTACTGTAGTGTCCTTTTAATACTTCTAAGGCTCTGCCTTATCTTCCTCTAGGTTCACCAGCAGACCTACTACATTGGAATTTATTTTGGTAACTGGGATCAACATTGCTTGATCAATTACCAATAAAAAATTAACAAAAATAGTGGTCCCTCGTGAATTCAAATAGCAAGACTTTCCCCATTCGATCTCTGGAGGACCCTAGTATCGTACCCCTCACCGCTCCAGAATTAAGATTTAAGATCATCATCCCATTCACGGAACCATAACCTCCATCAAGCCTGCTCCTAAGGAACTTCTCAAGATCTTGATGGGGGGGGGGGGGGGGGGGGGGAAGAGGTTTGCCACTTTAACTCTAACCAGCATTAACCATCTCAAACTTAGAACCTCCACCGTAGACACTGACACCTAGCTTCCGCCTGACCAGATCTAGTGAATGCATGCCAAAGAATATTCACCAAAGTGTCAGCCTGGTCCTCTCAGAAATAACTACATTTAATAACCCCAGACTTGAAAGCTGACCTCATGGCTACAGGGTACACTGCCAACCAAGTCAACATCAAGATATAAATATGCTAAAAAAATCACAGCATTCTAGAAAATCTCTGCAAACATTTCCTACCTACTTCAGTGTATGCCACTTACTTTCCCCTCCATCGCCCCTTCTATACCTAAACCCAGACTTCACTCCTCCTCTCTATCTCTTCATCCATTCTCCTTACTCTGGTGTCTGTAACTTCATAACACCTCACTCCCCACCTACATGCTTTCACACAGTAACACTCCATCTCACCCTAACTTTTCCTCCCTGTAGACCTCTCTCTCTCTCTGCCCTACGCACGACTTCCTCTCCTGCTGGCCACTCTTCTGGCATTAACTGTATTCTCATCTGTAATCCTCTCTTTGCTTTTATACCTTTGTCCTTCATCCACCTCTTACACCCCCTGAAACCTCCAGAGCAAATATCTAGTTGCTCACGCCACCAACTTCCAGATCCCATTTCTCTGCTACACCTATCCTGTCTTTCTTCTCACGCCTCCTGGTTCTTGTCATCTATTATAAGTCCTGACCTTGCATATATTCTTCCACTCTCAAAGTCCCACCCTTTAACCATCCTTCCTCCTTAACATCCGCTCACAATACTGTGATATGACTCCTTAGTGAGCTTGAATCAGTGAATGACTCCCCTTCCATCCAAGCTAATCTTCCTAAATACTACAATTCCCCTGATAGCAACGAAGATGACTCCTCAATTCCTCAGTGTCCTTATTAACGCAGAATCTTTAAGCAAGAATCCGACGAATATTTTTCAGACATGGGCATTGATTGTCTTTCATCACTGAACATGGCAAAGCAGTAATACCAGACCAGTTCAACTGGGGTTTAGAACCACTGCCAGAATCACTGGAGTTATGGATACACTTGGGTTACAAATACACCTGAAGCTTCTTGGCTAAAGCAGTCTAGTTTGGGATCCTCATAACCAACACCATTAGTTTCACAAGGCTGCCCTAAATAATCGAAAGTATTTCTTACAAAGCACTGCAGTTTCCCATGGAAATACATTTTTATGTAATAGTTTTAATTATTCTCTCTAACATTTACGAATCATGCACTTATAATATCTACTCACAGTTGCCGAGACCAGGATTTGGTGACTGGAGATTTGAAAGGAAGTTCATCAATCACTGCGGTGTTTCTCAAGTCCAGCGGGGATGGCTTTGCTGTAGGAGGAACCAAAAACTACATCAATAACAGGCTGGAAGATGCATCATCTGGCTATGACAAGTAGGACGTTAATGCACGAGAGGCAGAATAGTTAGCACGGCTCCTTTGATTGCATCAGTCTTCCTCCGTATCGTGGCAGTTTGCATTTAGAAGGCTTGACCACAACCAGGTTCTTAATGTGCAGGAGTCTGGATAGGTCTTAGGAATTGAAGGGATTTCTATGCAAAGAAAGTCTGGTGCAAATTAAGTTAGAAGCCTAGGAATAATGCAGCCGAGTAAGGTTTTGGCAAGCATCAAAAATTTGTGTCAAGCTGATATTTGGTAACCCTGCATTGAACAAACCAAAACCTAGGTTACTCTGTGGTGGGACGCACATACCTAGAACATTGAAAACAGAATGGCTGTGCAGTAGCAAAATGCAGCATTTTCATTGGCTGTTAGTCGATAGTAGCCAGAATCTCTTCGTAGGCATAGTCTGCACATCCACAGGCCTCCTGACTGTAAAGATTGAACATTGTGGAATCAACTAACCGACTTCTGTTTTGTTTGGTAAACTTTCAACCGTCTGGCCCTTATCTAAAACTCATTTGAATTATCACCCTTAAAAAAATGCCATCTAATCCATGGTCCTGTTGAATCTAAATGAAGTCAAGCTCTTGCTCACCAGTTCCCCTGACATCCAGCTCAAGTCACTGAAGAAGGCCCTGAGATGGCAGCATCAAGGCTCATCATCCAGTACAAACTACAAGCATTCACCCGGATACTACAAGAACTACAATGGCTCTCCCTGCAAACCAAAAACTCCTTCAAAATAGTCTGTCATGTTAATGATTGTAACCTTGGGTGACCACCTCACTCCAGTTCATTATGGACACTGTTCCCAGTCCTGGACTTCTCACCCACAAATCAGTGTTTTCAGGAGCATCTGTCTAATTAATTCAAGGGAAGCCTAACAAAGCTCAACACACAGAGTGCATTAGGTTATCACACACAAAAAATCCAAGACTGAATCCGCTGTCATAATGACCTGGAGGAAGATGGTCGCCCAATGCCACCACCAACTCACCACTCTAATTTCCGAAAAATATCAAGAGCGTGGGCGGTGAATATAACACAAGAAGCCTAGACATTGCCAGCCTTGAGAAGTGAAAGAAGGAGAAAACAGAAGACAATCATGTACTGAAACAAACACAGGACCTGAAACGCGTCTCTTTCAGACCCAACCATTGTGGCCACGCCACCACTTCAGGAAGAAGCTGTAGACCTCCTCTTTAAGGAGCACCTAACCCGGAAGTAACCACATGAACATCCTCCACCAATGAAGAGAACCTCCCAACATTAAGTACTAGCCTTGATTGGCTTCATGCACCCGTCCAGCCCTCTATCGCTTTACATTTAGTTTTGAGCTATACAGTAATTGACATCCATGAATTGTAATAAAAACTTCATATTGCACTAGCATTTCCTGTCAGTGTAACCTCAAACTGGAGAATAAAGGTGGCTGCCTCATCACCAAAACCAATGCAGCACACATATCCTTTATGTAACCTTCCACCATTAACAGGATCAGGAAAAATACATTGTAATTAATACTGTTTTACATTCAAACCTTACAAGAGACATCCTACAATAGCATAGCAATATTATGCAAGGGTAAGAGCCCTTCCAGGCAGCCACTGACCAGCGCGTAGAAGGAGCCCACCCTCTGACTCCACTCCACCTTAAGATTACTAAATTATTCCATGTCATCAGCATCACAATTTAACAGTACCAGGCTACCATTAAACAACCAATACATGCTTGGAGTTACAGTCATATTTCACCAAAATCGACCCCATTTGGACAACAGTTCTACAACTCAATAACGACTTGAAAGCTCCTATCCCATAAACAGTACAGCGTAATATACATCAAAAGCCGTACTAGACCTGCAGCTTCATTTCATTCAGACATTTCAGTGTGTAAATTGAAGACTATAGGAGGATTATGATTGACTGACAAATTCCTAAACAACACAGAGGGATGCTACATGGTATTTATCAGCCCATCAAAAAGAAGAAGGTAGCAGTGATGTCACATACCCTGTTTCCAATACATGTATCTTATAAGGAAATATATAAGAAGTGTGTTGAACCCTCAAACAGAAAGTTAAGAACCTGGGAATCACACTTGACACATCACAGCTGGACCCTAAATTAAATGGGGGGGGGGGGGGTAGTAGGGGGACACACATTTAACGAGTCATTGTTGCTTAAATCCTGTCTGCTCCTCCAGGCCACCCATCAAGTAGAACTAATGTTAGTCACAGCGATGGATAGCTTGGATTTCTGCAACATATTTATACAGGACTCCCTCTCTCCGCAACAAATGGCCAGCTGATTGCAAAGGTTATAGTACAAGCCAGTAGGTTTTTCCTGTACCTATCTATACTGGACAGTCATGGATCACAGGTGTAAATTCTCTGCATACTCAAAGCCTACTGGGGAAAGTGTGTGGCTACCTTGTGAAACTGGCACTGGCCAGAAGCTTCTGGGTGGCTGTGTCCTACTAGGCCCACTCATGAAACTGTTGTCTAGTCCTAGGCAACTGATCCTTCACTCGACATGTACTCAGTCGCCAAACCAAGTGTCCTGAATCTCCAAAGTGAGCAATAACCACCAATTCTGCCTAGGTTTCAATGTATGATCTGCACAGAAGAGACTAGTGTCAATGAATACCCATCATGGAGCAATAGCAGCTATTACTTGCTTTTGATCTTGGGTTTCATAAAAATCGTAAAACGTAATCAGGTCTCGGCCACTCTGGTGTCAAATGCCACCTATTATGGACCAACAAGCTCATGATATGTGTGGGCATATTTATGCTTCAAGTACAATGCAGAATAGTACATCAAGTAATCTTGGAACAAAATTCAAAGATAAACAGAAACTGAAATACAACGGTGCTTCCATCTTATCAATTATGATGCAAGTTCCATTAGAACCTCTGGTCTTACTTTTTCTGTCTGGCTTGAGGTTGCGATTTATCGGGGGAGGCTGGATCTCACTCATCCGCGTAGGCCGGTGGCAGAGCGACACAGTGCTTCCTTTACGGGCAGGGAGCGTCGCAGAGGAGAATCCCAGGAAGTCGAAGTGGTGTGGCCCAGGGCTCATGGGGATGTAAACATTTTGGGCATTGTCGTTTACTCTCTCCATGCTGAACGAGGAGGAGGAGCCTGGATTCATTGGGACATAGTTATCTTCACAATCCGCGCTGTCTGCACAGGCAATGTTGCATTTGGTTTGCTGTTCATGAAAATAAAGACGGGGAGGAGAATTAGCGTCAACAATTATTCATTCAAAAACACCATTCTACTTAGTTCTTACTGTCTCTTTGTGAAATACCTTTTTAAAATCTAAATTGACACATACCGTCAAAGATACATCTTAATCGGCCTCACTTACGTTATGGTCATCAGTACCTTCACATATGGTTCAACCGGTAACGAAATGTGGGCATTACATACACTTACTTGACAAATTCATGTGTGAGGATTCATGAATGTCTTTTTCTTTGCAATTAATTCATTGTTTGTCCATAACATTGCATGATCATGCAAGTAAGATAGCTAATTGCTAGGTGAAGTAAGCATTAGTGGCGGAGATATGTATGCAAGTTTTTGTTTAGTTTTATATAGCGGACACTCGACCCAAAGGTGTCATAGCACTTCACATGGGCACCAGTTGCGTTACAGACTGACATTCATTTTTTGCACGGGGGGGATTAAGTGATTGGCCCCGAATCACAGGATGTTGAGCGTCCCTGTTGAGACTCTAAGCCGGTTCCCCAGCTTTGAGGTCAACAGCTCTAAGTGTTAGGCAACATCCTTGAAGAATATAGGTTTGAATCCTGGCAGGGAGACTCAGCCCTTCATCGTTCCAAGATTCATAAAAAGAATAGCAAGAGTTGGATAACATCAAAATGTTATAATTACAACACTGCTAAATAGCAAAATAATGTTAGTGTTGGTTGGCACAGTGACAGGACAAGCCCGGCTGGTATTGTCCCCCATGGCTTTTACTGATAGGAGTGTGCTGTTATTATTAGGGTATCAGGCTTTACCAATGTTAAATAACTTCCCAGGCCAGTATTAAAACCTGAATTCGGATTCTTTGTGTTCGGTAAATGGTAGCCTTAGCAGGAATCTGGAGATGCTTAAGATAAATTAGTGTCCCCGGGTGGTTGGTGCAGTGGTGGTGATGTTTGCGGTGATTGTTGTGGTGACTGGCTGGCGGTGATTGGTTGTGATGGTTGGTGGTTATGGTGGGCGTGCGCATATCGGAATTCAATTTTATCCAGTACCAAAGATGTAAATTCCCTCGTAGATGCCACCGAATGGGATCTAGTGTTCTACAACAAGTTTATAAGCTTTGGGACAGGGCTGAAGGGCCTCCTGCTGTTACAACCTGTAAAAGGTTGACTAACGTTGTTTTGTAGGCCTCTTGCTGGGAGGATGAAACAGTTACATGAATTATAGCCTTTGACAAATGTAGTGAGTTGCTGCACCCCAGTTTATATCACAGCATTGCAAACTCAGCCTTCTATCCTTCTAGATGCTGGTAAACGGGAGTACCACCAAATTGTTTAATTATAACTTCAGATATTTAGAGAGCTTAGAAACTGATGAATTGCTATATAAAACTATTATTGTTGATGTATTTTTTGAAAGAAATGAAATGAATGAAATGAAATGAAAAGAGAATTTATAAAGCGCTAACTGCCACTCCTAACGGAGTCTCCTGGCGCTATCAACAACAGGTCGGGTGGGTGACAAGAGTCTAAATAAGCTTTTGGCAACAAGCCAGTGGTAGACCAAAGATCCACGTCTTTAGCTGTTTTTTGAAAGAGGCGAGTGTAAACAGCATTGTCCTCGACACCAGAGAATTTGCGAAGGGCACTGCAGACGGCTAAATGCAGAAAGGTGTGGCTTAGCCTGAATCAGAGCAAAAAATAGGCTCATTCGATCCTTCAGATAAACTGTCGTGACTTTACAATTTCTCTGTCAAATATGCATCGATCTGTTTATCTTCGGTGAATTAGTAGCAAGAACTTTGTCTATGTTTTCATACTCATAGCCCTAATGAGAAGAGGGGATTGTTTCTGGAGGCATGTGGTCACCAGACTCTCAAGCTACGTCTGTGTTCATGGCACTAAATACATGTTGGTGTTTTATCCTGAAAGCCCAGGTCTGTGTCTCCACTGTGTTTTGTTTACACCTCTAGTTGAAGTTATGCCAGAGGTTGCGTTTCTCTGATGTTGTCCATCCTCTCTCAGCCACCCTTTCTGCTGACTCAAGCTGAAGGTTAACACTCCAGAAACACTGTGATGGGACTGATATTGTGAGTTGTCAACCTGTGCAAGGATTCAGATATGGGGGATGTGTGTTGGGTATGTGTGTGTCTTGTGGTATGGAAATGATCGTCCCCAGTTGACCATTAGCTCGCTCCGTTCATCTCACGGCGACATGTGTCTATCAATCAGTATATGTACGGAAACCATCATAAGAGCTGGGGTCCCGGAGAGTACCCTAATAGACGAGGGAACTTCTCCAATAACAACATTACTTGTTATTTTTCAGTGCCGACCTCTGACATTAGGGACATATGTCTCTGTGTGCTGGCCAAGGTTGGACAAGATGGAGAGCAGTATGATGTAGTATTTAAAGTGTGCTGTATAGGATAATGTGTCATGATTGTGTGATGTGAAGCGATTGGCGAGCATGTTGCGCAACAGCGCAAAGTGGTGTTCAAGCCATGTTTTTTTTAAAATACTGTAACCTCATGAGTTATGTTTGTGCTCCTGGGCTTCATATAGTTAAGTGTGGCATGGTTAGAACTTTAACATAATGTGTACAGGGATGTAATTTAATCTGATGTGCCATTGTGCTGTTTGCCATAATATGAGTAGGCGTGATATTGTTAGGTAGCACATTGTAATATGTTTTGGTTGTGCAGTGAAGACTGGATAGTGGGCATGGGTAGTGGTAGGATGTTGGGTAGTATTTTGTATGATGATATAATCTGTTGGGTTATAATTGTGTTTTACATGAATGAAATTAGAGAATTACTTTTTCACCATACATATGCAACACTTTTTATCATTAATAGTTTATGAAAACATTCATTTTTATCTATGCAATACACCTTGATTTGACAATAATAACTTACACAATTATCACTAAAACTTAGATATTTTCCTCACCTCAGACCTCATCATATCCCCCTCTTTTTCTGTTAGTTAAAGGTACATCACCAGGCTCCCTTTTGATTTTATTATTTTATCTAAGTGTCAAAAGATTCAATTGAAATTGTAGAAAATCCTCTCTCATCCAAACAAAAACAGACTGAGCTCAAGGTGCCACACACCGAATTGACTTGATTATGTCATCTTTCTAAGAAATCACCCAATCTGAACTCATCCACACTATCTCGAAGCTCAAACCTTCTTCCAACTACACTTCATTGTATAAATATGTTGTATGGAAATGTGCCAGAAGCAATGGTTTAATCAAAAGAATGTTTAAAAATGTTTTTTTAAGTTCCTATCCACTTCTTGTACATGCTAGCTTTGTGAAAAATATTGCAACCTGTAATGCCTCACACTGAACCAATCTTACTAACACCCCTGTAATTCTGGGTAGTCCTTTCCTGTCAAGATTAAGTCACATAGCAACCCTCTGCCTAAAGAAACCTGTTCAGCTCTTCCAGATATGTAGCAAGTTTTACACTATTTGTATCCTTCTCTTCTGAGCCACAGCCTAGGGAAGTTCTAAGAAACTCCAACTAAACAAATTAATTACGGAAAATGAGCTTCTTAGTAGTTCCATCTAGGCCAGATGGAGATTGCGGTCCCCCAACTGGGCATGCATTCTTGACCTGTCAATCACTCAACGCTACTAAAAATCCTAAAACAACGCAGATGACATTGTTGTATGGTTCTGAACTGGTTCCATTTCCAAACAAATAGAATTTCTTAACTCTTCCTCTAACCATAACTCTTTTTTACACAAGGCACTTTAAAGCTTTAATCTATAAACAAAACCTCAACATTCACACTTAAGACATTCTAAAATTTCATTTAAAAATGTTTTTTTTTATCCAGATTCGAATATCCATACTTAAAACAAACAGACCTGTCTCATTTTGCAGTTTACTAAAATATTCATCAAACGGAAAAAAACAACTTTCTATCTTAGCTAATTATATTTGCTGTTTTCCGCTTCCAACAACTCACTCTCCTCACATAAGGCCTGTAGTTCTATAAGACAGTATTTAACATTTCAACCTCCTATCCTTGAGACGTCCTAATCAAATTATAATCAAATCTAACATGCATGACGCATTCCTTTTTTTTGGGGGGGGGGGGGGGGAACAACCTAAATGTTATTCTTAACCTTCAGGACTAATGGGTTTTATGATCAGGAACCAATTATAGTGGAGAGGTGTGGCTCACTGGTTAGAGGCGGCAGACCTGAGTGCAGAGAACGGCCCGGGACCAGGGTTCGATTCCCGACGCGGCAGGGTCTTGGACCAGGATCAGCGGACTGATAATTCTCGCATCGGTGCCTACTCCGACCAGGGAGCACACTCGGCAACTCTGGGCATTAGCTTGCCTCATCTCCACAATGGCCCCACACAAACGCCGGGGATGCCTGGTTTCACCTTGGAGACCCCCAGGAGGGACTATCTCACAGGGAAAGCCAGGACGGGTTCCCCAGCGGTCTATAGCGCTACGAGGCCTCCGGGTAGCAGTGCGCTTTATAAGACACAACAATTTATAAGGACATTGGACCATTGGTAAATATTGTTTATCAAAAAGCAAAACAAATATTTTTCCTGTTTAGAAGATTTATCATTGGTACAATCCATTATCAGGTAAAGTTGTGTCAATGATGCTTATTTCCAAGTGTCCTATTTCATAAACATACATATGCTCCAGAGACTGTGAAAATTGGATTTATGTCATTACTTTCGGAGGGCTGTGTAAAGTGCAATGCAGTAATCTTTATGCTGCACAACAAGATATTTGAGCTCAGCTTGATTGAACAGTTGCAGAAGTGAAGGATTCTCTAAAGCTTGGGTATTTGCATGCTAACATCCACAACACGCCAGTAATTTTAGCTGAAGTGAAAGATTTCTGTCAAAGATTATCTGCTTTTCATTTGTTACGTTTGTGAGTTTTGGAGGGAGCAGGTCCCAATCTTGAAGTCAAAATAAATGGAAGAAAGAGTTTAGGGTTCAGTCCTCACCAGGACAGATATTCCAGATTTTTCTCAGTTTAGACTAAAGGTAGATTTAATTCATACAATGCGGAGTATAATCAAATTAATTGTTAGAACAACACTGTCAAGTCTTTTTTTCAGTCAGACATAGATTTGTGTGTCAATACCATTCATCTGGATGCAGGTCCAGTAGATTACAGTTGAGGGGGTGTTTGTAGCATTGGAACTACAGTGAAAAGAAGGCAGACGCTTGGTTCACACCCCACAATGATTTGCAAGAGGATTCTGATGATCCCATGCTTAAGTGGCGAGTGCAACAACAAGAGAATGGTCTAATTGAGTTTAGGCTTAGGTTAGGGTCTGGACAGCAAAGTGTGATGGGTGAATGTGCTACAAGCAGGCAAGAGAGATTAGCATGAATTAATGCGCCTTGCTGGGCCCTATCAAGCTTGGCATTGAGCTCTACTTTGATATTAACCTGAACTGATATTGTCCTCGTTTGAAGCATTCCCGAGTCTTACGGGGTAAACAGGAGCATTTATGGGGGTCTCATGTAGCTTGTTTTGTTCCACTTTGTAAAAAATGTGCCACATTCACTGATTTTCTGCTATGACTCCCCTCTTTTTACAAGTGTGGTAACCACTGTGGGTTCATCTTCCACACATTTACACAGCTCTTTATCCCACCTATCAAGGAGGGGCCTACACCACGCTTCCAACACTTTGCGTAAGTGCAGCAAGATTTGCAAACCAGTATATCAACTTACGAGGTTTTGATCTGGGGTGGAGATCCAAAAGGCAGACCCGCAAACTTGATTCCCACTCAAAGCTGGTAACCTCCTAAAGGACATCTATCAAACAACCCCAAAAACATTCCCACCTTTCTTTTCACATCTGTGCTGACACCCATTTGTAAATGAAAGGCTTTTTTCTGAAAGTCATTGCTTCCTTCACCCCGATACTCACCAATAGCCTATCTTGGATCTGTGCCAATTACTTAAAGGTGAATCAGATTAATATGGAGTTCCTTCTGAGCTCCTCTCCCCACTCTATGTGCTATCACTTTGCTGACATGGCTCAACTCACTTGACATGTTTGAATGGAAGGTCTCTATCACTGACTGTGTGAAATCTCTAGCATTTCTGCCGAGCAAAAATCCGATCTTGTGAGTCCACATAAACAGCTTTTCCAAAAGCGCATAAACTCACATCAGACTGTTAGGGAATAAAAACTTACATTTTTTAAGAGGACCTGAAATAACATAACATAACGTGCATTTGCAAAGCGCAAGTTCATCCAAGGGTATCTTGTCACTGAATAACAGATGTTTATTGCTAATGGTGGTTAATCAATATTGTTCTCTAGGATTGTCTACAGAAGCCTACTCTTATATATCCCCACACTTACATTGGCTCCATTGAAGATTGCCCTTCATATGGCTGTAAGACTAGTCTCCGACACCAGGTGGTTTGATACATAACCCCGGTAACCCTATAATAGTGCAATATAATACTGCAGGCAAGAAAGTAATCAAATTGGCATCTTTAATATATCAAACCTTACACTCAGGAACCCTGAACTATACAGCCCATACACTTATCAGCTCAGGAGATCCCATCACCCTCCAGAGCTCAGAAAACCTGCTTGAAACCCAATCTTCCAACAATAAGAAAACCTAAGCAAACCTTTGGAGTTACAACCAATGTAAGGAACCCCCTAGCCCTCAAAACATCCAGAAATAACCCTGCAAATGGTGTACAAAAAAGAACTTATACGTCTGTTACTTCAACAGCATTGCAACTTTAACCGCATCGCTGCGGCGGTTATTTTTCCGCTGCGCGGCTTTTTTCTAAAAGCCGCGTTAGATGACGAGCTCAGCTCGTCATCCGCACACGACCACCGTGGCTGATGACGAGCTGAGCTCGTCATCAGCATCGAAGGGGTTAAAGCTCGTCATGCCTGACATAGTGAAGTCTTTATATATATATGTGCACTAGAAAACCTCCATACGAAACTTTCACATAAGTACTTTAGGAGGAACCAAAGTATAAATCAATCAATGTTTCAAAACGAGTGTGTCAATCGTACATTTTTATCTTTATCATTAGGCATTTTTTAAAGATACATTGTTTGAAGAATGAGAAGGTGACAACATATTCTTCAACAATTGAAATATTAAACACACATAAAAACAATTGTAAAAGCTTGCTAAGGAGGCTGGCTGTTGCATGCACATATGATCATGAAGTCTAACTTCCATTAAAGTACCCACCCCACCGTTTGCATTGTAGCAATGTCTTTCGTCGCCTACATGGCTTCGGGTTAATGCCTGCAGATGATGTTCTTGTTTTCTCTGCAACTGCCCAGGATCATTGACTGCATACAAGCTAATATATTATCTTTGCTTTTTGTTGTCACAGTGCTGTGAGCTAGCCTGGTCAATATGCCTGGAACTGTTATGTTGACTGATTGTAAGTTCACGTTTGCACTTGATGTATACTTGTGTTTCTATGTTAATTGCTGTGTAGCCCACTTAGATCTAGCACGCACCATATAAAACATCAACAATAAATACAAACCAATTGCACTTCAAATTAAATCTTAAATGGTGTACACCATTGTAACACTTCGCTTTGCAAGTGCTTGTGCCACGAGAAAGTATGGCTGAAAAGGTGTGAGGGTGTTACATGGCTAGTGCCGACTTACCAGGTATGAGTTGAACCCATCATTGACAGACTCCACTGACTGCCCAACACTGCTGCCACCATACTGCGGGTAGGCGTAATTTTCACACGAAGAAGCTGAAACAGTCATAGATAGGGAGGGTGTGAAAGTATGCAGTCAGCTTTAAGAAAGTTGAAATATTAGTCAGAACTCTTATTTCTATGGTGCTCTGGTTGAATTGAACATGAGTAATTTTTAACCGCATCGCTGCGGCGGTTATTTTTCCGCTATGCAGCTTTTTTCTAAAAGCCGCGTTAGATGACGAGCTCAGCTCGTCATCCGCACACGCCCCCGTGGCTGATGACGAGCTGAGCTCGTCATCAGCATCGAAGGGGTTAATGGATTGCCACCACATTCAGTTGAGTCCACTCTTTTGCCTGCATCTCCTTCTTACAATTTTGACAATCATACTGAGTGCCATGCCTGCCAGTTGGCTCTGTTCACAGATTGAGGCATGCCCTCCTGCCCATTACATTTATGTACTGTGGTGCTAAAAAAGCATATTCTGTTTGATGTGACAGGTCAAATACACAAAGTTGTGCCTTTGCCATTATTATATCAGCAGAATAGGCCTACCTGTTCCAGTCTTTTTCCCATCTCATTTCTCTTCCTAAACTCGTCCCATCTTCTTTCAACCCCTACCATGTCATCAGTGAGTAATTACCTTGTGAAAAAAGACCAAGACGTCCACAGGCCTGAAGGGAGATGGCTTATTTCAGACTGACAAGTGCTATTAAATGTCTGGAGCACTTCTTAAGTTCCTCCTGGTGAAATACACTCACAAAGTCCAGGGGAAGAAAACAGTAGCACCGCCGCCCCACACTGATGACAACATCTCATGAATACTGGGTGGAGGTTAAATATCTACCAAGATTGAGTTAAGTTATTAAGTCAATATAGTCCTAAATCTCCTGAACTTTTGGGGATGTCACCACTGGAGAGAACCATTAAGAGGACTCATTCAGCTCTACATCCATAGAAAAGCTTCAATAAATCCTTTAACTTGACCCTATATGTTATGGGCACTATCCCCACTTTATGTCACACAGGTACATCGCCCTCCTGAAGAATTATCCTGTGCTTAAGATTGACTTCCCCCAAATCCTTACAAAAAACTCTATGTGTTGCTTGCCCTTGCGAGTTTTTCATGTGCCGCCATGTGCTTTTGCTTTGCATTACATTTCCTTCAGTTAACTCCCCTTTACTTTCAGCTGTATAACATACACTCAGCCGGGGAACAACCTTTATAACGCAACTTTTAGCACGCAGTGCTATTACAACGCAGACTTTAAAACGAAACCCATTACAACGCATTACACTGGGGGGCGCTCTAAGATAGGGAATAGTTTTAATTTACTATCCAACACCTTCCCTAGTGTCCACGGGGACTGGTGTTAGAATAGTAAATTAAAATATTCACTATCCAGCACCCCCCAGTGTAATGCGTTGTAATGGAATGCGTTTTAAAACTTGAGTTGTTACAGCATGCGTGGTAAAAGCATGCATTGTAACAACGTACATCCACTCAGCCACCTCTCTAGGATCTAGTCTGATGCTCATTTCTTTTAGAAGCATCCATTCCACAGTGGACTATCCTTTTTTCAGCAATATAAAGTTTCCCTCTGGTTCTTATTTCCAGAAAATTAATTTATGACCAAAATATCCAGTCAACTCTATCCTGTGTAACCTCCTGGTGTCATGTCAATAATAGTTTCCACAACGTGTTCACCATATTTGTATCTAGAATATCATACCATGCACATGAATCAATCCACCATAACCAACCTTTCCTTGCCATCTAGGTGACAGACCAAAGAGATAAATATTTGCCCTTTCTGTTTTGTCCTTTTGCTGCCAGAACTACCATGGGATCAAGACCCAACACATCATCTTCCTCCACCTCAATTTTTACTAAGTTCACCTTGCTTCCATCAAAACTTTACAAACTTTTCTAAAATGCTCCATCTTCTCATACCGTTTACAAACTTTTGAAGAAGCTGGACAAAACCTAAAATGTCCTACATTACTTTTACTGCCACATTTATAGCTACTAGTTTCCATTCTTTTGTCTTTGGACTACCCATTTTTTTGTTTGAATACAACTTTTCTTGTCAACTATTTTAATTCTGTAATAGGTCGATGGCAAATTTCCTGAGATAAAGCTCAGCTTGCTCAACTCCGCCAGCAATATAAATTATGGCTTTAGGAGAAAATCTGTGCTGGCTCAAAATATTTCCTGAACCTTATTATTTTTAAATGTAATAGGAATTTGATCTCTTGGCACTTGCTCATAATTTATGTGTTCAAAATCACGAGTGGTACCCAGCGCATACTTGGGATATGGAGCCCTCAAAGAGCAATCTGACAAAGGCCCATCTCAAAGAGCTTTCCTGGGCATATGTGTGGGGCACGGAGATACAGGAAAAGAGACTAGCCTCACTAACTCTTGATTTTATACTCTGAAGTATAACTGCAGATTTGCACCTTTACTGGACTTTACATCTGTCCTAACAGACAGGAAACCGTTTTTACAGTTTAGAATTGGTTCCCTTCCTGTGATGTCTTCTGTCAAAAGTGGACGAGCCAGCCCATGTGTGACATTTCGGGTCCGGCCTGCCTCCAGGCAGACAAGACACTCCTTCTGTTCAGCCTATAGCCGACCTAGGAAAAGGTAGATTGTTCCTATTTGTATGCAATTTGGTGCAAGACAATGTCACACTGCTTTAAGGTAGCTGTGTGTTGATACAAACGAGGCACAAGTGCGCTGTCGCCAAGTTCTTACATTGAAGCTGGGCTATTCGTGTGAACAATAAGGTTCAACAACAACCTGTAGCACTCAGTATTTTCAGCTGACTCAATTGCGCCCCTATTGGCATGAATATCCTGCACTGCACTTTAACACATATTGATTTGATGATACTATGTCCCTGGCTGGTTATCTATTTCCCAATGTGTGTAAATGTTGCACTATGTCCATCTGACAGCATATGTGAAGTATTCCTGTCTAGGCCCTATTCTATTCCCATGTCTATTTGCATGCTTTGATTTTTTTATGCTGTACTCAATTTTAAATGTATACATTTGCTGATATAGCCTGCCTCTGTTTGGGTAATGTTATGCACAATAACTGCACATTTTAACCGCTGAGAGTTTATGTAGAGGTCGTTTGTGGGTATAAAAGTGTGTCTTTCTCCTTAACTTGGCCTAGCCTTCATAGTCCCCCGTGAACTCTTGCTGGTATGTTTTTACATCTTTTTTATCTTTGTATACAGAATAACTTGCTTTATAGTCATATGACACGCGAGTTCCCGCGGTGCTGTATGCAGATCCCTGGGAGTTTATGCGCGAATTGAAGCCCTTACATGAACAGTGATTTGGACCTGGGATTATTCTCCCTACTGAAAGTGACGTGTGAGAGTAAACCTCACCGATGTACTGCACTATTTACCCCTTGAATGCTCATGATGAGCTGAGCTCGTCATGAGCCACGGCGCTCCGGTGCTCATGACGAGCTCAGCTCGTCATGAGCCGTGGAACGCTCGCATGCAGGGATAATTCCCCTGCTGTGCTGAGTGTTCCACGGGAACGGGTGTGGCCGTGACGAGCTGAGCTGGTCATGAGCACAGGAGCGCCGTGCCTCATGACGAGCTCAGCTCGTCATGAGCATGTGAGCGCTGTGCGCGCCCGCCTCCCCCCAGCACAGCGGGGGAATATACCCCGCAACGAAGGGGTTAAAAAGAATTGTTTGTTTGCTTTACATTATTGTGAAGGGTGCTGCCTGATCGGATTTTTTGTTATTTGTTTCACCCTGTCCTGAGGAGGCCGAATTGGTTGGAAGGCCGAAACGTGACTGCGTCAACACTTTCCATTAAGAGGAGTCTGATTCAAACTTTAACTAAAGTGGAATTATATTTCGTTGACACAATTTCTTTTATATTTAGGTTCTATATTGTTTGTTTTTGAACCAATTGTGTCTGACTACCTCAGAGTGTACTTCCTAGAAGTGATAGGAGGATACCTAGCGTTTGCTTCAATAATTTTGTCTGGGTGAAGATGGATTTACTTGTAATTAAGTATTGTTTGTATTAACTCTGTGTATTTTGTCCCTTGTTGTTTTATATAGTTGTGTACATATATATGTATATTTGTGTATAATGTAAATTTGATATTGACTGAAATTTATTGAAGAATGTTTTCTTGTGATTACGATAATTAAAATGTATAATCACGTTCTCCAATATTTGTGATGTGTGCTTGTTGATTAAATAGTAAGGTATTGGACTTGTGCCACCAGTATAGGAAAATTAGTTGTCCCCTATGAATTAATCATCTAGATATTTTTTCCTCCTCTCCCATTGTTTGAGTTTGCTTGTTATAGTCATATGAACGCTTATTGCACTGTATTATAGCCACAGGATACATCCAAAAGACACTGAATGTTTTCAGATTGATTATTGTTAGCAATATGAAATGTTCTATGGTACTGTTATGGATTTTATTTTTTTGCTTTTATGGTCTAGCACTGATTCTTAGTGCTTTTTGTCACTATATGTATTTTAAACATGACAAATTCATATCTCTAGTTCCGCTTCTTGTTTTTAAAAAATCTTTTTGAAGGTATTTTGTTCATTACAATTTACTCTATTTTCTAATTTGGTTTGGGATTTTTTTGTTTGGTGTTTTGACTTTATTACTGTTTTGGTGCAGCATAAATACTTAACACATTTGCCCTAAGTTGAGCCTGTCTACTCTGTACCATAACTACTAGAGGATTTAGCTCAGGTTAGCGACTTCTGGTTTCAAGTTAATGACAAGTTACTATTTTACTCCTTAAAATGGGCAACTGCCCACCCCATATAATAAACTACTTTCTTACATTCTCAAATTAAGCAGTGATTCTTTTGCATGTAAAACCCATTCTTATTCTAGGACATGATCAAAATTGTTTTCCCATATTTATGAAAGCTGAATTTGTTGCAAGTCTATTACAGTTTTAAATTGGAAAATCGGCGGCCATCAGCGGGACAAACTAATCTAAAAAGTGGGATGATGAATGTCAATAAAGCCTCATATTACTGTGCACCAAAACACGCTTATCATGACTCAAAATGAAAACAATGGGTAAACTGATGCACAGAAGGTTTTATGTCTGTGCCGCCCAGCTCTTTTGACATTTTAGGTCAGGTACGTGTCCAAGAATTATGAAGGATGTGTACATTAAAGACTCAGCATAACCAGGTTACTCAACCCATGCAATACATGACCCAGATATCAACGTGTGGCAGCATGACCCATACTAATCCTTGGTTCACTATGAAAAAGTCAAAAAAATAATAATTCCCTTTGGGCGAATTAGCATAAACACATAAGTACTTACAGACAAACGAAAAACTCACCAATATAACTAGATAACAAGGAAGCAATGAGATTAGTAAAAAAATTTCAATACACGTGAAAACACTATGGTAAAATTAAGTCTTTGGACAATTTATTAACATACATTATATTTTGTTAAAAATTGGGAAACACATACAGGACGAAACAATAATAAATAAAATCAACATTCCAATAAAAAGAAGCTACAGGAAAAAAGGACTAAACTCAAACAACACAATTATGAATTTTCCTTGATTTCTTATTCCAAATTCACTCCTTAGGCATCGACGCGTTTCGGCGGTACAGTTAGCATAAAACCGCCTTCATCAGGACAATTGTACAAATGTTTCCCAATACTTCTTGGATAAAAATGTATTTCAAGGTATTATAAGGGGTGTGTTGCCTCCTTATACTTTCCAGGAGATATTCGTCCAGCGAATAATCTTCTTATCATGTACAATATTCTGAATAAAAATTAAATATAACACGATCATATCACAGTTTCGAATTCGGCAAAACATCTAGCATGATAGCTTTGATAAAAAGTATATATAGAGAAAGTAAAATGGACCCAGCACGCGGTAGAGTAATGAAGAAAAACACGAAAGTGCGGTTTCCAAGTACCGTTATGTCATCCCAGGATACGGGAAACACCAAAAACACGAGATTTAAATCTCCGTGTCAACCCTTCTTCTATAAACTGGATAGCGTCCCGCGTGGTGCGATATGGTCCTTCTTACTATGCAAAAGCACATCATCTCTTTCTGATTTCTCGTACCGCCAAGCCACCATACACTACGCAGACATCTCTGAACAACCAACTGGACATCGGTACAAGCTGAATCTCCCGAGCCCTCAAAACATGCATAATAACTGACCAAGTGAAGGAATTGGGAGCTCTTTGACTGTAACAGGGAGAGATCAATGTCGGTAAGCAAATGTAGGCCTCCTAATCCAAGTCCTTGTAAAAAAGAGTCATCCTCTTAAACCAGAATTTTTTCAATCAGGAGTTGCATAGCCTGTACGAGTCCTAGAATGTATGAGAAGAATGAATGAGCGAGAGACTGCAGGAATGTTTGGTTTTTGATTTTCACACCGCTCTTTAGTGGGGGTCGATTTAGTTCATGTTGTAAAAATCTTGGATTTAATTGTTTGTTCATAAAGTCATAATTATTCTATTGGATATATTTTTTTTTTAAAAGTGTTTTTATGTATTTAGACAAAAGTAAAAATGTAATCATGTCTTTTGTATAAATAAAGATAGCTACAAAAAAGCTAGATTTGAGTCTATCTCTTCATGTTTCTGTGCTGTATATGCCTAAACACATAGAGCCATGACCGAAGCTTAAATCATGTAGGCCCGTCAAGAGGCGGCCAATTCTGGTTCTCTTTCTTCCCCCTCCACTTGGGCCTTAAAGTAAATAGGGGCACCTTAGCTATACATTAGTTGCCTAGCCTGTTGCCACCAGATCTTTGATTGATGTACGTGTGTCTGCAGAGCTGATGTGAGGGAGTCACATGCAGCCTACGGTCAGCCTCTGCAGATAACTTAAGCCCTCGCTCAACAACCCATTTACACGGTGTGGAGTAGTTGATTGAAAGCCAAAGTAGGGCTTCAAGGGCATATATAGAGAGAGTGTGCTGCTTCTAATCAAGGATGAATCTAGCTGCCTGACTCTGGACCTTTGAGATTTTCGGTTAGGCCACTGTAGATTATATTTCAACAGGCCAAGCTCAATATAAACAGGGTTCTTGCATATTGATTCAGAGCTTTTTGCATGTAGAGTTCGAATAAGCATCCATGTTCTCTTTGTTCAGTTGTCTGGAGGGAGGGTGAGGGATGCAGTCATACTCAAGTTCTCTACTTTCCGCACTGGCAATCCTGACTGTGAGCCAAACAAATAGGGGTGTCTCAGCCTTCGCACCACGATTCCCATTTTGCAGCAGTCAGGAAGGACATTTTGCTTCACAAAGAAATAATTTTGCCCTGGTAACTTTGTGAGGTTTGTATTCCCTCATCTCCTTTAACTTTTAGGACAATGCTGGATCTGCAGGTCACTGGCTTAAATTGCATTCAATTGATGTGGGTGTTTTTTCATTACTTGAGCCAAGTGCAAGATATGAACTTAATCTACCCGTAGTTTCAGGATGACATTGGTAACTGGGCTCACATACACTGAATGAGATCTTTGGTTCTTGGAGAGCCACAGTTCATGATGTCTTGGTATGCCCACTAGTCTCCCTACACCAGCATATATGTGTAACACTGTGCAGGTCTGCCATCCCTTCCCAAAGGTTTCTATTGAAAATCCCCTGGAAATGGTGGGTTTACCCATTTTTTCAACAGTTTTCATAAGCTTAAGATGCATTTGTTTTAAGGAAATGGGGGCAACCATCACCAGCCATGTCTGAAAACTGCAACATTCTGCAGAGGATGCAGTGTTAAAATGTTTAGGGCTTGGACAACACTTGATTACATCATTGTGAATGCACTTGTAAAAAATACAGTTTAAAGCTTTCCAAACACCCTACAGTACCCTTTATACCAGTAGCTTTCTCATGTTAGCCATATACAACAGGTATATAATCTAATGGAACATATCAGGGGATTTTGTAGTCCAGTCTCCCTGAGAAGAGTATATCTACTGTCAATAGAGCTTCTCTGATCTTGAGAACAACATGTTGCTAGAGGGCAGTAACTCTATACTAGGTGTCTCCAACCAGTTGATGGTGAGCTACCAGAAGCTCTTTGACACCTTCAGAGCAGCTCACAGTCTTGGGTTCATTTTAAAATAAGCACAGGGCCCCATTTTCCTTTTAAAGTTAAGGGAGCACTGTGTTTATTTTACATTGTCAGTTGCAGGATGGAGATAGCAGGTCCTGATAATGAGGAGTGCTAGAGTCAGATTTATAAAAGTCCTTGTCAACTCCATATTGGAGCAAGAGGACAAAGTGTTGTTTCTGAATGCTTTTAAATGTGATAAAATTTAAATTAAGAATTAACTTAATGATTAACTTATCTTTTAATTTTAATTGTATCCCCTTTCAAAGTGTTGCAATTTCAAAGTGCAGGCCTCTAGCGGTCAGAAGACACTGCCATACTTATAACAGAAAAATACTGTAATTTTTTTCAAATGGGAGAAATTTAAAGTGGATAAAAATATTTTTATGAAACGTTGAGTCAGTGATTTTCTTCACTTTTAATTAAGCCAATTGCATCTTAATATTTTATGAAGCATGTTTATTCACTTTAAATTCTCCCTATTCAAACAAATGACTGTATTTTTCTGTTATAAGTATGGCATCATGTTTACAGGCCACTGGGTGCAAGATGCCTGCTGTTTGTAAATGCAACGCTTTGAAACAGGAAAATATTTAAATGATGAGTTTTAGGGAATTCATATAAACAAGTTTTACTCTTCAGTTTAATTTTCTTCCATTTGAAAGTGTCGCATTTACACATAGCAGGCATCTTGCTTCCAGTGGCTGGTAGACACGGTGTCTCATATATAACTGAAAAAAACTATTTTTTTAAGTGGGAGAAATTTAAAGTGCAAAATATTTTTCAATATTATGAACATTAATTTGAACTTTTTTCTGCACTTTAAATGTCTCCAATTATAAAAAAAAGATAGTTGTATGTTTGTTTTATACACGTAACAGTGCCACTTATGGCAACCAGGATTCCTGTCCCACAAGTACAAACAACACAGACTCTCACTCACCCATACACATATATCCCATTCATACAAACACATGCTCATACATACCCAAATACCACACTCTCACTGACACAAATGGCAGCCCTGTCAAGATGCCCCTAAGCAAAGTATTTTGTTCAAACCCTAGGCTCTATAGACATAAGGCTTAGATTCGATGAAACTGGGCGTTGGGGTGTCTGCTAACATTGTACAAGTGGCTTGGCATTCAGTAGCTTACAATGATTTTCACTGATCAGAAGTAGCTCTAACTACAGAAAAGGTTGGAGACTCCTGCTCTATACTAATTAGCACAAGTTGTCGTGAAATCCTGGCCATAGCGACTATGACTCTTATTACATCTAGGAAGATAATAAAACTGTTAATGTAAACTAGCCTATCAGAAGACCTGCTGTTCCTGAAAAGAGGGACTCTTCAACATATGGGGTTGCATCTTGATTCAGATTAAAATAGCATTAAGTACCTGTATTTCTGTTATTTCTACGTGGCTTTCATAGGGAGAATGTAGCCCTGTTTCACAAGAGAAGGTTGAATTGTCTTGAAAATATACTGTGTGGCTGTCTGCAAAACACCCAGCCAAATCTACATAAAAATGAAGGTGATGCATAGGAGGATCAATTCCTGTAGGTGGCATCAGGAAACTGTAGAAATGTGTAATACAGCAGGTGCTTTATTTTATATTAAGTACATTAGTGGGAGGTGGCAGCAAAACCAACAAGAGTTAGAACAACATTTCAAAAGCATTCCTCACACCATTTAACCCTCAAGATAAAAGGAAGTAACAGGGAGTCTCCCTACTAGCCTGTTTAACCTCTTCCCTTAGCCCAACACTCAGTCACTAGCACAGGTTGTTTAGTCATATACATGAAACCAGTTAGGACAGCTACTGATATGACTTCACCAGGATATGCCATTTTTTCTTAGCACGTGCTTAACTGCATCCAAAGGCTAATTATTAGACATTATCAATGAATCTGTATGAACACTTGCTACCCTCCACCACACTTTTTTTATGTGCTCATCTGCTCTCTGTTTTCCCTGTCCTACGGACACCAACAGGGCCGGACTGGCCATAGCGGGCACCGGGCAATCCCCCGGTGCGCTGCACGGGTGGGGGCCGGTTTTGGCCCCCTGGGAGCCGTTTTTGTTTCAGGGCCGTTTTTGCAGCATAGCTGCGAAATCGGCCCTGTACCAAAATCGGCTGAAAACCGTCCCTGGCAAAGAACTAGGGGGCACCTCCTAGCTCCCCCCCACATCCAGTGGGGATTGGGGGGGTGGGCGGCCGAGCACTTTGCCAGGGCCGGGTGTTGTTCCCAGTCCGGCCCTGGACACCAACCCATCCCAGCTCTCCTCATATGATTTTTATACTTTTGCACATTAAATGCTTCATCACTTCTCTCATATCCTACTGTATTCCCGAGACTAAGGGGCTGATATTGAGTTTGGCAGACAGGGATCTCTGCTGCAAACGTGAAGGAGTACCCTGTCCACCAAACTCTTGGTCCATCCACTGCATATACAGGAGGGCATATCGTAAGATTTCCATCGCCGGAGCAGCTGTTGGCTCCGTTGACAGAAAGCCTACTCCAAAGGCTCGATGAAGAGGGGCTGTTGTAGTAAAGCCATTGCATTTTCCGCTCCATTTAGAGACGACAGGTTTAATGCTTTTATTTTTTTAAACGGACGGCGACCTTCCACCAAAGGTTTTATACTTTGAAGGGAACCACTGTGACTGCAGTTCCTTTCATGGTACAGAGATGACCAGTGGGACGGTGATCATCTCTAAAACTTACAGACATAGAAGCATCAGAATGGCAGAGGTAATGTCCTCCGCCACCCTGATGGACTGTACTCCATCCCTCAACTTCTAAATTAGCCCTCAAGTCTTTTTGGTTGATTGCTCTTTGTAAAGCACACTAACACCAACACAACTCAGGATACAATAGCACTTTATACAAATACTAAATAAATAATTTCAGTGTTATGACAAATAATGCAAATTTACACAACAATGCTGCAGAGGAATCCTAACTCCATTATATCAGGATTCCTGTCAACCAAAGAGACATTCTTTTTATGGTTGCCTCAACTTATCAGCCAGTCACTGGGACGTTTAGAGGCCCAGTGTAGAAAAGACATCCTGGGTACCAGACCAATAGGATTTCAATTTGCCATTATGAGTTAAAATTATTGTTTTGCTTACCTCGATGTAGCCTGCTAGTATCCATTGCAGGCAGCGTATTTCTTCGGGGTATGGTGACCGACAACATGTCCACACTTTCTCCATTGTGTGTCTGTTGCTGCGGGCTCCCCCATCTTGAGTCTGCCTGCCCGGGTTTAGGGGGTCGGGGAGGAGGGGCAGTGGGAGAGTCGCTAGACGCCATGTCCAGTGCATTATGATTCCTGTCCAACGTGAAAGTTCTTGGGATTTGGTAAACTGCCAGCGGGCTTGAGGGGAGGTCATAGGAGTCTGCAGAAAGTTCGCTTAACTCCTTCCATAGCACATTATTGGGGGTTTTATAGTTATTGAGCATGTCTTCACTCTCGGATTCTAGTCCGGTGAGGCTGGATTTGTTAGGCGTGTCGGAGCCAAAGCTTCTTGGGAGATCGTAGGCGCTGTCCCTGAGATCAGAATTGTGCCGGTTTGGCTTTGGCAAACTGTAGAAGCCATGTACGTGTCCACCCACACCATTTACACAATGTCCATAACCCTGGGCAAGCTTCTGCACTGCAGTGTCACTTCTCATGAAGAAGGAGGTCCTTGTGGCTTGGGAGAAGCTAGCACTCCTGGAAGAGGAAAGAGAATAAAAGATCACTGTTATTCATCACTTTCAGATATTATGTGAATACTCAGGATCCGATTCATAAAGTTACTTCCGTGTAGTAATGTTAACTTCGCACCACAGTTCTCCCCAAGTGTGGAGACTCCACACTCTTAACTTTACCACACGTAAGTACCTTTGTGAATCAGGCCCACCGTAGCCATAGAGAGCAGCCTTCTCCCACTCTCCTGCTCACCCTCAATGACCCATTCTAGTGATTCTCAAGAAACCACGCTCGTATTGATATTTTCCCTTTCTGCACGAAGTCAACAATGCCTGTAGATACCTGGTTTTGGGTGTGCGTGCTCCTGTTTATTCTGAGGATGGAGGACTTACCTCAGCTTCTGGAAATGGATGCCCGTGAATTCCGCTATCTATAATTGACTAACTAACAATTTAAGGGCTAACTTCCAGAGTCCAGCCACACACTAGCAATTTATGTCGTTTTTACTTGAGCAGGCCACAACGTGACTAGTTTAATGGCAATGTCCATACGATGCATTCACTCGATCATAAACACGTACCTATTTTGTGACGTTCTTGAATACAAATTTCAACCATACAGGTTAAAAAAACAGGCTTCAATAACATTGTGAAAAAGATTTTGGGCCCGATTCACAAAGGTAAACTGAGATGGAAGTGTAACTTTACGATTTTCGTATTCACAAAGGGCGTTTATAAGTAGTAAAGTTAGACTTTTGTCTCAGTTAAACTTAAGTTTGGTCTTACGTTTAACTGAGACCAAAACTGAGAGAAAAGTCTAACTTCACTACTCGTAAATGCCCTTTGTGAATACCAAAAGTTGTAAGGTTAGACTTTTGTCTCAGTTAAACATAAGACCAAAACTTAATGAAGACAAGACAGATAGTATCAGAGAAGATCAGGTCTTGATTATTATAGATAAACCAGATCTTGTGGAGACATTTGATCTCCAGGATGTAGAACTTACTACGGGTGCAATTGCACCGGGGAAAGCTCTCAGGCCAGATGGCATCCCCGGTGATCTATTTTTTGACAAAGCAAAATGTGTTGAATAATATCTTATTCTTGAGCACGCTATAGGCAAGGGAGTGCCAAACCCTAAGTCATGGAAAGTCTCTGAGGTGTTACCCATCTGCAGAAAGGGCATCGTAGCCCGACATCCAGCTATAGACAGATTAGTCTGATTGACTCGATACAGAAAGTCTTTTGCATGGTTGTTTTAGATAATATTTGCATATCGATTGACGAAGTGCAAAAACTCTCAGCCTTTCAAGCAGATTTCGAGGAAAAAATTAGCACTGTGGACTAGGTAGTCCACCCTCTTTTATTGCACTGGAAAACAGTGCTTTTCGTATGTCGACCTGAAGGCTGCATTTGATCTGGTCCTTCGGCAAAAGCTGCAGCAAGAGTTATGGCAGATGGGAAAGCCTCCCAACATACTCTCAATTATTGTTTGGCTTCATGAGGATAATCATGCCAGAGTACTTTGGGG
This sequence comes from Lissotriton vulgaris, assembly GCF_964263255.1. Classification (NCBI taxonomy): domain Eukaryota; kingdom Metazoa; phylum Chordata; class Amphibia; order Caudata; family Salamandridae; genus Lissotriton; species Lissotriton vulgaris. Next base: position 867,832 of record NW_028249215.1, read on the forward strand.
AGCATGAGTTCCTCATGGTTGTGTACTTGCCGCAACCCTGTTCTCCCTCTCTTTGAACAAAGTAGTGTACATTCTGTCGGCTGTACCCTCGGATGCCCCATCCTTGGCCAATGTGAAGGTATTCCCTCTATTGTTTGCTGATGACACCCTGCTTGGGTCTTTAATACCTAAAGGGCTTAAACTCTACTGTCACGCTTCAAGGAGTTTTGTCGTTAAGGGGCCTTGAGGTCAAGGCAACCAAGAAAAAATGTATGTTAATAAATCAACATGTATCATATAGTGGGAAAATGTACTTAGGTAGTGAAGAACTTTAAAGGGTGGACACTTTTGAGTATCTGGGCATCACACTGTCATCCGGCATGTCATGGGAACACCACATTGACAAAGCAACCCTTAAACATAAACAGATATCAGGTGCCATCTTGAAGGAGCACCATGCTTTATATAGTAAACCCATAGTGCCCTCCTTGCAGACTTATGATTCTAGAGCTGCTGGGCTATATGGCGTAGAATTATGAGAGTTTTGTAATCTTTCTGGACTCAACAAACAGGACGTAAGTTCATCAGAACTTTGGTGTCCCCCCTATTACACAGTTTTTTCAACTCAACCTTGACATGGGTAGGAAACAAATTGCTGACAAAGCAGGGCTCCGACCAATCCGGTTTTGGCAGAGACTTAGAACCAATCCCTAATTAGCTAACTATACAGAGGCCTTCCTGGAGGTCATCAGGCAAGACAGAATCCAGAAAATTGAGTGGTGTAAAAAATACACCGGAAAGGTGTTGTCTACCCTAGGCCTGCTGAGCTATTAGGAGTGTACATCGTCTGAGAAAAATTCCCTTCAACGATCAAATCAAGAAACTATACTTGCATTGGGTGATTCAAAAAGAGTCTGATAACAGCTCCAGAGGGTCTCTTGCTATTAATTTTGTGCAGTTCAAGCTCAGTCTTCTGTATGAAAAATATCTGGACTGCATAACCAACCCCCTAGATAGGAGATGATATGTTCGGTTCAGGATATGCTCTTTACCAATTAAGACGTTCACTGTAAAATGGTCAACCCAATCGGAGTCCTCATTGATTTGTCCAACCTGTAATAGGTACAAAGAAGATGCAGCCACGTTCTGTTTGATTGTTCGGCTTACGTACATCCAAGGCAGACCCGGATCAGGCCAGCCTGCCAAACTTTTGGCACAAGAAACTGCGCAAAGGCCATGAGAATTTTACCAATCGGATTCTAGATCTCAATATGCAAGTTCCAGTGCAAAGTTTCTGGGCTGGATGTGGACTATCAGATGCAAAGCCCTAGTGGTTGCCTAGGCGATTTGTACATTATTCCATATTAAGTTATTTCATAAAAACAAAGCGCTCACTTTTTCTAGTACTTTTGCAGTGCTTAGGTTGCTCTCCGCAGCCTCGCGTTGCGTATTTAGACGTGCTTTTCATTCAAGTAATTGCTACCTTTGCAGTTTGGTATTAATAATGACTATTATGCTGCTGTAGTGCGAGTATCTGGTGGTTGAGATGTTATATCTGAGAATTAATTTTGCATCATCTACACGTTGCACTTTATAAAAAAAATATGTTAAGTTGAGCTGTATATTAAAGCTCAGGTCATTAGTGTATAAATTGGTGCCAACAATTATTGTTTTCTGCTAGTTCTTTAATCTGAGAATGTCCAGGCCTTTGAATCTGCCCATTTGCACTTTCTTGAATACTGATTTTATACGTTGCTTCTCTGTGAATGGTATTAATTGTTATGTTGTTATGAACTCGGTGGCCTATTCGATTTTGTTGTAATATTTCTCACAGTTCCTGGTGGTCCACAGTATGACTATTGTATGCTGTAACTTATACAAATTATAATAAGTGGTGGTGACTTCTCTTGACATGCCACCTGCGAAAGGTTTTGGTAATAATCATGATCATGTGGAAGATCTTTTCTCTTCCACGAATGACTTGTTATCTAGATCTATCATATATTAATGTTTTTATGAATTGTAATGTATTGTATGCTTATATTTGCCAAGATGCTTATATTGTATTTTGTTATGCCCTATTTTTGATGATGTTTTAAGGATGTGTTTAATCTGAAAATAAACATATTTTGATTGTGAACATCTGATGCCTTTGGTTCGATGCAGGAGCTTGCTAGTATGTACAATGCTTCTTCAAGAACTGGTTTGTTTACAAAATAAATGTGTTTCAGGCAGGGACAGGCTAATGGGCGAGGGAGCAACAAAGCCAGGTGGTGGCAGTGAAAGAAATAGTACTTGAATCACAGTAGGATCAGCGGACGGACACTAAGTAAGTTGAACCAATCTGAGCGTGCCTGGTCCTTGCTCCACAGAAAGAAAAGAAAGTGATGCTTAAAATGTGCAGGCCAATTAGAAGGCTGCATAGAAGAGTGACAATGAAGCCAACAAATGGTAAACAATGGGCGGGATCAAAACCCTCTTTTGCAACCAATGTGCCCCGCAGGCGCAGCAATTACACTGCACAGGTGAGACCTAAAAAGGGAAACGTGATGCAGATGTCCTTACAATCACTGATGAAAAGGGAACCCTGCTGCTGTGTTTTAGATGTACACAGTGTGCCTAATGACCCGATGCTATAAGAAGCTGCCTCTAAGTCGGCCTACAGGTACCTTAACTAGCGCATCAGTCACTGCTACAGAGACAGCAGCCAGAGAGACGGCTTAGAGAACATGCAGCTTGTAGCACTTATTGTGTACAAGCTGTTGGGGTGTCTGGAGACAACTTGTAGCACTTCAGCCCTGCGATCCTCCATACTCTGCAATGCATTAAAACTTCTAAACTCAATGTAAAGGGTGTAAGTGCACCTGCCAAGTGAAACAAGCATTGGCATAGGCAATAGGTCTCGCCTTTGGGACCTTATAAGTGTTTGCCATGCAACAGTTGATGTTGTTGCACAAAGGATATTGTTCTGGATAACTAAACACCACGTATTCAAATACAATTGTACAGTTTAATGGTTCCTTCTCAGCAGAAATAATTCATAAAACGTGATGTATTGAAGGGCTGTAAAATGAGCATTTTGTTATTGGTATATGTAACCATCATCGTGTTAAAGATGGTGGGAGGCTGCAGCATTTCATATTCGTGACTTTTCGCTTCATATTCCGGAACCTGTTGAAGAAAATATTATTTTTAACACGGTTTTAAGATTTGTGAAGACTTGGGGTAAAGTGTCCCTTTCCCCTTTTCTGTTCACATTGATGGAGCATTTGAAGGTGGCTCCATCTCTTTGTGTGTGTCTTTGGCCGTCATCAACCCATACACAAGGCGGTTTATTGCGCTCGCAAACACGAAGTTCATTGAAATGTGTCTTTCTTAGATACCGGTGAAATGCCTGCTACTACTGAAATACTGGCATTTGGGCATCGGCCCTCCTTTTATCTTAGTTGGCGAACATTGGCCTTGCCAGTCTTATTGCTAATTCTTGATCTTCCTCAATAGCGGAGTGGCTTCAATTTTGCTACAAGAGCAATGTCCCTGAACTGGGGTGCCTCGAAGTGTGGCTATTCATTGTCAACACTATACCTAGAATTTGTTTCAAACAGGAAGAGCTGAGCGCTATAAAGCAATTGAGGTGGCTAGACGTCTGGGCCTAATGAGTTTGTGATATGGAGAGGAGCCTTTCTCTGAAAACACTCTCATTTTGAGGTTTCTGTCTGTTCGGAGGAAAACAAAAAAATACATACAAACCTCCTCCTCAGGAATCTGGCCTTATCATAAAAGCTAATGTTTACACCAGGTCTGAGAAACAAATCAAGGGGAGCCGTTTAGAAGGAAGAATAATGGTTGGTCTAGTATTTATTTCACCGCTAGAGGGCAATGTTGTTCCATTTTTATTATGTGCTAGTTCTGTGTGTTGGCGGTGCACTCTTTTCTTTTCATTCTCGTGTCTATGTTAACCCCTTCGATGCTCATGACGAGCTCTGCTCGTCATGAGTTACGCCTCTTGTACACTCATGACGAGCTGAGCTCGTCATGTTACTCGGGATTTTCGAAAACCCAGCACACAGCGTGAAAACCACTAGCAGTTAAGGTGTTAAAAAGACAAAATCAAAGATCATGTAAGAAAAGAAAGAAACTAATTTCACAGAGTTAATTAAAAATGAAATCAAAGTTGGCCAAAGAAAATCGGCCTCCGCCTTCCATGTCATTGTATTGAACAATTGTTGCATCAGAGCCATACGACTGGCACTAAACAAGCGCGGCCGCACGGCCACGAAAGTTAAAGCGACGCGCAGCATTTCCCTTGCGGGAGCGAGCAGGGACCCCATCTGTTTCGCGATTATTACAAACAGATGGTGCCAATGCTCACTCCCGCAATGGAAATGCCAAACATGCACACGTTGCAATACAAAGCAGTGCAAAACATGCACGCGTTTAGGCAAAAGTGGTGATCGATTGCAAAAGGTCCCCTCCTATGCAGCTCTTGCACGCGCAGTAGGCAAGACCTAAAAGGGGCACTAGCATGCACGAAGGATACCAGGCCACATATAGCGTCCCTCCCAGAGATGCTCCTCCTCCGGGCAGACACAACCAGACTGAAATTGTAACTCTGTCATTTTATATAGGTTAATATTGTCTGAGCAAAGGTTTCACCTCATTAGTAATAGTGTAACAACCAAAATTCAATAATAAGCCACAGAAAGGTGACTAGTCAACATTTTCAAATGGCCCTGCGTGCCAACATTTATTGCTCCAATTTTAGTAATGTTTTGTTATCCGTTGGAGCTTCGAACATATTTTTTTGTTAAAATCTGCAGATTATGAAGCAGATGGTGGATTATGTGGAAAAGCGTTATGTGGAAAATGCCACAGCTACACGGACTAGGGTGACTACCTGTCAGAATTTTCCTCAGACTGCCCTGAACTTGAGTGCCTTGCCCGTGAAGGCACGAGTTTTCTGTTACAGATGCCTTATGTCCATAACCAACCTCTAGCTCTAGGAAGGGCTCAGTAAGAGGGGTGCCAGCACATTGTTATTTTACCTTTCAATGTCTCTTAGGACAAATCCAACTATTGATGATTGCATTACTCTAAGAAAGCATTTTGCTTTTTACCAGAACTGTTAATGATAGGTTATTAGCAGTGAGATATTCACATTTGAATTTGAAAGGTGGTTTCTTCCCTATCCACCACTGGGCTGTTTAACTGTTGTCTCCCTAAAAAAACAATCATTGGCAAAGACAATAGGTCTCACCTACCAGAGCTAATGGCCTTGGCAATGATTTTTAGGTATGCTGTACAGTAGTGCGGCTGCTGTGTTAAATAATTTAAAAGTGCTATAATGAGGGTGGCGCTAATGCGCTTTTTTTTTTAAAACAAGGAGTGATTTGGGGGACAAGTCAACATGGATGAAGAGCAGTAGAGAAGCACATAGGTGGGGGAGAGGACACACAAGAGATAGTGTGGAAGCACACAACAATGGAGGGTGAGCAGGATTCACAGGTAAGCAAACAGACAACGGAGGGTGGTTGAGAGTCGATGGGGGCAGCAATCGCACAACAGGATGAGTGGTGTGGTAAATGATTTCTATATCTTTTCTCTCTCTACCACTTCATTAGAATGTCCTGTGACATCATGGAATGTTTGAGTGCCTTACTGTGTTGAGATTGTCAGTTGGTCATCTTAGGCTGAGGAGCTGGTAGCTCGCTCCTGGTGGGGTTTCTCCTTGTATCTTCCGATCCTGTAACTTGCCACCTAACTACCTGCTAATAAAGAGGGATCTTCTACTACACCTGGACTACGCATCCTTGTTTATGTACCACAGTTTGGCGACGTTTCTTGGACTAACCTATGCTGCACATAAAGAGGACTATAACTTAGCACTAAGGAAACCAAGGACTGTTTTGGCACCCAGTCAAAATTAAAACAGAAGTAAGTTTATATTCTTTTGTAATCGGAGAAACGCCCAGCAAACCCCACCAGTGTCCTTTTCATCTTGGACAGCCTGTACCCTGGGCGTTTGTTTTGTGAAGGAGTTACTGCTGTCTTGCTGTCATCTGGAGATTGACTTCCTCCAGCCACATAAGCTAAGGAGTTTCAGCTGGCCTGATCACCCTACTGCATCTCCCTGCTGCTCTTGTATCTTGACAGTTCGCCTTTTCTACATGTTCACAGTTGTCTCTCCAACTACTCTGTGACATGTGTGTAGATGTGCGCTCTCACCCTGTGAGCACGTTTTTCTTTGTCAACGTTTTTTTTTTTGTTTGCTGTCACGAAGTTGCACCGGCGCTAGCAGTATTTTCCCTTTCACAACAGCCACCCACCATCTGTGTCGTCAAGCTCTACAAGCTCTACCTACGTGAGGCTTTCCCTATCTTCCTGCGATCGTTTTGGATTTCGAGATGAGGTCTACTCAGCGTGAGCCCACATTAGACTTTCTGTTATTCTGATGGTATTTTCGTGGTGAGTGGGTGACATTTCTGTGTTATTTGACCTTTTCAGAGTGTCGTTGGGACTTGGCTGATCTCGCCGTTATAAGCATGAGGGGCCGCCCCTCCATCACTGTTGTGCCGGCATCTTTCAATGTGGAAATGCCCACGGGGCGCACATACAACTTTGAAGGCGTGAGTGGCCGCCCCTCCATCACCGTTGAGCTGACATGTTTAAATTTCAAAATGTGCACGAGCTGCGCACATCTTACCTCTTCACGAGCGGCACCCCGTCATTTCTCTATGACGTCTGTCTTTGTTTCTCTTGCCTTGGCTGCCCTCAGAAGTCTTCGCGTAACAACGTGCCTTGAGCCATTCGGTGTACGTCGTGCGGACGTACCGCCATCTTGGGATTGCATTCCCCTTGTCAGTTTGCGGCAGCTTCCTATGCAGTTTCTCCCGCACGAGCGTTGCCAACCACAGTGTAATTTTCAATAAAGTTACAAGCGTCAAGCAGTATTGGAATATCGTCTCGCAGATTCCTTGGTGCCTGTTCTGGGACTGTCGGAGTCACTATGGAGTTGTTGCTTTTGACTAAGTTTCTCTTCCTCTCCAATGCTGGCGCAGGGACTGTGGATGTCTCAACTTTTGACGAACTCCTGCAGCTGTCTTCTTGTTTTGGTTGGAGGTTGTCTGCATGTCACCCTCTCATCGGAGCTTATGGACAATCCTGGCTAAGAAGATCTCGTGTGAGAAATCGCTCACCGGAGCTAAACAATTGTTTTTTAATCTGCTTATGCTTCAACTTTTTTGTATTTCAGTGTTTGTTGTGGGTTGGTGTGTCTGTTGGGCATAATGGATTGTTCAATATTTCTTTGGGAGGTTCTTCAAGTGTTTTTTTTCCCCATTGTGTATTTTCTTATTGATTTTTCTGCTGTGGTGGTTGCATTGACATACTCCTTAGAGTTACACAGAACTCTCTCTAGGTGGTCTAGTACATTTTGTTGTACCCTTTTGTGGGAAGTTTGGTTTCCTAAGGCAACATCTTAACCCTACGGTGTACCCTTATTTAGGGGAGGGTGTGGGGCTAGTCAATGGCTTATTTTGAAACTAGGGCGATGTTGTACCTTATGGGGTACCCTGTATATATATAGGGGACGTTGTGGTCTTGGTCTCACAGGGTGTGTATCCTGTGTTCACCCTGCTTGGCCAGCTAGGGTGTTTTTGTCTAATCAGTGCCCCATTCTTGTACTAAGGGTTTGTACCCTATGGTGTACCCTTATTTAGGGGAGGTTGGTTGTGGGGTTGTGGTGCCAGTCAGTGCCTACATTTTGTTTCCTAGGGTCTTGTTGTTACCCTTTGATGAAGTTACGTTGCACACTTTTAACGTGGTGTACCCTTTCATTAGGGGAGGTTGTCTGTATGTAACTACTTTGTTCGAAGGTTTCAAGGATTAGTATCCTTTGTGTACCCTTTTCTGGGGAAGGTGGTGTGCGTGGTCAGCGCCACCATTAAGTGATGTTGTGTTGAACAATTCTTACTTTGTTCAATGGTGTACCCTTTTGTTAGGGAAGGTTGTCTGTGTTTGTCTAAGTTGCATCACTCTATTTGGGTACGCGGGGTGCGTGGTCAGCGCTACCGCTTGGTGTTGTGGTGTCACAGTTGTCAGTGTGTGGCTACTGTGTTCTTTCTTCCAGGGGCATTTGTATCTTCTGGTGTACCCTTTCCTGGGGAGTTGTTTTGTTCCACAGTTTAAAGGTTGCCTTTCAAGGTGTTCCCTTGGTGGGGAGGTTGTTAGTGCACGTTATGCATTAGTCTTTATTGCAAGGCATCCCCTTTTTCTGTGTAGGTTGCTAATTCATCTTATTGTGCTTACTTCCATCTGCACACATTTTGTCATTTAGTTGTTACACCCTACTTGGTTTGTCTGGTTCGCTACCTTGTTTTATTAAGGAGGGTGGATGGGCATGTTATGTAATTTGCATTCTTGTGTTTTGTTCAACCATGACCATTTGTGCATCTTATGAATTTCTTTCTACATGCCTCCTTTTATTGTCCTTTGTTTCTGTTTCCACGCTATAGTTTCCTGCTTTTCAAATCATCTCTTTGACTTGCACTTGTGTCTACAGTTTCCTCTGAATCCTTCTGCTTCGTCTTAACTTATTTCTTGTTGTTGTTCGCTAACGGAAGAGGATGTGTGGTAAATGATTTCTATATCTTTTCTCTCTCTACCACTTCATTAGAATGTCCTGTGACATCATGGAATGTTTGAGTGCCTTACTGTGTTGAGATTGTCAGTTGGTCATCTTAGGCTGAGGAGCTGGTAGCTCGCTCCTGGTGGGGTTTCTCCTTGTATCTTCCGATCCTGTAACTTGCCACCTAACTACCTGCTAATAAAGAGGGATCTTCTACTACACCTGGACTACGCATCCTTGTTTATGTACCACAAGTGGGTGTGTAACCAAGCTGACAATGTAGGGTGGGAGGGGATGTGGGAGCGGAGTAACGGAGAGTAGTCAGTAGAGGATGGGATAATAATAATAATAATAATAATAATAATAATAATAATAATAATAACCATGAATTTGTAAAGTGCACAGCTACCTCCAAAGTGGTGTCCCTGCGCTGGGGGCCCTCGGGAAGATTAAGCGAGCTTTTGCCCAGAGTCACATGGTGCTGGGCTGACCTGCCGCCCGGGATCGAACCATGAACCCCGTGGTCCGGAGTCAGGCACCCTGGCCGCTGTGCCACACCTAGAAATGTGACAATGGAGAGAGGGCCGGAGGGGATGGGGCACCAAGCTGATAAATGAGGGTGGGTGTGAGTGGCTGGGTCAGCAAACTAGCAATAGAGGGTGGGTGGTAGGAGCTGAGGTGGACATGGACAACACAGCGCGGGCGGACTGGGAATGTACCACGGACGGTGGGCGGAAGGTGGTGGGGACTCTTACTAACTTTTACATTATTGCTTGACTTGGGACAGATGTGTCCGTAAAATTAAACTTTGCCCTAAATTTATGTCCTGGATTTTGACCCTTTGTCGTGAATTTTTACAGTACCTGCCCAGAATTTGCCTCTATTGCGTGTGGTCAGTCTAGCATAGACCTGCTCACGGAGGACGCCGCTCGAGAAAAGACATGCTAATTGTAAGTGCAACACATAAGAGCATCACAAGACACATGTTCATGCTCAGTGAAGATACTTCAGACGTAGACCGGGAACACAAGATGGTCTAATTATCTGCTCTAACTTTCTGCTTGTATTGATGTATTTAGGCTAATCACATGGCAAAGTAATATCTTCAATTTAACCATTTTGTATTTTCAAATGTTTTATCCTTTCACTTAATTGTTACACCTGTAACAACCATAGCTTCGATTAGACTTTTTACTCGCTAGTAAATATATTAATGTAGCCAGGGTCAGTTTTAGAGTGGTGCGTCTGGTGCAGCCACACCTGGTGCTGACCTGGGAGGGGCGCCCTGCCTAGAAATAACATGGACATAAAAAAACACCTGCTGCAGAACTCCTTGTATGTTCAGCAGTTCTCACAGTGGAGTTGCTGGTGGGGTGGGGGTGCTAAAAAGGGTTCGTTTAGGTGGAAAGCCAACCACCCAGGTACGTTTTAAATCCTGAGTTTCGGCCTCTCCAGTCCAAACACTCTTAAATTATACTGACTGACAAATGGATGACGTGGTGATTCCTATAGTTGTAATTCTCATTGCCAGTACCGTAAACTCATGCTGAAAATTCAAGCGACGGTTGAAAGTGTTTGTTTGCAATGCAGCAGCGCCACCTAGTGGCTATATTTGAAGCCCATTACTTGCGAGACAATTACTTAAAAGTGAGATGAATGAATGTTCGGTTGAAAAGCTGTTCAGATACTCACTGTGCACTCTGTGCCACTACTCTTGCTCACTTTCAAGACCAGTTTGGTGTTTTTAATATAAGTTTTATTTAACAATTTTCGGTCGCTTAAGGGATAAATACAGAACATCAAACAGATTTAACAGGTAAAACTATACAATTTTGAGAATAAAAAGGCAAAGTAATGCATAATCAAAGAAAAGACTAGAAGGTGAGCAGGGTACATTTATCATCTTGATCAGGTGCATTTATTTGATTATGCTGCGGAGGAATTCAGGAAGAGCTAAGTATTGATCCTGCAATGTGTTCAACGTGGATGAAGAAGTAATTTCTGGACAATTCTGGAACCTGAACTCACTCATGGCTCTTCCAGACCTGATGGCTGGCCACATTTTGCACAAGTTTCTCTCCCAGCCATGTGCATCCAAGGTCTACTTTATGAGTTTTGAAATGTTGTTAATTACAAACATGATCCTTAACATGGGTGCTGAGTTCATGATCATCAAACTGGGTGTATGGTCGAGGGAGGACAGCACTTCTGCCTGGATCATCCTACCTGCAGATGCCACCCGCACTGCCACAAAGACCCTTTTCTAACTGTTAAGCAGCTGGGAGCCAAGTAGTATCTCCTCGGCAAAGGACCATTTATAGCATTATAGATGAGTAACAGTGATTTACGGGGATGTTTTTAATCGAGGAGTTCTGAGTGACATGAAATAGACAACGAGAGTGAAGCGCTGGTAGTCAGTGATGTCACTTAAGACCCCGAGGTGAAAAACGTCTCTGTAATGCTCTCTTTACCCATCTATAATGTTATGCTATGTATGGCCCTTCAAATCTTCTAATCCTGCTTTCAAGTGCTATGCAGGGGAATAATGAGGGGACATACATAAAATGGTCTCTCCTCACTGTCTCAAATAAAAAATAAAAATACCTGACCGCCTGTCACCCACCCCCACCACTTTCTGTGCCTTCCCTTGCCTCTCTTTCAGAAGCTGTGCTCCCTGCATCCCTGCGATGCCCTGGCAGTCTCTCACAGAGCCCAGATAGAGCAGTCTAGAATTCCTTTATGACGTAGCAACAGTGAGTTATGAGGTCGATAACCCACTGTTGCTGCAGTGAAGTGTCGCATTTAGAATGCAACATTCACACTAACTGCTCTCAGACGAACAGTCCTTAGAGAGCCCTGTCAGCCTGACTTGGAATTCCTATATGACATTGTAGAAGTCAAAATGTCCTTAATAAGATTCCAGAGAAAAGGAATGTATTCCAAATTGAAGTTTATTCGTAGGTTTCCAAACACTGGAGGAGCGTCTCATCAGCCAGGAGTCCAGGTAGCAACTGACCAAGTACAACGGACACCTGGCTTCTGAGAGCGTCTCCATATTTAAAAGAATACATATATACATTCTGTGCACATGCTCAGGCATGTGCACACTTAAGAAAGAATCATCAGCACGAGAACAATAATAACAAGATACAACACACTACATCACCTTCCCCCTTATACAAATACAGAAAAAAAAAATTAGTTAACCACTTAAAAAGATATAAACTCATTATATCTTGCAGGGGGTCTTCTAATGCGACCACTGCGACTGCAAGACGGAACTGCAGGGGAAACTACAGTATCATGAACAGGGGAGGAATCATTAGAAGTAACAGGCGCTGTAGAGGACAGCTCATCACAAGTTTGGGACATTTTTGGTTGGAGCCAATGAGACCAATCACAACCCTCTTGAGTGGATAAATTTTTCCTCCTAGAAATGAGGGCAGCTTGATCTGCAGTCAACTTCGCTAACTGCCTCACGTTCCACCAACCCTTGTCCCCCAAAAAAACTGCATTTTTACTGACTTTAAGAATTTGGACAGGACTTGAAAACATGGATAAGCCTTTTGCAACTTTATAGGGTTTCTTAATCATAACCCAATCTCCCACCAACATTTGAACATCTTTTACACATTTTGACCTGTCGTAATTTTCCTTCATTACAGCCTGTTTCTGTTTGACTGCAAAGTCCACGTTAACTCTAACAGGGGGAAATTGAATGCCCTCCACTTTCCTTAACCAAGCAGGAAACAAAGGAGAATGGAATTCCCTTCCCCGCAACAATTGAAAAGGGGACACCTGAGTCGTACAATGGGGTGAGACGTTATAGTTCCAGATTTTCTTTTCCAAAAATTTAAAAACATCCACACCAGATGCTATGGCTGTCTGTATTCCCTCTTTCAAAACTTTATTGCCACGCTCCACTAGACCATTAGAAGAGGGCGAATAAAGTGCCACCTTCAATTGTTTCACATCGTGCGTTTTCAAAAATTTACACATCTTGTCAGAGACAAAATGGGTCCCGTTGTCAGTTACCAAGGTTCGAGGGGCTCCTTCCAACAAGAACAGCCTTTCCAGGAAAGAAATGGTATTATTTGAATCTGGGGCCTCTACAAACCTATAATACATCCATTTAGAGAAGTAATCGATTGCTAAGATAAGGTACCTCTTCCCTTCTGGAAGAACTTTATATGGGCCGGAGAAATCTAAAGCCACCTTCTCCCAGGCCATCCCCGGAAATTGAGAAGGTTGTAATGGGGCCTGGTGGGTCTTCCAATGTTTATCGGACAAAAGACATTCTTCACAATTGTCTACAATAGTTCTAACCTGTGAGTCAATACCCGGCCACCAATAATGAGCTTTGATTCTCATACAAGTCTTGGTTACACCAAGGTGACCCTCGTGTGCTAACTTGATAATCGTGTTCCTTAAACCACTGGGGGGAACGAACTTATCACCTCTTAACAAAACTCCATCTTTGACTGAGAGTTCCTCAGCCACCTGAGCGAAATTCTTTAAATCCCCAGACAGATTCCTAACATCTGGCCAAGTTTTAGTCGAAAATTCCAAAGCCTGTGACAAAACACCATCCATTTCACAAGCTTCTTTCCAATCTTTTTCCGAAATGACTGAACTCCACTCCTCCACAGCATCCACCATAGAGACACATTCCACTTCTTCCTCAACCAAGTCATCCTCATCATCTTTGTCCATCAACATCCTGGACAAGCAATCTGCCCTGAAGTTTTTACCTCCCGCGATGTGCCTTAACTCGAAATTGAATTCCTGCAGTTTAGAAACCAGTCTAGTCAGCCTAGGAGAAAGACTATTGGTACCAGAAACTTTGCTAAAAATAAATGAAAGGGGTTTGTGGTCAGATAGCATTACAAACTTGCGGCCCCAGATATACATTTTAAACTTTTGGGCCGCCCACACACAGGCTAACGCCTCCCTTTCAATTGTGCTGTAGTGCTTTTCAAAGTCCTTCAAAGATCTAGAGGCAAAAGCTACCGTGTGTTCTTTGCCCTCCACCTGCTGACAAAGCACGGCTCCAAGCCCTTTCATGCTAGCATCTACTGCAATAATGCACATAGAATCATCCCTAAACGCCTGCAGGGAACGTGCAGAGACAATTAAATCCTTGATTTTAGCAAAAGTCTCATCCAAATCTTTTGTCCACACAAACTTTTGACCTTTCTTCAGCAGTAACCTCAGAGGTTCCACCACTTGAGCGTATCCTCCCACAAATCTGGCATAGTACTCGGCTAGGCCCAGAAACGAACGTAGAGCGTCTTTATCGCTTGGAGGTTTGGCTTCCATTAAAGCCCTAACAACAGAAAACTTCGGTCTAATGCCAGATTTCGAAATTGAATGACCCAAATACTCTAATTCAGACACTCCAAACTTGCATTTGTCTTCCCTGACTGTCATACCCCTACTCCCTAGAATGGACAAAACCTTTTTAAGCAGCACATTGTGTTCATCCATTGTTTTAGCGAAGATCAAAATGTCGTCTAAATATGCCTGTACCCCCACCAGATCCCCAAACAAAGAGTCCATTAACCTTTGGAAAACGCTAGCTGCTGAAGCTAACCCGAATGGAAGCCTCAAAAACTTAAAAGCACCAAACGGGGTCACAAAGGTTGTTAACTCTTGAGAATCCTTGGACAAGGGAATCTGGTGGTAAGCGGACTTTAAGTCCAACAATGAAAACCACCTAGCGCCACCCAGATTTGCTAACAGCTCTTGAATTTTGGGAAGGGGGTGACAATCGATTTTTATGTTTTTATTGAGACCCCTGAGGTCTGCACATAGCCTGATCTCATTATTTTTCTTGCGTGCTACAACGATGGGCGCAACCCATTGTGAGGATTCCGAAGGTTCTATAATCTTGTCTTTAACAAGATCTTCAAGCATCTTTTTAAGTTCCGCCCTGACACTAAGGGGAACAGGGCGAACCTTATGAAAAACAGGTGATGCTCCGGGAATGAGTCTAATCTTGTGTTCTGCGCCAGTCACCAAACCAATTTTATTACTAAACACATTTTTAAACTCCTTTAGCAATTCAGTTCTATCAATTTTTGCATCCTCAATAAAGCAAATAGGAAAATCACGCACTTTAATTGGGTTTTCATCTCCTGGGACCAGATATAGACCCATTTTAGCGAGGTCTTTCCAACCCACGATATCTTTACCTTTAATGGCCACGTAGACCTTTGTAATAATGGACCTCCCCAGGACCTCTACACTTGTTAAGAAAAAGCCTAACATGTCAATATCTTTCTCCCCGAAAGCTTTAGAATTAACATCAGATTGACTTAATTTCACATCCTTTCCCCATTTATCGAAAAATGTAGAGTCCCTGAGTATAGTAATGGGAGCTCCAGAATCAGCCATTACCTGTAATTTAATATTGTCAATTATGGCTTCACACAAAGGTCCCTTAATGGGTTCCGAATCATCACACTCTACCATCAACATTAGATTATCAAAAGTGTCACCACATTCATCCATATCTATATAGTTGACCTTGACAGATTTCTTTTGGAATCTGCAAACCTTTTGGAAGTGACCTACTTTTTTGCACAAAACACAACGTTTACTCATGGCAGGACACCCTTTAAAATTCCCAATGTGGAATTTGGACCCGCATCTAAAACAAAAATTTTGTTTATTCGCATTACCATTAGTCTTACTTTGCCATTTTTCTTTAGCTTCTTTGCTAGAAATAGCATATACACCCTCCTCAGACACATCATCTGAAATAAAATTAACTTTAGTGACGGTATCCAGTGCCATGGCTTTAGTAGAGGTTACTGATCTTTCAATACTCAGGCTAAGGTCAATAACCTCGGACAGTGAAGGATTCTTGCAACTAAGGATTCTTTCTTTCACTTTGGTAGAAGAACAATTAAACACAAATTGATCACGAATATAATTGTCAAGTAAAGGGCCAAAATCACAGGTAATAGCTAAAACCCTTAATGCTGAAATATATTCGTCAATTTTTTCATCCTCCTTTTGTTTTCTTTTATAGAAATTGTGCCTCTCTAGCATGATGTTAGGAGATTCTTCAAATTGCTTTTTTAATCTGGCAATAGCCTCTATGTAAACATTCCATTCCCTATCTCCTGAATCAGCTGCAGGCGGAGGAATGGGTACCAAACTCTTAAAAATGCGTTGGGCAGCTAATCCCAGACTGCCAAAAAGAAGAGCAAACTTCCTAGGAGGTGAATAGTCAGAAGCATCAATAGCTAAAATGTGGTTTTCAAATAAGCCAAACCACTCAGACCATAACAAGGTAGGCTTTCCAGGTTTCTCTAGAAAAGGAGGAGGTTGTGTGACCTCCCTAACCGAGGCCATATTATTAATAAATACAATGAAAATAGCAAGATATTTCCTACAGGTAATATACAATCCAGTTACAAATGTGTCAAAACTTAGTACAAGTAAACATGAAACTTGAATAATGCAAATTTGCTGTAAAAGAAAATTTTGTTAAAGTGCACAGCTCAAATACCGCTTAAATAGAGCCTCAGACAACGGTAGTTAATCGCTTGATCGAAAGGCGTGTGAATCGCCGAGGTCACACGCAGATAATCCAGTTAATCGTTTGTTAGAAAGGCGTGTGAATCGCCGAGGTCACACGAAGAAAAACCAGACACGTAAATCACCGCTAAAGTACAAACGCCAACAGCTGAAGTTTCAGACTTCACCAAGATGGCCGCCGTGCGTAGCGTCGTGACGTATATGCCGTGTGAAGCGTCGTGACGTGTATGCCGAGGTATCCCAGAGATCCAGGGGAAGACTCGGCTGGTGAATCTCCGCGTTCCAAGAGAAGAGTGTGCTGACAAGGTTCCAAAGACGCGATGCCGGAGTTCCAGGCTGACCGGTAAGCGCGTAATTTAAAAAGCAATCCTGAAAATGTGAAGTTTTGAAGATTCAAGACTTGAAGGATAACTTAAACTTTCACCATAAGTTTAAGGCTTTGCAAGGCGTCTTTTATTTCTCATCCAGCACTCCGCCAAACGTCTTCAAGTTGCACTTCGTAGCCAGGAAACTACAATTGTCGAGAACGCAGTCTCGAATTCGCTCCTCCAAAACACAAAACTCGACCAGTTAATCCAATGAATAGTTGGATCGGAACACCAGAAAGAAGTGTCGAGAAACAAAGCAATCCAATTTTGACGAAGTAAAAATCAGCCAAAATAAATTCCCTTGCGTGGGGTCGGTGATGGAAACAAATCCCGATCGTCGCCAATATGTAGAAGTCAAAATGTCCTTAATAAGATTCCAGAGAAAAGGAATGTATTCCAAATTGAAGTTTATTCGTAGGTTTCCAAACACTGGAGGAGCGTCTCATCAGCCAGGAGTCCAGGTAGCAACTGACCAAGTACAACGGACACCTGGCTTCTGAGAGCGTCTCCATATTTAAAAGAATACATATATACATTCTGTGCACATGCTCAGGCATGTGCACACTTAAGAAAGAATCATCAGCACGAGAACAATAATAACAAGATACAACACACTACAGACATCATAACAGTGGGCAATGAGTTTAGTTATCAACTGTTGATTATGAGATTCAGGAACTGAAATAAACAAAAGGTTCTCTAGGAGTGCCGTTTATAACAAAGATGTAGAATGCAGTGCTTTCACCCCTAGTCTCCGCTCTGGTTTCCTGATTATTATTGATGAGTGGTATTTTCTCAAAGCTAGCACAAGATCTCACCTCAAGTTGCTGAATCACCTAGCAACGTTCTGCTGCATTGCCCATGTGCCTAAGCAGGCCGCGCAGCTCGCCTCGCACTGGCTGCTTAAAAGCGCTATCACTCCAAGACGCCAAGCTAGAGATGTGTGCAACTGCGTTGTTAGCTTCAGCGTCGCTCTTATACCCTTTGTCCCTGTTTGTCCCAGCCTGTAGGTGTCATGTCCTCTTCTCGTGTTTAGCCCTCCTCCCACTGGAGCCAGGACCAATTACTTGTTTCCATCCACTGCACCCATTTTTGGAGCTATTATTTTCCTTGCGCTCAAGCACTCCATATAAGTGCTTGTGTTTTCATCTGTCTTCCACATCCCCGTCCATGTTGCTTCTATTAACTCCTACCCATTCCATGTTTTTTTTAAGGGAAACATCCTTTACCACGAAACCTTTACAACGCGGCACCATTACCACGCAGGTTTTACAACGAAAGTCGTTACAATGACTTTCGCTGGAGGGCGCTCTAGGATAGGGAATAGTTTAATTTACTATCCAACACCTTCCCTACTATCCACGGGGACTGGAGTTGGAATAGTAAATTAAACTATTCACTAGCCAGCACCCCCAACGCAAGTCCTTGTAACGGCTTGCGTTGTAAAACCTGCGTCGTAACGGTACGCGCTTTAAAAGCACGCGTTGTGACCGTCATACATCCCTTCTGATTAGTATCGCCCTTCAGATTTCGGCTCTCCCTCCCCTCCCCCTCGGTCCAGGTCTCAATGTATTCGGATCTGATGTTACACAATAGCATTTCGTTAAAGTCAATTTGCATGTGCCAGCTCAGGACAGGGCCACCTTCCATTTACCTCAAGGAGCTGCTAATAATGTACTTCCTAATCTCTCTGGCCATACCTCAGTCATGCTCAACATTCAAGATGTTATAGTCTATGGTGGCATTGCATCCGGAGGTGTCAACAGTTCCGTGAGCATGGCTGTCCATGCCCTCATGTCATCCTCCAGCTTCTCACCCTTTCATGTTAGTTTCATGTGGCATCCCTCTGCATTGACCCACTCTGCCATATCTTTCAACCAGTCGCCTGCTTTTGGGAATCTAGGGAACAACCATCCTATCGCAAGCCTATGTTTAGCCAGTGCAAATCCCAAAATAAGAAACTTCCTGCTCAGCTTCCCCCCCCCCCCCCGCCCCCCCCGGAATGGGACATGCCCCAAGAGGCACTGTGTTATCTCCCAAGGAGACTCCCAACCCGTAGCCAACTGTAGTCTTTGAATGATGGCTCACCAGAAACCATCGAGCTCTGGACATCTCCACGTCAGATGCAGAAAGTCTGCCTGCACCTTGTTCCCCATATATGTAGCATCCCGCCGACCTCTCTGGGTATATGGTCCGTAGCCTCTTAGGTATCAGATAGACCTGGTGGATGACATTGTACTGTACTAACTTGAATTGCGCATTTGTAAATTTGGATTTAACCCCTTCGTGCATTAGTTCCCAAGCATGTGCGTCCAGGGGCTTCGTCAGCTGGGAATCCCATATATCCTGCACCGCAAGCACTGTCGCGGAGGGGTCCTCTCTCATGGCTTTATAAAGGTGCGAGATCAATCCCCCGCCTCCAGCCATTGACAGCATTGCTTTCAGCGTTCGAGAGGCCCAGGCGCTCCCGGAAATACCAGCCAGATCTCTCTTGCCATAGCTGCCACTTTGGCATACTGTAAATACTGCCCCTGTCCCAGATAAAATGTCTCGGCGGCCTCCTCTATGGTTATAAACTGATTGGTGGGATAAAGATCCACCAGTACTTCGTATTCTCCCTCCCTTCGTCTGCTCAGTGACATGCTACGAGTAATGGCCCTAAATGGGTGTAGGGACCAGATGTTCAACTCTGATGCAAACGGGGCCTTATACAACACCGATTTGACCGTCCTCTCCCACGCTCCACTAACCATACAGACTATGTGGGGCATCCAGGTGGGTGCCCTAGGCAGGGAATATTTGCCACACGGACCCTCCAGTAGCCTGCACACCCAGTTTTCGTTCCCGTCCAGCCAGTGTACCTCATGCTGAAGTTGTGAGGCTAGGAAATAATACTCCAAGCATGGTACCTCTAGGCCTCCCCTGCTCCACGTATGTTTTAGTGTTGCCAAGCTGGCTCTACGTCTCCCAGTGCCCCATAAGAGTTCTATAACCAGATTATCAAGGACCTTAAAGACCCCCCTTGGTATATCGAAAAGGGTTCCCTGGAAGAGGTAAAGACACTATCCCCATTCCATGTTGCTTCTTTTCCCTCCCAACCCTACTCGGTTCTCTATGCCATTGCACTCCACGTCACTGCGTCTACTCTGCACCACTCTACGCCACTGCATTCTGTTCTGCACCACTCTACACCACTGCACTCTACTCCAGGCCACTGCACTCTGTGCCACTCTACTCTAAACCACTCTGCTCTACGCGACTGCAGTGGCGGCTCCTCCGCAAAGGAAAAATAAAATGATAATATCGTAACATTATCATTTTCTTTTTCCCGTAGCAGCCAGTGGCAGGCGGGGCTGGCCAGAGCAGGGGAGGAGTGGTTTGAACTCCTTAAATGCTCATGACTGTTTGGCCGACACTCTTGGGCTGCCAAACAGTCATGCGCACTTTGTATGTTTCACACCAGGCTGCATTACACAGACTGGTGAGGAACATGCACATGCTCTCTGTCCTCGTCTGAGCGATGAACCAAGGCGCTCAGCCCAATCACAACGCTGCATTGTAGCATTGTGATTGCCTCAGGGGAGCCCGTGTGCCGTGTGCTTCCTGCTGCCAGGCGGTACTGGAGACATGAAGAAAGAAGCTGAAGAGGACGAGAACGGAGGAGAGGCGGTGGCCAGCCATTCCAGGTAAGTCCCTTTCTTTCTTTATTTTATTCCTGCCCCCACCACTCCACCACACCCGTCCGGTAGCAGCTGCTCCTGCACCACTGCACTCTATGACACTGCACTCTACGCCACTCTAGTTTACTCTGCACCAATCTATGCCACTGCACTCTGTGCCACTGGAATCTGCACCATTCTACGTCACTGCACTTGACGTAACTCTACTTATTAACACTCTATTCTATGCCACTACTCTTCACAACAGTCTACTCTATGCCACTGCATTCTATGCCACTTTACTTACACTACTATGTGCCACAGCACACCACACCACTGCACTCTATGCCGCTGCACTCTATGCCAGTCCACTCTAATCTATGACACTCCACTAAACATCACTCTATGCCACTCCAATCCACTGTGTGGCACTCTACTCCACACAATACCACTCTACTCTACCCCACTCTACTTCAGGGCACTCCACTCTATGCCACTCCATTCTATGCCACTTCACTCTACTCTACGCCACTCCACTCTACTCTACTCTGCTGTACAACATGGCTAAAAGACATTGGCAAAGCCAATAGCTCTCACATAGGCGAAACCTACTGGCTTACCAATACACTCTATGCCACTCTATGCTACTCTATGCTACCCCAGTCCACTCTACACTATGACATGCCACTCTATCGCATGACACTCCATATACGCTGCTGCACAACATGGCTAAAAGCCATTGGCAAAGGCAATAGCTCTTACATAGGCAAAACATACTGGCTTTGCCAATGCTTGTTTATTGTTTCTGATCATCCCGAAAGTAAATTTGCCTGTACTTAGGGGATTAAAGATAAAAAACTCACGAAGTCTCAGAGAAAAAAAAGTGTTGGCAAAGTCAATAGGAGGGCTCCAGGCAATTTTTCTCCAATGGGTCCGAACCCAAAAATTCTACATGCCTATTAAAATGCTTTTTATGAGCCACCAATTGTCAATGAGCGGTTGTTAAAAAATAAACTTCTTAGATAAACACAAAATCAGTTCAAATGTGTCCCACAAATCATAAACAAGTCTATACTCCGTATGCTGCTTTCATTTGCAGTCTCTTTAACTGACTTTCTTAGACTGACCCAGAGACTGCCAGCCCCTATTTCACTCTCATTCGGTTTCACTACTCCCCCCTTCCTATCTCCACCCTTCTTACACCACCAAATTCCTCCCAGCATTGAGTAAGTTCTAACTTGATATATTTTAGAACATTAGTAAAACATCTGACACATATTAGCACTGCCTTGTAGAATTGGCAAATGTGTGTGCATTTTTTATTTGTCCCTGTTTAATGTCCATCAGGTCACAGGTTTCTACCTGTCCGTAAATGTGGCAGGAAAGGAGGACGCGCTGTGGTTAGCTTTCATGCAGTGCCAGTACACCACTTCCCACCTCTGTGAGATGCATGCATAAGTTATGTCTCATATCCAAAGATTGGCTGGAATGTAAACACAAGTTTAATAGAATTACAAATGTCTAAGAAAACCCAGAGATTTCGTGACGTGCCTGTCTTTCCCAAGGTTTGGGGTACTAGGGGCAGTCAGTCTCAAGCTCTTCTTCTCCTGACAAGCAACTCAGTCGCTGACTTTGCCCCATCTTTGCCTTGGCCTTTAAAACCCCTCAGAAAATTTTATAAAAGGTTTCATTCCCACACTTTACTATTTTGAGGGAAAGAGACACTAGGCGAGTAACTGTATTATTCTGACTCTGATATAAACATTTAATTTCACAACGATTGTGAACTATACACTGAGATAACATATTTTGCTAGTGGTTAGTTTTGGCAGTGGCACATTTTTTTGGGTACTAGAGACTGCTACAATGTTACTACACAAGGCATCTTGAACATTGGTGCTCTCCACTCTCATTGACACAAAGTGCGTGGAAACCTCGTGGAGCTCTCGCTGTGCTAGAAGGGACTACTTTGTACACGTCTCAGTGTCATGCTGCGTTCTCTGGCTCTGGATGTTACAAAGCCTTGGCCGCATGTATTTTATAAGCAAAAACATGCTCGGTTTAGTACCAAAAACCACACTGGTCTTGTACAAACCTAATGAAATCCACACCCTGCCTTGTGATGCACAGCGCGGTCATGCTGACATTAAGCCATTCCGCCCCAGAGAAACTTAGAACAACTCAGCAGGGTGCAGGGGGTGTGGACCAGGACCTGAGACGTTTGAATATTAACAAAAACAATGGTCCTGTGGGACTCCATCTCAAATGCCGGGAACTGTCTTACATCACTCGGAAGTACCCCGAGTTATTCCATCCATCTCATGGTTGTCATTAATATAGCCTTAGAGCCCACCATAGTTTTCAATAAAAAGACGCCCAGCATTCGCTAATCTCTCCGGTATTACCCCCGGCTGCATGCTCTTACCACCCTATCAAGTTTTTTACCCCACAGATAACCATATGGTAATATTGCATCTATCCTTCCATGATCAACTACTCGATAAAAGAGTGAAGAATTTATTCCTGCTACCATAAATGTGTTTCATCATTGATCCTAGCTTCACCCCAGTGGGAATCTAGAACCCCACCCTTGCATTGCAGCTACCATTTTGGTACATTTGGAATACACATCATGGCTTCCTGATGAAGGCTAATAGCCGAAACGCGCGTAGCAATTACCAATTACTTCTAGCCATGTTTTCAGATCAATATTAAGCTATTTTGTATTTTTGTACTCCTTTTGATCTATTTATCAATTGTATAATTATATTGAAATGTACTGTGACCCAGAGAA
The DNA here is from genome assembly GCF_964263255.1 of Lissotriton vulgaris. Lineage (NCBI taxonomy): Eukaryota > Metazoa > Chordata > Amphibia > Caudata > Salamandridae > Lissotriton > Lissotriton vulgaris. The sequence continues at coordinate 890,806 of NW_028249215.1, forward strand.
AAAGATTATAAACTGCACAGCAAGAGATCCACAGTTGGATCTAAACCAACGAATGTTAAAAAATCCCATTTTCAAGAATACTATTAAATAAAGTATATATTTTTCTACTATGCACATTGCTTATCCATAGTCAGTAATTTTTGTTGTCAGTTTATGTCCATGTGAAATTTATGTTCCTAATTTCCTGTTCTTCCAAATAGTCAGAGGACTAACAGTACCTTATACATCACCTCATACCTGCAGCCAGCTCAGTCTGATGGGATTGAAAGAGCCTCACGTGCGACAGAAACTGACAGCAATTTATGCAAACTCTCCCAAGGCACTGCCAACTCTGGGGCATGAACAAACTCCTACAGGCAGAGGGAGGTGAATACACCACTTTGAATAAATTCACATAGCTGCAGAGGGATATACACAACCTTCAAGAGGATGGAGGTCACTATCTGGGAATACTTCACACACTTTCCTAAGCACCGACAACGGATGCAGGTGTGCTCCTGGAGCTGTTTAGACACAGTGCCTTAAAGAGCAGCCCTTTCTACATGCACACAGCTCTGCCAGGTGCCTGCTGTGAAGAGTGCACATTCTGTCCTCCTCTTCCTACTCTCAGATCCTCCAATCTCTCCCCAGCAGTCCATTAACCAGCAGGGGGCTCCCAGACAGGGCCCCTCCTGCAGGGAGGGCTGTGACTCTTAACACTGCATTTCATATGGATCAGGCGAACAGGGCATACATTGTTGTTTATTCATGCACTGTCATCAAACACACAGCAGTTGCCCAACTCACAAATGCTCCTTTTAATCTACCGCACAGGGATCAAAGGATGAGTGGGCAATGCCAGAATTCAAACATAATATTTAAAGCTACACACAGATTTCAACTTGTACATGAATCAACTGAGCTCTCTTTCCACTTTCTATCTTTTTCAGTCTTATTTGGTTCTGAGTCCCTGAAAACCAAATCGCCTTTAGGCAGGTGGTTTGATTTAGGACGTGTTGTGGTGCTGTGCATTGCTAGGGCTGGTTTGGGCCCCCAGAGCAGTTCACAGTTACAAGGCTGCTCCTTGACAAGATACCACCACCTCGGTCTCCATGAACACCCCTGTGTAGAACCTGCCTCAATAAAGAGGCCAACGACTGAATGAGCACGTTATTTCCGTTGGTTCCCATGAGAGCCAGTGCCAGCAGGACAGCAGCAATGGTCAAGGGATGAGGTTCCACCATTGCAGAAAACTAGAATTAGCCATTCAGCTGTATGGATGTGCATGAATATATGCTTATATGGCTGAGATACCCGCCACCCCCTCTCAACACAATACCCAGAATGAGGGAAACCGGAAACAATTCTTGAAGTTTTTGGAAGTGGGAGGGAGTGACCCTCCCGGCCGTATTTATTAAAACAAATTAAAAACATTAAACGTTTCATGTTATGTACAATTTCATTACCACATTGCGATGTTTGGCTAACCTTAACATATTCTCTAATACAGAGGTTCTCCTAGCCGAACTAGCATCCTACAAAACATTCTCTAAAATGACTGAAATTGTACATCCTAACGTTTAAGGGCCAACGGCAAGGTCATAACCGGTGTCAAGATCCCTAACCAGACTTACCCCTCCCACTTGGGAGGGGCGACAGCACAGAGGCTTACCTCAAGTGCAACTACTAACAATTCCCCTTGACTTGACGGGGGCACTTAAGAACTCGACGCCATTTAAAGGTCGTTCGAAAACTCGTGTGAGGTATCTAGAAGGTATCGTGGACCTCCCCCCACCCCACACAACTTACAGCATCTGCCGTCGCAGATGTCACTGGCCCCGGGAAATTCACCAGGAGGGGGCTGTAACCCCTCCTACAAAGGAAGGGGCCTTGACCGCCTTTCCTTTACTTCCGGCGACCCATCCTTAGACGGGACCGCCTCCCCATTGAGGGGCCAATGGCCACCTCTCCCGAGCGCTCCCATCCGTGTTGGGTGACGCCCACTCATAGGGATCTACCAATTAGTGCTCACCGATCATGACCTTACCGCCTACCAAAAATAAATACGACAATGCTACTCAAACAAAAACATTGGTCGCTACGACCGAAAGGCATGCTTAAAATTTCAACACTATATCGAATCATTTTATTGAAAAACCTTCACAACATACACTATTCCTCATTATGGTCAATTCTAAACATGATACCATCACAACCTGTTGAACGAAAACAGCAAAACATAATCATAGATTTTCTTTATTACGAAACAACTTGCTGTCCTCAGGGGCTGGTGGGTGGGTCAAAATTGGCTCTTCGTTCTGTCCCGAGCTCACGTGTAGCGAGGAGGTGCAGCTTCAGAGCACAAGAACAAGAGGACGTCTTCTGGTCTTGCGTCCCTTTTTATCCGTCTTCAGGGCGGGCGTAAACCCGCCCCTGCCTGTCCCGAGGGCGTGGCTGGCTGCGTCGGTGTCTAGGCCAGCCCACTCTAGGGCGGGAAAAGGCGCGCCCCGGCTACGCCGCTTCGGGCATACCAGCCGAGACGCGCCTCCCGCCAAAAAATGGCTTCCCGGGGGGATCGAGGTACTCCGCCATACGTTCGGGGGGACCGAGTGGTCGCCCCTTTCCATATGGCTGAGATACCCGCCACCCCCTCTCAACACAATACCCAGAATGAGGGAAACCGGAAACAATTCTTGAAGTTTTTGGAAGTGGGAGGGAGTGACCCTCCCGGCCGTATTTATTAAAACAAATTAAAAACATTAAACGTTTCATGTTATGTACAATTTCATTACCACATTGCGATGTTTGGCTAACCTTAACATATTCTCTAATACAGAGGTTCTCCTAGTCGAACTAGCATCCTACAAAACATTCTCTAAAATGACTGAAATTGTACATCCTAACGTTTAAGGGCCAACGGCAAGGTCATAACCGGTGTCAAGATCCCTAACCAGACTTACCCCTCCCACTTGGGAGGGGCGACAGCACAGAGGCTTACCTCAAGTGCAACTACTAACAATTTCCCTTGACTTGACGGGGGCACTTAAGAACTCGACGCCATTTAAAGGTCGTTCGAAAACTCGTGTGAGGTATCTAGAAGGTATCGTGGACCTCCCCCCACCCCACACAACTTACAGCATCTGCCGTCGCAGATGTCACTGGCCCCGGGAAATTCACCAGGAGGGGGCTGTAACCCCTCCTACAAAGGAAGGGGCCTTGACCGCCTTTCCTTTACTTCCGGCGACCCATCCTTAGACGGGACCGCCTCCCCATTGAGGGGCCAATGGCCACCTCTCCCGAGCGCTCCCATCCGTGTTGGGTGACGCCCACTCATAGGGATCTACCAATTAGTGCTCACCGATCATGACCTTACCGCCACAGGTCCGGATAGTTGACCGGCTATCCGGACCCCCCACAAAACTCCTACCTAAAGGTCATGTTTTAACGTTTTTAACCAAGCCAAGAAGTCTCCTATGAGTAACTCATTCCCCACCCGTGACAAATGCACACCATCCCCCAAATACATACTGTCATCGTTAATACAACTATGCGAGATAGAATGCAGTGTCTTGGAACGGAACAACCTACTCACTTTGTTATTAAGTTTTCTAACAGAATGATTCAAAGCAGGAATCGAGACAGCCCCACGCCACACTTTACGTGGGATCATATGGGACCACGCGATTATGCACCCCGGAACTCTCCTTGCTAACCAACTTACCGTGGAAAGCATAGCCTCTAGGAGAAGTCGTCTACCGATGGTGACCAAATCATTGCCCCCTAAATGTACTATGACTACAGACGGCGGTGACCTCGTCCGCCCTAACAAACCCTCAAAGAATGTTTGAAACTGGTCAATACAGAGACCGCCTCTTCCGTAGAAGGACACTCTGTACCCGTATTCCCCAGGTACGTGAATCATGTCACCTGCTTCGAATACGTCTGCGGCACGCCTCACGTATGAGTGGCCCACGACCCACACCTCCTGTCTCACAGCCGGTGACGTCTGACCGCTGGCCTGGTGTTGGGTCGACTTCATAGTTCGCCTCGCCTCGTAGGCTTGCGCAACTGAAAACCAAACAAAAGACAAGAAGCGTGAGTACATTATTACGGCTTCACAACATATGCAATCGCACATATCTCTTATAACAATTGGAGGACCACCGCCCCACTCGTTTCACTTGTTCAACATTAAGACCCCTGGCTGTAGCTTCAGTGGCAGCCCCAATTCGAAAGGAATGGGTCCCAAATTCGCCCGGGTCCAAGCCCGCTGCGGTAATAGACATTGCAAGCACCTGCTGAAACTGAAATTTCGTCAGTGGGGTGGCGTCTGCGTGTCTCAACAATGTCCCCCCCCATGATGCCACCCTTCGTGCTAGATAATCCTCTACACACCGTACCGGACACATGGAGGACCCGGGGATCCTGCGAATGATCGTGCAGTCTCCCATCCCATCTTGGTCGGTCTTGGACCTGGCAAAGGAGACAATCATCGTATCACCCCTTATCTGAACGTGTTCCCGGCACAAACCCCCCACCACATCCCGTTTGTTCCTTGCAACCAGCTCACTTATCCTCATTGCCCCGTGAAATGCCAGCGCAAATGCAGCCCGGAACAAACACGTCTCGAAAGGAGACGAGCATGTGGTAGGGAGTGTGGCCAGCAACTGGGACAACCTATCCAGACCTATCGGTCGTCTCTCATCTACTCTGCGGCCCTCCAGGCGTTGCCACCCCCGCAGCGCCTTCTGTACTACAAAAGACGCTGTCGGGTCCTGGATGTTATGGGCCCTGGCAACAAAGGAAATGGCGGCACGATGCCTTTGGGCCGTAGCCACCGACTTCCCAGCCCTACGTAAGGACATCAGAAAATGTACCACCCACTCCTCCTGACCCCAAAGTCCCCCTCTCTCAGTCCCCAAAAAGGCTAAATAGGCCCGAAACGCCCCTTCATATGCCTTCCTCGTCCTGGGTGCTAGACTCTCTCCCACGAGGTGACGAAGTTCGGGGCACCGAGAGACCAGAGAGCTTCGGGGAAGGGTGCCGGCTCTGGGTCCGCTGAGGGAAGGAAACCCGAGAAAGCCTGCATGTGAAAACGAGATAGTGCATCAGCGGCCTGATTCATCACCCCTGGGACATGTTTTGCCCTGAATATCACGTTCAGTTGCATACACAGTAAGACAATTTCTTTGAGCAGCCTCAAAATTAGTTTACAACGGGCTGCCTGACTATTGATGCATTCTACAACGGTCATATTGTCAGACCAAAACACGACAGAATGATCTTTGAACCCTTCGGGCCAGGTTCTCAGGGCCACCAGAATGGGAAACAGTTCAAGGAAAGCAATATTACTCGTCAGCCCCTCCTCATGCCACCATGGGGGCCACCTTTGTGCCGACCATTTTGTGCCGAAGATGGCGCCAAAGCCTATGCTTCCTGCTGAATCTGTCCATAGACCAAGCTCCTCAGAGGACACGGCTGGCTTGTTCCAGACGACTCGGCCATTGAAGTCCGCCAAAAATGCTAACCAAATACGCATGTCCTGGCGGACCTCAGCCGATAACCTCGTGCGATGATGACCCTCCTTCAGGCCGACCATCGCTTGGGCAATTGAACGGGAAAAAGGGCGGGCCATTGGGATCACCCTCAAGGCAAAGTTCAACTTCCCCACCAATTGTTGCAACTGATGCAGTGTAACCTTAGATGCATTCAAACATACTTGCAGGGCTGCCCTGAATTTCGACACCTTGCTAGCTGGTAGACGGAAACAGCCCTCACTAGAGTCCAACTCGATCCCCAAAAACTCGAGGCAAGTCGTGGGACCCACAGTTTTACCTGGTGCCAATGGCACGCCAAATTGACCCATCAACACACAGAATTCAGCCAAGGCCTGGGCACATTCGGGATTTCCGGCGGGTCCAAGAAACAGAAAGTCATCAAGGTAATGCATCACATTTCGGAAACCCGTTTTCTTCATGAACACCCATTGCAAAAAAGTGCTGAACTTTTCAAAATATGCACATGATATAGAGCATCCCATTGGCATACATCTATCCATATAATATGATCCCTGAAACATGAATCCCAGAAGACGCTGGTCATCTGGGTGTACCGGGAGCAACCGGAACGCTGACTCGATATCTGATTTTGCCATCAACGTCCCGGGCCCCAGGCGATTCAAAATGGCTACTGCCTCATCAAATGATGCGTACCGCACCGAACATACCTCTGGATCAATTGCATCGTTTACCGAAATACCCCGTGGGGCTGACAGATTGTGGATTAATCGAAACTCACCTGGGTCTTTCTTGGGGACCACCCCTAACGGAGAACAAACAAAATCCGGTACCGGGGGTACAATAAACGGCCCGGCGACCCTTCCCTTGCTAACCTCTTTCTGGATCTTATCCTGTACTACAGATGTATGCTGGAAGACGGAAAGTTGATTTCTGCACGTCCCGGTACCCTGAAAGTCCCCCACCGGGATGCGGAAACCATATGAAAAACCGTTCCGCAGCACCCCAGCAGAAGTACGATCCGGGTACTCGTTGAGCCAAGGAGTCATCGCCAAAGTATCAATCGGGGTCGGTAAAGGTGCCCCTCGGCCTATATTAGGCTTGTTTGGCGCCTCCCTTCCCCCCATTCTCACTCGTTTTGGCTCTACACAAGGACTCAGGATGGGACGACCCGCAATTGCTGCACTCGTGTTTGAATTTACACGATCCCGGAGGCCTGGTACATTTTCCCTTGTTGAAATTGAAGCAGAAACCCCTTTTTCCCGTGTTGCCGGCAGGTCTCGGGTAATCGTCGGTGCTCGTACCCGACCGAAAGGGCGTCCCCACATTTTGGCGGGAGTAATCAACAACATTGCTCCCTACTAACGGCATTTTCAACATTCCTGACTCTTTCATTTTGTCCCATGTCACAGAATCGTAACAATCCCAAGTTAAACCTTTGTTATGTTCCTTTTCTTTCCTAAACAAGTTGTCATAACAGAACCAATGGTTACCCTGATATGCCGTCGAGTAACCCATAATTCGTGACTGATAAATGGGAAACTCAGGAAGCAACTCGGGCCTACGTTCCCCCAAAATCGATGTAAAAATACCCCACGCATTGCCCCAGTTGCCAATATTCTCATTTACCTTAAAGGCGGCCATTTTTGCGCGCCAAACACTCGGATGCATTAGGTCCTTCTGACTCTTAACATGCTCGACCTCATAATGATCAACAAGCAAGGAGAAAATATTCACATATTCCCCCGCCCAAATCTTTTCCTTTATTGCTAAAGGCACATGTTGCCCCAATCTCTCTCTACGAGAGGGTGCTGACTCATCCCTTGCGATCGGCAATGGCCGCTTACCTGAACTAGACGCTGCTTCTGCCGCTTGCGGCTTGTCTATCCCCGCCACCGGCGCGGTCACCTTAGCTGCATCTCTCTTCTCCCGCAGCCCTTTTATCAGCGCCTGTGCCTCGGCAGCCGTGGCGCCCTCACTACTATCCCCCAACCATGCTGCTAGCTGTGCTGCCAGCTCGGGGGGCATATCCTCATTGGGTGTCGGAGTGACGACAACGGGGATTGGATTCCCCTCCATCGGTACTGGGGTCGGCGCCTCGAGCGGGGCAGAGGGAACCGGGACGTCTCCACCGGCTGGAACCCTTCTCGGCCTCTTAGGTCTCCCTCCAGCCGGCGCAGGGCCCGAACCCTCCTCCCCGTCTCGCTCCGCCAGCCGTTTCTTTATGTCGGACATCTCTTTAAAAAGGGCCCGCACCATCTGATCGGTCGTCATTCTCTTTGCGCCTTTCTTGGGATGCAGGATGCAGGTGTGCTCTCTTGGGATGCAGGATGCAGGTGTGCTCCTGGAGCTGTTTAGACACAGTGCCTTAAAGAGCAGCCCTTTCTACATGCACACAGCTCTGCCAGGTGCCTGCTGTGAAGAGTGCACATTCTGTCCTCCTCTTCCTACTCTCAGATCCTCCAATCTCTCCCCAGCAGTCCATTAACCAGCAGGGGGCTCCCAGACAGGGCCCCTCCTGCAGGGAGGGCTGTGACTCTTAACACTGCATTTCATATGGATCAGGCGAACAGGGCATACATTGTTGTTTATTCATGCACTGTCATCAAACACACAGCAGTTGCCCAACTCACAAATGCTCCTTTTAATCTACCGCACAGGGATCAAAGGATGAGTGGGCAATGCCAGAATTCAAACATAATATTTAAAGCTACACACAGATTTCAACTTGTACATGAATCAACTGAGCTCTCTTTCCACTTTCTATCTTTTTCAGTCTTATTTGGTTCTGAGTCCCTGAAAACCAAATCGCCTTTAGGCAGGTGGTTTGATTTAGGACGTGTTGTGGTGCTGTGCATTGCTAGGGCTGGTTTGGGCCCCCAGAGCAGTTCACAGTTACAAGGCTGCTCCTTGACAAGATACCACCACCTCGGTCTCCATGAACACCCCTGTGTAGAACCTGCCTCAATAAAGAGGCCAACGACTGAATGAGCACGTTATTTCCGGTGGTTCCCATGAGAGCCAGTGCCAGCAGGACAGCAGCAATGGTCAAGGGATGAGGTTCCACCATTGCAGAAAACTAGAATTAGCCATTCAGCTGTATGGATGTGCATGAATATATGCTTATTCTGCCCCCAGACAGCTGAGACCATGAAACTTAAAGACAACTTTTTTTTCTTCCAGGAGTTTGAAAACAAATTTCTCAGTGGTTCAGCGCGTTTCGAAGGGTGAGCTACGCGTAACGTGCTCTCGCGCGCTGAGCTTCTGTGTCATTGGATCACCGCCTGTGCAGCAGGGGTCTCCAACCTTTTCTGTAATAAGAGTTACTTATGTTCAATGAAAACCCTCCCAAGCGATTAATATTAGTGATGTAAGAGTGAATATGCCATTCAAGATCGCCAGCAGTGATTACATCAGTGCATTAGGCAGGGTTTGATAATGAAAGTAAAAAAGGCTTTGACAAATTGAATCGATATATTCCACTGGTAATACATAAAAGCCATAGCTGCAATCTTAGGACACCAAGTATAAATAGAGTAAAACAATCTCTCCAACTCAAATAATAGCTTTAAATATATATCTTTTTTTGATTCAACCATTTTTCTCCAAACATCGGCTTATGAGTTCTGAAAATATACCCATTTTCGTTTTTAATGCATTCTTTTTAATTTTGCTATACAAATAATAATTCAACTAAGCAAAAGCTTATGTATTAGTAGGCTGGACTGAACACAGAAGAGCTACTCACAGGTAGATGGAGAGCTACTAGTAGTTCACGAGATACTCGTTGGAGACACCTGCTCTACAGTCTTCCAATCACAAGCCAGCTCATTCGCCGAAGGGCAGAAGCCTTCGCTTACATCCTCTTTCTGCAGGTTTACACTGCCTCCTATGCAATGGCTCAGAATCTGATGGGTCAGAACCTGGCGGGGCATGGATCACTGCCTGGTTAACACCCGAAAGAACAAACGGGAGACAGGCAGCTAGTGGCACCACATAATAGGCGTTTTCAAATGCTTACTTAAGTGCAGGGCAGGCTAAGGCTCTTTCCACTATGGCCCAGGTACCACTGCACAGAATGCACCATTAATAGCTATGCCCCTGGGTAGGCCCAAGCCAAGGTGGGAGAGTGCCATCCAACCCCCCCAACTAAAGTCATCAAAGAGAGGCTCCAGAAAGGATGTCTTCAGATACACTGAGGCAGGTACTTCCAGAACCCCCTTAGGACAGGCTTCTGCCTGTTATAGAGGCATCCGCGGCCTGTGAAGGTGCGAGGGGATTTGACAGACAACCACGAGGTAAAATTAATTAAATAAATAAACCATTTTCCCTTGTCGTTTGTCAAAACCCCTTCCCCAACCCGGCAGGTAATTTTTTTTCTGCCGTGGGTGTGGTAATTTCTCATCGCTGTGAAGATCGGCATCCTGCTATAGGCCACACCTGGGCCCCGGATGTGCACCAACCCTAATTAAGTTTACACATTCTAAATTGAGCACTGATCATTTGACCGGCAGCGTGTGGTGGGACATCACAGATTCTATGATACAACTGGGGGTGGAGGTACACTTTGTGGGTGTTAGACCTAGGGTATCCTAGACTACATAGGGTAGCCTGGCACAGTAGGGGGAACAGCTAAACTCCAAGGCGTTGGTTAAGTGCTTACAGGACCCACTCACAGTAACCCAATGACTGACCACTAAAAATAAAAGACGCTACACCAGTTTAGAACAAGCATTTGCAATGCAATGGTCTCGGCATAATTAAAGGTAGAGCTATTGGCATTGCTCATGACATTTTGTTTTCTTTAAATCAAAAATAAATGGCATTGTCATTAACATTGCCAATACACAGCACTCTGCACTCAACAGCACACAATGCTCTGCACACTCACTCTGCACTCACTGCTCTGCACACTCACTCTGCACTCACTGCTCTGCACACTCACTCTGCACTCACTGCTCTGCACACTCACTCTGCACTCACTACTCTGCACACTCACTCTGCACTCACTACTCTGCACACTCACTACTCACTACTCTGCACTCACTACTCACTACTCTGCACTCACTACTCACTACTCTGCACTCACTACTCACTACTCTGCACTCACTACTCACTACTCTGCACTCACTACTCACTACTCTGCACTCACTACTCTGCACACTCTCTCTGCACTCACTACTCTGCACACTCACTACTCACTACTCTGCACACTCACTCTGCACACTCTCTCTGCACTCACTACTCTGCACTCACTACTCTGCACTCACTACTCTGCACTCAGCACTTACTACTCTGCACTCAGCACTTACTACTCTGCACTCAGCACTTACTACTCTGCACTCAGCACTTACTACTCTGCACTCAGCACTTACTACTCTGCACTCACTACTCTGCACTCAGCACTTACTACTCTGCACTCACTACTCTGCACTCAGCACTTACTACTCTGCACTCACTACTCTGCACTCACTACTCTGCACTCACTACTCTGCACTCACTACTCTGCACTCACTACTCTGCACTCACTACTCTGCACTCACTACTCTGCACTCACTACTCTGCACTCAGCACTCACTACTCTGCACTCAGCACTCACTACTCTGCACTCACTACTCTGCACTCAGCACTCACTACTCTGCACTCACTACTCTGCACTCACTACTCTGCACTCACTACTCTGCACTCACTACTCTGCACTCACTACTCTGCACTCACTACTCTGCACTCAGCACTCACTACTCTGCACTCACTACTCTGCACTCACTACTCTGCACTCACTACTCTGCACTCACTACTCTGCACTCACTACTCTGCACTCAGCACTCTGCACTCACTACTCTGCACTCACTACTCTGCACTCACTACTCTGCACTCACTACTCTGCACTCACTACTCTGCACTCACTACTCTGCACTCACTACTCTGCACTCACTACTCTGCACTCACTACTCTGCACTCTGCACTCACTACTCTGCACTCACTACTCTGCACTCACTACTCTGCACTCACTACTCTGCACTCACTACTCTGCACTCACTACTCTGCACTCACTACTCTGCATTACCACTCTGCACACACTACTCACTACTCTGCACTCACTACTCTGCACTCACTACTCTGCACTCACTACTCTGCACTCACTACTCTGCACTCACTACTCTGCACTCAGCACTCACTACTCTGCACTCATCACTCACTACTCTGCACTCACTACTCTGCACTCAGCACTCTGCACTCACTACTCTGCACTCACTACTCTGCACTCACTACTCTGCACTCACTACTCTGCACTCACTACTCTGCACTCAGCACTCTGCACTCAGCACTCTGCACTCAGCACTCACTACTCGGCACTCACTACTCTGCACTCACTACTCTGCACTCACTACTCTGCATTACCACTCTGCACACACTACTCACTACTCTGCACTCACTACTCTGCACTCACTACTCTGCACTCAGCACTCACTACTCTGCACTCAGCACTCACTACTCTGCACTCAACACTCACTACTCTGCACTCACTACTCTGCACTCACTACTCTGCACTCAACACTCACTACTCTGCACTCACTACTCTGCACTCACTACTCTGCACTCACTACTCTGCACTCTGCACTCACTACTCTGCACTCAGCACTCACTACTCTGCACTCACTACTCTGCACTCAGCACTCTGCACTCACTACTCTGCACTCACTACTCTGCACTCAGCACTCACTACTCTGCACTCAGCACTCACTACTCTGCACTCAGCACTCACTACTCTGCACTCACTACTCTGCACTCACTACTCTGCACTCACTACTCTGCACTCAGCACTCACTACTCTGCACTCACTACTCTGCACTCACTACTCTGCACTCACTACTCTGCACTCACTACTCTGCACTCACTACTCTGCACTCACTACTCTGCACTCAGCACTCACTACTCAGCACTCACTACTCAGCACTCACTACTCAGCACTCACTACTCTGCACTCACTACTCTGCACTTACTACTCTGCACTCACTACTCTGCACTCACTACTCTGCACTCACTACTCTGCACTCACTACTCTGCACTCACTACTCTGCACTCACCACTCAGCACTCTGCACTCACTACTCTGCACTCACTACTCTGCACTCACTACTCTGCACTCACTACTCTGCACTCACTACTCTGCATTACCACTCAGCACTCACTACTCACTACTCTGCATTACCACTCTGCACTCACTCTGCACTCACTACTCTGCACTCACTACTCTGCACTCACTACTCTGCACTCAGCACTCTGCACTCACTACTCTGCACTCACTACTCTGCATTACCACTCTGCACTCACTACTCACTACTCTGCATTACCACTCTGCACTCACTCTGCACTCACTACTCTGCACTCACTACTCTGCACTCAGCACTCTGCACTCAGCACTCTGCACTCAGCACTCTGCACTCAGCACTCTGCACTCACTACTCTGCACTCACTACTCTGCACTCACTACACCTGTCCCTTTAGTCTAACTAAATATAATCTCTGATACCAATATGCCCGTGGTTATTATATATGTTTAAAGCCGCATTGCGTGTTGCTTGTCGGTCCATTAAACCAGCACGGCACTCCACTCTCTGCAATGGCCATGGCTGCGCTCGACAAACTTTTAAAATCAACTGTTTTACCATTAAAAAAAAAAAGTTATATTACTGCCAGTTTGGTCGTGATTGGGAAAACAAAAGCCGGTGCGCCCCCGACCCGCAGCAAGCGCCGTGACGTGAGTCTGATAAATGCACTGCAAAACACATTCTCCTTTTCAGCATGTAAAAATGTGATAAAATATGTGTTTAGCTCCATAATGCTGACGGGTGCACTATTAACAAACAAGCTTTCCCTTTTGCAGCAAGTAAAACATCCGACACCGGCCCAGCAGACAGACGAGCTGCATGCGAAACCTATCGTGGGGCGGGACTGAGAAAACGAAACCTATCGTGGGGCGGGACTTCCGTTTTGTGAAGCCCGCGCCCACGGAGTGCCTGGAGGAGCACCGAGGGAGAGCCCCGCGGTCGGAGGCTGCACAAGTCCGGAGGGCCTTTGACCGGTGAGCGGAGCGGAGCGTGACGGGGCGGGGGGGGGGGGGGGGGGAGAGAATGCCTGTATGTCTGCGTGTCCGGAGGGCCTTTGACCGGTGAGCGGGGCGGGGGGGGGGAGAGAATGCCTGTATGTCTGTGGTGTGTGTGCGACGGCAGAGGGGGGGGGCGGGGTGCGACGGCGGAGGGGAGGGGTGGGGGGGTGCGACAACGGAGGGGTGGGGGGGATGCTCGGTGCACGTGTGTGTGTGTGTATGCATGCGACGGCGGGGGTGGGTTCGCTGTATGTGTGGGTGCGTGCGTGCATGAGCGCTCGTGTGTGTGTCTGTCGCTGTTTCTGCGCATGCGCGTGTGGTGTTGCTGCTTCCCAGGAGACAGCAGCTGAGCGCGTTCGCGAGCGCGTGGCCAGCGGAAATCGCCTTCTTGAAGAGGCAATGCGCGTGCCAGAGGCTGTCTCCTGGGAAGCACAGTCCCTGACAAAAGATCTCCGGCGGAGACGCGCTTCCGCGCGTTGACGCCGAGACCTAAAAATACCAGTACCTTTTATAAAAATTCTCTTTGTTCTTTTCTTAGGCAAAATCAGTTTACAATTAGTTCAGCATAAGTTCATATAAGTTTCACAGTCTTCAATACTTTTCTCACTTCAGTAAGGCTAAATCACAGGTACATTTCATTTGAGGTAAATTACTTTCAGTTTCACAGAATGCTTCTTCAATTAGTTATCACAGAAGGGAAAATTCACTCTACAGGTTCAATGTGCTACTTTACATAAACCTGGCATGTACATTACCCCTCTGCTCTCAGCTTCCAGAACAGCTCAACAGGTTTCTACCCCCAGCAGCGTTCCTCACAGATCATGCAACCAGCTAGATGGCTAAAAGAAGACAAGGTAAATTAATAAGGCTTCCCTTTGTCTATTCTATGGCTACACCTTTCTTGTAAAAGAACTGCCTCCGAGTGAATAACTGACTGGAAGGATTTTAGAGATGGACCCCGTCCACCACTGGCTCCCTGAGGCCCAACTTACAATACTCCTATGCCAGGCACAAGAACCTAGCGCTTCGTTTCCCTTCTCACTCCTTCCCCCCGTGATTATCTTGAAGAAAACGGTTACTCTTAGGCTGGGAGGGTTGTTAACCAAGTTCCTCGAGTTCTTATTCCTAGACGGGATGTCAGTAGTCAGCTACCCTCTCCGCCGGTAATTCAGGGATCATTGAACTCCAACTGTGCCGCCTCCCGCTTCCCCACAGCGCTTCCCCGCTTACTTTGTCTGAAGGGCAATCCGGCTTGAGTTGCCCTCGCGCTCGGTTGTCTTTTTCCAGCGCTGATGACGAGGCCTCTGTGGAAGTCGGCGTCGGGGTGGGGAAACGGAAAAGGCTTACTCCAGTCCGGGACGCTCCTCCGGCGGGACCGTGGCGGCGCTTCTGCCTCCTTCCGCGGTTCCTCGGGCTGAAGCTCCGCCTCAGGCGCACCTCCTCTGACGCGGCCGGGTCCTTCCTGAAGTCAGGCTCCGCCTCAGGCGCACCTCCTCTGACACTGCCGGGTCCTTCCTGAAATCGGACTCCGCCTCAGGCGCACCTCCTCTGACGCCGCCGGGTCCTTCCTGTCACAACACGGGTCAGCTGGGCTCTCTCTCTTCCCTACCGATCTCGCTTCAGAGATCAACTTGGCGTCTCCTGCAGGTAGGATCAACAGCTGATTCTGCCGCTTAATTCCTCAATGTGTGTAGCGATCTCGTGCGCTGCAGTGGCGGCTAGTCTCATTCACCTGCCCTGCACACGGCCTACCAGGCGAGGCGGTCGGGTCACTCGAGAGCCTCAATTCATAAAGTCGCATAGATTGATACTTTGCCACAGAGTCTCTGGTCACTGTTAATGGATGACGTGACAGTGGGGTTTGGTCAGCCTGAAAGGGGGAACTTCCCAATGAAGCGACAGCCGGCCCCACAGGTCGATCGTGTCACTGCTGGTGCGCAATCCTCCTCCTCAAGTCGCCTCTCTCCTCACTGGTCACTCCTGAGACTGTACAAAATGGCTGCTGGTCATTGGCCTTTTATAGAGTGGCCTGAGACCTCTGGAAGCCACTAGATGTTTCTGGAACCTTCCTCATGTTAGCCTATGGGTCTGTCCTCCTGGGATGTCCGTTATGGCAGTTGGTGGACACCATTTTAGGTTCATGGGTGTCCCTAGATTTTCCAGGAGCTTAACTAGGCCTCACAGAGTATGAGGGGAAAATGGCGTCATAGTCAAGGAACACCTAGCCCCCTGACAGCACTGAAAAATCCTGGTGGATATAAAAAATAAAAATAGAAACACTGGGAGGCTAAGGGGGACAAAAATAAATAATGATGGTTAGAACACCCCCAGATGCAGACAGGTCTAACACGCGTCCCCCCCAGCTGAAAGTGGGGAGAGCTACCCAATCCCTTGGGAGTTCTCATCACTAAGGCGGAAATACCTGGATAGACCGTCTGCGTTGGCATGGTCCATTCCAGGCCGATGTTCCACCCGAAAGTCCATTCCCTGTAGGGAGATGGACCACCTTAACAACTTGGGATTCTCCCCCTTCATTTGCATTAGCCAACGAAGGGGGCGGTGGTCAGTCTGAACCAGGCAGTGCGAGCCAAACAAGTATGGCCGCAGCTTCTTCAGAGCCCAAACCACCGCAAAGGCTTCTCGCTCAATGGTACTCCACCTCCGTTCCCTGGGGAGTAGTCTCCTAGACAGGAAAACCACGGGTTGATCCAAGCCCTCATCATTTAGTTGCGATAACAC
The DNA here is from genome assembly GCF_964263255.1 of Lissotriton vulgaris. Taxonomy (NCBI): domain Eukaryota; kingdom Metazoa; phylum Chordata; class Amphibia; order Caudata; family Salamandridae; genus Lissotriton; species Lissotriton vulgaris. The sequence goes on from NW_028249215.1 coordinate 907,149, forward strand.
TGCCCCAATGCCATGTTCTGACGCATCTGTTTGGACAATGAATTCTCTAGCAAAATCAGGGGCCTTAAGTATTGGAGCAGTACACAATGCTTGCTTCAAGGTCATGAAGGCTCGCTGGCAAGCCTCCGTCCAGACTACCCGTCGGGGTTGTTTCTTAGAGGTAAGTTCAGTGAGGGGTGCCACAATGGTGCCATACCCCTTCACGAAGCGACGGTAGTATCCAGTGAGGCCCAGGAAGGCTCGGACCTCACTTTGAGTCTTGGGGGGCTCCCAGGCTATGATAGCCTCAATCTTTGCCTGGAGGGGCTGCACAGACCCTCTGCCCACCAAGTGGCCTAGGTACACCACCGACCCCTGTCCGACCTGACACTTGCTGGCCTTGATTGTCAAGCCAGCCTGTTGCAGGGCATGAAGAACAGCTTGCAAATGTTGCAAATGGTCCTCCCAGCTGCTACTGAAGACAGCAATGTCATCCAGGTAAGCAGCAGAAAAAGCTTCCATACCAGAAAGGACCTTGTTCACCAGCCGCTGAAAAGTGGCAGGGGCGTTCTTGAGCCCGAAGGGCATCACACAGAACTGGTAGTGTCCCTGAGGTGTAGAGAAGGCTGACCTTTCCTTCGCCCCCTCAGTAAGGGAAATCTGCCAGTACCCTGAAGTTAGGTCAAAGGTACTAAAGTATTGGGCAGCTCCCAGCCGGTCGATAAGTTCATCCGCCCTTGGGATGGGATGAGCATCTGTCTTGGTTACTGAATTTAGTCCTCGGTAGTCCACACAGAATCTCAATTCAGGTGTGGTGCCCGGTGGGGCAGCTTTCGGTATCAAAACCACCGGACTAGACCAAGGGCTACTAGAAGGTTCAATCACTCCTAGCTCCAGCATCTTAGCGACTTCACTTTTGATGCTGGCCTTCACCTTGTCCGACAGCCGGTAGATCTTAGACTTCACAGGTGGGCTGTCTCCTGTGTCCACGTCATGGGTACACAGGTGGGTCCTACCCGGGACAAGGGAGAACAGAGAAGAAAATTGCTCCAGGATCTGGCGGCAATCTCTCTGCTGTTCAGGAGTCAGGGATGGTGAGAGAATCACTCCCTCCACCGACCCATCCTTTTCTTGAGACGAGAGAAGATCAGGGAGAGGTTCGCTTTCCTCTTCCTCTGCTCCATCGGTCACCATCATTAAGACAACCTCGGGCCTCTCATGGTGTGGCTTGAGGCGATTGGCATGCAGCACCCGGTGGGGCTGTCTCGGGGTCTTAAGATCCACCAAGTAAGTGGCTTTACCCTTTTTCTCCAATACCTCAAAGGGGCCTGTCCAACGATCCTGGAGGGCATTTAGCTCTCCAGGTTCCATCACCCACACTTTTTGTCCAGGCTCCAGTTCCACTGGGTGAGCATTGTGGTCATACCACTCCTTCATAACTGCTTGGCTGGCTTCCAAGTTGTCAGAAGCTTGCTTCCACAACTTGGCCATTTGGCTCCGGAAGGCCAGCATGTAGCTCACCACGTCCTGGGGAAGCTTCCTGGGAGTCTTTTCCCATCCATCCTTCACCAGGCTGAGAGGACCCCGTACAGGGTGCCCGTACAAAAGTTCGAAGGGGCTGAAGCCCACTCCCTTCTGTGGCACTTCCCTGTAGGAAAACAAGAGACAGGGTAGGAGGACGTCCCATTTCCTCCGCAGGCTCTCAGGCAGACTTCTTATCATACCTTTCAAGGTTTTATTGAACCTTTCCACAAGACCATTGGTTTGTGGGTGGTAAGGGGTGGTAAACCGATAGGTAACACCGCACTCCTTCCACATAGCCCGCATGTATGCTGAAAGGAAGTTAGTCCCCCTGTCGGACACAACCTCCTTGGGGAAACCCACTCGGGTGAAGATCCCCATCAGGGCCCTTGCCACTGCGGGTGCAGTGATGGTCCTCAGAGGTATTGCCTCTGGGTACCGTGTGGCATGATCCACTAAAACCAGGATGAACCGGTGACCAGCTGAAGTTGGTGGATCTAATGGCCCTACAATGTCGATGCCCACCCTTTCAAAGGGGGTGCTAACGACAGGTAGTGGTTCCAGGGGAGCTTTTAGCTTCACCCCTGTTTTCCCACTGGCTTGGCAAGACACACACGTCCGACAATATGTATCAGACGCCACTCTCATCCGAGGCCACTAAAAGTGGGGAACAAGCCGGGCAAAGGTCTTGTCCTGTCCTAGGTGTCCTGCCAATGGTATCTCATGAGCCAGTTCCAAAAGAAAGGCTCTAAAGCATTGTGGGACCACCAAGGCCCTGGATGAACCATGTCCGGGTGCCTTGGGCTCACTGTAGAGGAGTCCATCCTCCCAGTAAATCTAGTAGCTCCCTACAATGTTCCCTGCTGCCTGGGCTTTGGCCTGTTGCCGCAGCCCCTCAAGAGTAGGACACTCCTTCTGAGCTTTGCAGAACTCTTCCCTGGAAGGACCTCCCTCCACATGCCATTCAGTAGGGATGGGTAGGTTCTCCAAGGAAGCAACATTCTCCCCTGTGGACTCCAGATCCACCTCTGCAGGTGGCCTGTCTGTCTCACGAGGTGGAGATGCCGAGGCAGGGTCCTCCGGCCTCCTGTCCTTCTCTTCTCTGGCAGCCGGCTGGGCCATTGTTCCAGGCTCCAGCGTAAGTGAACTCCCCCTCCGGGTAGTCGTGGACCTTGTGTTGACACAGGCCCAGTCAGGGGGTCCCAACATCTCAGAATGAGTCCGGTACTCCACCCCCCTCCAAGCATTGTGCTCCATATCATTTCCTAACAGGCAGTCAACAGGCACGGCAGGGCTTACGGCAACTCGAAGTGGGCCTGCAACCCCTCCCCATTCAAAGGGAACCTCGGCCACAGGATAGTGGCCCAATCTGCCGTCAGCCATCACGGCGGGATGGAGTACATCTGGGATGACCTGCTCTGGAGACACCAGTTGACTCCTTACCATAGTCATACTGGCTCCTGTGTCTCTCAGAGCCTCCCCTCTACGGCCGTTGATGGTGACCCACTGCTCATACTTGGTAGTATTAGAGGGCAGTTGGGTCTTTGGCACCATCTCCTTATCACCCAGGGACACTAAAGTGACACCCGCCCGCTCCCCTCCGTTACCCAAAGGCATCTCCTCCCCGAGCACTACACTAGTTATTCCCGGGGCTTTTCCTTCAGTGGGAGGGGGTGGTCTTTTTGGGCATCTCACGTCTCCTTTATAGTGTCCCACACCACCACACTCGAAACAATGAACAACCCTTGGCTGCTGGCTTTGGCCAGGATTAGGGTTGCGAGGGGGGTTACCCTTAGGGATGAATCCTCTGCCCCTTCCTTGTGAAGTATTTTGTGGACCTTTTGAGAACTCCCTCTTATTTTCCCCGCCCTCTTTCTTCTGGGGGGGCGCCCTGTCCAGACTTCTGGGAATCCCCTCCAGTCCCCTTTGATGACACCCGGGTACTAGCCCAGATGTCCGCCTCCTCAGCAAGCTTCCTGGGGCTGGTCAGCTTGCTGTCCACCAGATGCTGTCGCAGCTCGGGAAAACATTTCTCGAGTAGGTGTTCCCTGAGTATGAGGTCATATGAACCTTCATAGTCCCCTACCTCGCTGCCTTTCACCCAACCCTCCAAGGCCTTCCTGGCGTAATCCAAAAAGTCCACCCAATTCTGCGTGCCTAGTTTGTGGCAACCCCTAAACTTCTGCCGATACCTCTCAGGGGTTAGCCCAAACTTCCTTATCAGCGCCACCTTCATAGCAGGGTAGTGGGTCTGTTCACGCTGCTCCAGGGCTAACAAGGTATCCCTGCCAGCAGGTGGCATGTATTTATACAACCCACCCCCCCAGTGGGCTTCCAAGATCCCATGGGCCCTCAATGAGACCTCATAGGCGGCTAGCCATTTTGCAATATCATCACTTGGTGCGTAGCTAGCCATGACATCTTTGGGTAAATAGGGTCTGGGTTCTCTGGTGTTCACCTTGGTTTCGCTGCCACCATTATCAGAATTGGGAGACCTTAGGTTTAGAGCTTGTAGGTCCATTTCTTTAATGGTTCGCTCATGGGCTAACCTCTTGTCCTCCCTTTCCATATCCATCCTGGCTAGTTCTAACCTCATTCTTCTCTCCTCCCTCCTATCTTCTAGCTCAGCGTCGGTCAAACCCCTCTCTGAGACACTGCTGCCCACCCTGGAAGGTGTCCTGGGACCTGTCAGAAGATTCCCCCCTCCCGCTTGGTACAGCGTTGCGGTCTCAAGGACAGTGTCCCTGTCACTCCCCTCTGGGTCTGGTTCCTCCCCGGAATGAGCCTCCACCCATGCCCGTATGCTTGTCAGCAGCTCGCCTTTCCTGGCACCTTTCTTAAAGAATACACCTTGCTGCTGACACCATTCCTTTAGTTGGGTCACAGTATAGTTTTCCAGCTCTTCCACGTTTACCTCCATTTTCACTTAGAGAATAAACTTTTTACACAGGAGAAAACCAAAAAGTGACCTGTGGTCAACCTTCACCCACCACCAGAAATAAATTTAGAAAAAAACAAAATTCAGATTAGGAGGGCCGCAGGGAGAAAACTCCAGGTGTAGGCCCGTGGTAAGCACTGCGTTACTATTAAGTGAGTGTAAGCACAGATCCGTTATCCCACCGCTGAAACACCAATTATGTTAGACCTAGGGTATCCTAGACAACATAGGGTAACCTGGCACAGTAGGGGGAACAGCTAAACTCCAAGGCGTTGGTTAAGTGCTTACAGGACCCACTCACAGTAACCCAATGACTGACCACTAAAAATAAAAGACGCTACACCAGTTTAGAAAAATACCAGTACCTTTTATAAAAATTCTCTTTGTTCTTTTCTTAGGCAAAATCAGTTTACAATTAGTTCAGCATAAGTTCATATATGTTTCACAGTCTTCAATACTTTTCTCACTTCAGTAAGGCTAAATCACAGGTACATTTCATTTGAGGTAAATTACTTTCAGTTTCACAGAATGCTTCTTCAATTAGTTATCACAGAAGGGAAAATTCACTCTACAGGTTCAATGTGCTACTTTACATAAACCTGGCATGTACATTACCCCTATGCTCTCAGCTTCCAGAACAGCTCAACAGGTTTCTACCCCCAGCAGCGTTCCTCACAGATCATGCAACCAGCTAGATGGCTAAAAGAAGACAAGGTAAATTAATAAGGCTTCCCTTTGTCTATTCTATGGCTACACCTTTCTTGTAAAAGAACTGCCTCCGAGTGAATAACTGACTGGAAGGATTTTAGAGATGGACCCCGTCCACCACTGGCTCCCTGAGGCCCAACTTACAATACTCCTATGCCAGGCACAAGAACCTAGCGCTTTGTTTCCCTTCTCACTCCTTCCCCCCGTGATTATCTTGAAGAAAACGGTTACTCTTAGGCTGGGAGGGTTGTTAACCAAGTTCCTCGAGTTCTTATTCCTAGACGGGATGTCAGTAGTCAGCTACCCTCTCCGCCGGTAATTCAGGGATCATTGAACTCCAACTGTGCCGCCTCCCGCTTCCCCGCTTACTTTGTCTGAAGGGCAATCCGGCTTGAGTTGCCCTCGCGCTCGGTTGTCTTTTTCCAGCGCTGATGACGAGGCCTCTGTGGAAGTCGGCGTCGGGGTGGGGAAACGGAAAAGGCTTACTCCAGTCCGGGACGCTCCTCCGGCGGGACCGTGGCGGCGCTTCTGCCTCCTTCCGCGGTTCCTCGGGCTGAAGCTCCGCCTCAGGCGCACCTCCTCTGACGCGGCCGGGTCCTTCCTGAAGTCAGGCTCCGCCTCAGGCGCACCTCCTCTGACGCTGCCGGGTCCTTCCTGAAATCGGACTCCGCCTCAGGCGCACCTCCTCTGACGCCGCCGGGTCCTTCCTGTCACAACACGGGTCAGCTGGGCTCTCTCTCTTCCCTACCGATCTCGCTTCAGAGATCAACTTGGCGTCTCCTGCAGGTAGGATCAACAGCTGATTCTGCCGCTTAATTCCTCAATGTGTGTAGCGATCTCGTGCGCTGCAGTGGCGGCTAGTCTCATTCACCTGCCCTGCACACGGCCTACCAGGCGAGGCGGTCGGGTCACTCGAGAGCCTCAATTCATAAAGTCGCAAAGATTGATACTTTGCCACAGAGTCTCTGGCCACTGTTAATGGATGACGTGACAGTGGGGTTTGGTCAGCCTGAAAGGGGGCACTTCCCAATGAAGCGACAGCCGGCCCCACAGGTCGATCGTGTCACTGCTGGTGCGCAATCCTCCTCCTCAAGTCGCCTCTCTCCTCACTGGTCACTCCTGAGACTGTACAAAATGGCTGCTGGTCATTGGCCTTTTATAGAGTGGCCTGAGACCTCTGGAAGCCACTAGATGTTTCTGGAACCTTCCTCATGTTAGCCTATGGGTCTGTCCTCCTGGGATGTCCGTTATGGCAGTTGGTGGACACCATTTTAGGTTCATGGGTGTCCCTAGATTTTCCAGGAGCTTAACTAGGCCTCACAGAGCATGAGGGGAAAATGGCGTCATAGTCAAGGAACACCTAGCCCCCTGACAGCACTGAAAAATCCTGGTGGATATAAAAAATAAAAATAGAAACACTGGGAGGCTAAGGGGGACAAAAATAAATAATGATGGTTAGAACACCCCCAGATGCAGACAGGTCTAACAGTGGGGGAATTAAAGAAAAAGTGGAAGGATGGGAGGAGATTTATTTTTATTTATTTATTTATAAAGTTTTATATGGTGCAAACTTGACTTTAGTTGGGTATCAGCGCACGTTACAATTGGGTGAAGGATACAATTAGCAAAGGGTCTTCCTCGAGATGGACCCGGAACCTCTCTTTGTTTCAATGTCTTTCCCACCCCGACCACCGATGAATGTATCTTTTCCAATATCCACCCTGACCTCCTACATGGCCTGCCTGTTACAGGGACTCTCAAAATAGGCCACGTAAATAAAAGAAAAAATTTCTTTCAACTATATTGTAACTTCCCACTGATGTCACATTGTCATCAAACAACACACATCTTACCTCTCATAGATAACCTGACATCCCACACATCACTTACACCAAGATTTTCCTACCTTTAGATGAAAAACTGACCATACTATCATGGCTCATTACACTTTTCCATGAAGTCTCCAACTCTAGTGAATTACTTGCAAAAGCAAGAGCGGCTTTTGTGGCAACCTGCATTGGTAGGTTTACCTGGCTATCGGCCAACCGTGGACCAGAAGACTGCATCCTTCAAACCTTGCACAAACTGGCCTTTTCACAGCCCTGTTTCCGTCAGTCACGTGCTGTCTTTTTCAGCCTACCCTGTCATATGTGATAGGCCCATCCACACGTCAGGTGCGGTTTACATTTGAGAAGTGTGGGATGAGATTTTTGTTGTTAACCATAAATTCTTGATTTTTCCACCACATAAATGTAAGAAAATTTGGATTTGAACCTAACGTTCAGGGTTTGCAGGGCATTCTCTGTTAGAAGACATTGATGTATCAACCAAGCTGCACCACCCGGGATTAGCCTGGATCTCTGGTTTTTAGAAATGCTTGCTGCAAATGGGCTCTTTAAAATTAGCTTGCCCCTTGTTGTTTTATGAGGGTTAAATCTTCTCTCTGAACAAGTGATGTCTCCATTTTATTGCATGCTTTTCCAATTTCGCACTGACTGCTTCATTAGCACCAAGTCACTCTATGCGGCCATGTATGAAACTACATGCTCTTGAAACATACAAACATAGCTCTGTGTTCTGTTATAGACTGATCTTAAAGGGTCTTTCTCTTAGTACATGTGGAGTTAAACGCCTATGTCGTTGTGTAATAACACATTTCATCTGCGTTTGGAACCCATGTTCTTTTTATCTCTCCACCCAACACCCATCCAGGATTATCAGATGATGTGCCCAGATCGACCTCTGTCGAGAAACCGCTAAAACACATGTTTTTTCTTAGGCCATTGTTTGGTACACTTACAAGGCTTTGGTGGAAGGCTACTAAAATGAAAACAATATAATACCTCTAGATATTGTACAGGCAAGTTAACAGTTAACGTATGATACTCAAGAGGAACTGGCGGTTTGCAACTGACCGGTTGAAAAGTCTATGATGTGCCCAGGGGAGGTGTGAAAGCAGTTAATAAAGTTAACAAAAGGCAATGGGATAACAATGTGTGCTTGCTTCTAGCTCTTGACAGTGCCACAGGGTCTCTCTCTAGGATAAGGACAGAGAGATTAATAGTATGAGTTTTATTATATCATGGGCATGAGTATTATTTAATGAGTACGAGTTTCATCGACGATATTTAAAAACATGATGCATGTGACAATATCTACATAGAAAGTCGATAGCCTGTAAAATGTGACGTTTTAAAGTTAAGCAGTAAAGACAAAGAGGGTCCAGTTTTCAAAGCAATTCGGCCCATTTCTCATGAAGACATAAAAAATGGGCATACAATTGTAAATGTGATCCTCCACTAAGAACCACTGGTATGAGGTGGATGTATGACGGTACAACGCGCGCTTTTACAACGCGTACCGATACGACGCAGGATTTACAACGCAAGTCGTTACAACGACTTGCATTGGGGGGAGCTGGATAGTGAATAGTTTAATTTACTATTCCAACTCCAGTCCCCGTGGATAGTAGGGAAGGTGTTGGATAGTAAATTAAACTATTCCCTATCCTAAAGCGCCCTCCAGCGAAAGTCGTTGTAAAACTTGCGTGGTAATGGTACCGCGTTGTAAAACATTCGTTGTAAAGGATGTTCCCCGTATGAGGTCATAAACCTTTGTCTGTTTGAAGCATATTCCGGTTCCTTGTTTTTGGGATCCTCTAAATTTTTACACTTCTTTGTAGATGTTCCAACCTGGACTTTGCTGCAGTAGCCACGCCAAAAAAAAGAATTGAAGCCCAGTACAGATCCATTTGGTATTTTGTACGCAGCAGTGACAAGATCCTAAGAACCATCAAACATTTGATGTTTGTCCTTCACTTGACCTTCGAGGTTTGGTGGAAGAAGGACAGGTCAACATTGAACCATACACCTTGTGAAAGCCAAATTTAAAATCATGTTAAAATCAGTAATCCTGGAATCAACTCATGTTGAAGAATGAAGTGACTTGTTCACAACATACAAAATGCTATTTGTAAATGTGTTCCAAGTCTTGAGTAGTCGTTCTACAAGGCAAAGTTCTGCCAGCGAAACTACTACATGTGAGTGGACATATAACGCTTGTACACCATTTTCACATCAATTGTTCAGATCAAACATTTATGAATCATTTCAATGTACATCATCTAGTCTGTCCCTTGGGGATATAAAACTGGTGTCAGCAGACCATTTAGTTGTTGGTTAAGTTCTGTCAAAATAAAAACATATCTAATACTGCATAAATCCTTAAATGTACATACATACATCTTAAAAACCTATAACGGTGTTGTTTCTCCAAAAGTACATTATGGTTACAGATTGAAGAGCAACCTCATTCAAATAATTCGCATTCAGGTTTACCAGCCTTTTCTCAGACTGACAAATACCACCAATATTAAGTATAATGGCAGATTGTTTTAAATCAGCAGAAGCAGCTACATAAATCAATCCACTCTATCATTGGTTTAGAAAGATGGAATTCCACAACCTCCGAGAGACGTTTTCTTGAGTATGACCTGAATCAACTCCTTACCTTGTGTTTTCAGTTTTTCTGCTCATGCACTGGTGCAGGAAGAGATAGTCCTGTGGGGCGCTGGCCGACAGTGTGGCTTGGTGTATGTGGTTGGAAGGCGGATCGAAAGTAAACAACGTAGGCTGGCTAGAGTGCGCTGGAGCTGAAGACTTGCGTTCCCGCAGTAAGAGCTGGTTGGAGCTGCTCAGCTCTGCAGGGGATGATCGGGGACCATGGCTCACTAAGGGGACATTTTTTATAGCGTCAGTATGAGAAAGAATACAATAGGACTATGGTGAAAACTCAACATACAGAGACAATATCAAGCAATTTATCTTGGAAATCTTAGGGCCAGATGTAGGAAGCCTGATACCAGTCGGTAACAACCGAAATTACTGAATTTCGGCCGTTACCAACCGGTATTAGGCATTATAGATGTAGGGGCCTAATTTAAGGATTTGGTAATTTACCGAATTCTTAAATACCGATTCGGTAAATTACTGAATCCTTAATGTAGGAAGCACTCAAGTGGGTGCTTTTCACTTGTAAGGATTCGTTATTTACCACCAACTACAAGTTGGTGGTAAATAACGAAAATCAATAAAAAAGCAATTTTGTGCTTTTTTAACAGTGCCATGTGGCCGATATACATGCCCTTAGGCCATGTATGTGTGCCACATGTGCACCCATGCAACATTCAGGGGTGCAACAGGGTGTCAAAGTGTCACCCTGCCACCCTTGGATGTGTTGCCCATTTAACCTAACCGGTATTTAACGATTCGGTCATTCCCATTCATTCCTATGGGCCTGGAGGCCCATAGGGATGAATGGGAAATACCGAATCGGTACATACTGATTCGGTATTTACCGAATCTTACCGATTCGGTAAAAAATACCGAATGAATACCTACATCCCATTTACCGATTCTAAAATACCGAATTGGTAAAATTCGGTATTTTAGAATCAGTAAATCTGAATTACCTACATCTGGCCCTTAGTTCCTTACATGACATCAACATTTTTTCATTGTCTATGAGGTTGGCATGAGGCTGGGTGTCATTTAAAATAGCAGTAACAAAAACAACAACAACTATTATTATCATTTGTGCCATTATCATTAGATGTTTAGTTAGCATAAATCCATATTGACTATCAGAAAGATGTAGATTTTACCAGTTAAATCATTCATCTATTGCCAGGTTTTATTGCTTGCATGGGTACTCAGATCAGATTTCTGAGAGCTGTACAATAGGTTACTTTAATCAATTAATATTTATGCATATCATTATGCAGTTACTGGACATGGCCATTGCCTGAGCATCTCAAATTAATTAAGCATTGTTTCAAAGTTATACCACTTATCAATTATTTATTTTTTCCCAATTTTCCACTGCACTGTAAAGAGATATGTAACAGCAAAAACATAATACAGAGATATCACATGGTCTTTTTAAGTGGAGAGAAACATTAACCGGATCAGCATTTGGAAAAGTAGAGAAATCAAAACATGGAAGTGAATAATGTAATATTATATGAGGTGAAATCGAAATAGATGAGCTTTCAGAAGTTCCTGGAGGTGATAAGCTGGTTGTGGCCTGAGTGAGGGAGGGCGGTCCATGCACTGGGTGCAGCTCCCGTGAAGGACTGTTCTAGCATCAGAGATGTTTTCTGATTGGTTGTTTCCAGGTGGAGTGTTTGTTTTGGCTCCGGAGGCCCTTGTTTCTTCTGGTTATTGTGAGAAGTAATACTATGTAAGGAGGGCTGCAAGGGTCACACACCCTTTTAAGTCAAACATCGGATTAAAAATATTACTCTAGCCTGGATTGAGAGCAAAAGTAATGCTTCAGAGACCGATGCTATGCAGACACTCACCTTATTGTGAAATCCCAAACCTCGTCTTTGACAGTATATCTTAAATCCAGAGGTAGATCACTCTTAGTCAGAACTGGAAATAACTGAACTTTAGTATCATGTGATTTAATTTAAAACACTGAGGGCCTCATTCATGGGTTTTTTGCTGCTGCGCTTCATAAAAAACCCTTTAGGCACACACTATGTACAGTTTATATATTTAGAGTTTTTTCACAGTGGCATGTTCGTCAAAAGTATGTTCTTGAGTAAATCTAATTTCCACACGAAAGTTTATAGTAATCCAAATCTTTTGGACTTCAGAGAGCTTTTATTGTAGATCTTTTTCTGGTTTCAAAACATCAAATTCTTTCCAGCAGCCAACATAAATAAATAAATAAATATCCAGGGCAATAACATCAATCCAATGGTCCAGGTTCACTGCCAGACGTGTACTCATCCGTAATGTGCCCAAAGTAAGTAGAATGCTAGATTTCTTGATAAAATCGTGCCAGGTCCGTATGTGTCACCTCTTCAGCGTTCGATTTAGTATAATACCATTGGATTGATGTTATTGCCCCGGATATTGAGACACAGCTCTGAGGAAGGAATCAGGGTGGTCTTTCGGCCTCCCTGATATAGCACGGCTTTGCTTTTTATTGGTTCTTAGAGAGATAATCAGCCCTGCTGAAGTTGTTAGACCCAACTGTTGTTGGGTCTAACATTGGTCTAACATCTGGTCATTTTCCAGTAGCCAACAGTGTTGGCTACTGGAAAGAATTTGACTGTACAAAACCCAAATCAGAACCAATCATTTGATTCTTGCCATTTCTCCAAAACTGCTTTTCTTCTGTACATGAAACCAGTCACTACTGCATTCTCTGCAATATCCTTAGTCTGCCAACACATTACACTTTATGGAATATGCAAACCTAGCTCAGGATGCAAACCCATATTAAAGGCAGATATGAAATCGCTCACATCTTTATTTTTGGAATCTTCAACTATGCTGTGTTTCTTGAACATCTGCATAAGCCTCTCATGGTAAGCATGCACTGACCTATTGCCTAGTTATCAAGTTCTCACACCATTTAACTTCCTTCTTAAGCACCTTCTTTTTCAAATGTTCTATCACTGCTCTATACTTATGTGGATTATTATCATTCACAACTCTACATTGAGACCATAAATCACTATGAACAGCAATCTCAAATAGTGTGTACAAATCAGCCCAAACACTTTCAAAACTGTTAATATATGAACTTCCTTATATAGCTTCCCAGGTTTCTCTCGCAATTTTGGAAAATTTGTCATAAAAGCATAAAGATCAACTCTTGTCCAAGGCACATCCACACAATTCTCCCCATGTACTTGTCTCTAAGGAAATTCTGCACCTGCCTCTAACTCAGAATCACTAACGGACCCCTTCGCAGTCTCTCCTGCCTCGGAAGCTTTTCCTTAGTTGTAACTTTCTTCTTCCACCTTTCTATGTTCTCCTTCAAATCCCTCGATCATTAATTTGAAGTCATATGTTACCAATCTCCAATTCTTCATTTCCTCAGTACTGAAACCCATTTTATAATTTCACTACACATTGCTCATTTTACTGATGTCAACCTCACAATCATCAGCTAGTTCCTAAAGCTTATCATGCGCCTCATTTGCACACCATGCTGCTTCTCCGATCAAATATCTAATTTCATCCACATTTTGTGACATCAGTCTGTTTAAATGTATGTATACTTGTAAAGCACACTGTTACCTCGTTACGTGGCGTCCTGTCGCTGTATACCGCTGGGGAACCCGTCCAGGCTTTCCCTGTGAGGCGTCCACTCCTGGGCACCCCCAAGGTGAAGCCAGGCATCCCCGGCGCTGCTAGGGCCGTTGTGGAGATTAAGAAAGCTATTGCCCAGAGTTGCAGAGTGAGACCCATGGTTAGCGTAGGCACCTAGGCGAGAATTATCGAGTCCACGGACATTGACCCAAGACCCTGCCGCGTCGGGAATTGAACCCTGGTCCGGGACTGACCTCTGCTTCAGGGTCTGCTGCTTCTAACCAGTGAGCCACACTTCTCCACAACCAGTGAGCCACACTTCTCCACTTCTCCAAATCAATTGTCACTAGTAAATGTCTCCAAATGCGATCTTTAAAAGGCTAACATTAATATCTCTCTCTAGGAGGCTCAGCAGAAACAGCAGCAGACATGTAACCTGAAACTGGAGAGACAACAGAAGAATCTCTGCTAGTACTTGGTGAAGTTGTCTATGTTTTCTCAGCGGAGGCACTCGCTGACACACCCACTACTGCAGGAGCGGCCAATCTCTGGGCCTGTATACTCGTACCCTCTCCTGCTGCAGGTACAATGAGTCCCTGCACCTGTCTCAGGATCACATCAGTATATGGAAGAGGTCTGGAATTCAAATAATCGTTAAAAAAAGTTATCCTACTCATACAAATACTTTTCTCGACTCTGCTTTTCTCTCTTTCTCCATCATCGTCTTTCTTTTTGTCTCTTGTTTCTTTGACTATTTCAGGGAGAATGGTCATTCATTTTAACATATCCTCCCCTCCAACACCTTTCCTGATGATCCGACGTGTCTTATAACCTCTGTCTAAATGAACCCTTTACTTGCTTTCTTCCTCTCCTTGTCTGTAGCCATTCGATCCAATTTATTAAATACCTCAAACTGTGTGGGTCTAGGTACAGGCTTCCTCTCATTTAGTGCATATCTCAAGAAATCTAGCTTTCTAATGTTAATAGTATCCTCCAAAGGAAATTGCAAATTCTCGCCACCAGAGGTGGCGGTCGTAAATGCAGGTTCATATATAAAACTCCACATTTGTCAACATCTTGTACGAATGAGAACCCTCTTAGGGTATTTTCTGTACCTCCATAGCAGGTACGCTAGGGGCTTTAGGCTTTTTAAACAGAAAACCCATTATCCTCCCTCACAAGAATCCAAAAACCACACAAAACAAGCTAGTGAACAACAACCACCCTAGTGCGCTTTGCCAAAAGTCAGCCAGCCTACAGTGATACTTTGACAGCAACCAACTAATGACAGTGTGGCTCTGTAGTGATGTCACACCAATCCCAGCACAACTCCTTGTTTGACTAACCAATCGTAGTATATGGAAAAACAATTGCAAGACTTTCTCAAAGAACGCACTCCAATAAACCTAAATAAATCTTGTCTGCTCAACCTAAATGAGAGAAAATAAGCAAATGAGAATAAACAAATCTCACAAATAACAGAAATAAGACTAGCGCCTTCACAGCACTTCTCAAACTCAAGTCACACTAAGGCAGACTCCTGTCCAGCGGTAATCCACTCCTGGCTAGTGTATTTACTTCTGTGCACTGAAGAGTAAATAATATTAACTTAATTAGAAATGCAAATCCTAGGAAGAAAACTTGGTATTTCAGAAAAAAATCCTATCAGTGAGAATGCGGCGCCTTGCAAAACACACTATCTTTAACGCCTTAACCGCAGCGGCAATTCCACCGCGGTGCGGGCGTTCTAAAGGGTGGGCAGTGCTGCGTCGGCCAACGGTTGTTCGCAGCACCAGGGAGGGAGTGTTCCCGTCGGACACGCAGTCAAGTTCATCAACAATATCTCAACATCTTGGATTTCAACGCATCTGATTACCAAACCAACCAATAATAAAAACAAAACTTATCTGATACAAATCACAAATGAGAATAATACATCAAATTCAGTGTTCAAACCACTATCTCAACCACAAATCAACATCACATAACTAAAAACTTCAAATGCAGCAAAAGAATCCATCACACAACACAGACCACAACACCTCAAAAACACAAGTCACCAAAATCGTTCCGCCCTAGTATTCATACTTACAATCCTCTCTGTTCAGGAATAGAACTGGAAATCTGGGACTCGGAAAAACCCATCAGGAAAATCTACACTGGAAAACCCACTAATACTAAGTACAGGGCAAAAAGATAATTTCTAAAGTAGAAAGGAGGTGCTCTCAACTTGCATCCATCCTCAACTATCAAAATCTGTGGGTGTGGGGGATCCGAAAATTTAACACTCCAAAAGCTTACCTCAACAGGACCCCTACGGGTTGATGAATCTGAGACAGTGATAAAACTTGATTTCATGAGGTAATGTGTCTGGAGGTAAAGCACCTCCCAACACAACAAAATACAGCAAAATGAATAATTTCTGCATTCTCTGTATAACTCTGCATTGAGAGTCTTTATGGCATCGACTATGCTGTACTTTATTTTTTAAATCTGTTATAAAATGTTTAACTTGTATTTGATCTCGAACTCAGTTATTGGATGGGGCCATTCAATCCTTCCTTTTTACTTAATAAATAGTTTTTTTCTGAATTTGAAGCTTTGGAAGGTGACTTAATGATGGACACATTTCCTCAAGAAATTGAGGTTTAACACTGTCCCGATCTAACTGAGGTACATTTTCGGATGCCTACATTTTGGGCTGCTGTGTAGCGCCCACAATTTGAAATATGCAAAGTGAGGCATCAATTCTGAAATAAAGTCAGAAAAACATACTCCTACACGTCATAGGAAGTGCAATAGCATCATGCCAGTATATACATGTAAAATCGAGAATAAATCCACATTCTGCATGTTGTTCATGCACAAAACATAACTGTATTGCCACTCGACTTGGGTGAAATGGTTTTGCATGCAATCACAAATAATTTAGATTTATGTTCCATATTTCCAGTCAAATCTGTTCTGCTGTACCCCAGTTGTATCCCTCGGCCTTGAGTAAAACTCAGCAGGGGTAGTTTAGGTTCTTAGCGTTTCAGAGGAACAGTGAAACCAAAAATGTGTTTTTTGTATCCGTAAATGTCATGTCCTGCTAGAATTCTTTATCTTTAAAAGGGTATTGTGAAACGTTAAAAAGAAGGCATTACCAAACAAGGAAATGGTTGCTTTATAGAACATCTGCCACATGTTTCTTTGTAAACTTTCTAAAGCTTAAAGCTGTATTGCCAAGTTTAACACAGCATGCGGTGTTACCAGGACAGCAGGCTGGTGTATGCCGCATGAGGCGCTCACATACACAAGTCACCCATTGTGAACCTAGAAAGGACTGGGAGGCTGGAAAACAAAATCTGATAGAAAAGTTTCAAAATGGGGAGAAAATAAAAGCATGGCGCCCCCAGATTAATTACCTTGTAATTATGGCCGCCATTGTCAGGGCTAGGACGGAACATGAAATTAGGCCAATGGCTGACAGGAGTGGAAGCGTGCAGCTCCCCCTCCCTGGGGGAAGCTCTTTCAGTGACACGCTCATTGATTTTCAAAATGAATTCCCATCACAGAGATCCCGCAGTGACCTGGACCCCGACAGCGCTAATGGCGGTGGAGTGGCGCGTGGCTGTGCCATTAGCGGCGCGGATGTGCTCTGTAATGGCAGGCGGGAGGCGCATGGTTCCTTTATTGAATGTATGTTTCAAGCAAATCCCGGATATCAAAATATTGGGTAGGACAGTGCTTCCCAAACATTTTAGAACCACGACCCACTCCTCATAATTACAGACTTTCGCGACCCACCTAGTTTTAATGGCCAGGACGTGGGCAATTTTGTAATGTAACTAAAGCATTGTGTTGCATTGAGCGCACTGTCATTTACAGACAGCACATTTTCCATTGAAATGACCACTACATTTGCACAGACATACAGTTTTACTGACAAAACTATACGGTGCACAAATGATGTGCTGAAACCGAGTTTCAGTGACTATTTATCATTTTGTGCATCACCAAATTGTCTTGATTTGTTTTGATCCTACTAAAATATTTGCTTGCATCACACTTCAGAGTTACAAAACATGTGCTTCATTTTTGCTTCCCTAACTGCTGAGTCTGCACAGTTCATTTACGAGTATTTACATTTTGTTGAGTGTTAGAAAACAAATGTGATCCTACGGCCTTTCCATTCACACTATGTACTCCAGCAAGATTGTCACACAATTGCCTCTACTTTTCTTTCTCTGACTGCAACGCGATAGGAGTTTGTAAAAACCAATCACTTTGTTAAAATAATAAGCAGCGATTTTTCAGAAAACATAGTCTGACATTTGATCTCCGTCTTTGAAGTGCAGAAAATGTGACAAGTTAAATACAGAGTTTAAAGGCACCTTTAATTATTGCTTAGAATTTCATGACCAACCAATTGGCTCACCACCCACATTTTGGGAAACACTGGTGTAGGAGACTAGGCTTTGACACACAAATAGGGGAGGGCTGGCTAGAGGCGTGTGTGTGGCAGTGGTGTAACACACAATGATGTGACCACCTTGCAGACGGTTGATTGGCCCATGGCACTTGCCTAGATCACAAATATTCGTAGTTTTGAGGCTGCATAGGGGAAGCACTTTTTTTCTGTGGAAGCACAACACTTCTGTCCAATAAAGGCATGCACTCGTTGCTACCAACATGCAAGTGGAGCCAAAGTCCCTCTCTGTAGTACTCCTGAAAGCTCTTTTAAGGTCAATCATATTGCCTCTGGTGGCAGATACACTGTCAAGCCAGTCCTAAACCGAAGTACCACCGAGGCGAAGGGAAGCCCAAGCGTTTGTTTTTTTCTGCAGCAAAGCACTTGTGCTTGTCAGATTTATGGGAGAAGAAAAGGTTGAAACTACAGGGAAATCCTCATTAGTCTGTGAAAGTGCATATAAATTATTTTCAATTTAATTCCTGAAACACGAGTACAACTTACAATATAGCTATTCACTTACTGTTTATTTTCTTTTTTTTTAAAATATATTTTTATTGTTTTTCCTCTACAAGGTACAAATATACATATATCAATTGGAACAATTCGCTGTTTCATTCAGCAATCATAAATTACATTAAAGCGTTTGGTAGATGGTTGTTGGATGGCTGTTCGAATGTCCCGATGGGCTAGCGGCCTTTATGGCTTGGTTGCAAAGGACCCCTTTTCTTTCGGTCCTGTGCCTAGTTATAACATATAACGTAAACATATAACATACAGGCGTTTGGCAGCCGGTTATGGATCGACCGTCGAACACTGTGTTTGGTTTTCGCTATTTTGCTTTCCCGCAGCTGTCTATGGTGGTTTATACGGGTCTAGGACGCTATCTAGGGATGACCACATCTCTCTGTTGGGCTTTCTCCAAGGTGTATGTCTTAGTGCAGTGATGTCGGCTCCTCTTAGGTATGTCACCCAGTTCAGCCACCCTTTGAGAGTGGCCTTGGTGGTGTCTTTCCACTTGGCTAGCACTGTCGTTGTTGCACTAGTTAGGAGGAAGTCGAGAAGGTCTCTGTCTTGTTGTGAGGTAACGTCTGTATTGAAGTGTGCTGTCGTTATAGTATCGAATTCTTGTTTCAGGGTACAGCCTAGGGCCTTGTTAGTGAAGTCGAACACCTTCCTCCAAAATTTGCTGACCTTGCTGCAATAGAAGATGAGGTGGGCTAGGTCCCCTATTTCACTCTCGCAGTTCCAGCAGCGGTTATTCTCTCTAAGACCTAGCTTCGCTAGTCGGACCGGTGTCCAGTATGCTTGATGCAGCAGCCAGAATTATGTTTGGGCTAGTACCGGTGATATCATGTTACGTGTCGGGGACATCCACATGGTTTGTAATTCTTTTTTCTGTGAGTTTCGAGCCTATCTGTGTTTCCCAGTAGTCTGTACTTTTTGCGTTTAGCTTTGAGGATGCTGGGCGGAGGAGTTTGTACAGGTGAGATACTTGGTGACCAGTTTTGTTTATGTTTTCCATGTATTGGAATATTGAAGGAGTCAGCCTGTTTAGTTTCGCTTTTGTGATGGCCGATTTAATAGCCAGGAAGTTGTATAGTTCTAAGTCTGGGAGGTTGTGTTTTTCCTTTATGTTGTTGAACGTGAGGGGCATGCCCTTCTCCTCCAGCTGAGCTGGGTGCAAGAGGCCTAATTGTTTCCAAGTTGTTATGTCTAGGGGTCTGCCTCTGTATTTGATTTTGGAGTTTGCCCAAAGTGCTACCCACAATGAGTTTTTGATGCTTATCTCTAACTTTTGGTCTACCTTGAGAAGAGCCTGTTTCGTTATCTTGAATATCGAGTTCCTTTTTAGTGACTGTTTGTTGGAGGTGAGGAGGGTTAGTGAGTCAGTGTTGTCAAGGATGGCTCTCTCTAGTAGTAGCCAGGTAGGAGTGTATTGCTGATTTTGGAGTACCCGGTGCATCCCCTGCCTGGCCACAAAGGCAGTCTGGAAGGTTCTCAGGTTTGCTACATTGAGGCCCCTTTGTTCTTTCCTCGATCTCAGTTTTGGGAGGCCTATTCTCAGCTTTTTGTCTTTCCAGATGGATTTGTTGAGTGGTCTATTTTCTTGTGGAAGTCGTCTGTTAGTGCTAGGGGAAGCATGCTGACTAGGTAGTTAACTATTGGGGTGATCATCATTTTAACTGTTTCTATTCTTCTCCACCAGGTGATAAACATGGGCGACCAATTCTCAAGCAGCCCTTTTTATCTTGTTTAGGGTGTTTTTCTCGTTTTGTTCAAGGGTGATTCTTAGGTTCCTCCCGAAATAGATTTCTAGGTATTTGACCGATCCCGTTTGCCAAGCTAGCCCTGAGTCTCCCAGTACCTCTTTAGTTGTGTGTGTATATTCAGTGGCATACACTCTGATTTATCTCTGTTAAGTTTCTAACCGGAGTGAGATGCGTAGGTGTCAATGGTGTGCATGAGAGTCGGTATGGACATGGCAGGATCCTCTGTAGTAATTAGTAAGTCATCCGCGTAGGCGGCTAGTTTAGCTGTGGCGTTGTTGATGGTTATGCCTGCTATGTTCTTGTTTGCTAGGATGTCCCTGATCAGTTGTTCTAGTGCTAATAGGAACAACAGTGGGGAAAGAGGGCAGCCTTGTCTAGTCCCTCTTTTGAGGTTAAAAGGGGTCGAGGTCGTTCAGTTGATAGCAATCTGTGCTTTGGGATTTTTGTAGAGGGCCATGACCTTCCCAGTGAAATTGTCACCCAGGTTGTCTGCCTGCATGTATTTCTCTAGGAAGTGCCAGGAGACTGTCTAAGGCCTTTTCTGCATCTAGTGTGATTGCGACTGCCAAGTTGTAGGAATTCGAGCAGTGTTCGATGACTTGACAGAGGAGTCTTGTATTATCACTTGACATTCAGGTTCTAATGTATCCTACCTGTGTGTTCCCTATTAACTGTGGGAGCATTCTGTTGAGTCTTGTTGCTAGGATTTTGGCGTATATTTTGCAGTCTAGGTTTATGAGTGATAATGACCGGTAGTTTTTCGGCCATTGTGGGTCTTTAGCTTCCTTGGGGATGACTATGATGTTGGCCTGTGACATTGTCTCTGTTACTTCCCCTTCCCCCCCGCAGTGATTAAAAACTTTCGTTAGGATCGGTGCTAGCTGGTATTGGAAGGATTTGTAGAATGGTGCTGTGTATCCATCTGGTCCTGGGGCCTTGTTGTCTTTTAGGGCCTTAATGGCAGTCCTAACTTTTGAGTTATAAAGTCTTGGCCTAGCGCCAGTGCTTCATCTGTTGTTATCTTAGTTTAGGTTCTCAAGGTAGGTCTTTGTTCCCTCTGTATCTAGGTTATCGTCTGTGTTGTAGAGCCCCTTGTAGAATTCCATGAAGGTGTGTAGGATGTCCTTGTGACGGGTGTGTGTTTTGCTGCTAGTGTCTGTGATTGATGTGATGTAGTGTTGCCTTTGTTTGTGTTTGAGGTAAGTTGCTAGGGTTTTCCCAGCCTTGTTTGCTTCGCATAGATTGATTTGTTTATATTTTTTTATCCATAGCCCCGCCGGTTCACTAAGGATTCTGTTAAATTCGTATTATCTCTTTGTGAGTTCTGTCAATATGTGTTGGTTTGTGGTGGAGAAGTGTGGCTCACTGGTTAGAGGAGGCAGGAGGCAGACCTGGAAGCAGAGGTCAGCCCGGGACCAGGGTTCAATTCCCGGCTCGGTGGGGTCTTGAGTCCTAAAAATGTCCATGGACTCAACAATTCTCGCTCCAGTGCCCACTCGATTCACGGGTTCACACTCTGCGACTCTGGGCAATAGTTTGCTTAATCTCCACAACGGCCCCTTGCGGCGGGATGCCTGGCTTTCACCTTGCGGATACCCTGCCGGGGTTATCTCACAGGGGAATACCAGGACGGGTTCCCTAAGCAAGCGCTTAGAAACCGCTCGGTGATTTGCGCTATATAAATTCCTGTACATTTACATTTATATAAATTCCTGTGTCTCCGATGTGTCTTGTTTCTAGCAGTTTGATGTCTTTTTCCAGCTGTGACAGCCGAGCCTTTGCCTACCTCTCCCTTCTGGCTTTGATTTCAATTAGTACACCTCTGATGGTTGCTTTGAGGGCCTCCCACACAGTTTTGGGGTCTACGTCCGGTGTGTCATTGTCTTTGATGTAGTCAGCAATGGCTTTCTGGATTCTATTCTTGTCTTCTTGTTTGGCGATGGTAGTGGTGTTGAGTTGCCATCTGCGGGTTGCATGTTCATTGTGTCTCCTGGTGAGGTGTAGGCTGATGCAGGCGTGGTCCGATATTGTTCTGGCTGCGATGTCTGTGTGTTCTATTAGGTGCGTGTGGGTTCCTGAGATGAGAATGTAGTCCATTCTGCTGTATGAGTTGTGTGGGTTTGAATAGAAGGTGTAGTCTCTGGTGTCGGGGTGCTGTAGTCGCCACGGGTCCACTAAGTTGAATCTATTGCAAAAGTTTGTTAACATCTTGTGGGACGTCGGGGTACGTGCTTGGGTTTTTGATTGCCTATCAAGGGTTTGGTCTAGCGCCATGTTGAAGACGCCCGCCACAACCGTCATGTTTTGTGAACTGTTGGTCTCTAGTTCCTTAGCTACCCCCTCCCAGAATGGTGTGTCGTCGGTGTTTGGTGCATAGATGTTAGTCACAAGTATTGTCTCCTCTCCTTTTTTCAGCTGCGTGATCAGTAGTCTGCCTTCGTTATCTTGCTGCACATTCTCGATGGTTATGTTTGATTTGCTACTTGTCAGGGTAATGACTCCTCTTTTTTTGCCCACTGCTGGCGAGCATGCAACCGGACCTATCCATCTGGCTCTGAGCTTGCCTGCTTCCTCTGTGGAGAGTTTGGTTTCTTGCAGCAAGATAATGTCCCCTTTAGTCTTGGCTAAGTAGTCTAGTATATTTTCCTCTTTATGGGGGGCAGTGCTGTGCTGCGAGCTAGCTATGTCTCTGGGATCTGGCGCTCTCAGTGTTATAGGCGGTCTATCGAGTGTGTTAGTGTTGGCTGCGACGAAGACATGGACAGAGCGTACATGACGAACAAGACAAACATGACAGACAGGATGAATGGCCCCCCTCCCCCTACTTTCCCCCCTCTCCCAACCCTCCCTCTCCTCCCTACCACTCTCACTGCTACTTAGTACTGTAGGCGTGCAACAGCAAGGTCCCCCCCGCCCTGTCTTGACCCCGGGATATAGGAACACATCGTCTTTCTAGCGCTTGCATATAAAGGATATATTGTGCCGTAGTACAGTGGATTTTTCTGAGGTAGATTCGTTGTAAAGTCTTTCGCACTGGTAGACTCTGTATGAGGTAGTCCTGTGCTCTTCTCTTTGTGAGGTAGCTTTGTTGTGAGATCTATCGCCAAGGTAGTCTCTGTATGAGGGAGTCTTATACTACCTTTGTGAGTCGGCCTTTGTGTCCGTGCGCCAAGTTGTTTATGTTGTCAGGCCACGTATGCGGCCTATATCCTGCTGCTGCACAGTTTGCCTTAGTCTGTTGCTGGGCTCGGTGAGGCACTTATTTTCCCAGTCAGAGGGGAAGCTTCCATTTCCTGCGATGGCGGACCCTGTAGATAGCGTGACAGTTCAGCTGGGTCTTCGAATGTCATTGTGATCCCCTTGTTTTGTATCCTGAATCTTGTAGGGCCTGCGAAGGAGAAGGTGATGTTTTCTTTTCTTAGCCTGTCTCTCTGAGCTAGGAACCCCTTTCTGATATCGACTGTGGGTTTCGATTAGTCCTGAGTGAGGATGATGTTGTGTCCTTTCCATATCAAGTTTGGGTTTTTCCTTGCTACTCCGAATATGGCGTCCGTTTGGTGTGAGCGTAATGGTTTGCATATTATCGATCTTGGGCCCTCTCTTCCCGTTTGTCTGATTGCTGGAACTCTGTACGCCTTGTCTAGCTTGAATAGACCTTCGGACTTGAGGTTTGTAAGCTTTGGGATGAGGTTCTGTATTAGAGACACACATGAGCCGGCCTTGTCTTCTTCTCCTTCCGGTACTCCCAGAATTCTTATATTGCCTTTCCTGTTACGGTCTTCAAGTTCTGCTGTTTGTCTGCGGAGTTCAGTAGTAGCTTTAGCGATTTTCCCCATGGCCTTCCCTGTGAGTTGTGACCTGTCCTCTATATCACTAACTCTTTGTTCCACTGCTTCTAGCTTGTTGGTTGCGTGGGTGTCCGCTCTGATGGCAGCGCGTTCCAGTTGTATCATGTCTGTTGTTTTCTTTGTGGACTTTGCTAGATCGTGGACTTCAGCTAGTTTTTTTAGGATGCTGTCCAGTGTGCTGGTGATGTTCGCTCTTTGTTTGATTGGGGAATCAGAGTTGTTCTCCGATCTGTTTTTCTTTTGTAGTTGCGACAGTTTGCCGTCACTGCCGGCAATTTTCCTTAGTTCTTTATTGCTCACCGTGTTTTGGGTTTATCGCCGCTATATGGAGCCCTTATTTGTGTGAAATTTGCGTTATGGCCGGTATTATGATTGTGGTTTGTGGGCTTGTTTGCTTTGTTTGCCCTTGTTTGTGCAGACTTGGTCCGCGGTAGGGTTTGACTTGTTTGCAAGTCGCTTTGCTTTTTTTGCTTGCTAGCGTGTCCAGTTGTGGTCACAGGTTCTGGTTGCTACCGCCGGTGTCTTGTGCTGGCGTCTGTGTGCCCTGTTTCGTGGCTTATTTATTGTTGGTTGGCTGGTCTTAGGTATCTCCGCTGTTGTTGTTCCTTGTTTTTGTCTTGTGCTTGTATACTTGCTGTTGGGCTTGTCTTATCTTCTTACCCTGTTTGTTGGCCTATCCCAAGGGGTTCTTGGCACGCTTGGCTTGAGTGTTACTTTTTGTGAGGTCCTGTGTGCTGAAGCCCTTGCTCGCACTGCTTGAGCCCTTGACACGTATAGACCAGATGCGGCGTGTTTATTGTTGTTTCTCGAGACGCTCTTGAGACACTCCTGGCACTGTGCACTGTGGTTACCCTCCGCCTGAGATGCTATCCTTGCGTGGTTAATGTTCTCTCTCGCTCCTCTATCACACTGCAGGCGTTCTTTGCAAAGTTATTCTGAGCGGCACCGGTTTTTCTCTCTTCACGGTCTCTTCCCACGATGAATTGTTCATTTCATTTCCAGCACCCTCGTCTTATGCCCTACTTGCAAGATGGCTGCGCCCCCGTAGGATGTTCACTTTCGGTTCCGTTTCGCCTTATTTTGGCGGGGTTTTGGGAGAACGAGATGAGATGGCTGTAGCGCGTTGGTGTGGACGTCTTTTCGATTGCTTTACCTCTTGCATGTTTGGGTTTTGGCAGCGGTTATTTATCAGCTGTGGTTCTTTCTCCCTCGGTAAATGTACGATCCCTTCTTACACTCCAGCCTCAGAGGATAATCACATTCGGTCGCCTTTGCTTCGTGCGGCGGGGTTGGGGGAGCCCGTAGTGCGTTGATATCACGTTGGTAGTTTTACCGGCGGTTTTTGTCTATTTCCCCTCCGCTGCCTTCTTATAACGTCAGCTAGATCGTTTTCCCTCCTTGTGCCTCTACCAATATGGTCGCGCCCTGGGTGAGTTTTGCTTTCGGTTTTGTTCCGCAGAACTCAGCAGTGCTTGGAGTGCTTGTTTTTGGTTTGGAGGGGAAACGCAGCGCGTTAACGTTAGTGTTGCTAGGCATCTCAATGCTCACTGACCTTCCGTGTCTCTTTTACGTTCCTTTGGTCCGATGCGAGGATGGGAGTTTTGGTGTTTTTTATCCTTCCTTTCTTGCCTCCACTGCTTTCTTCTTACTCCTGTCTCTTTCCGATCTCCTTAGCGCCGTTTGGTCTGCTTAGACAATCTCGGGTTTACGCTGTTTGTATCGTTAGAGTCCCGGGGTCTGACGGAGCTCCGGACTTAGGCAGCTACTCCCCTTGCAATTCAAGCCACCACTCACTGTTTATTTTCAACATCATTTAAAAAAAAAATCTTTATTACTTTGTTCCTCCAAATCCGCAGACCATGTACAGAAACAAATACAACTTGTCCACCTCAGCCGAATTTTCAACATCATTCATGCTTAAAAAGAAGGCTTCTGAGAACGCCAGGTCTCTGTCCACCTCAGGCACATCTTTTCTAGACCGCTTTGTGCAGGGCCAATTGGGAACCAAAAGCATCTCTGGCAAAAATCCTCCAACCAACCCCCCTCTCGTCCTTCTATCCACACATTCTCTCCCTGCTCCCTCCCTCTTTTCTTCCTTTCTATCCACCCTCACGCCCCTTAATTGCCCCACTGTGCCTGCTGCAATAAATGCAGAGGCACAGTAGGAAAAGCTTTTAAAGGTTAAGAAGGAGCTCTGGGGCTTCAAAAACCAGCCTCAAATGCAGGGATCTAGACCTTTTCTGTAGTAAGAGCTTCTTAAGTTCACTGAAAATGTTCCAGAGATGCTAATAAAAATTTGCATTGTAATAATGACAACATCATAGAATTTTGTATAGGTGGCTTCGCTATTAAAGACTATCAGCAGTGATCACCTCAGTGCATCAGGCAGGGTTGTCAGCATAACTTAAAAAAATCATATCAATTTGCAATGGCTCTATATGAGTAACTAGCAGCCCGCCCCAGCGTTGCCTGGGGCAGAAAGGGGCTGGGGGCAGTACACCCGCTCCCGCCCGACCCCCTCCCGTCCAGACTCCCTCCCGACCCCACTCCTCCCGCCTGTCCCTCTGTGCACACTCGCTCCCGCCCCACTCCCGCCTCCCGCCGCCAGCCGCCCGCCTCCCGCCTCCTGCCTCCCGCCTCGATTTCAATGACCATTTACTTTACCTGAGCTGCCGCTCCTTCCCGCGGTCTTCACTTCACCGCCGCTCCTCTTCGCCATGACCCGCCCGCGCTCCTCACTTCACCGTATCTCCATGTCTCTCCTCCTCGTCATCACGCACGGCCTCATCACGCACGTCGCGGCCAGCGCTACGTCGCGGCCAGAGCAGCTTCGCGGCCGGCGCTACTTCCAGGGCACTTCTTTTTTTTTTTAAGTTATATTTTTAAATGTACGTTTAAAAAAATTTTTTTATAGCCTATGTCCATCTGCACACCCTGACAATTTCTACAATGTATCGGGTGTGTGGATTGGTGCTGTGGTTCCCGAGTTTACCTGGCTCAAAGGTGCGTGTTTTCTCTTTATAATAGTAGTATAGATACATAACAGCCGTAACGTCGTGCCCCTCCACCCCTGGCACCACTGTAATAATAAGCCCCCGAACGTCACATGATTTATCACTCAAATATTAGCTTTACATATAAAATAAAACTGAATTTGTAATAAAATATGTACCCTCACAGGGATATTAATTCTGAATTATTATTTTTTTTAATCCAACTCAGTGGTTGGGATTGTCGAATTGAAAATTCAACTGGTAATTCAGTTAACATTCAACCATTATTCTCCATTCATTAACTTATGACTTCTGCAAATAATCACGTTTTCTTCTCAAATACATGCTTTTCAATTTTGGCATTTATTTGTTAGTTCAACCAAGCAAAAGCTTCTAATTTAGTAAAGCATGGTTGCATACTGAAGAGCTACTTGCATTCAGATGGAGAGCTACCAGTAGCTCATGAGCTACTTGTTGGAGAATCCTGCTGCAGCGGCTGTCCTTCTCCCCCATCTTCCTTCCTCCGGAAATACACAACGAGAAAAATGGACAGTCCACCCCTGATCTATTGTCCTCCTGTCAGATACACCACCTCAGATTGCTTTTGATTGTGTGAGACTTTAAGGGGAAACATTTGCATGCACACAAAAAAGGGTGCATACTAACAAATGCTTACACCCCCCACCCCTATTAAGTTAAATAATGGAAGGAAGTCCAGGGTCTTGTGTTGGTCTGAGGCAGAGGAGTAGACTTTACAACTCAGTCAAGAGGCCATTACAATCTAAGTAGCTCTCTGAGTGGCAGCAGCGTTAAGCCTACATTGACTGCTGCAGTTCTGCCTGATTGGTTCCAGACATTCCGCCCTCCTTTCTGCTACTCAGGCAAGGACCTGCTCTGCTTGGACATGCACCTTCATGTGGACCCAGAGATTCAGATACAGCCTGTTCTCTGAATCCACACTGCACTGACTTTACCTTCACTGGGAATAGCCAGCGCAGGCCTTGGGAACACCGGTGCAGACAAAGCTATCAAAATTTCAAGACGGTCACCTCAACAAAAACCAGATCAAATGTTAAAACGAAGTATAAAACTCCAGGGCTGGATAGCATTACTGCTGCTCTGTAAGACGACAAGCAAGGCCATGTTATAATACTGCGAGCTCCACGCACAGGTGTCGTCGTGAGAATTATACATGGTACCTTTGGTAAGCTACCAAATCACAGGTGGTTTACAATCAATCAATCAATCAATCAATCAGGGACTTATAAGCGCACTACTCACCCGTGAGGCTCTCAAGGCGCGGAGGGGGGTGGGGGGTGTTTGTTTACAGAGTTTGCAAAAACAGCAAAACCAATGCAGGGCACTACTGGGCTTGTGCAAAGTCATTTCTTGATGGTGGTACTGGTGAAAAGTCCTGTGCACAATAAAATAAAATGGCTACAGTGGCCTCTGAACCTCTGAAACTGTCAGTGTGGACTTCATCTGATACCCAACTCTCCCTTTGCCTCTGACCCACCGATGTCTGGGCTGTTAGCCCCAATCAGGTTGGAGGGAACAGAGCGCGGGAGCTGCATGTGGCCAATCGCCTCCACTGGAGAAGCGGTAGTCCACCCTGCCCACTTTATCAGTGACGGCAGGGAGTAAGCACTCCATAAGAAGCCTATTATGAGTCTGCCAGGAAATGCCCTGGTAATTAACAGTCTTTTTAATTATGACAAGGGCACTCTTGGAATAAAATTGGTATAGAGTTCCTTTAGTCATTTTAAATACACTTTTTCGTATTATTTAGCGCTGCACCTTTCTTTCTTTAGAATCCCTCTTCATGTAGCACTAAGATATGTCTTTGGGTTCCATGTTGTACTCTGTGGAGTCATCAGCCATCCTCTAGTCCTTCAAACAGTTAAGGGTACCCTAGTCAATTTCTGAGACTGAGGTCCCTTGTGAGAGGAGGCCAGACCCAAATGATGAAACATCACAATCTGTGAATGATGGGTTCTGGCAAAATAGGTATTCTTCTCGAATAGAGGATGCTGGTGTCTTAACTTTGGACATATATTTACCCCTGCCTTTCGCATTCTTCATTTTCCTTTCTAGACCTGAGGTGTGGTGTGGTATTTAATTAACAGTTTGCCCCAGAAGTAACCTTACATCAGCTTTGGCAACTCCGGTTGGGAGTGAATTACTCTCCATGACTCGCTTTTGGGGAATACCGACATCAATTCCGTCTCTTACAGAACACAACACATATCACATGCTGAAAATTAAGCAAATATGGATTAATACATAAAATAGCATTAAAGCCACTGCCAAGGCTATAAAAGTTGTTAAAGGCCCTCATCCCAAGTTTTAGGCCTGAGCTGTAGGCAAAGGCTTAGTACAGCGGAGAGGGCCTTTAACTGTGTTGTACCCAGAAGGACTGTAATGCTCTTAGACCCTACCACCTCACACAGAGGGTATGTTGTTCGAAATTAAAAAGGAAAAACAGAAAGATATTGGAACGCTGGAGAAGAAAGCCTGTACCAGTCAAGTAGTCTCTTTTCCCTGTCACTTGTTTGTTTACATTTTAGTGTTCCAACTTAAATGTGTGCCCACTCATTAGATTGACAATTGATGTGGCACAGCGCTCATGTGGCATCGAAGGCTAGCTATGCATTTAATGTATGCACTGCTCGCAGAGCTCAGGGATACACCCACCATCCCCATTTTCCTAGAACAAATTATTTCTGCTCCATTACAGAGAAAGCAATAATTGTGTTCACTCGTCTGTAGCCTTTTGTACAACTGACTGTGTAGTTTACACAGCTAATAATTATCTGGCAGATGCATCAACGAAAATACCTCCTGGTAAAACAGCGAATCGGTAAAACAGGCCGATACCGAACGCAAATCCAGAAAATGCTATGCATCAAACAATTAATCGGAAAAAAATGAAAAATCGCTAATAACCCCCCGCGGTAAAATACCGAATCGCTAAACAGACAATCGGAATTACCGACCCCCAAAGCGGCCATCGGAAATACCGAATCGGTAATAACGAATCGCAATGGTATGCATGAAAACTCGCTAATACCGAAAAACCCCAAAATCGCTATTTAGCCTGAGCAAAATAAGGGGAATCACAACCAGGAGGTAAATTAAACGGAAGGACAGAAAAAAATTTCCAACCCCCTACTGCAGGTGCACACAATCAGCAACCCCTCAAAAAGGCCTGGGAAACCCCACATGTCTTCCAAAATGGCTGCCCTGTACGTGCTTGCTAGGAGGAGGAGGATCAACGCCCAGGGCCAGCGCAGGAGGATGATCCAGGACAGGATCTTCAGGGTGCGCATCACCTTGCTGGGGCAGACCGAGGAACAGGTCTACGACAAGTATAGACTGAACCGTGCCATGATAATGCGCCTAATAGCAGACCTGGTCCCATTACTGCAGCACGAGACCCGTAGGACCCACGCCATACCAGCCCATGTGCAGGTCCTATGCTGCCTGCACCTGCTTGCGTCTGGAAGCTTCCAGGGGGTAATAGCTGAGACTGGAGGCGTGTCGCAAAGCGCTTTATCACGCTTCTTCCACCGGTTCCTAGAGGCCATGCTGACATTAATTAATCGCCACATCACCTTCCCCACAACCCCCCAGCAGCTGACCCGCACCAAACGGGAATTCTACCAGGTGGCACAATTCCCCCATGTCATAGGGTGTGTTGACTGCACTCATGTCCCCATCTGTCCTCCATCAACCACCGAATACATTTACCGCAACCGGAAGTCCTATCACTCTCTAAATGTGCAGGTGGTGTGCAATGCCAAGTACATAATTACGGACCTTGTTGCCCAATTCCCCGGGAGCACACACGACGCCTATATATTCCGTCACTGTGGCCTCCACAGGCGCCTGATCAACGGTGAATTTGGAGAGGGACACCTACTAGGTACATATTGATGCATCTTCGTACTCTCCACCCACTCCATCCCCACATGTATATGTACAATCATGCTGATGTCCATTCTCTCCCCATCCTGCAGGTGACAGCGCATACGCATTGCGTGAATATCTACTCACTCCCTACCTGAACCCAGCAACACCACAAGAGCAGCGCTACAACAGAGCACACATCAGCACAAGGAATGTGGTTGAGCGTACATTCGGCATCCTCAAGAGCCGCTTCCGTATACTGCACAAGACTGGAGGTGCCTTGCAGTACGACCCAGTGACCTGCTGCCAGATCATTGCTGTCTGTGCCATCCTGCACAACATCGCCACACGCAGGGGGATACCCATAGAGGTGGACGGAGAGGATGAACTGCGTGCACAGCAACCACCCCCCCAACACCGACAGGCGCATGTGCCCAACACAGCTGAAGGGCAACGGAGGCGGACATACATCACACGGAATCATTTCTGAGACAGGTAACAGAGAGACTTGACAACAGGGCTCCATTTGCAAGGGTTTAATGGGCATGGACACCTGAGTGGTGCAGACAAACAAAACTAAAACATGCTGCTGCTGCAGTAAAAGTCAAAATCAAATAGCACGTCCTCAGTACGGGTGATGCGTGCGGCACTTTGGTCTGGCCATGGTTACGTCACCAAGGACAGTGTAACTCAGTCACATGTTCACTTGCGTTTGCCGCGTACCCCCAGTCTCTTGTCCTGTGACTCCTCGACTTCTACTCGATGGGAGTCTGTGGCAGTTGCATTGCGGCCACTGCGCCTCCTCCCGCTGGTGTCTGATAGGGAGACGCTGCTGACACTGGAGGCTGCCTCACTCCCCTCTTCCGCCCCCAGCATGCTGACACTGGCTGACCCAGGCTGCATTTGCTCCACTGCGGTGGTCACCCTCTCAAGGGCCTTTGCCACATCCCCACAGTAATGACCTAGGTCCACTTGCAGGGACACGGACCTGCGGGACAGCACAGCCGTGGTGTTGCAGAGCTTTTCGATGGCCTTGTTGGTTGTAGTCACTGCAAGCATGATCTGCCTGTGGCGACGCCGCTCACTCTGTTGGCCTGCCACCACGGCACGTGTGAGTTCTTGCAGGCACAGCTTTATGTCATTGTTGCCGGCAGCTACGGCAGTGGTGTGCTCACGCATAGCGTCTGTCATCTTGCTAAGTTTGTTGCATAGCTTGGTCATGGAGAGTTTCATGGCACCCATGTGTCTCCCCTGCAGGCGCTGGACACGCAGCATCCGGGCCTCCACAACTCCGTACCCTCCGGACAGATCGACTGGTCTTGCAGCACCACGAGCCGGGTTCACAGCCCTCTGCCTGATGCGCTGTCGTGATGATGTTTGGCTGGTTGGAGTCACGACAGCCTGGCGTGGAACATTTGGGGGTGCTGAACTGTGATCAGATTCCATCAGGGGCAGGGAGGGAACTACAGCTCTGCGGCTCTGCGGAGTGGCCCGCACTGGTGGTGGTTGTGTTGGTGGTGGTGTTGTCTTGGCCTGCGAGGTTGGTGGTGGTGGTGTCTTGGACGGCAAGATTGTGGCTGGTGGTGGTGGTGGTGCCTTGGACTGCAGGGATGGTGGAGGTGTCGACCGCCGTGGTGGTGAAGGGGAGGACATGTCTTCAGCTCTATGTGAGCACTCGGCTTCAGACAACACTGGCGTCTCTGAGATGACGAGGCGGGCACTGTCGTCTGAATCGTAGGGGGATGCATCTGTGTGTGAAACAGTGCATAGTTATTATCATGGTCTATTGTGTTGACATAGCAGTGGCATCTCACAATAAATTACATTTTATGTCTGACAATTGGCCTTTAGCTGCAGTATTAATCTCCGTGCTCTGGCATGCACCCATTCATGTATGTACTACAACTCCCATGGTGCAACAGTTTGGTGAGGGTATGTGTTTAGGGCAACACTACATGGGCACTGGGTCTGGCATGGGGGTTTGGGCAGGGACTTACTACACGCTGCATTGTAACGCTGCCATGCTTCTTACCTTGTCCTCCTTCCGCAGCACCAGAGGTGTCCAGACGTGTGACCCCCACAACAGCTTCCCGTTCTATGGTGGACTCCACTAGATCCTCCAGGACAGTGTTTGGCGTCACGTTGGATGTGCCCCCTCCTGTGCCATCAGCATCCTTGACCCTCTGCGCAATCTTCTCCTTGGCCCTCTTCCTTAGGTCATACCACCGTTTTTTTAGGTCGTCGATGCTGCGGTGGGTGACTCCGCAGGCATTTACCTTGTCCTTGATGCGCACCCACATCTTGCGCTTTTCAGCCTCTGGCACCTTCAGGGACAATTTGCCAAACAGCCTGTCATTGTTGCTGGTGACACACTCGATGAGGATTTCCAGCTCCTTATCAGAGAACTTCCTCTTGCGCTTTCGGTGTGTGTCCTTTCCCTGCTGGGGGGCCTCCTTCTCCATCTTCTCCACACTGCCTTTTCCTGCTCGCTACAGGTTCACTCTTGGTCCTCAGCTCCTGTGCTCTGCCTCCTCCTCCGTGCAACTCCGAACGCAGAATGCAGCGTGGCTGTCCTACTTCCTGGTTGTGATGTCATCGTGCCGCATCCGGAGCGTCGCGTACATTGCCCGTTTTCGCTATTACCGAATTCGCTAATACCGGATTCACTAATACCGATTCGGTATTAGCTAACTCGGTATTTGCTACTCATGCGGGTGTACTTTCGCTATTTATTAGCGATTTTTACCGAATCGGTAAATTTTGCAGATTTGTTTGATGCATCGCGGTTTGCATGTCCTTAATAGCGATTCGTTATTTTTCGCTATTACCGACGTGTATTACCGAATGTTGATGCATATGCCTGTATGTGTCCAGGTAGCAGATGAGTGTACCTGTAGTGGGAAGGGATTACAAAATCATTAAAAGAGTTTAGGACGTATATAAAACTTCTCTTTTCACACACATATAGAATATGGTTTAACCTTAGTTCTTCGCCCAGGGACCTCTAGCTGTGGACTCTACGATGGTTTCGAAAACATCTTTTGTCAAATGTTATCTTTTCTGTCACTGCTTTGCTCTGCACCTTGAACTCCACTGGGAGGGAGACTAATGGATCTGAGTTGCAACATGGGGTGACAAAAACTGGCTTTACATCAAATTTGTTTTCAAATGTGAATTATTGCGTTTTTGTTTTCAGATAAAAGGATTCTGTCTCTGCTCTCTTACATTTTTATTTTCAGGTTTTGATCACTGACACCACCGTTCACCTAACATTACATCCCTTAATTGTGAGGGTCCGGGCTTTGATGCCACAGCTGTAAAACAGACCTATTGGTAAAAATGTACATGGAGTGGCTGTGGGCCCACCCCTTTCAACCAATTGCGTGTTAGCCTTTGGCTTAAATCTATGTCAATCACATCTGAGCTCAGCCCAGTGGAGAATTCACATCTTGCACACAATGCTACTGGCTGTTTCAGAGCATCCTTTCCCCTGTACGTGAGTGACTGTATTGAACTGCACGAGGTACTTCTTTACATCTATAGCTGTCACTGCCTGCTCCTGTTAGCGCCTTTCCGTGTGCCTGGCTCGAATTTGCTTAGCACATTAAACTCAGATCACTTGGTTTTGTCGATGCTTGTTTTCAGAATAAGGTGGTTATTTGGTTATTGTTATGTGCAAATTCCCTATTATACCCCAGTGTCTTTTGCTGTTTTACACGATTAGAGAACTTCTCTGGCTTCTCCTGCCTGTGGCCACCGTCCTTGCATACATGTGACTCGGCTTGCAGTGTGCGTCTCCTGTGCAAGATTGTAGTGATGACAGACAGTTGTAGTGCAGTCACAGAAGGTTCTCGACCCTACAACGATTTTCCCTCAAGATACTAACCAATGGCACAGGGAGACAGATCTATGGTTGCAAAGAACGGTTGAGTCAAGGATAGTTTTGTTTTTTAAAGAATGGGCATTACTGTTCTCTTTTTAGTGATGTCAGAACCAGTCAAAATAGATTTGTCATGGTGAAACAAAAATACCCGTCCCTGTGCAAAAATGGAAGTGACAGTGATGCTAATGGAGGGGACGCACATACAAGGCATGGGTGTGCAGGTGAGGGACACACACACCACACTCCAGTAGTTTTGGTGTAGTCCCGGTGCAGCCGTGAGGTGGCGGTATTGCCACATGTGTCTAAGAAACTGATTTAAGATTGCAGGTTTCTTTTGTACTAATCAACTTAAAATATCATCTTTGCTTGGTCATGCTGAATAAATATCGAAATGATCAATATTTGTATCCCTGGGACTCATTAACTCTTTCTAAAGTATTAAATAAAGGAAAAAAAATCATAAACATAATGTTGATTGGAATAGAAATATATCGATAGGTTACATCTTCGGACACTCACCCCCCTCCCCACTTGGGAACCCGCTTAGCAAAGTATAACAGCAACAAGCAGAGGTAAATGCTGCTCTTACGTCCTTAGCCCCCACCAAGGCCATTTATGTTCCCGTGCAAGGACCCAGAGAACAAAAATTACTGCCATGCTTATAAAGTTGGGAAAATTCCTCCCAGAAACAAGAGGTTGCAAAATGTAATTGATTGTTAAATTTTGAACGTCATGTCACTCTTCCAGCCCCTACATTTTTCTCCAATCGCAAGAGACCGACTTGCCCCTGGCACTCAGCAGAGCCAAAGATGGAAAAACTAGTTTGCAAAAAAGCAGAATGCTTGATCCGGAGCTGAGAAGGAAGTTAAAAGATATTCTAAGGGAATATAAAAAGAATGCTATAACTTCTATGGCTAGTTACTTGGTCAATGAATTTTAACAAATTCTTCGAGGGAAGTTTTCTCGATCCGGAGATCATTAAAAGATACCGAAGCTGGAGGTCCATCCAACCCCTCGCGGGGTATCAAAAACGTCCTGTGACAATCTCTTAGGGTTCTTTATTAG
Source organism: Lissotriton vulgaris (assembly GCF_964263255.1). Taxonomy (NCBI): domain Eukaryota; kingdom Metazoa; phylum Chordata; class Amphibia; order Caudata; family Salamandridae; genus Lissotriton; species Lissotriton vulgaris. Next base: position 942,830 of record NW_028249215.1, read on the forward strand.
AACCATCTGCAAGGCCTTTCCTCCAGAAACAGATCTGGATGAGGATAAAAGTTATACTGTCAAACGCTCAGAGGATGGGCAACAAAAGCTGTTGGCATTTGAGCCTGTCAACTTGGTCTTCCTCCTTAAACTTCTGGATACGACTGGTTCACGTTCCCCTCAGATCATTCGGAAGGAGCCTAGCATGATCTTTCAGGCACTGCTAGCGCTTTGTAACAAGCCTTCGAAGCTTGCAGTTGTACCAAAAACCTGGAAACAGGAAATTTTGACACCTCTGTTGAAAAATGCAAATTTGGACCCTAAGGTGATGGGAAATTTCCAGCCTTTCTCCCTCCTACCCAACCAATAAACATTCTCAAGAATACAGTGAATTTCCAGCCCGGCCCTTCTCTTTTTAGGGCTCGGGCCTACGTCACACTGCGTAGCAGTGTGGGCGGAGCCCAAGAGTCCTTTTGTTAGAGTCTCTGAAAAGGTACCTAACAAATTCCTGGCTGCTCGTTTGAAGATGACAGAATTTCGAGAGATAATTTTGGTGTCAGTCCTAGATGACCTGAGATGATTGGCTGACCAGGCAATACTCCCGCCCTAATGCTACTGGATCTCTCCGCTGCATTCGACATCCAGGATTTCCGCCATTCAAATGCAACATGCGTGCAGTGCCATATTCAGTAATAAAGGAGATCATCAATTGTCACCTCATTGCAGCTATGACTGTGCCATTGCCTCACTACCCAAGCAATGCAATCTGGCGGTCCATGAACATGGCACCAGGCTCCAAAGATGGTTTCTCCATCAGAGGCAGAACCTAAGGCACAATTCAGCAAGAAGACAAATCTCCTAACTCCATTAACCTGCATTCATTGGGTTGAGCCATATGGGAAAATGCGGAAACATTCCCAGAGGGAAAAATAGTCGTTAACATAAGAGGCTAACGAGAGAGGACCCCCAATGACACAGAATAAATGGGTGAACAAATGAATGAACCTACGTGCCTCAGTGGCCGGCAAGGCTATTCCAACATTTACACTGGCCCTCGCAAAATGTAAAACTTCTCTTGGGATGACAGGTAACTGTGAGGAGGATTTCTTTAAAAAAAAGAAATTAAATTAAAAAAAACACACGAGCATCAATTTAAATTCTCTGCCAGACAGATGCCTGAATATAAAAAGCTAATCCAATGATGAATTTCAATTATAAAGCTCTCGTCTCGAATTAGTGAGCTCCAAATGGTCTCTATTCCTGGTTTGGGATTGCTCAATGACACTAGATTTATGGTAGGAAGCCTGCCTATGTGCTTAGTTTAGTTTAGTTTTTTACATTTATAATGCGCAACAGCTACCCAAAAAGGGTTTCCGGGCGCAAAGGACGAGTCAGGGAAGGGAGCCATGTAGTGGTAAGGTAATTATTTGTCAAATAACCAAGTTTTCAAAGATTTGCGGAACTGTATATAATCAGTTTCGTTTCGAAGGGTTGTGGGTAAGGAATTCCAGGTAGAGGGACCAAGGAAGACAAAAGACCAACCGCCCATCCAGGCAAGTTTGATTTTGGGAACAATGAACCTTCCTTGCGTGGCAGACCGCAAGTTACGGGGGGAAAATAGGGGCTGACTAAGGATTGAAGATAGCGAGGGGCACATCCTGACTTAATTTTGTGCATAAGACTCAAGGCTTTGAATTGGATTCTGTTTTCAATTTTGAGCCAGTGCAGTTTACGTCTATATTTCGAGAGGGGGGAAACTTAGGGACTCCACATAGGAGTCTGACAGTGGTGTTTTGAATCATTTGTAACCTGTGGACTACAGTTTTATTTGCTCCGAGGTAAAGAATGTTGCCGTAGTCAAGTCTGGATGTGATTAAGGCATTAACTACAGTTTTCCTGGTAGATTCTGGTAGCATCCAGCAGATTTTCCTTAGCCATCTGAGGATGGTGAAGCAGGTTGCTGTTACTTTAATTGATTGAGCATGCATGCTGAGAGAGTCATCAATGATGATGCCCAGATTTTTCACTTGAAGGGAAGGCTGTGGGAACTTGCCCATTTCAGTCGGCCAGTGTGTGGGGTTCCATAAATGTTTTTGTTTCCCCAGTACCAGAATCTCTGTTTTTTCCCCGTTCAGCTTTAAGAAATTTTCTTGCATCCATCGTGCTATTTGGTTTAAACAAATTTTGAGACTGGATGGATCATCGATTTTCTGCGAGGAAAGGGAGAAGATCATTTGAGAGTCATCCGCATAAGAGAAAAGGGATAATCCCGCTTTTGCAGCTACCTCAGCCAATGGTCTCACATATAGGTTGAATAGTAATGGGCTGAGAATAGCCCCTTGAGGCACCCCATGAGCAAAGGAATGGATCTCAGAGCGGGTAGAATGCGAGAACACTTGGAAGGCTCGAAAAGCAGTGATCCAGTCTAAAGCAGATCCACAAATGCCGTGTGATCTCAGTGTGTTAATAAGTACTGCATGTGACACTGTATCGAAAGCAGCGCTCAAATCAAGAAGAATGAGCGCTACGGTGTCTCCTTTGTCCAGGTATTGTCGTATATTTTTGGTAACTCCAAGTAGGGTGGTTTCGGTAGAGAAGTCCGCTCTGAAACCCGCTGAGAGGGGTGGAGGAGATCGTGTGTTGTTACAAAATTGATGTATATGCCTTTCTAAGATCTTAGAAAAAATGGGGAGTAAGGATATAGGGCGGTAATTGCTAGGTATCTCCGGATCCGTGTTGTTTTTTTTTAGAAGGGGATGAATCATGGCATGTTTCCAAGATGCTGGAATAGTTGCTTCAAGTAAGGAGGCATTGAGGAGATTCACTATCACCGCCAATGAGTCATCACTCAACTGTCTTAATATTGGGCTTACTTTTTATTAAATGCTTCCAATATGTAAATGGAAATTATTTCGCCAATTAGCGATGCACGCGAGTTGCAGATGCCTAGAATGCTCCTGTTTTCAATTTCAAAGTTTTCCAAAATCAGAAAGTTAATAGATCGCTGAGACATAATAATGGAGACATCCTTCTCTCAGTAAAACAAATTTGGTTCACTGTGAATATTGTTCGTATATTCGATAAGTGACCAGTCATAAGCAGATTAACCTATTCGGTCAAAGCACACATCAAACACTTCAAACATTGTGTTAAGATCACCACCTGTCCCTTCACAAGTAAAGAGAAACGACCAGCTCTGCCTGTACTGCCCTTCTTTCCTACCTAACCATCTAGATAAAGTGTTCTTTACCCTGGTGTCACTTTGGCAACTATTGTCATGCCCTCCCATTGATAACAAAAAAGTCAATTTACTCCTGTAAGTTTCTTCCGAAGTTTGGAGGCAAAGTACATACTTTAAACCACCACAAAAAAATCCATGAATATTCACAATTGAAGGCAATTACACGTATATTAGCAAAATATTCTACATAAGCTTTACTTGCCGTATGATTTAAAATGTGTTTCTTTATGTGCATTTTGTGTGTGATGGGGAGGGCTGGTGTAGGATGGGGTGTCCCAGGGCACTGACCCTCATATTTGTCAACATAGTAAAGAGGGGTAGTGTGTTCAGTGCACCAGTGGACCCGACCGTGTCTACAAAGTGGCATCTCCACTCCCTATGCAGACTGGAGAGATGGGTGGGGAGGAGAAGATACCCATTCTTTAACACTCTCGCAAACACAGCAACTTGCACCTGGCACCGTGGAACCTTGAGGTCTATATCTCTGAACAGTGGGTCCTAATTCAAGTTTATTACTTTGAGAATTTGTGTGATCCTGGGAATATCACTTTCTCTCTCTCAATTTCCTAGAAATAGGATAAACACCAACATACTGTGCTATATAAAAGTCACAGGGTGGGGTGCAAATGGGAGCACGCCTGAATTCTAGTGGATTAGAAATCATGTGATATCGGAAACTTGAAAGAGAGACAATACTTTACAGGGATGCAGCTCAACCCGTTGAGAAATAAAGCCCGACATACTAAAGACATGCATGAATTGAGGAGCACATTTTAAGAAGCCCTCCATGCTGAACTCTGCACTCGCCTACCAACATGGACCTGAACAGAACGCGGCTCTGTTCTGTCGATGGAACCCATGACATCTGTAAATTGGGCGGTATCAACTATTGGGGAGAAGAATTGTACTCGAACCCTTGTCCATAGTGCAGATGGACAGCAAATCTTGGACACATGAAGGGAATGTGTGAAAACAACTCACCCACCCGCTGCCAGTGCGGCCTTGCCCCAAGGTTGCCCGGGTGTCTCGTCTTCTGCTGCAGTGATGCAATCCCTGGTGCCACCTTGTGACCAGGCCATCTTTATTGACTGCTCTGTTCTCTGCCTCTTCAGCCCATTTCTATACAGCTACCTTTCCTGCTTTCATTTTCTTTTTAGAACATCCTCTTTTCAGGTGTCCAAAGCATGGATGGACACTCATCGAAATGTCAATGCTACTGAGAGTGCCATGAGGCACCCTTTAACTCACATTGTGAGTGACATCACAGGTTTTACCCTCCTGCCCACTCACATACCACCCAGCAGCCTTCTACAGACTAGACAGAGGGGCAGAGATTGCCAGTCCACTCTTTGCTTTCTGCTCCTTCTGCTGTCTTGAGGAGTGTGTGCTTGTTTTGTAAGATTTCATAGTACTGCATACCAGTACACTGGAGGTATATGGTATTATTATTTACATTTTTGGGGGTAGTGTTTAGGGTTCAGGTGTGGGCAGTTTATAGCGGTAGTAAGGATGTTTTAGGTTCCAGGGATTGGTTGTGTATCAAAGTAGTAAGGGACTTTTAGAGATGAAGGGTGAGTGGTGTACATGTAGTAAGGTTTTTTTAGGGTTCAATGCTGGATAGTGTTCTAGGGTGGGCAATATTTATGGGTAGTAATGAGTTTTTAGAGCTCACGGATGGGTAGTGTTTAGGGATAAAGGAGCTTTTAGGGTTCAGGAATGTATAGTGTATGGATATATTCTGGACTTTTTAGGGTTATGGGATGAGTAGGGTATAGGGGTGGTAAGCAGTTATAAGTGTTCATGATGGGTAATATTTAGGGCCGTAGGGATAAGAGATGGGTACCGTTTTAAAGGGATGTATGTCCTTACTACGCATGCTTTTACAACGCATGCCTTTACCACGCAACTTTTACAACGCAAGTCGTTACAACGACTTGCGTTGGGGGGCGCTGGATAGTGAATAGTTTAATTTACTATTCCAACTCCAGTCCCCGTGGATAGTAGGGAAGGTTTTGGATAGTAAATTAAACCATTCCCTATCCTACAGCGCCCCCCAGCGCAAGTCGTTGTAACGACTTGCGTTGTAAAAGTTGCGTGGTAAAGGTAGTGCGTGTAAAAGTTGCGTTGTAAACGCTGTTCCCCGTTTTAAAGTTGAGGGTGTGAAACAGTTCACTTATAAAAAAATATATCTAGATAATAAATATATATATATATATATACACACACACACCTATAACCAAAATAATCCAAACTAATTGAACACGTCCTTAATTAAACACATGTCAATTAATCTTAACTAAATGCCATCAGGAGAAAAATATCAAGCCTAATGGTATAAGACCTGAATGAATCTGATCAGATCACATAAAATCAACTTCTAGATCTCTTAGACAAATGGTAGAAAAGGCAGTGCCAGAGGTACCAAGAGGCAGGTCAGGAGTAGAAGGTGCTGCTCCTGGGGCAGAGCCAGTGGCTGCAGGTGGGGCCCACCAGCATTTATTTTTGGAGACCGGCACTTATTTTCCCCTCATTGGGCCTCGACATAGAATAAGAGAGAGAAAAACACACACGAGAGAAAGAAGGAAGAGAAACAGAGAAAAAATCACGAGAAAGGGCTCGAGCAGGGATAAAAAAGAACCTGCAAGAGTGAGATAAAAGGCAAATGAGTGTCTAGTGGTGTATTAGAGAGGCAAGAAGTGGAATCAAGACTCCGCAGTCTTGGTACTCCACATGCAAACATTCAATAGTTCTGGCCATGGGAGTCTGAGCAAAGCGTTGGGCCCCAGCACTTATTTATTTACAAATTAAGCACTGCCCTGGCCACTCCTCATTGACGTCCAGGCCTCATTGGTATCAGCTCCATTGGTCACTTGTAGATAGCTGGACAACAAGGGTGGACTGTGCTTCGAAGGATGCTTCTGCTGTGTTTGGAAAGGCTGCCGGAAGTCGCTGCGCCTCCACAATGCCCTCATGAGAGGGAATATTGTGCCTCTTATCAACTTACGTCAAGCAACGAGCAGGCGTGGGCAACGCTCGGAAAGAGAGGGCTGGATTCAGAAATACATGCGAGATTGAGCATTTTACTAGGAATCTGTTGCCATGTACTGAAATGAAAAACAAAATCAGCGACTGCAAGCCCATGCTGGCCAGAAAGGACTAAATTAATGAGTAGATGAATTAATTTAGAATAAATGAAGTAGCAGGTAGTAGTAAGTCTCTAAAACCAACAAGGCTGCACTCTCGCTCCAGACCATACATACAGAACATGTTCTGTTGTATATGGTAAATGAAATGTAAAGGAAATAGGGCACTCCTCAAGGGTGACAGGGGTGTCTGTCTGCCTGATCACTGCTCATGAACTAACTTTTTGTGGAGTCCAGAATGAACCTCTCAGCCCATGATGGGAACACTATTGTGGGGAAGGATTGAAATTCCCAACCTAAAACTAAGAAACATTGGCAAAGCCAACTAGCCGATCATTTTTCTTTTTTACAAAAGTACTGTCAATGCCAATAGGTCTGGCTTAAAACTGAAAATGCAGGTTATACAGGGCTGGACGGATATAGAAGGGTGCTGGGAATGATAGCCGGTCATATCTGAGAAATGTGCAACCCTTGGATGGATCAGACGATGTACAAGTGGGAAAGTGGTGGGGGGGACCATACTGACCTACATTTGTGATGTATTGCCATGGATTGTTAAACCTGATAAAATAAAAAATATTTTTTTTAATGCAGCCTATACTTATTGGCTTTAGTAATACTTGTTCACATTCCTTGCTCAGTCCCACTAATTACTGTTTTGTACCAGGTATCTGACAAAAAACATAAGACAAAAAAAACCACCCGGAGTCAAAAGCATTCACATACGAGTTTTGAAAAACTGCCATCTGCACTTTACTGATGCAGGTTGCAGTGCCATAGAAGGCATTACTGGAGGTTACTCAGGTCCAGGCAGGTCCTTTCTGTAGCAGGCTCTGGTATTAAGGAGGTTATAAGAGGCCCCTCAGTACAGACAAATCCTTTCTATAGGAGGTCTTTCTACCTCAGGCCCTTGCTAGAGCAATCAGTGATAACAACTTGCTGGGCTTTGTTGTCAACAGGTCAGATGACAGAGAGGGTGTGGCTCCAACATACATTGGAATATATACATTGGGATGTCTAAAGATGTGTGCTTCTTTTCTGTGTCCCAAATAAACACGTCAAAACGGGGTTATTATGGGGACAGTCATTGACAGGGCTCTGAGTGAAATGGAATTTAAATTCACAAATACAATATGTTCTGGAAAAGATCACCGTAATATTAATAGGTAGTATCAGCCACTTGTATGTAAACACAGCTACCTCCACTCAATATCTAAAACAGGTCGTTTTAAAGAAGAGTGTTTTGTGGAAGGTCTTTCCTGGACTTGCAGACCAGCCACTGGTCTGCAAGTCCAGGAAAGCCAACAAGGGCAGGTAGATGAGGAATGTATCACAGCAGATGACGATTGGTGAGGAAAACAGCAGCTACAAGGAACCAGGCCTGGAGGTACTGCTTACTGCCTACCGTCCACTTTTAGTTGGCCTTCTTGGGATTCGAACTTGTGAACAGTACATGACCACATAACTCGGCCATTGCTTTGATACCTCCCTGGGCAGAAAGACATTTGGGGCCCTTCCTGCAGCAAGGAAATAAAATAAGATAGCAGGGGGTCAATTTTGTACTTACAGGTCATTCACACAAAGCAGTAACCTACTCCTGAGCACAAACTTCTCAGCACCTACCCCAGATATTCGTATTCGCTCGCAGCGTAGCTCGATCACACTAGTGCCAAGCTGTTGGCGGTGCGAATGGCAGTGTTGGTGTGTGTCAGCAGGGGGGTAAGAGAGAGATGGGAGGGGAAGAAAGGTGGTTAATCGGGTTTAGAAAAGAAAGAAATATGGAAGAATCACTACACTAAAAACATTCTTATTGCTTCAGCTCATGAAATGTGCTAATCCTCGTCCGCCCCTTTAAGGCTCAGATCATGGGACAGCCTTCTTGTGAGTTAAGCCCTGAAGTATCGGCGCCATTATAATCAATGGTAACCCAACAAAGTCACTGGACCCGGGTGTCAATTGATACAAAAAACAGAGGTCCTAGACCAATCTCTTGACAAAATAGTTTCTTTGAAAGTCGTTAATCAATCTACCAATTTGAGTATCCTACACAGGTAAGCCCACCTTACTATGATTAAAAAGGTATTCAGAAACGTATAATGTGCACCGACCAAGAATTTCATAAAAAACATATATTTATTTTCATTAAGTACCAAGAAGAATTGAGGGTAGGTAGGAGGGTTGCTCCTAATTGGAATGTGCAAGGGATGTGCTCAAGTGTAAGGAATTCTAGGAGGGGAAATTCCAAAAGGTCAAGGGTATAGCATTTACAATGTTTTAAATAAGACTGATAACAAATAAACAGTCACCATGAACCTGGCCAACCACAACATAAATCATATATATTTAATACATATAATGAAGAGTTAAATCTCCTCTGCAGCAAGGGGAGGGGGTCGGAAATTGATGGTCCAGGTTCAAAGGGGGATAGCGTTTATGTTTTGATCCGACTTAACAGCGCAAGCGGGAACTTTCAACCGTTTATGAATGCCCTTCTCTTGCAGAAATACACACAAATAAAACTGTGCATGTGGCGCTTTAAAGCTACTGTAGAACGAGTCCACTGACATATAGAATCAATGAACTGGAGCGGCTGCTCCTACTCCAAAAATCAGGTACACAATAAATCCGCAATATATATGATAGAGAAAGGCAGTTTGGGGTTGACGCTGTTGTTGCACACGTTTTTCATTTTTTGTTGTTTTAGAATATCCCGATCATTTGTTTGAAGCCCTGACGAGAGTCCCAGTACTATCCAGCCTGGGTCTTGAAACGTGTTGGCATTTCAAGAGGCATTTAGTTAAACCTAAATGCGTTTAGTGTTGGATGTATTAAAGATTAATTCATTATTTCTAACACTTTTATGATATTCTTGCTGAAATAACAAGTTTAGTCCATAAAATTGGACACTTTTCACAGATACTTTTGTGTTTTTCATAGATGATGTAAGCTTTAAATGTTTTTTGTATTTGTTTCATGTTTGTATTCATTCAGTGATCTTGTCATTTGTTGTAATTTGTTGCAAATAATTCTTATTTTGACGTATGTTCAATCTGTTTTTGACTGTGAATTGTGTTATTTATAAGTGATGATTTCTGAGTAAATTTGAGAAATGTGTTTCTTTTTCAGTCTTTTGAGAAACATTTTTTTATCAGTTTAAAGACTACTTAATAAAAATTCTATTTGGACAGATAAAAGAATAGTCTGCCCGTTACTCCATAAATAGTAGGAGTGTAGGCTAGTACGGAGCCAGGTGTTCGCGTTGTATTTTGAACTTTCTAAAAGTGGCATTTTCAGAATTGCAATTTATAATTCGTCTTCACCAACATTTGGATTTTAAAAAGTGATTCCAGAGACATCAGACTTGAAGGGTTCTTCTCTTCTCAATTGGAAATTACATTTATACAATGTAATAAGGTAATCCCAATATTATCCTATGGGATAGATAGGCCTTGTATAGTAATGAAAAACAAACTTGAGAGTTTTTCACTACCAGGAAATGTAAAACATAAAGTACATGTCCTGCCTTTTAAATGCATTGCACTCTGCTCTAGGGGTTTTCCAGTGCCTACCTTAGGGGTGACTTAGATGTATAAAAAAGGAAGCTTTGGGTCTGGCAAAAGGTTTATTTAATATTTTTTAAAGAGAGGGACCAGGAGCACTTATAGGTCCAGCATACATGCTCCTTTTGGGATAAAAAATTACAACAAAGGGTATACAGTTCCTTATGATGGGAAAAGAGATAGAATGTGTGGTTGGTCATAAACTGGAGAGTTGGACTGGGGGGTCCAATTCCTCAGGAACAGGAATCCTTATGCACCCAGAATGTGAATGTTAAAATAGACTATTAGACCTCAAATGGAATTTTAATAGGCGAGTTTACTTGTCTAATTAAATACGTGAGGGCCATCAAGAGCGGCAATGATCTATAAAACCTCAGAGGGTCAACATATTTCTTGCCATTGGCAAGTCAATAACGATCAGTTAGCAATTCGTCAGGACCAACTATCCCTAATCTACACAGTGGTTGGAACCTGGGGTAATGTCATTCCATGGATAATCCAATCACAAGTAACCCAGATTTGGTATAGGTAGATACCTTCATATAGTGTTCTCTGAAAAGACCGACCTGTAATAGAAATAAAAAATTAAATTAAGCCACCTGTGTAGCACAAGTAGCCATAAGCATATTCTCATCTCAGTGCGGCATGCATGACATTCTAACATGCTGCTATCAGGGTAAGTGCATTTTGCACTGTGAAAAACAAACCATGCATAAAGAAAGCAAGTGACAAACTCGTAGGTAATGTGTAGATTTCAGACACTGTGTCACAATGGATGAAAACCTCACCCAATTTAGGTGGCAGTACTGTCTCCTCGAGTGGGCGTGCTAGAATACAGAGGTACGGGCAAGTTTATGCTAGAGTCACCTCAAAGTAGAGGTGTAGACATGGATTCTGTTAGTAGCAGTGTAGACATGGATACGATTGGGGAGAGTCATCTTAAATACCCATAACCAGTAGCTAATAACTATCAGTTGGAATTGGCCAAATATCACGGTAAAAACTAGACAGTGTCACAGGAGTGCAAGTACAAGCGCCATCTTGGAAAGGGAGGAGGTCGCTAAGAGGACGAAGTGGGTGCTCAAATTTCAATAGCGGGAAAGGTAGTGATCGATGAAGGGGTCCTACCTTTCGTGACACCTAGGCCCAGCTCCAGTGATAGACTGAAGCATGATAACTGGAGCATGTGGCTCGCACATGCGTGTCAGCGCGGTCAAGGCACGTAACCTGACACTCCATAAGCGCCATATTGAAACTGGGCAAATAAAACTAGAATTAAAAGGAATGCCATGTATAGCAATATTATAAACACAGCATTACTGACGTTATCTTGATTGTGGGTTTGAGTGTGTACTGGCAAATAATACCGGATTGTAGATAATATCGTATACACACAGCTGTATTTTTGACATCCTGGTTGTGGGTGTCAGTGTGTACCGGCAAAAATATAGTGTGCCAGACTAAAGGCCATGAGGTGATTAAAAAAGAATTTCAAAGGACTCGCCCTGAATGACAGCTGCTAGTTGTGCCACAGGATCAGATGGGTATCTAAACAAGATATGAAGTTGTGTAACTGGTGGAACGACTTACTTATTAAAAGCCTGAATGTCTGTGTCTGCTGCCTGTAATTTATTGTGAGCCAATGGATAACTAGCCACATCAATCCCTGCACAAAGGTGTGAGGTCATAGAGATGGTTGATCAATTTGTTCTGCAAATGGCCGTATACCAGCATTTTTTGCCACATTATTGTTAGTATCCTTATTCTGAATAACAGATTTACAAAGTCAAGTGAGGGTGGAGTGTATATGTGGATGGCCACACGGCACCCATGGAGGTAGTCATAGGAAGTTAGATTATTCTTTTCCCTCCATGGAATGTCATTGTTGAGACCACTCACATGACTTGGCAGATGGAAAATCCAACCTGCTTCCTTTCTAAACAGGGTGTCTTTGCTCATGTGTGGGTGTGCCTCAAGGCAGTCCACCTTATATCGACAGGTTAACGTCCTTCAGTCAGGAAAGATGTGCACATTTTTGTACAGATTTTTTTGCAATTAATTCTGCTGCGGTGTTCCATGATTCTTACTTTGACCGGTCTTGTGGTCATCCCAATATACGCTTTACTGCAGGAGCATGCCACAGTGTAAATGCAATTTTTTGTGTTGCAGTTATAACTGACCACATATTCTCTCTCTTTTCCCACTATAATCTGCACACCCTTTGTTGTAATAACATTTTTTTGTGTTTTCTTTTGCCAGTTTAACATGGCAATTTAAATTGCATACACAGGCACTGCAGTGGCAGGTCTAAGACATGACAGAGGGCTATTTAAGTGGGTGGCACACAATCAGTGCTACAAACCCATTAGAAACATTTAATTTACAGGCCCTGGGTACAGGTATTACCAATTTACTAGGGACTTATAATTAAATTAACTATGCCAATTGGGGATGAACCAATATTACCATGTTAGGGGAGAGAGCACACGCACTTTAGCAGTGGTTAGAAGTGGTATAGTGCACAGAGTCCTAGTACCAGCCAAAACAAGGACAAAAAAGTGGAGGAGGAGGGCAAAAAGCTTGACGGAAGACCACCCTAAGGCTGTCAGGTCCTTGGGGGCACACAATACTCTGAGAGCAAAATAGGGGTGGGAAGAGGAACTGTGACATCCAGTTATGGAAGAGGCCTGGGTGTATAGCTGCCAACAAACTGAACGCATCACTGCTAGCAGCAGGTTTGGAATTATTCATTTTAAATTCCTCCATAGAATATATTATACCCCGGGAAGGTTACACAAACTCCAACTCCGAGAAAGCAACAGATGCGACCGCTGTCGGCAAGAGGGGGCGGGTTTTCAATACTAAGGGGGTCATTAGGATCGCGGATGGACTTGAGTCCGTCCGCGACCCCTAAGTAGGAGGGAACGTCCGCATGGGCTGCGGCATTCCCTCTGTGCAGATTAGGATGTGACCGCCAGGGTGGCGGTCACATCCTCTATTTTTAATATTGCAGCGGGTGGAGCTTCAAGCTGCACCCGCAGCAATGTTAAAAATGCATGCATTGCATTTGTATGTAGAAAGTGGCAGGCTCCACGATGTGCCTGCCGCTTACTGCATACAAATGCAGGGGGGTACCATAGGTACCCCCCATGTGCACCCCCCACCCCCCCTTCACCTAGGGGGCCCGCAACGGGCCCCCGCAGTGAAGTTACACATGCTTTTCCACGGCGAAAAGCCGCCGCGGAAAAGCATGTTTCCAAGCACATCCTAATCTGGCTGACGGTGTCTGAGAGACACCGTCACCATATTAGTGCTTTTCCGCCGCGGTTGTAAGCCAACTGCGGAGGAAAAGCTGCGGACGGAAACCAGGACCCACCAGCCATCCTAATGTGGCGGTGGGTCTTTGGTGGGTCCGCAGGGGATTTTCCGCATCCTCCAGGCCAGCGGTGGCTTCCGCCGGCCCGGAGGATGCGGAAAATCCTCCATCCTAATCAGCCCTATAGTGTGGGAATGTAGGATCATAAACACAATATTCAGCTGAAGTGGGGAAAGCCTTGGGAGACATGATAGAAGTGCTGCTAACTCTTACACCATAAATGGGGCTCCTGGGATACCTCCCAGAACACAAAGGACGCGTCAAAAGATTCTTGGCGATAGGGTTACTGGTGGCCAAACGCAGAATTGGCTGACAATGGGGGAGGGGAAGAGCACCAAAATTCAAGAAATGGTTGAATGACCTTACTTATTGCCAAGAGCAAAACAATATTTATGCTGAGTTGCTACCCCCCGCTCAAGGCCCAGGGATATCGGGAACCGCTCACTAGTATTTGCTCTGAATAGGTACCACAGACACGGCAGATGAGACTGCACCACCGCATATAGCCCACCAAACTGAGAACGATAAATCGCAAGGTTAGGAGGTTGCCCACTAATGTGATTGCTGTAATATTTCGTCTCCCACTCATGCCCATAACAACAACTATATGCTGGGCTCTGTGTATTTACACTTAATCAATGTACTGTACTGATGTAATCGTGGACTGCTAATGTTATGTCTACTGCACTTTGTAACTGTAATGTCGTTGTACTAAAAAAAATGCCAATAAACACAGTTTTCCAAAAAATAAAAAAAGGCTGTAGGGTCCAACACTTAACTGAACTTTGGCTTCTGTGACATCACTCTGACAAGTTAGTCTTGAAAAGTACACTTTGTGTGAGGTTATTTCTGCGTAATTAACATTAAAAAAACAACTGGAATACTTCTGGGGACTGGAAATCCTCTGTGCTTAAGCCATGGACACATGTGAGGCCCTAGTTGAAAAGAAAGCAGTCAGGCTTATTATATTCAGTGAACAACCACGTGCTCTGTTGTTGATGCTCTGTTTTATAGCAAGTGTAAACAAAGGACTGTGGCCTCATTCTACTACACAAGCTGTCCATGGCAGAACCTAGTTAATAGGTCAGAGGAGGTGAACCTGCCTCATATTTACAATGCCTCGTTCAAAAGTCTGACCTGCCTTCTGCACACCTGCTAACAACGGATGGGCCATGTTAACACCCGCGAGGCGCACGGAGCTCTCTAAAAGAAAGCGCTTCTGACCACCACACAGCAGGGATGCTTCACAGGCGGCTACTTGCCCATAGTGTTCTCACTTTCAATGTCCAAAATGTCTTTATTTGCAGACGCTGACATCTGTCTGCTTCCTTAGTCCAACTTCGCTCACAGTAGTGGCTGCCTGTGAAAATTATCAGGTGGAGCGGGGGTAGAAAAGTCAATAAATTGACTTACCTGGCTGCCGGCAGCCGCCTTGCCGCGCCTCCGTCCACTTCTGTTATAGCAGAAAGCCCACACAGGCTCCCCTAAGCCAATCACGGCCCTGTTGTCACAATGACAGCAGCACCGTGATTGGTCTGAGCGCCATGGTTCGGTGCTCAGACGGGGACTGACAGCTTGTGCATGTTCTCCACTCAGGCTCTGCATTACAGCAGGTGGAGAACATGCAAAGTGCGCATGATGGTTTGGCTGGCCAAGAAGTCCGGCCAAACCATCATGCGCACTTAAGTGCCTCAACCACTCCTCCCCTGCTGGTTGTGACGACAGCACAGCCCAGCCTCCCTCAGTTGAAAAATAAAATGATAATAATGTCGCGTTATTATAATGTTATTCTTCCTTTTTGCACAGTGGGGCGGTGCTCCTCTGCCTTACGGAGGAGCCGTGGCTGTAAAAATCGCTCAGTCCTAGAGACCTGTCTGTCATTTACACATGGCCCGGTGCCATGCAGAGCCGGGTTACTCATTCTGCCACGCTGAGATTTCCAACAGGGCTGCAGGGTCGGGGCTGCTTTTAGAGATGGGTGACCCAATCATGTCCCCAGGTCCCCACTCTAGTTGCGACCACCCAAAATGTGGGGCTAGTTTAGCCATTTTTTCCAGAGCTGATTTTTTTTCCCAGTCTGGACCAATCACCAGCTCCGCTGTGCTATGACCCCCAGTCTAGGCTTCCCAGGTAAAGGGAACATATCTTGTCAGTCCTCAAATGCTGTGGTTCTTAAACCTTGACTGCTAGGGGTGGTGTACATTAAAATCATTCTTTTACCACAGTTTTTGTATTTTTCTAACTGGAAGCCTAGTTTTCTATGTGTTGCTCTCTCGTGTTTATCATTCCTGTCCTGAGAAGGTGTCTAATATACACTTGAATAAAGTTTAATCTAGGAACATGTTATCTTGTTTGTTTTGTGTTGCTTCTAATCAGATTTTGCTATAAAAAATGTTACCCTCACTTGTATAAAGGCGAACAACCTTTGTCGAACGACAAAAAATACATATATCTACACTGAATGGTCCATTTAACTTGATGGTACTGGGGCCAATACACTCTTGATCAAGCATGTGATATCATGAATGAGGGAGGAGGCTAGGAGGCGTAGGGACAGGTCTCACTGGGCAATGGCGGGATTGAGAGGAGTTGATCATTGATGTAAGATGTTATTGCTACAGACTGGTAAGAAAATGGCATAAATCCTTTTTTCTCTGTGTTATAAAAATAAAAATAACAGTTTAAATTAATTTGCCTGTGCAGAAAATAAAACCCTCTCTCTTTTAGACTACAAACAGAGGTTACAAACGTGATTAAAAGTCTGTCAGAGCAAGTATCTCTAAAAATAGAATTTACAAAGAAGTGGAAGGATGCACCCGGAAATGTAGCATTCCAGTCATCCTCAATTTTGTTTTTAAAATATATTTTTTTCTTCTTTTAATGCATATTCATAAAATTCCCATACAATATCTCTAAAAATAGCTAGTAGACAATACAACAGTGCCTTTCTAAAAACCATGGAGGTGACATCTGAGAGGTGCAGGGAACGCCACAGCAGTTGTCCTTTCAGATAGCTTCAACCTAGTGAGTAATCCTCTCCAGGAGGACTTGAATCCTTACCTCTGGCTGTTCTTCTACTTGGTAAGGCATCTTACAAATCTTGGACCATTGTCTCTTTTGAATCTCAGAGACTTATTTCACCCAACCACACCAACTGCTCCTGTTTTAGTGGCACAGTTCCCTAAACCTCGTGACAATGTATTCCCTACGAAAAACAACATTTTCAAGCGAGGCAGATAGTAGAGAACGAAAAACAAAATTCCCAAGAGATCAGAGTATCTCACCCCAATACCCATCTGTGGATTAGGAAACCAGTTTTGGTACCTTAACCACATTGCTGCAGCGCATATTTTTGCGCGGTGCGGCTTTTTTCAAAAAGCCGCGTTAGATGACGAGCTCAGCTCGTCATCCGCACACGACCACCGTGGCTGATGACGAGCTGAGCTCGTTATCAGCAGCGAATGTATTTGAATGTAAATGTAAATGTAAATGTATTTGAGCTTATATAGCGCACAGCTACCCACAAAGGGTTTCCCGGCGCTTGCTTAGGGAACCCGTCCTGGTATTCCCCTGTGAGATAACCCCGACAGGGTATCCACAAGGTGAAAGCCAGGCATCCCGCCGCGAGGGGCCATTGTGGAGATTAAGCAAGCTATTGCCCAGAGTCGCAGAGTGTGAACCTGTGAGTTGAGAAGGCACCGGAGCGAGAATTATCGAGTCCGTGGAATTTTTGAGCCCAAGACCCGCCGAGGCGAGGAATTGAACCCTGGTCCAGGGCCGATCTCAGCTTCCGGGTCTTCCGCCTCTAACCCCTGAGCCACACTTCTCCACAGAAGGGGTTAAGCCATCCGCTTATGATCAGAAGTGGCCTACTCAGCCTGTGCAAGATCCAAGGAAATTGCTGGGTTCAGAAAGGGGGTGGAGATACTCCTTCCATCCTTGCTGAAGGCTCACAGGAGAAGAACTGGGTCACAACAACACTTATTGACTCATAAGTCAGGAGCCTCTGTTTTGCTGCTCGAGGCCAACGTGAGGTGTGGCTGGGCAGCCGGTCGGGCTATCTGGGGCTACAGGCCACTGGGATGTCCCTGTCTCGTGGCCAGACATTTGCTGAACCGCGATTGGGGGAAAGAGATCAGAACAATAAGAAGTACTACAGCAGTCCAAATAACAGTGAAGGGAAGCATCATGGAAAACCAGAACAAGAATTTGAAGCTCAAACATTCAGACATACAGAGATAACATCAATAAACAAATGACAACGCTGTCTACAGACTGATCCATTAAAGGAATGAAAAGGGATAGCAGAAGAGAGTGAGTGGGAAAGGAAAACCTAGAAAATAAAATAAATGAAGATTGAAGCCGACAGAAGAGGAGGGGAACATAGGACATATGACCTGGTAAAATACTTAACGAAAAGCAGAGAAAAGCAAAGAGGCGCAATGCAATCCAAGGAGAAAAAGTGACAGTGGCCAAAAAATGAGAGGGTCAAAAGAAACAATAAAGAAATAAAAAGGAGCAGGAAAATGGGAAGTGAAAGAGTGAAAGGAAGAAAAGTGATTTAAAAAAACACAGGGCAATGACATGAAGATAAAAGAGGAAAAGGGAAGGTGAAATAATGAAGTAAGACCATGAGACTAAAAAAGTAATAATAGATGTAGAAAAAGACTGTAAGACGTTTCCTAGCCATGCCTACTCTTTGGTAGGAGAAAATGTACATGCATTAAAAAGGTGTAAACTACCACAAAACTAAGAATCTGTGGTTGTTCATCTTCATTTGCTGGGTACTCCTGCCAAGAACCAACAACATTCTGCCACTAACCATAAACGAACAAGTACCGTCATTCTGATAGCTTGATACATTTCTGCATTTGTACCTACACCTTCGGATCCGACAATTCCACCAATATTTAGTATTTTTATGTTAGCAAAATTGAGTGAAGGGAGCTCTTTTTCAGCTACACTTATGATGCAAAATTAGAAACTTGATACCTGCAAATGATTCCCAGACAACTGATTATTAAAGCACTGAATTCCAGTGTGGTTCCTAGCATATTTAAAGAACTTCCACGTTCACAGTAAGTATTCGAGGTGTGCGTCTAAAACTAGAGAGATAGCATTTTTATTTAGAACGGAGTACACCAATGTAACCATATAAACCAGGTCTGTGCTTCTACATATTTTGTAATGCATTCATCTCTTGTGGATTAATATGCATCCTGGCCTATCAAGATCTCTTATCCTTTTATTCTCTGTACCATCATCATATTCTGAATAAATGTGTCTGAGAAGTGTTCTATACGTGTTCTAAAGCAACGTCAATCTTAAGAGATAAGTTTTGTATGCGGTATACTTCTGTACATTTGTTCAGGCAAAATGACCAACAGCAAAACATGATCCTTTACTGTTTCTGGATATGGTTAAACAATTTTACCATTTTCAAAAAAGGACTCAAGAAACTATAATTGCATTTCCTTGTAAATTAGAATGTTGAATAAAGCATTTTTAGAGTTTTATGTTTTTTGTAGGAAGGTAGGTTCCACCACAACTATAAATTATGGATCGTGTAATGTTCCTCAGATATTTTACAATGACCCTCCTACTCAGGTAACAGTGTTTAACATGTAGGTGACACAGGAAACCTGCAGCGTTAAGCAATTTGTAACAGGCACCCGTGTCGAGATCTGCACCACGGTATGATTGCAACAGAGATACTCCAGCACTGCTCCCTCCTCATCCAGGAGAATTTATTTAGAAGTAATCTGGCAGGAGGATCAGAATTCTAATACAGGAATGATACCTACATGGCCGCGGTCTCTTATTAGCCAACAATTTCTTATAAGCTACTAATATACTGTAGGATGGAGTACTACAAACTGCCCCTGCTAGTATTCATGTATTGTTGCTACATGACAAAAAGACACCAGTTTAACTATTACACTGGTCTGTGCTGCAGTCAACAAAAACACAAATAAATGAGTGTCTCACCTCTTAACAGCTCATCAAGGGCTGGAGGTGTGAGGGTTGCCATCCTGCTGTGCCTCTACAGTGCTGCTGGGGGTCTGAGCTTTCATACAGCATGGGAGTCAAGAAGGGAGGTGGGGGCAAGCTGTGCCCGGTTAAAATTACGGACAAATGGCGTCCGTTAAAGAATCCTTCACGGACAACGGACAGACAGCCAAAATTACGGACTGTCCGTGAAATTTACGGACGGTTGGTCACCCTAGGCCAGAAGGAACAGACACATGTGTACAGCCGGAAATCAAAACCAAACCTAACTTCAGGCACTGGGAAACACACTGCATTTGTCGGAGTAAACAAAATTCTGACACAAAACACAGCAATGGGACGACTGGTCAGAATGGTCCATTTACTGCTACCAAGATATGGTAGTTTCCGATGCCAGAGTTTATTACTGTGCCCAAATATCCCGCTGCTCTTACGTGCTATTTAAGGCATTTTTCTGTAGACTTTTTACTGCATTAATAAGTCTATTCACTTTAGATTATAATAATACACGGGATTCAGCAATTCATGCATAAACAGCTGTCTCAAACTTTATATATATAAATAATGCACCCATTCCCGAATATATAGAAAAGATGTCAGAACTGAACTGTAATAAGCTATTACAGTCAAGTTCTGATGTCACAATGTCTGCTGCCAGCAGCGGCAGTGAAAGGCAGGTCACGTCAGGGAGCATAATTAAAGTAGCTATTTAAAGCAATCAAAACAAAATGTCTTTTCTTTCTTTCGCTCTAGTTTTCTAGCTCGCAGTGACAAGCAGAAATAACATGTTTATATCCTTAGATAATTATAGAAAAGTAATAATCTTTATTCAGGTTTCTACACATTCAGAGTTACTGCAGCTTCTTTTTTTAAAAAAATTACTTACATTAAACCGTATCTAATATCTTTTTGCAAAAAATATCTAACCGGTTTTTAATGTGTTTAAATGTGCACTGTAAGTTCCATTTTTATACTTCATGTTTGCAAACGAGCTCTCTCTTTCATATCAAAGAACTGCGCACCAAGGTTTTAAGTGGTTTGTGGAAATGTGATGATGTGACCATGTATTATATGGGGTAAAGTACCCTCAACCATACATTATAAGGATATTGCAAGTGACCGAGGGGCTTCATATCCTTATAAAGGAACTCGGCCTTCGGACTCATTCTTCTATATGGTTATGGAACCCCTTGGTGACTTGTAATATCCTTATAATGTAAGTAAGGAGTACTTTATCCCTTATATAATATGTGGCTGGAATTATCTTTGGGTGGTGTTATGCCCTTTCAGAAGTAGTGATTGTTGACTGTAAATAAATCATACACTCGTCAATAATGGCCGCTCAGTACCCACTCCTTAAATAACAGAGTTGTGTTTTCCCATTTCGGTAAGTCTTTCTTTCACAAGGCAACAGCAGCATGCAAGTAAACAACTGTATCAAACTCTTAGTTAATCGGGTTTGTTGATTTCAGATAGGAGCTGGCAATATATTTTGAAAAACAACTTTCTACAGTCTTTCTAGGGGAAAATGACCAGATTTTGTGAAAATTAGGTACATACTTTTCTTTTCATTAATATTTGAGAAGCTCTGTTACACAACAAACTCCATTTCCCTAGTCGTTAAGGGTGGTTATGCCGCTGTATACAATTTTCTGGGATAGTCTGTTTCCAATAAACATAGCTGGTTAGGCACTTGGGCCAGGACACAGAGTCACCGAGGGAGGTGCCAACAGATAGCAAAGTACAAGCCGCCTCTGAGGAGTTGTGACTGACGTCAACACAGGCGGCTGGAGTTACAACTTGGTAACATCAGCAGCAGTGATGTAACTTTTGGAATGTGCAGTGGTTTTAAGTTCAGGCTCTTGCTGAAACTTGCCCAGAGGAGGAGAAGCTCAGCAACTCTTTTTCAAGATGGTGACCTGCCTGAAAACTCTCAACTGGGTCCACATGATAATTTACCATTGCACATAGGCTGGGTGGACATTAAATCTCAAACTTTTAACTACTGAGTTTCCAGCTTGCTCAGAACCTCTTTCACATGGCACAAAGCTCATTCCAACAGAGGAGGGCACAATGCCATCAGAACTATATTTATTTATTCAACCAATTGCATGATCATACACAACATAAAATCATGTAGCACACAATATTTCATGAAAATATTAAAAAAACAGTAGTTTAAAATGACATTGACTTCACGGTCCTATACAGTGTTTTAAAACTAGATTGTAATTTGTGTTTTTGCCATAAAATCAAAGATGTCACTTAAAAACACCCACAATAAAACAATTCGACCCCATCATTTCCCTACTGTCCCACTGAGTCACTTTGCAGACAGCTTACCCTGCTTGGTCACTAGAACCTCATCATGATATTATTTTACCACTTTAAGCCTCTGCCACCAGGCGTAAAGCAGGTATCTTGATAATGTATAGACAAGCCCCCTTGTTGTTTCTGACCTAAATATGCGCAGAACATCAGAGGGGCATGAAAAAGAAAGCAGTTGGCAGGCCGGGATAATCTAAGTTTTTCTTAAGTTTATATAGGCGGGAAAGAAAAAAATACAAATGTTCTATAGTCGCTGGGGTAGAGTGACACGATTCACACAGAGGGGATACAGTAATATTTGCCCAACTATTTTTCATTACATTCAATGGTAGAACCCCAAACCTAAATTGGATGAAAAGTGATCGCGCCTGGATGGGTTCACCATCGTCCATATACATATCGAACTTAAAACCGCTTTTGACATTTAAAAGGTGGAAGTTAAAGTGCCGGGTGCCGTAACATTAGTGCAAGAAGAATCAACAAAATCCCAATACCTCTTTTTTTTAGCAGAACTAATTATCTGCTAACTTTGATGTCCAATGTAAAGTCAGAAAAGGGACGAAAGGTCACTCCAGCAATTAGACAGCGTTTCAGCCTCCAGTTGACCACTTTAATAGGCAAACAAGTATTTTTTTTGCCTGATGTTTAGCTGTATCATTACAAATTCATGTTACAATGAGATCACATCACGGTTCCCTATCAAAATGGTACTATTTTTGTCCACATGTCAATTTGCCATAACCTTTTGGACTGCATTCCAAGTGTTATGTCTGCTACAAAGCCCACCTTCTCTCGTTCCTATTCAGAATTTGTGGGTATTTTACGAGTGCTACTCCTGCACCCCCTACTATTTCTTTAGTATCAATATCGGCCCGTACCCGCTTACACACAACCCCCCCATCCCACAATAACGGACACCACACAAGTTGATGGAGAGAGTTGTTGCAGTTTTATTAGCATCTACATTATGCCAACATGTTGGGTTAACTTACGGGCGATCCAGAGCAGGCTGCCCCTCGCGACCCGCCCACCTGACCGAGCTATAACCCCCCCGCGGTGTTAAACCTTAGGGGCGTTATCAGTTTGGGGGGAAAGGTCTAACCCCTACTCCCGGCGAACCTCTCGTTCGCCCATTTACTCAAACCCCCCCCCCTCGGGGGGCAGAGCGTTGGCAACCCCCGGTTGCTCAGGTACACAACCGCCCGAAGGACTAACGGGGCGCCGTCAGTCCCCCAGGATCCTTTTACCGTGGATCTCCCTGGGGGATATATCGCTCACGCACCCTTCCGGTGCTCCTGTAGAGGGTGCCCTTCTGTACCTTCCTGTATTGGATCGCCCTGTAACTCCGCCTGCAACACAAAAACAATTCATTAGTAGTAGCCCCCCCCCACCCCGATCTGCCCGAGAGCAGGGTAAGCGGATGGGAGGGAAAAGAAACGCCGGGCAGTCCGGGTCAGCGCTGCGGGATTCTCCAGAGGTGGGGGGCGAGGGTCTACACGCCGCTGCACAGGAACAAAAGAGGACGCCTGACCCTCACCCCCCGGGCTATATAGCCCTCCCCCCCAGGACAGGAAATGACCTCACGTGTGGGGAATGTCAGGTTGACCACTGGCTGACCACCGAGTCAGCCAACCACTAGACCGCTCAGGGTCCGTGCCATCCTATGGCACTAAGGATGGCCGCCCTCGCAGGTAGCCACCTTTGGTGTCCCGGGGCAGCCTGTCATTCTTTTTACTTCCAGCGGGTGGTGGGATGTTGGACAACCGCATACCTTTCCTGTTCACCCTCCCTTTTTTGTACTGCCAGGCCCAGCTGCTAATTCTTTAGTGCTCCTACACTCTGCTGTCCGTCGCAAGCTCCTCCAACCTAATGAAGGCCCTTAGAACAATATAAATTATTGTATCAGCTTTTAAGTGTGGCCCAGAGTCAGCTCTCCAGCTTTCTATCCCCATGTTTTCCAAATCATTCATAATAAAAACATGTACAGCAGTAGCGGCTGCTGTTGTTGGGGAGTGGCTGGGGGGAGGGGGCTGAGGTAGACTGGCCAAACCGTCATGCGCACTGATCACCATGCACTAACCACTCCTCCTGCAGCCTGTCATCCCCATGGCCCCACCCCAAAAGACTCGGCGGGAAAGGAAAATTAAACGATAACAAAACGGGTTTATTATCGTTTTATTTTCCCTTTCCTGCCATTTTGAAGCTGCTGACATGGGGGGCAATGCTCCTCCGCCATATCGGAGGAGACGCTGATGATGTACAGGCATGTGTTTTGTGTCTGGCGCCTTCATCCGTTGGTCTGTTAAAGTGCTTATGACATTTTGCTTCAGCCAACTGTAGTCAACAGCTTGGGGTAATGGGTCAGCCCACTTCTGCCATTGACTTCTGGCACAATGACTGACAAAATTTCGCTGATTACACATCTGGCTAAATAGAAGGTCACTTCCGTGTTAGATCTGATGGGTTAGCACTTTATTTTGTCAGGGTTTTTTCTTCCACTCTTATCCTTTTTATGTCTGGCTTAGGGGCAACTTTAAGAATATAGCTAGCCTCATAGCTTACAAACAATGCATAGTAAAATACATGCATGTATACATACTTACATGGGCTTTCTGTAAAACCTCTTCACTTATTAGTCTACTTAACTGTAGTCTGTAGTTCACAATTTGCTTCTGCCCCCACAGCAATCAGCACTGACCAATGGGTCAGCCTACTTCAGAAATTTTGCTCTTTCATATGTCCAAATACGCCTACAAAGTGGTCTGCTTCAGTGCTAGTGATGGTAAGCCAATCTCTGCTTGTATTTCTTCTTTCATCTAACTGCTTTTATAAATTTTCCAATGTGTCATTTTAAATAGGTTAGTTTTGATTTACTTTTTTGGCAGGTACATGATTGCCACCTTTAGACATTGCTACTTTTAAAATTGTTATTACATGTTTAGTTATTTTGCACTTTTAAAGTCTAGTGCATAGAAGAATTGCAGGCTTGCCAACTCATGATCCATTGGCTTTGACTTTGTTTCGCTTCTGGTCACACCTTCCCATTTCCAATTGAAACTCGGCCAGAGAAGCTGTGTGAGTTTTCTGTGTATTTCTTGTATCTTTAACCCCTCCCCTGCTGGTGACGGAACCACTTCGTCATCAGCCGCGGTCGCGCTGTGCTGATGACGGAGCGGTTCCGTCACGGCCTGCTCGGAACGCTTGCGCGGTGCGGATTCCGCGCCTGCGCTGAACGTTCTATTGAGCGGGCGGGCCGTGACGGAACCGCTCCGTCATGAGCACAGCGCAACCGCGGCTGGTCACGGAGCGGTTCCGTCACCAGCATGCGCCCTCCGTGCGGCCGCCCCGCCCCCTTAGCACTGCGGCGGAATAGCAGTGAAGGGGTTAAGCCACGAATCTGTTGCCGGTGAGCCGTGTGTATGATACCTATACATTGCATTTTTGTTTTTGTTTTTTTAAACTTGCCAACACCCACCGTAGCCCTCCCACTCACACCAGAAGCACTGGGACCAACCCAAGTCCCACTCAGATCCTCTGCTTTGCCTCTGTATACATGCTGCTAGCATGTCTATGGCACTCATACTTGTCTTTACAATACCAGGACAGGATCACACAATTCACACATTATAGATAAGTCTTAGCCCTTTAAAATGCTGCTAGGAAAAGTCCTAGCTAGCTGTGCCTTGGACATCTTTGTCACTGCATGGAGGTAGCTAATTGTACACCTTTCAAAAACCAGCCAAGGCTAGAAGTAGTTTTAGACAGACAAGCCCCTATCTGCAGCTGCCTTGATTATGAGGAAACACCTTAAATGGAAACACAGGGACAGCAGATGCAGGTGGGACTGTGTCCCTGGCTTCTCATCCCTGCTGCTCACTCATACTGGAGGTCACACCAGCACCATGATTACTGCTAGTACCATGGGACAAGGTAGCTGTTTTCTGACTATTGATCCCAGCTTACTGACCACCCAATTAAAAGTTACTAGGTATTCCGGGGGTCAGATATTGGCTGGATTATGGTGCACGTCCTCACTTATTTTTAAAATCACCTTGATATGCAAAATTAATTAAATTATGTCACGCCACGCAATTCCGCACAATTCATAGTACAAATTTACTGAGGGTAAAGGAATAACACGAACATCCGCCCCATGCATCAACCGTGTTTCTCCTTCAATTTTTTTTTACTGCAAAATAAGTCTTTTCATAAAAAACTGATGCAAGGGCGCATCTCGAGCTAAAAAATAATGCTAAATTAATTTCCCATGATTACGCAAGGGTTATGCTTATCCCTTTCTGATGTGTATTGCATCTCTTCTCTCTGCCGGATTCTGATGTGGTTGGGAAAGCATTCCCACCTAGGCCTGATTCTGATGTGGTTAGGAAGGCCTCCTAATGGCATTTGTTCCTTCCAAATCGATCGGGAACGTGTCTTCCCGACCCAGGGCCCAATTATGATGCGGTTAGGAATATATGCTCCCATTGAAGTCAATGGGAGTCCAACCAAATCATATCTGGAAGCATCCGGATGCATCGTACTCTGTCGGTCGGACTCTCCCGATCCGAGTGGGTTGGAAACCATTTCCAAACCATTTGGTCGGGAAGCTTTCCAAACTGCATCAGAATCAGGCCCTATGTGTTAAAGAATGCAGGACTTGCTCGGGCCTGTACTAATGAAGGTCGACGTGTTCCATTGCCAACACAACTTGTGGCAATTTCACCAGGACCAATAGAGAACTAACCAGCTTATTGCAGGCAACTCTCAGCAGCATCTGAAAAATGAGACGGCGACAGAACTGACTGGTAATCCTCAAACATATACACCCCAGTTTCGTGTAAATAGATAGCAAGTATGCAATTACCCTAACCCAGTGTGGGACTCTCATGCCCGGTTCAGGATGCTACAAAAAAAATCTGTCTCTGGTAGAATTTACTGGAAAAAAAGGAATGCCATTTGAGACACTATTAATTGCAGGTTGATTTGTTATCACAAGTATATAAACATTCAATTTCACTGAGAGTGTAATTATTTAAATGTATCACAGTAGTCCTTCACACTACTTATGTCAAACCTTATTGTAGATGGAACGCCAATGCGTTCTCACCGGCGTCAGGTAATCCCAAGATTGGATTCAGGCACAGAGCGGAATCTCTTTGGCGGCCTGCATTGTGGAAGTGGCCCCAGATCCCAAGGCCCGCAAAGGCTCGAGACCTGAGGATTTGGACCTCAACGGGGAGAGCAGCAATCTATTTTAATCACTTGCCCTTCCTCTGTGTGTGGTGGCGATTGGGTGATGTCTTCATGTGCGGCGTTGCACTAACTGCGCCATCTTGGAATAATAATGGTATACTTGTGCATCTCCCAAGGATAGGCAAGAATAATAATAATAAAATAAATATTGAAAAAAGAAGAGGCACAAAAGTCAATAAAACATATATGAGTATAAATGTGCCTTTTTATTTAAAAAAGTGGAGATGTACACATTTGGCTGGAAAATATTAAGTGGAGGGTACCTGCAGAGAAGCTGTGGTGGAAATGAAAAGTCAGAGTTGACATTAAAAAAACAAACTATAACTCCAGGGACTACACACACAGATGAGTGGACTCGTGTGTTGGATATCTGGTCCCGTTCGATTAAATCATTCAGACCTCGCCAATCAGTAGCTTCAGAAAGGAGCCATTTAGCTTATTTTCTATTTAGGATTGTTTCTGCTACTGTTAGCCTGAGATTTACTTGTTCTAAAACAGTCCATTTGAACTCTGTTGATCTGTGTGAAGTAGTTGTAAAATTTGGCACTAATTTGGTCGTACGTTTTTTACTCTTAAAGATGCTTACATGCTCTTGTATATGCAATTTGACTTTCCAGCTAGTGAGGCTAACATAGGGGCAGTGGATGCAATTGTGTTACAGTTTGAGAACGTACTCTGAATTCACATTTTGCCCATGTTCAAGATCCCTTCCTTGCTGTATTTCATCAGTTCAATAGGGCTAGGACGTATTTATTTTCCTACAAGTTCCCTGTCTTCCACCCCAGGGCTAGTTTTCCACTCAATTTGCTAACGTCATTTGGCCCTATCATAAAAGGCAACCTGTGTTGCTCTATGGCACTATTTTCCAGTAAAACATTTAAATGAACTGCTATGTTTATGCACTGTGGAAGAGGTGTGGCGCAGCAGCCAGGGTGCCTGACTCCGGACTACAGGGTTCACGGTTCGATCACCGGTGCAAGGTACCAGGTGGCCTTCTCAATATATATTCACCAAGCACTGTTGTCTACATCAAAAAACTTGGGATATCAGCCTTGGTAAAGCATCTCCTAAATGTTTCTGTTAGTTACCAGCCACGTGCAATTAATAAAAATCATGACAAATCTTTTTTTTTATATAAAGGAGAGGATATTAGAGTCAGCCCTCTTCAGCCATTGGTCCACTCAACTGTTACTTACATTTCCCTTCTGCCCATCATAACATGCAGCATGGGCTCAGCCCACTTCAGCTACTGGCTTTCTTGCATTAAGAGTAATGGTACTTTGCCCAATCAAATATGCTCAGCTGCCCAATAGGAAGTAGTACCCTTCAGTGACAGGGATTATAGGCCAATACTTTATTAGGCAGTGTATTTTTCTTGCCATGCTTCATCCTTTTTAATAACTTTTCTTTACAATAATAAAATCACATGTTTCTGTTTTCTAAATTAAAACTAAAACAAATTTATAAGTACACCTGCCCTCTATGAAGCACAGATACTGCTCTATTAAAGCTGTATGCTATGGTTTTTAATTTCAAACTAAACATTTTTAGTACAAGCACAAGACTGCCATGTTTAGGCAGCAACATGGTTACTTTTTCCCCTTATTTTTATTTGTGTGTCCTAGGCTTACAATAAAAGCATTTTAAAGATGTAACCATCGCACCACGTTGCCAAGGCCGCAGCTACTGGCCTGGGCAAGGCTTGTTTCTTTTAGAATCCCTGCAGGTTCCCACTGACTAGGTTTGCACACTTGCAGGAAAGCATAAGTAGTGGGACCATGCATATACCGTACGAGAAACAAAAACAACAAGCATTTGCAATGCAATAGGTCTCGCATTAGAAAAGTTTGAGCTATTGGTATTGTAAATGACACATTTTTTATTTATGTGTTGGTTTTGAAAATAGCAAACTTAATTGCTTTGTCATTTACAATGCCAATAGTTTTAACTGTTACAAATGTGACACCTATAGCATTTGTAATGCAATATGTGTTGTATTTACGTGACTTAGATGTATTGATATTTCAAATAACAATGGCTTTTACAGTTTTTAATAATACTGAAATAAAAGTTATTGTAATTTATAATAGCAGTAGCTTAAACTTTTGTAAAAAAAAATTGTGAAGAATATGTTAATTGTATTTTATTGTGACGAAAATCCAAGAACAGAAGTGAAATACTAACATCTTTTTCTGACATTTGTAATAAAGCTTGAAACATTGAGAGAACATATTTGAACCAGTTGTTGAATGGTTGCACAGATTGATGCTGTGGTGGTGCTGAGTGATGTTGTGGTGGCGACGAGTGATGTAGTGGTGGCGACGAGTGATGCTGTGGCGTTCATTGATGCTGTGGTAGCACCTAGTGAGTTGTATTTCCCATGAGTGATGCTGTGGTGGTGCTGAGTGATGCTGTGGCGAAGTAATAGATAGATAGAGTGAGGGCAATAGATAGATAGAGTGATGGCGATAGAGTGAGTGTGATAGATAGAGTGTATTTATGTTGCATTGAGTAGTGTAAGTATGAGGTGTGTAATTATACGGCACTGAGTGGTAATATGTGGAGTGTATTTACGTT
Source organism: Lissotriton vulgaris (assembly GCF_964263255.1). Lineage (NCBI taxonomy): Eukaryota > Metazoa > Chordata > Amphibia > Caudata > Salamandridae > Lissotriton > Lissotriton vulgaris. Next base: position 972,296 of record NW_028249215.1, read on the forward strand.
GCATTGAGAAGAGTAATTATATGGGGTGTAATTATGTGGCACTGAGTGGTAATATGGGGAGTGTATGTTGTATTCAGTAGATTAATTATGTGGTACTGAGTGGTATTTGGAGTGTATGTTGCATTGAGTGCAGTGTAATTATGTAGCATATTATGTGGCACAGAGTGGTATTGTGTGGAGTGTGCGTTGCATTCAGTAGAGTGTACTTATGGGGCACTGAGTGGGATTTGGAGTGAATGTTGCATTGAGTGCAGTGTAATTATGTGGTGTGTAATTATGTGGCACTCAGTAGTATTTGGAGTGTATGTTGCATGGAGTGCAGTGTAAATATGTGGTGTGTAATTATGTGGCACTGAGTGGTATTTGGAGTGTATGTTGCATTGAGTGTAGTGTAATTATGTGGCGTGTAATTATGTGGCACTGAGTGGTATTTGGAGTGTGTGTTGCATTGAGTGCAGTGTAATTATGCGGCGTGTAATTATGTGGCACTGAGTGGTATTTGGAGTGTATGTTGCATTGAGTGCAGTGTAATTATGTAGCATGTAATTATGTGGCATTGAGTGGTATTGTGTGGAGTGTATGTTGTATTCAGTAGAGTGTAATTGTGTTGTGTGTAATTTTGTGGCACTTAGTCGTATTGTTTGGAGTGTATGTTGCATTGAGTGCAGTGTAATTATGCGGCGTGTAATTATGCGGCACTGAGTGGTATTTGGAGTGTATGTTGCATTGAGTGCAGTGTAATTATATAGCATGTAATTTTGTGGCACTGAGTCGTATTGTTTGGAGTGTATGTTGCATTGAGTGCAGTGTAATTATGTGGCATATAATTATGTGGCACTGAGTGGTATTTGGAGTGTATGTTGCATTGAGAGCTGTGTAATTATGTGGCAGTGCGTGTGAGGCAGGGCAGTGTGTGAGGCAGCGCAGTGTGTGTGTGAGGCAGCGCAGTGTGTGTGTGTGTGTGTGTGTGTGTGTGTGTGAGGCAGCACATTGTGTGTGTGTGTGTGAGGCAGTGTGTGTGTGTGAGGCAGCGCAGTGTGTGTGTGTGAGGCAGCGTGTGTGTGTGTGCGAGGCAGCTTGTGTGTGGCAGCGCAGTGTGTGAGGCAGTGCGTGTGTGAGGCAGTGCGTGTGTGAGGCAGTGCGTGTGTGAGGCAGTGCGTGTGTGAGGCAGTGTAGTGTGTAGCAGGGCAGTGTAGTGTGTAGCAGGGCAGTGTAGTGTGTAGCAGGGCAGTGTAGTGTGTAGCAGGGCAGTGCAGTGTGTGACTCACAGTGCAGTTTGTGTGTAACAGTGCAGTGTGTGTGATAGGACAGTGTGAGTGACACACAGCAGTGTGTGACTACGTAGTGTTTGTGTGTGTGTGTGTGAGGCAGCGCAGTGTGTGAGGCAGCACAGTGTGTGAGGCAGCGCAGTGTCTGTGAGGCAGCGCAGTGTCTGTGAGGCAGCGCAGTGTCTGTGAGGCAGCGCAGTGTCTGAGGCAGCGCAGTGTCTGAGGCAGCGCAGTGTGTGTGTGAGGCAGCGCAGTGTGTGTGTGTGAGGCAGCGTGTGTGTGTGTGCGAGGCAGCTTGTGTGTGGCAGCGCAGTGTGTGAGGCAGTGCGTGTGTGAGGCAGTGCGTGTGTGAGGCAGTGCGTGTGTGAGGCAGTGCGTGTGTGAGGCAGTGTAGTGTGTAGCAGGGCAGTGTAGTGTGTAGCAGGGCAGTGTAGTGTGTAGCAGGGCAGTGTAGTGTGTAGCAGGGCAGTGCAGTGTGTGACTCACAGTGCAGTTTGTGTGTAACAGTGCAGTGTGTGTGATAGGACAGTGTGAGTGACACACAGCAGTGTGTGACTACGTAGTGTTTGTGTGTGTGTGTGTGAGGCAGCGCAGTGTGTGAGGCAGCACAGTGTGTGAGGCAGCGCAGTGTCTGTGAGGCAGCGCAGTGTCTGTGAGGCAGCGCAGTGTCTGTGAGGCAGCGCAGTGTCTGAGGCAGCGCAGTGTCTGAGGCAGCGCAGTGTCTGTGAGGCAGCGCAGTGTCTGTGAGGCAGCGCAGTGTGTTGAGGCAGCGCAGTGTGTTGAGACAGCGCAGTGTCTGTGAGGCAGCGCAGTGTGTTGAGGCAGCGCAGTGTCTGTGAGGCAGCGCAGTGTGTTGAGGCAGTGCAGTGTGTGTGAGGCAGCGCAGTGTGTAGCAGGGCAGTGTGTGTGTAACAGCTCAGTGTGTGTGATAGGACAGTGTGAGTGACACACAGCAGTGTGTGACTACGTACTGTGTTTGTGAGGCAGCGCAGTGTGTGTGTGTGAGGCAGCGCAGTGTGTGTGCGAGGCAGTGCAGTATGTGTGTGAGGCAGCGCAGTGTGTGTGTGTGTGTGTGAGGCAGCGCAGTGTGTATGTGAGGCAGCGCAGTGAGTGTGAGGCAGCGCAGTGAGTGTGAGGCAGCGCAGTGAGTGTGAGGCAGCGCAGTGAGTGTGAGGCAGCGCAGTGCGTGTGAGGCAGCGCAGTGCGTGTGAGGAAGCGCAGTGTGTGTGAGGCAGCGCAGTGTGTGTGAGGCAGCGCAGTGTGTGTGAGGCAGCGCAGTGTGTGTGAGGCAGCGCAGTGTCCAATGTGTGGAAGGCCCTGGTTACTTCAGCATGAATGACGCACTTGCACTTCATAGCAGCTAGATTTAGACCGGCACTGCAGGATTATAAACCCCTTGGAAGCCCTTGAATCGTCTGTACATCCAGTTCTAGGGTCACAAGATGCATTCTGTTGTTTTATCTATTTCCAATACACATGGCTGTGTTTATATGTGACAGGGTACTGCTTGGCCCAAAACACGGGCTTCAAACGCCTGGTCGCAGAGCGGTGCAGCCGCCTGCAGGCTGGAAGCACACGGCTTGATATGGAATGATTTACATTTAAACAACCAGTCAGTACAAATACTATATAAAAAGTCGGTGTCAACTGAGAGTAAGTTATGCGTTAAGGCACCCAACCTTTTAGGAACAATGGTAGGACTTCAGTGTTCACATTGTTTCATAGCGAATCAATGGTTGTTTAAGCCATATAAACTCCACTTGTTGACTAGTAACATGGACATATAGTGAATATGAATCACACTGCTAATTTGATATTATGCATAACAGTGCGAAACAATACCGCTGGTACTGCACAAGATTTTACAGTTTCAAAGAGCTACTCTGTGTAATAGTGTTTCTTACGACATTGAGCTTAAGAATAAACCGTCAACATTAGTAAGCACAGAGCATGTCAGATACGCGGTTATTCTATCAGCAAATCTGAACAGCAGCCCAAATGTAAAACCAAGCTTCTGCCGGCAGGCGAGAGTGAAAATAACATGCCGGAACTAGCTAGATTTTTCGGTTTCAGAGAGCAGCTCAGTGTAATAGCGTTGAATAAAAACGCCAGCATTAGTAAGCACAGAGCATGTCAGATGCGTGGTTGCTATATCAGCAAATCTAAGCCGCCGCCCAAATGTAAAGACAGATTTATGTCAGCAGGCGAGAATGAAGATAACATGCCGGTAATGGCTAGATACAAGTACTTACTAATTAGTCTGTTTGTCAAAATCGAAAAAGGCATGCTTCAGCCGACAAAGTCACGGAGATGCAATCAAATTAACCTACATCGAAGTGCTCTTTTAAACAATGTCACATCTTCGGATTGGTTGGCTACGTCATGTGACCTTCCAGTGAATGTGAGTAGCGTCATCTTGGGTGTAACGTCGAAACAAAAGTCGACAAAGATTAAACATTTCTAAGCATATCGTGTTTTCGACAAACAATAGTTATTGTGAAGGCAACCCGTCAAGTGGTCGATATCTATTAAATAACTCAATGATCGTAACAATTATCTTGAGATTATCTTAGTCACGTGGATGCTCCCAGAATTGGATAGGTTAGCTGGGTCATGTGACCTGTAAAAGATATAAACAGCGTTACGATACCAGGAAGCCAGGCAACCTTTGTTGGGACGGGGGCGGGGCCGGACACGCGACCGGAGCTTCCCAGGAGGCAGGCTGCAGTGGCTGGCGCATGGCTCCGGTGCAGAGAGAGGAGAGCCCTGCGTGCAGCCGGCGTCCGCCCGGGAAGCCAAGGAGCGGAGTGCCGGTATCCCTGTGCCCGTTGACGTCGGAGTGAGCAGCCCGGAGCGGGACGAGTAGAAGTCCGGGTGAGTGGGGCTCCGTGCTTGCGTGTCTGTGTGTATGCAGGGGGGTGGGGGCGGCAGCGTGTGCATGTGTGTGTGTGTGCGCGCGCGCCTGTGTGTGCGTGCATGCAGAGGGGTGGGGGCTGGCTGTGTCTGTGTGTGAGCAGGGGCTGTGATTTACTCTGCGCAGGCGCGGCTCAGACGCGCGCTCCCGCGTTCAAAGCTGAGACTGCAAAAGCGCGCGTCTGAGTCGTGTCCACTTTCCTAAATACGGGCCACATTAGGTCTGTAGCAGACACTCTCAATGCTCACGCATTGAGAGTACGTCTGCTCGACCTAAAAAGTATGATTACCAGCAAGTAGGAAGGAATGAAAACTATTAGAGCTCACATCTAAAATGCAATGATATCTAGAGGAACCAGACCTACCATGCATTAGAGTGAATAATACATTTTTTCAAAATAGTTATCAGAACTGAGACCCACGCAGAACTACTGTTACGTGTTCCGAAGAAGCAACCTGCATTGAGGCTCTAAAATCTGATTTTTATTTTAGCAAAACATAATCTCAGTTTAGGCAATGCATTGAAGAGGACGTTGCCCACCAAGGCATCATTTGTAAACATTGTGCAAATTTGTTTTTACATTTCCCAGCAAAGATTAGAGCTCACATAGAACTATTACACTATTCTTGTCTCAGTACCTGCATTCTCCTCCGATTGGTTGAAGCCACAGATCTGACAGATGCTGCGAACCCACTTGTTCATCTCTTCCTCCGTCTCCGCCACGAGGTAGAAGGTCCTGTCGCTGGTCTTGATGTCGAAGACATAGCTGTCCTGCAGCTCTTTCTTGTTGAAGGTGAGTCCTGAATCCACCTGCTCACAGAAGCTGAGGTTAATGACACGGATGGGCTTCTTGGTGTGGTCATTTTTGTAATACTCGAGAACGTCGGGGTCACCGCTCATCCTGCCGCTGCGCAGGATAAACCAACGCTTCTTCCATGCCTGGTCAAGAGAAAAAAACACATGGTTACATTAAGTTGAAAATAATATGCAAGTCTAAAGATGGTATCAGAGCATAAATGAAGATTCCAAGGTGCATTATCCCGAGAAAATTAATTTCCTTCCAAGATATGTGGCACCACAAGAATGAAGGGCAATTATCCCAATGATAATGCCCTACAGAATGTTCAAGAATGACAGTACAACATGCTAAGCTGCTGGAGTTTAGAAAACGAACTCGGAGTCTTTAATTTTAAAAAATCAAACATAAATGGTGTATTTTTGCCTAATTACATTTTCAGCAACACTGGTGTACAGGCATTGGCGTGTGACATCATATTGAGTACTTTGAGAAGAGCTAAGCAGCAAAAGTTGAACATGAGGTGAAAGTCACATTCTGATTGGCTGGTGGATATGTATTGCAACACCTGCTACAACTTAAGGTGAATCAAGTCTGCTTAATTGCCCGCTAGTGCCCACCTTCATAGCAAGCGGATTAGACAGCACACCCCTAATAGCCTTAACGGGCCAGTAAAACACTGTTCCAATTGGACTGGTCTAATGATCCACCCAAATCCATTCAGCCTCACTCCAAAACAAGATTCCGTCCATTATTTTACACATTCACTGTGGGTATAAAAACTACTTGCATTTGAGAGGACTTTTTAGATTAGTAATTTCTTACAATCTCTGCAGACTTTATGAAATGAAGGCTAACATGCCACAGGTGTTCACATTTGTGGAATTCCCACCCGACTGCTGACACAGCCATCAAGTCTCACAACAAACATAATTAGAGCAGACTCCTCCTAGTTGGCTGACTTTGTGCATGCGTGACTGACACATGTTTGGCAATGAGTACATGTACTATTGAATAAAACCTATGTAAATGCGCCTAATAGCATAGCGCGTCATTTAGGGGTAGCTCACTATTTCGATCTTAAATTCGCTGCTTGTGTCTCCTGTGGTCTTGCTAAGAGCACACCATACTTCCTGTTCTTTTTTTTAAAACTTTTTTTTTAAACCTTTATCAGTTTTTATTGAACAACAAAAAGAAAAAAAAACAGTCAAGTTGGTTACAGTCATGCTAGATACATTCAATTGACAAGCGTATAGGTACAATTGTCCGAGCCAGCGATCCGAGCAAACAGAAAAAACATCAGTGAGCCCCATCCCGTCGCTGTTATACAGTCTCTGTGTAAGTTCATACAGTTAATCCACAGGGTATCAAAACAGATATTACAGGCGAAGTCGATTAGCCTTTTTACTATGAAGTCTCCTTTTAATCTTTAACATTACATATCATTATACAGTGAGATGGATTCAGTGTCCCCCCATCGGTGGTAGGAGATGTATCCATAGGAGTGTTCTACCTACAGTCCAGCACCCTCGCTTCCATCCTCTGACCCCTCATGTGGTATAGCAGTTTTCATCAGATAAATCTGTAAAGGACCCCAGATGTCTCTCGGCTTACTCCGAGCAGGCAGTAGATCAGCGTAAACATTGTGTTGGTCCTGACAGTATATTACATCTTCCAACCATTCCTTAAACTTCGGGGCCCTTTCCCTATCCCCAACGGCATGCAACCCTCCTCTTTGCAAGCAGCAGGACAACGTCCATAAACCTACGGATGGGCTTAGGTATATTCAGTGTATATCCCAAGAGCATAACCAGTGGATCCTTATCAATGATCCCTTCCGTCATGATCTGTAAAGCATCGTGCACCTGGGACCAGTAGTCATACACCCCAGGACAATCCCACGCCAGATGGATGAATCCCGCCCCTTCCGCATGACACCGTTCACATCTATCATTATCCGCCAATTGGAACCTTAGCTTCCGAGCCGGCGTGTAATAGAATCTCTGTAAAAACTTATAATGAATAATTTTGAGCCTACAGCTAGAAGATACATTGGCTGTGATAGTACAGCAATATTTCCATTGTTCTTCAGTAATTTCGTTACCTATGTCCAGACTCCACAACTGGCGAGCTGGGTTCTCCACCCCTATGCGCTGTAGCCGTATATGATTATACAATCTAGAAACAAGATGACGGCCATCCGACAACAGCATAGCATGCAACAGTAAAACTACCTCCGGCTCATCCGGATAGTGTACCAGCACGTCCTTCAGCCCCTGTCTCAACCTGATGTAATAAAAAACCTCCAGAGGAGTTGGGTGCACTTCTTGAAACAGTTGTTCCCTAGTGCGGAATTGCCCATTGAGGAACATGTCACCCCACGTGGCAATCTTAAACTTCTTTCACATTAATTGAAATCCCATCTCCTGCAGAAGCGATAAACGGGGATGATATGTGAGTGGCATAACGGGGGAATACAACAGTGGGGTTCGAAGGACCTTCGCCAATCTGCGCCATGCGTCAATCGTGCATGTCACCGTGGTGAATTGTGTATCTATAACTTCCACCGTGCCTTGCATCATCCCGCTGCGGGGAAGAGGGCGCACGACCCAATCCTCCGCCGCTATTTGTGGCATAAAAGGTTTAGGATTCATCCAGTGGTATGCATACTGCGCCTGGGCACTTAAATAATAGACCTCGAAGTCCGGCACATCAAAGCCCCCCTTCTCATAGGGCTGTGTCAGAATGGACCATCGCAACCGCGGTTGCTTACCCCCCCCAAAACAGACGAAGGAGTTCCGATCTGAAACGTTAAAAAAAATATGCACCAGGGTAATAAGGAATATTTTGAAATAGATATAGAAAACGTGGTAGCACCACCATCTTTATGAGCGACGCTCTACCCGCCATGGATAGCGGCAGTGACATCCATCGTGAAACATTGTCAGCTAACTTAGTAATGGCCACGCCATAATTAAGTCTATGTGTCTCCTCCTTATTAAGAGATATCACAATACCTAAGTAGCGGAGATCAGTGTCACACCATTCAAGTGGGTAATCCAGCTGGAATTTCGTTACCGCACCCGTGAGCGGGAAAAACTGCGATTTTTTCCAATTTATTTGGACACCCGACAGTCGTCCGAAAACTATGAACTCGTGCAGAATAGGATTAAGGTGGAGCTGCGGATCTTTTACATATAATGTGACGTCATCTGCATATAATGACACCCCTATCTGACGCTGGAACAGTTGAAAGCGCTAACCTTATGTAATTGACGAATTCTACATGCCAGTGGTTCTATTGCCATAGCAAACAGCAGTGGGGAGAGAGGGCATCCCTGCCTAGTGCCTCTCGTTATGGGTATCTGGGGTGACAGTACGCCATTAATAAGCACTCTAGCAACTGGTTTAGTATAAAGCAGTTCTATCCACTCCACAAATACTTTGGGAAACCCCATTCTGTGCAATATGGCAAAAAGGTAGTCCCATTCTACTGAGTCGAACGCTTTCGTTGCGTCGAGAAATATGGCAGCAACTGGGATCTCCGTGGCTATAGTAGGAATCAGAGAAAACAACGTACGAAGATTATGAGTTGTGGCTCGTCCTGGCACAAATCCAGGCTGGTCCGGTAGCACTATCTTAGTCATAATCAGTGTTAAGCGTGTTGCAAGTACCTTAGCAAGTATCTTCGCATCGCAATTGATGAGAGATAGCGGTCTATACGAATCTGTGTCCATTGGATCTTTGCCCGGCTTCAGTAGAGAAGTTATCACTACCTTCCTCATTGATCCCGGCAATTCCCCAACTTCCAAAGACTCCTCAAATACTTCCTTTAGGACTGGCGCCATAATATCTAAGTAGCACTTATAGAACTCAGCGGGCAATCCATCCAATCCCGCCGCCTTACCATTAGTTAGCGACATAATCGCCTCTCTTATCTTGTCCAATTCTAATGGAGCGCCGAGAAACAACCTGTGGACATCACTTAACCAACAGAGCGCAATATCGTCTAGAAAACTCCCTAAGTGCACTCTATCTGTTTGTTGAGAGGTATATAGCTGCCCATAGTGTGCCACAAATTCCTTCTGAATTCTCTGCGTGCCCTGACAGTGTGTACCCTCTGGTGTAACTATCTCCATAATGTTAGTACTGAACCGCGGTTTCCTCGTGATTGCCGCCAGTATTTTACCCGGCCGTTCCCCTTCGCAGTACTTACGCGCAGTCCAGTGTTTTCCCTTATATTTAACTTCTCAAGCTGCCTCTTCCTCATATTCTGAAAGCTTATCCCTCAATTGCTTGTGTACCCCTGGATCCCCGTCCCTCGTCATCGCAGCTTCTAGCTCTTTCAATTCTCTTTCTAACTTCCCTATTGTCCTTTGGATGTCCCTCAACACCCCGAAGCTCTTGGAGATACAAAAACCCTGCATCGTGACTTTAAAGGCCTCCCATACCATTTCCACACTTTTTAGCGAGCCCTTGTTTCTGGGGAAAAAGGCCTCTATTTCTTCTCCCAACTCCGTCTTGAACACCGTATCTAGTAACACTGAGGGATACATTCTCCATGGAGGACGCACTCTGTCCTGTCCCGGTATAGCCAATTGCACCAACACTGGGCAGTGATCAGAGTACGTCCTGGACAGATGTGCCACCCGTCCTATACCCGCGCTCAGTCCCCGGGACACAAAGCAGTAATCGAGCCGAGCCCACGTATTTGCGTGCGTTGTAAAATGTGTACCCTCTCTATGCTCGGGGTGAGTAAACCGCCAACTATCCACTAATCCAGCTTCCTCTATTATGCCCAGTAGTATATCTCGTGCCTGCTGGTTATACTGACCACAGCCATCCGACCTGTCCGCTCCAGGAAATAATGCAACATTAAAGTCCCCCCCCCCCCCCAGATGATATGGGTAGCTCCCACTCCCATCATGTGTCCCCACAATGTCGTGAAGAATTCAGCTGTTTCCACATTAGGAGCGTAACAACTCACAATCACAACCGTGTCAGTGCCCAATCTGCCCCACAATATCACATAGCGTCCATTAGGATCCAACACCTCCCCCATCAGATGCAATTTGAGTGATTTCTTAATGAGCACTGCAGTCCCTCTGGCTTATTACCTGTTTGAAAAGTTGAAATGTCGACACATGTAGTAAGAGAAATGTTCCAAAAAAGTTATAATTTAGACTTATCAGAATTATGATTTTTATATTGCTAAACTACAAGTTAAAAAATAAATCTTCAATATAAGTCACAATCCATTAGATTTTTGAGAAAAATATTTAGCCATTAAGTTGAAAAAAAAAAAGTAATATTGCAAAGCGAGTACTCCTTACATTTTACTGAAATTCAGACTTGAAGCCATCCACACCTTCTGCACTTCTGCCAGCAAGGACTATTTATCACAGATAAATTCTTATCTTTTTTCTGCTATTTTTCGAGTCTCTTGCACTGAATTAATGTTACTCTCCTTTGCTAAAGACTGTGCTGAAATTTGAGTTTGCAGCAAATATTGACACTGTCAGCTTCAATCCCACTGAATTGGCTATTCTTCAACATTCATGTCTCTATTATTCTCACACATTCAAAATGCAGCACTGCAAGTATGTTTTTTTCCTTCTATTCTCCAATCTAAGTATGCTGCTCCTCCTAGTAATTCTTATATTGCTTATATCTAGCAATATAAGAATTACTATCTAGTTCAGTTGACCTATCTGTGCCCTTGATTTTCTGTATTTTTTTTAAACAGTATGTTAATGAATGTTGTTTTGAACTGTCCTGATTAGTCTTTATTTGTATTTGTGAATTTAAATATTTAAATGAAACATTACGTTTCGCCGCCAATTTAAACATTTAAATAAAACATTCATACTTTTCACAAAAAATTTAATCATCGATGTGACTGATTTATCAGCCATGAAATCCCCCAAAGTATTTTTCATTCGTGGGCACTTATGTAGTTATTTCCATTGAAAACTATCGGTCGTAAAGTTAGAATGCTTGGTCATCAAAGGAGCACAGATAAAAAAAATCTCTACAAAGTCATAAATTTACTTATTCTAGGTCTGGGTTTAGTCCAATGATTTGAGCAGAATTCAGCAGATTCAAATAATCTGTAGGAATATTCTTGGAAACCTATGCAAGTCACAGATTTTCATGAGCACTACTCCTCCTCTATACTTACTCATGGGGATTGTCCACATGCGTAACAATGCTCTGATTGGGTATTGGCACTTAAAACATTGTTGTTACTCATCGCAGATGCACACACATAGACCCGCACACACTGGTGTAGTGGTGCTTACACATGAGCACACCTTTAACCCGAAAAGCTAACTGTCTCAATGACTTAATTTTAGTAGACATGGATACTTTGAAAATTAGGATTACAAGTTTTCATTGCACTGCACCGTACCCTTAAAGATGCCAGACACTACTAGTGAAGAGTGGACAGTGGGCCGAGTTTAATATCTGTAACTGTCTAACCCACTTGTTTCCGAAAGGAGAGTACTCCATTGTCGCGTGTGTGCCGGCGTGTTGAGACAACACGCTGACTCTCCTTTCAGAAACGAGCGGGTTAGACAGTTACAGATATTACACTTGGCCATATGGAACTGAACTGAATTCGTAATCCCGAAACATGGAGATACACGAACCATGGTCTTACCCAATTTTATTACTTTAGATCCAGCACTTTTTTTCAGACCTGATGAAGTCAAAGGTTGACACACCTAATGACGAAACACATGTTGGCTACTTGTAGCTTTTGAATCAATAAAGGGATTACTGGGTGTATGAAGGGCACCTAATACTTTGTGAAGTAGAAAATAAAATAAAAATACGAAGAACAAAGACACAATGTTGTACTCATGGACTTGTATTTTTGACATTGAGTTGCTCGGGGGTAACATTACTTCAGATCATTTTCATTCTAAAAAGTCAACTGGAAATTAGGTATACAAACTTGTCATCCACCTTTGAGGATAATTGTGGAATATCTGTTAATTATAGTGCTTTGCAACAGTAGAAGTGTGGTATGAAAAGTGAAATAAAAAGAAGTAATTGCTATCATGCATGTAGCATTTTTTTAAAGTAGTAATACTTCCATTTATAATGAGCGGCCACTTGCACAGAGTGCGCGTCTTGCCAACCCCCAACTCAAAGCTTGAGTTATCCAGAGCGGGGAAACAGACTACTGTCCTTAACAGTTTGGCATCATGAATGTTTGAAATTGGATTGGGTTTATCCATGGTTACCAGACAGATACAACCACAAGGTTAGTGAAATGTGCAGGTGGTATGATGAGACAGGAGGAAATGTGCGGAGGTCTCAAGTGTAAGAGCCTGAGCCAGTCCTGGCTTCTTACATCAAAACACCATTATTTCTGGAACTTGCAATCCGGCAATTATAATGAGGATTGTAGAACTACAAGTACCAGTAAGACCATGTGTGTTAAAAGAAGTGGCCCAATGCCTTGCACCTGGCATGGACAATTTAGGAGCTCTTTTAGGTTTCGCCTACAAACTGCTTTCAGCTGCCTGTTGTCTAAGACCTATTGAATATAATGCAATACATAGGGAGGATCATCCCATTGCACATCATTGTTTGGCTTTGTTGTCAATTTTCTTTTCTTTGCCTCATATTCAATGGCTTTCCTTCCCCTTTTTGTGTTTTCCTCCCCTAGAGGATAGTTGTTTTACAGAGTTTCATTACAAGATGAGTTGTATCCATTCACTGCTTACAATCAGAGAGCTACATTTTTTTCTTTCAGCAATTCATGGGAGTATATTCATTTTTCCTTCTCCTTGCCTTGTGTGCTTGCTCTGGTTTGCTTTTCTGACACTTCCCCCAGTGTGCCCGTTGTTCCCTGCAATAAACTTTTCCCATTGCTCTCCCAACACTACTGCCTTTACTTTACATTCTTTTCTTCTACTTTTTTCCAGCGGGATTCTGGCAGCTGCACACTGCCACAACCCACATATTTCTTTCTTGTCAAGTGCTACATGTTCTTATTTTTTTATTGACCTTTTTAAAATTAATGTTGGCCATGCTGGAGCCGAAATTTAAAAAAACAAATTGGCCACTTGTGCATCACAATGCGACATGACGTGAGCATCAGTGGCCATCTTGGAACGGCTTTTCTTTTATTAGAAAACTCCTTTCAAAATGTCCACTCGTGTGTCTGCCTATGCTCTCATAGAGTGGTGAACATTATGGATTTTGTTGAGGTCAATGCAAACTTTAGGGGTGAGAATGAACTGGAGCTAAGGTGCAGCCTTGGTATACAACCATATACCCAAACTCACATGTAAGGGAACCCAAAATTATAGTTGGTGCACCAAGTTTTAATTCAAAAGGTTCTACTTACTTAAGTATTTGAATATCAATGAATAATTCAAGTATACATTTTTCTTTGCACCTACCAATAAACCTTTGATATTATGGTACAAATCTGAACCAGCATTGACATTTCTTCTACATAAATAACCCCTTCGATGCTCATGACGGAACGGTTCCGTCATGAGCATCGGTCGCGCTGTGGTCATGGCGGAACCGTTCCGTCATGCCCACACCAGCGAATGGAATGTTCAGCACCGGGGGACAATCGGTGCCGGAGGCAAGGTGTTAAGGGAGTTGTGTGATCACTAGCAGAGGACTCTTCACATTTGTAACTGGAAACCATACTTTTTCTTTAATGCTTTTCCCATGATCCTGGTAGGTGTACCACCCTACATAGAGCATGTGCGTGAATGATCATGACCCTCTAACAAGTAGCTACTTTCAAACAATACGTTCACCAAATCTTACTAGGTACAGTATTAAGCACAGGAACTGCTGAAGGCCCTAGGCTTAGAGCCTGGATACACACGCCCTGCATCACTGCGGACTCTGTGATGTATGGTTTGTTCCCAGGGACACCCGCACTGAGTGACCTCCAGAACTGCAGGAGGCTCCTGTGCTGTTTTAAAGATGTTCTTCTATTTTTCATAAACCGCCTGGTAGTAGGGAAGAAAGAGACATTGACCCTGGGAAGCCGTAAGATGATCCACAGCCTCCTGCATGGCTACGCAGCCCTGGACGGATCAGATGAAGACAGCGAGGATGAAACCTGAGGACCCAAAGGGGTCCACTTTGTACCCTTACACAGGGGAGCTGGAAGACTCAGGCATCAAAGAAGACGATGACAGCTGAGGACTCAAGGGGTCCCCCTGCCCTTACCTGGGGGGGAGGCAGAGGGGCCACTTACCTGTTTTTTGCCCTTCTTTCCCCATGCCCATGAACTGGTCGGTGACAGGGTAGAGGAGAAGGCGGATGAAGGCAGGTGGAGTAAATGTCGTTATTTACTGTATGTATTTGACTAACGTGTCCTTTTTCCTTCACAGGTAAAAGGTCAATGGGATAGCATGTGCACTTGTTGTCAATTTTGTTACCGACAACTTACTTAAAATAGGGCTATGTGGAAGGGGACAATTGATGTATCTGAACCAGAAACAAGGCCCTAACAAGAGTAAGAAAAAAGATTTAAGCTTAATAAGGGTGGAGTAAAACTACACCTGATCTATGAAAGGGAAATGCCTGTTTTACCTGGAGTGCTAACTATCCTTCCATCAGTAATACTGGTGAAATTGAGGAGTGAGTGTAAAAAATGAGGGGTTGTAGAAGGATCGCATGCCATGAGTTCAGTGCAGCGCTCCAGACCAGGGTTCTTCAAAGTCGGTCCTGGAGGGCCGGATCCATGCCAGATTTTTAAGACAACTACATTAATCTAAATAGGGATATGCAGAATATCTGTCATGGATTTGGCCCTCCCTGCTGTAGACAATGCTTCCGGAATCAAGCGTACAGAAGAGAAGTGCCGCTCTCTGCCTTATGTCTGCACCTCTCCTTCCTGCCCCTGGCCTCGATGAGGAGCCCTAGCAGGACACACTGTGTTTCAGTGTAGGATCTCCATCTCCTGCTGTGTTTCCTGCTGTTTGGTTTGTCTTTGGGTTCTGAACATCTAGTATTTGGATTTCTGGGCTAGTAACGCGGATAACCTGCCTTCATTTGCCTGTGCATCTCCCTAAAATGAAAAGACGATTCGATAATTAGATTATTTGCCACACTGGTAAGTCAGTTTCATATGTGCATAAAGAGTTCACTTTTCACAAAAGTCAAATCTCTCTTGTAAACTTGAAAGAGGTTTTCCCCACTGACATCTAGAGAAAACTGTACCATATGCTTACAAAAATCAATTTGGATCCGCAGGCTTTAGCCTGTGCTTGTTTTGAAAAAGAAAAGCCATTGTTGACATTATAATGCAAGATTTAACAATTTCATATGGCTAACTAAAATGTGCTAAAGTAAAACCTTTGGATTTCTGCATTGACTAAAAAAGCACTTTTTGAGCAAGCAGCTAGAGCCAGATGCTGCGTAATGTGCAACATTTTGTTTAAAACCTATTTTCACTAACTTCTTCTTAATAAATATTTACAAACTCCATTTTAACTGCCTGTAGGTAAATAACACAATCGATAAAACGTGTGCTTTTTAATTCCTTTCCATCTGTAATGCTAGCTGCAGCTCAGAGATAATTGCTGTCTTTTAGGCCTCGTTGTCCAGGAACCCTGTGGTTAAGTGAAGTGGCCTACTTAAAAGGATTCGGACACAACAGGCTTCTAGACATTCTGGCCCCATGACCAGACAACATCTCCCTGACAACATCTCCCTGACAAAAGGAACCATGAACCGTGTTCTCTTTGCAAGAAGGAACCTTCCATACTTACATAAACCATTCAGAGAATGAGTTAAGGACTGGTGTGTCCAAAAGGGGTGGGGGGCCTATTAGTGGCAGGAGTGGACCGTTCTTGGGCAGAGCGTGGAGGGGGACAGAGGGACATCTGGGGAAGCTTAGGTCTGCCATCTTTGTCAACTGTCCCACAAAGCTTCTGGGACAGATGCGACTATAAGTCCCCTGTATAAGGAACGTGGAAGCACTATTATATAACTGAGGCAGAGGAAGTGCAAGAACACAAGTAAGTTGCTTAGGTGTGTTTACAAATCACAACTGTATTCACTTTTTGAAACCTGCTGCAGGGGCAATTTGAAAGCAGAAAGTTGACCAGAACAGATGTTGATGTGCTGCTTGCTGGAAAATAATCCCAGTTGCCTTGTGGATGGCAGTGGAGAGTGTCTCCAGATTTGCCCTGAATCTCTAGATCTGCAAGGATGCTCCAAGGGCTGGGGAAGGCAAGTTCTTTTTGAGCCACAAAGAGAAAGTGGCCCTGGACCTGAGCAGGGGAGTCTGTATGCTGTTGACATTTCTCTTCTAAGACTGTGGAGCGTAGAAGGTCCTGAAGACAAAGAAGCTAGGTCTTCTAGAGTGAAATCTTCTTCCACTGCTAAGATTCTGGTTTTCCCTTTTGATCCCGACACGTGACATTTTGGTGGCATTTGGTTATTGAAGTCTTATCCTTTTAACTAATGTGGTCTGAACCTTTTACTTTGCTTTTTTTTTTACTTTATAGCTGTTTTGTTAAATAGGCACACATGCTTTGTACACTTTTCTCTGGGGCAACCCGGGCTGCCTCAGACAACTACTAATTTGGACAAGCTATGCCTCATCGAAACCAGTTTACGGAGCAGAAGCCAGATTGTTTATGCACTGTGGGAGCTCCTCCCCAGCTCCCACAAAGCCGATGACCATTTCCCCCCCCCCCCCCCCCCCCCCCCCCTGGCTTCACAATCCAGCTTCCTCAAGGCATAATACCCCATAATACAGACTGTTGATATGTCGACCGTATATAAGTATCCAGCAAAAAATCTTGACCTGTATTTACTTCCTAAATGTAACTACACTCGCTTTCCACCTGTACTTGGACTAGATTAGTTTACCACTCTATCTCCAACCCTACAATATATGGGTCAAGTGCACGAAAGTGAGATTAAACGTAGATCATTTTTTTTAGGGAGACTTTTGTGTAAGATTGATATTTTGAGTAGGTTTTGGAGTGTAGGTTAACATTAGTAACATGCTCAGAAGTTCAATATTACATAGACTTTGAGAAGACATTATTCCACATGCCTCAGGGCAGTATAAAGACTGGCATAAATCCATGGCATGCGTAAAGCAGTCACTAGCCATCCAGAAGGCTGAGTCTGGAGTCTTCATAGCCATGCCGCCCCACCTCCATGCTCCCCCATACCATCAACCCCACGGCTGGGGTAGAAGGTAAGAGACCTGGCGTTTCATGTCTCCAACACCCTTGCTCACCTGCAGCAGAAGATCCAGTAGATAAGAACTACTGGAAAGGGTTGAGACTGGTCTGGAGAAGGTGACCTTGCATTTGTGTAAACAGCAGATCTGTACGTTTACCTATAATGCAGATGCCTCATGGACCTCCTGTGATATGCTGCTATTTGCAAACTGCAGAACTGGAAATATGGCACTGTGCCCTTGGGCTTCTAATGGACTGGGCATTACATTATAGGCTTGCAAGTATAAAGCGTTGAGCTGGGACATAAGGTGATTTGATTGCAATGTAAGGCACTGTGTTTGCAATACTGCATTGTACTGCACTGCAACAGTTATATAGAGTTTACTTCCCCTATGGTGGAGCGCTAAAGCACTTTTCTAAATGGGTAGAACGCTGCACCATGTAGGATGTATTGTTGGCAGTGTGTTGTCTTTGTTTTGATCCGATGTGAGAAGGGTACTTGATGACCACTGTGCTACTGTTATTGCTGTATGGCACGTAGCAGTTTGATGGATGAATAAGTTTGAGGGAGAGAGAGAGAGAGAGAGAGAGACTTTGTTTAAGGTGTTCTGTAAGCTGGCGGACTTTGAACAGCCCAGCAGGTCCCTTTATGGTATTTCTTATGATTATAGTCCACTTAGCGGGTTACTCCACTGGGTCGTCCATTCCAAGATATTTTATTTAATGTTTATGGTTCTGAGCAGGCATAGATTGAGGGGAGAAATGATGGAGGTTTGCTGGGATGGACTTTGTTAACCTCCTTGCATATCTGACTGTCATTGTGAGATGGTAAAAAGCAGTTGTAGTATTCTGCTTGTTGGGTTCTGCAGTGGTGGACTAAATTAAAGTCCTACGTTGATCAGCGGCATGTAGCATTCAGTTATTTCATGCTTGTTTAGTGGATGATGGGTGGTTTACCTGCTGTGGACGGGGACAGTACCTGGTGATGGACGTGGCTCATAGCAGTTTTATCTTATCTGAGTAAAGGAGAGTCAAGCAGTATCGGAATTATTATGCAGCCTGTGTGAACCACAATCAAATGCCTGAGTGTTATGTTATTAGAATTAGTTTGAGGAAGGAGATGTTGCTTTGAATTGCATGATCCAGCTTGGGTGCTGCCTCCATTTACCAGGGCTTGGGTGTTTTTCAGCAGGGGTTGCAGGCAGGGAATACTGCTCAGAAAACCCAATCCCTGGGAGAAATTGGGTGCATTTCCTCTGATTTGGTGTCACTTCCCATTGTGTCACCTGGGTCAAAGGGAATGTCTTGAGGCTGTCTTTGCCCTTACACCCAGCCTGCAGGCACCTAAAAAACCCTGAAACTCTAGGGGGCAGAGCCGTTGCACTAAATTAAAAGGGCATGCAAAAATCTGCGATTGCTGGGAAAACTAAGATTGTCATATGACACAGTACTCTCATCTGAGCCAGCCTTTTGGCACTAATGACCCACCTCATCTCAAAGATCACAACCTACCCTTCTTTGAAAGTTTCACTGCAAGCTAGCAATACCTGATCTCCTGTAGGTCAGCTACTGATCTCACGAACCATCTGCATGAACTCACACACCATGTTCCCCCACTAATGACCACACCCAACTCCTACTAATTTAATCCACCACAAAGACAATGGAGGAAATGCATGGGATGTTCTCCTTCAGAGCACAAGACTAATACCAGTAACCAACAATAACCACCACATTAACCACTAACCATTGCTGCAAAGCACTTCAACTCCTCCGCAGGGGGAGTAAACACCAAATGAAAGCACAGTAAACACCAAATGAACGCAGTTACTATACAATAACTTAGCATGGTTCTCATTCGTAACCTTCAGCCACACCACCGAACTCCACTGGACCGACCACCACTGCTTCCACTTCTCCTTTGAGAAACACAACGCACAAAACCAACAGCAATGTTTCCCACACCACAGCTGGAAAAAAGTCAACGAGGACCAGCTCATCACCACACTCGCCCGAGCCCGCCACCCGAGCCCTCCGAGACCAACGCAGCAGCCCACAACTTCAGACAATGGATCGACGACTGCGCCAACACCCTCGCCCCGATCAGGAAACCCTCCAACAGGCGCACCGACACAAGAGCCATCTGGTTCAACGCCGACCTCCAGAACTCCAAGCACACCTGCAGAAGACTCGAGAAGCTGTGGCGCAATGACAAGCCACCAACACAGCCCTCATAAACACCAGACGCAAATACCACCAACTCATCCGAGCCGCCAAAAGAATCTCCTTCAAGGAACGCATCGACAGCAACGCACACAACAGCAAAGGGCTCTTCAACATCGTGAAAGAACTCGCCACCCCCAGCTCCAATGACATACCCCTGTCACAAGAACTCTGCGACTCCCTAGCTACCTTCTTCCACCGCAAGATCGCAGACATCCACAACAGCTTCGACACCCAAACGCTGACGACAGACACCAACACCCCTGATGCAACACCCACCAGACACACCAACCTTCTGCTTTCCTGGCACAACACCAACGACGAAGACACCATCAAAACCATGAACACCGTCCATTCCGGCTCACCTTCCGACCCCTGCCCCACCACATCTTCAACAAGGCAAGCTCCATCATCGCACCCCATCTCCGAAAGATCATCAACAGCTCCTTTGATACCGCCAACTTCCCAGAGAGCTGGAAACACGCAGAGATCAATGCCCTACTCAAGAAACCCAAGGCAGACCCAAAAGACCTCAAGAACTTACGACCCATCTCCCTGCTCCCGTTCCCGGCGAAAGTCATTGAGAAAACCGTCAACAGACAACTGACCCACTTCCTGGAAGAGAACAACATCCTGGACTCCTCCCAATCCGGCTTCCGCAGCAATCACAGCACCGAAACCGCCCTTATCGCCGCCACTGACGACATCAGGACCATACTGGGCAAAGGCAAAACCACGACCCTCATCCTCCTGGACCTCTCGGCCGCCTTCAACACCGTCTGCCACCACACTCTGTGCGCACGCCTCCACGACGCAAGGATCCGAGGCAAAACCCTGTACTGGATCCCCTCCTTCCTCACCGGCAGAACCCAGAGAGTCCGCCTCCCCCCTTTCCGATCCGAAGCCGCCGCGATCACCTGTGGAGTACCCCAAGGATCATTCCTCAGCCCGACCCTCTTCAACATATACATGGCACCGCTCGCCAACATCATCCGAACACACCACCTCTACATTGTCTTGTACGCCGACAACACCCAGCTGATCTCCCTCACCAAGGACCCGGCCACCACCAAATCCAACCTCCACGAGGGAATGAAGGCCGTCGCAGATTGGATGAAGTCTAGCCGGCTGAAACTGAACTCAGACAAGACGGAGGTCCTCATCCTTGGCTCCACTCCCTCCACAAGGGACGACTCCTGGTGGCCGGCCACGCTCTGGGAGCTCCCCCGACACTCACCAACCACGCACGCAACCTGGGGTTCATCCTGGACTCAATGCTCTCCATGACCGAGCAAGTCAACACTGTCTCTTGCTCCTGCTTCAACACCCTCTGCGTGCTCCGCAAGATCTACAGATGGATCCCCACCGAAACCAGAAGAATGGTCACCCAAGCACTCGTCAGCAGCAGGCTGGACTACGGCAATGCCCTCTAAGCAGGAACCACAGCTACACTCCAGAAGAGACTCCAACGCATACAGAATGCCTCCGCACGTCTCATCCTCGTACTCCCTCGCCACAGCCGCATCACCACTGACCTGAGATCTGCACAGGCTCCCGGTCAACAAGAGGATCACCTTCAAGCTCCTCACCCACGCTCACAAAGCTCTCCACAACACCGAACCAGCATACCTCAACAAACGATTGTCCTTCTACACCCTGAACCGCCATCTTTGCTCCCTTGACCTCGCCAGCGTCCCACGCACCGTCCGAATGACCACTGGCAGCAGATCATTCTCCCACCTCGCCGCCAAGACATGGAACACCCTTCCCGCCCACCTGCCTATGACCCAGGGCCTTCTGACCTTCAGGCGACTTCTCAAGATCTGGCTGTTCGACCAGTAGCTGCTTCCCCCTCACCCCTCAGCACCTTGAGACCCTCACGGGTGAGTAGCGTGCTTTACAAATGATTGATTGATTGATTGGTACGTAGTCCTACATAATTCCCTCTTGTAAGTAGCCTCTGTGGAACTTTGAACATTTTGCAATAACCCGAAACTCATCTCTAACCGCTAAAGCTCAAAAAGTAGAAATACAGCATTTCACCAGACCTGAGGAAGCAAAGGAAGACGGGTAAACCTGTGAAATTGATTTTACTAAGGGCTCTTTTAGTGGTTTCTTAAGGTTTAGGAATTGCTCTCATAGTCGTCAAGATAGGTTGCTAGTTTAATGCACTGGTAATGAGATCTGGGAGCAATCAGGAGGCCACATTTGTCAATCAAGGCAAGAGGGCTCAATTTTCACCCTTCCAAAAATGATGAAAGTAAAACTTTTGGCGAAGGTAGTGGTAACACAGTTTAACAGTGCCATGGAACAATGTCATTAGTAGTGTGTGGTAAAATTGATGCCCATTACTTTGAGTCCTGAGAACTGTGAGATATTTTATTTAGAATTCTTTTTTGGAGGGTGGGGGTATTTATGTAGCACCACCTCTCCCCAAGAGGGCAGCACAGCGCAGTACAAACACCATGAATGCGAGCACAACAGAAAGGATTTTCGAAGCCTTTAGGGATGTTTACAAAGCAGTGATGTGCAAATTACATTGAGAGACGAATGTGTGCGGTATGAAGGGAAAAAGCTAAAACTTTGGTAGAAGGAAGATGGTGGAAAGGTGAATCTTCTGTTCCTTCCTGGAGCTCTGTAAGGGGGAGAGTCTTACCTGCACAGGAGAGTATTCCAGAGCTTGGGAACATGCAGAGAGAATGCCTGATGCTCGATTTCAAGCCTGGCCAACCTGAAGCTAGGGGGTTCACATGTCTCGCAGGACTTGGGAGCCAATCTGCAAAGATGTTAGAAAGGAACTTGTGTTTTTACTACCTATACTTACACTAGACAATAAGTAACCATGCTGTGAGAAATTGGAAAGTTTTAGAGAGTTTTATTTATATCTACTGATTTAAAGTATTGGTTTTAAACACTTTGTGAGCTGAAGTTATATACAACTTTAATATTTTATTTGGAATTACTGTAACATGACTTTAATCATATACAATGAAATGTAAACCCAAGTGGCTTGCTTGTGTGGAATCGTGTAGTACTACTAACTTCTTAATTCCAGGCGTAAGCCCAGACTCCTCCTCTCTTACTTTACTATTAGTTTACTGTAAGAGTAAACCAGGGGTCCTCCAGGCCTTGTGAAACGTGCTCACTGACTTTTTTTCCCCTAGGTATTCCTGTTTAAGTTGGCACAGCAGTTTAAAGTGAGCTGAAAGAGTGAGCATCTTCATACCTTTGTCTAATGCCTTCAAAGAGGAGAACAATCTAGTGACCAGGCCTGGTTTTTCAAACCATCTTATCTAAGTGAAAGACTCCTTTTTTCTGCAACATTTAACAAGTAGTGGCAAAGCCAAAAGGCAAAGCCTATGAGACAAGTGTGCGAATTGTTTGGGGAGCAATGAACTAATGGGTAGGAGTCATGGGGATGTGGTAAAGAACAAATGGAGGCACTTTAGACTAATCCAAAGGTGGCCCTAAAAATAATAAACAAGTCAGGGAGGCTTGGGGGAAAGCACTGGAGGAGCTTGAGGGAAACATGGAGCAAGCTGTGAGGAGGAAGTTTGGAGGAAGAAAGTAGCACAAAAGGGAGAGAGCAAGAAAACAAATTCACTCTCATAGACTGATGAAAGAAAAAGAAAAAAGTAGTTCCCTCAATGTGAGCAGTTGAAGGATACAAGTCAGCCAATCAAAAGGATGGTAAAGAAGTTAAGCTCCAGGGCAGGGAAAATAAACAAGTGGAAGGAAGGCAAACCATTGAATAAGAAACGAGCAAATGAGATAAAAAATACAGTCAACCAATTGTAAGCGATCAGGTGGCTCGAAGTCCACTGTAAGGTTTTAGTATGGACCACAATAGGCCTACAAGCAACTTAAAGCTGCATGGTAAGAGAAACCAACAAGCATTTACAATGCAATGGTCTCGCCTTTGCAAAAGTTAGAGCTATTGGCATTGTAAATGACAAAATTTGTATTTATGTGTTGGTTTTGAAAACAGATAAATAAATGGCATTGTCATTTACAATGCCAATAGCTTAATCTCTCGCAAATGCAATACCTATTGCATTTGCACCCATGCACACACACAGAGAGCCACACACACACACACACACACACAGCCACACACACACACACACACACACACAGACACACTCACAGAGCCACACACACACACACACAGAGCCCCACACGGAGCCACATACACACAGAGACACACACACACAGAGCCACACTGTACAACATGGCTAAAACAATCACAATGACAAAGCTAAAATGCTCTAGTCCTACTTTTATTGTCGGGGCAATCCCGGTTCTAACTCCTTAAAATCTGGTCACCTTAATCTTATTCGACAGAAGGGATTCTTTGACAGGTTGGTGGATCAAAAGTTTATACAGAAGGAGACTGACATATTGGAGAAACGTACATCATTTCAACATATCAGCCCAAATATCTTGAACAGCAAGACTAACCTTAGAGAACGGGCACACCTTCTAAGATTTAACTACAGATGTTTTACTAGTGGGTGGTACTTTTCATAACTTCAGGGAGGTACTGGGTTGAACACAGTGTCAGTCCCCAAATTGTAAGGTACTGAAGAGTGGAGGACACACCCACCAGCACCTTGGAAGAAATGTCTTTGTTTACGCTTATTACACTGACTTGTACACATCCCTCAGTTCCTGGAGAGATGAACACGCCTCCTTTATGACCGTTTAATGATGGAGCTGTGATGCACAAATGAAAAGTGGAAAGGGTGGCAGGATGACAGGGTCACTGTCAGAGGGCAGTGCAGGGAAGTAGGCACTGACCATCGGAGATTACACCCTGCAACCAAGGGACGGTTTAGTCGTACTACCTGTCTTGAAGAAGCATATTAGCATTCAATAGGCCAAATAACCACCCACCTCCGCGTTGGGTCTCTGCCGACCCAGTCCTCGCGGGTGCCACACCTTTTCACGCACTCTGAGGGGTCTGAACTCTGGGGTCAGGTCCTATTCGCTCCAATTCCAAGATGGTCGTTAGAGGCCGCTGCAGGGAGGCATCACGAGCTCAACGACAGCGTCCGGTCACACGGGCAATTAGGGACTACAACTCCCAACAGTTCCCGTTACAAAGCAGGTGCGTACACCAGATTGCCCATCTGACAGCGCGCTAGTAAGGGTTGAATTCAGTTTGTGTACACCTAACATGGCTGCCTACCGGAAGTGTTCCTGAAAATTGCTGAGCACATCAGTATTCGTTCGATACCACCCCAGGGGCAAACGTAATGAGAGGCAACCTAGGGACACTCTAAACAGACTTACCCTAAATCTACGACTGGAATTAACGCTTGCAATTGTTATTTTATTGTTTTGCGTTTTTGCACGAGGACGATATTTTGAAATGTAACTGTACCATGTCATTATAGTTTACGGGCAACAACACGTGGGGCTCTGGAGATTAAACCCTTTGTTTGGGAGTGCCACGGAGCACAGAGGAGAATGGGGGTGCGCGGCCTGTCCCTTGTTTCAGACCTCTCCTCCTACGCACTTCGAGAAAAGAAGGTCTGCTTGGATGGAGAGCAAGTATCGACAGTAGGCATGCGGCTCGGAGGGCCTTCTTCCTTGAAATGTTGGCAAAGGCGGCCCATATAATTACAGTAGGAACGTGCCAGAAGCGGCAGACGGCTATTATGTTGCATTGAAAATGCAAAATAAGGAAACTGAATATTTCGGTTGCAGACGCGGCTAAACAGGGACACGCAAAAATGCACTGCATGACAACACAACAGGTCTGTTTTCATACTCTCAATGTTTGCAGAGGTGTTAGTTTTACAGCACCGCACTGTTTAGTTCACTGCATGCAATGGTTTAAATGGGAAGACGGGCAGACAGGCAGCAGGAGTCTGTAAGCCCCGTCCTTTTCAGACTGGGGGGCATGTTTTTCTTTCTCCCCTCTTCTCCATTGGCTGGAGGAGAGGAGAGAAAGAAACAAAAAAAAACATGCCCCTCAATCCAAAAAGGACGGGGCTTACAGCAAAAAGAGAACGTCACAGAGACCTCTTCTCCAATGGCTGGCCACCGTTTAGGAGGAAAGCCAATGGAGAAGAGGGGCAGGGTTTACTCTCGCTACTCTGAGACATTAAGTCTCGCCAGCGAGACTGCGCATGCGCGTAGCCTACGCCAGTCTCGACCTAAAAATGACATGTGTAGGGAATCTGTCTTTTCTGTGTGGTCACCCTGGATTTTTCACCTTTTGCAGGACCCAATTTTATTTGCTTGCTATAGAACCCTGCTTTTCAGTAGCGAACTGTCAGTGATCCCCTTTTAACATGGTTGAATTGACATACTAATAATTGCTAAATAGTCCTCTGTATGTACTACAAAACATACCCAGGACCTGGAGGTTAAATGCTGTGAGTGGAATGCAGCACCTTTATGACTTTATTATTTTTTTGGTACTGCATAAATACTTTACACGCTGCCCTAAGTTAAGCCTGCTTGCTCTGTGCCATAGCTATTCACAAATAGAGGGACAAAGGGCTTTTATACATAAGGTCCAGCATAGTTGCCCAAATGCAATACAAAAATTAAAGTTGTGCTGTTCCTGAATGACCTAGAATTTCTGTGCCATAGCTAACAGGAGGTATAGCTCAGGTTCATTTGTTGACTTTGACGGTTCACCATGACAAGGGTTGTGATTATTACTTAAGATGGATAGTCACTCCCACACCCCACTTGACCAATAAGCCAATTTCTTACAACATGACTTACTGATACCAGAGCAGCTAAAATACCTTCAGACCAATAAACCTTTAGACATAACCGTAAATACTGAATCACTCCATGCACATCATGGCTGCTTGGTACAAACACCATCTACCACACGTTATTGATCTGTCTACTCTGGGAACAAGAAGTACAAGAAAATCTAAAGGTCAGCTGAGTAGACTGGACATTGCTTTGGTGTATTTGTGTAACTGTTATGTTATGTTAATTTATTTTGTAGAGCGCATGGCTACCCCAGCAACGGGAACTGTAGATTAGTCACCCCTACCTCCCCATCCCTGGAAGTATTGTCTAGGACCACATAAATATTCCAGACTGGCTCAGTTCCTGCTTAGAACCCTCCACTTATAGTAATGTTCTGGTATTTTTTTTTCCTTGGCTATGCCCACTCGGTCAGTTTTCCAATGTCCATTAGGTTTTACAGATGTACGGAGTAACAAATAATTCCTGGTTCTACCTTCAATTCCCATGGATCTCATTGCTTGGTTTTCCAGAGTAGTATCAACTCCTAAGCTCTGAACAGTTGTAAAGTTTCTTTTGGTTGGACGTTACATGATTTATTTTTGAGGATTTGAATAGTTTTCTGGTACACACTGCCAAAAGTTGACTCCTTTAGAATTGCTATCAATTGCTTGGTCGATTAAGTGAGGTGCGCAAGGAAAACCAAAGAAAAATGTGGTTCCTCTCCTCTTTCTCCATCATAGGGAGGTTGTCTTATGATTTTCTGCATCCAGGTCCAGAGGGAGAGTTCTGGTACAGCGCTTTAAGCTGCATGTCTCTCTCGGCAGTCTCTTGAGGGACTGCCAGCCTTGTCACTGTCTTAGGGTAGGGTCCAGACGTCCCGGATTTGCCCGGACAGTCCCGGTTTTCGGTGGACTGTCCAGGTATCCCGAAACATCGCTTTATTATGAATTAATGGCCTGGTTTTTGAGAAAAATGTCAGGTAATTGCACTGAAAGGAGAATTGAAAGGTATGCTCTCCTTACACGCTTCAGAAGAATGAAAAAAATAAGCAATTTATTCTATTTCTGCAGTTTGGCTGCATGCTCCCCATCACGAGCAGAAAGGAGACAGGGTGGGGAGAAGGTCAGGGGCATAGGGTGGAGGTCCTACTATTGACAATGTTAAGTGTGCACATACGTTTAAATGCCTACTAGTCCTACTTTTATTTCTGGCAAGTAAAATGTAAATTGATACTTGTATAGCCCACTACTCACCCGCAAGGGTCTCAAGGCACTTGGACGAATACCGCTGTGGAACCCATCCTGGCTTTCCCTGTGAGGCATCCACTCCTGGGCACCCCCAAGGTGGAGGCCAGGCATCCTTAGCGTTGTGGGGGCCGTTGTGGAGATTAAGCAAGCTATTGCCCAGAGTTGCAGAGTGGGACTCTATGATTGGAATAGGCACCGAGGCGAGAATTGTCAGGTCCGTGGAATTTTTGAGCCCAGACCCCCGAGGCGGGGAATTGAACCCTGGTCCCGGGCTAGACCTCTGCATCAGGGTCTGCTGCTCTAACCATTGAGCCACACTTCTCCAAGTCCCGGTTTTTGGTTCTCAAAATCTGGTCACGTAGACTGACTCCACTCCAAACATGATTAGTCTGCATACCGGCAATCTAATCGCAAGCCAACTGCAAGGTTCAATAATGAACACTTGTTTTTCATATGGCGCTTCAATCCACGTGTCTGTCGATTCTAAGCACTCTACAACACTAGAGGGCAGATTTACAAGCCCCTTGCACCACTTTTGCGTCACTTTTAACATGGGAAAAGTGACGCAAAAGTGGCGCAAGGGGCTTGTAAATCTGCCCCTAGGTGTTACAATTATCCGATTTCAATGCTACTCAATTTACTGACATAGGAAGGATGCAAAGCTGAATAAGCCTTTCCCGTAAGCGTGAGTTGTGGCCTGAAGAAAACAACAGGTGTTTGGGGCGGGGCAAGCGGTTAACTCACTGAGCCACCTAGACGGCTCTGTACTATACATACAGAGCAAACATTTGTGTTTTCAAACACCTGTTTATTACTTCAGCCTGTTACATTCGCACCGTTATCGGATTCTGATTTGCGCCGAGAATAACCTTTACAAAAGGGAACGAAAATCAAACAAGCGCCACCTGCTCAGCAGCAGCGCTGCTGTTTTGAAAGGTGACGCGCATTTTACAATTATAGGAACAACCGGGTCACCTTCTGTCAAGCATGCGCCCGGGTTCCTGCTTTTACAAGTCAGAATAAACACAGCCCGTCTCTGTGTGCAAACAGGCGGCCTCCAGCGCCCACGTGACCTGGAACCAATCAGATCGCGCGCGCGGCAGCCAGCAACCCCCAGCTGGGGCAAACAAACACCTGCACGGTACTACTTGTGTCAACAGAGCGGCGGCCCCAGATGGATAAACAGTTGTAGAACCACGAATCGCAATCTCACCCCCCTCCCAGCCTGCTGTCTGTGGAAGAGTATGAGCTGATAGCCTGATAGATCATATTTATGCCATGCTGATGAAAATAGGTGCGGTCCAATAACACTTGTTATTTGGAGCAAAGTGTATTAATTAACACTGATTCACACATGCTTGGTGTGTCACAGACTCCATTCTGCAATCACTTTACAGAAGAGACCAACTGGGGCAATGCTCACAGGGCCTGGGTCTTGGGGTTGCAACTCAGTGCGCGGAGTTAACCCTTTGTGAATGAAGAAGGGCGTTTATATAGAGTGCACGCCACCTTAAGAGGTCTCTTGGCGCTGAACTTCTAAATGGTGTAGAACGGGTGGGGTTTAGAACTGCCTTTCAATGGCCAATAACTGCAGAGGAAAAAGACAGTTCTCTTTATCCATCACTGATAGTTCTCTCTACCCACCACTGCATCACAAAATCACTAGTGGAGTAGCAATGGGGGGGGGGGGCGATTTTTGGGGCAGCGGCCTCCCCCGCTCTCATCTGTGGCCGCCGCAGCAATTGCTAGCACCCTGCAACACAAATGAGAAAACATTAGAAGACATTTCCCCCCCCCCCGACCCTGAAAACGCCGGGTAAGCGGTAGGGAGGGGCGTCAGGGTGAGGGGACGCGGACAAAGAGGCCGCTAGGTGGGCGGGGGAGGAATATATACTCTCCCCCGCCCACACCAGACCGGAAGTGACGCGCGGGACCCTCCGGGATCTCGTAGCGCTGGGCTGCCCCGTGTGCCATCTTGTGGCAATAAGGGGGCCGCCCTCTTACTAGTGTCCCCTGCGGGGACGTGTCGGTCGGCCGCATATTGCCAATATCGGCCCACTCACCAGCCCGCTCACAGTAACATGCATGTTGCAGAAATAAGCAGACAAGACAACTTTTTTGTTGGAGAAAAGTAGCTGCAGGTTTATTAGCATATACACATGCCAACAAGGTGGGTTATCTTACAGACGATCCAAAGGCAACCCCTGGTGCCCTGCGTAAAGTCACTATAAGATGTAATCTGTTGGGCATTTTCGCTGTATTGTGATAACATGGAAATGTACCTTTGCAGTGTAGTATTATGTGTGTGAACCAGTTTATTTGTACAATTGCTCTAAATAACACGCTATTGGGCCACATTTATTTTGACTGTAGTAGCACAAATATTGACATGAGGAACAATGCAAATATTCTGAAATATAAACCATTCTGTCCTTCCACAGCAACCAGCTAAATAACACCAGCTTAAAATGCACAATTGTGCGGGTAACAATGGTGAATTCTTTTATATGTTTCCACCAAAATGATCTATTGGGACAAGATTGTTGCTCAATTTAAGTAAATGTCAAAACTCTAGAGCTTCTCGTTCATGTGGATGTCCGTACAAATGTGTATAGTGAATAAAAACAGACACGCAAAAATTAAAGGTACCACTAAGTAAAGACTCAAAGGTTGTTAATGAATGTAAAGGTATAAAATATAACTTTGGTCGCCTGTACCTAAAATAAATTAAAAGATTGATGTACAATTATGACTATTACATTCATTAATATACAGATTATTACATTTTATATACATTTGGAAATAGAATACTGCAGAGGGAGGGACACAAACATATTTCACTGCTGACACGAAATGTCACAGTGATACACACTTTACATATTTGAACCAGGTATTACATTTACAGCTTCACTTTGTTTAAATCTACAATGTGAGAAAGTCACCCCTGGACTTTCAAAAAGGGCTGCAATGGCATGCTAATGCTAAACTACAGCATCGAGTTTAACCAGTGTTTAATTTGAGCCTGTGGTCTCTGGTGCTCGGCACTTAATTGTCAACACCAGCGCTTGTGACAGTCTGCCACAAGTTGGCGCTGTCTGTCTATTTTAGAGTTGACCGCAACAACAGGCAATTATTAATTCAAGATACATGAAAAATTACTATTGCCTGCCACCCAAGCCAATCTTATAGCTTTGGGAGCTTGGAATAGTCTGAATCGTTACACTTGTAGGAGTGTGATGGTTAGTAGTTGTGATGTTACTATGATTGGCAGCATGGCAGGAGCAATGTGTGGTGCAGTGGCCTCCTGACGTGAGTCCTGGCATATATTTTTCTACAAATTAAGCACTTAAAATTTGAAAACACACTTGGGCCTCAACAGATGACGATATTAGCGTGTTGCAAAAAGAACAATTGATGGACAGAATGCAGAACAAAGTCATACATTCACCCCAGTACAGAGAACTGGGCCTAAATTAATCGTTTTTTTGCTCACCATGCCATTCCAGTTTGGACCCAGCCATATGAAAATCAGTCTGGACCCTGTGCCCAATGAGAACAGTCCAGCCTGAACTGCCATGCCGGGCCCTCGGACTGGAAATAAGCATTCTAGGACCGGTTTCGGGCTTTCAGCCCTCATCAGCCAGGATAGCTTGGTTCCAGTGGCATGGAGAGCACGGGACCCACGTCTGGGCATTAGAGATATTAGAGTGTTAGACACACTTTCACTGGTCTTGAAAGGAGTGAGACCAGATAGCCCGGAGGGTGCTTTATAATCAGCTTTATTTGTAAAACAATAAGTGCCCGGGCCCAAAGTTTTTTTCAGAAACCCACAACCGACGCTGACGGATATCGAGACGTCGAATACCAAGGCTGCCTCATGTGTCCTTACACCACCACCAGAAACTCCCTCCCCCTGTAGCTCACTCTTACAGTCAGTCAGTCAGTCAAAAGTTTACTTTATTTGGTTAGTCATAACCATAAAGCATACATATACAAAAAGAAAAAAAGTGTAGCTCACTCTTACAGTTTGTCACCCCCGTTTTCTCTCTTTGATGCTGTATTCCATCTTTATCTTCTCCCCCCCCCCCCAACCCACCGTCCCCCTTTTGGTTTTTCGTGCTCTTGATCTAAATTGGTTGAGGAAAAATAAGTCCTAGTTCCCAAAAGTGTATGCCGGTGGGCGCTACCTGCAGCCACCGGCTCAAATTAAGCACTGCTCATTACAAAGATACCAGTAGCTCACGCCAATTACACCTCATGCTGAGTTTCAGTTTCTTTCTTGTTTGTTTAACCTGCAGTACAGTTGCCAAACAGACTTCCCTCCAATTACCTTAAAGACAGACTTTTTTTCAATTGTCAAGTTTGTGCGAGCCCATCTTACAAAGGAGATGCCGTGCGGAGAAAAATGCCTGTGTCCTTTCATAACCCGTACATGAACTCTAGTTAATCGAGATGCGACAGCCACGGGCATTGCGGGTACCCCCGGACAAAGATGCAGACATCAGAGCCAGGATGCTCTGACGCCCCTTCCACCATTGGAGGCAATTTAATTTGTGGCGCCCACCAGATAAATAAATAAAATTTAAAAAAACATAAGAATAAAATGTACTGCAGTGTCGTGCACAGCAAAACCAGTAAAACCCTTTCCTATTGATCATTGTTGGCTTAACATTCTGGAACTAAAAGTTATTAAAGGAATGCAGATGGTCGGCTGATTATTGCATGTGTACACGCTATGTTATGAAACTTTCCGAGGGAAAACAAGTGCTCAGAAATGTCCGTGGTCTTTCAAATGTAAATGAAGAAACAAAAATGCCTAGAGTGGTTTATCGACCCCTGTGACGTTAGAGGAGCTATGGTTTGAGCAAACAGGTCGAAGTGAGTGGGATCTGTGGAGAACAGCGTCCCCCCAACGTCTTTGCTAAAGAATGACCGTTCCTGCAGGGCTAACGTGAAGGGTGAAGAGAAGTAAGGGAGTCACCGGCACTAAGAAGATTGGTTTAACTTGGATTTGTTTTCATTTAAGGAGTGCGTATTATATTTATACCTCAAGGTGAAACTCCAACAGTAAATTTAAAGAAAATTTTGCAGCCGACCACTTGCGCACGCTCAGTGACCCTACCTCCGCTATGCTCCGCATCACAGCTCCCACACTTTTTCTAGGCACCTCAACCGCGCCACAGGCACATGACTGAGACAATGACCTATCAAAAAATGATGTGGCCCACCTGCGGAATCTCTCAAATATGCCAATACTTAAGCTCAATGTGGGCCCCTGAAGGGCAGGGCTTTAAGTGGGATGAAAAACTGCGTGGGTGGTCTCAGAGGGGCGTGGCCAATGTAATTAAGGGCGTGGCTTAAAACACAAACTAAAAATCTGTGCTTAGCATAGTGTGCCGTCCGACTTGTATTTAGCTGTTTCTGTCATTGCATCCAGATATATGATACAACCAGTAACAACATACCTACAACAATTCAGGACTGTTGGCTTTGCCAAAGGTTATTAGTTGCATAAGATAAATAAGCAGCAACGGAGGCCTGTATATACTATTGAAAAATCTTCCACTTGAAGCCCTGGTGACACCAGGACAATGTTGCTGCTCCTGCGTTTCAAGGAGAAGGGGATCCAGAGAGAAAATGACTCTCTTTAAAGCAGTGCTTTAAATGGGAAAAAATAAGTGCAGGTACTCATTAAAATGCGCTAGAGGTGTAGTGAGTGGGCGGGGTTAGGGGCGGGGCTAAGGGCAGGACATGATGATACTTAACGACTTCTATGATAGTTGCAGCACACACCAAAACACATGAGTTGGCCTTGAGTAAATATTAATTAGGGCAGTTTGTTTGTTAACTGGGAGAGTTAGGAGAACACATTGTATGTCCAGAGAGTTAGTTTGTAACTGCTCTGCTTTAGCACCCAGGTGCGTACCCACCCAGATGCTCAGTCCCCCCGACGGTCTACCCCTGCCTTTCATTGTGGTCAATATGCTAAAGGTGGTGAAACCTCTCCTTTGGTTGTTTTCCAGGGCCCACGTCTCCTGAATTAGGCAGATATCATGCTTCTCTACAAACGAGCCCCAATCTGGGCAAAATAGTTTGTTCTTAATCCCCACTAGGTTCCAGTAGAGAATTTTAATATTACTATTTTCCTCCCACACTCGAGATTTATTTTGAACCATGGTACAACTGGCATCCCCCACTGATAAGTCATCAATAAACGCCCCCGCCCTCCCAGGATTAAGACCTTCTTCGTTCTTCTCTCTATCATAGCCCCTTGCCATTGCTACGATGGCTCCCCTACTACCTAGAACATCCTGTGTTACAAAAGGGGGGGCACCCGAGGATATACCATCAGGCTTTTCCCTACAGCTTTCCCTAACATTACCCAAGATTGCCTCTACAGTGCTGTCACCCCCCTTTGATCCTGGCAGGGTGATGGGGTATCATATCATATGATGAACTTGTTCATCAGTTTCAGGTCCAACAGCGGCCAAAAGAAACCATCTGATTTGGGAAACAGAAAATAATTGATGAGTCCTTTATTTTCATGTTGCGAAGGGGCCACCAGAATGATTGCCTTTCTCAAACTCAGCTTCTATAATCTGCCCCAACATTCATTCTCTTTTCACAATGTCCTGTGACAATGAGATTGGCATGAAGCAGAAGTTCGGATTAGATTTGAACAGGATTCTCTATCCCTCCTGGATTATAGAGAGCATCCAATGATCTGCAGAGAGAAGAATTTCAGTTTTGCTCCCACTTCCACATAGTCCCTTTTGGGCTGATTCATGATTCGGTTGATTTTGTGGTTTGGGTTTGAGGGCAAATGCAGCCCCCTGACCTCAGGTTTGGCCACGAAAAGTGTAATTGTTGTGCTGAATTGACTTGGTGCCTTGATTCGTAAGGAAGGACTTTTAGCCTGAGAACAACTTAAATAGCTTTAAGTATTTTTCTCATCAGCTGATCTTTATACAATATCCATTGGCTCTTTTTCAAAAAGTTTAGGTCTATTAAATGATAAATTCTGTATTAATTAAATTCTGTATTAATGGCATCAAGTTAGTGTCTAACTTTCTTGGCTACGTCCATAGGATTCTAAGGCCTCACACAGCCGCACTGACTGAGAAGGTCGTTGCCCATACGTTTATCAAACATGATGTCCACCTAAAATTGTGATAACAATTTCATCTGAGCCAGAACTGAAGTTGGTCACCATTCTCTTCTGTAGTCAGACATTTTTTTTAAGTCTTTAAGAAGAACTTTAGTGGCATATGCAGCTACCATGTCAAAATGTATTCCTGCGTAGGACTTTTAGGAGCAGAGTCCATTTTCCTGGCCACTACATCGGAACGTGTAGACCAGTGCTTTAAATGGGAAAAAATAAGTGCAGGTACTCATTAAAATGCGCTAGAGGTGTAGTGAGTGGGCGGGGTTAGGGGCGGGGCTAAGGGCAGGACATGATGATACTTAACGACTTCTATGATTTTTTTTTTTTTTAAATATATTTTTATTGCAGGAATCAGTAAATTTTTACAAAGCGGACCAGCATTATAAGTTCAATCAAAATTAGTAGGATACATCCCATCGTCCCTCAGCAGGATGGGCCATTACACAGCCATTTAGCCCACAACCCAAGGGTCGGGCGGCGATTACCAGTGGGGACTCAACAGGAAGACGAAGCCGGTCCGGATGATCCACTATCCGTCATCTGCTTTTCTAAACCATCCTACAAAAAGGCCAAAAGAAACCCCCCCCCCCCAAAACACTATGAACCAAACAGAACCCCCCCCCCAACCCCGCCATCAGTGCACGGTAACAGCCGTAATTGGATCTATGAGAGGACCCCTGGGGAAAGCAACAGACATGGAGAGTGCAATCGTCTATCGGGACTCGGGGCGAGCTGCATCCTCACTTTCGGAATCGCTGGGAGCGCAATAATCCCTGAGGGCCTGCACTAATGTCTCCCATTCTAGCGCTGCCTCCTGCGCCTTCTCGTTGTGTTGTCTAATAGCTAACTGGTATCGCAGCGTACTTTCTCCCGCCGCCCATTTCAAGAGTTCGCTGTGCCATCGGACCCCCGTTGGACCAACCCGTGCCTTCCAGTTCCTGGTCACCTCCCGTTTAGCAAGGAGAAGCCCCAGATCGATGAATTTACTAGTGATTTTATTTTTGGGGGTATGCGGAAACCAGTGCAGGAGCCCCACTGCTGCATCAACCGATAAGGATCTCCCCGTTACCTCCTTCAGGGTATCCCCCACTTCCAGCAAATAGGAGGACAGCCCCGGGCAAGACCACAACATGTGGAGGAGGTCTGCATCAGGCGCATGGCACCTGGGGCAGTCCGCAGAGTCCGTGGCAAAATATTGTTGGATCTTCGCCAGGGTCAAGTATGCCCTGTGGAGTACATAGTAGTGGACCAATTGAAAGCGGGCGTGGCGCGTGCCCTTCCAGGCCCACCTCATGAGTTGGGACCAGGTCGTCTCCGGGATCTCCTTCCCTATGTCCTCCTCCCAACGGGTTCTTAAGGTAGTGATGGGGGCCAACCCCTCATTGATCAGTCTGCCGTATAGGCAAGTAACCGCCTTAACCGTCCCCATGGACATCATGACATACTGGCACACCGGAGATGTAGGAGGTTCCTCCAGTCCGTGCTTCCAGTGCGCCTGAATCGCTCGGACCCGGGCCGTGTGCAAAAGAAAATTGCCGCGAGGAACCTCGAAGCGATCAATGAGCTCCTGAAAGGGCAATAGCGCCTCGTCCTCGTAAAGGTCACCCACCAACTGTAGACCCGCGTCTTCCCAGTCCGCTAGTCGTGACCAATCACCGCCATGAGGCAGGGCCGTCAGCATACCCAGAGGTATATCGGGTGCATATGGTATCCGCAACTGGCCCCGGGCGTGGGCTCAGTTCCAGCATAATCAAATGGTCCTCTCTTCGAGCGTCAGGTCCTGCAAGGCCAAACGTTGTCGCAGCGCTATGAAGGAGAGAACATGCCTAGCCATCCCTGTGCCCCTCCTGTCCTCCGGGCCTCGGAATTCTCTGGCGACCTCCTGGGTGAAAGTCTGCAGCTGCGCTGCCAAGTAATAAATTTCAAAGTCCGGCACCGCAAGCCCACCCTCAGCTTTCGGTCTCGTCAGGGTCTTGAGGGCCACTCTTCGGCGGCCCGAACCCCAGAGGAATCCCACCACCATTGACCGTAACAGTCGAAATGTGGCTGACGGGACCCAAATCGGCAGCGCCCGGAAATAGTACAGCAGCCGGGGGAGCGCCACCATTTTAAGCAGAGCGATCCGTCCCGCTACCGAGAGCGGTAGAGTAGCCCAGAAGTCCATGCTACCACGCAACGCGCGAGTGCTGCGAGCTATGTTCCCATCCAGGAGGTCAGACGGTTCATGGTAGATGTACACCCCCAGGTACTTAAAGCAGTCAGGTTCCCACCTAATCTCTCTGCTGATATCAGGGCTGGGTGTACCCTTGCGAACCGGGAAAAGACAGGTCTTAGCCCAATTCACCCGAAGGCCCGAGACCTCCCCAAATGCCGCGAGCGCCGACGCAGCCCCATTCAAGGCAGCAACCGGGTCCTCAAGAAAGAGCAACAGGTCATCGGCATACAACGAGATATAATGTGGGCCCGAAGGTGTCCATAAACCATTATAGTGGGCCCCCGACCGGAGTAGCAGCGCCAGTGGCTCCACCGCTAGCGCGAAAAGAAGCGGGGATAATGAACAACCCTGCCTCGTGCCTCTCTCCACCGGGTATTGCGAGGAGATCAGCGGGCCTGCCCGTACCCTGGCCGACGCCGAGGCATACAGTACCGTGGTCCATCTAACGAAACCCTCACCGAGGCCGAACCGCAACAATACAGTGCGCAGGTAGTCCCATTCCAGGCTGTCAAAAGCCTTCTCCAAAATCTACCCAAAGGACTACCGGGCATGGGGCGTCCACGAGCGGTTCTCCCAGCAAGCGGAACAGCCTACGGATGTTCATGGTCGTGTTTCGCTTGGGAATGAATCCGGCCTGGTCCTCGTGTACTAGAGAGCTCATGTGACCTAGCAATCTTGATGCTAAGATGCTGCTCAGTATCTTATACTTTATTGACCGTCAACATTGATAAAGGACGGTAGGACGCCGGATCGGACGAGTCCCTTCCCGGTTTGAGGAGGGGAACCACTAAGGCCTCGCATATCGAGCCGGGGAGCCGACCAAGCCGCTTCGCCTCTCTGTAAACTATCAGCAACCTCGGTGCCAGGTGATCAGCATAGGCGGCATAAAATTCAACCGGAAGGCCGTCTAGTCCCGGGGTCTTATTCCTCGCCATCTTTTTAATGGCGCTGCGAATTTCCCCCAATTCAATGTCAGAGCCCAGGGCTTTCGCTACGTCAGGCTCCACCATTGGGAGCTCTAGGGGTCGCAGGTAGTCATCGATCAGGTCGGGGTCCCTGGCAGAGCGACTGCGGTACAAGCGTTCATAGTAGCGCAGGTAACAACTCAAGATCTCAGGCTGAGTGTGCACTTCGGCCCCTTCCGCCGTACGCATGGACGTCGTTAGAGAGGTCTGGCGCGTGGGATTAGCTAGCCACGCCAGCAATGCGCCCGATCTGTCCCCCTCCGCGAGCGACCTAACAGTATAGGCCTTATAGTCGAAGCAGCGCAACCGCTCGACCTCCGCCGCTACCGCCTCCTTCGCCGCTGCCGTGCGTTCCCGAAGTTCAGGAGGCCCGGGGCGGCGGAGTTCCAACTCACGGAGTTTCCGATCGGCCACAGCCAAATCATCAAGGATGATTCGCCTCATGCCCACCTTTTTAGAAATGCAGAAGCCCCTGACCACCACCTTAAAGGCGTCCCATTCCAGCGCCCTCGATCCCGCAGTGCCCCCATTGGACGCGAAGTATTCCGTGATCTTATCTTCTAGGTCCGCCTTGAAGACCATGTCTGCCAAGATTTCGGGACGCATTTTCCAGATGGGTACAGCAGGCACCCCAGGAAACCAGCGAAGGTCCAGCAGGAGAGGGTTATGATCTGAGATGGTCCTGGTCAGATATTCAGACCGGACCGCTGCTGAAACCAATTCTGCCGAGCCCAGAAACCCGTCCAGTCGGACGTGCAACTCGTGCAGACCTGAGAAGTAGGAATAGTCCCTAGTGTCGGGGTGCTGTGCCCTCCAGATATCCGTAAGACCCCAGTGCGTCTGCCAGTCCCTCCTACCTTTAGCCACACGGCGAACCGGAGAGTCAGGGAGGGGGGGGGTGCGAGCGGTCAGCCTCCACATCCACTATTGAATTGAAATCCCCGCCGAGCAGGAGGGGCCCGGAGAAGAAGTGGGCCAACGAGCCCGATAACCTGGAAAGGAAGGCAAGCTGGTCCACATTAGGCGCATAAACACAGCAAACGTTTAGGTCCCTCCCCCCCAATGTGCCCGAAATGGCCACGTAGCGACCCTCCGCATCCACCACTGATTTCGTAACCTGAAAAGGAACCCCAGCTCTGATCCAAATCAGCGCCCCCCTGGCATACGCGGAGTACGAAGTGCAAAAGACCTGCCCTCTCCACCTACGCACTAAATAAGCGTGGACTTTGTGACGTCTAGACATAGTGTGAAGCCCCCGTACATTCCAAGTGATGCATTTCACATTAGCAACATCAGCCATTGTCCCATATCGTTCGTGCAAAGTCTCTCCACCCGGGTCCCAACAAAGAAAGAGCAACAATCAACCCAGCACTGATGGCGGCCATTTTCCCCAACCAAAAAACAACAACCCCCGTTCGATCCAAACCCTTGCCCACCCTCCCCAGAACAGGACCCAAATAGTACCATCTAGTTCCCATCCAAACCATACCCCCAACAAACCCACAGTCCCCAACTAATCCTGCAGTTGCCACCGCAGGATGGCCTTAAGGGCTAGGTGCGGGCTGGGCGCCGGCAATGGGCCCTCGATTCTCGGGCTACCGAGACTAAAGTGAGCCCAAAATAATAACCCCCCCCATGTCACGAGCAGGGCACTCCACCTCCACTGCACCGGAGTTCGTGAGCAATCGCCTACCCCCGCTGCGGACCCCCACCCAAATGGACTCCGCTCACCCCATCATCCTTGTCCATCCAAAAGGTCCTCAACCGAGTTCGGAGTGATCACCGGCGTGTGGACACTGTCGGTCACCGATTCCTCCGAGTCCGTTGGTGCCCCCTCGTCACCAAGGTCCGCCTCCTCCTCAATGGGACCGTCTCGTGAGCCAGACAGCGTAGACAACACCTCCAACACTCCCTTCCGCTCCGCCGACGTCTCCACAGTCGAAGGTCTGCCTGACTGGCCACGGCGACTCCGAATTCTTTTGGACCGCCGCCGCTGTCCAGGCTCCACTGCTAGTTGAGATGAGGAGCCAAAGCCATCCTTTCCGGCTCTATAGAGTTTGAGCCAGCTACAGACGTCCTCCGGGGAATCAAAGAACTGAGTCTTGTCATCAACGATTATGCGGAGCCTTGCAGGGAACAGGAGCGAGTATTGGATGCCCTCGCTCCGGAGCTCGCGCTTGACCGCCAGGAAAGAGAACCGCTTCGGCTGGGTCTCATATGTGTAGTCCGGGAAGATATGCACCTGGCTATTCTCCACCTTGTAGGGTCCATTATGTCTGGCGGCATTAAGGATGAGGTCTCTGTCCCGAAAGTGCAGTAAACGTGCCACCACCGGTCGCGGGGCACGGCCCTGCTGCGGCGGCCTCGCTGGGACTCTGTGCGCTCGCTCCAGGGTGTAAAAGGAGGATAGGCCCTCCGGGGCCACCGTGTCCCGTAGCCAGGCTTCCAAGTAGGCCACCATGTCGCCATCTTCAATCTTCTCCGGCAGGCCCACCACTCGAATGTTATTCCGCCTATTACGACCCTCCGCATCTTCCGCTCGCCGCTCCAGGGCATCAATCCGGGACAGGGCATCCTTCATCGTCGCGGCCAGGGTTCTCTGTGCTGGCTCCAAGGTCTTTACCGAGCCCTCCACTTCCTTGACCCTATCCGAAAGCTTGCCGTGGTCCGCTCTAAGGAGGCCCAGACTCGTCGCAACCTGAGCAATGTCCTGCTGGAGGGCCGAGCCCGTGGTCGCGATCGCCTCCAGGACCCGGTCAAATTGTTGCTGCAATGGCGCGCCACCAGAGCTCTCCGGGTCCCCACGTTCATCTTTGTCCGGGGCCTCCGAGTCTGAGGCGGCTGGGGTGGTCCCCTTGGCTCCCCTCGGTTTTCCCATGGCGCAGGAGTCCCACGGTGGAGAGTCAGTCAGAGGTCAGTCGCTCGGCGGGATGCAGCCGGGTGCGGCTCAGGGGGTCGGCACCGCAGATAGGGCCGCCAGGCGTCCGTGAATCGAGGTCCACGATAGTGTGGGCATCCGACCATCCAGGAGCTCTCACCGCGTTCAAAGTCCGATCAGAGCGACACCCAGACCATCACATCACAGGGAGATAGAAGGTGCGCTATAACCAACGACGCTCCTCCAGATTAAGGGTCCCATCCAAGGAGACAAAGAGGTCCGGGCGCCATGTTGGGCCGCACTCCGCGGGTCCTCAAACTTCGATTTTCCGTCGGATCAACCCGTGTTCGAGTTTCACCGGGTGCCTCGGCAGGTCCCAGTCGGTCCGATCAACGGTTTGCGGGGACTAGGGTGCCCCGCGGACTCCGATCTGCAGGATAATCACGGGCTCAGTCCCGGAGCCGAGCTCTCGGGCGACCATCGCCATCGGCGTCCAAGCCACGCCCCCTTAACGACTTCTATGATAGTTGCAGCACACACCAAAACACATGATAAATGCGGTTATTTAAACAAAGCAGGTTAACTCATTACACAAAATGAAACAGAAATGCAATAATATGTTAACATTTACTTTTTTTTGCAATAGATGCACCTTCTTAATGCCATACTATTCATTGCTGTTGTTTAGCACAATACTATATATTTTTGAGCAAGTGAGTAGGAAGAAACTGAAAATACCCCCACTTCGAACCAAAGCTCTTATGGCACCAAGCAAATCATCATGACCCTCCCCAGAAGATATCTCTTGTCTCTTCTATCGATCTATTGATTCATCCTTTCATCCAACCATTTACCTGCTGATGTTCATCATTTACCGTTTACATTCTGTTGTCTATCCAGTTTTTCATCCATCATTCAGTTGATTTTCACCATTCCGTCTGTCCACCCTTCATATCTAAAACTATCCATCCCTCCTTACACCTATCCATTAATCTTTTCACTCATCCATCTCTTTATACACCTTTTCACTCACCCATCAATCCTTTTGCTAATCTATCCATCAACCCTTTCACTCCTTAATACCATTCGCCCTTTCATTCCATCCCCCCTTTCAATCAATCCCTCCTTTCACTCATCCATCATCCACCCTTTCATCCATCTCTACCTTTCATTCATCCATCCAATATTTAACTTATCCACCCATCATCGGCCCTTATATCCAATCATCCATTCTCTTTCACCCACCCATTCACTCATCCATCCATCTGCACATCCACCCTTGCTCACTCATTCACCCATCCACTCACTCACCAACCCTCCCTACTACGTTATTTATGACCCTTTGTCTCCGAGCAGACATGTACACACAAAGGGCCACCCATTTTCTTTAAAACACCTCCTGAGAGTGTCTTGATTCTTTCTCTCTCACCTTTTTCTTACAAAAACAGGCTTACAAATGCAGGCAAAGAGACAAACATAAGCAGACACACAAAAGATTTTGGTATGTTAAAAGCCATGTTATACTCTTCAGTATGGCTTTTTTAATTGCCACTGCCAGTAGATTCCCAAGATTTCTGTGTTTGCGCAAATGCCAAGGATAGTGTGAATGTGTTGACAGCACAGGGCCAGAATGGACAGCCAGAGCTGCCAAGGTTTCAGATTGCTATGTGTGACGTTTTCATATTTTCATTGTAATTATGAGTGACATTTCAACGATGTGAGTGACACTTTCTCACTAGCAAAATGAGGGAATCATACAAATATTAAAAAATTACACATTTGAGTCGGGCTGCTGTTTCAGATTGCATGTGTGACATTTTCATAGATTCAGTGGATTTACGAGAGTCGGGCAACAACTAGATGTGCAACACTTAGAGGGGCACATTCTTGCGAGCATAACCATGGTATGAAGTCAATGGAAGTAGACAAATATCAGAAATCGCACTCATTTGAGCAACAAGGAAGTCAATATCGGCAGCAGGTGCTTTTGAAGCTATTATTTAATTTCAATAAAAATCAGCACCCTCCACCCCAACCTCAGCTTCAGGTGCGGCCAAACCACATATAACAAAGGTATCTCTGTGACAAAAACAGCAACTCACTGAGCTATCCACATACAGTACAGTACAGTACAATATGCCTTTTTGATGGCGCATTAACCACCTAAGCTACTTATTGGTAAGAGTGCAAACTGTCAGTAGAGAAAACTCTGACTTCTCGACAGCGGCAACAATAATCCCATGAGTTATCTCTGATTTAGCAAATCTAACTGTGCTGAGAAAATAAAGGGTGCTGCTTTGTAGTGTCCCTGTCAAGCAGGGATGTTAAACACTTTGCACTACTAATAAATCAGCAAAACTGCTAGTTTAGACAAAACGTAGCGCATATTCAGCACACACAGACAACTCTAGTGTGCCCATTTGCAAGAACCTATGCAGTGCTGGAGCCCTAATCATTTTTGTAACAAACAGTTTACATGTCAGCAGCAGGAGGATATTAAATGATCTCTTTACTGCTGTCTGAACGATCCACTGAGGAGCTACTGCCTGGCACCGCGGGGATCGCTAGCCTGTCTCTTCTTCAGAGAGTCAGACAGCGAGCCCTGCTGCAGTGTCTCTGCCTGTGCCACCTGCTCCCACTATGAGACTCACGATGGCGTGGTGAGTCTGGGCAGAAGTCGGGCTCTACTGGGCACAGCAATAACAGGAGGAGGTGAGCAGGTGATTGATTCTCAAACACTGGCTTCTTCCCTCAACTCCAGGCAGCAGGGGAATTTCATGGGTGCACTGGGGCCAGGCTGGCAGGCAGGAAATGAAACATCCTGCCACAGCATTGGCATATAAGAAGCAGACCGGCCAATAGAGGCATTTGGTGTTAGGAAGGTAGGCGCCTCAATGCAGATAACAGATTAGCGCTTCAGGGGCCTCTTCGATCGCATTGTCTGGACATTAACACTCATATCAAGAGAAAGGACATGCGAGATTCCGCCGCTCTTTTGTCTGATAACATTTATGTTCAAAGTGTTACCCTGCACT
Source organism: Lissotriton vulgaris (assembly GCF_964263255.1). Taxonomy (NCBI): domain Eukaryota; kingdom Metazoa; phylum Chordata; class Amphibia; order Caudata; family Salamandridae; genus Lissotriton; species Lissotriton vulgaris. The sequence continues at coordinate 1,015,919 of NW_028249215.1, forward strand.
GACTTACTTTTCACTTGTCACTACCTGAAATGAGGCGCTTTGAAAATCACACGCGCACACTAGCAGGTAAAATGAATCCCGACTCCCAGCATGACGGCGAGCAACGGACATTAAACAAAAGAGCCCTACTGAATAGCTCAGCTGGGGCTCTGATGGATGGGAGGGGGCTGCAGATGCGGCGCCTCGGCTGCCAGTGACATGTCCCACTCCGGCTCACCAGCACAGCCACGAGCCAACTTTTTATGAGTACCGGTACTCTCCTTTTGAAGAAGAGAAGTGCCGGTACTCAAAGTGATAAATTTAGGAAGTGCTGGTACTCAGTACCGGTGAGTACCGGCCCATTTAAAGTACTGCTTTAAAGGATTTCCCTTCCCCTACAACGCTCCCCTGGCATGAGGTCATGTTGTAACCTCCACTAGTAAGAAGAAGTGAGCAGTGTGAGCACGCGCACACTAGTGAAAAGAGAGCAGTGTGAGCATGCGCACACTAGTGAGAAGTGAGCAGTGTGAGCACGCGCACTTCCATGTGCCCACTGCCACTGCAGTCCGGAAAAAAAATGTACCGCCTGTGCCAGGGCACAAAACAGAGCCCGATAGAGACCTGTTCCGAGGCCCCCTTTAAAAAACTGCCGGTGCTCAGCACCGGTGAGACCCGGCCCACTTAAAGCCCTGCTTGAGTGTGAGTGGCACGCAAATCGCAGCATCCCAGAGTCATGACCTCCATCAATAGTCATATTTTGGTGGCACATTGTTACCAACCCCTGTAGATTAAAAGTCCCACGTGAACAAACGCTGCATTCCTTTAACTTCTGCACGTGAGGAGCACACCCCGAGGTCACACGTGTTAACCAGAGCTCAGCGGCGCGCCGATCTCGAGAGCGCCGGGGTGAAATGCGGAGCATTCCCCCTGCAAGCAGAATTTTCATTCGCCCGGCCCGTGGCTCAGCAATAAACCCGGTCACGTTCAGGAGACACAACCGGCGCGCCGTTCGTTTCTGAGGCATCTCTGCCCGCGGGGCACGGGGGTTACGTGGGAACGTCCGAACGTCCGAGTGCACCAGACAGTCTGAGCCGCTCCTCAGGAAGTTATTATCAGCCCCGAGCCCAGCTCTCGAGCCAGACGACAGGGGACGGACCTGGACATTCCGCGCCGAGTGGACCCAGACACCCCCGCTTCACTCACAGAACCATGCCAATGTAAGGGGATAGATTTACTAACCCAAAGACCGGGACATTTCACCGACATTGAGACCTTCTGCATTGTTGTAAAGCGCTTTGATGCATAGAGGCCATGCAAGCACTATATAAAATAAACATAGAAGTAGGGTAGCCCTCTACCACATAGGCTATGATTGTTGTAACCTAGGCGGACCGAATTAACCGCATGCTTTTATTTCACATCACCTAAATAAAAGTTATGTTTTCCTTCACTCGGATTTACCAGGGGTGGGAGACCCAAATGCCATGTTTTTGGTCAGCAAAATAGACTGGAACGAAAATCATATGAAACTTTGGATGCATCTGCAGCCAAGCCTTTATTTTGCATTTTTTTCTAAGTCAGCAGCATACAATGCTTCCTATGATAGAACAAGCAGCGGCAAAGCCAAAAGTTCTCGGCTAAGGCCCGAGCTATTGGTGCTGTCAAAGGGAATGTCTTTTAGCCATACTTGGTCCCTTAAGGGATGCTACGGTGACATTGGTGTGTCTTAAATAAGAATAAGTGTTAAAGAGAAACATGCGTGGGGTAAAACATCAAACATTAAACTGCAAAAAGAATGTAACAGGGAGACACAGATCTTAAGAGTAAGGGATTGCTCAAGAGAAACTATTTGATTGAATTACATTGAAAGGGACAGAATTGTCTTTTTTAAGGTGCGAAATTACAACTAAGCTAATGAAACAAACATAGAAATATGAGAAACAAAGAGGCAAACAGTATGTGACTCGGGTGGACTTAAAGGAACGTTGGTCAAAAAAGCCATTAGTCCTCGCCTGCATGAGGTTTTGACTTTTTCAATGTTTGAGCCATGTTGTACAGCAGTCGCACTGCTGTACAACATGGCTAAAACATTTACAAATTCGATGCCTCACTTAGGGGAGACCAATTGGCTTTGCCAAGGTTTCTTTTTCATGCTTACTTGCAGCCTGTCTCCGCTCTGTAAGCTGTTGGCTGTCTGGCTGCAGGCCTTTGGCAGAGCATTGAATGTCACATAATAAGCTTAATATAGTAGATTGTGCAACAGCTTAACATTATACTTCTAGCATGACAGTTCTCTTCTCTGCCAAATAGAAATCAGATTCAAAACTAGGGTATACAACCAAGTCCTATCGCATCAACCCTTTGAAGACAAGAAGAAAAGGCTTCAGCAATCATTGATTTGCACCCAGTTTTAGACCTGTCTGCCTGTGCAGGTGGGCTTTGTTTTTTCATTTGACTGACGTTGACTACTTTGAGCAGCACTTCAGTTACCCCACAAATAAAAGTTTGAGCGTTTTCTTGTTCCTGGTACTTGATGTCCTTTTGCCACCCTTAGATTATTGATCATGGATCTGTGAAGAGCGCATGTTGCCTTAGACGTCATCGGTCTCAATCAAGGTAAAGCAAAAGCTAGCTTTTTATTTTTTAGAGTTTTATATAGCGCGAACTAGACCCGAGATATCGGGTATCAGAGCGCTTTACATGAGCGCCAGTTTCGTTAGAGATGTACATGTTCATTTTTGTTGGGGCACGGGGAGATTAAATGATTTGCCCAGAATCACAGGATGCTGAGCTTCGTTGCCGAGACTCAACCCCTGTTCCCCAGGTCCGAGGTAGACTGCTCTAGCAGCATGGCTACATCCTCTCCCCTGTTGTCTGGAGGCATACAAAACAGGAAGCTCTGTGCAACATGCTTCAGACTCAACCAATGTAGAAGCAAGGGTACAAATGCAAGCCAGTAAAGTACCCGACCCACTCTTTCATTGGTAGGGTAGTGAGAGGCACAGTTGGGGTGCAGTGGGCCCTGGCTCACATCTGGCCCTGTTGCCACTGCATCTGCTGCACTATTGGTAGCTGTGCTCCTGGATTCAACACAGTGGGCAGCAGTTAGCAGCTTTTTGTGACCCTGCAGAACAGAGCATGTTAGGGAGCGACGTTAGGGTGAGAAGAACAGGAGACAGAGGGGTGAGCTGGGAGAGCCTTTGCCCCCCTGGGCTCAGTGTTCTCCCTGTTTGACCTCACATAAGCCAACAGGTCTCCATTTACTGCACTAGTTGTGTGGAGAACCAGAGGCCTCCTTATAGCATCACAAGTCCCACGTACTCGAGGAGCCAGTCTCCCCTTCACCCTGGACAAGCCACGGCGCTTTCACTGGGACCTGTGGGGGGCCCCTGCACTGGAGCCAGTGGCCGGGCTGCAGTTTATTTTTTGAGAGCACATCTGTGCAGGCATCTCTGGACCCACCAGAGAGACATATGTGAAAGGTCCGGAGCAGGGATTACGCATATATATATCACTCCTGGGTGACTTCTGCCCTACTCTCTCTACTGTGCTTAGAAGAAGAATTTGTTTTTATGTAGCGACTCATATCGCACGTCTGCTGTCTCTAAGCACTGTAAATAACAGGTGTTAATTTACTAACCTCAGACTGATGAAAGCCTGAGTCAGCTGGGATTTAATCTCATGAACTGCAGGTCACTGCAGAACCAAACATGGGGAGGAGGGACGGAGGTTCACTGGAATAATGCAGCAGCAAAGGATCAAATAATGCCACAGGGCTGACTAAATTATGTGGCAAGAAAAGGCACATTATGCAGCGCTGTGAGGCAGATTCAGTGGCAGCGCTATTTACACACATTTATGCAGTGTTGTGAGGCAAGATTCTGTGGAAGCGCTATTAACAAACATCGAGGAGTGCTAAAGACGAGTAGAGGCATGACACATCATTGCCATGGGCAAATATGGAGAACGAATAATGGATAGACGTGGGAGCCAGCAAATGACAAGCCTATGAGTGGGCTGAAGCACATAAAGTACATACAACAGGTCTCTTTTCGAGACAGCGCATGCGCAATGTCTAGAGCTGCAACCTAAAAATGCTTCACCTTCTCTACTCTACCCCCTCCCATGCCTGCTACGACACAACCAGGCATGCACAAATCTTTACCACTTGCTTAGAGCAGATGGTAAACGTATGCAATAAAACCCCATGCCGTTTAACTTGTAGTTCCATGGTACTGGTGGGAAATTACTGCTCTGTAACACTAAAATTGCATATGATTTCATCCTTGCACCAGTACAGTGCAACTAATGATAAGATCCCTTTTCTACACTAACATAACAAGCTAGATACAATGTTATGCACATATGATGGTTATACTAATAGCAAAACTAATCATATAATATTAGACAGGCATTTTTATGGAAATCAGAGAGGACATCAATTGAAATGTTCTGAATCATATTACGCCATAAAAAGATGGCAATGACTAAGGTTACTGGTTGAAGGAGAGTGAAACCCTAGTTGAGGGAGGGCAAAACCATACTCAAGCAGCAACCACAATCTCTGCCAGGGTGAAACACAAGAAAACTCCAAATTAACCTGTGTAGTGTAGTTCCTAGTTTCCCACTAGGCCCTGCGCATTGGAATAACATAAACAGTAGTATCGACGTGGAACTGCGGATATTCCAGGCCTCCACTGACTATGCTAAACTTAATTGGGTGTGTTACCAACTAGCTCAGAGGTCACTGGAAACTTTCTTCTCTGCATGGGAAGTGATCAGCTTCCTTGGCACAGACAAGAAGGGATTCAGCTTTCCAACAACCGTGCAACATGACACCTTTGCTCCTCAGATCAAGAGTCAATCTCTAGGGTCGTGTGAAACAATAGACATGTATTTCACTCAGTCAGTTTAGTGCAGTTTACTTTCACGAGATGTAGAGAACAGAGAGACGGGCGTTTGTCAATAAAGGGTTAACCTTTATTGGACAGTCTTTCTTCTCGTACAAGAGAAATGTATTGCCACAATTGCAAGACTTGTTATTATAAAAAGTACGTACAGTAAGATAAGTATTGCGAAATAGAACTGTAAAAGCATAGATATGGTTTCTTAGCCATACAATGGTTTAAAAGTAATAAAACATATATACAGTCATATATACATTAGGCTAAAATACTCAACTGGTGCTTCTAACTAAGCCTACCCCAGTGTGCTTGACCTAAGCCTAACACGTGGAAGGGGAGTAAGTAAGTAGCTTTAAGTTAAGTTGGTTTTGCCAAGGTTTGTTTCAAGAATTCTCGTCTAAGGGTTTAGTCAACACCATACCTCTGAATAGAATGATGGAAGTCTGGTATTTCCTTCAGGGGGCACTCAATATCCCAGTCACCCGCGAGGGCAGACCGGAAACGCTGGAGCTGGATTTCTCTGCAGGAGAAAGGCAGCGGCTCTCTTCAGCGCGTCGGGAGGAGGAGGCGGGGGACAGCGTCCGCGGCAGCTGGAATCTGCTGGGCTTCTTCGCAGAAGGACGGCTGTTCAGCTCCTAAGCGTACTGCACCATCGTTCGCACTTTAGCAGCGATAATGGTATCAGTAGCTTCACCACCAAGGAACAACAGCAGCGTACTGCCTGCAGCAGCAATGGGATGCACAACAGGGTGCACGGCAGCTTACGACAGCACTCAGCTCTCAGCTCACAGCTCACATTGCTTAAGGCAACGTTGGTAATATTTATACCTGAGAGGTGCCGGGTTTGACGCAAGTTTGCTGGACATAAGACGTCAATTAAAGATGTCACTAGGAAGTGATAGTTATCAGTTGCTCATTAGAGTTCCATTACTAATCAAAACACAGCAAGCGGGGATTTCCAGGGTTGCTGAGTTTTTATCTTGTTGAAGAACTCTGAGTGTTAATCTAGGAATATCAGATAGTGACTTCTGCTCTGTCATTGCACTAATTGGTTGCAAAGGAAGTGGCAGAGAACTATGCTGGAATGTGGCTCTGTTCGTGTGAGGCCAGAGATGACTTTTCTGAAAATCGCACTTGAACGGTTATGCCAATATAGGGAATAAATGGATTTATAGCCGAATAGGGGCATAAGGTCGCAGTATCGATCAGGAACCTAAATAAACACGCAACACCCACTCCACGTTTTCATGTCCATCAAATTACTAAAACTAGAGCAATTAGATGCATGTGTAACATTGCCCACCCCAAAATACATAAATGCATTCGAAATAGGCGTATATTGTAATACGTGAAATTTAGGTACTGTACGTTTTTGAAGCATAGAAATCATTCAAAAATTATTGCATATGAAATCAATGAACGATTATGCAAAAAGAATTACACATGAAGTATCTCTGACAGAAGAAGGGCAAGATAAATCATCACATAAAAATGCATTGTAATAACATGTTCTAGAGGCTGATGTAATTTTGTTATGTCTCTAGATGTGATTTTAGAAATAGAAGTTTGAAGCTTCTGTTCTCTAAGAATAGTTTTTACCTTAAGCAAAGAATTGTTCGTGCCAAAAAAGGTCAATATTAAAAAATGTTCAATTCAAAAGAATTAATGCTTGAACGGGGAAATAGAGTTCCAACGCTTTTAGCAGTTTTTGTTGATCAAAACTGAAGGCCGAATTCAGAGTTCATGGGAACGCTGTGTGTCGGAAAGCTTCTCCAAAGTTATTGTTTCTGTATGGGTGAGAACATCGTATCAGACAGGCTCTCAAAGAATTGGTCTACAAAATCAGGTGACAGTTCAACCAAATTCGATAGTGCTGTAACTTGGCAGGTGTGAGAATGATTGCTGTCATCATAGTCGGGAGCAGCAATGCTCACAGAAGGTCGTACCTGGGTGATGTTGCTTTTATCACTCGCTCCACTGTTACCACCTAGTCGTAGTACAGGAGTCTCCACGAATGCCGTCATCAGGATTGGTAGCCGCTGGGGACAACACAATGCGTGAGCCGTTATTGGACTGAGCAAAGTATCGACGTCCATTGGTTCTGCTGATGGAAGTGAAAGACAGATATCCAACACGCATTCATCGCCGCAAAGCATACATCTTAGTACCGGTAAGATACAGTTCTGCCATATAGGTCTGAATGAAAGGAACCAGGTCATGTTTAGATCTCTCAGCCTGGCCAATCCAAGGACGTTAGTTATCCTGTCCCGGTAGCGCATTGCTAGGATTGTCTCTTCCATTCCCATGGGAGCTATGTCTGAGTTTCGGCTTGCCATAACGAAGCAGGAGGGTCAAAAATAAAATCCCTGCGACGAGTCCCAAAAATAATGGTATGCCGCTAAAAACAGAGTGTACAAAATTAGGAACGATTCCCAAAATTGCCTGGAAGGGTGTTAGCAGTCCCGTAAAGACTGTCTTAAATATGCCTGGGATGCTTGTTGCACTAGACATGTTAAGGAGTTGGCTCAACATTTCTACGAAATGCACGGGGCAATTTGTTGATAAAAGGTCATGAACTTCAGTAGCTGTCCTTGCAACTAGAAGATCATACGTCTCTTTTGATGACGTTATAGGCACTGTTGTCTGTAAAAGTACAGATTTCATTTTGCTTAATGTATCAATTCGTATAGAATAGAGATTCAGACGAGGCCAGATGGGAGTCACTGTGTCTGCAGGCCCACTCGGAAACAATGCTTGCATACAGCATTTGACCATGGATGTTACTCTTACTAGATAACTTTTCCCTGGCACAAGGCCACAACATCTGTGATCCGTTCTAAGAATGTAACTCCCGTTTGCGAGTTGCATAAAGAAGGGCTCTATCTGAGTTGCAGGTGTGACTAGCTGGTGGCATGAAAGGTTGTTAGAATTTCCATCACATGCTCCGTGTAAATTAATACCCTGACACAAAAGTATACCGCTTAGTGAATGTTTACAATTCTCACCACTAAGAAATACATTTTTGTCGCTGTAACTATAGCAAGAATGTGTGTATGGTAATTTCCATTCAGATTTTACATATCCTTTACCCAATTGTTCATACTGGCCAGCAGGTATGTACTCAAGGCACTTTTTAAATCGGAAAGTTGTAATCGGAATTGTGATAATTCCGTGTATTATCCATTCAATGACAGGACTCTCTGACATTGTCAATGGTAATCTCTCAAGTTTTTCGATGCTCAGGATTGTATAGTCTGCTCCTTTCTGTGCCAAACTGATCTGTTTATCAGTAAGGTTAAAAATGGAAAATAATGACGTTGTGTTGATTAAACGCCAAGGCACATAGCCTGAACGAAGATTTTGCAGCGTCCAGCCTAATTCTATAATGGAACGTAATTGCGACTGGCCATGTTGTAACATTAGCAAGTCTCTGTCTATCACATCAAAGGCAGATGATACAATATTGTCCAACGAATATATTCTGGAAGACAGAGTCATTAACCCATTGTCTACTACAGAAAGTGATTTCTCCAAATTAATACGATCAATTTCTCATATTTTTTCAGCAGTTTCAATTTGCTTTACTTTCCAAGCCTCGTTGTAAGCAGCATAGATACTGGTCGCTATGAAACGCTTTTGACGCTGTTTGCGTGGTCCAAGAATGAAATCGCGCAAATCAGCACCATCTTTTAGTAAAGACAAGTGTTGCTTAATTTCAGCCAGTGTGGATGATGTTAGCCATTCAAGGCAGAGTTTCCCTACACTGTATGTTGTTATAATCCCTGGATGTTGTCTCTGGGAATATCTCGAGTCTAATCTGGTCATTTTTAACCCCTGTGTTTTATTCAGGAATCTATCTTGACAGCTGTTTGTGTCAGTAGGCCAGATTAACCACTTTTTCCAATCAGGATGTGTTCTGTTGAAATGTAAAATTTGTGACACGTCTAACTCAATATCTGCAGTTGTATTCTCAGGTATTGGCTTTGGTATAGACGGTGTTTTAAGGTCTTTGATCTTAGCTAGGCCAAGACAGGATGTTTGGTGCATTGTGTCATTTAAAAACAACATTTGTTCTGGTATCATGCAGGTTCTAAATAGTGCTTCAATGCCTTGCACCTGCCAATCTTTTGTACCCCAAATTGTTTTCGTTTCAATGTTATTTTTCCAATAATCAAAACCAAATGTCATCATTTTGTCATAAAATGCTTCTGAATATATCAATTTAGAATTTGTCAGCATTGTTTTCATTCCTGTTTTATCTAACAGTTTGTAATAAAACGTTTCTGCATCACTGGTGTTAAACCCTGAGAAGTATTTGAATTTCTCAAAAAATGCTTTAGAACTGCTTTTAGGTGGTGTAGCACAATGTTCCCATTGATTATACATAAAAACATTTCTAGGCTGTGCAGATTTATGCAGGTAATGATCCCCATAGTGGGAATAACAGAATAACTGCTCATAACTAGATGAACCTTGTAAATAATCATGATCTGTGAATCTAGCTGACATTACTAAATCAGACATCATGTCATTAATACTGTTAAAGTCCCAATCATCAGAGAATGTACTAGGTTTTACAAAGTCACTTAAGGAAACCTTCAGTTGATGAGGATACTTCAGGATTTCGACCGGACCATAGATCTCATAGTCTGTTTTCTCCCATACTACCCCACCAGGTATTGGAATTGCTGTGACATTTACTGTTGACAGTTCTCTTTTCTTCATGTGGGATGATCTGTGTGGTTTCAGGACTAGGTTGATGTTCTGACTTGCTGTGTCCATTCAATTGTAATAAACTTCCCTAAAATTAAAACTAAAATTAGGCACAGTAGGAGTATGAATACCCCTGAAATAATCCAATGCTCAATCAACGGTGAATCCAGATATAGTTCTTTGATTTGTTGAAGGAGTCCTGTTGTATTTTCTTTAGAATACTTTTTTGCTTCTGGCATCACTTCAGGGTCGTTTTGATCTTCAGAGAAGTTGTCGAAGTTGATGAAATAACCAGAGGCAGTTCTGTCAATTGATGGGATTGTTCTTTCAATCTGTCTCTCGGTAGCACTTTCTGATGCCACATCATTGTAGACTGGTGTTGTTTCTTGACGAACTGTTTCAATCTGTGTTTCAAGAGGCACGAGTTCCATGGCATTATTGCATAGTCCTTCATTGTGCACTGCAGGCTGATCGAATGTGATTAGTCTTTCAGTTTGAACCTCTTGGATTGTTGCAAGTTTGGGTATTCTGTTGTTTCTTGGGAGTCCACTGGGCCTACTGTTGATTATAGGCCACATGCTTGTGGTTTTACCAGGTCGATGGACACGACTCTGTTCTCCTTTTTACCAGCAAGGGGCGGTAGCACAACTGATCTTGTTCCGGTGACTGCCAAGACAGGTACTGCTTTTCTGTAAGAAGGCCCAAATTCCTTTTTAACCGCGATCTTTTCTCTGACTAGATCCCCAATCTTTGGAATCCAGACAGGCCTTGCTGGGGCTGTTGCTGGTGGTGCCTCGTCAGTGGTACTTGGCTGTTGCTTTAACTTTATGTTGCTTAATGATTTTCTTGTTTCATTCAGTTCCTGTAAAACAGCCAAACGATCCTTTACATCAAAGTGCGTTGTTTCTTCTTGTACCACTGACATCTGACTATCGAGGTCCTGAATACGCATTCTAATTCCGAACAATAGTTCGTATGGGCTGAAACCTTTTAGAGAATTTCTTGGCATGTTGTTAAGACTAGTTTGGACACTTATTAAATGTTTGACCCACCCAGCGCCTGAACCTAATACCTTCGCTGTTATAGATTGCTTTATGTCACGGTTTTTTCTTTCTACCACACTGTTCCCTTCCGGGGTATGACGGACAAGAATACCGCAACCCAATTCCCATGCTAGCCATGGCCTCCTTATAAGCTCGAGAGCTGAAAGCAGGACCCTGGTCAGAATGGAACGTGGTAATTGCGTATGTGCCGATAAAGACTCGCAAATCTTTTATAACCGTTCTGGCGTCAGCCGAGCGCTGGAGGCCTCATTATTTAAGTGTGTTTAGCCTTAACTATTAATAGGACGCAGGATGGGGTGTAGGCAGCGTTACGCTCTTTCTGACTGGTAGCCGGTAGCATGGTTCCTTACTGCGATCCCTATTGCAGTTTTCACAGTTGTTTGCATATATTTGGTGTTCTACACTCATTCCCGGCCACCAGTATACTGATTGTAATTCAGTCAGTGATTCCTTGATCTCTCTGTGCCTAGGACCCAAACCCATATGTGCGTCTGCTATTAAAAATATTCTCCTGTTCGTGTTTGGAATTACTCTGTCCCCCACTCCAGGGATTCGAGCAAAAGGAACGGAGTTTGCATCGATTATGTATGCATAATTGAGTGGATAGTTCACGGGTAGTGCTGCACAGTCGCCTTTTACGGTCGTTTTTACTGCCAGCATGGTTTCCCCGTCTATGTATTTATCTGTACGCTTTTTTGTGGCTACGGAAGCCGGTTTAGTTGCTTCCGCTGTGGCTGTATTAGCCAATGAATTCCCTGCAACGTGAACGCCATCACGTTGAAGACTCTGTGCGTGAATCACGTGAGTCTTTTGTAGTTCTTTGTCTAAAAGAGCTACCTGTTCCCAGAGCAATTTATGCTTTATTGTGGCACCTGTGTCATCTTTGTAGTCGTTTTCAATCCACCTCTGCAGCTTATTGTTGTAAGAGTTGACGCAAAAATGAGAATCGCACACGATAAGTGTCGGGAATTCACGTTCTGCATTTTCGAGCGCCATCTTTAAAGATCTGATTTCAGTTCTCTGAACCGAACAGTTTCTTACAGATTCAGTTTTTGTTATTTTCGGTCTGAATTTACCGCACAGCCAACGACCTTTAATGATCGCACATGCTGCATTGTAGGATTTTCTCTCTACGTTGAAATGCTGTACAAAGCTATCTGTATAGATTATACAGGCGTATTGTGGGAGAGGCAGAATTTCGATTGGCAGAGGATATTCTTCTTCATATTCTAAATCATTCAGTTCTTCGAATTGCGGGGCGAAATAGTATTTCACATCTTCCGCTCCTAGAGAATCTACACACTGTATCCATTTCGGATCCAGTGACACTGTAGGCAGGTTTACTGGGCTGAATAGCGCCTCGAAGGCGGATTCCGCTGTGAGGATATTAATCCGTTTGCCGTGTGCTAGTTCTCGTTCATTTGCTAATGCGATTTGCACTGCTTTCACAGTTCTTTCTGTGTGACTGAATGCTTTTTCTGCTTGTGTGTACAAGTGAGATTTAATTGAAATTGGTACCTTTTCTCCCTCATTAGAGGTTAGGTATGTGAATCCGCATCTTCCCGGGATGACTCGGATTACAAGATCGATCGTGTTGTCACGTGTATCTAATTTTGTTTTTGCTAACATGTCTGTTTGCAGTGATCTCAAAATTTCTGTGTGTTTTTGGAGCTTGGAGTACAGCGCACTTCTCTAAGAAGTTGTCCGCTAGGCTTTTCCCTTCACTTGATAATTCGTACCCTAAGAACAGTACTGTCAGATGGGCAATTCGAGACTTTTTAAAGTTGAATTTGTAACCCTCTGCTGCGAACCCAAGTATAATGGTCACTCTTTTCAAGTGAGTATCCAAGTCGTCGTCTGTGAGATAGATATCATCTACGTAAGATAATGCCTCATCATCATATATTTGTAGTAACTCTGTTACCCTAGCTGAGAATAGTCCTGGGCTGTTCTTGAACCCCTGTGGGAGTCGACAGAATTTTTTCTGCGACCCAAATGCAGAGAAAGCGGTTAAATATCTGCTTTCTGGTGCAATGTTTTGACAAAAGAAACCATTAGATATGTCTAGTGTCGTTTTATATTTTTTCCTAACTATGTTATTCATTAGGGCTGCACTATACGAGTTTTGTACTGCAAAAGTTTTGCAACATGTATTAAGATGTCTGTAGTCCAAAACTAGACGATATGAATTGTCTGGCTTGGAGACAGGAAACAAAGGATTGTTCATTTGAGAGGTGCATGTTTCAATCACCCCCTGGTATTCAAGTTGATCTAAGATCTCCCTGACTTGTTTTTTAGCTTCTTGCTTTATGGGATACTGCCGTTGGGCAGTTGGTTCACTTTTTAATTGGATTTTGTGAGGAGGAGAGTCCTCATCCCATCCTACATGATTTTTATATAATGCAGGTGCCTGGGCTACTGCCCATTTCCTTGCATATGTATATTTTTTGTGAATCGGAATGTGATTCGAGAAGGCAGGCATAATCACTTCTTCGCCACGAGGGCACTCCCTGACAAATTCTGGGGGCCAATCTTTTTCAGCTAACAGAATATCATAGCCTTTTGAGAGCTTATCCCAAAATAGACCCTTAATTTTCCTAGTCTTATCACCCTCTATACGCAATGTTATTTCGTATATTTTATGGGGCTCGCTAAGTCTGGTGTCGGCAGTTTCAACCTGAATGTATTCATTCGTGTCCACTGTCTCCAGATGACTCATCAAGATCTTGCGCGCTATACTGATTTCCGCTGCACTGTCCAACATTGTCAATGCCCACTCCCCGTTTTTCAACTGTGTCCTCAGTATTCTCGGCATGGTTGAATACTCTAATACTGGCTACCTTCTTTTTCTGAAATTGAGATTTCTTATTTTGAGCAGGTTCCTTGTCTTTGGACTTGGTGTGCTCTCCTGGGTCTGACCGTCCTCTTCTTTCCGAATTCTGTGGAAAAGATCGAGAGGGACGTGTATCAATACTTTGATATCTATCAGGTTTTTTCAGATTATCCCTATTTCTAAGGTTATATCTTTTCTCAGAGGGCTCCCTCTGGGGAGACTGGCGTTCTCGAGTCGGAGTTCTTTCCCTCCGTCGAGGAGACCTTCCTCTGGACTGGAAAACTTTTTCCTTGGGAGTGGATTGTTTATTTCCATCCCAGCTCTTTTTAGGAGTGTTTAAATTATTTTTAATAAATAATTTTTCAGGATTTTCGAGCAGTTGGGGCTTTACTGGTTTCCCACCCAAGCTGTCTCTACCTAATTCTTCATAGCATTTTTCTATGATTTTTGCAAGCTCAACAGGATCTTCTATAACAGTTTCCTTCAACTTCTGGCGAATCGCCACAGATGCTGCTTCTCCTTTTATGTTGGCTAATAATATAGCCGAGACCTGCTTGAAGTCTTTCAGTAATTTCATACCTAGATTTAAAGCGGGCTCTGGACCGTATTCATTTTGAATCTGTTTTAGCACTTCTGGTATTACCGCCATAGACGGAACACCGTGTGTTTTTGTGTAAATGGAAGCAAAGACTGTACCCAAAGTGTCGCAGTCCTCCACGTGTGGTGCGATTCCCATAGGAAGGCAGATAGTCAAGATTCTGTGTTTCTCTATAGGGGTAGTATCAGGAAATACTGCCTCTATTGGAGTGATTTTCTGTGCTAACCAGAAAGGAATTTGTTCCCGTTTTACGGGTGTTTTACCAAGACATGACTGTATGTTCTGTGGTGTAATTTTATTAGTGTTCCCCTGATGAGGGGTCAGCTGTGGTACATTAACAGCTGGTTGGACTGTTGCAGTCCGCATTACATATTGGACTAATTGCCTATGTATTTTAATTAATGTTTTTAGCTGTACTAACAGCTCTTCCTTAGACATTTTTACAATGTCCGGATGTGGTGTGTAGCTGGCTAGAACCGGCCAAGTTGCTCCTGGTCTTCCTAGTGGACCGAGCCTGGTAATGTGATCATTGTGATTTAGGGCGCCATTAAACCAGAGCAGGTGCTCTTGAAATTTAAGTGGAATTTCAATCTCCTCGAAAGGAGCGTACTCTTCCGGGGGTTTCTCTATTTTGTAATAGTGAAACTCTTTTGTTGTAGCGTTTGCCGCTGGAAAGTTTATCCATGAATAGAATACCTCTGTCTGCCGATATTCGTGAGCCTCTATCACGAAAATTACTGTACCACCTTGTGGTGTCAGTCCGTTCTCTATAAGTTTTAAAGTTATAGATTTTCTTAAGTGGACCGGGATGATAATAGCACCCGGGTCTGTGTGTTCGGGACCCTGCTGAGTCGCATCTGCTGCGGCCCCAGTGGTTCCGTTTTCTCCTGGCATTGTTAAAATGCAAGGTTTGCAGAGTTGGTCTCCAAGGAGACAAAGATTAGGTGCACAATATTTTGGAACACTGTATCCTTCAACGTTGAATAAACCAGAGCTTTACATAGGAATCTCTTCCTACTGAGGTCGGGCGGATTTTAACCTTTCACCCACTCCAGACGTCTATTGGAGTATTTACGGGAGAAAGGGGTCTGTGTGAAATATGCACAACTGAGTTACTCTAACATCTTGCGTTAGTTTATCGCCTTACCAAACGTTTGGGCGCCATGTAGTGTAGTTCCTAGTTTCCCACTAGGCCCTGCGCATTGGAATAACATAAACAGTAGTATCGACGTGGAACTGCGGATATTCCAGGCCTCCACTGACTATGCTAAACTTAATTGGGTGTGTTACCAACTAGCTCAGAGGTCACTGGAAACTTTCTTCTCTGCATGGGAAGTGATCAGCTTCCTTGGCACAGACAAGAAGGGATTCAGCTTTCCAACAACCGTGCAACATGACAACTTTGCTCCTCAGATCAAGAGTCAATCTCTAGGGTCGTGTGAAACAATAGACATGTATTTCACTCAGTCAGTTTAGTGCAGTTTACTTTCACGAGATGTAGAGAACAGAGAGACGGGCGTTTGTCAATAAAGGGTTAACATTTATTGGACAGTCTTTCTTCTCGTACAAGAGAAATGTATTGCCACAATTGCAAGACTTGTTATTATAAAAAGTACGTACAGTAAGATAAGTATTGCGAAATAGAACTGTAGAAGCATTGATATGGTTTCTTAGCCATACAATGGTTTAAAAGTAATAAAACATATATACAGTCATATATACATTAGGCTAAAATACTCAACTGGTGCTTCTAACTAAGCCTACCCCAGTGTGCCTGACCTAAGCCTAACACGTGGAAGACGAGTAAGTAAGTAGCTTTAAGTTAAGTTGGTTTTGCCAAGGTTTGTTTCAAGAATTCTCGTCTAAGGGTTTAGTCAACACCATACCTCTGAATAGAATGATGGAAGTCTGGTATTTCCTTCAGGGGGCACTCAATATCCCAGTCACCCGCGAGGGCAGACCGGAAACGCTGGAGCTGGATTTCTCTGCAGGAGAAAGGCAGCGGCTCTCTTCAGCGCGTCGGGAGGAGGAGGCGGGGGAGAGCGTCCGCGGCAGCTGGAATCTGCTGGGCTTCTTCGCAGAAGGACGGCTGTTCAGCTCCTAAGCGTACTGCACCATCGTTCGCACTTTAGCAGCGATAATGGTATCAGTAGCTTCACCACCAAGGGACAACAGCAGCGTACTGCCTGCAGCAGCAATGGGATGCACAACAGGGTGCACAGCAGCTTACGACAGCACTCAGCTCTCAGCTCACATTGCTTAAGGCAACGTTGGTAATATTTATACCTGACAGGTGCCGGGTTTGACGCAAGTTTGCTGGACATAAGACGTCAATTAAAGATGTCACTAGGAAGTGATAGTTATCAGTTGCTCATTAGAGTTCCATTACTAATCAAAACACAGCAAGCGGGGATTTCCAGGTTTGCTGAGTTTTTATCTTGTTGAAGAACTCTGAGTGTTAATCTAGGAATATCAGATAGTGACTTCTGCTCTGTCATTGCACTAATTGGTTGCAAAGGAAGTGGCATCGAACTATGCTGGAATGTGGCTCTGTTCGTGTGAGGCCAGAGATGACTTTTCTGAAAATCGCACTTGAACGGTTATGCCAATATAGGGAATAAATGGATTTATAGCCGAATAGGGGCATAAGGTCGCAGTATCGATCAGGAACCTAGATAAACACGCAACACCTGTGCTTTACCCTCTGGTAGCTTGGCACAAAAGCAGCTGGGCTTAACTTAGAGGCAATGTGTAAAGTATTTATGCAGCACTTCAAATAGTAATAACATGAAAACACAACACAAGAAAAATCGCACAACAACTAAGAAAAATAGAGTAAAGCAAAATAAATTATTTGACACCAAATTGACAAAAATCCAACCAGCAGAACCAGAGCTATTCAATTAAAAGCTTTCAGGTAAGTAAAGTACCTAAAAGCACACAGATTCACTGGAGGTCATTTGGTTGTGTGAGACCGAGTGAGATTCACAAGTTCAGGCCGACAGAGATAGAGCATGGGCTGGATACAGGGACCAGGTTAGTCCTGCTAAAAAGTTACCTTCAAATGTCCGGCATGAAAAGTCTAGTTTGCAGTTGTGGAGGCCACGAGGAGCAGGGAGACTGCCACAGTCGGCTATCGCTGTAGCATGAGGATCCTGTTAGGCGTAGCAGAGGGTCGTTGCTGGAGCTTCGCGTTGGTGGTCACCGGAGGCTGTCGATGCTGTAGCGTGAAGTGCAGCTCTCGCGATACTGTTTGCCACTGGCGGTTGCTATAGCATCAAGAGCCAGTCCACGTTGGTGGTAGGCCCAGGCGGCAAGATCTCGGTTGTAAAGATCCAAAACTTCAGGATTTCTCCTTTTCTTTGGAGAGGAAGTCAACTGATGCCACACCAAGGGTCAGGAACAGAGGGGCACCTCTTGGGGTCAGGAACTCACTCCAGCAGAGGCCAGAGGTTATCAGACAGGTCCAGGCAGCAGGTCAGCTGGGCAGATGCAGGGAGACCTCCGGAGCCTGTTATTTCCAAAAAATAGATGCCTGCCTTTCGAACGCGCTGAAAGAATTATCATTAGAGGGTCAGCCCTTTGAGCAGCATTTCAAGTGCAGAGCCCGGCTGACCTGACCCGTCCCTAAACTTGGGCTTGTATTTAGTTTGAAGAATACTATAAAAAAGAAAACTATCAGGACACTGGGACATACGTTAAAAAAATCAGGATATCCTACCACAATGTCTACTCCGAATGCATGTGCCTCTGCAAGCAGTGGCAGTGGCAGTGGCATGGCCCTACCACAAGTATAAAAAAAAACATACATGTCAAACTCTAGTCCCAAAAATGCAGGTGTTTATGAGTGAGACCCCATTAACGGAGCATGAAAACATTTTGAGGGGGTTAAAGATTTGAAAAGCAAGTTTAAGGGAGCAATTTGTTAATCAGGAGGGTGAAAAGCGGGCAAAATTGACAGGCATTAAAACTGTCTCCCTTACTTCCTGTTAGTCAAAAAAAGACAACCATACTGGATTTCAGTGGGCCCCCTAGAACCATAGGCCCTGGACGCACTGCAGCACAAACACACGCAAGAGGTATTGGGAGAAATGTTTTCATATAGTCTAAACAAGGGAGTAGTTTCCATTGGCGCAGCACGTGCAGTGGCACCGGGGCCCAGAGGCCTGTGGAGTCCACTGAACCCTGACTATTTCAGTATTTTGACATTCAAACAGGGGCTGGGGGGCAATTTTCTACCTCACACTAAGGCAAATGATATACTGACTCCGCCACTGAGTCGAAACCACTGGCAATTGTTCTAGGTCAGTTCTTTCCAAACCTTTTTGAACCCAGACCTACTTTTTAGTACGACAAACTTTTGCAACCCACCTAGATCTAATGAACAGGAGGCGGGCGATAATTTTTTTAAAGTAATCAAAGCATCGTGTAGTGAGATATAGTTATTTGCAGACAGCACATTGTCCATTGAAATGATCACTAAATGTGCACCTACCGTTTTATAGATAAAACTATATTGCATACAAATGTGATAATGTGTGGGAATCAAGTTGCAGTGAATATTTATTTGTGCATCAACAAGTAAAGTGTCTTGATTTGCTCTGATCTTATTAAACTCTTTTTTCCCATCGCTCTTCAGAATTACAACTGTTAAATGCGTAAAGTTTATTTGCAGGTATTTAGATTTTGTTGTTAGCCAAAATGTCACATAATTCACTTTTTTTTTCTTTCTCTCACTGTAAAGTGAAAGGAGTTTGTTACACCAGTCCCATGTTAAAAAAATAATAATAGGCAGCAGGAGATACAACCTGATATTAGACCCCTGTCTTTGAAGTGCAGCAAATGTGAGACGATAAATACAGAATTTAAAGGCATCTTTATTTATTGTTTGGACTTCGGGGAGCCACCAAAAAAGGGCTGATGACCCACCACTGGGTGGGACCCATAGTTTGGGACACACTGCTATAGGTATCGTTTTACTCATCGTTTTTCACCCACTGTGCAACTCTAGACAGAGACTCACCGTATGCAAATCAGTTGTGACCCGGACCCTCATGAATACAGTCCATCCCAAACTTCCAGGCAAAACCCTTTCTAGAAGGAAACCCAAGCAACCCCAGAACATTATCAGCCTTGAGGTATACCTTGAATCTTGAGGCACTGTGAGCCCGGGACCCAAGTCTGGGCATACCCTGAGCATTTAGAGCGTGGCCCTGCACCCGGGGCACCAACAATAGCCCCATCCCGGTCTCTAAGGAACGGACTGGAAGACGGCAGAGCACGCTGTCCATCTGCTGCCGAGAAGTATCCCTGCAGATAACGAGAAATCCAATCTGCCGAATCACTGCATCTAAAATTAGCCTGGTTAGCATTGAAATAGCGCCATGAATCATATTACATGGGGGCTGAGGCATGTGCTCGCAGCTCATATCGACATCTAGTCTTGTTGGCAGCTGCCCCCTGACGTGGTGGTTGCCGCTTGGAGTTCTGCCTAGTGATGCTGAACAACTGTAGTTTCTGTCTCCGTTTACCCTGGTGCCACACCTGCCACCTACCTCTGTGCAGTGCCACACACTAGATCAAATCCAGCCCCTCCAAAGGTCAGGGTTTGATTTATTAACGGGTTTCCACCTTCACGACATTTGATTTGCACCAAGTGGCAGTCTTTGTGAGGGTGCAAAACCCACAACGCACAAGTGATTTGCCCAGAATCACAGGATGTTGAGCTGACACGGAGACTCGAACCTGGTTCCCCAGCGCCAAGGTTGGCAGCTCTGGCCGATGCACCACATCCTCTCCCCAACAGATTACATGCTATAGCGGTACTTATTCTTTTGTGGCTAGATTTTGCTAGCAGTGCCTACTTGTTCCCCCTTGCATCCTTTCTTCAGCTGTAATCAACCTTTACAACAAAACTATTATCCCTCATACCATCACTCCGCATAACTTTATAACGAAAGTACCATTACCCCGCAATACCATAATAATGCATGGCATTATATTTTATAGGCTTTTACCACGCATGCTTTTACAACAAAACTCGTTGTAAATGCATGTATGGTAAAATCATATTTTTTTTATATTTAAGTTTAACGTAAGTATATGTTTTTAGTTTGGGGGTGGAGGGGTATTTTAAGGGTTAACGGTGGGTTTGGGTTATGGGGTGCACAGGGTATTTTTAGAGTATAGGGTTGTTTTGGGGAGCATGTGTATTTTTAGGGTTAAGGGGGTATTAAGGTTTTAGGGTGCAGGAGATATTTTTAGGGTTCAGGGTGAGTTGAGGTTTTGGGGTGCACAAGGTATTTTTAGGGTTTATGGGTATTTAGTTTTTGGGAGTCAGGGGTATTTTTACGGTGGGTTTGGGTTTTGAAGTGCAGGAGATATTTTTTGGGTTCAGGGTGAGTTTAAATGTTGGGGTACATGGGGTTTTAATAGGGTTCCGTTTGGGTTTTGGGGTATTTTTAGGGTTTAGGGAGTATTTAGTTTTTGGGGTACAGGGGCATTTTTAGGGTGGGTTTGGGTTTTGGTGTGCAGGGGTATTTTTAGGGTTAAGGGTACGTTTAGGTTTTGGGGTGCATGGGGTAAGTTTAGGGTGCAGGATGGATTTGGGTTGCTGAGGGATTTTTTTAAGCATTTAGGTGGTATTAAGGTTTTGGGGTACAGGGGAAATTTTAGGGTTTATGGTGGGTTTGCGGGTAAAGGAAGTATTTTTAAGGTTGAGGGAGGGGTTGTGTTTTGGGGTACAGGGGCATTTTTAGAGTATAGGGTGGGTGTGGGTTTTGGGGTAATGGGGAATTTTTAGGGTTTAGGCGGTATTTAGTTTTTGGAGTACAAGGGCATTTTTATGGCTTAGGGTGTATTTGGGTTTTGCCGTCCAGGGGTATTTTTAGGGTTAAGGGTAAGTTTAGGTTTTGGGATGCAGGGTTTTTGTTTTTTTAGAGTTTAGGGGGAATTAAGGTTTTGGGCACAGGGGAATTTTTAGGGTGGGTTTGGGTTTTGGGGTAAAGGAGGTATTTTTAAGGTTGAGGGTGGATTTATGTTTTGGGGTAATGGGGAATTGTAAGGGGTAAGTTGGGTTTAGGTTTGGGGGTGCAGGGGTATTGTTTAGGGGTCAGGGTGGGTTTAGGCTTTGGGGTGCAGGGGTATTTTTAGGGTTAAGGGTTTGTTTGGGTTTTGGGGTTCAGGTGAATTTAAAGGGGTATTAAGGTAAATGAGTTTTTTAGGGGTAAAGGTGGGTTTGGATTTTGGGGTGCAGTGGTATTTTAAGGGATCAGGGTGGGTTTAGTTTTTAGGGTGTAAAGGGTTAATTAAAAAAACAATACATATATACATATAAAAATATGTGTATATATATATATATATAAATTATAAATAAGTTAAAAAATGATATTTTAAATATAATTTTATATATATAAATATGCATATATAATATACATATATATATATATATATTTTTTTTTTTTAGGGTAAGTAATTTTAGTAAGTTTATGCCTGTACCACGCGTGCCTTTGCGTTGTAATGGCATGCGTGGTAAAGTCATATGCGGGGTAAAAATTTGTGAGGAGATTGTATTGTAGAGTAATTGCACCCGCGTTGTAAAAAATGCGGAGTGATGGTATGCGGGGTAATTGACTGCGGGATATCGTCATATATTCTTCTTCAGCATCCACAGGAAGTTCAGAATGTCCAAGGGGCCTTCTCTTAAGTCCATCAGTCTCTGAGCATGACCAATCATTTATAAACTGACATCCTCAGAGCTCACTTCAACCTCACCATCTCCTCCTCACCACAACAAATTTCAACACTTGTCTATTCTTTTTACATTTTTGCAGTACATATGATCCTTTTCGTGCAAAAGAATAACTATCATGCTAATTACATCAAAATGAACATGTCATAATTTTTTTTTTTAATATATGAACGCTGCCTGCCGTCCCCACGCTATGCTCACCAGAAGAGATGCTTTCTGGGAGTTGGAGTCTCATTTGTGCCACCATGGTCGAATACACATGTGACTTGGGGGCGGGAGCATACTTACCTTCCAATGAGGGTGGTACAGGACACTACAAAGGTGCAGGCGGGGTCAGCACGTGACAGCAACAGCAACTGAAGAAGGCTATTCGCCGAAATGCATTTTGCCATGTTGTCCACGATTAAACGGCTCCTGAAAAGTTCCCTGTTGTGGCCTCTTCTCCTTTCCATTCCGCGAGGAGTCTGCTTGCTTATCTATTTTCGCGCACATGCCAGGGTGCGCTGGAGGCTCCGGTTCTACAAGCGGCAGGAACGCTGGCAATCGCTGTCAAAGCCTGTTTGTTTCTCCGTTTCCTGGATGGTTTCCTGCCCGCCTCAAGTGCTTTGCCTGCCACAGCCTACTGCCAGCGGCAGCTCGTTACCTAACGAGGAGTCGAGTTCATTGAACATTCGGCTTTACACCTGGCTCATTGTTTGGCTGCATCACACTCGAGGTTTGAACTGTTTGGGACTGAAGGGAGTGCGTGTGACTTTCACTAGACGTACTGACCCCCTTCCATCACTGCATCTTTGCCCTGAACGCTGCCTGCCGTCCCCACGCTATGCTCACCAGAAGAGATGCTTTCTGGGAGTTGGAGTCTCATTTGTGCCACCATGGTCGAATACACATGTGACTTGGGGGCGGGAGCATACTTACCTTCCAATGAGGGTGGTACAGGACACTACAAAGGTGCAGGCGGGGTCAGCACGTGACAGCAACAGCAACTGAAGAAGGCTATTCGCCGAAATGCATTTTGCCATGTTGTCCACGATTAAACGGCTCCTGAAAAGTTCCCTGTTGTGGCCTCTTCTCCTTTCCATTCCGCGAGGAGTCTGCTTGCTTATATATATATATATATATATATATATATATATATATATATATATATATGTGTGTGTGTGTGTGTGTATATATATATACACACACACACATATATATATATATATATATATATAGATAGATATATATATATATATATATATATATATATATATATATATATATATATATATATATATATATATATATATATATCTCATAGATCATACTTTGTAAACGTCACCAGAAACACAAGATGTCTTTGTTGGTCCATAGTAAATGCTGTGAATCACACACCTATTATACTGCAGGTTTACTTTGATGTAGTTTGAATGCCATTATGATGAAATGTTAACTGACAAGTAAATCGTTTGTAGTAAAAAAGTAGAGATGCATTGTTAAATATGTTATTCTGCAGGGAGTTCACTGAAGACATATTTTGCTTTGCTAAGAAGCCCATTCGGTAGAAGAGCGGGGGTTTTCGGGCTGCTCTCTGCCAGGTACAGCTAAAAATGGGCCTGGATTCCAACTAGAAGGTTGGGATTTTGTTTACCTTTCTTGAAGATGATGCGGATTAAAAAGTGCAAGGGCGAAGCTAGGCAGAGTGATTGTGTAACTTCATCATCTAATTGGCTGATAGCAAGGAAATCAGAGTAGGGTTTGTTCTCCCCCACCCCCAACTGGATAAAATCCGCAACTCTCCAGAATGATTCAGTAAGTGATGGGAAGCTATTTCCTGGGTATGACATCATCCCTGTGAATATGGATGCAGAAATCGATGTTAGCGCACTGTAGAGCAGCCAAACGTAAAATATATATGTATAGAAACTCAGGCCTGTACTTCCCACTGAAAGCACTTTCAACGAGTGCACAAGCCCATAACATATCAGGCAGTGTTTGAGCCCCCAGATGTTTTGTTATATGATAAACTCTCCTCTGTGACCTCCAATGCTGCTCCGAGGGCTTAGCAAGACTCTCCCCTGTCTAGAGAGAAAACCCATTAGGGCTGCGGCCGCATATTGAACCGTCTGGGCCGTGCAGACAGGAGGCTCATGGCTGACATGCCCATCGATCCTGCCACTGCAGGGCAGCCACTGTCCCATTACGAAGGGCAGGGCATTCCCAGCAGCCTGGCGCTCGCGCATTCCTCAGGCTGGGCACGAGGTCCACTTATAGCTTCTGCCAGGCTGATGGATTACAAGGGCTGTGGGCTGCAGTGGTCGATGAGGTGTTCGCCCGCCACGCGAAGGGCCTGACAGGCGTGAGTGCGGGGCTCTGACAATCAGGGGCTGGTGGAACACTCAACGAAAGGAGGGACACAGTGGGCAGCAGAATGAAGGAATCATTTTACACTGGAACAGACCATGGCACAATAATATGGTTTCTGTGAGATGCATCATACTTTGCAGCGTTTAATGACGTGGGGAAGAAGACGGGAGCCTTGGGGGTGGTATTGATGAATCTGAGGGTTGTGCTAGATATCTTTGAGCTAATGATCATATTACCTCTGCATGCATCAACGCAATGATCAGTCAGTGCTCAGCACTGCATTCGTATGTTCATGCAAGCATCACTCAACATTCACTACCACATGCATGTTCTTCTGCTATGGTGAGTCAAGCTCTGTGATCCAAAAGCAATAGGTCTTGATAACTTTAATTGGACTACGCAAGAATCACAAGGCAGATATTACAAAGAATGCACTTTTCAAAGACCCACATTCATCAATGTTGTAAAGAGGCTAAAAAGAGAGTGAATGGTTGCATTGTTTTGTCATGGATCGAAGAAAGCCTGCATTTGTGTCAGTAGCCATGAAAGGACACAGATGTATACTCAGATGCGCTACGCCTAAATCCCTGAGACACGCCTGAATCCCTGAGACAGGCCTAAATCCCTGAGACACGCCTAAATCCCTGAGACACACCTGAATCCCTGAGACACACCTGAATCCCTGAGACACGCCTGAATCCCTGAGACAGGCCATCTTGAAAGCAGTTTCTTTGATGGAAATGCACACGAGGGTTACACAGGATTTGTCATGAAGAACCACCAAGTGGAGCAAAGGCCTCCTAGGATTGTACCACAGAAACACAAGTATAAGGCAAGGCTTTTGCTTATCTCTCGGAGGACCTGACTGATAGACAAGAGCATATTGCTTCCAGCTTCTTAGGATCTTATGCATAGTTGGGCTGATTTGGACACTGTCAAAGGCATTGGGGCTTGCACAACTGCTCAATAATGCAAATGCCACCTGGAAGCCACTTTCGTCTCCCTCGAGAGACCTGAGTCCTCCCAGCTTGGACCATGGCCTATTTCAACTCAACCAAATCAATGACAAGACACTACTACTTAGCCATGGGTAAAATGGTCATATTTATTAACAAACTTACACAAATATGACAATCAAAAAAATCAAGCAAAACAAAAACAAAAAATAAAGCAGCAAAATGTAAACAATTTGAGAATTGTGGTAACAGTTAACGGCCATACAAGAAAATGCGCCAATAACACTTTTAAGAAAAACCACATATGTCCCCGGGAGGCGGCTGCAACCCTTTGTGCTCTGCTTTTTGCTATGGTCCTGCACACTAAGCTGTCAAATGGGGCAGACTGAGAGAATAGGGGCTACAGCCCCTTGCACTGCACTGGCTCTTTGCCTGAACCTCCAAATCCAGAAGGATCAGCAGCCCCCAGGGCCTTGAGACCCTCAAGGGTGAGAAGCCGCTGTCTACAAACCCCTGATTGATTGACTGATTGGTTCTTGGTGACTCGACTGCAGCCAAAAAATTAACAAGGGTTACTGCTAATAGGCCGTATTCTCTAACTGATATGACTTTGCCATTCTTTCCCCACAATGGAGAGGAGCATCATAATTTTGCATCCAATACTACCCTCAGCGTCACTATCACCCTACATTATAGCAGTTGAGCAAATTTAGCTCAACTGCGAGCCCAAGCCTGCTGCAGCAGCAAGGGGAAGCCACGGGTGGCGCGCTGCCACAGACTACGTTTTATCAGCGATTTTAGTGACAGCTGACACACAGGGATATGCGTGACAATGCATTCCAGTGCGGTAATGCGGATTACCACACTGAAATGCGCTAGTGTCACGCCTGATGCGTGATACTTGGCAGGCATGCGAAGTTCAGCAAGAGATTTAAAGAGGAAGTAAACAAGAACACTTGGCCAATCTTTGTGCTGCCCCTGGGTGAGGCTAGGCAGATGGATTCCAAGGGGACAGATACCAATGCTGCAGGGGTGCAGTGGGATCCAGGAAACGTAGCTGCACACTTTACACCTATTATGGCAGAATTTTACTGCCAAACTAGCTTATTTTAGAGCCTATGTTCTTTGCTTACACCAGGGCCCATGGCTCTCTTGCTACGCCACTTAATAGCAGTTTTCTTCAAAAAGTGTGACTGAAGACGGTAGAGGACGCTTCAAGATGTCCAGTGGAACGCATACATTTATCAAAAGTATGAAAACTTACTAGACCAATCCATAAGCGTCTGTAAAAAACGCATTTGGGCTTGTCCGCATTTAAAAGTGGAGTCTTTGAACAGCAAGACAATGCCCAAACCGTTAAATATGTATATTTAAGAAAAAACTAAAGTTAGCAAAGAGCAGAAATGATTGTGCATAGTTTTGGACAATTACCACCCAATGTCCCATAACGGGCCAGCGAGGTGCACAAAACAGTTGTCACTAAAAGAGACGAGGCAAGCGAAGTATGAAGTATCCATGTTGGATTGGGCTGAAGTCTGTGTCCTGCTCTATGGCCTGTGGCGCATTACGGATGAGTGACGGTTTCAGCCTGTTGCCAGTCCACAGTTTCTCTCCTACATCCAGTGCTTTAAATGGGCCGGTACTTACCGGTAATGAGTACCGGCACTTCTTATTTTTATCAAGCTGAGTACTGGCACTTCTCCACTGCCAAGGAGAGTGCCGGTACTCAGGGTCGAATTGATAAAGAAGGGCACTGGGCCGGTGCCGAGGGCGAGCCGTTTTCCTGTTTTTAGCAGCATGTTTCTTTGTCATTCAGCTGTGGCAAGCGGCATGAAGGGGCCTGAATGGCCTGCTCCCCTGCTGCTGCGGCAAGGGCCTCTGCTCCCTCCCTCCACACCCATATGGAGGCTCTTATTGTCCTCATCACCCCCTGCTGAGCCTCCATGCTGGGTCATCTTGTTAGATAGTGTTGGGACATTTTCTACCTGGGGCACAGTGATGTGTGCAGACTGAATGAGTGTGGGGCGGGGCTGCCCAGGAGTGGCCACTTAAGAACCCAAGTAACAAGGGCCATTTTCACCCCATGGCCTCTCACTGGGGTCTGACTGTCTCTCCTCTGACTCACTAACCCCTGCAAATCAACCCCCACACCGCCTGCTGTTACATTGAGTCCAGGATGGGCAGGATTGAGGTGGTGGGGATTACATAGGCGGACTCCCTCGTGCCCAATTGAGGTGAGAGGCGGTCTACTGACCTTCCCAGTATTGTTCTGCCCCCGACCTCTACCCTGCTGGACTCTGCACATGTTCACTACACAGCAGTGCTCACTGACTGCCACTGAAAGCTTACAGACCGTGGGGCATTCTGCTGAGGGGAGAGGACAGATAAAGGGGTGAGAGAAGGCAAAGAGTGTAGGGACAGAGATAGAAGAGGCAGAGAAGAATATAAATGGGGAAAAGATAGAAGGGATAAGTGCAGATAGAGATGGAGAAGCAATTGAGACAGCTATAGAAAGAGTAAGAGAGGCACGGAGAAATGGAGAGAGTGATGGTAGAGAATGATAGGATACAATTAGGGTAAAAAGAGTGGGACGGAGTTGGATACAAATGGGAGAGAAGTGAGGGGGAGGGGGATCGAGAGGTTAAAGATGGTTAGAGATGTAAAGACTGAAAGAGAGTGTTTGTCTGCTTGTTTGTATGTATGTTTGTGTGTGTGAGAGAAATGAAATCAGAGCGGAAGAGAATCTGGATATTCAGGAGGTATTTGAAAAGAAATGCGTGGAATACTTGTTTTGAGTGTGTGTGTGCACTCTTGAATATAAAAGGATTGTGCCAAACGCAAGTAAGTAGGAACAGTCTGACATTAAATTAAGCTGCAAATATTGCGAAACAAGGAAATATTAACATGTGGTGTTTGACATTCATTTTGTGTAACTAGTTAGCACATTTTGTTTATTTTCATTCATTTCTCACGTTTTGGTATGTCCTGTAACTTGTGTAAATGCCCTTCTCTGCACATATAAAAAGTTGGAGGCAACTATCAAGGACAAAAAGAATAATCAACCGAACTGTTTTTGTATCATCATGTCTCACCCCGCCTCTAGCCCCGCCCACTACCGCGCCCCTAGCTCAATTTAATGAGTACATGCACTTATTTTTTTGCATTTAAAGCACTGCCTACATCTGAGCACGGGGTCCCGGGTCCTCTGAGGACATACCGGTTCTACGCTGCCAGTGACCGTGGATAATTCGTCTTCTACAAAATGCCATGACCTTTGCAATGCTGTTTTCTCCCCACCGTGTAATCTACATCCTCTGAGGAGAGCGCGTCGACACACGTCCTGTCGCGTGATTAGGCCGCACACGTAATGCCGTTGATAATGGACAGACGCGATAGGGCCGGCTCGGCTTTTTCCTATCCAATTGTCGCCTGGGTATCTTTAGAGAATATTATCAGCGAATGGCAGCTGTGATGTGCCCTCCGCCCCCTCCACGCGCACAGATTCCATTTCATTGCAGTGATGGTGAGGCCTGGAGGCGGCTCCGAGGCCTACTCCGGCCACGCAGCCCTCCAAGCCTCGCCGGCGGGGCGTCCCTCACTCGGGGATGTTTATCGGCCCTCGACAACCCATCGCCTCCCACCGCAGCGCTCGGGTCAACTGGACAAACCTAATCACATCAAGTGTCGCCTTAAACAGTCGCCAAGAAACGAACTCCAATTACCTGGGACGACAGGAGTCAATTCATTCGATTCCCGCCTTCTCCGTGTGCCGCGCGCTCTCGCTGACAGACGCCTCCCCTCCGGCTCTCTATCATGCATGTCTTTTCCTCTGCCTTGAACCGGCTCTGAAGCTGTTGCTAGCAATGTGTCGGTGACTACTTAATCTCCCTGTCCCCGGTTCCCTTTTCTGAACAAACCTGGTGCTTATTACAGAATGATCAACAATGCTGGTAGGAATCTGAATAAATAGATCTGCATTAATATGTCAATGCATCAGTGCCGGAATTGGAACACATATATATACCTTGTGAACCTATAAATTGGGCGTCAAGACGTGGCAGATGAAAGGGTATGGAGTTTCCTGTGCATTGATTAACACACTTTTGTGATTTATTGTCTCTGTGTGATGTAAAGAGCTCAGACACCCGACACATGGATAAGTAGCACCATATAAGGCATTTAAATTGTTTGTGGAATTACTCACACACATAGATACATATGACCTTATTGCGGTAGATAAGCATCTCTTCAATGGGGGGGTAGAACAAATTTAAAATACTGCCTCCAAATTGTAGTTTTTCTAAATTGCTTGTGAAGTGATAACACGCTGTGTGCCTTGGTTTCCTTCCATTGCATTGGAGTCCAGGTGATAGGCTCCAGTTAGCTCTCAGTCAGGGTTATTCCTGAAGAAAACCAGGGCTGATGACCCTTTAAATCATGCTTTTGGTTTCGTCCCGCATGGAAAAAGAAAATAAGAAAGCCCCCTCGCCGCCTGCACGATGCTGCCCCAAATAGAGAGCAGACAACATATGGGCACTGTTGAAACGTGTCTTGCAAGAAAATTCAGCATATTTCACTGTGTCCATCACAGATCCCCAATCCGGCTAAGAATTAGCTGCTGGAAGCAGAATTTCCCTCATTTCGTGCACTGTAATGCACTAAGAGAAGCTACAACATACACCCCACCTCAGTAACCAAAGTTTGCTCCATAAGCAAAGCGTGAGCCTCATCAACACTGAAGGTTTACACCGTGGCTAGATTAAAAGACAAACACCCTCATTCTAAGCCCCCCAGTAATGGAGACTCGACCAAAACCTCAGAAAAAGGAAACAAATGGTGCATACATTTTGCTCCCAGTGGGTTTTCCACACACACATTTTGCCTTGTAATAGCCTGAGAAACCTGCATGGGAAAAATGCAAGATTCTGAGTTTCTGGAGCTCATAACAGAAAAATACACAGTATTACCATGTCATCCCTATTCTGTCCTGAAGAACTTCGAATTTAGAGGCAATACTGCACCCGGAAATACCAAACCTTGCAATATCAGCATTTATAGGGTAAAGTTATTACCTCTCAAAATCCTGGGCCATTCGTAAACAGGGCAAAAGTTTCTTGTTCGATTAAAAATATTAATGCCTTATTTCAATCACAGAGAACAGCTTCTATGATCAAAACTTTACAATACCATCTTATCAGTGCTAATATCTCCCTTCTTTACTAAATGGGCCTCTGTGGGCAGATAACCTTCATAAACTCAATGTCCCCAAAAAACAACTCAGTGTCCCCAATAAACACCTCAGTAGAGAAGACAACCATTTTAACACCAAGTGTGTGATGTGATGTAATGTGGAACTTTTAAAGCGCGCTTTCACTCCGAAGAGCATCTTGGCGCTTTTGACTTGTGTATTCCAGATGGTGAGAGTTGTAATGCTCACATTGGCGATCAGATTCTAAACCAGGGTATTGCAATTTGTATCTGCCATGCTGTAGATCCAGGTTTTAAGAGCTTTCCTAAATTTGCTTTCGCAGGAGATTTCCCGGATGTGGTGGGGGGAGTTTATTCCAGGCTTTGGCTCCTCTAACCGCTAAGGATTTTCCTCCTCTCGTGACGAGCCAGAATTTTGGGACAACCATTAAATTGGCTGTTGTCGATCTTAGTTCACAACGGGGTGATAGCAAATGAAGTTTTTTGACAGATAATGTGGGCCCCGCTTATGAAAGGCCCTAAAAGTAATCATTAAGACCTTAAATTAAATCCGCTTTTGGATGGGGAGCCAATGAAGCATATTAAGTGCTGCAGAGGCTGAAGTTTTCCTAGGCATTTTCAGCACTAGCCTTGCCGCAGCATGCTGGACCATTTGTAGTTTATGTAGGGCTGCTTTGTTTGCCCCTGCATATAAACTGTTACAATAATCCAACCTGGATATGATAAGTGCCACTGCTACCGTTCGTCTGGCTGATAGGGGAAGGAAAGTAAAGAATTTTTTGAGACCTTTTATTACATTGAAGCACGAACCTGCTACTTCACTAGCCTGTTTGAAGGATAATGTCTCGTCGAATTTGATTCCTAAGTTTCGAGCCGCCGTGATAGTACTAGGCGGCGCCTCAGCTTCTGTTGGCCAACAGGTTTCGGGGGAGAACAGATTGTTTTTACCAAAGGGTAAAATTTCTGTCTTCGCGGTGTTACATCTCAGATGATTTTTATTCATCCACTCAAAATTGGCTTTCAGACAGTCTCTGAGAGCACATTCAGCAATCGCTGCGTCCTCATCTAGGATTAGGACTAGTTGGGTGTCGTCGGCGTATGCTATTGAGCTGATGGCAAAGGAGGAGATAAGCTCCATCAGTGGGACCATATAAAGATTAAATAAAATGGGGCTCAGGCTAGAGCCCTGAGGTACCCCAGACTGGACATCTTTCTTCTGAGCAGTACTGCCCTAGCATAGTGATCTGCTTTCTTTGTCTCAAAAAGTTGTTAAACCACTTCGACACGGTGCCCACTATGCCCACACTCCTTAGGCGATGTATCAGAATTTTGTGGGACACCGTGTCGAAGGCTGCAGATAAATCTAGTAGGATCAGGACTGCTCTTTTGCCCTGATCCAAAGCCGCTCTAATTGTTTCGGTGGAAAATAAGAGGGCAGATTCAGTTGAATGATGGGACCTAAAGCCAGCCTGATTTGGATGGAGAAGATTATTATCCTCCAGGTATGCTGTTAGCTGTTTATTAATACAGGTCTCTGCGAGTTTGCATACCGCTGGAAGAAGTGAAATGGGCCGTAGGTTTGATAATACTGTAGGATCTGGAATGGCTTTTTTATGGAGAGGTCTAACAGCTGCGACCTTCCAGGATGTTGGGATATCTCCTGTTTGAAGTGAAGAATTGAGTATGGAGTTAATTGTTGGATTCACTTCATCTTTTATGACCTTTAGTAGCGTCGGGGGACAGGGGTCAAATGGGGAACCTGAATTTAGTCTGGAGATAGCTTGGGAGGATTCGGCTAAGCTAATTATGGTAAAGCTTTCCCAGGTTGCGGTGCCCAATCTTTCCTTTACAGCTTTGAAATCTTCGTCTAGTTCTTCGTGATTGACCTGTGGAAAGTCTTGTGAAATTGGTGCTTTTTTGTTCAAAATATACTGCAATTTCATCACAGAGAGACTGGGATGGGGGGATTTCTTGGGATAGTATTTTTGTTTTCCTGAAGCTATTGACAATTTGGAATATCTCTTTTTGTTTATTATTCGAGGACTCAATCAGGTTTGTATAGTAGCTGGTTTTTGCAAGTTTGATTGAGATATGGTTTTTCCCCAGCCTTTTTATATCTTTCTCGGTCATCGTTCTTATAATGGCGACGCCATTTTCGCTCTAATACTCTCACTTCTCTCAATGTTCCTTTAAGGGAGCTTGTATACCATGGAGCCGATTTCTTTCTATGAATAGTTTTAGATTTTGTTCCACGTGTTTTCATTCTTCCTCCAATGGTTCTCATCCATCTCTCATAATGTTCATTGTCAGTGGTCACATTCCCTGACATAGTTGGTTTCTCTGCTGCCACCCAACTTTCCAGATCAGGATGTTCTATTATTTTTCTCCAGCATGGAATGGATTTTATGTTGCCTGATGTTAGTTTGATTTCCTTTTTGTTGTCAATTTTAAGGTTAAAGCCAATAAACTTATGGTCTGACCATGTTTGGGTTAGCGGTGAGTCTACTTTGACACAATCAA
Source organism: Lissotriton vulgaris (assembly GCF_964263255.1). NCBI lineage: Eukaryota > Metazoa > Chordata > Amphibia > Caudata > Salamandridae > Lissotriton > Lissotriton vulgaris. Next base: position 1,048,793 of record NW_028249215.1, read on the forward strand.
AGTAGACTCAAGTAAGTAAGCATCTACGCCGAGCTCTGCCTGTAAACGAGAACCTTCACCTACCCTTCTTTGCACCGTGCACCAAGCCCAGGTAACCCATCTCAGAAGGAAGACAGTTCTTGAGTACAAGCAACCTCAACTCTCATGCTATATTATAGAGGGTCATTGGAGGGCAACTATGGCAATTTGTATTTCACCCTCAAACCCTATCCACTGCAGCTTCCAAATGCCCTGAGTGCCACGCTTCAAAGGGGTACGGCGTTAGTGCCCGGAACTACCGTTGACAATGCCGCCCCTCCTGCTCACGCAAATTTCTGCCCATGGACCACAGAAGGGGAGGGGGGGGAATTGGTTCCTGTCACCCATCTCGCAAGTCGCAGGAGGGATTTCAGGAAGCAGATATAGCCAGAGGCACTTACGCGTCACTTACACCGCTGCCACCCCGATGGCTGGGGGTTATTTAAGCTGAGTTGGCCCTATCCACCCCCTTTTCTCCTATGGCCATCGCGTCGGCAGGAGCAGCATCTTGGCGCTGGGGACTGACTGGGGGTCTTCAGGTCATAAGTACCTGAGTGCACAAATCTCTAGTTCACATTTTGGTTGCACTGGAAGGTCAACAGTGCACACACCAATATCTAGCAGCCTTTAAGACAGCGGCTTGCGCAATGCAAACGACATAAGTATTGTACTGTAGTATTGTTATAGCGCCTCGTACCCCTTATAAACAGAAAAGCTCAGATTCATTCACACACACTCCCCTTAGGGGTGCATTACGATTACTAAAATCTCAGTACAGGTACACATTTAAAGAAGTGGTTGCCCCAGCAGCCAACATACAAAACAGGAGTGCATGTTTGTAAGAGAAGCCAGAGGTATGATAGCAACAAATAACCAGGTGATGGAAAGAATGCTTGAATTGATGTCAGCCACTATTAATCAATCAGGCCACATTTCAAACCATCTTTTTTTGCCCACTGTGCCACTCTAAACAGAGACCTGCCATATTCAAAATAGGAACAATCCAGCCTGAAACGCCAGGCACCCTCCAGATGGGAACACAAGTAACTCAAGACTGGTTCTGGCCTCTTTATGCCTTACCAGAGAAGTATAGTTTGTGTCCTGTAGCACAGCGAGGAAGGAACTCACTTCTGGGCAAACCCATCACACTGATGGGAGCTACTGCAACAAACAACAAGGTGATCAGCCATTGGCGATTACTTGGGACGCATTCCAGTCTAGTGTGTTTTTTACCCACTATGCCACTCTAGAAAGACACCTGCCATATGCACACCAGTCTTCGTCCTAGTTCAACAGGAACGTTCTAGCGCGAACACGGAAATAAAGAAAAATATACTGTCTGCATACTGCATGAAATGTGTAAAAAAGATGTTAAGAAAATTCTGTATTGATGAAAATGTTTACAAAGTTTTGAATACAAATGAACAGGATTCCCTTAAAATTTAGGCATCGGGTGAGGTATGACCGTGGCACTACGGTGTGTTGAAAAACACTCTCTTCCTACACATATGAGTAGTATCCACACTGAATAACAGAATAAACAATAAAACCAGATGCTAAACAACATTTTCTCTGGTTATCTTCAGCATGAGAAAATAGTACATGGACACACTTTACATTAGATAACCATCATATCTATCCAAAACTAGAGACATAAACCAGTGCCCTGACTCTCCAAAGCACATCTAAAACAGAAGCATCAGTGGTATGGCCAGGCTGACTTGTCATCTCTCTCAGCTGAATGCATGCCTGAAAGGGAATGTCTGCCCACATATGGCTATGGCGTGATTATTTCTGTGTCTCTCACTTAACTGACTGATCTGCACTGACCCATGGGGAGGATGAGCTGTTCTGGATGTGACAACAGCACTTCAGATTAGCAACCTCTGAAAAATGCACAAAAAGGCATTTTCACTGCAGCAGTATGCATGGCAGCGGGCCACTGCGCTGTCTTCCAGGATAAACCTTTATCAGAGCTGATATGTGCTTTATAGGAAGGAATGTGAGTCTTGGAAAAATGTTAAGCGTCACAAATCCCTCTCAGAACGTCCATCTGATGTTTTGTTGTTGCAATACATACTCGTCTAAGCTGAAAAAATTGTTTTGCTACTTGCCTTGGAAAAAGCACAGGGGGTTGGCAGACTTTCCCTCTGTTATTGAATCAAACAGGATGCAAAGACAACATATTTTTTTATCTTGACCTATTCGAACAGTGAGTCTAAGCTGGTCCTACAACAATACATTGTGTGTTTTTGATGAGACAACGCAAATGATGCTTTGTTGAAAAGGGTGCCTAGGAATAAACTCTCACCCTGAAAGTACGCAGTGAAATACCCAGGTACTACCGCCTCTAGGTCAGATGAACTAACTCTTGCACCCTTGCCTAGCACCTTTGGATGTGGAAAAAGTCGGCATGCACCTACATATGTGCACAATTACCCCTACAGGGTAGACCCAGGCCAGATTGAAGAGTAGACACAGACCCAATTGAAGAATAGACCCAGGCTAGATTAGAGAGTAGACCCAGGATAGATTGAAGAGTAGACCCAGGCAGGATTGGGGAGTAGACCCTGGCCAGATTGGAGAGTAGACCTAGGCCAGATTGGAGAGTAGACCCAGGCTAGATTGGAGTGGAGAGTAGACCCAGGCCAGATTGGAGAGTAGACCCAGGCTAGATTGGAGTGGAGAGTAGACCCAGGCCAGATTGGAGAGTAGACCCAGGCCAGATTGGAGAGTAGACCCAGGCTAGATTGGAGTGGAGAGTACACCCAGGCCAGATTGGAGAGTAGACCCAGGCCAGATTGGAGAGTAGACCCAGGCCTAAGTGGAGATTAGACCCAGGCCTAAGTGGAGATTAGACCCAGGCCAGACTGGAGAGTAGACCCAGGTCAGATTAGAGATTAGACCGAGGCCAGATTGGAGATTATACCCAGGTCAGATTGGAGAGTAAACATAGGGCAGATTGGAGAGTAGACCCAGGCCAGATTGGAGATTGGACCCAGGTCAGATTGGAGAGTAAACCCAGGTCAGACTGCAGGGAGAGTAGACCAAGGCCAGATTGGAGAGTAGACCCAGGTCAGATTAGAGATTAGACCTAGGCCAGACTAGAGAGTAGACCCAGGCCAAACTGGAGAGTAGACCCAGGTCAGACTGGATAGTAGACCCAGGTCAGATTGGAGATTATACCCAGGTCAGATTTGAGAGGCCCAGACCATACTACAGGGAGAGTGGACCCAGGCCAAATTGAAGATTAAACTCAGGCCAGACTAGGGAATAGACCCAGGTCAGATTGGAGAGTAGACCAAGGCCAGATTGGAGAGTAGACCTAGGTCAGATTTGAAAGTAGACCCAGGCCAGATTGGAGATTAGACCCAGGTCAGATTGGAGAGTAAACCTAAGGCAGATTGGAGAGTAGACCCAGGGCAGATTGGAGAGTAGACCCAGGCCAGATTGGAGATTAGACCCAGGTCAGATTGGAGAGTAAACCCAGGTCAGACTGCAGGGAGAGTAGACCAAGGCCAGATTGGAGAGTAGACCCAGGTCAGATTTGACAGTAGACACAGGTAGATTGAAGAGTAGACCAGGCCAGACTAGGGAGTAGACCCAGGTCAGATTGGAGAGTAGACCAAGGCCAGATTGGAGAGTAGACCAAGGCCAGATTGGAGAGTAGACCCAGGTCAGATTTGAGGTAGACCCGGGTCAGATTTGAGATGCACAGTCTAGACTGGAGAGTGGACCCAGGCCAGACTGCAGAGAGAGTAGACCCAGGCTAGATTGGAGATTAGACCTAGAGAGTAGACACAGGCTAGATTGGAGAGTAGACCCAGGGCAGATTGGTGAGTAGATCCAGGCCAGACTGGAATAACTTGCCAAACTCCCTTCGTCAAGCCCAGGACCGTATCAGCTTTAGATGGGGACTAAAAACTTGGCTTTTCTCACAATAAGTCAACTGCCCTGGGTTGGACTGCTCTGCTACTGTTTTCTTTTTTTCCCAGCGCCGGGACACTCCAGGGAGTAGCTGTGCGCTTTATAAGTACCCAGTAACATAGTAACAGGGAGAGTAGACCCAGGCCAGACTGCAGGGAGAGTAGACCCAGGCCAGATTGGAGAGTAGACCCAGGCAAGATTGGAGAGTAGACCCAGGCTAGATTGGAGAGTAGACCCAGGCCAGATTGGAGAGTAGACCCAGGCCAGATTGGAGAGTAGACCCAGGCCAGATTGGAGATTAGACCCAGATCAGATTTGAGAGTAGACACAGGCCAGATTGGACAGTAGACCCAGGCCAAATTGGAGAGTAGACCCAGGCTAAATTGGAGAGTAGACCCAGGTCAGACTGTAGGGAGAGTCGACCCAGGCCAGTTTGGAGAGTAGACCCAGGTCAGACTAGGGAGTGGACCCAGGTCAGATTGGAGAGGCCCAGGCTAGACTGGCGAGTGGACCCAGGCCAGACTTCAGGGAGAGTAGACCCAGGCTAGATTGGAGATTAGACCCAGGCCAGACTAGAGAGTCCAGGCCAGATTGGAGAGTAGACACAGGCCAGATTGGAGAGTAGACCCAGACCAGATTGGAGCGTAGAACTTGCCTAGATTGGAGAGTAGACCCAGGCCACACTGCAGGGAGAGTAGACCCAGGCCACGCGGCATGGAGAGTAGACCCAGGCCACACTGCAGGGAGAGTAGACCCAGGCCAGATTGGAGATTAGACCCAGATCAGATTTGAGAGTAGACACAGGCCAGATTGGACAGTAGACCCAGGCCAAATTGGAGAGTAGACTCAGGCCAAATTGGAGAGTAGACCCAGGTCAGAATGTAGGGAGAGTCGACCCAGGCCAGATTGGAGAGTAGACCCAGGCCAGACTGGGGAGTGGACCCAGGTCAGATTGGAGAGTAGACCAAGGCCAGATTTGAGAGGCCCCGGCTAGACTGGCGAGTGGACCCAGGCCAGACTGCAGGGAGAGTAGACCCAGGCGAAATTGCAGATTAGACCCAGGCCAGACTAGAGAGTAGACACAGGCCAGATTGGAGAGTAGACCCAGGCCAGATTGGAGAGTAGACCTTGCCCAGATTGGAGAGTAGACCCAGGCCACACTACAGGGAGAGTAGACCCAGGCCAGATTGGAGAGTAGGCCCAGGCCTGATTGGAGAGGAGACCCAGGCCAGATTGTAGAGTAGAACCAGGCCAGATTTGAGAGTACACTCTGGCCAGATTGGAGAGTAGACCCAGGTCACATTGGAGAGTAGACCCAGGGCCAGATTGGAGAACTGGAGCGCGACCACCCTTGGTAGCTTTCAAAAGCATGAATTGGGTTTGGGGTCTAAGCCCCTGCCGAAAATTGACCACTCTCATCCGCGGGGGAGTAGGCAAAAACCTGCACCTTTAAAATAATGCATAGGTTCTGCTTATGTCACAGACTGCAGTTTCTGTTCTAGTTACCATGCTAATCTGGAATACATTTGCAGCACTACGCAGCATTCCAGTCTTTAAAAATGCTGCTAGTTGCTGCTCATTTACTAAATAAAAAAAGCCTGTTGGTTTGTAACGTGCACGGTGGCCCCTTGGGGCATCCTGGTACCGAGTAACAGGTGTTTATTGTTACTCAATGGTATTCAATTGATCGACCGCAGAAAGATGAAAGGATTAGTGGACCTGCAAGGTTTTGAATCTATGACAATAAGACTAAACAGAGGCTCTTCGAGCAGATGGATTAGTATTTCAACCAATGTTTCTTACATTTGTCCATGGGAACCTGAGCAATATATTCAAGAGTACAACAGGGGTTACCTAGGATTTCATCAGCTAACTTTAGTTAATTTTCTCAGAGTCTAAACATACCATGACCCTTGTGGAATCTCATTGATTCTTATTGAAAACGTAACAAGCAATTGTTTTGCAAATCTGTCTACAAAAAATCACATATTGGAACCATATGTTGTTTTCCATACATAAGAGTAATGCTTTACATCTCTACAAGATGGATCTTTTATGCAAACATAAATACGGACGAAAACAATGCCCCTGTTACTTACCGGTAATCTTCATTACTCCGAGTCCTGGTCTTCATTGATGCAGTACTTCCTCCCTCTGGCAGAACCAACTCCCTAGCTGAAGCAAAAAAGTTCCTCCAAGATGGCCCCAATTACCCAGGAGCCATCATAAAAGGAAGGAACCAATAAGGCCACATTCTGAATATACCACACAAAAGAAACACAGGAAACAGACAAACTGGAAATAATCCACCTTCACCCCCGGGTGTGGGTTGGCACTCAGGACTGCATCAAGGAAGATCAGGACTCGGAGTAATGAAGATTACCAATACATAACGGGGCACTGCCTCATTGTTTGCAAACATACAAAAGGAAGAAAACAATGCATTTCAGTGTATTTATATAAAGAAATGAGATCTTTTGAGTGTTTCTTCATGTGGTCAGTCATGAGAGGCAGTTTTACTCCAGCTGTGGCTCCTGACAGCAGAGGGAGCTACATTTCCTGATGAAACTTAAAATAGCAGCAGATGTGCTACTACTAATATACTATGCTAATGTTTATCAAGTGAGTGTAGTATGGCACTTGTTACAAGTATGGCGAAGTGGTATCGCCCAGGTAGATGCAGGTCCACCATACTGTGAGGGTTGCTGGAGCCAAACTTACCAGGCCCAAAAAACACAGGACCAGGTTTTAATTGGTGAAGATCTGGACCCAGTAAAACTCTGGCTGGCGAAAGGCAAGGGCTGGGGACAGAGGAACAGCTCAGCCCACACTTCCCCCTCCTGCAGCACAAGGAGAGCAGACAGTGCTCCCATGACCCATGCAGATGCTTGTTCCCTTCCTGCTCCAACCCCCATGTTCCCCCATTATCCTGTATCTTCTGTTTGTACATTATTGCTAAAAGTACGCGTTGTAACATCATATATCCCAGCAAATGGGATATATGATGTTACAACGCGTACTTTTAGCACGCATACCATTACAACGGATTTTTTACAGCGCAGGTCATTTTACAACGGATACCATTACAACGCAAAAAACTACAACGCACATACTATTACAACGCATACCATTACAACGTAAGTATATGTAAGTATATGATAATAATATATCATTTTAAAATATGTTGTAAATATTTATTAATGTATTTAATTTAATTATTTGTTATATATTATTTATTTGAAATTATTAATTAGATTAATTTTATTTTTTAATTTGTAAAAATAGGTTAAAAATACCCCTCTACCCCAAAACGCAAACCCAACCCTAAAACCTAAAAATACCCCTGTACCCCAAAACCAGCCCTAAAACCTAAAAATACCCCTGTACCCCAAAACTCAAACCCAGCCCTAAAACCTAAAAATACCCCTGTACCCCAAAACCCAAACCTAAAACCTAAAAATACCCCTGTACCCCAAAACCCAAACCCAGCCCTAAAACCTAAAAATACCCCTGTACCCCAAAACCCAAACCCAGCCCTAAAACCTAAAAATACCCCTGTACCCCAAAACCCAAACCCAGCCCTAAAACCTAAAAATACCCCTGTACCCCAAAACCCAAACCTAGCCCTAAAACCTAAAAATACCCCTGTACCCCAAACCCCAAACCCAGCCCTAAAACCTAAAAATACCCCTGTACCCCAAAACCAAAACCCAACCCTAAAACCTAAAAATACCCCTGTACCCCAAAACCCAATGTGTAGAAAAAAAGAAAAACTTACCTATAATTATACTTACGATGTAATGGTATGCGTTGTAATAGTATGTGCGTTGTAGTGTAATGCGATGTAAAGGTATCCGTTGTAAAATGACCTGCGTTGTAATAGTATCTGTTGTAATGGTATGCGTTGTAAAAAATCCGTGGTAACAGTTGCATACCGTGTAAATGAAAATATAGAAGTGTAGGTACTGCTGTAAAGCGCTCTGATAGGATGTATGACGTTACAACGCATGCTTTTACCACGCATGCCTTTACAACGCGGTTTTTACAACGCATGCCTTTACAACGCATAGTGCTTTGGGGCGCTGGATAGTGAATAGTTTAATTTACTATTCCAACTCCAGTCCCCGTGGATAGTAGGGAAGGTGTTGGATAGTAAATTGAACCTATTCCCTATACTAGAGCGCCCCCCCAGCGCAATGCGTTGTAATGGTTTGCGTTGTAAAAGTTGCGTCGTAATGGCACTGTGTGGTAAAAGTTGCGTTGTAAAGGTTCTTTACCGCTCTGATACCCACGGGTCTAGCTAGCGCTATACAATTAAAATAAATAAATAAATAAATACATATGCAAATATGTTCTGCACTCATGTTTGACATTCACAAAAAGGGCATCAAAACTCGTAAAAATTTACTGCGTGACCCCAAGGGTATGGAGTGGGCGTTCAAGGGCGGGCATTCCATGAAAGTTTCTGCACATCTAAAACATCCTTGTTTATGGGTTTTTAACAGGCTTCTTTTCTTACCGATTCCCACCTTGGAACCTGCCCAGATGTACTCCTCAAGAACAGGAGTACATCCATTACTACACCCAAATTGGAAAAGGAGCAGAGAAAGTAATTTTTGTGGAGAAAGAAAAAGGGAAAAATATTAAGTGCGAATTGACTTGCGGGGGGATTTTCGCCTGACAACATTTTTTATGGGTATATGTATCAGCTCATGCAAAAATGGGATTGGCAAAAGGATTCCTGAAGTTATTTTGGGAAACTGGTTTCCGATGCCTATTCCTGGAGCTGGTAATTTGGGAATTAAAGAAGAGGTAATCCAAGGACACATACCCACAACAATAGATTTACAGTTTGTCTTTTGCTTATGGGGCCCACAGTGCCACAGTATTCCTCTTCCATAATTGCATTTATGCATGCAAGTAGCAATAACCCACATAAATAAAATAAAAAATCCCTCAGTGAACTGTATAAGTGGTAATACGTTATGTGGTTACAACAGTAAAAGACGTATGTACAATTTGAGAATGCTCATGATAAGGCTACCAGATGCCGCCACACAAACCAGCGTTTTCAGGTGTGTTTAATCCAGTCAACTCATGTAAATTAGGCCTACAACTCCCAGAATGCATTAAGTGTTAAGTGACATCCCGGGACTGGAGCACTGGATCCTTGATGACATGGAGTTCTCTGGTAATCTAATTCAGGGCTTGAAAAGTATTCCAATGTTTCAGCTGAGTTGGTAACAGTGGGGGATATAATACAACGTTTATGTCTAGGCGGGCTAGGAACACACTGACATGGGGTCCAAGAAGGGGGAATAAACAATCTCAGTGAGCAGAGGGTGCCTTGGCATGATGTGCTCATCACATGGACTAGGTATTGACAACATGAGATGGGATCCTGCTTGGAGCATTCAGATATTACATAACTGTGGCTCAGGCAGCTATTAAGCAATAATCCCTCCTTGCCTCTACCTCTACCCCCAACACCCACCTCCCTTCCCAACCCCACCAAGTCACTGGCAGATTTCACTACACCGTTTCTTGTCCGCTCCTTAGACACTATGAAGAACCAGGCCGTGACTGCGTGCTTTGTCTAGGATAACTTCCTGCCGCCAAGAAACGAAGGATTGTTCCCCATGGTTCATCCAAAATGGCGGACTTTGGACCAAAGCTCAGAGAACAATTGACTGTTGTGCAAAACTGAGCGTGAAGGGAAATAACAAAGCACCGTCACACAGATTGGCGTTGGTCTAGATCGACATCTCTCAAATACAACAAAAAGAAATAATGTTTTTTTATGGAATAACTAACCCTTATTTTCTACATAAATTACTGAAACACACATGGTTTCCAGCCAAAAGCTGCTCCCTGATTTGCCAATCCCAACCACCTGCAATACTCTTACCTCACCTGCAGCATTCTATTCTATCTTAGCTGTGACCTCAAAAAAAGGTAAATGGAATAAAAAAAAGGTAGGGAAGGAGTTCCAGTGTCTGCCCCTGTTTGGCTGCATGAAGACTAGCAAAGGGCCACTGGCTGGAAACACTACTCCTGACCAGGACTAGGGCTCCCGGTTTTATGACAATTTTTTCCCTAACATTTCCGTCTGTATTTTTCCATTTACATTTTTGGCTAATTTGATATGTGTTAATCCACATTTATTATGGAGTTTGTGAAAAATGAATCTGAAACTTGTGTATTTCTACATTTACTTAACCAATAAAAGTACACTCAGACTTGAAGGCCTGACTTTAATTATATGAATACCATAGACGATAAATAATTGCAATCATATGAAAACATCCACATTTCAGTGTCAACCCTTGGGAAAGTCACAGCTGTTTAAGCCTCATTGGAAACTTGCTCTCTTTTTAAACTCCCTTCCCGGTCGATCTGTACAGCGATTAGCCTGTCCGTCATGACCGACAGCATTTAGTATCACTCCAAAAACAACATAATTTCAGATTTTATCCAAAATTACAAATAAATAGAGGGGAAAATATAAGGATTTCTCCCTGTATTTATCTGCAAAAATCAGTAAAAATGGAAAACTGGGAGCCTTAGTAACAACGTAAATCTCACGTATGAGCAACAACAGCCCTTGAAACTCAATACCCCTACTGTATGTAAACAGCATGCAGAACATAGTCAAATCCGATGATAATAGCAATAAAAAGGACCTTCACCTTAATCTTCCTCTGCTCCATGTTTTCACCCACTGGAATGTCACCCGTGTAGGGCCCAGTACCCCCCCCCCATGTTTTTTCTACCAATTGTTCCTGTCACCCCCTCACACTACTATTTCCCAGCACCTCTCACTTACACCCCATTCTGACAAGTAATATTGCCCCCTCATTGTGAGGTACAACACTACACCTTTCCCTTTATCCAGACTGGTGTCCTCAAGCCATTCGGGGCCCTACCAGAGTCTACACCATCCCACTGACTTTTTCCGCTAGTAATCTTTGTTTGCCTTTGCTCTGCATGGCCACTTCAACGGGGCAGGCCTGCACCTTGGGCGTCTCCATGGCTGTCTCAGACCCTTTGTCCCCACCCACCTCGTCAGTTCCTTCTTTTGGCCACACACCCATCTAACCTCTCTCATCCCACTACTAAGGTGTAATTCTGGAACCTAATTTGCCCTCCCCCCTTAAACTCAGTTTACTTCTGTATCTCCAGTACCTGCTAACTAACCCCCCCTTTTTAGGTCTCGCCTGGAATAGCATCCGAAGGATGCGTCCAGCTGGAGACTTATAGCTGCCCGTCTCGGGGGAATGAGGGACAAGAGGGTGTTCCAAGCTTTTCTGCCGGATTTGGGTGCGCGAACGCGCACGCCCAGCCCGGCGCCGTGCACGTCCCCTGCCACAGATTCCCTGAACACACACATACACACATGCACACGCAGGCAGAAAGGCACACACACACACATGCGCGCACCCCCCCCTACTTCACCCAACTCACCGGCACCCCCCGCCGCACACACACAGGAGCGCACCTACACACACGCACGCACACACACACACACACAGAGACCCCCCCGCCACCGCCGCATACATACAAGCGCCCCCCACAAGCCCCACTTACCGCCATTATAAACTCTTGCAGCCTCCGCGGGGCTCTCCCTCGGGCATGGGAGCCCCGCGTCACCAGCACTGCTTCTCTCCGTGGGCGCGTGCGCGGGCTTCCGAATACGGAAGTCCCGCCCCATGGAAGGTTTCGGTTTCAGTCCAGCGCTGGCTCGTCCCCGGAGCTCCCTGCTAGTTAAGTGTGGAATGCCAGCCCTTGTTTTCCCTTGACATGTGAGTGACTTTATATTCACGGTGTATGCTGTTTCAGTCCTATTGATTACGACACCTTGTTTACAGCCGACATAACTGTTAGTGCACTGAACTCGTAATAACATTTTTGGCTGACTAACCTGAGGCAGTAGTTCTTTCTCTGAGCCCTTTCTTAAATACCACCAGGTCAGTGTTTATTTAATGATTTAAGAACACCATCCGTAGAACTAAGGTAAACACCACCTTTTACCATTACTGGGGCCAGATTGTTGATCTTCACACTCCGCTCTAAGATGGCCGCCTTGTTTATTAGCCATTATAGCACCTCTAGCAATCTCTGCACTTGCGTGCTGTGAGGCCACACCCCCGTGATGGACCGGCCCGTGACTCCGCGCCTGCACTCCAGGATACTTAACGCCACGCACAGCGAGGAGATGGCACCTTCCTGGACGCAGCAGAACGGGGTAGGTCTAACGCCGGGTTCCCAACGAGGAACAGTTAAGTTTACTGAGACGTGATGGCGCCTTTACTTGGTTCCTGCTTTGGTACATGCAGCGCTGCCCCCAGTACTGTTTTGGTACCCGTAGTGGGAGCTTGCAGCCCCACTTTGTACTTCTTTGCCCAGCGGCGCCATCTACTTCGCCACTAACTTGGGTCTGGACCTGGGTTTTACAGCGGCAAGTCCGGTAGCTTCACATCCTATGAGAAGCGGGCAAGCAGCGTTTGGGTCTCTTTCCAAACCCCCCCTCCCCCCTTCCCCTGGTTGCCGGCTTGTATTTGGAGTGACGCCATTGCGCGAATTTGCAAGGGGGATGTTTTGTGGCCATTATGTTACTCTAGCATACGGACTAGGACCGTGGCATTTTACCCCCATTAGCAATTACACATTTCAAGTTGAAGCCTTCATAATCATAACTCCTGACCATCGTTTGTGTGTCTCCCTATTTCGATTTTGCAGAGACACCACTCTTTGGATGTACATTTTCTCGGCTGCACCTGATGAGGCCATACCTTGTATATACCGGTAAGACAGCGGGTGCAGTCACTTGGTCTTCGATTTTCATCACCGCCACAGAGTCCAGTTACTCCACTGACAGCCAGAGGCCGGCTAGCATGGGGAGTGTCAAAGCTTGCCAGCTGACTAATTCTACCCAAGGAATACCTGGGCTTGAGAAGAATGACTAACATGACAGGCTTGTGGCTTGTTGTTCCTATGCTCTACCAGCCTTTCAGAGGTGACCACCTGTTCCAAATCTTCAGCCTGTGTGTTGCACAGATGTCTCTGCAGCGTGCCCGTTCATGTGCACTCCATCCTTCCATTATCAGCAGGCTGGTCGGGTTCCTGATGCAGGAATAACCCAGTTCCAACCACCCAGGAAAGGGCGGCACATTGGAACCCTTGACAAATCTCCAAGGGAACCATGTCAGACTTTTCTGGATGCACATAGAATCCAACCCAAGGCTTGCCACACATTGTCTCAATCCTTTCTTGCACCCCTCTGCTATAGCATACCTGGATGGCATTGGGCTTCCAACATCATGCTGCACCAAACACCACCACTACTGTACATATTTATTGCAATCTCACCTGCGAACATTCATACTGCTACAGCATACCCTAATCTGCACTCTCACACACCCTGCATCCTCACAGACCCTGCACCCACACACACTGCACCCTCACACACACCGCACCCTCACACACACCGCACACACACACACCGCACCCTCACACACACACACCGCACCCTCACACACACTGCACCCACACACACCGCACCCACACACACCGCACCCTCACACACTGCACCCTCACACACACACACTGCACCCTCACACACACACACTGCACCCTCACACACGCACTCTGCACCCTCACACGCACTCTGCACCCTCACACGCACTCTGCACCCTCACACGCACTCTGCACCCTCACACGCACTCTGCACCCTCACACGCACTCTGCACCCTCACACGCACTCTGCACCCTCACACGCACTCTGCACCCTCACACGCACTCTGCACCCTCACACGCACTCTGCACCCTCACACGCACTCTGCACCCTCACACGCACTCTGCACCCTCACACGCACTCTGCACCCTCACACGCACTCTGCACCCTCACTCACACTCTGCACCCTCACACTCTGCACCCTCACACTCTGCACCCTCACACTCTGCACCCTCACACTCTGCACCCTCACACTCTGCACCCTCACACTCTGCACCCTCACACACACACTGCACCCTCACACACACACTGCACCCTCACACGCACACTGCACCCTCACACGCACACTGCACCCTCACACGCACTCTGCACCCTCACACGCACTCTGCACCCTCACACGCACTCTGCACCCTCACACGCACTCTGCACCCTCACACGCACTCTGCACCCTCACACGCACTCTGCACCCTCACACGCACTCTGCACCCTCACTCGCACTCTGCACCCTCACACTCTGCACCCTCACACTCTGCACCCTCACACTCTGCACCCTCACACTCTGCACCCTCACACTCTGCACCCTCACACTCTGCACCCTCACACTCTGCACCCTCACACTCTGCACCCTCACACTCTGCACCCTCACACTCTGCACCCTCACACTCTGCACCCTCACACTCTGCACCCTCACACTCTGCACCCTCACACTCTGCACCCTCACACACTCTGCAATGGAACATACACTCCAAATACCACTCAGTGCCACATAATTACACTGCACTCAATGCAACATACACTCCAAATACCACTCAGTGCCATATAATTACACTGCACTCAATGCAACATACACTCCAAATACCGCTCAGTGCCACATAGTTATATGCAACATAATTACACTGCACTCAATGCAACATACACTCCAAATACCACTCAGTGCCACATAATTACACACCACATAATTACACTCTACTGACTGCAACACGCACTCCACACAATACCACTCAGTGCCATATAATTATATGCTACATAATTACACTGCACTCAATGCAACATACACTCCAAATACCACTCAGTGCCACATAATTACACGCCACAAAATTACACTCTACTGAATGCAAAATACACTCCCCATATTACCACTCAGTGCCACATAATTACACGCCACATAATTACTCTTCTCAATGCAACGTAAATACACTCCACATAATACCACTCAGTGCCACATAATTACACACCTCCTACTTACACTCTACTCAATGCAACATAAATTTATCTGTCTATCTATGTATCGCCCTCACTCTGTCTGTCGCACTCACTCTATCTATCGCCATCACTCTATCGATCGCCATCACTCTATCTATCGATCGCCCTCACTCTGTCTGTCTGTCTGTCGCCCTCACTCTGTCTGTCTGTCGCCCTCACTCTGTGTGTCTGTCGCCCTCACTCTGTCTGTCTGTCGCCCTCACTCTGTCTGTCTGTCGCCCTCACTCTGTCTGTCTGTCGCCCTCACTCTGTCTGTCTGTCGCCCTCACTACAGTATCACTCAGCACCACCACAGCATCACTCCGGGGCATCACAACATCACTATGCGCTACCACAGCATCACTGAACGCCACAGCATCACTCAGCACCACCACAGCATCAATCTGTGCAACCATTCAACAACAACTGGTTCAAATATGTTCTCTCAATATTTCAAGCTTTATTCCAAATGTCACAAAAAGATGTTAATATTTCACTTCTGTTCTTGGATTTTCGTCACAACAAAATACAATGAACATAATCTTCACAAAAGTTATTTACAAAAGCTATTGCCATTATAAAATAATAACTTATATTTAAGTATTAATTATTAAAAAAATTAAAAGCCATTTTTATTTGTAATATCAATACATCTAAGTCACGAAAATACTACACATATTGCATTACAAATGCTATAGGTGTCACATTTGCGAAAGTTAAAACTATTGGCATTGTAAATGACAAAGCTATTAATTTCGCTATTTTCAAAACCAACACATAAATGAAATAATTGTCATTTACAATACCAAAAGCTCAAACTTTCCTAATGCGAGACCTATTGCATTGCAAATGCTTGTTTTATTTACAGTCCCACCCCTGAATGTCTTCCATCTTTTCCACCGGTTTTATTTGTCAAAGGAAACCCATCTTTTCCATTACCTACCTTCTGTCACAAATAAAACACAACACACCGGGAAGCCTAAAGTCCAACTAGCATTTGATGCAAAACAGCAAGCCGCACGGCAAAAGATAAAGGACAGTGGTCATTTCAACTGACCAGGGCTATTGCCTGGAATGGTCATTCTAAGCTTAGTGCTAAAATGCATAGAAAATCAACCTACTATGGATATGTTTTCTCTGAATACAAGTCAATGAAGTTTTCTCATGTGACAGAAACTTATTACTCTCTGCAAAAACGTATCTAATGTGCAGGAGGCCTGATGATGAACCGAACAGCCTTGAGGAGAAGATATCTTTTATAGGTGCACTACTGGACTCATTATTCTCACAAAATCCTGCTTCCCTTGCTTGGTTTGAACATGAGGTTACGCTGTTAGGAAATGTGCAAAGTACAGCCCTGAGCCCCATGGCTTCTGGGCCCGCTAGAGCCAACCCATTTAATAAGTATATTCAGCGTTACAATAGCCTTCGCCTAAAATAAAACAACATTCATATCATCTAAAGTGTTGATACATTCTGGGGTATTTACAGGATTACTTACACTATATAGGAGTCTATGAACAAGCACAGGCAAGACTTTGGTTTTTACAAAGCGTACCTTTCTGCACACAGGCTGCCCTTTCCATCCCTCCTTCTGTTGCACCGGTCACACCACCCACTGGCTACCATCTGCAGGCGGAAATAACAAAAAGAGCAGTATCACCACAAGGACCTTGAAAAAGGTTCTCAATGGGATGTCAATAAACAAAAAGAAAGACTTTTTCCTTTTGTTTATTGACATCCCATTGAGAACCTTTTTCAAGGTCCTTGTGGTGATACTCCTCTTTTTGTTATTTCCATATTTAAGTCCAGGGGACTGGGAGTACTTTCCATTCACACATGTGAATAAACCCTTACTATCTCATTTTGTTTATACATACCATCTGCAGGCACCAAACCACTGCTCAATCTTGGTAATTGAATGCTTCAGTAACCCACTTCTCTTCCCTGCTGGCACCAGACCTCCTATGGCCAATGGTTCACATGTCTCCCTTAAGTCCTGCCCCTTACTGCGTCACTTCTAGTCCCAGGCGCAACCGCCTAGGCCTTTGCTGACCTCTCCTTAGTGATAAAGTCCTTATAGTCTCCAAAAGTGTTTCCTGCAACTCAAGATACCAAAGTACATCCTAGGTGTCACTGGCAGACAACTGCACATGCTGTTAGGAATGCCTTGGCCCAATCCCTGTTGTACAATGGGAATGCAAATGACTTGGTGACCCCAGCTAAAAGTCTTCACCTATTAAGAGCTATATAAATACATTTACAAATTACAATTGCAACTGTTCCATAACCCCACAGCTCAGCTGCATTTGGGAATAATGAGACTCAACAGCAGCAGCCACCAATGGTTGGCATACTGTTTATGTTGCAAATGTTGGCTTCATACTTCTGTTCTACAGTTATTACTGTACTGAGATAATTAAAGTATTCTTTAGTTTCAAGCGTACATTCTTTATTATTATTTTTTAAACGCGGATTCTTGCACTCGCCAGCACTTCCATAAGAGTTAGTCTTGAGCTTGGCACATGCTACCAAACCTCTAGATATGAGCACTTCAAAAAGATGGCTTGACTTGCTTCTGTGCACCTACCATGCATAGAAATAGTCAGAGTTGAGTGTTAGCTCACAACCACATCTTTACCATTCTCTCCACGTATCCAGCAGATCTTGTGTCTTACAGAATACATAAGCGATTATTAATTCCAGGATCCACAAAGCCTACTCAGGGATTCTGAGATGGTTTCGGAATTTAAATCAAAGTGGCAGATTAATAAACTATGCATGGACAAAAGAAGAAAATACGAGATTTTTAAAGCACTTTTTAAATGTAAAGGAATTTGAAACTAGAGGCTAGATCATTAAGTTGGCGTCCTTATCTTGATAATGTGTAAGCAGCACAGGTACAGCAAAGGGAATCTAGTAGGGCAGAACGTGTCCTCAACTGAAGCATTGGTGTAAAAAGAGAACATGCATTTAGAGCAAAAAGGGTCAACTTGATATGCTAGCATATTGCCTGGTCTTTTAGAAATAAAACATTCTAAAATGCTCCAACTTTCTCATTAAAATACAATTTAGATTTTTCCTAATAACATGAGGGAGGGCATTTAATCACTAGTGCATTCCCAGCACACAAGCTTTAATACTATTCCTATGTATGGCTCTCACAGAGAACCTCTATCGTTTATTACAGTTCCTAAATGTCATAACTCATTGCTATGACGTAGCATCAGTTGATAACAAAACTCCTTAACCACTGGTGCTACATCATAAAGGCTTTCCAGGCCAGGCTGGCAGGCCCCATCTGACAGCCTGTCAATACAGCTCTGTTTGTCTGCTTCGAATGAAAGCAGAAAGCACAGCTGCTGCAGGGGGAAGGAAGGCAGGGAAGGCGGTGGGGGTTGCTCAAGGACAGGGATACACATCAGAGTCCATCTTATGTAAGGCTCCCCCCAGTTCTCCTCTTCCACTGCATAGCAGTTGAAAGGAGGGGCTCAGATGACTTTGGGGGCCATACATAATATAAAATTATAATGCGTAAAAAGTAAATTACTTAGTTCTCGTTATCTATCTGATGTCACTCAGATCCCCTTGGAGAAAAACATCCCCAATTCACTGTTACCCATCTATAATTCTATATGTTCAGGCAGGGACAAGTCCTAAAAAAAGAAGTCGGGGACGCGGTCACCGGAAGTGATGTCACGACAGGAAGTCACGTCACAAAAGGTGGCTTACAAAATCAAGCTCATTGCCTCCCTGTGTGTTTCCAAACCTGATAGAGACGGCTCCCAAGAGGTGCACCGCCCCACCTCCCTTCAAATGCCCATATGCTCGTGGAATGTGCCCGCCTTACCGCTGCGTCCTCTCTAGGACGAGATCGGAGCTCACAGCGTGCCGTGAGCTCCGATCTCGTCCCAGAGAGGCCAAATCATAAATCGTACATCATACGTTTTTATATAGCGCCTTTCACCGTAAGGTCTCAAGGCGCTTTCTTTGGGAACCCGTCCTGGCCTTTCCCTGCGAGATTACCCCTACTGGGCATCCCCAAGGTGAAGACCAGGCATCCCATTGCGGTGGGGCCGTAGTGGAGATTAAGCAAGCTATTGCCCAGAGTTGCAGAGTGTGAACCCACGATTCTAGTAGGCACCGAGGAGAGAATTATCGAGTCCGTGGACATTTTGAGTTCAAGGCCCTGCCACGTCGGGGATTGAACCCTGGTCCCGGGTCTGACCTCTGCACCAGGGACTGCCTCCTCTAACCGGTGAGCCACACTTCTCCACTGTGAACAGTGAAGTCCAGCTGTTTAGCAGGGGGGACAGTGTCCCCCCGGTAAAATAAGTGGGGGGACGCCGTCCACCCGCGTGGTACCTCGACTTGAGCCCTGTGTTCAGGGCAAAATGTTCTACAAACATGGAAAAAGTGTTAATTCAGGATCAGTAGGCCTATACCAGCAATAGCAACTGTTGCCACCGCATTTTCTTAATACTTATGATTTTGATTAACCAAAAGAAAGGTGAATAAAAATGTTCCTAAACAGCCATTATATCATACCCATTCAATACAGAAAATGTACGTCTTTAGGGTGGCAAATTATGAACTTGTGAGGGAAAGCAAGTATTTGAGCACCTGTTAGCACAGACTGCCTCATGGTTTCTTCCTCAGCCAGGCCCAGAGAGAAGGTCATTCTCCAGTGGAAGGGACGACCCCTTATCAATGATTTAAGAGCATCGTGTTGAACACTATCAGGGAATGTGTACACATACTGGTCGCCTGGCAACCGCATCAACACGGTTCCAAAGCTGAAGCATGAGGGGTGGTAGGTGGACCATTTATTCCAGTTTATCTAAGCTCCAGGCATGCAGCCATGCAGAATGTCAGTTTTGTGGAATGCTGTTCAGCCCCCCTCAGATACCTCACGGCTACTTCTAGTGCCTGCCTGACTGGATGTACTGTCGGATGGCACCGGTGTGAATGGTCAGTCAGTAAAGATGTAAATGCCCAACAGCAAATGTTTACCAAGACAGGTGAGGATTGATGATATAAAGATATCACTTTGAATGTAGAGCACATAGTGAACCCATGATAGAGCAGCGTTGTGATTGGTCTGAGCACCGAAGTTCAGCACTCGGATGGGAACAGGGAGCCTGGACATGTCCCTCACCAGGCTGTGTAATGCAGCCTGGTGGGGAATATGCAAAGTGCGCATGAACAGTTTGCTGGGCCCAAGAGGGCCGGCCAAACAGTTAATGCGCACTTTGGGTGTGCAAACCACTCCTCCCCTGTTCTGGCCAGCCCACACTGCACACAGGCCACTGACTGCATGCAATAGGAAAAATAAAATGATAATAACAATACGTTACTGTAATTTTATTTTTCACGTAGTGGGGCAACGCTCCTCCGCCTTAGCGGAGGAGCTGCCACTGACTGAGACATCTCTAGCACTGGGGAGCAAGGACGGCTTCCTCCGGCTTGCTGCAACATTTAATGAGAAGCAGTTTCGTTCAATGCAACACGCAAACAGAACCAAAGGATTGCTCTGTGAATACACGTCTGGGTAAATAACATCTGATGCTCAGCCTTTCCGCAAGCACTTACAAATAAGGCTAGTAAGGCATGGAGAAAGGAAGTGGTTTTCTCACAACTGCACACTATGTTCACGAGGAGGATACAGGGCTTCCAATGTAGTGTGTAGTCTCCCTAGACAACAGTAGTAGATGTTGTTAGCATGAGACCATGCCTGCTCTACCAGTCCCGCCATCCCCACCACATGGTGAGTGCCCCAGACTTGCTTTGGAAAGTTTGGAAGGAGAGGCCAAGTGAACACACCCATCATGCTGTGTGGGGTGTGAACGATTCCCCCTCCATCCCTGCTTCATTTCATTAGAGATATGTGTGGGCCTTGGCTTTCAAAGCACGCACAGCTTGTTCCCTGGATGTTGCTTTCTTCAATACTTCCACAGGATCTGCCTCTATCCCCTTCTGCCAAAAGACGATGCTGAGTCAGCAGGATTTTTCAGACGCTGATGAATCATGGCGCCGCAGTCTGCCAAGTGACACGTAACTTTGTGGACACCAATGGCAGCTCGCAGTCTTGGAAGTGTGACATCCTGCGAGACACACTGGCTCTCACTCCTGGTAACGAAGCAATTAATTGCCAGCACAAAAAAAAAAGACTTGGACAAAGCCAATAGGTCTTACCTTGGGGAGTTGATGCTATATAAAACTTAATAACTAAATAAAATGGTACATGTTATAGTTTGTATTGCAAATATATGCCATTAATAAAAACAAGACGATAAAGAACACAAGTCCATGCCCAAATGTGGCAGCCATAAAGCGTTGAGTTATTCTTTTTTTCTTAAATAAAAAAGTAACCATTTCATATCCGTTTGATATAGTAGAGGTGCTTCCTGTCAGGGGGATGTACTTTGAACAGGTATAGAAACCCTTTTTAGTTTTAAAACACATCATGGAACATGGGATTGTTATTGGTGCTAAGAAAATGAAGAACCCGAAAACACATATAGTTAAAATACACAAGGATGAGTATGAAAAAAGAAACAAGCATTGACAGAGAATATAGGTTGCAATTCAGCAAGTTTGTTATGCTTAAAAAAAAAATGGTAGACATGTTCAATATGCAAAAAAAAAAAATCAACAATATAAAAATAAATGAATGGCTCATCAGCACACGCATACCAGCACTGGCACTAAAGAGCACTCCTTTTCACGCAGCTGTTTAATAAGAGATCATGCAGAATGCCATCACTCACAGTGAACCAGACCTTAAAGTGATACCATGCCCCAGGCTGTGAACTGTAGTTGGTGTAAGTAAAATGTGAATTACAGTTGAACATACCAGTGGATGAAGAGTGTTGACCCAAATGTATGTATGTGTGTGTGTGTATATAGTATATATATATATATATATATATATATATATATATATATATACTCTCTCTCTCAGACTTAAAAATAGGGAGTAACTGACACACAAACTTCTAACAAGTTTCATGGGGCTCTAGCAATATGTCCAGATCTGTGGCGTGAACCCTGACGTACCAGAAGGAGGCGCATGCACCCCTACTTTTGCTATCCGAGCCAAGGAGGGGCTTTAACATAAAAAATGCATATATATATCTAGTTGTAAGGAACACATTGGTTAAATAAAATAAATATTCATTCTTTAAAGATTACAAATGTAATTTGTCATTTTCACCACTTATAAAATAGTCCGATCAGAAAGAGAAATAACTTTTCTACTCTTTGTGAGGTTGCTGTAGTCTCGATTTTCCAAGGTAGGATGTAAAATAATCCCTCAGCAAAGCCCTAGCTGGAGTCCAGAAACAGGCTCTTGGAATACCTTTGGGCCTGGTTTACAAATGTTTAGGCAAACTAAAGATGAACTTGGACGTAAAATAAATTAATATGACAGTGCAGATTCCGAGAGTCTGATTCATAGAATCTCGATTCCCAGAAATCTACGGCTGCAGACTGAATTTAGGACAGTGAACATCTGTCTGCGCGACTAAGTTTGGAGGTAGGTAGGACCAAGAACATGTGTGCTTGAGGGAATGGGCCAGTGGGTGACCATTGGGGAAGCAGCGAACAACATCTTAGTTGAAACTTTTTGGGTATGCACAAATTTTGCCGATGGTTTTCATACCCTCTTAAGGTTAGTTGTGGCAAAGTCTTGGGCAGGTGTGTACATTTGGTGTTAAGGGCCACAAACGCACACAGGTTTAGGGAACTGCGCGAGAATAGGGTTCTGTGAAGAAAAATGCCTAAGTGTGGATAGCAATAGGAAAAAATAAAGTTAGAGTGCATTTCCACCTTACATGTAGCAGCAAACCCGTGAAGTTTTCACTGTCTGAACTTCCAGTTTAGGGTTAGGCGTTTGCGTAGAAATCTACGATTTGCATTAATTTCCATTCAGTCGTACTGTATACTGACATGACACAGTGATTGTCCGTACATGTAATGTAAATGATCATATGCATAACTGTAACATGAGATCTTTTTTACGCTTGACCAAGTAAAAATAAAATAAAAAATTAAAAAAAATTCCATTCAGTCGAGGGGATTTCTGACAGGTACAAATCTACACAGCTCATTCAAATAAATCTACACTGCCCTGTTTTTCACACGTCATCTTTATTCTTTGTGAATCGGGCCCTTTGTTTCTGGTTGAAGAATGCTGACAAATACGAGTTTCCAAATGTTCAACACAAAAAACAAAGCCTCCTGCTGGAAAAGAAAGGCTTCGTGCTTTCTCGACAATGTACTCAAACAGAGACTAAATAAAGGAATACTGTGCCTTCGTTTGAGCAAGCGTTTTTTTTGGTGGGAACAGTTTATTCACGTTCTCATGACGCACAAATGAGATCAGAAAGCTGGAAGCAGAACAGGCTGCTTTGTGTGGACGGCATGTGGTGACTGTTTCCCAATTATCACATACAGATATCACACTGGAAAGAGTCACATTGCTCAAGGACAATGTGCAGCGAGAAGTTCTAGCAGTGGACACTATGCTGATGACCTTCCTATGATGAGACAGGCTCCTGTTTGATGTTCTCCCACCACTACATACCGTGTTATTATTTTTATTTTTCGTTACATCTTGCCTACAGACAACTTAAGCAGTCTATCGGCAACAGACCTTTTGTAAACCAATGTAGTTAGACTTAGAGGTGGGTCCTCCCCTTGCTTGTGTTACAGAGCTTTAATATTCTCTCTCTCTCTCTCTCTCTCTATATATATATATATATACTACAAAGACGACAAAGACTGAGGTTGAAACGTGTCAGTCATTAAAACCCTTGTTTTCCAATCTTCCTAAGAGCAGCTTTTCCTTGTGTGTGTTTGGCAACGTGAGTATTTCTTCTATATAGAATATATATATATATATCTATATATATATATATATCCTACATATATATCCTACTGGCAGTCGCCAGTAGGTATATATAGTTAGGACCTAGTTACCATAGGAAATTCCGAACATTCTATTGGGAATAACTTTGGCGCCGATTGAGGGATCTGCCTGTAATTTTCCAGAATTTTGGCCAGCTCCGCTCCTTCCCTGAAAGTTTCGGGGGGATTCATCAAGCGGGGGCCGAAAGGGGGCCCAAAACGGGTTTCCCCCATGTTTATTTCCATAGGGACCTTTAGACACGGCTACAGCCCGAACGGCTGAACGGAATTACACCAAACTTGGCAAAATGGTAGGGCCTGGTATGCAGATGTGCCTTTGCTATGTTTGGTGAAAATCCCTCCAGTAGTTCTTGAGAAAATTGAATTTGAAAATTTTCAAATGGCATTTTCTATGGGACCTTTAGACACGGCTACAGCCCGAACGGCTGAACGGAATTACACCAAACTTGGCAAAATGGTAGAGACAGGTATGCAGTAGTGCCTTTTCTATATTTGGCGAAAATCCCTCCAGTAGTTGTTGAGAAAATTGAATTTGATCAAATTATATATCTATATGCGCTCACCGTACGCGCATCGTAAACGTATGGTACGCGTACGTCCGCGTACCCTTAAGTGCACGAGCGAGCGAGTGAGTTTATGATTGGCTGGCAGTCGACTGTCAACATTCCAAACTGTCCAAACCAGGAAGTGTTGGCCACCATCTTGTTTTTCAGTAGAACTGAGGCACAAGAGAGGAAAACACGAAAAGGGGGCAGGGTAGAGACCCCCAACCCTCTAGCCCTTCTCAGGGGGTCCCAAAAGGACCCCCAAGGGGGAAAAAAAAAAAGAATCGCAGGGTACGCGCACTGTACGCGTAGGGTGCGCGTACCCCGCGTTTTCCACTCTTGTTTTGTGCTCTCTTGTGCCTCACTTCTCCTGAGAAACAAGATGGCTGCTCAGATGGTCCCAGAAGGATAATAACATATATAAAAGTTATCCGCTAATAGAATTAGCATTTACAAAACCTTTGAAATTTATTGAAAAAAAATATAGGTTTCACGCCTGATATAGTTAGGAATTAGCATTTTAAAAACCTTGCAAATTCACTGAAACAACTATAGGTTTCAAGCCTTATATAGTTAGGAATTAGCATTTAAAAAACCTTGCAAATTCACTTAAAAAAACATAGGTTTCTGGACTTATATAGTTAGGAATTAGCATTTTAAAAACCTTGCAAATTCACTTAAAACACCATAGGTTTCAGGCCTTATATAGTTAGGAATTAGCATTTAAAAAACCATTGAAATTGCTCCTATATAGTTAGTTGTACTAACTATATTTTGCGCACCCGCAATCCACTGCTGATGATGTCACATATTACATCATTCATGACATGGTCAGTGACATCACTGGTGACATCACTGATGACATCTCAAATGACATCACTGATGACATCACATTTGACAACACTGATGTCAAATGAGGATGAGGGGATGTTATGCGGGGCACTACTCTTAGATCCTTCCAGCAATTACAGGAGGAGTTTCATCTTCATAAAACACAGTTTTATAAGTACCTCCAATTACGCCATGCTCTAACCTCATTACAAACCTAACGGACCTCCCTGAATTTCATCCATTAGGGGGTTGCCTCCTTATGGGTGATTTGGGGGCACACAAAATCCGGCAGATATACCAAACACTAACAACACACTCCACCACGACCCTTCATAAAACTAGGAAGGCTTGGCACGATGACACCCTAGAACTGACAGATGATGACTGGGCGGAGGCAATAGCTAGTACCCAGGGTGCTGCGCTGTCTTAAAGATACTGACTTATTCAATTTAAATATGTTCATCGGGTGTCTTACACACTTCTTCGTCTCTGGAGGATGGGAGTCATTGCATCCCCTCAATGCCTACGCTGCAATAGGGAGGAGTGGACATTTCTCCATACGGTATGGAGCTGCACAGCCATACAGCCCTTCTGGCGGAGAGTATTGACCTGCCTTAAAGAGGTGCGGTCCTGGGACCTCCCGCATGACACTAGACTGTTCCTACTTCATAGCACGGAGGACATAGGAGGGAATCGATACAAACAACACTTACTGTTCCTTGCTCTTACAATCGCCAAACGCGATATTGCTCAGCTATGGAAGGGGACCTCCCCAATGACAATAGGGAAAGGAACTAGACACCTGCCTGGGTGCAGGGATAGCAGTATTTCTGGCGCGGGGTTGCCCTCAAAAACACAGAAAAATATGGTCTTGATGGGCTACATACCGGGGCATAGACCTTCCTCCTCTTCCTACGCAAACCCCATGAAAAACAGTTTCCACTGGATGTCATGGGCCATAATGTAAGATATACTGTTTTCTTTCTTTGAATATGCATTTGTATCTAAATTTGCTTACCAATGTGGATGGAGTGGCAAAGTCTGCGTAAAGTTCTGGGTTTCATTTTCGTTATTTGTCCAAATTGTACCAGATGACATTACCATGTTTGG
This sequence comes from Lissotriton vulgaris, assembly GCF_964263255.1. Lineage (NCBI taxonomy): Eukaryota > Metazoa > Chordata > Amphibia > Caudata > Salamandridae > Lissotriton > Lissotriton vulgaris. The sequence goes on from NW_028249215.1 coordinate 1,075,130, forward strand.
TAACTTGTCAGTATCTTGTCTCGAATTGGATTATGTTGGGTAATCGGCCCATTGGTACTATGCAAAACTCAATAAAATATATTATTTTAAAGAAGTAGCACAAAGTTTTTTGTTTTTTTTGTAAGGCAGAGTGGCCAACAGTAATTTGTCATCTGGTCCTCTCCCAAAATTTATTTCAAAAACATTGGGTGTGGGGAGCAACAGGGGACAAGGTTGAGGGAAGCAAAAGGTGGTCAGTGGGGTAGAGGGGAAAGGCAGCAAACAAGGCTGAGCAACATTGAGGTGGAGGAGAAGCACACGAGCGAGAACGCCACAAGGAGCGCAGGGGCAGGGAGTTTGGTGGTGGGGAGAAGCTCACCAGGGACAGTTGCACACAAAAGGGAGACAGTAACACAGAGCAAGGGGGCTTAGGCATTTGGTATGGGAAGCAGATAAGGAAGAGAGCCCAAAAGTACATGCACTCTTATGGGCTGCTTAAGCAAACAGAAAATAGCAGTTCCCTAAATGGGAGCAGTGAAAATATAGAAGCCAGCCAATCAGAGAGATGGTAAAGAGGCTATGCCCCAGGTGAAGGCAAATACAAGATGGACAAGCTGAAACAATGACATCCATCGAATAGGAAGGAAGCAAATGAGAGTGACAATAAAGCCGACCAATGGTAAGCAAAGGGCTGGCTGTGAGCTAAAGTACATTCTTGGTAAGCACACAATAGGTCTTTTCTTTTGCAACCAAACAGCTTCCACTGTCTGGTAGGCCCGACCAAAAAAGATGTCCTTTTACCACAAAAAAGTCATTTTGCCAACACTAGTAGTCCTGACGTATGTTAGGCTTCTATCGAGGGAATAGAGGAGGAGGCCTCGGAACGCTGGAGTAAAAAAATCAGGGTACATAATAGCTAAAACGTTTATTGGGATACCGATAAGGCAGATAGAATCCCTGCAAAGGAATCCTATAAATTCCCTAAAAACAAGTTTAAAAAAAGAATTTAGTCAAAACCAAAAAAATATGTATCTGTAGAAAGGTAATAATTAAACACCTCAGAGATTTTCACACCTTTAAATTGCAGCCAGTTTGTACATTCCTTTGGGGTGCCATGTAATTATGTATTATAAAAAAATTAAGTGTCCACTAAACAAAAACACAATGAGGATTTTAGCAAGTCTCACACTTGCTTGTTTCAGGATCCAAATGCTTCTATGTAGTAGAATTCCAAGGGGCCTCATTGATAGGGCACACCAAATATGCTCTGGTTTTATAACAAGACTGGCTCAGCATTTTTAATAATATGTGAAGATCAGTTCTGTAAACAGACACCTTCCTTCCTGCATTACTAAAAATTCCATTCTGATAAATGTATTATGGTGCTCTACATTAATGGATGCCCCTTCACTGACTTACTGAACTTGTTCCTGTTGAATATAAACAGAAGAGAAATAAAGGCAGGCGGTGAAGCGAGAGAGGCAAGTGCCAGCATGCAGCCTCCTGCCACGCTCGTCGGGCACTAGCGCGAGGGCCATCCACGGGGGACCGCGAGACGAGCCTTTCTATGAGGACAGAGGGAGAGAATATAACACAGTGCGACTGACAGGCTGGTGAGCGCATGCGCACTGGGCATTGAGGGAAAGGGCTTAAGGTGTACACAGGTTAAGTGCATCATCATACTAGACATCTGGGAATCCTGGCTCTGCTGGCAAACTGAATAGCGACAAGTGCAGGCCCGGACTGGCCATTTATCTCATCAGCCATTAGCTCAGTGGGAAGTGTTGGAAATTACCATCTTTTGCATGGTATTCCCCCAAGTTTTTTGCTGAACGCGTTTTTGATGACTTTGGGACTCTGTGCAGTTTACTCCTGTTAACCAGGGATTGTGCTTGTGCTCTACCGTACAAACATGGTAACATTGGTACAGTCCTGATGCTACTAGAGTGCCTCCCACTGAGGTAGCACAAATAAAAAAATGTATTTAAAGAGTTTTGCATAGCGCTGTCTAAACCTGGAGGTATCAGAGTGCTTTACATGAGGATAGGTTACAAAAGAACAGTATTACAAAGTTACATTAGTTTCTAGAGCATAACATATCATAGAGAAAGACTGTGATTACATTACTTCATCCGTTGCTAGAGCATTAGATAACATAGAAAAACAAGTCCTTAGGAGCATAGATGGTGGAGGGGGAGAGTAAAAAGGTTGGAATACATATAAAATCAGGAAGACCAGTCATGGAGAAAGAGTACTTCAAAGGATATATCAAAATAGTCAGAGTAAGTAATTCGAACAAAACCGGAGAGGGTCCAGGGATCAACAACAACCAGTGCCTGACTGCTTGATTGGGTCGGGTAGAAAATAAGAAATGGAAGGGTTGTGAAGGAGGGAGCAAAAGAGTGCCTCACAGTGGCCAAACAAGAAGAGAGGGGAGTAGTTGACTCAGCAGAGGTTGACAAAGGGCAATAGTTACTCTGGTGGCAAAAGACCCTGAAAATGTGTCAAGGATCAATCGGGGAAGTCGAAACCGCAAGATGGAGGAACCAGGACAAGGATCCCAAACGTTACGTAAACAAGATGGCGGGATTGCGGGTAGAACAAAAATCTGATTAAAAAAGCCAGCATTTAAATCCTACCCGAAAAGCAGGGCTGAATGGGGAAGGCAGCAGTCGGTTCCGGTGGGAGGAAAGGTTGAAGGTCACAGATCTCTCCCGGCTCATCCAAGTCAGGGGAAGTCAGCGCAGGCGCCCAAGCAGCAGGCCCTGAAGAGAAAGGCAGCTGCAGAGTCAGGAGGGCTCGCAACTCCCCAAAAAAGGAAAGCAAGCTCAGTGGTGCAGGGCAGCAGCGTGGTGTAGTTCTCTTTGCTGCGTTCTTGTTGATTTTCGTTCCTGCGCAGCGGGATGCCAGGAAACCGAGTCTCAGGTCCGGAAGAGAGATTCCACCTCCATCTCTCCAGCAGCCACCCAGGAAGGAAGACATTTTGCAGACTATCATCGTCAAAATCATCGGAGTTTTGTCAGGAAGGCGGGGGAAGAAGGAGACACAGCGGAGAGACAAGGAGAACTGTGCCCGATGTCCAGATTCGTAGATGATGGCCGAGGCAGTGAAATCGAAGCCAATCTCCCCTATAGCTGTCTAGGCTGCTCCACTGGGCATTGGCCATGATTGCTCGGGCTCTGCGGTCAAAACATCGATCACGTTATGCCCAGGCCTGCCATTTGCAGCTTGTGTGTGCCGTTTTTCAAACTGCCATTTCCACCTGGCAAAATAAACCGTCTGACAGGCCTAAATGTTAATTTTTAGGTCGCAGCATACAAGACAGTGCAGCTGTCTGGTTTGTTAAAGACATCTTGAGACATTCAGAAAGCAGACCTAGGAATGCATTTCACCTCTTGCTTACCATTGGCTTTGTGGTTTGTAACTCACATATTCAGGCATTCCATTTGCTAGCTTTATTTGCTTTAGGCTGTCCAGCTTCAGTTTGTCTCTCCTGTTGCCCAAACATTGTTTACTGTATTCTTCCACAAACTTGCTTTAAGTAAACAGGTCTTTAAATCTTGTTCTTATCTTGTCATATTTGCGGTGCATTCAAAGACAGCGGTCAAAGGACAGGCTCTCTCTTCTGAAGAAGCCTGGCGTTTACTTTTCTTTCTCTGCTTTCAAAGTGAAAACAATGTAGGAGACAATTCTGCTGAGTATCCATGTAAGAGGACAGGGTGTAGAATTTTTTTTCTAGCACACAACAAAAAAACTTACAATAACTGTGCTGATGTTTCAAGCATATATCAGAATGAATACAAATTAAGCAATTTTATTGTGTAATTCTGAAGTGAAAACAAATATTTGAACACATTAATACACTAGGTGATGACATTTGCACATATTACCCTTTGTGTGCAATAAAACCGTATTTTGGCGTAAATGTAATGGTTATATCAATTGAAAATGTGTTGTCTGTAATGGCAGTGTGCTACCACACAATGCATACTCCACGCCACGTCACTCCACTCTATGCCACGCCACTCCATTCTACTCCACTCCACTCAATGACATGCCACTCCACCCTTCGCCATTCAACTCTACGCCTTCTCACTCCAATCAACGCCCTGCACTACACGACACTACTCGCCACTTACCACACTCCACCCCTCTCAAATCTACCCCAGGCCCCTCCAATCTATCCCACCGCACTACAATGTACTCCAATCTACCCAAATGTACCCCACGCCAATCTACCCTACTCTACTCTACTCCATCCAATCTACCATACTTCACACCAATCTACCCCACTCCACCGTACCCTACTCTAATCCACCCAATCTACCACACGCCACTCAAGTCCACCCTAATCTACCACACTCCACTTTTCCCCAATCTAGCTCACTCCACTCCTATCTCAACTCCAGTCCACCCCACTCCAATCTATCCCACTCCACTCTATCCCAATCTACCCACTCCAATCCACCCAATCTCCCACACTCCATTTCGCTTTACCAAATCTACCCCACTCCACTGCATTCTAATTTTGCACATGCCACCCAAAGCTACCTCTCTCCAGTCCAATATAACCCATTACACCCCAAACCAACACACTCCATGCCACTCCAATCTACCCCACTCCACTAAAACTCAAACAACACTACTCCAATTTACCCTATCCAATCTGCCTCATTCCAATCTACTCTACTCCTATCTACCCCACCCAATACCAATCTAACAACACCATTCTGTCCTACTTCACTCTAATCCACCCCACTTCACTCAATCTATCCTATCATAATCCACCCAGTCTATCCCACTCGACTCTACCCCACTACAACCTAGTCAACCCCACCTCACTCCTATCTACGCCGCTCCACTCCAAACTACCCCATTCCACTGCACTCTACTCTTCCCCAATCTACCTCAAAATAATCTACTACACTACAATCTGCCACACCCGATCTACCCCATCTACTCCACTCTACCCCAATCTACCCCACTCTACTCCAATCTACCCAACCCCATCCCAATCCACCCTACACCACTCCAGTCTACCCCACTCCCCAATCCATCACACTCCACCCCAATATACCCCACTCTGAACTACCCCAATCTACCCCCACTTCATTCCATTCTACCCTATTAGAACCCAGCCAATCTACCCCACTCCAGTCTACCCCACTCCACTCCAGTCTACCATAATCCACTCTTCCCCAATCTTCCCCATTGCACTCCAATCTACCCCAATATATCACACTCCACTATCCCAATCTACCCTGGTCTATACTACTCCTATCTACCCCACTCTAATCTACCTCACTCTACTCCACTTCAATCTACCCCACTAACCCCAATTTCCCACACTCCACCCCAATCCAATCTACCCCACTCCCATTTACCACACTAATCTTTCCAATTCCATCATTCCAATCTACCCCACTCCACCTCACACAATCTACCCCAATCCACCCCACTCCATCCTACCCCACTCTACAGCAATCTACCCCACTCCACTCTATGCCACAGACCTTTAGCCATGCTAAACAGCAGCCACACTGGGGTATGTAATGGATAAAACACCTCGACAAAGCCAGTATATCGTGCATAGGGGAGACCTACTGGTTTTGCCAATGCTTGTTATTCATACTAAGTCACCCCTAAGGAAGGCCCTAAAGGCTCATAGGGCAGGGTGCATGGTATTTAAAAAGGAGGACATGTGTATTTAAGTTTTACATGTCTTGGCAGTAAAAAGCCCCAAAGTAGTTTTCCACTGTGGCAAGCCCAGCCTTCCACATTCTCTTTATACCGGTGTGACGGGAGATGTACACATTTGTTATCATCACTGTTTTTGGATGCCTACCCAGAATTCAAGCGTTCTTTCTGAAAGCAGAGATCATAGCGTTGTTGGGCCGTAAAAGAAATGCTACAGCATTAAAAACCACCATAAGCTCTTCACGTCTCAGTAAAGCCTTGCCGTCAATTATTGGCAGCCAAATGTTACACTTGGTTGCCATTTGGAAACTCTGGCACTGCTCGTGCTTCCCCAGCCCTCTTACAGTTCCATCCCTCACTGGTATCAAGCAGGGGTCATGAAAACAACAGGGGAAGGAACAGAAAAGAAACAGAGCTCCATTCCCGCCCTTCCACTGGCCACTGCTGCTTTATCAGGAACACCTCAATTCAAACCCATCTCCTACATACTTAAGAACTATCATTGGTTATCAGTAAAGAACCGGATAAAGTTTAAAATACTCTGCATTGCCTTTAAGGCATCCCGTAAAAATGGACCTGAATTTTTGACAAATCATCTAAAAAGTCATGCACCCAACAGAGCACTCCGGTCATCCGCTGCTTTTCAGCTTAAGGTTCCACGCACGAAAAAATCCTCCTGGGGTGACAGAAGATTCGTGGTCACCACAGCTAAGCTATGGAATACCATCCCATTGGAGATTAGATCCTGTCAATCTTTGCTCACTTTCAGAAAATTTATCAAAACTTGGCTTTTTAATCAATAAACGCTTCTGGTCATTTACTGCTGTCCGTAGCGCCGAGACACCCCATGGTATTTGTGCGCTTTAAAAATCTCAAAAATAAATAAATAAATATATAAATAAATGGAGCTAGAAGAAAACCCTATGATGTGATCAAAGTCACAGGGTGTGTGACGTCACTTACACTACCCCTGATATTTTGGTGAATCAACAACACAAACAGTCACTGGAATAAGACTGCCTTTTCACCACCATTCTTTTGGAAACTTTGAGCAGTGGGTTGGACAGATAGGAATACTTTGTTGGTTCGGGAGTGGGACAATAGATGTGTTTTTAATACAGACGATGTATTATCTAGTGAGGCAGTCTATACAACATGTTCCTTAGACAACAGCTCTCCCATGTCCCCCACAAGATGTCTCACACACAGGAATGTTTAAGATAACGTCTTTAAAGCCCTGCTGACCCCTGCTGTTACTTTTCACATTGTATAATGTTTATCCTCGGAGCCTGCTGCTGTGTCGAAAAAAAAAATCAAAACAACATACTGGACTGAAAGGGTTCCATGATATGATGGAAAACAGTACTAGGAATCAAATAAACACAGCTTCCTGGCAGGGGTCAACGTGATACCCATGCTTTCTCAGATGCCCCCCATGTCCCCCACCGAACTGTGTGTGCTGTGCCTCCCAAACGGTGCCCCACTGCTCTTTAAAAAAGTTGTTTTTGCACATTTTATCATTTGCAACCTTTGTTCTCCTTCTTCCTGTTTCCTTGGAACAGTCCCCCTCAGGGGGAAGCCATCCACCATCATGAATAACAGCAGCTTACGCAGCACTATCTCTTGATACATTTACCCTGTTTGACTGCATGTCAGCGTCAGGCCGGAGTTACACTTGCAACTTACAACTGCTGCAATCAAAGAAGGTAATTGGCTGTTTTTTGTTTTTGACAATTACCCGGTTTACAAAAATATAGCACTTAGCCGTTTTAAGTCAATGTAATGGTCCTGGATGGGACTGAGTCCACCCTACTGAGTTAAGAAGCCGTGACCTGCAAGGTTAGACACAGGTGTGAACAGCGAGCCTTCATTCACTGCGGTGGACCAGTGCCCAGGGCGGATTGGGACACAAAATAGGCCCAAACTCACAAAAATATGCCACCTCCCCATAGCGGATTAGGAAACTAAAGTGGTATGTCCCGATCAGTTTTGAACTTGTAAAGGCGCACTGTATATGTGTTTTGCCAGAGTGGAGTGGAGTTGAGTGGCATAGAGGGGAATAGCTTAGAGTGTAATGGTTTACAGTGGCGTTCAGTGGAGTGCAGTACAGCAGAATACGTAAGAGCAGAGTGGCATACAGTGGAGTGTCGTAAAGTACAGTGCTGTACAGTACAGTGGTGTAGAGTTGAGTGGCATAGAGTGGAAAAGCGTAGAGTGGTGTACAGAGGAGTTTAGTACAATAGAGTAGGGTAGAGTTGAGTGGAATAGAGGAGAATAGTATAGAGTGACAGAGCAGAGTGACAGAGCAGAGTAGCATAGAGTAGAGCACTTTAGAGTGGCATACAGTGGATTGGAGTTGAGTGTAGTGGTGTAGAGTGGAATACCGTAGATTGGAGTGGTGTAGAGTGGAGTTGCATAAAGTGGTGAGGCGTATAGTAGAGTGATGGCTCAGAGAAGAGTGGCGTACAGTGGAGTGGCATACAGTGGAATACCGTAGTGTGGAGTGGCATAGAGTGGCATATAGTCAAGTAGTGTAGGGTGGAATGATAGAGTGGAGAGGCATAGAGTGAAGTGGTATAGTGTGGAGTAGAGTGGCGTGAAGTGGCATAGAGCAGAATAGAGTAGAGTTTAATGGTGTAATGAGGCATGGAGCAGTGTACAGTGGAGCAGAGTGCTGTACAGTGGATTAGAGGGGAGGGACATACAGTGGAGTGACGTAGAGTGTAGTGGTGTACAGTAAAGAGGCGTAGTGTGGCATATGTTATGTTATGTTAAATCCTTTTATAACGCGCAATAGCTACTCCAGGGAGTGTCCCAGCGCAGAACCAAGAGGAGTCTCTAACATCACAGTCCGTGATTAAGGGAACAAATGAGTTTTTAGTAATTTCTTAAAATCTGGCGGGTCCTGAGTGTTGCGGAGAAGAAAAGCGAGAGCATCCAGGCCTGGGAGGCCTTAACAACCAGAGAACAGCCACCCCGTTTGTGGCGGGAGAAACGCGGCACTTTAGCTAACAGAAGGGCAGAGGATCGTAATTGTCTTGGCGGGACATAAAAAGAGAACCGTTTCTGTAGCTAAGAGGGCCCAAGAGCATAGAGTGCATGGTGAGCTATCACCAGTGATTTAAATTTGACCCTCTCCGCCACAGGCAGCCAGTGATGGGCGCGGAGATGAGCACACACACTGCTCCTCCTAGCAATACCCAAAAGCAGCCTAGCGTCCGCGTTCTGGATCACCTGAAGTCTATTCATGGAATATCCAGGGATGCCGACATAGAGGGCATTAGCATAATCCAAATGAGACAGGACCAAAGCCCGAACAACCGGCTCTTTGGCAGATCTAGGTAGTAGAGGGAGAAAACTCTTAAGTGTTTTAAGAAGGCTGAAACAGCTACCTGAAATCCTCTTTACTTGAGCCGAAAAGGAGAGGTTATCCTCAAACCACACTCCTAGATTTTTAGCGGATTTCCCATTGGAAGAAGGAAAGGGAAATCTAGGAGGCCAAATCGTTTTTCTAAACTCAGGGGAGAAGTTGCCATAGAGAAGGATCTCGGATTTGTCTTCGTTACACTTGAGTTTAGCCATCGCCAACCACCCAAAAACCACAGCCAGACACTTCTGAGCAGGCAAGACTGAGTCCTCTCCCTTTCTCCAAGTACAGAGAAGCTGAGTGTCATCAGCATATGCTATCACCTTAGCCCCAACTCCTCGGCCAAAAGGCATAGAGTTGAATAGCGAAGAGTAGAGTGGAGATGTGTATAGTGGTTTACAGTGAAGTGGCATACAATGGAGTAGAGTGGAGAGGTATATAGTGGGTTGGGGTACAGTGGACTGAGTACAGGGGAATGATATACAGTGGACTGGCATGGAGAAGAGTGGCATAGAGTGGAATAAAGTAGAATGGAATGTCAGAGTGGTATAGAGTCAAGTGTCTTAGAAAAGGCTGGAGTAACAGAGTGGAGTGGCGTTGAGTGGGCTGGTGTAGAGTTGAATAACGATTCTTTGATATTCACTATTGTATTTTAGGAGTAGTATCTTTAAGACAGCGGAGTTTCTACATATAAAAAGTTAGAACAGTCCTATATTTTGATAGGCTGCAACTCGACAGTCATCGAGATACTACCATTTAAATGCCTTTGTGAATAGCAAACAATGGTTAACACACACAAAAGTGTACATGAATAAGGCCCAGAAGTTACAAAAAGTTAATCACATATTGGGCCGCGGTATACCACGGTCATTTTGAGGTAAACTGTGGTACATGAAAATGACAAAACAATATATCATTGGCTGATGACTGCCCTTACCAAAGTAAAAGGCAGCCAAACGACTTTGGCTGTGTTCCGGTTTTTAATTGTAAATATAGTGTTGTAGTGTTTTATAAGTGAGTAGGAAGGAATGCGTCAGTTTACAAAAGTGTGTAAAAGTTTTTTATTACTTTATGTATTTTAAGAAGAAGTTAGAAGCATACCTCAGTACTACCATATTGTTTAGAATGCACTTAGTATGCGTTCTGGGTTTTAATGGCAAATATAGTGTAATACACGGTTATTTTATTTTATTATTTTTTTTTTTGTTTTCACTTTTTTTTTTAGATACACTGTACTACACTGTACTACACTAGATTCCCCCTTAAAACCCAGAACACAGAATAAGTGTGGTGTAAACAATATTTCGCCCTACCAAAATCAAAAGTGAAAAACATAATTAAGACCATGCTCAGAATACGTTCTGGGTTTTAACGGGGAACATAGTGTAGTACAGTATTGTTCACATATTTATTTACAATTTTTCTTTTTTGTATTTTTTTAAGCACACTGTACTACTTTATATTTCCCCCTTAAATCACAGCAGGCAGACTAAGTGTAATATTAAATAAAGTAAACAGGTAAAAATGTTTAAAAAAACCCTTTACTACAGTATATTTCCCCTTAAATATAATCTAGTAGTGTTTTTTTATTTTATTAATATTTTTGAGTGTTTGTATATAGAACAATATTTCTAGGGAGAACCACTGTATTCTGTAATTTAAAAAATATATATTTAAGAAATAAAAAAACACTATAGCACAGTTTATTTCTAAAACATAGTGTAGTACAGTGTATTCATCATTTTTGTACATTTTTTTTAAACCCTTTTTTGGTACCGCGGTACTTCCAAGGTACGCCCTGAACTTAAAAAAATATATATATTGAAAAATATAAGTCATTTTATACTTATTATCGATTTAAGAAAGTGGTAAAAAGTAAGGAAAAAAATCAAACCTACTTCTTACCTATATCTAAGGCACCAATTCAGAATACAGCCTACGTGTGGTAAAAGCAACATGGCTGCCATTAACTTTTGTAAAAGGCAGTCATTAGCCAATCATATACTGCCTTGTCATCGACAAGTACTGTGAAATTACAGCTAAATTAGCACGATATACAATAGCCTGAGATATCACTACATCTTAGAGCCATATAACTTTAATACTTAGATCTACTACCACAAAGGATCATCTACATGCCATAAACTATATGCCAGCCAAATTTCATTGAAATCTGACTGCCTCTTTTGCAGCTACACCCAAGTCTATGGAAAATGCATTGGTGGAAAAACATGTTTTGGGACCCCCCATCTTTTTTCTTTGCGCCCCCTTGATAAATCACTGCGAAATTTGCATCGTCTGCTGATGTAGAAACAGCAATAGCTCTGCAAACGAAGGCAGTGTTATATATATTTCGTATATATAAAACCACATGAGCTCCAGTTTCAAATGGAGCTTAACTGGGGCGTGTGACTGGTGGGCATATTTTAAGGGCAGACGACAGGGGCCATATACAGCCAAGAATGATTTGAAAAACTGCAAATAGAAGATTATGGGATACATAGCCAAAAGCTAGAGGAAACACAATGTTAAACTCTGATGAGTGGAGGGGCTGAACAACGAGCTATTAAAAGCTTAGCGCAGGAATATTAAAAAGGAACCATGCGGGGGCTTTTAGCAGCATCACGCCCTCGGTCAGAAAACATTCCACTCTTTGAAATTCTCTCTTGTTAGCTCATAATGAATTACAAATGCGATCACAAACTGCTCTGTGAGAAAACGCATTAAAAAAAAATTATGCTCTTAAAATAAATAACTATTAACTGGGTGCAAATGTCAGGACTGGAGAACATTAAACAGAGTAGAGTTAAAGAAAAACTAAGTTCTCAGACGTTAAGTACATACTTTACTCATTATTCTCCATTGTGGCAGAGTCATCTGTACACATTCAAGACCTCACTGCTCCCAAGCAGGCTGAACGAAAAGTGTTAGGAAGAAGCAGAGCTGTCATGGGACTGAGGACAAAGGCCCTGGTCTCAAGAAAACCTGAAAACCAGGCATCTATGGGGGGATACAGGGCATGTGCGCGCAAAATATTATGAAAAATAGGCAGAGTTGGAGGAGCTTCGCGCGCAACCAAGATGGCTGCGTGAGCACAGGGCTCCCGAAACCCTCTTTACCTCCCGAATATATCCTGTCATTTATCCTGTTTGCTGTCGACATCTTCGTGCAGATGAACCACGGGAGACGTGAAAGCTGAAATTTATATCCCGATCGGACCCCGGAGGCCGGAGTTGAGGTGCTGGAAAGTTTGCGGCCTTCGTCTCTTGAATGCCCGGTGCTTCGGTTGGCATGGTGCCCGGGGTGTAATTGAACAACATCGGCCTAAGATCGCGGAGGCGGCCGTCCGGCTTCACTTTCACTTTCGTTTTTGGCACTTGGTTTGGATCCCGGGCCTGGGGACGCCTCATTGAAGCGAAAGCTCGTACCCCTGTTGGTGCTTGAGCGTGCTGAACAACACACGAGGTGTCGGAGTTTGGCCTAGAGCGTGAGCCGTCTTTTTTTTGTGGCTAATTCTAGTGCTTTGCCCGAGGGCCGTTTTGCACTTTCGCTTTCTGGACTCTGAGCGGATAAGTCACATTGGTCGACTTCCCTAGCAGTTAGGTTTTGTCTACTGCTTGCTGGATTGGACACTTGTTTCCCCCCCGCTCTTGATTTGGACAGCAACTGGGGATTTTCCTGAAATGGCGAGCAAACCGGAGGGGGACAAGCAGAAGTCCAAAGCCACCAGACGGGGTGGATATACTCAAACCAATGTCATGGACCGATATGCCCAGGTCAAGGGGTCGCCCAGTGGACCGGGTAGGTCACTGGTGGAGGCGAAGGATTCATCGGCTCCGGTAACTGAACCAACTTTACAGGACGTGATGGCCGTCATCGATGGTATCAGGTCTTTCCTTGGGAGGCAAATGGAGAACCTTGCCCATAAATTGGATACAGTGGCGATCAATGTGAATTTGATTCGCACGGACCTTACAAAGACTAATGAAAAGGTCAAATCGTTGGATATAAAGACATCGAGTTTAACGGATGACGTCGTCGATCTGCAGACTGAGGTCCGTAACCTGAAGGCCTCGAATGACATTGTTGTCCGTCGCCTGGAGGATTTTGAAGGGAGGGCCCGGCGGAATAATGTTCGTTTAATTGGAGTTCCGGAAAAGGTGGAAGATCAAGCGGCTGACCTCTTTGTTGAGGACCTTATCGTCAACAAGCTAGCACCCAAGGGACTGAGCAAGTTCCTTAATGTGGAGCGAGCGCACAGGGTCCCAGGCGGCAGACCGAAAGTGGGTGCCCCGCCGAGGCCTATTATAGCGTGGATATTCAACTTTCGGGACAGGGACGCTATCCTCCAGGCCTCTCGAGCAGGTGGGCCCTTGAAATTCGAGAACTCATCAATCAGTTTCTACCCGGATTTCACACAGACGGTCCGAAAACAGAGGCTAAGTTTTCTGGGGGTGAAGAGGAGACTTCGTGATATGGGTCTCAAATACGCAATGCTTTTCCCGGCCAAGTTGAGGATCGAGTATGACGAACGGGTCTACTTCTTTGATAAGCCTGAGGTGGTGGCCGACTGGTTTCTCTGCTGGCCCAACAAGAACCAGAGAGACAATCTGGCGTAGCGGAGGGAGGAACTATGGAGCAGGAATGAGCACCACATGTCTGGTTTCTAGGGACACTAGGGGGTTTACTATTGTGGTGGTTCGAGTTTTGATGTATGGTTAATTGCAGATGGAACGGGGGTTGCGGGGCTATCGGAGGGTCTCTCTCCTCCTCAGCTTTACTTCTTGTAGCTTAGTTTAGATGTGGGAGCGACAGGCACACTGCGAGTTGGGGTGGCTCTATAGTCGTAAGCAGGGGTGCAGGGTGGGGGGTACTGTAATGGGTTGTTTGGGGGTTGGTGGGGGGGTTGGGTTTCAGGTTACTGTTTCGCAAGGCGCTATATTGCAAGGCATTTTCATGGACGTGCTGAACTCAGACAGGGGTTGGGTCTTCTTTCTCTTTCATGATGGGGGTAGGGGGTTGAGGCTGATGAGATGGAATGTTAACGGGTCGGGGAACAAGATTAAACGCGGGGTGGTATTGCAACTTTTAAAACGACATTCCCCTGATGTTGTTCTACTTCAGGAGACCCACTTATTAGGAAATACATGTCATGCCATGAACAGGAAGGGATATCGTCTTGTGGCACACGCTGGGTTCTCTTCCGGGTCCCGGGGAGTTGGAATCCTTATTAAGAACTCTCTCCCGCGTGAGGTGGACTCTACGGTCCTTGATGAAAGGGGACGCTATGTGGCTGTGTCGGGACGGTGGGAGGGCCGCACGCTTTCCCTGGTGTCTATTTATGTTCCTCCTGGCCTGAAGTCTACACCCTTCGCTGACCTGGAACGGGTTCTACTCGATCTCCCTGGGGGTTTTTTGATTCTAATTGGTGATTGTAATGCGTTGGTTTCCGGTATGCCGGATAAACACCCACCTAGGGATCTCAGGGGGGCTCATGGCTGGCTGCCTGACTTCATTGACACAATAGGCCTGGTGGACTGCTGGAGACTGCTTCACTCTACTCAGCGGCAGTATACGTTTCATTCGGGCGCCCATGGTAGTCTCTCCAGAATTGATTATATTTTGGTGCCGGCTGCACAAGCGTTCTATGTTGCGGAGGTCAGGCATATGGATCGGGGTATCGCTGATCACTCCCCGCTGTGGCTTCAGTTTGAATTGGCACCGGGCTCCGGGGGAAGGATAGCCCTTGGTATCTTCGAAATCCTAAGACTCGCAGTAAGCTTGTAAAGGCTGTGGATCATTATTTCCGGGAGAATGAGGGTTCGGTTTCTTCCCCGATATCGCTGTGGGGGGCTTTAAAGACTGTCCTTAGGGGCCAAGTTAATTGCTGGAGTTAAGAAGCAGAAGGAGGAGGATGTGGTAAGGGTAGAGACGGAGATAGCTGATTTGGAACTGGAACAAGAGGTGACCCGCTCTAGACTGCATGTCCTGCAATTGAAACAGCTGGAATATAGAACATTGGTAACGGATGGTTCTAAGGCCCTTAGTCGGGAACAGCAGGGGCGTCTCTATGATGTTGGGGACAAGGCGGGCAAATTAATTGCATGGTTGGATAGGAAAGATAGAGCTAGTCGTGTGGTGCCTGCAATCGAGATGGAGAATGGGGTTCTGATCACTGACCCGCAAGAGATAGTGGCATGTTTCGCCGATCATTTTCACACTGTGTACTCTTCCGTGTCAGATAGGCCGGAGGAGGACTCTTGCTTGCTGTTGTGAGATATTGCACTCCCGAGCCTTTCTGAGGCGGACCGAGACCTCATGGACTGTAAAATCACTGCGGATGAGGTAGCGTCAGCTATGCGTTCCCTACACTCGGGTAAAGCAATGGCTCCCAACGGTCTCCCGATTGAGATTTACAAGCTTTGTCCGGACAAGAATGCTCCGTATTTAAGAGACTTGTTCCTGGAGTCCCGAGATCGTGGTCACCTCCCCCGCGATCAGCGGTTGGCATCGATAGTGGTAATACATAAGGAAGGGAAACCAAGGAATAAGTGTGCTTCATATCGACCGATTTCACTGTTTAATGCCGAACCTAAAATTCTGCCCAAGCTGCTGGCTAATAGATTGATCAAGGTCGATAGTGAGCTGGTCCATCCGGATCAGTCTGGTTTTATCCCGCACAGGAATACGGCGTTGAACCTTAGGCGTCTGCACGGGGCTCTTGCGAGGGCCGCGACGCTGCGTGAGCCGGCCATTTTGGCATCGTTGGATGCCACTATGGCGTTCGATACGCTGGAATGGCCGTATTTGTGGGCGGTGTTGGCTAAATTTGGCTTTGGGTCGGATTTCATTAGCTGGGTGCAGCTTCTCTATGCGGACCCTCTCGCCCAGATAGTGGTTAATGGACGCGTCTCGGCGCCATTTTGTCTTGGGCGGGGTACTCACCAGGGTTGCCCGCTGCCTCCTCTTTTGTTCGCGATGCTACTAGTTCATTAGGGTGGAAGGATCGTTTGACCTTGGCGACCCCGCTTTTCGCCTCTGATAGGTTTGGTAAATTGTGGAACACTAAGGGGTTCGACAAGTGGGATCTCATTGTTATCTCCAAGGTGGGAGACCTTTGGGTTAAGGGACAGGTGAAATCATTCGTGGCCTTGCAGACTGAGTTTGAACTGGGAGGGACGGAGTACTTCCGTTATGCTCAGGTCCGTCATGCACTAATGTCAGTCTTCCTGGAAGGGGAGGAAATACCGGAATCTACCCCGTTGAAGGACCGTGTGTTGGATGACCATATCCCAGATAGTACCATCTCCCTGGTGTATAAAAAACTGATTAACCACAGGGCGGACCTTCTGTCGCAATTGCGAGATCAGTGGACCCGTGACAGCCTTGAGCTTGATGATGAAGACTGGCAATCGGCGATCTCCTCACCGAAGGAGGTCGCAATTCCGGCACGACTCAGATTAGTTCAGCTCAAGATATTGCACAGGGTCTATTTCACGGGTCCCAGTCTGGTCCGGATGGGTTTTTTCCGAGGAGGGTCTGTGTCAACGGTGTTGTGGACAGCTAGGGACGTTCCTCCACATCATCTGGGAGTGTCGGGAAGTCACTGACTATTGGAGTAGGATACACAAGGTGATGCAGGACGTTACAGGTGTGGCTCTCTGGCCAGAGGCCAGGCGCTGCCTGTTGAATGTTTCGGAGCCCACGGATCATAATGTAGCACAGACCCAGTGGGTGACTCTAGGGGCCATGATTGCTAAACGGAACATTGCACAGTTGTGGGGGGCCCAGAGGCCTCCTACTCTTGAGGTGTGGATGGAAAACATGGATTGGTGCATGTTCAGGGAAAAAGACTGTATATTTGGCTCGGGGTTGCCCCCGAAAATGGCATAAGGTTTGGGGTCCCTGGAATCGATATAGAGGGAACATATGTGTACCACCAGAGACTGCAGTCCTTGATGTCCCACTTTCCCCCTGACCCCTTATTGTTCTTGATTGCTTTCATGTTACTGCTGCACCTTCTTCTCCTCCCCCATCAGTGAGTTGCTTATTGTAATGTCTACTGAAATGTTGCACTGCCCTCGTACAGTCTATGCACTTTTGTATTTTGTTAATGTCTTGCTATGTTTTTTCTTTCTTCAATAAAAAGAATAAAAAAAAAAAAAAATAGGCAGAGTTTTATTAATTGGAAAAGCCAATTCTCCAGGAAAAGAAGTTTGAGGTCCATCCCTGCCTAGACCCAATCCCCTTGCCTTGAATGGTGTAACACAAGGAAGTTCCGGCATTTTCCAGGCAAGGGGTAATTACTTGCACGGAAAAGGCTGCAATGGGGAGGGTCCTTCCTGGGCATCATAACAGAGGCAAGAGGCAAGGTGGGTAGGAGGCAAGCATGATGCATTGTTGTCACCAGGAGGGAATTGTCGGCTGATGTCAGTCAGAAAATAGAGTACGGGCCTTACTACGAATTTGTCAGTCTTTGTCTGGGACTGCCAACGCAGCGGTCCCAGGAAGACCGCCATGCCTGTGGTGCACCTGCCCACCAGATTATGAGTTGAATCTAGGGCGGCAGCGGCGGTCTCATGGCGGCAGTATGTTATGCTGATAGGAGAGCCAAAACAGCATACCGTCACCGTGAGAGAGCCTGCAGCACAGTGTGGTACGACCCAACCATGTTGTGCATGCCACACCGTGGACGAATAAAGGTGCAATTCCAGTGGGAACAACATGTGCCCACATTACTTTCCTTTCATTGCCATCCTCCCTCTTTCTTAATAACTCATATACTCTATAGTTTTCCCCCTCCTCTTTTTTCTTTACCCTTCTCCCCACAAAAAATATGCAAAGTTTATAAAATGCTATTTGTATTATATTGCAGTATTGTTTTCTATATTTTCTTCACGAGATCTGTTTAATATTCTATACTTGTTATAATAAGATTTTGTGCATATTTTATCCTCTTTCTATTACTGATGCGGATTTCTATATGACATATCTCAATGTTACGTTTCTCCATAGATGTTGCTGTATTTCCTTTCAATATTTTTCAATAAAGCATTTTTAAACAAAAAATAAGGACTAGCACGCAGTCAGTCAGGGTTTCAAATTACTGAGGAAATGCCCTCTTTCAAGGATACACCAACTAATAATTGTTTTGCACTGTCCTGCTATTAGCTGGTTGGAGGTTTTTTTAACTCTAGACAACATTACTATTTTGTAGTGAAAGATGACATTTTATTCAATGCGATTTTATATTGCACAAACTTTACCCGAAGGTGTCAGAGCGCTTTACATAAGAATCAGTTGCAAAACATAAGGACTTAGGATTACATGCGTTACATAAAGGATACAAACAGAAAAAATTGCAAATGTACAAGATGTAAAGTCACACAAAGAAGAGACTGGTGATTATAGTTATCTCTATATACATAAGGAAGGGATATGATTGGATATACTCTAAGAGTCACATAGGAATGGTAGAGAGTACAATGGTCTACTGCATATACTAGTGATTAGAGTTCTCTATATACATAGGGAAGGGATACGAATGGATATACTCTAAGAGTCACATAGGAATGGTAGAGGGTACAAAGGTCTACTGCATGTACTAGTGATTAGAGTTATCTCTATATACATAGGGAAGGGATACAAATGGATATACTCTAAGAGTCGCATAGGAATGGTAGAGAGTACGAAGGTCTACTGCATATACTAGTGATTAGAGTTATCTCTATATACATAGGGAAGGGATACGAATGGATATACTCTAAGAGTCACATAGGAATGGTAGAGAGTACAATGGTCTACTGCATATACTAGTGATTAGAGTTCTCTATATACATAGGGAAGGGATACGAATGGATATACTCTAAGAGTCACATAGGAATGGTAGAGAGTACAATGGTCTACTGCATATACTAGTGATTAGAGTTATCTCTATATACATAGGGAAGGGATACGAATGGATATACTTTAAGAGTCACATAGGAATGGTAGAGAATACAAAGGTCTACGGTACATACTAGTGATTAGAGTTATCTCTATATACAGGAAAGCAGAGTTCCATTAAGTGGGGTCGGAGGGGGGATGCAGTCACAGCACCATGGGAGCACCAATCATTAAGACTGCAATTCGCAGCTTGCAGGAATCTTCCTGTTGTTTTTGCCTGCTGATGTACTATATTATATATTACTGTACCAATGTGCAGTCTTCTGGAATAATACAAGCACAGTTTGCCTTAAAACAGTCTAGTCCTCTATTCACAGACTGGTTAGAACGGGTTGAACAATTTAGAAAATTATCTGGTTGCTCTTGATGGTGTTAACTTTAATTCAAACAAACAGAAAGAACGCCCTTTTAATAAGCGCACTGGACAAAAGAAAGTCAACACATTAAATATCTGCCAACAGCCAAAGATCAACAAGGATAAGAAATTGCTAATGTTTACAGGGAAGCCAAAATGAGGATGGATGGCAGGTTTGCCATTCATCCTCTTGCAAGGATCACACATACATTTTGAACACACCCGAATGAAAATGAATGAATTAATTAAAAATGAGTAAATGAAAGTGTAGACACGTTTGTCCCCAGGCTGTGTGAAATTTCAATCAAATGCCAATTTGAGGACATGACAGGTGAACTTATAAAGGATCAACTAATCATTCAATGTTCAAGAAGGAAGATGCTGTAGAGATTGTGGGCAGCAAGACACCAGACCAGTGAAATTGACAAAAATATGGAAGAATGTAGCACCTGCATGAGAGGAATTGACATGTAGGACAAAAAAAAGTGTTGATGTGGCAACAACTGTTGACTTCATAAGCGGTTTGAATGTTGACAGTAGGGAAGGGCCAATAAATTAAAATAAGAGAGGGGACGTGGAGGTTCAACAAACCTAGCGGCATAGGTGACAATGTATATCAGAATAAGCGTACAAGATGTGGAAGTGAATACAGCAAATCGGAATCCAAGCAGTGCTTTGCGGTAAACACAGTCTGCAGGAGATGTGGTGACAGTACAGACAAGTGGAAGATCGGACATTTGTGGACAACAGCAACATCAAAAGATTCCATGAATCGGAGACATAGTTCACCAAGAATGGGTGGACGGGTCAGCGTATATTTAAAAATCTGTCTGGATCTCAGAGTGGGATAAGGGAGTACGGTCTTCCATGATGATGAGTATTTGTTCCAACGTGCACGCATGATCACCTCCTGGAAAGTCTTTATGGGCCTGATTCACAAAGGTAAGCTTACAATTTTGTAAAAGTTTACTCTTTTTCAGTAAGCACAAACTAGGATTTAATGGTAACTTTACGACTGCGGAGAGTCCACACTCAAGTGAAGAACTCGACACATAAAAAGATAGGCCTGTCCAATCTTAATATGTGTGGAGTCAGCTGCCTCCTTGGCGAGTAAATTAATCATCCTGCAATGACCATCTGGAGGAGCAGAGATGCTTTTTAGCAGCACATCCAGATCGTCCCTATGGTTCCATCCATTGAGGACTCTATTATCCATGACAACCATGCTACGAAGACATTTGTCCATTAATATGAATTTTTGTTTTTCCTTCCAGACCTAGAAAGTGAGCCCCATCATAACTTTTTCAGCGCTATGACTAACAGTACAGATCGCAAGCCCAGGAAGACTTTAATTTATTAAGTCAAGGGAGTCAATCAAGACAGCATACAGTAGATAATTAATTCTAATAAGAGGTGTATACATTTACAACAATAGCAGTTTTGCAAATGTGTATCCCCTCCCCCAATCCCACACAATGCTGCCCCTTGCAGTGTTAATGCTGAAGAGCAGTGCTGTGAAACAACGTTTCCATTTCCACCAATACCTCCTTCTTTAACCACATGAATGCCAACCACGGGATCTCGCCAAAGTCACTCAAATAGTAATAAACTAAGTCCAACCAGCGCCGCTGCATGTGGGATGATGTAGTCCACCAGCAATACATTTTGATAGGTAGCGCCTCACACGCTGCAACGGATGTTGGTAGTAATTGAAGCCTGCAAGTAGCACTGACCTCTGAATTTTCGCACCAGCAGAAGACTCACTGGATGTCTTTATAGTCGTTGGGGTTCCCTGGCCTCATTAGCGACAATCAATTAGGAATGTTGGAACAATAACTTCCTTGATACGGAGCCAGCATTGAACGAGAAAGATGGCGTGCACAAAGAAGTCTCTTGTTTTTTCAGTGCAAACCGTCCAGAGAGCGACGGTACTCCCGCTTTCATCCTCCAACCATGTTCTCCCTTTCCACTCAACCTGTCCCTGAAAGTTGATTTTGACGAAGACTCCGCATCCTCTGAGTCATACATTACTCATCACTGACACACTGCTGTGTTCATCCGGTAAACAAGGAGAGTCAATCAATATATTGTAGACTAGGGATAGGTGTCTGGGCCACTGAATGGTAAAATGTTCTTGAGTTTCCACAATGACCTACAAATATGTAAATAGTGTTTACAAGTGAATTGTCCTCACACATATGTATTGCTGCTGGTCAGTGGGTGCACCATCCCAGCCCAATTACAGATCATAGTAATTTTCTTCTCTCCGAGATATGAATTTAATTTTTCCCAATGCTTGTCACTGGAAAAATCGCTGCAAATTAGCAATTTTGAAACATTCCGAAACCATTTGACAATATTCTAGCACAGCATAAAACTGAGACACAACGAGTTTGTATTGCGGATCAAAACACCTTTGTGGTGGGGCATGGATTTGAAAAAAAAACTTCAAGATCTATCATTTTTCAACTTCCGGGAAACCAAATACTTTCATTGCTCCATAACAAGTCAACAAGTAAATCGGAAATGCCCAACAGTACATTAAAATGTTCTACTTGGTAGATCCCTAACTTTCAATGATTTGTGCCAGAGTATGAAATTTGGTGGATTTATGGGAAATGCTGATAAATTTAGGAATCACTGGCATGCCAGAAAAAGGGCAGGGATGAAGGAGCCAACATTTGAGGCACAGATGCACAAAGAGTAGGGCACCTGATGAATGTTTGCTTGGTCTGATATTGCACAGATGTGGTCTCTTTAGCAGTCTGACCTCACCAGTTCCCAGACACCCTCATTCCTTCACAAAGCTGTATCTCTTAGGATGTAATTTTCATGGTTGGCCAGGTCAGTGCCATGTCTGAAGGAGCAGCAGGCGTGACTCTGAAAGAAGACAGTAGATAGCATCGTTGACAGCTTGTAATGTGTCAGCTTAAAAATGAAAAGGCATTCACTGAAATGATCATTCCAAACTATGAAGCGAGGCTGGAGAAGATATGGCGGTAGTTTATGTCGGGTCTTGTATTGCATAATGTTGTGTTATTGGCACAATTGGTAGTCCGAGACTGATCCAGCTTGTGTTGATGTTTTATGTGAATGATTCTAGTTCTGTTTTAGGTTTTTTCTCTATGTCTTCTTTATTAAGTTAAAGGTGTATGATTTTAGTGTTTAACAATTATGACAGGAAGGTTATATTTCTTTAAGCACCTTTTAGATCACGAGACACGCCCAAAGCAGGTCACAAGGATATCTGAGTGGAGATTCTATTTGACGAATGCTTTTCATGGACATGTTTGCTGAAAAACATATTGATGTTCAATGGACAGAACAAGGCTTGACAAAACCAATAGGTCGCTCCTTTTGGTTCTGACTTTGTCAATGCTGTTTGAAGCTTCTGTGTACCGTTAGCAAAAAACTGTTTTAGGCTGATGATCTGCAGCATTGTACAAATAAAAAATAATGACGCAAGTGCAGTTAAATTCATTGAAATTTGGCAGGTGAGAAAACACTTTTTGTAAGGCACAGCAAATGGCAGGGCCTGTCCAAAAAAATGGGGGATGGAGAAGCAACGGAGGAGCAGCAAGAGGGAGCGGGTGGGGGCAAGGAGGAACAGGGAGTGGACAGGAGGTGAGAGAGAAATAGAGGTGTTTGAGGCTTGGGGAGGGGGGGGCAATAATTTGATATATTCTATCCGTACTTTCATTTACTATTCATTTACCACTTGAGGTTCTAGGCAAGATGTTTGATGCCGCCAGTCTGAACGAAGGAGTTGGAAGGGTTGTGGAAAGCAATGGTTAAACTTGAGTGGGATGAGGGAGTAACACCCAGCATGTGCGGGTGTTTCAGGGGAGAAATCAGCACACACTTGAGAGAAAGAGAAATAGAAAACACAACCTCTGTCACTGAGTTCTGATAGAAAAAGAAAAATGTAGTTCCCTGAAGGTGAACAGTGGAAGATTAAAAGTCATCTAATCAAAAAGACGGCAAAGGGTCGATGCTTAATGGAAAGTACGAACCCAAGGAGAGGAAGGCAAGACATCGAATAAGAAACAAAGAAATGAGAGTGACAGCAAAGCCAAGCTATGGTAAGCAATGGGCGGGCTCCAAGCCACAAGAGGATTTTCCTACAGACAACTAAAAAGCTGTTTGGTAGGCGAGACGTGAAAAGGTTTCTCCCACAAGCTGCAGAATTTATATCACAGAAGAGTTTTCACTATTTGTGCCCCATAGACTCAAATTCAGTTTGTACTGTAAAATAAAACTCTCTGTGATTAATATGGTAAATTGATTCTTTGTAATCACAAACTTTCATGAAAAAGTGGCCAAAAAGTAGACCGAAACAGCAACGTTTTGTCCGATTCCTCAGCCGTCCTCCCGAAATTAAGCCACATTAAAATAATTTATAATATGCATTGCCTTACGACTTGTTCTTTTTAGTCGGTTACTGCACTGCATTGTGGTACATGGTACATATAAAGTTGGGAAAGTAGAAATTGGGCCAGGAATTCACGTTGTGATTACGCCATTTCTATATTCAAATCAGCGGTAAATTCTATGCACAAGGCAACAAATGCAGCAACTAATTATTTCATATTGTAATAATATGAATCCACTAAATATATGGACTAAGTTGTACACTTCACTACTTGTATTTTCATTTTCTAACCATATATCCGATGAGGTTCCATGCAAGATGTGTAATGTCCTTAGCCTGAACAGTCCAAAGTCGTCCTCTCACCCATCTGGCCTTACTGAAACGCCTTACAAAATATTTCCCTTTAAAACAGTTTCCTGGATTTGAGATGGGCTGCTGCTTTGTGCAGCTCTGTTGGTGGTTTGTTCCATGGTCTAGTGCCTTGAAGACCCATTGTTTGGACCCTAAGCTTCACCATTCTAACCTTTAGCGTCTTCACATGCATCACAGCATAGGAACCGAGGATGGATGCTTGGGAGGGATGCTAAGGGAAAATAAGGCAATACACCTAGAAAGTACCGGGTACAGGGCTGAGCCCCTTCAACAGGGTCCAGGTGTCCTGACAAGGCAATCTAGCAAGCCAAGGGCTAATGTGTTGCTTCCGATCTAGCCTGAGGTTAGCTGTGAGCGGGCCCAAAAGCGAAAAGACAGAACATGTTGGGGCTCAGGTTGGTTTCTATGAATCTCCATGTAGTAGGTCCTCCTGATTTTCAGATCTGATGTTAGCCAAGACCTTATGATATTACCAAAATTCCATAACATACTTTGAATATGGATGAAACATCTTTGTTCGATTATAAATCTAATCATAAAAGATATCCACATACAATACACACATAATAAAAAGAAACAACTAAAATATTTCATAAGTAAAAATTGGGGACTATCAGGTTAAGACTTTGCAACCCACAAGTTTAAATAAATAAAAACCTTTACACTTCATAGAAACAAATCAACCCTCGGTTAAAAGACACTGCCACACATTAAGAATTCCTGACTTTGTTCCAGTACACTATTGGGTGTGCGAGACAGTAATACTGTGTCATCAACAGGGCACAAGTCCTATAAAAAGAAGCGGGGGGACTGACCAAGTAAGACAGTATGCAAATGACATCATGACACCACGACGTAGCGCTATAAAAGTAATAAAGTAGTGCTATTTAAATTATTTGTGTAAATACTGGGACAGACGAACCCATCTGACAGTCTTACAGTTTCTACATTTATATACAGGGACTGAACAAAGGCAAAAGCATATCTCTCTAAGGTACTTGTGAAGAGCAAGCAAGTTGAGTGCCATTGTTTTCCTCTGTGGCATTTACATTCAAGTGTGAGGTTCCAGGCGGCCCCCAGTCAGGATATACAAACAAAAGGAGGCTGGATGACCCCTTAACTTATTCCCAGCTGGAGGTGAAAAAGGCTCCCTCGCTGCCTGCACGTTGCTGCTGGGAATGGAAAGCAGGCAACGTGCAGGTGCTGCTGAACGTGTCCCAGTGTCTTACTCTGGGACAAGTTCAACATATTTCTGTGGGTCCCACACTTCTTGGCAGGGGGGACGGCGCCCACCCTGAGAAAATAGTGGATGGACGCTGTGGACCTGCGTGGACCCCGACTCGTGCCCTGGTCATCAACATATGGCAGGGAGGGTACGAGAGCAGATTTCACTTTGGGAACGTCGCTACCTTTTGCTGCTAAGAAGGAATTCAGGCCACAGATGTATAACAAACAAAAATAAAATCGGTGCTGAAACACATCCTTGCCTGACCCCCGAAGGAGGCTAAAGGAATCCGTACATTCACCTCCCATGCCATATCAGAACGAGGCATTCACAGCAGCGTGGAGGGCTCTGAGAAAATCGATCAATGACTGGGGTAACCGCAGTCGCTAAATTTTGCCAGAGCTTTGATCTGTTCACCCAGTTAAAAGCACTGTTCAAATTGGAGGCACTCAGAAATTGTGCTATTTCTCAAGCCCGGCTGCTCTCCAGATGACCCCGCCTCCTACTGCCCCATTTCTCTTATACATTTTTAACCCAAATGGTTAGGGAAAGTCCTAGCGGATCGCCTGTGTGTTACAGATCTGATACACCCCATCAACAAAGCGTTAAACACTTTGAGCTGGGTGTATCTATTTCAATTGCTCGATGCAATCAACTTTATACTATACGTCTGCTATACACCGACTTGACTGCATCAGTCCGCATTGCGGGGCACCGCTACCGCTCCTTCCCTATCCAGAGTGGTACCCAACAGGTCTGCCCCCTGTCCCCATTATTATTTGCCCTGGCAATTGAGCCCTTGGTGGCGTGAGTCAGGAGCGACCCAGTGCTCCGGGGTTTTGACTGGTCTCGGTCGAGATCTGACCGCATAGCATTATATGCGGATGATGTCCTCTTTTGCATGACAGATCCCTGGTATTCTTGGCCCCGCATTTTGGAAATCCTCAGGGTGAATAGAGGTACTACGGGCTTACATACTCCTGCCAAATCTATACTATTCCTGTTGTGCGGACACCAGGGTTGTGATACATGGGCCTCACAAATATCCCGGACAACGAATGGTTTCAAATATTTCGGTATTTATGTATCCCCATGCCCCAAAGACTCCTGGGCGCATAATATCACCCCACTGTTAGCAAGCCTCAATAGCGAAAAAGCAATATGGTCTTCTCTCCCCCTCTCCCTATATGGGCGCTCAGCTATTTTTAAGATAGTGTCATTGCCTCGGATCTTGTATCGCCTTCAAAACTTTCCATACTCTATTCCACGCTCATGCGTTTGCACAAGTTGCTGCCATACAAAATAAATTCCTTTGGAATGGCGGTGCACTTAGAGTTGTTCTCCACACCTGTGCGCAATCTCCTTACTGTGGAGCGATTGCAGCTGCAGACATTTACTCATTATGTAGCGTCTCATATCCTCGTGGTGAATGAAGGGTGGTATAACTCCCCCACAGATCCGGCATATTCAATAGAGCTCACAGCAATGGAGCAGGTTCCCCTCCTTCATTTATAGTATAGTTCTGTACGCCTAGAGTTTATACCGCCGGCGGGTAGAGTTGTGATACAGCTATGGCGGGCTAAAACCTGACAGATGGGCTGGAATGGGAAACTCACCCAGCAAACTCCCCTATGGCAGGGTACATACCTCCACTCAGTGGCCGCCCTAAAGAGGTTCCGGGGGTGGGACTTTGTGGGGATCTCGACCCTCGGGGATGTGTTATGGGGCACCACCTGGAAATCATTCCAACAACTACAGACCGACTTCGACCTACATAAGACACAATTTTACAATTTTACAAATTTCTTCAACTCCGACATACACTCACCCCCTGATTCGCACATTAGAGACCTTCCCCAAGTTTCACCCACTGGAGGACTGATTGCTAATGGGCGATCTTGGCCTCCACAAGATCAGGCAACTATATCACACTCTGACGACCAATACGCCCACTAACCTCGAAAAGACATGACTTGCATGGCAGGCCAACATTCCAGACCTGACTAATAACAACTGGGCCAAAGTCATCGCCAACCCGAGGGGGGCGGTGGTCTCCACACGCTATTAGCTAATCCAGTTCAAATACTTACACCGGTCGTAATATACAAGGGCTCGACTCTGGTGGATGGGAGTTATCCTATCCCCTACATGTCGGAGGTGTGACCGGGAGGAGGGGTCATTTCTACACACGCTTTGGAGCTGCACAGCGTTGCAACCATTTAGGCACAGGATTAGGTCCTGCCTGAATGAGGTGCTGTTGTGGGAACTCCCACTCGACCCACGACTCTTCCTGTTACATAGCACTGACAATATTGGGGGGAAATCGGTACAAGCAGCAGTTACTGTTCCTGGCTCTTACCATCGCCAAGAGGGACATAGCGCAATTGTGGATGGCGATATCTCCCCCGACCCTGGGTAAATGGAAGACCGAATTAGACAGATGTATGGAGGCCGAGATAGCTGTTTTCGATGGCCAGGCATGCCCTGCAGAACACTGCAAGATCTGGACCAGATGGGCGACGTATAGCGGAATCGACCTTCCCCCTCTGCCGGATACAGACACCTGAATGGCGCCCCCTGATCTTTGTTACTCATTACTCTCTACTTCACCTTGATAGAGCAATGCTGCCCTGTTTGTGTGTTAAAATTGATGCCGTTATGCTGTATGTACTAGTATGGAGACCGAGAACTGTCTGCATATTGTTCTTATTATTTCACCTGCAAATTTGGCAGGTGTCGTTAAATGGTAGAAATGTGGTTCTTAGAGTGAAAAACATCCTTTCTCTCCTACAGGTTTTTGTAGGGCTATTGCCGCTCCTATTGCAGAATAACGCAATAAAATGTGTTGTGAAAAAAAAAGAACTGTTCAAGTACACAAATGCTAGAACGATAACCCCCCACTTGGCTACAACATATTTCCCAACTAGCAAATTTAGATTTAGACACTGCTCCGTGGTAATCCTGCCTTCTCTAAAACCGTACTGGACTAGGCAAGGATATTATTAATTTGGGCCCAATGTTTGATACGTTGTAAAATTATGCACCCCACCACCTTCACAACTGATTTATTAAAGAGATGGGTCTATAGCAGCTGGGGTCCTGTCAGATGCCCTTCTTAAAAACTAGCACAATGACTACAGATTTCCAAAAAGGGGGAATATTGAGCTTGATAGCAGCATTCAGAGCATTAGTTAAGAGGTGGGCCCAGAGGGAGATCTCCGCATTATAGAGGTCCATGGGAACCCCATCAGAACCAGGCGCTTTTTTGGAGTGGCTCGCTAACATTGCTGAACTTACTTTGTCAATGTCGAAACTGACCCCAGTGGAAATAGTGGGGAAACCGCTGACTCATCGAAGGCTCAGCACTCTCAAGTGCATAGATCTTTTTATAATGCGTCACCCAATAGTCAGGGGTGATGATCAAACCAATGCTGCTTCCCATCTACTATTGCCTAGAAACCCCGGGCATCCCCAGCTTTGCAGGTAGATACTAGGAGTTCCCACATTGCCTCTTTTATGGTTTGTTTCTTTTCCCAGATGACTTTCTAATCAGCCGCTCTAGCCACCACAATATTTTGCTGATTTTGGGCCCTAGCATTGGGAGCCTCGCGAAGCTGCTTATTAGTCACCCTACACGATTTGTTGAACCGTCCAGATCGGATGGCCCTGCATGGCACAGACAAACCCAACATGATAGATCTAATGGGGGCATTCATGCAATGAAAGGCATCTACAACATCTAGCACATTGCGCCACATAACCCGGAGACCCTTATCCTTTGTGGATAAACAAATAAGACTGGGGGCACCAACATGGGTATAACTAACAGGTTCCACCACCCCAACCTCAATTGGATTGTGATAGCTGTGGCAGGCTATATGTTCCTTCCCAGGGGTAACAGTATCTGCAAGGGACGTATTGATGAACACGTAATCAATGCTTGGTCTCTTACCCTAACCTACAAAGGTGGGTTTTTGGCTCCGACTGTTTACTTCCCAATCCATCACGTTGCACAAACCTGCATGCATCAGGGCATTGTATGAATTCCTTTTGGAAGAAAAGTAATTAGGAACTGGTTTAAAGAGGTGGGCAAAGACGGACAATTGACAGCAGGAACTATCAAAGTACAAGAAGTGTAATGCAAAATTGTGACTTTTATTTTATTTTATTCAAATGTTATTCTAATACAAAACATCATTATTTTATTATAAATAGTTGTCATGTGCATATCTCCACTATATACTACCTAGCCATGTTTTTATGTACAGTGTGCTGAAACAATACACTACTCCACTCTCTAGTATAAATGAACTACTCTTAAATATGTATAAAATGCAATAATATGTGTATATATGTAGATTGATAAGTCACATATATAGTGGAGATATGCACATGACAACTATTTATAATAAAATAATGATGTTTTGTATTAGAATAACATTTGAATAAAATAAAATAAAAGTCACAATTTTGCATTACACTTCTTGTACTTTGATAGTTCCTGCTGTCAATTGTCCGTCTTTGCCCACCTCTTTAAACCAGTTCCTAATTACTTTTCTTCCAAAATTTATACCTATCCCGAATTAGGAACTCTAGTCGGGGATACCCCTTTCTTCCTCACACATATTGTATGAATTCCTCCCTCTGAAATCAGATGGTGTGGCGCAAAAGAAAGAGTTGCCTACCAGAAAAGGATTAAGAGCAGTGGAATTCAAACCCAGCTTAACATTAAATTCAACGCCCACTTTCAGGTTAAAGTACCTGAGATTGAAAAGTGACCTGGCCTCAAGAATAGACAATGCTAAAAACAGAACTTCTATCTGAAAACCCTAGATCACAAACTGAAGTTATAAAAGATGACTAAAAAGAAAAAAAAACTTGCAGGAGACAATTATCCATAGTATCTGGATCCCAGAGACCGGAGGGGACTGGAAAGACCCTAATGTGTTTGGAAATGCAAACCATGGTTACTAGTCCACCTCTAGATCTATGGCCTCGGGAAGAGGTAGCAGCGATGGTTAAGCATTAACCCTTCGATGCTCATGACAGAACCCAACCGTCATGAGCCACGGGTGGCCTGTGCGCATGACGGCTGGGTTCCATCACGTCCAGGCCCGCGATTAAAATGTTCAGCACCGGGCTGGAATTCCTGCCGGAAGCAAGCTGTTATTAGCAATGCTATGTCACCATCTCTTGTGCCCAAGTTCCCTGTAGCAGTATTACATCGAACTGAGAGATGAACTTAGGCCATTTAGGGTCCAGGAGCTCAGTTTTGATACCTGCGATGTTCCAACACAGAAGCCATATTATTGACTCATCACGGGGGGAGGGTTGTGGGGCGGGGGGGCGGAGGTGTCGTGGCAACTGGATGTAACGGCGTTTGTGACCTACCGACTCTACGGCTGGGTGGTAAGGACGGGATACACTGGAGTCTGTTGTTACAATACAGCTTTGACAAAGAAAGAAATCTGTTTGTTGTGGGCACCAATGTATTCTCCGGGGTCTGTAGACCCGCAGGTGGTACTGGCATGCATGTATGGAGCGCGTGGCGATTAAAGAACCCAAGAGGGAGAATATTTAAACCCTTAACCCATGAGTCATGCATGTCAGTGCTATCGATCGAATATCTAGCCAAACTAGGTGACTTACAACTAATAACCACACAATACCCTTTTAGGCGTTTGGCCCCAGGGCCTACCCACTCCACCCTCCTCACAAAAAGTATGTTGATGTATTCATTAATATTAAAATTGGCATTTCGACATAACCGGTGACACACTTTGTTTTTCAACTGGAGTGTGGATTCCATGACATTACAATTAAGTTGAGGAACCCCGGTCATAATTGCCTGAATAAGAGCAGCAAGCAGGTGGCAGGTTGAGACTATGTAGGCCTTTGTCAGACTGGTGGCCCTTCTCTGGACCACTGTCAGGCTCACAAACATGGTGACCAACCAAAGGGCTATTGGACTGCTCTCCACTAGGCCTCCATGGGTGGTAGTTGGGGTTGCTGAATGATCGCATCAGGAGGAGCAAGACTGGGAGTGGCGAGGAAAGAATAGGGACCCGGGGCCTACCCGTGCCACCTTGAGAACCAGGAATGTCAGAAGGGGCTGAGTTTGCAGAACCTAAAGAGGAAAGAGAACTGATGTTAGCCTTAAGGGTAGTACAGGACTTAGTCCAGTCAGAAACAGCAATCTATAATTTATATATAGTCTCTCCACAAATGGGGCAATACACTTCATAATGACATACTTACTTATAAGGGTTTTCAGTCAGCCCTCTTCATCCATTAGTCGGTTGCTGTGTCATCCACATGTTTTTCCGCCTACTATGGCTTAAAGCATGGAGCAGTTGGTCATCCCGCTTTACCAATTAGTCAACTTCACTGTGAGTGACGCATTCTGCTCTTTCACAAGCTTTGTATACACACTTAATGACAATGTGTACTTTTTGAGAAAAAAATAAAGTTTGCTTTTAGGGTATTTATAGGTCGAGCCTGGGCAGTGCATCCGCTGCTCTGAGAGGCACGCTGTGATCTAGAATATGACTTGAAGTACCTCCCATCTTTTCCATTTGTTCCTGTCCCTGCCATTCATAAATGCCTGCTTTTGTTTGGTCACCATGCTTAATCAGTCCCACCTTTTGGTATTTCAGACCCTCCCAGCAGACTGCCCCTGCTACATGTGGTCTTACACTTTTGTTTAATTTACATTCCTTTGTGCACTATTGCCTTTTTGTGTCTGCCTCAGGTTTGTGTTGCAGCACAGCGCGCGCTTCAGGGATGTCACTCTTGCATTTTCAAAGGAGTACATTTTTATTATAATCAGTGTGACTGCCGTTGTGCTTTATCGCCTCGGTAGCCGTGTTTCATGTGGAGCACGTAGTGATTTTCTCCTCATACACCACCCTTTCTTTACTCTTTAGTCCCTAGGCATCTCCTCCATTACCTTCCTCCCCCCTCCTTCATTACACACACCGCCTCCTCTGTGCCCTCCCGCTCCACGTAGTGTGGATATCGACTGCTTTTATTAGGTACCGGTTCTTTCAAGTTTTGCGACTCCGAACGCGCTCACGTGCAATTTCAGCAACTTCATCATTAATCTTAACCACGTATTCAAGCAAAACAGTTAAGCACTTAATTTACATCCTTTCTGTGTGTCCCCATACCCACAGAGATGGGCACATTCCTAGCAGAGGCTCGGTGTTCTGCTGCTTCTGCCTGCTAAAGCCAAGGTTCAACTCTCTTTAAGTGGGTGGGGCGGCCTTACTCCACAACACCGGAGAGCGAGTGCTGAGGCAAGCGGGTAGGAGGCTACAGAAAAGCATGGTGAAATGCTGTTGCTGTTGTGAATGCATGCGTGTTTGCTTTCACATTCTCTACTGTAGATCAGGCGCTTAAAAGAACAAAGCATTTTTCATCTGCAGGTCACTCTGAATATTTGCAATGAGAGCAAATTGAAAAAAGTATGGAAGCAACTTCTCTTTTTCAAAATATTGTGTGTTTTTCTGTGCCCCTTCCTTAAAAAAATACACAATATCACTTGTTTCATATGCAGCTGCCTCATAACAAGCACAAGTAAAGCCAATTTCATTCTTGATCAACATTTATCTTTGGTAGTGAATTTACTGGCTCCTGATTTTTATCATTTTAGAGAAATGCTTAAAAAAACCTTCTTAAGTCTGTGTCGGTGATTTTGAAATAACATGCTCTCAATAAAAGTTCTTTATATGGAAACACTTTCAGGCACATGCATCAATATTGCTTTTTGCGATTCCTTAATTGCGAAAAATAAGGAATTGCATTAAGGAATTGCAAAATGCAATGCATCAAGAAATCGCTAAATACATTGCGATTTCTTAATATTCCTTAATTGCGACTCGCAAATTGCGAGTCGCAATTAAGGAATACCTCCCCATTCATTCCTATGGGCCTAGAGGCCCATAGGAATGAATGAGAAGACATTCTCAATTTGCGATTAGCAATTAGCTAATCGCAAATTGAGAATGCGATTTCAAGGGTGCAGGGGTGTCCAAAGGACACCCTGTTGCACCCCTGAAATCAATCTGTGCACATATGTTGTGCACACACATGCCCTAAGGGCAAATGCGATTCCTTAAAAGCAATCGCAATTTGAGAATTCGCAAATATGTGCGATTTCTCAAATTGCGAGGGCCTTCACCCTTCATGCATTCCAAAAGCAGATTTTGCGATCGCAAACGGACGATTTTTGCGATTCGCACCGTTTGCGATCGCAAAATCCTTTGATGCATGTACCTGTAAGCGACCACGCGTGTTGTAGCATGGCAAGAAGAGGACATTACAGGAATGGTACACAGGAATGACCCCTTTGCAGAAAGTCGCCCAGCAGGGAAACAGAAAAGCACATACAGTAAATTAGTGCAATTGAAGCAAGGTGATCAGCCTAGTCATCGTGGGCACGCGCTGCATCCCCTGTGTAATGTGTGAAGTACATAAAATATATATTCAGAGAGGG
Organism: Lissotriton vulgaris; assembly: GCF_964263255.1. Taxonomy (NCBI): domain Eukaryota; kingdom Metazoa; phylum Chordata; class Amphibia; order Caudata; family Salamandridae; genus Lissotriton; species Lissotriton vulgaris. Next base: position 1,108,939 of record NW_028249215.1, read on the forward strand.
GCATCCCGGTGTAAGTGCAGCAGCTCTGACGAGGACTGTCCCGCAGGAGTGATGGTTATGGCCTGTAATAATTACTCCTTTTACCATTGGTGCCTAAAGACAAATCTGTTTCTAGAGCGGCATCAAAATAAATAAATAAAGATGAATTAACAACTGTGCTCATCTACAAACATTTTGTGATTTACAATTTTAAAACAAATCCTTAAACCATGTGTTTCTAACTTATAAGAAATGTAGGAATTAAAATGTAGACCTCGTTTTATAATGTGTAATATTTCAATATTTCAAAGATGGATGGCTCGGTTGTCTGACTTTCAGCTATTACTCTGAAGATCTCTTAATCGGATCCAGCTAGAACAAACTAGGCAACATGCCAACATACAGCAAGCCCAATGAATGGCTCGCGCTAAGCAGATTTTGCAAATTAAGTTTATGTAAATCCTGTCAAATGTTAGTTTCCCACTGGTACCATCAACTCTCTACTTGTTGATGGGTTCTTTTTTGTTATGAAGGTTCAAAATGACCCCTATTTCAGTAGCTACATTTGAAGCTTTGCACATGACTGATGTAATATACCATAAAAGACGCCTGGATCACACACTCTGGTGAAAATATTACAAATAGGGAATTCTGAAAGTTATCCACGTTTCCACTTTTCAGTTAAAAGCATAGCAATAGGCCCATATATGTATGCATACCTGTAAATTAAATACGTAAAAGACATTGTCATCTACGCCAATAGCTAAAAATCTCGCCAAAGCGAGACCTATTGCATTGCAACTGTTTGTTTTATATATATTGGCGAGGAACCAGCATCAACCTCATTATCAATGTTTTACAAAAGATATGATGAACATAAACAAGTTTTGGCAAAGCCAAAAGGTTAGTAGCCAACATCAGACCTACTGGCTTTGCCAATGCTGGTTAGATCTGGCGTTATCCAAGACTTTTTGATTTTACTAAAATTATATGTATAACATACTTACGTACAGATGCATTCAGTCGACCCTCTTCATCTATTGGTCTGTCATTGTGTCAATCATATATTTCATCCACCCACTACAGCAAGCAGCATTGGAAAAAGGGTCAGCCCACTTCAGCTATTGGCTAATTTCACTGGGAGTGAAAGCATTCTCCCCTTTCACAAGGGGCACATCCACAAATAAAGTAGTTCCCTTAAGAGCCTGAGACTACAAAGGCAATGTGTGCTTTTGGAGACAAAAATAATATTTTTCCTTTTAAACAATCTTTTATTTTTTAAAGATTAACAAGGGACCAACATCTTCACCAACAATGGAGTTTTTGAAAAACATGACAAACAAAATAAGCATTGACAATGCCAAAAGGTGGGCAGCCAACTGCAGATCCATTGGTTTTGCCTAAGCCTGTTTGTAGGAGCTCTACTTATCACGTTATTCCAATAACAGTAGCACAAAGTTGGATTTTTTTCAATTCTGATTGAACAGAACATTAGACTCGACATATGCAGCACCTTATGTATTAATTAAAAGTTTTTATATAACGCCGACCTAGACTAAGGACAGAGACACTGTACCTTACAACAAACGAGTGGAATAGCAAGAATTCAGGTTACAGATAATTGTAAATACACGTGTAATTGTAAGTTAATTATTTACTTTTATCCCCTCTCTACCACCCACTTAATGGAAGCATAGACACTTAAACCACAAGACATACTTGGGAAGCCTGGAGATAGGAGGACTAGTAGGTTATATGGAGAAATGACCACCACTTCTGCATTTGGCAACAGACTTTTGGATTCCGAAAGTTGCACCTTAACTTTTTCCATTGCATAGTAGGGCCTACGAATCCAAGCCTTCAGGGCGCTACTGCGTAAATAAACAGAGCTCTACTGGTTGTCTTGGCATCTAATGGTTTCCCTCGAAAAAGAATTGTTCCTGCACTTCCAGCCCTTAGAAATCTACAAGTGTAGAATGAAGCATTTATTATGTTATTCCTAGCTTATTTTAACTAACTCACGCACAGTATTACTTCTGGATCTAAATAAGTGCATTACTGGAGCACACGTGCAGCAGTAGCGTTGCACGCGTGCCAGGGACCCTGGTGCAAGGAACATGGGCCCTTTGGCGGCTGTTGTACTAGTAAAATACAGCAATTATCTGGGTTCAATGGCTCTGGGCCCTGGTGCCACTACACCTGCTGCACCCATGATAGCTACGACCCTGATTTTTTGTGGCTCCTACTGGGTAGGTCTCTATTCTATGCATTGCATGGCGCATTACAAAGAAGCAGTGAGAAGCGCCCTACACATTTCCGTTTTTACTGTCCCATGACAATGGGTCCATTCAGGGGATCACTGAGATCATAGACTGGTAGTGAATGCATCAGCTGACAAGATGACTAGAGGCCACAGATGCTGTATCAGCGAGCGATTCCACTTAAATAAGCATTGGCAAAACCAATAGATTTGGTCTAGGCCCGTGCTACTTTTTTAGATTTTTTTTTCTTGAAAATAACCTATAGAAATTAAAGTGTAAAATAATTAATAAGTAATAATGACAGAGTTTAAAGATGGGGTGCATATGACTGCAAAAAGAAATAAGTGACCGGTCATTGGCAAAGTTAATAGGTTGGCATTGGCTCGTGGCCATTTGACTTTGCCAATGCTTAAGGTGTGAAGGGTTTTTGCATAAAGACACATGACACACAAGATTCCTGGCAGCAGTGTTGGAGGAGCTGGCAGGCCCTCACCCAAGTTAAACGAGCACGGTCTATAAATGATTTTTTTTTATGTAAAAGCACAGATTGTGCCAGTTGTTCCTTTGAAGGGGAATACTTATTGGGTGCATGCGCACATTGTGCACTGGCAGAATGCTGTCATTCAGGTAAGCCAATAGCTCAAGTGGGCTGAATCTGCTCCATGCTGTATGATATAGTGGGCAGAAGCAAAATGTAAATGACATTGCAGCAGACCAATTGGTGACGAGGGCATACTGAAAGCGTAAGTGTGTGTATAGTATATATATGTTTACTAAAAATAAAATGTCTCTTCTTACACGGTACTTAAGCCAGGCCCACTGCTAAAAATAAATGAAAAATACATAAATAGAAAGCAGAAATTTTATTTGCAGTAGTGGACTACTGTTTAGGTTGATATGCACATGTGCAAGAGCAAAATGCCATCCGTCACAGTGAAGAGGGCCAATCGCTGAAGTAGGCTGACCCATTACCCCATACAATAGACTGGTGAACTGACACAGAACAAAATTGGCAGCTGAACAGACCAATGAACGAAGAGGGCTTTATATGTTCCTGTTTTGTATGGCTTCTAATATTCCAAGGTGCAAAGCAAATTAGGCTGATGCTGTTTTTAGGTCTCGCGACCTATCGATGCGCGCAAGCGCATCGAGCGTAGCGAGAATTCATGTGGCGAAAACATCTTCAAACCAAAGGGCTTTCAGCCCCGCGGTTTTCATGCAGTGCCCGTGTACATGCACGCGCATCGCATGCAAGCCCAGCCCAGTCCTCCCCTTATTCACGCCCACCCACCAGGCTCTCCCGCCCCCATCAGGCTTCTCTCCCAATCCGCCTGCCTCCCCTCGCGCATTCACGCCTCCCACCAGGCTTTCCCGCCCCCATCCGGCGTTCACGCCTCCCACCAGGCTTTCCCGCCCCCATCCGGCTTCCCTCGTAATCTGCCTGCCCATATTCGCCAACGGCCTCACCTCCCTGTTGGTTGGACGTTGGATGGGGGATGGTTGGCAGCCCCCTGTCTCTTTCTGCACTCCTCAGTCCCACCAGGGAGCTCCACCCGATGCTTCCCTCAAACCTCCTGTGTTTTCCGGACCCGTCCAGCCCACTCAGCCTGGCCCTTCCTCCGTTGATGCCTGGGGCTCACACTGGGTCTCCCACCATCACGTTCTCCAATTTCACACTCCACTCCGTCCATTCTCGCACTGGCCGGTATGGTGTCTGAATTGTCTCCTTCATTACCCGTTTCCCCGGTCTGTATCTTGAGCTTGTCGTGGGCCCTCTCACTCCCCTCCACAGTCTCTTTCTCCGGGGTTCTCCATGCTTTACCAGCATGCGACTGCAATCGTTGGCCCTGGGGCGCTTCCCACTATCCCCCTCCGCAGGCTGCACTACAGTCTTGTATTGTGCCCCCTCTCATCCCTCCGGATGAAGGTCAGTCCTCCACTTGCGGAGTCGCCTCCCACCTGAACTGCTGAAGGCCCCTCACCACCGCCGTCCTGTGCACTTTGCAGCTCCTGCTATCCTACGGCAGAGTCTCTATTTCTGCTCCTAGGCTCCTCTTCCGACTACGTTATTCACTTGCGCCTTCTTTGTGATCCCTGCACTGTTTCGGGCTGCAGAGCGTGGCAGGCAGGGCCATGAGTTCTCTCAGGCCTGTGGTTGCTCCAGCTCACCTGCAACACCTCTCCATTTCAAGCACCACTCGCGTTCTCCCATTCATCACAACCTCCTCAGCTCTTCCTATACTTGCGCGTCTTGGGGATATCTGGAATCCCTACCCCCGTTATTACCTCTGGACTCAGACATCCAGTGCACTCCCTGCAGCCCGCCTTCGCTGCTGTGATTGCGCCGTCTCCACGCCTCCGATCTCACTGAGTACTCTGCCCGCGGGCTCTCGACTTCAGCACTCGTTCTGCATGGCGGGGCGCCATTTTGTCTGCGGCCTCCCGGGATCTTCCTTTACCTAATCCCGCTTTTCTCGCAATCTGCGGCACGAGACTCCCCCAAGGCCTATATTACTTGCTCTGGGGCTCTTCCACTGCTGTTCCATCAAGGGTTTAGTGAGGCTTGGACTCAGGATTCTGGTGGATTCCTAGGGCAGAGCTCCGCGGTCTACTCCCGGCTTCATCAGGGCCTAGCCAAGCCCTTGAGGAAGAGGGCCTACTGTGGCAGCCATTAACCATGTATTCCACTGGGTGGCCCTCAAGTAACATACAGCCATGCTGATGTCTGAATGAGCTTTGAATCCCTCCAAGTCACCCTGGACTCCTTTATTCCATCTTGCTATTGCTGCTGCCATCATAACTTTATCTGGTTCAAATGTAAAATTAACAATTGCTCCTCATCGGTTGTCTGTACTCCTCCATTCTAATTGTTTATATTGTTGCATACATGCAATCACAAAAGTGTGGGTTCTCTTCTCTCCAAACCTCAGGGAAATAATCTCATTCATAGTTTTTGCTCTCCTCAAAATCTGAAGCAAAGCCCCGCCCAGACTGCAAAACCTGCTTCTCAGCTACAATCAAAAATACATGAAACACTTCAAAGTTGCCAACTTCAAATTAATCTCACACAAACTCAAATACTTATTACATAGTTTAAAAAAACATTACCTCCATCTCAAATAACTATACCCAGTCCTTCTTTGCCTACTTTAATATCATGCTCTTAGGCACTCTGCGAACTCAACTATTCTTATTTATCAACCTGTTTCTAACAAAGAATGACTGGCCACTACAGTGAACGTATAACAAGTCACAGTCTTAGAACTCAATCCGTTACTATACAACTCAGAGAGAAAATTAACCAGATTTACCACAGAAGCCTCAAGAAGAATCAAATTCCTCCCCAAGCACCAGGGTACCCACGTTCTCCATGCCTGTCCTTATACCTTCAACTGCTTAATTCCAGATATCCTCTAAGAAAGAAGATTCTGTGTCTCTGTTCTCTTATAAGTTAATTTTTATTCCCCATCTACACCTCTTAAAAGCTCTTTGTCAGCTCCGATTAAACATGTCTCCTCCTGCACCATCGTCATCACACATTTGTAAATCATGGCTGTGACATCCAAAATGGTGTCACCACCATCACTCAACACACTCCCTGCCTCATCAACAGACTCTGAATCTAATGGAGGAAAAGGATAGCCCATGCTTTTGCTCCAATCCTTAAAAAGTATCTCTCACCAACACGGCACTCAGGGACACCAACACAGCACTCAGGGACACCACCACATCACTGATGTACACCACAAAATCAATCAGGGACACCACCACATCACTCAGGGACACCAACACACCACTCAGGGACACCACCACACCACTCAGGGACACCACCACACCACTCAGCACCATAACACCATCACTCAGCACCGTCACACACCAGAAAAGTCACACACCCTCACCCTCACACACCCTAAAAATAACACACCCTAACGCTCCCACCCCCTTACACTCACCCCCTCAACCTCACCCCTCACACCCTCACACTCACTCCCTCAACACCCCACCCTCACCCCCCTCACCCCCCCTCATTCACCCTAACACACCCTCACCCTCTCACACACCCTCTCACACACCCCATCACTCACGCTCTCACACACCACATCACACACCCCCTCACTCACCCTCTCACGCACTCCCTCACTGACTCTCTCACACCCGCTCAGCCTCACCCTCACTCTCCCTTACACTCCCTCACCCCCTCAACCTCCCTCACTCTGCCTCCCCTCCCCTCACACTCACCCTCACCCTCAACTCCCTCATACTAACACCCCTCATCCACAACAATGCCACGAAAAGACGCAACACTACTCAACTACGCAACGCCACTCAACTACGCAACGCCACTCAACTACACAACGCCACTCAAGTACGCAACGGCACTCACATACGCAACGCTGCCCACTCACCTACGCAACGCCGCCCACTCACCTACGCAACGCCACTCACCTACGCAACACCACTCACCTACGCAACACCACTCACCTACGCAACGCCACATACCTACGCAACACCACTCATCGACGCAACGCCACTCATCTACTAAAAGCCACTCAACTACGCAACGCCACTCAACTACGCAATGCCACTCAACTACGCAATGCCACTCAACTACGCAACAACACTCACACATGCAACGCCACTCACACATGCAACGCCACTCACACATGCAACGCCACTCACACATGCAACGCCACTCAACAACGCAACTCAACTACGCACACATGCAATGCCACTGCCACATGCAACGCCACTCACACATGCAACGCCACTCACACTGCCAACCACACTCACACAGGCAACGCCACTCACACAGGCAACACAAATCACACAGCCAACGCCTCACACACAGGCAACACCTCTCACACAGGCAACGCCACTCACACAGGCAACGCCACTCACACATGCAATGCCACTCACACATGCAACGCCACTCACACATGCAACGCCACTCAACAACGCAACTCAACTACGCACACATGCAATGCCACTGCCACATGCAACGCCACTCACACATGCAACGCCACTCACACTGCCAACCACACTCACACAGGCAACGCCACTCACACAGGCAACACAAATCACACAGCCAACGCCTCACACACAGGCAACACCTCTCACACAGGCAACGCCACTCACACAGGCAACGCCACTCACACATGCAATGCCACTCACACATGCAACGCCACTCACACATGCAACGCCACTCAACAACGCAACTCAACTACGCACACATGCAATGCCACTGCCACATGCAACGCCACTCACACATGCAACGCCACTCACACTGCCAACCACACTCACACAGGCAACGCCACTCACACAGGCAACACAAATCACACAGCCAACGCCTCACACACAGGCAACACCTCTCACACAGGCAACGCCACTCACACAGGCAACGCCACTCACACACGCAACACCACTCACACACGCAACGCCACTCACACACGCAACGCCACTCACACACGCAACGCCACTCACACACGCAACGCCACTCACACACGCAACGCCACTCACACACACAACGCCACTCACACACGAAAAACACTCACCTTGCCAATAGATCGCGCAGTACGACAGGTGGAACTATTACAATGCCAAATAACAATGCCTTTCACTGTTGTTATCATTTTGAATACATAAAGGGCTTTGTCACTTACACAACCAATAGCTCAAACTTTCCTACTGCGAGACCTATTGGCAACGCCAGTGCTTGTTTTGAGTGAGCCCCCCCAAACAATTCTCAAACCTATAATCCTGAACAAGACCTTGGAAGTTCGAAATGTGTCAGAATTGGTCACGGACTTTTTTTTAAGTTAACATTAAAACATCAAACTGTCCTCCCATAATGAGGTGAGCTGAGCGACAAGGACACACCAGGAAACTGCGTGGTTCATGACCTAGTCTTTCCCCACTGAACCTTAGCCTCTCTAAAATAAAGAAGGAATTTGAAATAATGCAAAATAAAATCAGAGAATAAAAGGGCAAATCTAATGTTGGCCTTACATAATAGAAACTTGTGCACAATTCCCCAATGGCGCTTTTCCTGAATGGATTTAAAATCAGTCAGTAACAGAAAATCCCAAAAATAAATAAAAACTCAATACGGGAATATTTTCTACTTTTTTGTAATGGGAGAAGTAAAGATGTTTCACATGCCCAAAAAAAAGTATGCCCCACCATCAGAGGCATAACTTTCATGGTTGAGTAGGTGCAGTAGCACCGGGCCCGGAGGCCTGAGGTGTCCACTGAACTCTGATTATTGCTGTATTTTATATAATTCAAACAGCAGCTCAGGGACCCTCCTTCTTTCTTGAATTAGGACCTGTACCACACTGGCTATTCTACTGCCCACCAGATCTGCATTCATTTCCTCTGTCTGGGAAAAGCCCATTGATCGTTCAGGAAATGAACATTTATCACAAAATCTAACTCTCTCCTGTCTGCAGGTGCACTAACTGTGCCCTCACGCGTCTACGTTGGTATATATTTCCCGCTTCCATTTCTTGCTTTGAAAGAACATTTGCTTTAACGTTGTAAAAATGTACATAAATACGCGTTTTCCTACCCTGCTTTGCACTAGCAATTTGTTTTATAAATTAGCACCCAATTTTGTTTAAAAAAAGGGAAGTGAGAAGCGATGGTTGTCTTGGAAAACACTATTTGAGCAATAGGCAAAGTAGGGGTCAGAACCAAGGTGAGCTTAATTTAAAACCAAGAATTACAGGCCCAGCGTAGACCACCTACAGAAGAAATGGGAAATCTAGTATTAACAATACCATACCATTTCTGACACAATCTAAAGATGTCCAGAGATTTAACAACCGACAAAAACACCAATTTTGCTGGTCATAACCATATATCTGGTGGCCATGAGGAAGGCACCCACCCTACACATGGGTCTGTGATTTAACCCAGGTTTAAATCCCAGGAGGTAAACTGAATGGCGCTGAGCTGGTAACAACAAGCATCTGCTATATAGCAGTTAGAAGCCCCTTGAATCCAAAGTGCACTTTACAAATGCACGTTATGCTGCCTCTGGCATCTAAAAGCATCTGGAGACACCAGAGACATGCCTGGAAAGAAACAATGGGCAGTCTTATTTATGTATTTATTCAGGGCACAAGTCCTAAAAAAAGAAGTGGGGGGACTCTCCAAGGTAGGCGTAGTCACAGGAAGTGGCATCACGACAGGAAGTGACATCACGACAGGAAGTGACATCACGACAGGATGTGACATCACATGCAAGGCAGATCTATCATTTGCATATATTGCAAGATTTAACATTTGAAGCTGCTTGGTACTTAAGCCTGTGACTTAAGGTCCCTGTATGGAGGAATTAGCAGTTTACAGATAAATACAGACAGAAAACAATGTGTTTACTGTCTACTGTCTACATTTATTTGGTCATCTCCCGAAAAGGCAGATTACATAATGAGCCTCGGGAATAGAACTGCACAGTTTTTAACACTGCCCTCTGTTGAGCACAAGTCCAATAAGAGCCTAGTTGTCTCAGCCCCTCCAGGTGACTTCCTCTGGCCTAGGAGATGTCATGGGTGTAGCCTGTAGTATGGTCATACCAAAACAAGCCAGTTGTGGCGCATAGATGCAACCTCAGTGACAACATCCTGCACCTGCCTGCACCAGCAAGCCCAGGTAACGCAGCCCTGCCCATGCCCCCTCCCTTCGTTTCCCCCCTTTAGCATCCAATCCACTCCCTGTTCCCTGCTGCCTTCTTACTCCCGCCCTCCCGACTCCTCAACCTTCCAGCACTGGCTTCATCTGCTCTCTTTCTCCACGCCACCTTTCCAATCACCTTCCACCTCCCTCTTTCCTTCTCCCCCCTTATAGGACCCTCTTCAACTATCTCAGCCAGCCTGTTACCTCTGAACCCTTCCAGCTGCGACCCTACCATCTCTCACAATCACTACTTTGCCATCTCAGCATGAAGGCCTCTCTAGGGCCCCTTCCAGCTCTTCAGAGATACCTCTGTTTGTGGGTTCCAGTGTGGAACCGGCAGGTACTTAGTTCTCTAGCTCAATCCTCAATTTCTCTCTCCTCTGCACTGCAAAACGTTGACTCGACCGTCGCCTTTATGAGCATTTCCCCCATTTCTAATTCTTTCACGCCCTTGCATCCATCCATCAATCCCTCCTTCACCACTCTCCTTAACTCATCCGACTCTCTCTGCAACCCCTTGGCCTATCACCCTTCACCCTAGGTGTTTCCCTTACCCCTTAATCACTGCCTTTCAACCGCAGAAGCTGGCTGCCCTACCCAACTCTCCTCTCCCATGCATTTTATTCACGAACGAAATCTCCACAGGTCTCCCTCCTGCCTCACGTCATTTTCTCTGCCACCCAGGTGACCTCTCGGAGAACCACCCTAATAAATACACCCACGCCCTCCTCTGCCACCCATTACTGGTCGTGCCTGTATACCAATCTACCTACAAGCAGCCTATGCGCCACAGGGAGACCCTCGGCCCTGGAGCACGCTGACGTGAACCATAGCAGGTACCTGGAGATATTAAGAGCAGGAAACCTGAGACCAGGGAACAGGTAAAAGACAAGCCGATTCCTGGAGTTAAACTTAACCTTTCACCCCTCAGAGCAGGTTTTAAGAAGCGCATTTGTTATTGTGCACGAGGATACACTAGGCCCCTTCGGTCTCCAAAAATGACCAACTAGCATATTTGTAGAGACAAGGGGTCCTGTAGTACCCGAACCGAGGAGCGTGTTGTGACATGTGTGAGTGCCCGTGCAAAACTGCGGGCGGAGGGGGGCGCAACGGGGGGCCAAGGGTTAGAGGGGGAATCATGCATTGGGAGAACAAAAATGCAAAGCACGCGTTGTCATGACGTGCGATCTAAGCGCCTGCGATGTTTCATGCTTGGCATTAGAAATCAACGCATTGCCGTTGTAAATACGTGCGGTGTGAAAGATTGCGAAGTGTTGGATTTTGCGATGTATTAACCGCGGGCCGCGATATCATGGTGCGCAATGTATGATCATACATCCGGAGGCAGGTCAGGCAGCAGGCAAGGATGAACGCGGTTTTGATGGAAAAGGGTGGACGGCGTTTTGATTTCGCAGGGTGGACGGCGTCCACCCTGGAAAACCCTCGAAAATAAGTGGGGGGATGCCGTCCACCCGCGTGGTACCCCGACTCGTGCCCTGTATTTATTTTATTTTACAGATTTGTAAAGCGCATGGCTGCCCGTGAGCGTCCCAGCTCTAGTGATAGATCAAAAGAGGTTGAGGGGCAGGTGAATTAGGGAAACCGCCAGGTTCACTTACTGGTTCACTTCCTGGTAAATACCCAAAAAGTTTGCAATGACTGGGAACCGTGGGGCTGATTTAGAGTTTGGCTGATGGGCTACTCCGTCACAACAGCGACTGAATATACTCTCCACCAGAATTGAAGGTCTGCCGCTTACATATCCTTCCGACATCCCATTGGAACAGGGGCTATGCTATCTGAAGTTTGGCCATTCGACTGCCGACCCGATTTAGAGTGGTCGGCCGAATGGCGAGTTTTTACTCACCCTTACTGCTGTGAAAAATGTGGCAGTGAGAGAGTAAAAAACATTTAACCACTTGGCTGCTAGGCGTTTCCCCCCCCCTGTGCTGGAAATTGCCATTTTAGTGGCACCATGACAAGCTCAGCTCGTCATCAGCACACGACACCCGTGGGTGATGACGAGCTGAGCTCGTCATCAGCATCGAAGGGGTTAAAGGACCCCCACACCATTGGAGAAAATTCCATTGAGTGTTTGTTTTTAAAACAAAATTAAAAATCCTCCTGTAGGATTTTATTTTTGAAGAAACAAAAACTTGTTAAAAGTTTGACAGGCGGCTGTTCAGTTCTTATGTTTTCATGCCTTTGCCTGTACTCTGATGTCTAAGTCAGGCCCCCTGTCTAGTAACCCAACTATCACCATATCGTCAATGTAACAGGGGGTGGAGTTAGGATAATAAATCCACACTTCCCTATATATACTTACCTTGACAACAGAGCATGGGTAGAGACTGAGGAGTCAATATATGCGCGGGTAGCTATTTTTGTAGTTGATAGTACCTCTGTACAAAAACGTACCTGGTTGCAGAGAAAACAGACAAGTAGCCTTATGTATTAACCCCTTGCGTGCTGCGCACATTCCCCCGCGGTGCGGGTGAATTAATGAGTGGGCGGGGTTCGGACGGCCCCCTGCTGTCCTTTGCACACGCCCACCATGACGTCAGACGGCCAGGTTGCTGTCCGAAGCACGCAAGGGCTTAGGTGTATTTTTCCAAAGACACAGAAAGGGAAGAACCATTTAATATACCGATCCAGGCCCTATGTTTGATGTCATTTTGTGGATACGGGCTGTATCCATAGTGAGTGCTTGATTGAGTAACAAAACAAACAGTATATTTCACACTTGACCTGTGATCAGTGAAGCCTGCATTACTTCACGTCTTTCATTCATTTCCTGCAGCCTTGAGGCTTAATACTAGTTGTATGCAAGATACTCAAGTGAATGGATGGTATCACTGTGTCCTAGATGCTGTGACATGTCTGCCCTTTCTTCTAGTTTGTTTCGCTGCTCAGTGTTCATCGAAGGCAGGTAAGTAGGGGAGTAGAACTTAATGGTGCAGTGATGATGCCCAAAACCCATTAGAGGAACGCCCAAAAGGGAGTTTCATCAAAAACCACAAATAAGGGAGTAACTGGTTGACCAAGGGAACCAGCCGATAATCAAGGCATAAACCTGCTGGGGCTAGACATCTTTCAGGAAATCAATAGTGAATATGGTCCCAAAATGTGCAGGGTATCAACCTTTAATTGGTAACTGGCGGCTGCCCCCCAATACCCGTCACAAAGATAAAGGGCCCATGTCGAATGCTCAATTGTGCTGAAGGGTTTCCAGTAGGGGGTGTCCATAAGGGCTGGGCACCTGCTGGACTGATTGACTCCCAAGGGTGAATGCTGACACTTCTATAAGGCACTATTACGCAAGCACCTATCTGCACCGGAGTTGTACCACCGCCAAGCAAAACGAGAACGGCACTGGGAGCCACTAGTTTAGGATGAGGGTTTAAACATGGTGCTTGTCTCTTGCTTGCACTACAACCCTCAATAGCTCTTGCGCCCGATGTGTATCCCTCCACCTGCCAGTAGGGGCGCCGCCCCATGTATTTAATGTGATCTCCCATCACCGCCCTCAACATTCAACAATCTTCGATCCCTAACTAGTGCAATTTTCCCCCTACTCAAAATGTCCAACCCTCTCCCTTGTCCTACCCTACCCCTTGTCCTACCGTCCTCCCTACCCATCACTCTGCGTTTGCAATCTCTACTCACAAATCTTTTTGATTCTACTCACCGATATGTGCATCCTTACTCACATCATCAAGTAGTCCTTTGGGCCACCCTTAGCAAGCAGAAACCGGTCTGTCCCTCCAAAGGTCCAATTTTAACTCTTAACAGAAAATCAAGTGTGTTCATTCGCTCTCAGTGCTTTATATCTCCCCATGCAACCCCCCCCCACCCTCTCACCCCCCAACCCCATTTGGCCAACTCCACATGTCAAATACGGACTCAACCCCCAAAAAGCTTCCTCCTCGAGGTCTCTTTCCTTGTGTGCCATCATCCAGATAAGGAAATAAAACTGCTTGCTAAAAGAGAAGAAAAATGCATACACATTCTTACACTTGCTGCACAGTGGATGTCCATAAAAGGTGTATGCAGGGAATAGAGGTTCTCTATTCAACTTAGAGGCCTTTATCTGTACATTTGTTTGGAAAAACTGTCTGCCTCTTCCTATAATTTTATTTCGCGTTATTGCCTATACCTCCAGGCAATGAGCAGTCAATTTTCCTCCTTGTAGTAAGTAAGTAACCTTTATTGTATCTGGTTACTTAAAACCGTATAATACACATTGTAAATAATCAGTCGATATGCTAAGACGTTAGTAAAACAGGTCATTAAATGCATAATAATACATATATAAAAGTAGTGGGTCCTGTATGTGTAAGTATTTTGTAGCCGTTGATGGTCTCCCCCAGCGTGGCTTCTTCCTGTAAAGACAGCTTTAAAGAGATGGTCCTGGAGGCTCTTTGCCCTAGTTGTTTTAAAGACTGCTTAGGTGGTTGAAGTGTCCCAGAGTTGGGAGAGACATGTCGTTGTCAGGCTATATTTAAAAAGTTTCTGGAGTTGGGTAAACAATGGAATATGGATAATTGGAGGTAAGTAAACAATTTAATAAATAAAACGAATTTTGTAGCGCGCGCTGCATCGCATTTTGCAATGCCGGGTGCGCTACGAAATTTGTTTTATTTATTAAATTGTTTACTTACCTCCAATTATCCATATTTCGTTGTTTGCCACCCCCCACCCTGCCCCTGCCAGCACCGCCTCTCTGCCCCACCGAACTCCCTCCACGGGCCGCAGCTGGTTTAGAGAGCGACATAGTATTGGAAACACTGGAACAGAAGACTAAGACCACTGCCATTCACAAACTACCAAAGCTCTAAAGGTGTCAAAACAGATCCCAGCCTTGGTATAAGTCAAGCATCATACATGGACAACCACTGGTATTGCAACACACTCCCAGGTGAAACAAGGGGGCAGAGAATAAAATAACACTCCAAAGGAATGAATGTTAAATTAAGTAAATTGTTTTGACCTTTAAATTATAATTTACATATTACCTAGTGGCGTAGTTATAGTTAGGTCTGTTTTTCCATAGATGGAGCATTTTTGGTTTGCTTGCTAATACCTTTTGCTCCGTTTGACAAATCTTCACAAAACTTTCCCAAAAAAGTTGATCCACCTCAGCTCTTTCCTGCAAAGTTTTGGTACAGCCCCCCTCCCCTTATTTTTAGAAACTTTTCAAAATGTCACTAGGGGATTTGGTCCCTATGGTCTAACAAGGCTTGGGGAGGGGGACAGCGTGGCCTCCTTCTCCTTTTTTTAATTAAGTGGCTTCAGAGAGTGGAGTCCTCGGGCTGCATGCCCCCTTTCCCCACACAATTATACCAGGCTCTGGAGAATGGGGTCCTGGGGCCGAAATAGGCAAGAAATAGGCCATGGGAGCGGGGGCACATGTAGGTTAAAGCAAGTTGTAGTTAGGGGTGATAAAAAGATAATTTTTTTTACTTAGAAATTCACTGAATCAAGAGGTCAAAGTAACGTTCTAGTTAGGTGAATTTGTCAGTGAAAACATTAACGTTTTGAACAAAAGAAACACAGAAATTCACCACTTATGGTTAGCAGAGCTAACTAAAACTCCCGCCCCGCCATGCACTGCTTATAACCTCACATTTGACATCACTCAAAGCATGTTCTATGACATCATTTAGGACATCAATGATGACACCATCCAAACTTTATACTCCCATTGCTCTGTTAACGGGTACACCATCAGAGCTGTAAAAGTAAATGGGAAATAGCTTGGAATAGTATATACTGTCTTCACCTATGGGGATTGTATGTATGGTAGGAGTAAAGCAAGCTTGTGTTATTTTAAACATTGACCTTATACCATACATACACTTCATGGGTAGCCAACATCATGTTGCACATGAACCAGAGATGAAAGGTTAACCTATCCTGCACACTGTGTTAATTCTGTATACAACTGTTGAGGGAAAACCAACTTTCTTAGGATACTCAAGCTCAGTTGCATAACTAATAACCTACTACGGACACTCTTTACCGGTCTCAAACCCCTGACATTACTGAACCTACACTGAGAAATGAAGTGGACATTAAGTAGATAAGTGGGTACTATTAACACTGCTTACTCTACGGTGAGCATTTACTCTGTACCACACTGTTTGCAGACAGTGAAACTTTCATGAGAAATACACCACAGAGTATTAACAAGTATCTTCCAAGCACATTGTACACTCTAGGCAGAACTTGTCCAAAGAAAACTATTCACTTAACCAAGGTCTGAAGGTGTTAAAGATCGTACTACCTGCAGCCTTCATACTGCGGTGAAACTCTACAGATACTCATTTCTGAAGCAAAACAAGCACATTCACCTAGCTTAACACTTGGTGCACACAGTCTTCTATGCTATGGAAAAATGGTCATGCCGACACAATTCTGACTAATAACTAACGGGTGCTTACAATACTTAGTATGTTGTCTGTAGACTCTTTGCCCTGTTGCAACTTTTTCTATGGAACCTAAAACCTTTTGTGGAACATAATGGGTACAAGTTGTCAGCTGTCACCTGCACACCGGGTTAGTCTTCAATGCAAACATTTATAATGTTTTTAATACCTCAACACACCCATAATGCATTAGTAGCACAAGTGTTTTGTAAACAATTCCACCTTTTAGCTGGACCCCAGCTGTACAGAAATAGGTAGAAAAGTAATATGATAGTTGCTTGCCACATTGCAAACTGTAAAACAAACTAGCACACTCAATGGATTATGTCAGTGATGTCCTCAATTATGTCATCAGTTATATTATAAATGATGCCATAGAACATGTCATGAGTTATGTAATTTGTGAGGTAATAAAAAGGGCATGGCGGGACCACAAGTAATAGTTAGCACTGTTAACTACAACTGGTAAATTTCTGTATTTTTTTTTGTTCAAAACCTAATGTTACAGACAATTCACCTAACTATAAAGTTACTTTAACTTTTATTTTTTTCAGAATATATATATATATATATATATATAAATCTATAATTATATGCACATATATCATTATGGATTATTTTAATTGTTGTAAAACATAATAATAAAACAAAATGTTTGAACTTTTACTAAAATTTGTTTACATTAATTCATCACATTACTTAAGAAAATGTACTACATAGTAAACCAAAAAAAATGTATTTAGTGAAACATAATCTTAATTTAAATTACTATATTCAAATTAATTTACACAAATGATGTAATGGTTTTTTGTGAAGCAACATTGAATTTTATTAGTTCTAGGTTAATAATAAATATTTTAGCTTAATTTACAATTATATTATACTTGCATATTTTTAAAGATTAATAAATATTAATAATTTTCCTTTTACATTCCTACGGGGAAATTTTTGCCACTGTGGTAGAGATCTCCACCTACGTGTGTCATGTTACTAGTAGTAACTTTACATTCGGAAATCTTGCTGTAGGAGGGTCCATCCCCTCATTGTAGGGAGTAGAGACATGTAAGTCTACACCTCGCTGTAAATCAACACACAGAAACGGTGACAAGTATTTTTTTTTAAGTGTTGAGTTACACCTTGGTGTAGTATTAAGTATATGCATAAGTAAATATACATGATGTATATTTACCCTTGTAATTGGGCCCTCAGAGAACACATTACCAATCCATTACTCGTTAATCACATAAGTTTACCAACAACATGAATTACTACAGTTAAGAATCTATGACCCTCATGTGCCACAATTCTCCACTATCAACTACACATCAAGTAATTACTGTGGCATATTCGTACATAATTATATTTGAACAGATAAAGTACAATGTATCTACCTGCTTATCAGAGGTGATTGATCCTACACAATGTATAAACCTGCTTATGAGACGAGTTGATACTTTAGAATGTATCAACTTGCTTATGGGAGGCAGCTGATATTTTCCAATGGATCAATGTTCTTGTGGAAGAGGTTGATATTTAATAACGGGAAGCTTGTTTTCTTCACAGTATAAGAATTGGCTTGGTAGTTTGGTTTGACCTGTTCCCATCATGCACTGGGACAGGAACAGACTAATTTGCATGTAGCCAGGTTCTGAGCTGGGATGGTGCAGTGAGCTAAAAAACGGTGATGGATCAAGCCCTGATCTTTGGTCTGGGTAAGAGTGGTCTGCTTAATTCAGACACTTTGTTCATCACCCCCCCCCCCTTTTCTGAATCGTTTTTGGCCACTATAGGTGTGGCAGGGTATACTCAGACATGAGTCCCTTGCTCACAGCACCATCAGGATTCAAGCAAGCCGGGCCGACGACGGCTGAAATGCCAGAAACCGGTCCCCGGAAGCTTGTTTCCTTCCCAGTATAAGAATTGGCTTGGTAGTTTGGTTTGCCCTGTTCCCATCATGCACTGGGACAGGAACAGACTAATTTGCATGTAGCCAGGTTCTGAGCTGGGATGGTGCAGTGAGCTACAAAACGGTGATGGATCAAGCCCTGATCTTTGGACTGGGTAAGAGTGGTCTGCTTAATTCAGACACTCTGTTCATCACCACCCCCTTTTCTGATCCGTAGTCTAGCCGGCTGGTGACGAGTGCCTGGGTGATCGTCTTCCTGGTTTCGGTGGGGATCCATCGGAAGATCTTGCGGAGCATGCGCAGGGTGTTGAAGCATGATGATGAGACGGCGTTGACTTGTCTGGTCATCAAGAGGGAGGAGTCCAGGATGAAGCCCAGGTTGCGTGCGTGGACCGTTGGTATGGGAGTGGTGCCCAGGGCAGGGGGCCACCAGGAGTCGTCCCAGGCGGAGGGCGATGATCCCAGGATGAGGATTTCCGTCTTATCTGAGTTCAGTTTCAGGTGGCTGTTCTTCATCCATTCAGTGACGTCTTTCATCCCTTCGTGTAGGCTGCTTCTGGCGGTGGTGGGGTCGTTGGTGAGGGAGAGGATCAGCTGGGTGTCGTCGGCATAGGAGATGATGTTGAGGTTGTGTTTGCGTGCGATGGCTGCGAGAGGGCTCATGTAGACGTTGAAGAGGGTTGGGCTGAGTGATGATCCTTGTGGTACGCCGCAGATGACTTCGGTGGTCTTGGATCTGAACGGGGGAGGCGGACTCTCTGGGTTCTTCCGGTGAGGAACGAGATGATCCATTCCAGTGACTTCTCTTGGATTCTGATGTTGTTGAGGCGCTGTACTAGGGTGCGGTGGCATACAGTGTCGAACGCCAGGGCAACGCCGCCTCCCAAGCTGCGGACACGCCCACACGCGCTGACCACGCCCCCTCTCACTATATGAGCGCGCGCTGACCTAGAGCGAGCGTTCACAGAACTTCACTCCTGAGGCGGAAAGCCGGGAGTTAGCACTCGTTTTTAACTGTGTATAAATTGTTTTTACCTGCTAATTCTCAGATTGTACTCGAGCAAGCAGCAGACCGCCCAGCCGATTTAGGGCTGACGCGGCACACTGTTGCCAGGGCAACGCCGCCTCCTCAAGCTGCGGACACGCCCACACGCGCTGACCACACCCCCTCCCCATGTCACTCTCGGCTCGATAAATCATGTGCTGCAACCGGAAGCGCAGCGGGTGCGAGGAATGCGCGCCGAAGGCGCGCATAAGGCAAACTCGTCTGCGCTTGTCCGCGCCGAGGACGGGCCAAGGGCCACCCCCCCTGCTGCTCCATTACCACGACCACCTACCAATACGGTGAGACTTAAATATACCACTGCCGAATTACTAGAACTCAGGCATATAGCAGCTCTACCTCATGTTCCACCACGTCTAGGGTACTCCAACCCCATCCTAGGCCCAGTCCCATGTTCTACTTGCATAAAAGCAACTGCGAAACCCTCTACAGTTGACCCTCTATTGGTTCAAGCAGCGCTATTAAATGCCAGATCCCTCCCCAAACACAAATTAGAAATCGCCAACTTGATTGACGCGCATAAACTGGATCTCTTATTCATCACAGAGACTTGGGGTGACGAAGCCTCCGGACCAGATTTTAGAGCAGCCACCCCACTAACTACAATGTATGTAGATTAGACAGGCCAAAAATAAAGGTGGTGGCATTGCTATAATCTACAAAGACCACTTCAAACTTACGACGAAACTTTTTATCTGCCCTGAATACGAGTCTCTCATTTTTACACTAGGCCTCTCGGCCAAATCATCTTTCAAGGGCATGCTAATTTATCGCCCTCCTGGGTCAAGAGCCAAGTTTCTAGCCAATATAGGCAACTTAATTGAAGCAGCTGCAGACTCCCCACACTTTACCATACTAGGTGACTTTAATTTTCACCTAGAAGTCCTCAACAACCACGATACAACGCAGCTACTCACAGACCTAGCAGCTGCTGGCCTGATGCAACTGATAACTTCTCCCACGCACCAGGCAGGCCACACATTAGATGGTATATTCACCAACAGTCCCCTTGTAACTGTTACCCAAATTATCCCCCTCATCTGGACAGACCATGCAGCGATTTGTTTCACTGTTGAAACTAACCCTACCAAACCTACTCTCACTGCCCCCTCTCAATCTTCCTATAGAGATTGGAAAAACATCAATTTAGCTCAGTTAGCAGAGATGATGCAGGAAAATCATATTCCCTATGAGCAGGACCCCATTATAGCGTCTTCCAATTATTTGACAAACTTAGATATGGCCTGTAACAAATTAGCCCCGATCAAAACCTCCCATCGGAACAGGAAAATACCTTCAGCCCCGTGGTTTACTGAAGCCCTTCGGACTCAGAGACAATACTGCAGGAACCTTGAAAGGCAGTGGCGTCGCAATTACAGCCCTGCAGACAAAACGACCTATAAAAATGCCCTTTCCATCTATAAAAGACTGATAGTTGCTGAAAAAAGTCTCTACTACACTTCCCAAATCGATCAGGTGAAAAACTCGGCAGGAGAACTATTTCGGGTGGTTACTACTTTGTCCAACCCCCCTGCCCCGCGCCTAGAAGGTTCTCAGTCTTTAGCGGATGCTCTGGCCAGTTTCTTTGAGGAAAAAGTTAGTTCCATTTTCCTTACCTTCTCGCATTCATCCCCTTCACCCTCTCCTGCGGCACTTCCCATTAATACTTCGCCCATCCTATCATCTTTCGACACCATTGATCAGGATCATATTCAACGCCTGGTAACCAGCATTAAATCCGGATCCCCCCTTGACCCATGTCCCCCTGCTATCCTGAACCTCATCCCAGAAGCAATCTCTCCTGCGTTGTCTGCCATCTGCAATGCCATGTTTTCAACAGGCATATACCCCTCAGTCTGGAAGGAGGCTATCATTAAGCCACTTCTAAAAAAGCCAACTCTGGACCCTCTTCTCCCTGCCAGTTACAGACCCATCGCCTGTCTCCCTTTCCCAGCCAAGATTTTCGAAAAAACTATGAACATTCAACTTTCGAAATTCATCAATGACAACAATCTACTTGATGACACTCAGTTTGGCTTCAGACAGAGGCATGGGATGGAGACAGCACTGCTAAAGGCCGCAGATGAAATTCGAGCAACTATGGACATGGGAGGAGCGGCAGTCCTAATACTCCTGGACCTTTCCGCTGCATTTGACATGGTCGATCATGTCACTCTGATCGACCGTGTCTCAGCTCTAGGAATAAGAGGCAAAGCTAAAGATCTGATTGCCTCATTCCTTGCCAATCGCCCTCAGACTGTCAAGATGGGCAATTTCACCTCCCAAACCTTCTCCCTCCCATGCGGTGTTCCACAGGGCTCCTCGCTAAGTCCGACGCTTTTTAATATCTACGTATCGGACTTAGCGAGGGTGATAACATCTTATGGAATTGCCCTTACAACGTACGCCGATGATACCCAACTAGTATTATCGGTGCACAACAACGGAGCATCCGTCGCAGCCAACTTTCAAGAGGGAATGAAGGCGATAAGCTCCTGGATGTCATCAAACTGCCTCAAACTTAACTCTGATAAAACGGAGGTGATGACATTCGGGAGCTTGCAGCCAGCATGGTCCCCTCAGTGGTGGCCACCTCAGTTGGGGCCCCCCCCCAACCGGTGGTCAAGGTCCGCAATCTGGGAGTCACTTTTGACAATAAGTTGACTTTCCTCCATCACGCCAACGCTGTTGTATCATCTGCCTTCTACACCCTAAAAAAAATTAAAAAAACGACTTCCTTACCTACCACAGTCAGCGGGCAAAACACTTATCAGCACCTTAGTGTTTTCAAGAACCGACTATTGCAACTCCCTTCTCCTGAATGCTCAGGAAAAGGTTCTCAATAAACTCCAGACAGTGCAGAACCCCACTATCCATCCCTAAATTTACCTCAACCTCCCCGTATATTAAAGAACTACACTGGCTCCCTATTAGGAGCCGAATCAAATTTAAGGCTCTGTGCATAGCCTACAAAACCCTGAACAACGCAGGACCACAGTTTCTAAAAGAAGCTCTCCGCCCAGTGGAACAACGCAGGACTCTACGATCTTCCTCAGCCTACTTGCTGAACGTCCCTCGGACAAGAAGGGCCAGCTGGGGAGATAGATGTTTCACAACCGCCACGGCCAAATTGTGGAACACACTACCACTCCACATCAAAACTGCCCCCACGCTTCTCAAATTCAGAAAGAGCCTCAAAACATGGCTGTTCTCCTCCTCCTAACTCCCCCGTCATACCATAAGTGAGTTCTGTAACATTAGCGCCGAGACACCCATATGGGTATTTGCGCGCTTTAAAAATTGCAAAAAATAAATAAATAAATAAATAAATAAATAAATAAATAAATAAACGCTGCAGAGAGCTCCAGGAGGATAAGGGCCGCTGTTTCCCCGTTGTCGAGCAGGGATCTGATGTCGTCAGTGGCTGCGATGAGGGCGGTCTCGGTGCTGTGGTTGGCTCGGAAGTCCTCTGACTCAGCCTTTTAGCTTTCTTAAATTCCCAGGCAAAATGTATTGGAAATTGATCTGTCTATGAAAGTGGTAGAACATCACATGTTTTCAGCTTCTCTTCCTCAGTCCAAATATGGTCTTCCGCAATGCAAATATGGTCTAGCAATGTGCCCCACCGTGGGTATTGGGAATCCCACTAGCTCTACTATGCCAAATGCTTCTAGGCTAAGCCTGAATCATTCAGTTAAGTGATCACGTTTCTCATCCATATGTACATTGAAATCCCCCCAAATGAGAATGTTCTTATAAAGCCCATTACATCGGCATGGCAAACCTCAGAGAGTGCTTCGTCCCCCAGAGTCATAGATCATACCGCAAAAAGTAATGCATCATGGAACAACTTCAGACTTCCTGACGATGTTGAGCTACGAAAAATCTTAATGTCATTAAAACCCTCTAATCATTTCCATGATCCTTTCCCTGCCAAATTCTTCAAAGAGCTTAGATCTGCCATTCTCCTACTGTGGTCCTTGATTATCCATGAATCGCTCTTACAGGGTAGGATTCCTGACTGCCCAAAGAAAGGACAAGTCACACCCATTCCAAAAAAGCCTAATGTAGACCTACCTGATCCCAACAAATTCCGTCCAATCTGCAATATCATGACTCTAGCTAAACTTCTTAAGAAATGCGTACACATACAACTGTGTAATCACATCGGAATGTTTCAGCTGCTTTACCAATACCAATCTGGTTTTAGAGCCACATTGTTGATGACGCCTAGAGACTACTTCACCAGAATGATCCTTGCCTACTTTATCCTTCTGATCTATTCTCTGCGTTTGGCACGGTCAAACACGAAACCCTGATTGATCTTCTGGAAAAAAAGGATGGGGATAGTAGGCCTAGTCTTACATTGGTTTGCCTCTTCCCTAAAGACCAGAACGCAAATAATCAAAGTGAACCATTACCTCGCTAACAGTACACCAGTTTCAATTGGAGTGCCTCAAGGTTCCACACTCACCTACGCTCTTCAGCTTGTTCATGGAACCCCTCACAGTAATCCTGAAATGTTCAAACATACAATACCACATGTACGCTGAAGACACGCAAACTTTATAAGAAAATAGCCTATCTGGAAGACCTTAACACTCTGAACTGTGTTCTTCTGAAAACTCAACAACGGTTAACTCAATCACCTTATGCTGAATATTCTCAAGACCGAATTCCTCCCAACTACTCCACACGCATTCAAGGTTGGCTCAAACAAATTACGGCTCTCAACTGTGAGCCAGATGTTGTTGATTCCCCAAGATATTTAGGCATAATGCTGGACAAATATCCGAATATGCAAGACCACATCAGTGTAACAACTAGGTGAGCCAACCACCATCTCAACACACTTAAGAAAATCAAGCCGTTCTTGCTTTCTGTGGACCTACACCTTGCAGTCCAGTCCCTAGTTATCTCCAGTGTGTAATATGGAATTGTGACCTTGGCTGGGTTGCCCAAAGCTAGACTGGCCGCCCTTAGCGCCACTCTGTACTCTGCTGCCAGACTCATCAAAGGCTCACAAAAACATGGTCACATCACACCTGACCTAATTCAGCTGAACTGGCTATTGTTGCTCAACTGGCTGATTAGCTTCAAGAGTGCCTGCCTGACACACAAAGCTCTTCATTATAAGAGACCCACTTACCTGGCAAAAAAGCTTGACGTTTCTGGTATGAATCAGACTCTAAGAAGCTCCAGCACCCTCCTGCTGAAACCTCACAAATTCAAAAATAAAAGAACCTACAACCACTCCTTCTCGGGTCTGGCCCCAAGAATTTGGAACGCTCTTCAGCCTGATATCCGCTCTAATCCTTCGACCTCTTCATTAAAAAAAACAAGTTAATGGGTTTCTCCTGAATAACCAGCTGTAACAATCGTCCTAATGACAACAGAACTAACTTTTATATCTTACAGGGCTATCTCATTCTTTGAGGCATTTTCTGTATGCAACTTAAGTTCTCACTACATGTTCCACATGTTTGGTTTGCTCTTTCTGTAACTGGGTTGGTTAACTGCAAATGTTTATTATGTTTGTTTTTTAGTGACCAATTGTACTCTCTTTCTGCTTCACAGTGCTCGGATACCCTTACAGGTCATGTTCGCTCTATATAAAATCTTTCAAATAAATAATAAAGGAGAAGTATTTGGCAAATGTGTTCAGTCATTTCAGATATGGTCTCTACAGACTGGGGGCCTTTTACTAACCTCACTGGCGCGACAGCACAACCACACACCATGGCATCAAAGTTATTTTTCATTATATAGCATGTAACAGTGAAACTTGCCAACGCTCATAATAAATTATAGCGATCCACCCTTCAACTAGTTGGCTCGGTCGACATCAAGGGTTTTACATCCCTCGTGGAATGGCATTTGCTACATCAGGTGCTGGGTAGATCCTTAAACAGGTTTCTGTTAAAAACATAAAATCCTGATTACTTTGTAAAACTACATTAAGTTGTTGCTTTGTACCACAGGGTTGGGAGGGGCTTGGTGTGATGCTCAACAGGAAGGGGTACGTATTTCCTCCACACTAAACTCCATTCCTGTCGAGCTTCAAGGCCTCTTAATATCACAGGGATGGTAGACCTCCATGGAGATAAATTTAATTGGATCTAACAAGAGTAGGATATGTTCCATCTGTCCAAGGGGGGCTGGTGGTAGATGAGGCAGAACACTACTTTATGTAAGATATATTTATGTATCAGAATCTTTAATTTTTCTTCTTTTCCACCTGAGGTACACAAGTAAGTCACAGGACACCGCCACATTTCACACTGTTGCATTCCCATTAAAAACGTTTTGTATTTAAGGGACAGAGGCCTGTCTTTAATGGTATGCTTGTTGATGTTCTTCCTTTGGATAGCTGCTCTCAAAAGACAAGTGTGTTCCAACTAAATCAATGCTCATTGCTTTTTGGTATAACCATTATAATTTCATATACAGTCATTAAAATCGTATAAATGCGTTAACTTCCAGCAGAAGTGTAACTGTCTTACAGAAACTAGAATAAAAGAGTGTTCAATCTCGCCCAGGAATATAGTTATACTGCACATTAGTTTTCAACACAAAAAGCTTAAAATTGCATTTTTATTATTATAACAAAAACTATTTAACATCAAACTAGAAAGGTTCAACTGGCTATGCACTCTAAATGGATAAAATATGCTGTCTGTTCTCCTGATTTAGAAAAGGTTATCATTCACCTTATTTCACTGATATACTATAGATAGGGTTTAAATTCCAATTATAAAGCATTACTGCATTTTCATCAAATGACATAGGAAGGGCTTAACATTTTATGGCCTATAGATATCACCCACTACTTTCCTAAGTCTGGTTTAGAGGCCAATATGGAATCTTTCAATTCATTTCACTTCATCAATTGACCTAAACTCCTGAATGCATAGTCACAGCTATATGACTTTACATTCTCCCGTTTAGGGTGAGGGTAAAGAATACTGGCTGGCAAGGTTGGATTCCTGCCTGCCAAGATGCATTATTTTCAAACCTCTGATTTTATGTAATGCTAACAGCTCACCAGAGAAAGCAGAATTTGAAAGACTTTATCCAGCAAGAATCTCAAATGACATGTGAGAAATGCTGGGGAGGCAAAGAAAGGACACCATGCAGAGCGCGTGGAATGTGCGGTATGTCCTGTGTCCTGTCACATGATTCCACCACACAATACAAGAATAGTAATTGAATTAAAAACAGTTTACAAATCAATCCAAAACATTTGTTTTACAACTTCAACTAGTACAAGCTAGTCGGTGTGTTTATTCAAGTCAAAGACAGAGGAAATATATACTGAAAATTGAAGACAAGGAGTAGGAAACAAATATTTGCAAATAATGAAAGTTTTGACAGCAGTACTGTCCTTTGCAATCTAAAGTCTATGCAACCTCAACCCGTATATGATATTCAGACCAGGAGCTCAGATCCCTATGATTGAGTCCACCCTATTCTCACTCATCATGCACTTACTCTCTCCTTCCACCCCCTGTTTCATTGACCTGTAGAAAGATTCCAACAAGGGCACTTATTCTTGTAGGTACGAATTCTGAGGTCTACGGACCCGATTTCGATCTTGGCAGACAGGTTAGTAGGTCACAGCGGTGAAGGATATCCCATCTACTGAAATTTAAATCCCACTATATCCTATGGGATTTATATTTCGGCGTACAGGATATCCTTCCCCGTTGTGACGGAGCAACCAAGACTGTTAACCCATCCCGCATTACATATACTCGAGTTCGCATGTCTCTTCTGGCTATCACTGCCTACCTCAGATACCCAGTGCTGTGCTTTCATTCAATAATCACGCTGAGGCGGAGAAGAGGAGATCTTTGGAATGTGCTTTCGTCACCAATTCAATGCACCAGAAATCAGGTTATTGCATCACAGCTTCCATGCCTACTTAGTAATGAGTATGTATCAATCGATCAGCCAATAAGACTGCTAGATAAGATTTTTGCAACAAAACCTAATTTTCATCTCGATGTACTTAACCTAAACATATTGACACTAAACACACTACTGTCCTATGAAAGACACTAATTTCAAACATACATTTTCTACCTTTGTTCCTAGACCTTCTGAAACAAGCACTTGAGAATAGTACAGTTGCATTGCTTAATCTGTGCCGGTGTTTGCAAGGGGATGTACCCACATATTTGCTTGAGGGCCTTGACATATTTTTCATCATATGAAATTGACACGGAGTAAGAAAGAAAAAGGCAGAAAATGGAGAACGATTGAAAAGCAGTGAGGGAGAGCGCAAGGATGAAAAAGAACCCGTAAGACGAGTGAGAGTAAGAGCTAGGAAGACTAGGGCAGCAGAAGAAAGTGGCATGAGATGGCATGAAGACAAGGAAGCCCTGGAATCAGCAGCCCTGGCATTCAGCAACATGGGAGAAAAACTGCGGGACCCTTACATTTTATTTATTTATTAACTTTATAAATTAAGTACAAGCAGTTGTGCTGAATACTTGCAGTTTAGGAACACTTCAATTTCCTACATACAAGCTGACAGCAACTTGCTTGACATGTTTCCTTGCCTTTTAACCCTTTCACTCCAAATGTGGTTTACACTCTGAAATATTTGAGTGTAACTGATCCATCATACTGAACACAGATCTATCAGTCTTTAGGTTCTTAATAATTAAGTGTATTAAACTCAACAGTGATATGCATCTGTGTGGCTGACATCAGAATGCAAACTATGAATCAACACTGAAAATAGCTCCACGAAACTTTGCGCCTGTTGCAAACACGCTGTACGCTAGAGATTCTTTCTGAGTGTCTCCAGGTACTTCGTAGTCATCTCCAGTGGAGTTCAGATATTTTTATATATAAATCTTCATAGCGGAACAGAGGGAATACGCATATTATTAATCCATTCCGAAGAATGAATTCTGAGACATATTACTCAGGGACTGATTCATAACATCTGTGAGTAGGTGTGACTTATTTATGACTTACTCCTCAGTTTCCAAGACTGTCAGGCATACTCTTGGACAAAAGCAGTGTGTATAAAGGCCTGGTGTATCAAAGGGTTTCCCCATTTTGTGTCTAGAGAAAATGTCCTCCAAGGTTAATGTCAAGAAACTAACACTTTGTTTGACTGAGTATGCCCTACAGCTAATTTGCTGCAACAACTGACCTCTCTATTCATTCCCTATGGAACAGGAAGGGTACCGTCATGCCTCGGTGGTGGTGGCTCATGGTAAATGTCTGATGTGCTACCCTCACAGAAAGAAGACACACTGCACTTCGAGGTAGGGAGCAGGGTGTGGCTGCTGCCCCAAATTCTGCATTTGTGTGGTGTCTTTTTGGTTTTTCCTCTTGGAGGGTTTGTGGTCTCCTGTGACCTCGAGAACTGGTCAATTCTTGCAACACGTCTCTCCTGGTTGAACAATGGCAGAGAAAGTGTGAGGGTTCTAGGGTTAATTTTGCAGATGTAGCTGGTAGAGTTCTACAATGGAACTCTAAATCTATTCCAGATCATTCTTTTCCAAGAAACCATTCTATCTCGATACCTTGCTATATTTTCTAGGTTATGAAACCAATCCAAGATGTCAGCCACATTTTCCGTTGCAAACTTTCAGTTCTATAGCCCTATTTAAGAATGCCTCTAGAACGCCGCCCTGCGTCGCAATGCAGTTGTAGTCTTTTTTGCGACTGATTTGTCGCTCCCAACTCGGTTTTATTCTAATTTCATTTTTTGCTTGGATTTCGGTTTGGATTCTTCTGTATGCTGTTCCAGAGGTCTAGATTGTCAGCCATGTCTGAATACTGTGCTGATGGTGCTTCTAAGGCAAGATTTAAACGGAGGAAAAGCCTTTAAGTTGTAGAGGCTGGAAACACTCCCTCCAGCTTAGGAGACTCCATAGATAAACAAGTGAATGTTTCTTCTTGACCGCAACACCTCTCCATACAAGCTACAGGTAAGCAGAAAGAAGCAAGGATGCCTGCCTTAAAGGTTCAGATATGTTTTTCAGGACTTCTGCCCAAAGTGAAATACATTTTCAGCAAAAATATACGAATAAGCTGAAGCCAGCAGAACACCCAGCCTTTGCCACCAACACCAACTACTGTCCATCAGTAACATACCTTTCTTACCAAAAACCAGTGAGAAGGCAGCAGCAGAACAGCAAATAAATCACATTCGGGAATGCGAGCTGCTGGGTGACTGGCAGTCGGGCTTCTGATCTAGAAGAAAAATGGGATCAGCCTTATTGGATGGCTAACAGAACCCCTGCTTGAGGCAGACAAGGATGTGGTGACATTACTTCCCCTGTACACATGCCTACAGCAATCAACACAATTGGTTATTCAACCTTACTTGCCTAATTGGAGTGTCTGGAGGGATGGGCCATAGAGAAAAATGGCATAGTTCAGAAAAAGGCGGGAAAGCAACGCTGAATCATACTGAAACATATTTGTTGATTTAGTTGCCAATGGAGCCAAAATGTGCTTAGTGTTAAGTGGTTTTTCAAGGGTACATATATCTCAGCTGTAATCCAATTGATCATAGCAATAATATGAATAGCGATTAAAATGACAAAAAAACTGAAATGATGGTGGGACAGAAACAAACATAAAAGATCATAACAATATCACAATATCAAACATGCATTGACAAAGCCAATGGGTCTCGCCCATGAATGAGATTGTCTTTGGCAATGATTTTTAGCTATGCTGCGCAGCATGGCTAGAAATACTTTTTTATAAAAGTAATACAATGCAGCTTGCATTAATAATTAAAATACAGACAGGAGCGACTGGAGGATAAGGCAACACTGGGGGCAGGAGAAAACGCAGGTGGGGAGAGGACACGCGAGAGACAATAGGACAAGGGCGGGTGGATGTTAGGGGCTGGAAAAGCAAGCAGACAAAGGACCACAGGCAGGAGTGGCTGGGTAGCAAACAGACAACCGAGGGAGGCTGGGATAAGATGGGGAAACACAAACAATGGAGGTGAGAGAGCCTGGTGAGCAAACGGACATCTAAAGTGGGAAGGCGGGCAACTTGGGGTGCAAACAGACAAGGGGGCAATAGGCAAGCAAGAAAAATTGGGCTTGGGAGGACGCAGGAATGACATCTCGGTAGCGCAAGAAAGAGGGACACGGAGGGAGGGTGGGAGAAGTACACATGGAAGATAGCTGGAAAACACACACCATCATTTAGAGCACCTAAACAATAAAAGAATAGCGCCTGAAAATTTAGCAGTGGCAGGACACAGGTAATGCATCCACACACCAGGAGAGAAATAAAGAGAACAAGAGGAAGGAAAACTTTCGGAAGCTGATGAAGAAGAAGCAAGCGGATGAGTGACAATGAAGCCAACCAGCAGGAAGAGTGGGCAGGCTGTAAGACCACTGACAGATAACATGTGCTGCAACAGACAGAGCATATACTGTCTTAGGCGAGACCTAAAAAGCATCATACAGCATCAAAGAAGAGAATTTAAAAGAGGCTTTTACATGAAATATCTTGTCAGAAATGCATGCAAGAGTTTGCATAGGCAAACAAAACACAGAACTGTTGCTTGAGGAGAATCGTGAATTATACTTTGTTATGGCATCTTATCGAAAAACTGCATTGTCTGCATTACAAGCAACATTATATGCTGTCAATCCACACATAACTGGTATAAAAACACAATGGCGTGGCCCACCAGTCCTGGCAAAAAAAAGGATTCTTTTTGGGGTGGCTGCGCACACCTACACAGGCAAAATGATGTCGCCTGAAGAGAGGCAATTAATGAAGTGGACTGGCCCATTGTGCCATGCTGTATGATGTGGTAGGTAGAGAAGTGTGGCTCAATGGTTAGAGCGGCAGACCCTGATGCAGTAGTCTGGCCGGGACCAGGGTTCAATTCCCGCCTCGGAGGGTCTTGGGCTCAATTTCTTTGGACCTGATCATTCTCGCCTCGGTGCCTATTCTGATCATGAGCCCCACTCTGCACCTCTGGGCAATAGCTTGCTTAATCTCCACAACGGCCCCAACAGCGCTGAGGATGCCGGACTTCCCCTTGCGGGTGCCCAGGAGTGGGCTCCTCACAGGGAAAGTCCAGGAAGGGTTCCTCAGCGGTATTCGTACAAGCGCCGAGATGCCTCCGGGTAGTTGTGCGCTATATAAGTGCGTAATTATCATTATCATCAACATTATAGGTGGAAACAAAATATGAATGACACTACAACAAACCAATGAATGGAGGGAAAGAGAAGAGAGAGATTTTTAAGAATTTTGCATTTGATAGGTCAGACCTTAATAAAATCATGCTTAACACTGAGAAGAAATTGTCTTCAATCAGGTTAACTCTATGTTTATTAACTACCTCTGCCCACTCCCCCTTTCTGCACTTTCATAAGAAGGTAGTCCTTCACCCTTGAGACAAACAGACTAATAAATTGTCTAATGAGGTGTTTAGTCTATGCAATGAATGCTGTTGTCCCAAAAGCCACACATGTGACTAGACAAACCTGTTCCACAACCAGCTAGTCTAAGGAGGCTATCCTCTGCCAACTTAGAGTAAGCAACATCAAACATACTGCCACCGCAGAGACTCTCTCGCTAGCTGTCGCGCTCTGACACCCACACACAGCATTACAATAACACACCATCATACCCTGCAAGGAAGCGATCATATTGTGATGTTTGCAGAGGATCATGGCCTTTCGTATGCAAATGAGTTAGCCGACGCCCATCTCTGTTCAGTTCCTCTTTGACATGGAAGGTGTCTTTAAATGTGGAGCACTGAAGGACAGTCTTGCAGCATTTTCTGTTGCAAATCTATGGCCTTCCCAGTGGCACCAATCTCAGTGTTATTGAAGCAGCATGCACACTAGTAAGCGGACAGTGTACTAGGCGCATGCCACTAAGTGTAAGTTGACAATGATCTGCCTCCTTTGTAACTTTAATGCTTTTGTACAAGTCTGAATATAAGAAGTAGACGGATAGCAGCAGCGCCTCAATAAAATATGAGATGTCCTTACCATATTATAACGCTGAAATGTTCTGATGTACTTCATTCAGAGGTGTGTGCTGCTTTTGACGAAGTACAGCCTATAATCAGCAAATTGAATTATTAGAGTCACAACTTTTGAGTCTGTCCGAGGAGATACGTTAGGACCGCTTGTTGTTCGTATTGCATTGCACCCAGGTTCTTTGACCTTTATTAGGTTTCCCCATTAGTTTGTAGTGGGTACATACACAGCAGGGCATACATGTTACTGTCCTGCTGCTACTATACATATTAGTGGGCATGTGGAGACCGACCATGCATGTTGCTGGGCATCTTCAGACTATTTGGCATTACTTGGTTTTTGGATGAGGACACTGGCATTGCCTGTCGCTTGGCATAAGGATTCAGAAAAGGGGGTGGTGATGAACAGAGTGTCTGAATTAAGCAGACCACTCTTACCCAGTCCAAAGATCAGGGCTTGATCCATCACCGTTTTTTAGCTCACTGCACCATCCCAGCTCAGAACTTGGCTATATGCAAATTAGTCTGACCCTGGCCCAGTGCATCATGGGAACAGGGCAGACCAAACTACCAAGCCAATTCTTATACTGGGAAGGAAACAAGCTTCCGGGGACCGGTTTCTGGCATTTCAGCCGTCTTCGGCCCGGCTTGCTTGAATCCTGATGGTGCAATGAGCAAGGGACTCACATCTGAGTATACCCTTCCACGCTTATGGTGGACAAAAATGATTCAGAAAAGGGGGTGGTGATGAACAGAGTGTCTGAATTAAGCAGACCACTCTTACCCAGTCCAAAGATCAGGGCTTGATCCATCACCGTTTTTTAGCTCACTGCACCATCCCAGCTCAGAACTTGGCTATATGCAAATTAGTCTGACCCTGGCCCAGTGCATCATGGGAACAGGGCAGACCAAACTACCAAGCCAATTCTTATACTGGGAAGGAAACAAGCTTCCGGGGACCGGTTTCTGGCATTTCAGCCGTCTTCGGCCCGGCTTGCTTGAATCCTGATGGTGCAATGAGCAAGGGACTCACATCTGAGTATACCCTTCCACGCTTATGGTGGACAAAAATGATTCAGAAAAGGGGGTGGTGATGAACAGAGTGTCTGAATTAAGCAGACCACTCTTACCCAGTCCAAAGATCAGGGCTTGATCCATCACCGTTTTTTAGCTCACTGCACCATCCCAGCTCAGAACTTGGCTATATGCAAATTAGTCTGACCCTGGCCCAGTGCATCATGGGAACAGGGCAGACCAAACTACCAAGCCAATTCTTATACTGGGAAGGAAACAAGCTTCCGGGGACCGGTTTCTGGCATTTCAGCCGTCTTCGGCCCGGCTTGCTTGAATCCTGATGGTGCAATGAGCAAGGGACTCACATCTGAGTATACCCTTCCACGCTTATGGTGGACAAAAATGATTCAGAAAAGGGGGTGGTGATGAACAGAGTGTCTGAATTAAGCAGACCACTCTTACCCAGTCCAAAGATCAGGGCTTGATCCATCACCGTTTTTTAGCTCACTGCACCATCCCAGCTCAGAACCTGGCTATATGCAAATTAGTCTGTCCCTGTCCCAGTGCA
Source organism: Lissotriton vulgaris (assembly GCF_964263255.1). Lineage (NCBI taxonomy): Eukaryota > Metazoa > Chordata > Amphibia > Caudata > Salamandridae > Lissotriton > Lissotriton vulgaris. The sequence goes on from NW_028249215.1 coordinate 1,142,835, forward strand.
TCATGGGAACAGGGCAGACCAAACTACCAAGCCAATTCTTATACTGGGAAGGAAACAAGCTACCGGGGACCGGTTTCTGGCATTTCAGCCGTCTTCGGCCCGGCTTGCTTGAATCCTGATGGTGCAATGAGCAAGGGACTCACATCTGAGTATACCCTTCCACGCTTATGGTGGACAAAAACGATTCAGAAAAGGGGGTGGTGATGAACAGAGTGTCTGAATTAAGCAGACCACTCTTACCCAGTCCAAAGATCAGGGCTTGATCCATCACCGTTTTTTAGCTCACTGCACCATCCCAGCTCAGAACCTGGCTATATGCAAATTAGTCTGTCCCTGGCCCAGTGCATCATGGGAACAGGGCAGACCAAACTACCAAGCCAATTCTTATACTGGGAAGGAAACAAGCTACCGGGGACCGGTTTCTGGCATTTCAGCCGTCTTCGGCCCGGCTTGCATGAATCATGATGGTGCAATGAGCAAGGGACTCACATCTGAGTATACCCTTTCATGCTTATAGTGGACAAAAATGATTCAGAAAAGGGGGTGGTGATGAACAGAGTGTCTGAATTAAGTAGACCACTCTTACCCAGTCCAAAGATCAGGGCTTGATCCATCACCGTTTTTTAGCTCACTGCACCATCCCAGCTCAGAACCTGGCTATATGCAAATTAGTCTGTCCCTGGCCCAGTGCATCATGGGAACAGGGCAGACCAAACTACCAAGCCAATTCTTATACTGGGAAGAAAACAAGCTACCGGGGACCGGTTTCTGGCATTTCAGCCGTCTTCGGCCCGGCTTGCATGAATCTTGATGGTGCAATGAGCAAGGGACTCACATCTGAGTATACCCTTCCACGCTTATGGTGGACAAAAATGATTCAGAAAAGGGGGTGGTGATGAACAGAGTGTCTGAATTAAGCAGACCACTCTTACCCAGTCCAAAGATCAGGGCTTGATCCATCACCGTTTTTTAGCTCACTGCACCATCCCAGCTCAGAACCTGGCTATATGCAAATTAGTCTGTCCCTGGCCCAGTGCATCATGGGAACAGGGCAGACCAAACTACCAAGCCAATTCTTATACTGGGAAGGAAACAAGCTACCGGGGACCGGTTTCTGGCATTTCAGCCGTCTTCGGCCCGGCTTGCTTGAATCCTGATGGTGCAATGAGCAAGGGACTCACATCTGAGTATACCCTTCCACGCTTATGGTGGACAAAAACGATTCAGAAAAGGGGGGCTGTTGTCCTCATTTCTGATGGATCAAGCCCTAATCTCTTGACTGGGTAAGAGTGGTCTGCTTAATTCAGACACTCATCACCACCCCCTTTTTGAATCGTGCTTGGCATAAGGAGGCAGGGCCTAAACGCTGCTGGGCATGTGGTGTGTGGTACTACCTGTAGGTGGGCACAGAGACTGGCATATTCAGATGCAAGGCATATGAATGCTGCAACACATAGTACAGAGCATGTAGAGGTTGAGAGGTTGGCTAAACTTACTGCTGGTCGTATGAGACTAGCATTCCCTTTAGCTGGGCATGTGGTGTGTGGTACTAACTGTATCTGGGCACAGAGACTGGCATATCAAGATACAGGTCATATGAAGGCCGCAACACATAGTACCGAGCATGAAGAAGTTGCCGAAACCTACTGCTGGTCGTATGAGGCTATCGTAACGTTTTGTTGGACGTGTGGAGGTAGGGAATACCTATGGATGGGCATCTGGATTTTAGTTTGCTGTTGCCGGGCACCAGGTATGATAGGGATTAGGCATGTAAACATTTGAAACATAGGCTTTATCTGGAAAATGTGAAGAATCCCTAATTATCCTTGTAAAGTTCCTCTTAAATCGTATCACATTTTACCAAATCATTGACTATTGAACTTTGAAATGATGAGTTTAATTTACTTTATATTAACCAATTAACATTATTAGATGTTTTACTAATATTACTGGCCTTGCATGCTTTAAAATGCAGTATTTCACCTAATCAAAAAGAATGGAAAACCGCTAACTACTCTTATATTAGCGGTATTTAAGTACGTCCTTCTTTTTTGCCAGTGAACCAGACTTCGGCATTTTCATAAATGTGATGTACATAAACACGACTAATACTCAAAAAAAAAAATTTACATCATAAGAAGCCAATTGTCATTAAATCTGAACTTTTTGAAGAGGGTTTAGGGGTTGAGCAGTACTAGCGGTCATTGACACCCACAGTAAAACCCAAAACCATGATCTGGCCCAAAAAACTTTGAGTAAATAAGTGCTAAGCAGTTTGTGACACTAAATAAAGAAAAGTAATGGTGAAAAAAATGCTTGGGTTCATTTAAAAGAAAACAACACACAGAGGAAAGGTCCAGGAAATGAGTTAACATGTCCCAAAGAACAAAAAGACTTCCTGACATCCAGTGCTGCAGGAAACAGACTAAAAATAGAGGTTCAAACCACTTGACCGACTGACAACTCTGTTTCCTCTAGAGTGGATATACGACTTACACAACAAGAGCACCAGTCAAATACAGGGTCTGTCCATGAAAGCCCTCTGGGCCTAAATCACTTCCACTGAAACAAGCACTAGTAAATTCAAAAGAACTGATCTTGGCTAACTGATGCGATGGTTAGGCTTTTTTTTGGGGTGGGATAATGTGCTACAAAGAGTAAAAGAAAAAAAATAAAGAAAACATGTGACCATCTAAAGATGGCTACTATAAGTATGCATTGAAATGGTTTAATATGGTCATTTTAGTACTGATTTTTTTGGATAAATATAAAAGCCTTTCATCTGTGCCAGGAATTTTATTATTTGTATTTATGAAAAAGACAAACATAAATAACCACCTAACCAAGTATTCAAATCACAGGCAGCTGCAATGTTACAATGCCACTTAAACACTTGGGCACTGGTACTCATAGTACGGCCCGCAGGCCCGACACACCTTCACTGGCGGCCCGCGGAGCTTACCTTGACGTTTCCACGGCCGGCAGTAAACACAGAAGATGACCGCAGGAGCATACGTAGTGAATACGTATTAAATAGGTATTCACTACGTATGCTCCTGTGGTCATCTTCTGTGTTTACTGCCCGTCTCTGTGACGTAAGGGCACCTTCAGGTAGCTTCCCAAAAGGCCCTTTAAAAGTCAGCTGTAAGCGCTTTCCCAGCTAACTTTTAAAAGGGCATTTTGGGAAGCTTCCTGTTTGGACAGAGACAGAGAGACACAAAGACAGATAGAGACAGAAACAGACAGAGGCAGAAGAGATACAGACAGGGACAGACAGAGCTAGAGACAGGGACAGACAGAGACAGATAGAGACAGATATAGACGGGGACAGATAGAGACAGAGACAGACAGAGATAGGCAGAGACAGTTAGAGGCAGAGACAGATAGAGACAGAGACAGACAGAGAGACAGGCAGAGACAGACAGACAGATAGAGGTAGAGACATATAGAGGCAGAGGCAGACTGTGACAGAGACAGACAGAGACAGACAGAGATGGAGACAGAATTAGAGGCAGGGACAGATAGAGGCAGAGACAGGGACAGACAGATAGAGGCAGAGACATATACAGACAGAGAGACAGGGAGGTGGAGAGGGAGACAGATGGAGGGAGACAGGCAAAGGGAGGGAGACAGAGGGAGTGAGGGAGACAGAGGGAGGGAGAGAGACAGAGGGAGGGAGACAGGCAAAGGGAGGGAGACAGAGGGAGGGAGGGAGGCAGAGGGAGGGAGGGAGAGAGACAGACGGAGGGAGACAGAGGGAGGGAGACAGGGCCGGACTGGGAACCAAAACTGGCCCTGGCAAAGTGCTCAAGCCGGCCCTCCCCCCTGGGGGTTGTGGGTGCCGCCAAACTCTTTGCCAGGGCCGGTTTTCGGCCGATTTTGTTACAGGGCCCTGGAGGGAGATAGAGAGGGGGGGGGAGAGGGAGGTAGGGGGGAGACGGAGGGAGGGAGATAAGAGTGAGGGAGACCGAGTGGGGGGAGACAGAGTGGGGGGAGACAGAGTGGGGGGAGACAGAGTGGGGGGAGACAGAGTGAGGGAGATAGAGGGAGGGAGACCGACAGCGGGGGACAGAGGGAAGGAGACAGAGGAAGGGAGACAGAGGGAAAGAGAGAGAGGGAGACAGACAGAGGGCGAGAGAGAGGGAGGGAGGGAGACAGAGAGAGAGAGGGAAAGAGAGATAGAGAGAGGGAAAGAGAGATAGAGAGATGTGTGTATGCCGGGTCTAGTGGCTCAGTGGACGAATGCATCCGCTGCAGGGGGCTGTGTTTATATCATGGTCCAGTTTTTTGTTTTAGCTCTAGCCCTGCCCCCATCCCCCACTGACCCCGCCCCCACCGGTGCGGCCCTCGGCCTCAAACCACACTGTAAATTTGGCCCCGAGAGAAAGTTTGTGGGTACCCATGACTTAGAGCATCATTACGATGTTGGGATGACTTGCGTCTGCCCGACACCCTAGCGGACTGGAACCACCCGACCACAGGTTGGCTGTTCCGACCAAACAATTTGGATGTGACCGCCGTATGGGGGGTTGGAAACATCCATATTACAATGGTAGCTTGGGCAGAAAAGGCGTGCAGCACAAGCCTGCCCGCCGCACAAGCTACCATTGTAAAATGGATGTTTTTAAACATCCCTGCACAGTGTGCCACATAGTGCAGGAACGTTTAGGGGGGCACCCACTGCTGAGGCCTCGGAGGGAGGTGGGCCTTACTAGTGGACCCCAAAGTCACTTTAGAGAGGCTTTCCATGTTGGAAAGGTCGACATGGACAGGTTGTCGGAAAGTGACATCATAATCCTGACGGCGGAGCTGAGGCTGGTACCGCCGTCATTATGTGTGTTTCCGATGCTCCGACGGGCTCAAGCGTGGTGGATGGTACCCGGCCCGATCACCCACCTGCATCATCGTAGTGCGGTGGGCAGACTGCAATGGCAGGTGTAAGTCGGACCACAACCGACGGTCGGTCGGTTGCGATCCGCCAAACATCGTAATCGGGGCCTCAACAACTTTAAAAAGGAGACACAAAATAAATGACAATCTATCTGGCCACCTGAATGCAGGAAAAATAAATAGCTAATATTGAAAGTTAACACACAAAAAAAGAACTGAAATTGTAAAGCACACTTAGGGTTTAGCATTGAAGAGACATGAACTGTTTTCAGTGGCTGTGAACAGTGTGAACAGGCTTTGTGCATTCACTCAAAGCCAAGGAAGCTGACCCATTGCCCCTCAATTCATGCTGAGGCGGGCAGATGCAAAATCTGAATGACAATTTAACAGACCAATGAATGAAGTCAGGCGAACAAAAGCTCCTTCATGTATATATATTATGGATATATTTGTTTTTAAACAAACAATAGCTAGACGTAAAAAAAAAATAGCCTACACTGGGCATTTGGATTGCTGCCACAGCTGCCCAGAGGTCCTTGGTCACATCTTGCCTTTGTCAAAGCTCTAAAGTTTCTCCGGTCCATTCACGGATAGCTCACCGAAGACAGATTTCTTGCATGCTGGTACTTGCAGCACTGTTTGTACCTTTATAAACTACAAGTAGAAGGGGTGTCCTTATGTTTACAATGTGATAACTGCAATTTACTGGGTGGCCCTTTCAAGACGGCTGATTTGTGACACACAGTGGCAGTGTGTAAGTTGGCAGGTCTGTTAAAACTTCACTATAAAGGTACAGTGTTATGTTATATAAATGTATACAATGCAGTGGTTATCCGAAGGTGTCCTGGCGCTTAGCTCAAATGTAAAAAGTCAAACAAAGGACAAAAATAAAATGGCAGAATATAGTTGTTAAAGAGACAAGTAGTTAGTGCTTTCCTAAAAGGCATCAAGTCAGGAAAAAATGGTATGTGGAAAGTAAGTTCATTCCATGCCTGGACGTGCAGACCTCAAAAACCACGACTGGTTGAAGGTGTCACTGGTATAGAGTCACTTGGTTTCAGTGCACTGTCGGGTCTGGGAATTTAATTCAAACTCAGAACGTGCTGGAGAAAGGCTGTAAACTCAGCCCAGCGCCAGGCAGGTTCCCGCCAAGAGCTGGGCGCGCGGGACAACAACAAAAACAAGCATTGGAAATGCAATAGGTCTCGCAGCATTAGAGTTAGTGCTTTTAGAATTGTTTATGGGTTTTTTTTGTAAATCTTTATCAATGCTAAAGAATTACAAATAAAAAAAGCCATAAACAATTCTAAAAGCTGTAACTCAAATGCTCTGAGACCTATTGCACTGTGTGAGGGTGAGGGGTTGAGGGTGAGTGAGGGTGAGGGTGAGGGTGTGTGAGGGTGAGTGAGGGTGAGTGAGGGTGAGTGAGGGTGAGTGAGGGGTTGAGGGTGAGTGAGGGGTTGAGGGTGAGTGAGGGTGAGTGTGAGTTAGGGTGAGGGTTTGCGGGTGGGTGAGGGTGAGGGTTTGAGGGTGAGTGAGGATGAGTGAGTGTGAGTGAGGGGTTGAGGGTGAGTGAGGGTGAGTGAGGGTGAGTGAGGGTGAGTGAGGGTGAGGGTGAGTGAGGGGTTGAGGGTGAGGCGTTGAGGGTGAGTGAGTGAGGGTGAGGTGTTGAGGGTGAGGTATTGAGGGTGAGGGGTTGAGGGTGAGTGAGGGTGAGGGTGAGTGAGGGTGAGGGGTGGCCAACATCGCTATCCTCGTTAAACCAGTTGGCTCATCAGTGTTTGTCAACAGTGCGCCTTGTTGAGTAAGCAGAAAGAGATCGACGGCGGTTCGATAATGCCACAGCTCTGTGCTAACAAAAATGCGGAAAAAAGTAAGCATTTAAATCATTGGCAAATTCTACGGAAATTGATTGCAAATGGGAGCAGCTCTGCTTGCAAATGCTCCCTCCGTCGCCCAGGCTGCTGGACTGGAATTGCAGCAGCTAGAAGTGAGGAAGAAAAAAACAAGCAGCAGAGCACGGCTTCAGTGTTGGCATTGCTGGGGGGTAGGGGGGAAGTGGGGATTTAAAAAAAAATGCGACACGGCGGGCAGGGGAGGGGGCGGAGCGGGTAAAATAAACAAAGCGCAGAAAAACACACAGAACCAGGGCTACATTCAAGCGGATGAGAAGTGATAGCAGAGGGAACTGTCACTGTTTTTGTCCGGCAGTATGAAGGGGGAGAAATAAAAATAGGTTTAAGTTAAAAGTCACAAGTACCAACGCATAAAGGACAGCACCAAACGGAACTCACATACGGGGTTTTCATAGGCAATAAACTGGCCCCCAGCTGACTCACTCTGTGACCTTCTCGAGGCGGAAAGGCTAAGTCGCAGTTCATTGATTTGCCTTAATTTACAGCGCTTAGAGGATGGGGGGATGTTGGGGGAGGGTTAGGTAAGGAAGGTGCGGAGGGACTATGGGAGGCGCAAGAACGGACATACGAGGATGGCGGAAAAGGGCGCCAAGCGAGGAAGCATAATGGGGGGCGGATGGCGGGTCAAAGGAGGGATGAATTGGGTTTGGGGCCGTCCAGGAGACAGAAAGTGGGGAGTTAGGGTTATGGGCGCGTGGGAGAGACGTGCAGTTAAGTGCTATTCATAGAATAGGCCTCCAATGCAAAGGGAGCGGAATAAAGAAGAGCTAAGTATGTGGAGCATCAGCAGATGTTGGGTTGGCACTCATGGCGCATAGGCAGTAAAGGTTTACGGCAGGAATGAGGCTTAGATTGGGTAACACGGAACTGGGTTGCCTTTGGGGGGTCCTAGCAGAGTGAACGGAAGAAGTTGCACCTTGCCAGGAAGGGATAGCACGAAGTTGAACGAAGGAGGTTTACAATGTACGGCGCGGTCCCGGCGAAATTCAGGCGGGTTTGGGCTGGGGGGGGGTTGGGGGAGGGGGAGAGAGGAACAGGGGGCGGGGGGACGGTGAGGGTGCCACAAGGTGGGGGGCGGGATTGGGCGGCCAGGGAAGGCACAGCGTAGGTGGTTACTGACAGGAGGCAGGGAATGAGGAAAGGAATTTGTAGGAGGAAGAGAGCAGGGAGGGCCACGGAGGGTAAGGGCGGGCGAAGTGGGGGTTTGGGGGGGCCGCGGAGCCCACTCCACCAGGCATAGCAGGGAGCGGCAGATAAGGGGGGTGGGGAGGAGGGGGCGAAGGGTGCAAGGAGCCTTGGAAGTGCCGGCAAGAAGTTGAGAACGCTCCCCCCCCCCCCCCATAGTCGAATAAGGAGGCAAGGGTCAGCAGAAACACAGATCGGCAGTGGTAGTGAGCAGAATGGAGGACAGAGAAGGGAGTGTGTAACGCGGATGTGCTGGGGGAATATGACGACTTAGTGCAAAGTGAACGAAAGTCCGTTCGAGTTAACAAAGTACATAAGACAGTTCACTGTATAACATTCACATGTAGGATGGTGTTCGACGCGGGATGATGGGAATGACGGAGCGTGGTCGAAAGTCAGGGGGTGATTGGTTTGTGCATTTTGTGGGAGTGGACTTTCCCCGGGGTGTCAGGGCGCTTCACGAAAGGGGGCCGGGATGTGTTGCATGGCTAATTGCATGGCCGGGAGCGGCAGATGGGGGGGGGGGGGGGGGGGGGTAAGGGTGCAGGCAAGGAGTTTGCTGCCCCCCCCCCCCCCCCCCTCAAGCTACAACGAGAAGGAAACCCCACAACTGAAAACTGCATTTTTTTAACCTGGATTTGTAAAGAGTGCTTTGCTAGAGCGGCGAAGCTTCCTTTAGTCTGCACACAAAAATATGTGTCCAAATGCAGGATTTGTGACCGATATATGAACTGTGAAACTAGGAGGCACCAGTTTAATACTAGCTTCCATATGCTCCACCACAAAGAGTGATCTTAGACAAGTCATAATCTCTCGCTGCCACTTAGCTTAACCATTTTCAAGACCTGAGAGCATTTGAAATGGGCTGCGTGGTCAATATTAACAATGTAAAGGAAATGGGATGCTTGCCTTTCTATATCGGAGCATGCAGGCCTCGGTTGCTATAATCTCACCTTACAAAGTGGTCAACGGTGAGTGAGCCGTTCACAGTTTAATAGAGTGATCGGGAAAGCCCGTGCTGCTAAAATGGCGGCACCCCGCAGATTGCTCTCCTGAAGCTGGCTGCCTGATGGAGTGGAGAGCGGGCGGGCAGAGAGAGTGAGGGGGCGGAGCGGGGGTGTGGGAGGAGTGCGGCTGGCTGCCTGATAGAGTGGAGAGCGGGCGGGCAGAGAGAGTGAGGGGGCGGAGCGGGGGTGTGGGAGGAGTGCTGGAACAGACGGGAGGGGAGGAGAGTAGGAGGAGGAGTAGGGGAGGCACGGCCTAGCGGCCGTGCAATCAAGAAGTGAGGGGGCGGGAGAGTAGGCAAGGCAGGCGGCTGGGGCATGTGCACGCGCTTTTAAGCTCAATGCGCATGCGCATTGAGCTTAAAAGTCACGGGCACTGCAAGGAATCGCCACGATTCCTTGCAAGTTAGATAAAGAGTAGATAAGTCCCAATACTCTCGCCTTGCTCGATGCGCATGCGCATCGACAGGCGAGACCTAACAAAGCAGAAAGAAACTGGAGCAAATGGCGTCAGGGCAGAGGGGACCTGGGTTCACGAGGCTCGGCGCGTGAGACCGAGATTACCACAGGCCCGGCCGGCGGCCTCCACAAGCGACTAGGCCTCATTCCTGGCAGCCTTCAAACCTGTTTTGAAGCAGAAGTCTGGCTCTCAGCTGGCGTGTTCTTGCCCTCGGTTTGCTTCCACGCGAAGGCATGTTGCAATACTGGGTCAAAGGCAGATGACACCCTTCTAGCCGAAAATAGGCACATCTCCGGGCGTTTTTTGTTTTCATTTCACGTTGCCTGTGTTCCTCTCAACTGCAACCAATCAAATCACTGATTGGGTCTGATTGCTTTCCACACTGATCACTTATGTTATTTGCGTTTGTATAGCGCTAACTACCATTGGTTATGGCATCACAGCGCATTGTCTGTTTGAGTTTAGCTAATGCTTGCATGACCAGGTGCTCCCGGATTTATAAAAGAATAAAGTTGTTCCATGGTCGTGCAAGTAGTTCATCCAGACCAGCTTTGTTTCCCTTTGCATTCTGGGGCGTGTAGTCCAGACGGAGTGACTCAAAATCACTGAATGCAAAGAAAATGCTTGGACTGGATGAGCTACTCAACCGTCGGACAAGGAAACTCGAGGGCTGTTGCTGTGCATTCTGCCTAGTACAGGCCTTCCTGTGCAACGTCCTCTACACAGGACCTGGAGGAAAATGCACGAGCAATGTGTGCAAAGTGAAAAACTGGGTGTTTGCACCCCGTTTTTTACTTTGCCCATTCAACAGAACGAGTCCGAAAGGAAAATTATGAGCAGTTTAATGAGAAAATGGTCTTGCTAACCATTGCTATCAGATATACAACATATTGGATTTGAGGTTTCTTATGATAAAATCACACTGTTATATGGGGTAGTATTTATAGCGCTCGCCTGTCACTGCTAATACTTCATGGAGCGGTTCACTTTCTTGATGGTTCATTTCAACCTGTCACTCACTTTCAGCATTATGAAACTACTACATAAACAGGTTAGATTACAATAACAGTTTCCTGCTTGAAGGTATACTGCACACAAAATGAATGTTTACTTCACGCGGACATTTTATATAGCGCCACATGCCAATTTTTGGTGCCTTCCCAGTGCGACACGGCTGAGAGGAGGTCGCGCCATCTTCAGCCGATGATCCTTGTGCAGAATTGATAGCCAAGGGTGTACAGCCTTGGTCCACACCATATTTTCAGGATATCTACATGATAATCATAATGATGATGTAATATTCACTGAAACAAATTCAGAATCTTTACGCAGTCTATATTGTTAGCTTGAAAAGGTGGCCTGGATCTGCCCTCAAGGTTTGAACCAGAAAAGAAATATTGTGAGTACTTTTTGTTGTGCTGGAAAATTGTTTTCATTCCATTGACCTTTATTCTTCTTGTAGGGCTCTATTCCTTAGCGCCCCTCCTCCCCATGTTATTGTCAATGCTTTGCTCAACTCTGTAGAGATTTTTTTTAATTAATGAAAAACAGCTCTGTTGACATGAAGCTTGAGAGTGGCGTACAACGCTTGTTGTTGCTGCTTTTGGTCCACCCATCATTGTTCCAGCGGCTAATGCTATCTCGTAAAGTACCAAAAGCCTCACTATTTTTACAAGCACAGCTTTTCCCTCAGGGATGTCTCACCTAGACCCAGGAGGACAGGATCCATGCCAGATTTTGACTTTAACTCCTTAACCGCAGCGCAAATACCACCGCGGTGCGGGAGTTCTGAAGAGTGGGCGGGGCCGCGTCAGCCAACGGAAGTGCGCAGCACTAGCCAGGTAATGCTCGTGACGGCCGTTGGCCGACGCGCGCAGCGAAGGGGTTAACCAGAGGCTGTGAAAAGGATATCTGTTTAGCTTAACTCTATGTATTTTGAGTGGAGTTCCTAGAAATCTGTTGTTTCCGGCCCTCCTGGACCTACATTAGACTCCACTGTGTTACTTTATTTAATGAAGGATGTTTTATAAGAGCAGCACACCAGTCTGGTCATTCCCCGTCTGCCCCGTCGCCTCAGTCAGTTGCCCTCTGTCCTCCACACCTGAGCCACTCTTCTGCGATCCCAGTCTGCCCTCTTACCTATTCCTCCACCCCACTGTCTCCCATCTGCCCTTACATGCAATCAGGCATGCAATGCCCATTGGGCTCAAAGGGCTTCAGCCCCAACTCTCCCCCACCCGTCGTGTGTGTCAGCCCAGGCTTAGACAGCTTCCCGGGCACAGACAAAGACAGTTTTTGAGCTGCGGTGGGCTGGCTGGTCGGGCGTCCGCCTTATTGCAGCCGCACCCGAGTACTCCACAGGGCTTTAAAAGACCATTTACTTGTTAACGAGGCTTTGTTGTTTTTCTCACCCCTTCTTAGAGCCCCTGCATCTCCACTCTGACTATTGCTGGAAGAAATAGCCCCCAACATTTTTATTAGCCCTCCCGAAATTTGGCTCTAGTTGCGCCTCTGCATTCAATTCCGCCTACCCTACTACCTATGCCACTGCTCACCGTCTCCCACCTGCCCCCTCACCCTAGACACTTCTTTGCATCACCTACCTATGCTTCTTACCCACCACCTCCCATTTGTCCATCACCTGAGACACTTCTCTGCAAACCTTACATGCCCCCTAACCTCAGACACCTCTCCGCAGTCCCATCTACCCTCCTACCAATGCCACTGCCCCTCCGTCTCCCACCTGCGCCTCCTCACCTGAGACACTTTTAGCATTACCTATCCATGAGACTGCCCCACCAGCTCCCTTCTGCCCCCTCACCGGAGACACCTGAGTCACAGAAACTGCCTCTCTCTCAAGCTAAGGTGCAAAAAACGAGCACTAAATCGCATAGCATTCCACGCCTACAGAGGATTACTATTAAAACTGTAGCAGCAAGCTTGGGAACTGGCACTCGGCCCAGCACAAAATTTAAGGGCGCAGTTCACAAAAAGCTACATTTGTTCACCAACCTTAATCGCACTTGGACACAAGTACTCAAATAAATGGCCAGTTTTACAAGTATAAAGGAATCCGCATTTGGGATTCACAAAGCCTGGTTCGCACTCGTAAAAATAATTTCTCATATGTATTTGTGCATTTGAGTAAATATGCTCCCAGGGGTAGGGAATGTGTGCTCCCGGGTGGTAATGACGAAGGGACTTTGAGATCTTCCAATAACCTACATGTTTGAACCCATTCAGAGTATTTTCACAGCCCATTACAGCGCCAAACTCTGTCAGAATATTACTCCTGCGAAAGACGGAAGTAAATATGCATCTCGAATGGGACCAGCAAGGAAAAACCTACCTCCAAAATTAGTGGAATTTAGGCGAAGGGGTTTCTCCATGAAAAAAATGGAGAAAAAAGGCCAAAAAATAGTAATTACACAGAGCAGGCATCTTCCCATGAGCAAATATACCAGTGTATATGTGCTCAAGTAAACATTGAATTCTCATAAGCATTAATAGCAGTCGCATCCCATCTCTAAAAATAACCCCCCCCCTACAAAAAACTTTTAAGATTGCAACATTATCAACAACTGTTGTTTTGACGATTTCTCCATAAAACTTTCAGAGCAATCGACATATTTTGGTAAGGGCTGTTGTTTCGAAATTATCCAGAATTCCAGAATCACACAGGGAAATAATCACAGGAATTCAGCAATGGGGGAAACCCGAGCTCCGATTTTAGGCCCTGCAAAATAGGAGCTGTATTTATTCCACCCTGTAAATATTGTGACCCTGGGATTGTAGTATTTACCCAGGGCGATAAATGGTGTCCATTCTGAGTTTTCCAGCCTTGAATGAGGCATAAGGTCTGAAATTGACATTTCCCACAACCGATTTTTTCATGTTTCTCCTTTTTATCGGCATTTTTAGCCTCTCCAAATGTTTGCCATGTCTCTCCTGGTGAAATGGGTCAGGGTGGAAACTGCAGGTTTCTTATCAGTATCGCGCCTCATCATGGGTAGTAAGCGCTATAAGTGAAATTTAAAAACCCAACTCTGAATTCTGATCTCTGCGCAAACTCCTTGAATGATCGCGGCACCTGGAATGGGGGCCCTTGGCGCGCGCGTCCATGGGAAGTAGGAAGCGCGCGAGGACAGCGGCCCGTTTCCGCTCTCAGCCTCACGCGCCCACGGCACAGCGTGCAATGTCTTTTCATCCGCGAGACGCCGCGCTCGAGATCAGGGTTTCCTGCCAGCCCCTTTGTAACGCACACAAATAGCTGCTTCATATCGGCTTTGATGCTAATACTACGGAAAATGACCTCACGATCGGCATTTCCTGTTAATTAATGCCCGGCCCGAGCAGCAACACAAGCCAGCCATTAGCTCGCAGGAAACTCCCTCCCTTCTCGGTCACTCCTTATTGATTAATGAACCCATAAGGACATTTCCTCTTCAGTGAGAGGTTATGTCTAGGGGCGCGCAGTCCCAGCGGTCAAAGTTTTGAGTTTTTTCCCCTCTCAAGTTCCAGACTTTCGATTTTCGTGAAGGTTGCAAAGTATCACCTTTGCACTGCGCAAGTTATTTTCTGCTTAATTTTCACCACATGCATAGCTGCCGAGTATTCAGACTGCTCATGTGTGACATTTCCATGACTTCAGTGCACATATGAGTGACCTCCCATTGCTGAATGCGTGACATGTCAAGTGACACTAACAAAGTAAACCAAACTATGAAGTCTATTAAAACAGACCCACAGTGTAAACTCTCCCCGTTTGAGCATTATGAAGCTCTGGATGAGCCCTGTTTAGTGGCTAAATTGTGCAATGTGAAATCCCGGCTTCCCAACTTCACCAAACTGTGTGATTCTAAGCAAATATTTAATATCACTGTTCCTCATTTTTCTTCATGATTACATATTCGAGCTTCTTCAAATATGTGAGTTCATGATCTGCGCTGTACAAAAAAGTTCTTGGTTTTATTTAATGGAATATCATTTTGCTCCATCTACAATAAAAATCTAGACCACTTACATGAGAAGTCTTAGCCTCTGGTAACTGCATGAGGACAAGTTTGACAAAGAAAGGATACTAGGACTGTAGCAGCCAGTCAAGGGACAGAGCACAGGTTCCTCGTGTGCACAAAGGCCAAAGGAGTCTGCAATTGTTATGACTTCTTCCTACAGCCAGAGTTTGCCAGCAATAAAGGGAGGAGGGAGAAGCTGAGCCAAAATCTCAGCCGCCACCACCAAATGTGTCATGATAAGGTGTCAGTTTATCTATGACAACTAGACCTGGGCGGTAAATTCCGTTCAGCTCGCGGAATTTGGGTAATCTCGCGTTCGACGGAGAATGCAGAATTGCTAAAAATTCCGCAATCCGCGACTTAGCAGAATTTTTTGCTTGTTCGCGCTTTCAAAATGCGTGTACGCAAGATATTTGTCCCCAAGCACGCAAACAGCGTTCGCGAACAGGAAAAAAAGCACCGCGAACGGGCGGAACAAGCAATTCTGCGTGTTCGCAGAACTTTTGCGTGCTCGCTGAGATTTTTACCGTTTCGCAGAGCTTTGCGTAGCGCTAACACATAAATTCCGCCCACCCCTAATGACAACCTCTCCTTTTCTCGAGCTTGGAGGCTCAGGATGTGTACCCAGGGCTGCAGGCTCACAGCTGATACTGGGAATCGTACCACATAGTGGTAATCACACTGTCGTGCTTAGCAGGACCAGACTGGCAGTAGCGGGCAGCAGCCGTTTCTCCGGTGAGCCGCCAGGGCGGGTGCCGGTTTTCGACCCCTGGGGGCCGTTTTTATAACCGGAGGCCAGTTTTGCAGCATAGCTGCAATATCAGCCCCCTGTAACAAAAGCAGCTGCAGTGTTTTCCACGCGCAGCCCCCCCCCCCCTCGCAGCGTTCCCAGTCCGGCCTTCACGCTAACAAGAGCTTAAGCAACTCCGAGGGGCAAAGAGGAGCTGTAAACGCGTGATAATGCATTTCAATGCAGTGATGCAGGAACCAGCACTGGAATGTGTTAGTGTCACTTACAATGCGTGGCACTTGGCAGGGCTGCACATCTGAGATAACTTTCACTCTAGCGTCCAGAGGCAAGGACAACAAACCACAGGGAAATATTCCTGTTCAAGTTTAACTTGTGCAAAGCTTTGCTATACAAACTGGCAAACGTTTGCCCAATTCTTCACTGCAAATTTAAATTTGCACCATATGTGTATGCACAATGGTATAGCACAAGAGTACCCTAGAATTAGTAACTGTTATGCGAAACCATCTTCTGCGTAATAGATACTTGCGACAAACTTAAAAAAAAAATTGTTAGAGTGGCTTGCCATTTGATATAATGATGCACATGGGGGAACCAAAATTCATTCATTATCTCGTTTAAAAGAAAATATAGCATCACAAAAAGGTTATACCCAAACCCGCTGGTTCACAGACAGGATGGCTGACTTTCCAGACATCGCGGTTTACATTGGTTCCCGGAAATTTTTCTTCAGACCGCTGGGAAATGCCTGGGAAGATGGCATAATGATCAAGACATATCTCGCACATTTGCATAATGACTGAATTAGGGCCCTAAATTACAGTCCCCTGGTGCTTTTATAAAATATCGCGATTTACTTGACGGAAGGAGTGCATTTGGATTTTACAAATTCATCATATAGGTTGATGAGACATAATTCAATGTGTGGGGTGTTTCTCAGAGCTAAATATAGATCTTCGCAGATTTCCAGTAAGTTTATTGATCCAACTGCAGACATTGCACCAGCACTTGCAATTCAGTCCCAGCGTTGGGTTAATATCAGTTTTAGTAAGAGCAAAGTCTATTTGTAGATGATCCCTTAAGATCATGCATCAGTTAAAAAAAAAAAAAAAAAAAACAGTCTATGGAAAGGTCATGTACTACTGAATGTCGAGAAATTTCGAACCAAAAACAAGTGTGTTGACCTTTTGATTGACAGTAGACATGTGAGCACGAGGAATGATGCTAACCCTGTGATGCGCCGAGACACCTTAGTGTATTTGTCGCGCAATACAAATTACATAAACATAAACAATGCTTACCACCAATGTCATTTGACATTCAACATGACACAGCAGATGTGTAGTGAAAAAGATACAACGGACAGAAAGACACAAAACACCAGGCCAGGGACCAAAACACAAGCAAATACAATCTTCAGAGAGTGTTTGAGAATTCTGATACACTGAGCTTCATCAGTTGGACAAAAAGGCTCTGTATGAAGCCTACTTACAGGCATTGCTCCAACATTTCTAAGATTCTAAATTATTTAAAGCTTACTCACAGGTATTTATGTATGTGAGATTCTGAAATAGCCCCAGCAAACCACCAAGGAGGCAGCTTCAGGGTGTCTTCAAGCCGACAGCCTCTCTGCAGAAAAAAAACAGCCTGGGCCGGTTCCAGGGTGGTGCGACCGGTGCCATGGCACTCGGCGCTGACTTCGGGGGCGCTGTGCTTTTAAATGTATTCTGGGTGTAAAAGCACCTGCTGCAGCTTCTTTGCCTCCAGTCATTTCCAGGCAACAATAAAAATGACAATATATCTCCAGTGATTAATGTTCTTCCTGGAGAGAGATCGAGTTTTGCCCAGTAGAATTTTTGACTCATCATAAGGTAGCACAGAGGGTTAATATGCCTGCTGCAAAGAAGGTGTACCCTGTAAATCACAAAGTGCCTATAATGTAAATAGGTCAGTGGGTTACTGCTTTTGTCAGAAAGGCTCTTTTGTTACTTGTAGTTTATCCCCTTCCATGCGTCGGACGCCCCCCGGCCATCCGACGTTACGGTGGGCTTGTGCGTCGGACGGCCGGGAGCTGTCCGATCTACGCATGTGTGGAATTTTCCAGCGCCGCGGGGAAATTCCGGACACGTGCAAAGGGTTAAAGGTTGTAATCCTAACATAGAACAGTGAGCTATTAACTGTGATCAAAGAGCTGCATGTAAATACAATGTATAGGTTAGAGAATTATGTTTTCTTTACCAGCCTTTCATTATCCTAATGTTACAAAAGGGGATAATTTGGATAGAAATCAATTCCTATTAGTAAGGACAACCCTTAACCACGGTGCTACTTTTTAAATTCTGGGTTTATCCTCCTCCAGGCCAAGCACTCTTAAACTGTACTGCCAACCAGCGTAGATGACATGTGACTCCTACACCTTGTAGTCCTCTGTCTGATGTAATATTTCCTATACATTGATTCACACTCATGTGATTCATTGTCTTTATATGCGTGTGTGATGTAAAGTGCTCTGACAACCTACACTGGCATGAGTTGCGCTATAAAACAAAAGAAATGCATGTAAAAAGGAGTGGTTATGGAGACTTAAGGCACTGTTAGGTAGGGATGGAATCAGCAGCGAAAGAGGTCATTGGGGGGCACCAACAAACATTTGTCGCACCGGGCAACTTCAACGCTAAAGCCGGCCCTGAACAGGCATGTTATCAATCGCTGACTATATATGTGTATGTAAATATATATATATATATATATATATATATATATATATACACAATAAATGTACTGATACTGAGCCATTTAAGGCCACAAACTTCCACAAATTATTGTGTGTGCACGCACACCCGTTAAGTGGATAGAAGGGGGCAAATGAAGACTGGCAGAGAAGGTGAGGGGCAGATGGAAAATGGTAGGGAGTGACATAGGTAGCAGGGCAGGTGGGGATTGTAGAGATTGTCTAAGGTGGGGGCAGATGGTGGAGGGTGGGGCAACGGTATAGGTAGATGGGTAGGCGGATATTGCAGAGAAGGGCAGATAGGGAGATAGTGGGGTAGAGGAATATTTAAGAGAGCAGATGGGGATCGCAGAGAAGTGGCTCAGGTGTGGGGGACAGAGGGCAACTGACTCAGGCGACTGGGCAGATTGGGGAATGACCAGATGGGTGTGCTGCTCTTATGAAACATCCTTCAGTAAATTAGGTAACGCAGTGGAGTCCAGTGTAGGTCCAGGAAGACCGGACCAACAGATTTCTAGGAACTTTACTTAAAATACACATACAATTAAGTTAAACAGAAATCCTTCACACTGCCTCTGGTTAAAGTCAAAATCTGGCATGGGTCCTGTCCTCCTGGACAAGATGGGACAGTTCTACTTTACGAGATTTCATCAGCTGCTGGAACAATGATGGGTGGACCAAAAGCAACAACAACATAAAACGTAGTACACCACTCTAAAGCTCAATGTCAACAGCGCTGTTTTTCATTAAAGTCTTTACAAAGTTGTGCAAAGAATCGACAATAATATGGGCAGGAGGGGCGCTAAGAAATAAAGCCCTCCAAGAAGAAAAAAGGGAAATTAAATAAAAACAGCTTCCCAGCACAGCAAAACTTGCAAGATTTATTTTCTGGCTCAAACTTTGAGGATTTTGCAAGTATTGCCTCATCACCGCGGAGAGACCGCGGCAAATGCGCCATCATCAGCTGTACCACTGAATTAAGGAACACAGTTGCTGCTTTATGGATGCCAGGGTACCACAGTGAGCCCAGCAGCTGGGCAGATGGCAGGTCGCCGGAGAGAATGCTTCTTCAATAGTGCATGGGTTCTCCATGGACCCTAAAATTTTAATCTTTTTGATCATCGCCATCTGGAGTATGGATCTTCAATTTAGGTGCAACTTCCGAGCAAATACAACCACCTAACCCCCCTCCCCCCCAAATCCAATTTGTAGTTGCTCAACTCATTTGAAGGGTAAAACGATGGGGCACTGCGTTAGGATGCAACACTTCCGGCACTTCAAGCCGAGTCCAGGAGTCAGTCTTCTTGGATAGAGCTCGGAGAACTCATTCGTAAGTGGAAAGTAGTAGGTCGAGATGTAGGAGCTTATAGGTTAGCACAGAATCGACCGCTCTGTTACAGTAGAGTAAATCATTGTGCCTGTCCACTGTACTTGGAGAAGGCCCCTGCTCCATCTATAGGAGACTCTACTCTTGGCCAAGGAAAGGGCTATTGTGGTAAACTTGCGGAACGATTTCGGTAGCATCAGTATGTATCCTAATGGGCTTAATAACAGGCTTGGTTCATTTTCTACTTGTATCAGGTAAGAGAGGTCTTTAAAGACCTAAGACCATCATGTGGCGGTCTGTGAGCATGACCGTGTCAGATGTATAAAAGTTACAGGGAACACATGCAGTCTGTACATAGTACAAGACTTTTAAGGCAAGGATTTTAAATTCAAATGGCATTCCTAATTCACAAAGCTCCTGCGGCAAAGAACCTCGTACCTGTGGGAGAACACCCCGCACCATGCTAGATGACCCACACTCTACGATCGGACAAATCTGGCTCTACCAGATGAAGGAAAAGCGTGACCATTAGCAAGAGGTGGGAAATGGTCCTTATTAACGGGGCTCTGGTTTTGCGACTCCTTACCCATCACCCTTTTCTCCTTTGATAACCTACATTCTCGTCTCCAAAATGTAAAGGAAAGTGATATTCTTCCCGCTTATGTGGTTTACTGAACAACAATGGACTCCAGAACACGGACTTGGACCATGTGTCGAGTGCCTTGGAGTACATCTTGGTCCGGGCAGATGAAGATGCTCCACTTCTCGCTATTGCTTGACCTCTCGTGCTCTCGGTAGTCTCGGACCCCGTAGCTCGTTCAGTCCTGGTGGACCAGTTAACCGCAACAGCCAAAGTGCCTGCTTGCTTTCTCGCTTCATAAATACATTTGTATCATTTATCGAAAGAAAGCACCTAAGAGATAGATTAATGAAGCTAACAAAATCATCGTTTGCAAGCTTTCATGACCAACCATCACTTTATCAGTCAGGCTTTCAATTGGACTTTTTCAGACCCTACAAAAAGACGTGGGAGATTTTCATATCCCTCATATAGCAGACAAAAGTGCAGAACTAGGACACACGCGCCTTACTTCCACCCCTCTCCATCCCGCTTCCTCACCCGGCTCATAAACAGGCTGCAGTGCCTTACTGGTAAAGCAGCAATTTACGAGAACAATAATCAATTCCTATCTACCCTGTGGAGCATTACAAATGGC
The DNA here is from genome assembly GCF_964263255.1 of Lissotriton vulgaris. NCBI lineage: Eukaryota > Metazoa > Chordata > Amphibia > Caudata > Salamandridae > Lissotriton > Lissotriton vulgaris. Next base: position 1,163,331 of record NW_028249215.1, read on the forward strand.
TGATCAATGCCTGCAGAAGGATCTGATCTCAAATGTTGTGGGAGGCACCTTCTGCTTCACGCCCATGCGGAGCTATGGCCTTCACTTCAGTTTCTTATCTACCCACTGCCCTTTCTTACTCCTAATATATTATCTTAAAAACCCACTCTGTGATGTGAAAGGTTCTGCGCCCCTAGGGCGGTTTAGCCCTTCCGTTGGTGGAAAGGTTTTGTGATGATGTACTAATCAGAGACAACTTCTTGCAATTGAACACTTGCAAAACAAAATCAAAGGGTGAAAAGACTGCAAGGATTTTAAGACAAATTTTAAGACAAATTAGGGAAAAGTGAGACACACCATCATTGGCCTGCACTAGATAGCCACTGATGCCATATTAAGATAGCCTTGATTCATCTCTCCCACCACTCTTGCCTCCTCACTGCCAACATGCTAAGGGTTGTCTTGGAGTGGCTGACGGTATGATCCCTTTAAGATCTCCACTTCTCTTCAAGTTTTCCAATTAGCAATTATGCTGCTGAAAATGTGACTGTGTGTCTGGGGGTGTGGGATGTGTTTTGCAGAGGAGGGTCACCAACACTGGTACCACATATGATGGACATGCGCACCCACACAGGCGTCATGAAGTCCACTACTTACCCCGATAAGGCTCATTAACAGTACTTTAATCTGACTTGATCTGCTAATGGCACTGTTGAGTCTCCCAGATGGTAACAACAAATTCCCACAAGGCTCACCTACAAACAAAACCACCACGTACTGCCTCCTAGGAGTGGGACAGGTCCTGCCCCCCACCTTACATCATCACAGAATCTCTTCCTACACCTCAGGTGAGTACAAATGGGCATGATGGATAAGATTATAGCCACAAGAAGGAACAACTTTCTAAAGTACAAGATATTGTGGCTCATGACACGGCACACATGTATCCGCAAACCTGGAAGGGTGATACTTTTGTCCATATTAGAGTATCATTCGGATGTTGTTGGCCCAGAGATGGGATACTGACTCCACCGACCTCCAATCTCCAGATAATTCATGTGGAGCCTGTTCAACAGCTATATAAACACCCATGCAAGCGTATGGGTGACTTGATTAGGATCTAGCTCGAATCGTTGAAAATACAGATGTAGCATGTATTTCAATTTAATTTAACTTTGTTTTAAAAAAAAAAAAGACTGAGTCTGCTTCAAATCTAGACCCAGTCTGCTGCCCTCAGTCAGTGCTGGCATCAGGGCGCAAGATTTTATATGCCGCAAAGTAGTGCAGTGCCGTTGTGGGCCACTAAGAAAAACATAAATGTGTTGGGTGGAATAATGAATGAACAGCCACTAGCAATTATTTTAGGCCGAATTCCTGTCCATTTTTTTTTGTCTCAGACAGGGATGCAAAACAGGTTTGGTCCTGCTCCAATAAGAACAGTCATATGTGAACTGCGAGCCACCTCCCGTCTGGACTGAACACCGACCTCAGATCAGCTTTGGCCTAGTTGAGTCTCATCAGTGAGGTGCAGCTTGAGTCATAGGGCGTCTCACTTAGCAAAACAAAAAAGTGATGGGTGGAAAGCTTCAGTTACTTTCATCCATCTAGTAATTACTCTTGACCACGTTTCACCCCATCATTTCTTTGCTCATTCAGTTCTTCCTAGTGGCAGTATGCACTGACGTGCATTGATTAGGGCAAACCGACCCTAGGTACAGAATTAAATATCAAGCTTTCCACACTGACTCAACGGGTGCCAAACTGGATGCACCAAGCAGAGAGTGGTGCAGTATCCCAGATGCCCAAAAAATGCTAAATCCCAATGCACTGGGCCAGGGACAGACTGATTTGCATATAGCCAGGTTCTGAGCTGGGATGGTGCAGTGAGATAAATAACGGTGATGGATCAAGCCCTGATCTTTGGACTGGGTAAGAGTGGTCTGCTTAATTCAGACACTCTGTTCATCACCACCCCCTTTTCTGAATCGTTTTTGGCCACTATAGGTGTGGCAGGGTATACTCAGACATGAGTCCCTTTCTCACTGCACCATCAGGATTCAAGCAAGGCAGTCCGATGACGGCTGTAATGCCAGAAACCGGTCCCCGGTAGCTTGTCTCCTTTCTGGTGAAGAATTGGCTTGGTAGTTTAGTCTGCCCTGTTCCCATGATGCACTGGGCCAGGGACAGACTGATTTGCATATAGCCAGGTTCTGAGCTGGGATGGTGCAGTGAGATAAATAACGGTGATGGATCAAGCCCTGATCTTTGGACTGGGTAAGAGTGGTCTGCTTAATTCAGACACTCTGTTCATCACCACCCCCTTTTCCAAATCCCAATGCAGGCACAACTCTGGCCATTTGTGCCTGGCCGTGAGAGAGCCCATCAGAGAAAGACCAAGCCGCGGTTTGAACTCGTGTGTCTGTCTTTCGGTGGAAGTGGACCAGGCTTCACGTTTTAAGAGGAAGCAGGGACTCCCTTGCATAAGTATGCAGTACATGACTGGATCCACCTGCTGGAGGATGTTTGGGGGACCCTTGAGACTCTGGTGCCCCTCTGACAATGGAAGTTATCAAAAGGAGCACTGACTGTACCACCTCATGTGTGGAACACAATCAGTGTGCCACCCAATGACTTGTTTGCCCTTATGTGTGCTTCTGTAATATGATCTGGGTGCAGGGGCAGAGGTATTCGGTCAATACCAGGAGTCCACACCACATGCAAATTTCATTGCAAATTCTAATTTTGCACTGGCGCAATATATATTTCGCATTGGGCCTCAGCAGCATCTGTGGCCCCTTCTGTAATACCAAAGTGCCCTGGGGAAACAAAAAGTGGTAGCAGATGCCCATCGCACTCCTAGGCCCTATGTGCAATAAGGTACCAGGAATCTGTAGCCGCAGCACATCTGCACACAAGGCACTCGAGCTGTAAAGACGGCACAAGGCAGTCAGGGTAAACCCGGCAGCTCGAGCAGACAGCAGTGCTAACTCAAATCTTTCATGCATGACCATCAAGTCACAGGCAGGACCATATCCTCATTATTATAGGAAGCGCTCACATTATGGCGGAATGGTGGTGCTTTGCACACCCTGCACAGTATGGTTCTGATACCCAGCATGCAAAGAAGTCTCTATGGCTGACAAACAATAGCCAGAGTCGTCAAGAAACCACTGCCAGGTTATGAGGGCTGAGGCATAGGATGAGCTCATGCATCATCCATAATGGATGAGATGGGTGGGTGATTTATCAGCCTCGTGTAATGCACTGTGGTCTCGACTCTCGCGTAGGAGGAATCTGTGATGATCTTCTGGCATAATTGAGAAGGGTGGACATGGTGCAGCCTCAAAATAAGCACCAGTGGACAGTCTTCAGAAAAAGCCTCTTCTAATCTTTACAGAGAAACTACATGTCATACAGCAGTATAATCAAGGTTAGAGCGGTCGGCCTCGAAGCTGGGGAAATGGGTTCGAGTCTCACCTGGGACGCTCAACATACTGTGATTCTGAGCAAATCACTTCATGTCCCAGTGCCTAACAAAATGACTGTGTCCGTCTGTAACACAACTGGTGCTCATGTAAAGCACCCTGATACCTTTGGGTCAAGTTTGCGCTATATAAAAATCTCCCAAAAAATTCTTCACATAAACTTTTAGAATAAAAGCGTGACATGAATCCCACGCAGAGCTGCATATCTTTGAAAGTCAAGAGCCCTCCAATTTTAAGTCAAAGGCCATGATATTTCCTCTGATTTAGCAAGGAGTTCGCTTACACCAGCTCATGGGTTGGTAGAACACGTGGTCAACAGATGCATCGATCATACACGAAGTGCCTCAGTGTCCCTGGGAACTACTGTTGATAAGAGAGAACAAAACTGGCTCTTTTAAAGTACTGCCCAACTCAGTTTATTGGTGACCAAAACAGTTTTTAGTGACAAGCTACAGCCTAAGGGAGTTTGAATCACACACGTACAGTTGGCGACCTAGAAAGGGTTAAACGTTCAAGAAAAAGTTGGCATGTGTAGTGCTAATTAGTCTTCCAGTTTGCGTTGGGTCTAATGAGCCATATAAGGGTTCCCAGGCATCACTTGAGGCATGAACAAAGAGCCCTAAAAACAAAGACCAAATTATAATCAAGGTTCTTGTAATGTCCAGACTGGACTATTGCAATGTCCTGTATCTGGGAGTCTCACGATCTAGACTAATGATACTCCGGAGTGCAGAATGCGGCAGCTCGTTTGCTGCTGAATCTTATGAGGTGATCCCTCACAGGTTTTGCCCTCTCTAAACTGCACTGGCTCCCTGTAGTATGTAAGTAACACTGTACCTTTAAAATGTACATTCTTATTAGAGTGTTCCTATCATTCTATTTCCCTTCACTCTGTTCCTCCACGACAGTTTGCTGTTGGTGCTTGCCACTCTAGCAACCTCCGTCGTGGGCTCCCTTTCTTCTGTACTACTGGAAATAAATCTTACTTCTTCTATCAACTTGGATCCGCAGCTTGTTCGGTATTTACCACATACTACATTGGTACCAGGAGTGGGGTGAATTTTTTCTTCACTTCAATTTTGACTGCAACTGGATTTTGACGGATTTTACTCTGGACTTTATTTTAATTTGGTGCCCACAGGCGTACCTGTCTTGACCACCTCGAACTTTGTTCTATATTTCGGAAGGTGGGTCAGACGTTATTTACAGTATTTAACAATTTATTGTGGAACTTACGGTTTGTCCCTGAGCTCTTCTTTTTCAAACCCAAACATTCCACCAGCATATTCGTCAACCTCTTCAGCGGCGCTTCACGTCACAAGCCCAGGCTCGACGTCACTACTCTGCAGAACCGCTAAGCACTATGGGAGCAGCGTGTCGACGGAAAGTCCTGCAAAGCACTCTGGGAACAGCGTGTTGACGTCACACGCTCGGCGGCCATTTTGAGTAAGTCGCAAAGTGTCTCCGACTTCACTCCAACGTTTCTCACCTCAGTGAGATCTCCCTAACAAACGGTGATTCGCACACCATTAATTTCAACAATCCAACGTTTCTCTACAGCTCTTCTTATTTATACCCATCAGTGCGTTTTTACAAACGGTGATTCGCACACCATCAACCTCAGCATTTACATTCCTTATTGAACAAAAGTTTGTACAACCGTACGTTCACTGTTTTACTTATTCATCTTACTTTATCTGACGGGTACCACTTTGGTTGGTCATCTAATCCTCATGGCTAGTGCTCAAGGAGTCATACAGCCATCACCTTTCCTACAGAAACCAGGTAAACCAGACTTAAAATGGTCTGAAGGCTGAAAGACTTTGAGAACTATTTAACTGCAATTGATGCCGATGGTTATTCTCTCACAAGGAAATGAGCTCTATTAATTAATCATCTTGGAGCTGCTGGTTGCAGGGTTTTTGAGAACCTTCCTCATTTTCCTCTGCCAGTCTCAGAAGATGCTGTCTGGAATGTGTTTTTAGAAGCAAAATTACGTAAGGGGAAACAATATCCTGACTCAACAAGTGTTCTTCTAGAGAGATTCAATTTCGCAATGTGCAAACAGTCCCCTGAAGAATCTGTAGAAGACTATATTGCAAGTTTAAGAGTTCTAGCTGAAAAATGTGATTTTGGTGCTAGTGTCGACACATATATTAGAGATCAAATTGTGTTTTATTCCCATTCTAAAAAAATACAAGAACGCCTCTTTACTTCTTGTAATCCCACTTTGGCTGAAATAATTGACATAGCCAAAAGTATTGAAAGGTCAATTGTTACGTCCAAAGTACTAGCCAGTAACCAACATACTGGTTTTCTACACAAATTAATACTCAAACCAATTGTCCTGACGTTTCCCAAACCATAAATTTTGTCTCTGAATGCAATACTGTGTGTGCTATTAATTCAAAACAAGGGCCAGAAAGGAGATTTAATAGAAACCAACCCACAAGATCTCAACTTATTTGTTTTCGCTGTCGTTCTAGAATCCACATAGGAACAATCCTACATGCCCTGCTTTAGGAAAAAAATGTATGAAGTGTCAAAAATGTGGGCATTTTCAAAACCTATGTAATAAAATGACTTATACTCCTTTTAATAGCAATTCTAGACACAGAATAGCTAACATATCAATAGACTCAACTGAAAAACAAGACTGTGCATCTCAGTTTGCAAACATGGTTGTAACAATTGACATCCCTGAATTTTCTGACAAACCTATCAAAGGGCCATTTGTTGATATTATCATTGACAACAGCGTTATCCCAAGCATGGCTGATTCAGGTGCACCGGTTACTATTCTAGCTGATGTTAAATTTTATGAGTTATGGCCTAATAAATCTCCACTTATGGCTCCTGATATTAACCCGAAAGCTTTGAGCGAGCAAGATATTGATTTATTAGGTTTTTTTTGGGACACCCTTACATGTCTAGGCAGATCAATTAAAACCGAAATATATGTGGCAATTAAAGGAAGAAATATCGTTGGATGGAAGGATCTTGGCCTTTTAGGCATTATTTTACGTCCTGGACAAGATCCTCCCATAGTATTAGGTGAATTACCTTCTAACATACTAGCTATTACTGACCAAGTTTCTATTATTGATGAATTTACTACAAATTCCCCTGATGTTTTTAAGAATTCTGTTGGCACTGTCAGAGGCTTTGAACAAAACATTTTACTGAAAGATAATGCCATTCCCATTGTCCACAAAGTCAGACCTATCCCTCTCATTGTCAGAGAAGATCTTAAAACCCTTCTATCTAACCTTCAAGCTGAAGGCATTATTGTACCCGTAGATGCCTCTGAATGGGTTTCTCCAGTAGTTTTGCGGAAAACAAAAACTGGCGATCTAAGATTATGTGTTGATTTAAGATCTCTCAACCAGAATATATTAGTTGACTGTCACCCTTTACCGCATATACATGAAATGCTAGCTAATATAGGTACGTCAAAATTCTTCTCCAACATCGACCTACATTCAGCTTATCATCAAATCCAACTTTCGCTCAATTCTCAACCACTTACTGCTTTTGTAACACCCTTTGGAGCATTTAAATACCTAAGACTGCCTTTTGGCCTCGCATCAGCTGCGAGTGTTTTCCAAAAGCTTATGAACAATCTCTTTGGTGAATTGAGTCAAGTACAAACATTTCAGGATGACATTTTAGTACATACAGAAACTAAAGAAGAACATTTAATCATCCTTAATAAACTATTTTCAATTTTACAAGATAAGGGCATGACCATAAAAGCCAACAAGTGCAAATTACTTGTCCGTGAGGATGAATATTTAGGCCGTTTAATTTCTAGCGGTGGACTCAAACCTAAATTCTGCAACACTGAAGCCATACGCAATGCACCTCCTCCCTCTGATAAAGACGCTTTGCGATCATTCCTCAGTCTCTGCGGGTACTACGCAAGATTTGTTCCTTGTTACGCCCAACTAATACAACCATTAAGATGTTTACTTAAAAATGGTTGCAAATTTGTGTGGACGAACATTCTACAAGAAATTTTTGAGAAAGTTAAATTACTAGTAATCAATGCTCCTGCTTATCAACCTTTTGTTCCCAAAGCAAAACCTTTCATGTCAGTTGATCAGGTCAAAAAGGGTTTGGAGCAGTATTTGGCCAATGGGTGGAAGGTAAAGAAAGTACTATTGCTTTCGCTTCTCGTGCTTTAACTACAGCTGAAGGTAGTTTTAGCACAATCGAGCGCGAAGCACTCGCTATTGTATGGGCTGTTCAAAAATGTAAAACTTATATTTGGGGTATTTCTTGTAAAATTTTTACTGACCACAAACCATTTGTGTCTTTATTGTCTGGAAATGGTTTAGGCAAATCATCCACAAGATAAGTAAAATTGCTGTCTAAGCTACAAGAATACAACCTTGTTATCAAATACATCCAGGGAGGGAAAAATGTACGAGCAGACTGTCTTTCCCGCTTACCACTCCCAGATTGTGGTGAAGGTGAAGACAGTCTTCATACTGCATTGTTGGTTTGATTAATGCTGTTGCTTTGTGCCCCAATAGCATATCTCAAGATGAATGGGCATCTGCCATGGCAAATGATGAGATCCTCAAAAAAGTAGAAATTTTCATCAAAACCAAATGGCCAAATACCAAAAGTCTTAACAACGAGTTGAGATCCTTTGCACAAATTAGTGATGAAATATCATTTGAAAATGGGATTTGTGTCAGAGATGGGCTTTTCGTTTCTCCAACTTCGCTAAGAAATAAAATCATTGGTATAGCCCGTGAAGGTTATTTAGGCATCCCTGCTACTTGTAAAAAATGGAAAACAATCTATTGGTGGACTAATTTAGACAAGCAAGTACAATTCTTTATTGACAGCTGTCCTACATGTATTGTCTCAGATAAACACTGGAAAGTCAACAAAATCCTGTATCATTTCCCGACCTATCTTGGGACAAAATTGCATTAGTCTTTTCAGGGCCTTTCACTCTACTACCTTTAGAGAAAATATATTATAATATTGCCATTGATTACCATTCTAAATGGATTTACTATTCTTTTGTACAAACAGCAAATTCTTCTACAGTTATTGCTTTTCTTCAAAATATTTTCAAAATTGAAGGTATTCCTAACTATATTGTTACTGACAAGGGCCAACATTTTATCTCCAATCAAATTGTCAGTTTCTTGCAATCTAATGAAATATAACATCTCAAAGTTGCTTTATATAACCCCTCTTCAAATGGCTTTGTTGAGAGAGCAAATCGTTTTATTAAAGATGGAGTCCAAACTGCTCTTGCATCTAATGTTGACGTTGCCAAATTTTTGCAAAACAAAATTTGGGCATATTTAAATACTCCTCATTTAACTACTAACATCACACCTTTCAAGGCCCTTAGAGGAAGAGAAGCCAAATCCAAACAACTTATGCCCAAATGGTTCAGCAATTTATCTGTAGGTCAAAATATAGAGAAGAAAAGGAGTGCTGCAACAGATCTACAAGTCACTAAAGATGTTGTTGCCAATAAACAATCACTTCAAAAGAAATTTTTTGATGGTGAATCGAAATATAATAACATTGACTTAACCCCTTGCATGCTGATGACAGCCGGGAGACGTCATGGCACACAGTGCTCGTGTGCTGATGACGGCTCCCAGCGGTCATGACCGCACCCGCGATCGGAATGTGCCGCACAGGCGCAGAATCGCGGCAGCATGCAAGGAGTTAAACGTTCATGATTGGGTTCTCATTAAGAAACCTTTTAAGGTATGTAAAGGTCAATCTAAATTCACTCTACCTGTTCGTGTCATTAAAGTTACTAAATATTCACTTTTACTAAATAACAGAGGTTGGTGGAGCAAGAACAATGTGGTGAAAATTACCAAATCTCAAGTCAGGATTTTTAACAAAACATATTCCAACAGAGAAGTTGGAAAGAATTCTGATTTTACTTTTGGTCCTGGTTTTGATTTCAAAAACTTTCAAACTGATAATTTGACTTTACCCACATGTCCTCCTCAATCTTTTTCAAGAGGTGTTTCACCTAGTTTAAATGTCTCTGACGATAATGCTGTTGTTCACAACCATCGTAATCACAAATTACCTATCAAATTTATAGATTATGTTCTTTATTAATTTTGTATTTATGGGGGGGGTATGTAGTCTGTAAGTAACACTGTACCTTTAACATGTACATTATTATTATAGTGTTCCTATCGTTCTATTTCCTTTCATTCTGTTCCTCCACGACAGTTTGCTGTTGGTGCTTGCCACTCTAGCAACCTCCGTCGTGGGCTCCCTTTCTTCTGTACTACTGGAAATAAATCTTACTTCTTCTATCAACTTGGATCCGCAGCTTGTTCGTTATTTACCCCATACTACACTCCCCTTGGGAAAGGGTGTCTTACAAAGCCATGTGCTACGGTCATAGAATTCTGAATAAAAGGGTCCTCGCTATGTGCGTTCTTTTGTTAAACATTATCTTCCCAGCAGAAATCTTAGACCTGCAGGGGCCCTCTTAGCTTGCATTCCTGTGGTGAAAAAAGTACTCACAGGAGGTTCTCCTTTAGCTTTCTGGCCTCTAAAATGTGGAATTTTTAGGTCGAGCAGACCTTACTCTCAATGCGTGAGCATTGAGAGTGTCTGCTTCAGACCTTTTGCCGCCCGTATCGGGAATGAGTTGGGAATGAGGACACCAATCTGTTACGAGTGATTTCGAATGCTCATTAAGTTATTGAATGTTTTTTTTTACTGCTTTTAACATAAAAATGCGGGCAAAGCCAATAAAATATAGTCTTGTGACTACCCTGCGCTTGTTTTTGCTGATGTTGTTGTGGTGGCGAAACTCCAGAGCAGTTTCAATACGTGTGTTCTGATTTCGCTTTGCTGCCCTTTGAGTGTGATATGTACGGTCAGGGGCATTTAGGAGAAGGCGTTGCGTACATCCTTTCGTTTGGTCTCAGCTAAACTACCCAAGGCCATTGTTTTTATGTGCCCGTGCACGAGCTTGCCGTTTGCTCAGGCATTTCTCCTCCCCCTAATTAGTCACCCCTGCTGTTGCTGCCCACGGCCGGCCGTACTTTGTCTCCCATTCCCCCCCCCCCCTCCCCACAGAAATTCCAAGAGCTTGTTAACGATGCTTTCTCTGCTGTAGCTATATACCAAGTGAGAAGTGGGCTGTTTCAGAATGTAGACACTTCAGTGGCTGGTTCTTGTTATCTTTGCCGAGGTCTGTCTGTATGGGAGTAACACAATTTTCAATGACAGCCCGTGATTACGGGAAGGAATCACACCAACCCCCACTTGTTAAAGAAGCGTGAGCGGTTATTCTGCACAAGAGAGGGTCTATTTCGAACATAAGACGAACTCGTCCTGCATTAAGGCACTGAACTAGGCGGGCATCTAGCTGGAGTCGTTTAAAAAAGCATGCGTCTGGCGTGGGGTCTGTGAGGTGAAAGGTCCGAGTGCTGAATTATGTTGACGTCGGAACCCACAGAGTTCCTGAGGGTTCAAGAACTACCATTGTCACCTTCAGACACAGCAAGGCCCCTCCCGTTAGGCAAGGCTGAAAGCAGGCTCACAGGCAGCATATTAATGAAGAGAGGCTTAATCCCAGAAGAAAACCAGCACAAGTACGCGACTCACCCTCACCCTCACCCCCCCTCACCCCACAACCCCTCACAACCCTCACCCCCACACCCCCTCACCCCCACACCCCCTCAATCTCAAACCCCCTCACTCTCACCCCCCCTCACCCTCACACCCCCTCCCCCTCACACACCCTCACCCTCACACCCCCTCACACCCCTACCTCCACACACCCTCACACCCCCTCACCCTCACCCCCACACACCCTCACCCTCACACCTGCTCACTCTCACATCCCCTCACCCTCACACACCCTCACACCCCCTCACCCACCCTCACCCTCACACACCCTCACCCTCACATCCCCTCACCCTCCCTCACACACCATCACACACACACCCTCACACCCCCATACCCCTCACCCTCACACACCCTCGCACACACTCACAACCCCTCACACCCCCACACCCTCACACCCCTCACCCTCACACCCCCCTAACCCGCACATCCCTTCACCCTCACACCCCCTCACCCCCCTCACCCTCACATCCCTTCACCCTCACATCCCTTCACCCTCACATCCCCTCACACACCCACCCTCACCAGCATAGCATAACAAAACACAGCATAGCATAGCATAACAAAAACAAGCATAGGATAGCAAAACATAGCATAACAAAACATAGCATAACAAAACAAAGCATAACAAAACAAAGCATAACAAAACAAAGCATAACAAAACAAAGCATAACAAAACATAGCAAAACACAACAAAGCATAGCATAACAAAACATAGCATAACATAACAAAACATCGCATAACAAAACAAAGCACAAAACATAATAAAGCGTAGCCAAACACAACAAAACATAGCATAGCCAAACAAAACAAAACATAGCATAGCATAACAAAACAAAACATAGCCTATCATAGCAAAACATAGCATATCATATCAAAACGTAGCAAAGCATAACATAGCATAGCAAAACATAGCAAAACATAGCAAAACATAGCATAGCATAGCAAAACATAGCATAACAAAACACAACATAGGATAGCAAAACAAAGCATAGAATAACAAAACAAAACATAGGATAGCAAAACAAAACATAGCATAGCATACAGCATCACTCAGCACCACCACAGCATCACTCAGGGGCACCACAACAGCACTATGCGCTACCACAGCATCACTGAACGCCACTGCATCACTTGTTCGCCATCACAACATCACTCAGCGCCACCACAGCATCAATCTGTGCAACCATTCAACAACTGGTTCAAATATTTTCTCTCAATGTTTCAAGCTTTATTACAAATGTAACAAAAAGATGTTAATATTTCACTTCTGTTCTTGGATTTTCGTCACAATAAAATACACTTAACATAATCTTCACAAAAGTTATTTACTAAAGTGTAAGCTATTGCCATTATAAATTACTATGACTTTTATTTAAGTATTAATTATTTAAAAAAATTAAAAGCCATTGTTATTTGTAATATCAATACATGCAAGTCACGTACATACAACACATATTGCATTACAAATGCTATAGGTGTCATATTTGCGAAAGTTAAAACTATTGGCTTTATAAATGACAAAGCTATAATTTCGCTATTTTCAAAAACAAAACATAAATAAAAAATGTGTCATTTACAATACCAATAGCTCAAACTTTCCTAATGCGAGACCTATTGCATTGCAAATGCTTGTTTACCTTTACCACTCAGACAGGAAAGATCGGAACTCCTCTGTAGCAGGAAGTTAAAAAGTTGGCTGCTCAGATTGAGCTGAGTGATCAGCCTTAGCATGGGGACACTTCATAAAGAAATAACCAGGCGATTAATATATCACTTTATTATTATTATTATTATTATTATTATTATTATTATTAATAATAATAGGACTATAAGTTCTGAGGTGTCCCAGGGGATATGAACAATGAGCTCCATAACCAAGGATCTAACCAGGGAATGATGGGTGCAGAGGCATCCACTGAGATTCAAACAATGAAATCCATAAATAAGGACCGCACAATGGGACTAAGGGTTCCGATGGCGTCCCCAAACATATAAACAATGACATCTATAAACAAGGACCAAGCAATGGGACTATGGGTTCCCAGGCGTCCCCAAACATATAAACAATGACATCTATAAGCAAGGACCAAGCAATGGGACTATGGGTTCCCAGGCGTCCCCAAACATAAACAATGACATCTATAAGCAAGGACCAACAAATAATAATAATGAGTAAGCACAGAACAATGGGACTATGGATTCTGAGGTATCTCCAGACGTATGAAAAATGACACCTATAATCAATGACCAAGCAATGGGACTTTGGTTTCTGAGGCAACCCTGGACCTATGAATGACACCATAAGCAAGGACAAAGCACTGGGACTATGGGTTCGGAGACGTCCCCAGACCTATGAATTACACCATAAGCAAGAATGAGACTATGGATCACGAGGCATCCCGGTACCTATGAATGACATCATAAGCAAGGACCAAGCAATAGGACTATGGGTTCCAAGGCGTCCCCTGACCTATGAATGCCATCCATCATAAACAAGGACCAAGCAATAGGACTATGGGTTCCAAGGCATCCCCGGACCTATGAATGACATCATAAGCAAGGACCAAGCAATAGGACTATGGGTTCCAAGGCGTCCCCTGACCTATGAATGACATCATAAACAAGGACCAAGCAATAGGACTATGGGTTCCGAGGTGTCCTCAGACTTATGAACAAAGACACTAACAAGCAAGGACCTAGCAATGGAACTGCAGCTTCTGAGTAGTCCCCAGAGTATGAACAATGAGCCTTGTAAGCAAGGACCAAGCAATGGGACTATGGTATTCGGGGGGCCCTCAGAGGTATGAACAATCAGCCCTATAAGCCAAAACCTAACGGGAAGACCATGTGTCCTGAGGTGCCCATCAACATATGAAGGTCCCAGGGTTTACTGCATTCCCCCTTTTGTTTGTTTCTTATGTCATTTATACTATCCAGCGGCAAAATATATGATAACAAAGATACACTTTCTCCTTAAGCCACTATCTGAATGGCAGTTACCAGTTACAATGTGAGTAGAGGAAATCTGGCTAATGCTTAATTCTAGCAAGATGGAATTGAACACATTTGAGCTGCATAAACGCACACCTGAGCCTCCATCCACCACTAGAGTTTGGGACTTACCGGAATCTAAGATGTACAGCCTAGGAACACCTTACAACCAAATCTAGATTAGTTGATCACACGTTTCTGCAGTGGAGAGATCTGGCTTAAGCTATTTCTGTCGGAGGCACCCACGTACGTTAGCTGGTACCCCACAGTCATCAGCCTGTACCTCTGCATCCACACAGCTCCATCACTAAGTTTCTGCAGAAGCTCCTGCGGAGCAGGGTTGCTTGGATAGAGTAATGATTATTATGGAAAAAGCTGCCTGACTAATAATTCACTTTAACGAGGAATGCGAAACGGAACATCCGTTATTAATGTTCAAAAATATTACTTGGTGGCATTTTTGACAAAATGAAGGAAATTGCAGCCAAGTTCACATTTACCTGTTTTCAGAATGGTCTTAGGGCATCAAAGGACCTCTTTGACTAAGGTTAATGAATACCCTTGAACTGTAAAGGATGCTCAGATTCAGGAAGAGCGACAGGACCATACAAAAGGAGGCAAAGCACTGTACAAATGCACATAAGATCTATATCAATACACATTCAAAAACAAATAGCACCCAAACTATCTCTCCCCTTTGCCTCCCAAAATATTCCTAATGCTTTTACCTGAGCTTGAATTTGTATGTGCACCTGGAGCCTGCGTGGTGCTTTTTAGGGCAGTCATATTAATCGCCAAATAAGGACAAAGACCGGTCTCCTAAGTGATTCTTATAGGATCTACTGTATTGTATGGTATTGTAATGCAGCATTTATATAGCTCTTCCTACCCCTACGTGGGGCGCTGAAGCGCTTTCCTACATGAGTACGTGGTACACCGTGTGGGGTGTGTGATTAGAAGGATGCTGTTTTTAGGTTTCGCTGGGGAACGGAGCCTTTAGGCTCCGCCTCCAGAGAAATCTCTTGATTGCAGTAGTGACTCTGGAATACGCCCCCCTGTCCCATTGGCTAGCTCCATAAATGGAGGCTAGCCATTGGAACAGAGAGGCGTCCGTCATGGCCGGAGGAGACTCGGGGGCGTTCCCGAGATTCTTTGGCTTTTGCCGACGTCACGCGACGTCAGGCGAAAGCCGGGAACTCCCTCGAATCTGTTCCGGCATTGCCGGCACCTCCCTTGCTGCTCGGGACGGGTCTCCTTATTATGCCCAGGTCTGCAGGTGAGTGACCTTCCCCCTCCCTCCCTTTCTACCCCTCCCTCCCTCCCTTACTGCTCGATCCCCGCCCGGGGGTTTCTTCAGCCGGCCGGCCAATCCTAGCGCGGCCAGCCGGAAGTGCCCGCCCCCCCGCCGCCCGGGGGAAGAAGGAAGACGGCGGCCCACAAGAAGTATGGCGGCCCACGCGGGGCTCCCGAGGCCTGCCTGGAGGGAGCCCCGGAAGAAGCGGAGGACGTTGCCGGTCTCCCATGCTGAAGAGGGAGACCGGAGAAGTCAACAGATTGCCGCCGTCGCAAGGAGCCCCCCGGCGGCAGCATCTCGGAGTTTTCTGTGCAAGCTGTCCTTGAGAGGGTGTGTCGGTCACTGAACAAGTTGAAAAGTTTGCATGTCCCATCATTCCTTTCGTCGCTATGTTTTCGTTTTGATTGTGTACCGTGTTTTTATGTTTTGTGGTTCTTTTGCACACAGAACGTGGCTATTTGTAGATGCTAAAAAAACACAATTGCTGGATTTTTCCAATCCTATCTTTCGTTTCATGTTGTCTAATATTGCCATGTTTTGCTATTATTTTAAAAGTGCTTTCGGGAGTGTGGTGCCTGCTGGGCACACCGGTCTGTCCATTACCTGTTCTAGTACCAGTCCCATTATAGAAGCAGCATGTGTCCATATTTGAACTACTATCCCGAGGAGATTTGTGGAATGGTCCCATTGCAGGTCTAAATAACATGACAGCACCACAGCTGTCGCATAAGGTTTTAGAGGTACTACTGGGGAAAGTGTACAAAAGTTATCATTTTTTTCTGAAATGTTGAGAATAGGGTATTTTGAGCATCGTTTTGAGGTATCCTTTATCATGTCTTTAAGAAACGATTTATAGTGTAAGCTCAGTTTCTTCTATTGACGTGGTTGTATGGTCTCTGTGCAGACCTATGGCAAGTTTATTATGATGTTCTCTTTGAGATTGTTCTAGATTGCAAGGACACAAATCAAAGCTGAGCTGGCCAATCAGTGGTCCTGTCATCCCAAGTGAGCTATTGCTTGTAGGTTGACTCCCACATACCCATAATCACATGACATCTCCTTTAAAGAGGACATTAAAGGTGATAAACGGAGTAATTGGCAAGGTAACCACCCAGACACTGCCTGAGCTATTGCTAGTCAATAAGAGATTGTACCGCGCTCATATTAGCATTTCTCCACTGCCCACTCCATCAGCAAACTGAAAACAGTGATACTTCATCTAGGGCAAAACATAAACAGTTGCTTATTAATAATAATCCATGAAAGTTTCACCACCGCTCCTGGACTAAAAAGGGCAGTATCTTCCCATTTGTATGTTGTTTGGCTTGTTTGTGGCAGGCAGATAATGTCATATTATACTGGCACGTGTCCGGGAAGTGAAGTGTGTGTCCATTGGTTACTACCATCCACTGGAGACCAGTAGCATACACATTGGGGTACTTGTTGCTAGGTATTTGAAGCTGAATATTGGTTAAGAGGATGTTTCAGCAAGACCTTGTTGACTACAGATTTTAATTACTGCAAAGAGAATGGAAAAGCATCAACAAGCTAATGAAATCCATTTGTTTGAATCTAAAACCATACATATTTCAGCTAGACAGTAGAACCGACAAAAGAGGTGACAAGCCAACAGGTAGAATTCCAAATTGGTACAATATTTGTTTACCCTGAATGTATGCTGATACGTATGTAAACAGTGTAGGCCAATGCAATTACAGGAAATGTTCAGTTAGAATACTTTCATTTTGACGTATGTAATCTTAAAACGACATTGTCTTTTTTTTTTTTACTGAAATTGCCAAAAGTTAATTGATTTGCATTAAGCTTGTGCTTTTGACCTTGGGGGTAATATTCTTAGTGTCATAGCACTGTGCTGAGCTCTACCTTACGGTTGCCATTAGCATTTGTGTCATGGTCAGAGTTAATCACATGGTTGGTGCTCGTCCTAAACTTATGGCTAAGTTTAGGCTTAGAGAGAGGCTTGGTCACTGGTGGAAGTAATGCTTGAATAAATCTCAACCGGTAGCAATTCTACAGTGCTGCAATACTTTCGTTTTTCTG
Source organism: Lissotriton vulgaris (assembly GCF_964263255.1). NCBI lineage: Eukaryota > Metazoa > Chordata > Amphibia > Caudata > Salamandridae > Lissotriton > Lissotriton vulgaris. The sequence continues at coordinate 1,180,791 of NW_028249215.1, forward strand.
GTGGTGACCTTACAGATTGTATCCAACCGCATGCGTCCTTGAATGTGCCACGAAAGTTGTCCCGGTTTCTCTGGACTTATGTTAACTGAACTTCTAGGCCATGTCACTCCTGATGGAGAATACAAGTAACTCCAGCGCACTTTTGGCTGAATTGGGGCTGATCAGTAAAACGTACCTTAAGTCCCATTGTGACACTTATTGTTTTGGAAAGTCCTCAAATATACTTCAAACATTCCTATCCCTCGTGTTTTTTCATGTCTGTGTCACGTCAGCTGTGGTGGGTAGGTGGGTATGACAAGACTTGGATCATAGAGTTCACTCACTGTGTCATAGAGTTTGAAGCAGCACCTCACTGATGGTGCAATAAGGCCAGAAGATGTCTGGAGTTGCGTGGTTTCCATTAACCCCTTGCATGCTGATGACGGCCCACAGCCTCTTCTGTTGGCGGATCCGCTCTGTTCTCTTGAGATGACTCAGCTGTTAAGGCAGGCACCATGGCCGTGTCCATTAATGCGAGTAGTGCAACCTAATTAATTTGTACCGAGTGCAACAGAAAGTGCATCCCTTCCAAGTGGAACTCAAATAGGAAGGAGCTACCAATCGTTACAGAAACAGAATGCTGTAACTCCCTGCAGCTAGTAAGGTGCTTGCCCAGATAAAACCATGTACCTTCTAGTAAATATTTTAAGCGACAGTCCATGAGGCATCGATGTTTCACGGAGGAAGTAGGGACTGACAGTATACAAATTGCACGTCATGACTGAGCACTTTTTTAAACAAAAAAAATCACTGTTGACCATTTAGGCTGTTGGGTTTGCCGTGCGCCGCCCCCGCCCCCCACCCCCCCCCCGTCCTGTGCCCGTTCCCGCCCCCCTCCCTCCCTGTGCTCGTGGTGCTTGTTTTTTATTTAGGCATGAATGGCCCGCAGTCCGTGCACCAATGACACCCTTGCAGCGTGGGCAGTCCTACGGTCTGGTGATGTAAATGGGCATATGCAGTTTTATTTTAAAAGGAATGCACATGATGCAGCTTTCTGTGTTGCTTCCATGCACCGGTTTTGAAAAGAGGCCTGTTTACACTAAATTCTTCAAAGTTGAAAATCGTGCAGCGGGTGCAGTGCACTCGGGAACGAGTTATCTCCAGATTTCCCAATGTTGCCGGTCGTTTCTTCACTACCTTCTCTGTTGGCGGATCCGCTCTGTTCTCTTGAGATGACTCAGCTGTTAAGGCAGGCACCATGGCCGTGTCCATTAATGCGAGTAGTGCAACCTAATTAATTTGTACCGAGTGCAACAGAAAGTGCATCCCTTCCAAGTGGAACTCAAATAGGAAGGAGCTACCAATCGTTACAGAAACAGAATGCTGTAACTCCCTGCAGCTAGTAAGGTGCTTGCCCAGATAAAACCATGTACCTTCTAGTAAATATTTTAAGCGACAGTCCATGAGGCATCGATGTTTCACGGAGGAAGTAGGGACTGACAGTATACAAATTGCACGTCATGACTGAGCACTTTTTTAAACAAAAAAATCACTGTTGACCATTTAGGCTGTTGGGTTTGTTTGTCAATTATATTTTGTCAAGCAGCATGTAATGAGGAGAAGGCCAGGAAACTGGTACATGGATTAGTGTGAGACAACAAAAGCAGTTTAGGACTCCTAGTGAAAGGATAGAGGAATATACATTTGTTGGGGGTGTAATGAACAGGAAGAAGGATCGTCTGGTGCTGTAGTGTGCTTCATCTGTGGTAGTCTTGTGGTCAAGAGACCGTGAATTGTCCTCACCCTTCTGCGAATATTGTTTTATAATTTTCACACCATCACAGTGTGTGTGCAAATGCAATACGTCTTGCATTTGCGACAGAGTAAGCTATTGGCATTGTAAATGAGAATGCCATTTATTTATCTGTTTTCAAAACCAACACATAAATAAAAAGTTTGCCATTTACAATGCCAATAGCTCAAACTTTTCCGAAGGCGAAACCGTTGCATTGTAAATGCTTGTTGTTTTGATCCTAGGTGGGAAGTGTTTCCATCTCATGTGTGATGCCCAGTGCGGTGTAGCTGCCATAATGTATTATCCCCAAGTTGCTTACTTTTGATAACAAGCAGTGGCAAAGCCAACAGCTCTGACTAGCTTTCTGTCCTAACACATTTAAAAAAGCCTGCTGCAGTGAAAAAGAAAAGAAGAAATTATTACTTTCTTTAGGCATTCAAACTTTGAGGTACAGAATATAAAGTGATTCAGTGTACTTTCAGATGCTCAACAGTCCCTCATGCTTTGCAATACAAGGAGTCCAAAGGAGGCGGAATGATACACCAAACAGCCAAGATCATGTGGTGAGAGCAAAATACTCTTTGTGGAGCCAATTCCCCCTCTATTTATAGTATACAATAGATTACACGGACTTGGAGTCAAGCCAGACCTAAAAACGAACGATTTATGAGTTTAAGCCAACTGGTCTAACCTGCAGGCCTTGCACTTGAGCCCACTTTCCCCCATCTCGGAATAAATACTTTTCTGCAAAATCTGCAGCTATTTTTGTAAATCGGGGAGATGCGCATAACCCCGGCACTGCCCTGCCCACGTGATTTGTGCACGCCACCACGCCGCTGCCGCACTTGCAAGCCGCTGGCCCACGTGCGTTGTGCACGCCGCCGCCTCTGCCGCCCATTGCAGCTGCACTGGACAAGATTCAAGATCGGAAACCCTCGCGAGCTGCGGCACCCCCGGAGAATACCAAGTACCCGTCTGAAAAAAAACACCGGCCTGCCCGTCCGCCCCCGCTATTACAGCTGCGTGTACAGTCAATAGAGCCACGCTCCCCGATAGCAATCAGCGCTTCACTAAACCCCCCGCCTTAAAAAGATGCACAGTCAAAGCTGCGTCAACGTCTGGCTGCGCGCGGCGCTCTGGCAAAACCAGTCCAGTCACGAGACATCCTGGGCAGGCACGCACCACGACAGGTGTATGCAAACAACGAACCGAAACCGGAGTCTGGCTCGTGCTGGCAATACACACAGCTGCAGACCTGTCGGGATTTAAACAAGCACTGCCAAAGCCAATGGGCCTGGTTTTAATATGCCAGGTTGTGCACACCCTGCCCTACTGGTTTTGAAATTGTAACTGGGGAGAGGGGAGGGGGGAGGGAGGGGGTTAAGGGAAGTTGTAAAAAAAAAAAGGATTGCTTTGTTTATAAAAGCCAATAGATTATGAAGAACTGATTGTGATAAATAGTGAGATAATGGAGGCTACTTTTTAGATGTAAAATAGTCCCATTGGACTAATGGACGCGCTTCATCATTATGCAAGAAAGAAGATACTCCTAATAGCCAATGCACGAGGTGACAGAACAGTTCACCTCTGGGAGAGCAGAAGATCACTTTGTATATTTGTAAGAACTTCCAACAATGGGGCTTAGGTATTAAAATTGTTCTATGCACTAATCGGTCAGTTAATAAAATAATGTAATGATTTGGGGGTCTGTCACAGAATGACTTGCCAAATGAAGTGAATAGCAATGTACAACTCCATCCGTTTGACTGCAAATATTGGGATGGTGGCCCACAACCATGCCTGTTTTTGCATTTCAAAACTGCAAACTATGTTTTTTAAGCTGACCGATTTCATTAAAGGAACTGAGCATGCTTTAAAAAAAACAAAAAAACTTTCAGCTTTGAAAACTTCAGTGAGACTTTCAGTGGTCCCATGAACCACGGCCTATTTCTTCTGAAACTTCCACCCCATTTCACAAAGGGGAAGGGGTCTCTAAGTGACCCCTCCCCTTTTGCAAATGAGTTACCACTCCACCTTTGGAGTCAGTAACTTGTCAATGGTTTGCAAATGGAATCCTAGTTGCAAACTATTGATACACAGGTTCTAGGTCTTGGTTTTTGGTGTGCCTTCCAAATACCAATCAGTGACCATTTCTAAATCCATTTTGCGATAAGGAAAACTTTTAAGAATTGTAAAATGGGCTTAGTAAAAGGATTGTTGGTGTCACCAACCCTGAATTTGAGCAATTTAGAGCAACTGAGACAGGAAAAAACTCCCAGTACAACAGACCAAGCATCTCTTGCAGACAGCTCCGCTGTCAAGAAAGACCTAAAACATTAGAAATAATGGTGTTATTATCTACAAGGGATAATAGTGGGATTTCACACTAATGCTGCAGATTAGGAAGTGGATTATTGCAAAAAATCTTTAGACAAAGAGAAACTAAATAAAGAAATGTCACCCACTCAAACAACAATTTTGCTGGCGCACCATTGTGGCAATCTTGTTACGAGAAGGGGCATAATCAATGTCTGACTAACCACATACCTATAAGGCAGTTTTAATGTGACTGGTCTGAGTTCACAAAGACTGCTACCACCAAGTTCATTGCTTACAAAACTACCTGGTAAGGAAAACTGATACATACTGCAGTTATTCTCTTCCATTGCCCGTGTAATGGTCATCTCACCCCGTCTGACTTACCAGTCTTTCTTCCCAGGCCTACTATCCCCATCTGGTGACTTTCAATTGACTTTACACCAACTGGTCAAGTATCCATGATCTGCTTTGCTTCTTGCCCATCCTGGACCTACCGGTCCTCAAAATCCTACGTGCAAAGGTGGTCATGTCCCACCAGCTAGCTGGTAAAAGATCGGCCCTCCAGTTCCCTCCCAAACACAAATAACAAAATGTTAAAAAACTTCCCTAATGATTAATAGATCACCAGCACCCGTCCGCACCTAAAATAAAATCCCTACATCTGGCTACAGTTCGTCCTCTTGGGACCACACCATTTTAAGCCCCTCATCCTGGAGTGGGGGAAGTGGGGACAAAATCAGATGCCTCTGTTCAGATTCACAGTTTTCCTTTAAAGAAGCAGCTTAGGGGAAGGGAGAATATGTATATTTGTGGAGTCCTTGCTCTGTGATTTAAGGGTACAGCAGGTACATGATAGAAGAAAGGAACAGTCTGTAGCAAATCAAAACAATCACTGAAACTCCAATAGGCTTCGCTCGTCACTTGTCTTGAGCAACAACATGCGCACCCGGTGGCAGTGAGAAATTCACCTATGCAGCAGATTGCTATTTAATTAATTAATGGTTTATTGACACCATAACATGCTGCCTTCCAGCTCATTCTTTAAATATGAGATGTTAAGCCCAAGGAAAGATTCAACTATGAAGCAAATCAGTTGTGGCAAGATGTGCTGGGACTGCCCCATAACAATTTTAGCAGCCCAGTGTGGTCACCGCCTCCCTGAACATATTACAACCAGCCAGCGACGTGGAAAGTTAAGACTTCTCTGCTGCAGGAGCCTTAACCCAGTCCACTAACTCATTAGTACAGATATTTTGTACCAGCAGATTAAACATCTCTGCAGCAGGCACATTAACTCCATAAGCCATATTTCGCGACAGACCATTGCTCACAAAATCACCATAGTGCCGATACATTGTCTGTCTGATGTAAGTTGTACATGAGTTGTAACTGAGTCTATGACACTCCACTGCCATCTGAAAGGACCATCATATGCGGAAAGTGTGAGGCGGTGCTGCTGAGAATTATGGGTACTCTTTCAATAAAAGTATACCAATACTCCTTAGCACACAAGTTGGAAGCCAATTGATTGAGCTGGGCCCAGAGTCACCTTAATCAGGTCTTCCTCCTTCCTATCGCCCTTTCATGTTCCCTTACGCTTGAAAAATGGGAACCTTCAATTGATGCCCGCAGATATGGGCAGCCCTTACCTTAAATTTGGGAAAGTGGAACCAATGGAAACCTTAAATTAATGCCCCTGGCTCAGAGCAGTCCTTACCTTAAATTTGGGAAAGAGGACCTTCAATTGATGCCCTCGGCTCTGAGCAGTCCTTACCTTAGGTTTGGGAAAGGGGAACCAATGGTAACCTTCTTCAATTGGTACCCCAGATACAAGCAGCCCAGAGAGCAGAGAAAAGTTGGTAAGGGTAGGCTGCTTTTGCTGTGCAATTTTTCATTTTAATCTGTTGTTTGGTTGGAGCCTGGTTAGAGCTTCCTTTTTCAAAACTGTATAAAAGTGATAAAAAGGCTAAACACATTTTGTGAAAGTTAACTGAAATCTTAGTTCAAGTTTGTAGAGACTGCGTAATATGTTTTCTTCATGTTGATGAGGCGTTTAAGCGCTTTATGGTGGGTATTACGGTGCTCTGCAGCCTAACTTTAGTAGTTACTCAAGTGGTTGCAAATTATTATAGATTTGCAGGTTATTATGTTAGTTTTGTGATCTAAAGAATTTGCTCCGTTTTCAAGTGGTGGTGTATTAAGTTAATAGAAATTAGGTATCATTGTTATATGAGTTAATGCAAGTGTAAAAAGAGGGGTGAGTATATAGGGTGCTGGGGGTTAGACAGTGTGAGATAGCAAGGAGAAGTAAAGAAGATTGGGAAATTGTAATTTATGTTCCTTACAGTAAACCTTCAAGAAACCACAAAGGTGTCTTGGTATTTTCCCACACTACATGTTTTAAACTGGATAATTCACACAAATATTTTCTTTTGATGGAGATTATCAGTTAAAATTCAGTATAATTTCAATTTTCAATTCTGGCTGATACACTGCATGTGAGCAAGGCTGCTAGAGTTTCATTTGCATTTAGGTCAAGCTCACAACCAGACCAGTGGCACTTGGGCAGCTTAGACGATGCTTAAAGATATTTGTAAACAATTTCTAGAAAAGAAGCCCTAAGATCCCTCCGTATTTGTTTGAATTGAATCTCTTCTCTTCAAATCTGATGTTTTTTTCCCTTGCTGCTCCTGTGACAAGTGATGAATCACCAAAGCTGTATCACAGGGAATGGTGACTACATTTCCTTTGCCAGATGTCCTGTTTATAATTCTATCATTGAATTTGAATTGATAAATAGAATTTGTGACTTGACTTTCTGAACATACACTTATTCTCCTGTATTTTCAGGAAATTGTCCTTCAAAAACTTGGCTATCATCTGGATTGAGAGTGAAAAGAAAGAATGATGCAGAGTTTGAACAGCACAGGCCAGGGCTGCAGCAAGCGAACGGGGAGTGTTCAGTTTCCTAGGTGCAGAAACACTGGGCCTGATTTTAACAGCACGAAACAGGTACAAAAAATGTTATTGTGCTGAAAGGGCAGTCGAGCTCTGGTCCTTCCTGACCCACTTCGAACAGTATAATAAAGGGTCATTCCCCAGTATTTATGAACAATACAAAGCTATGGTCAGTCCTGAGGAAGACCCATTTAGTATGGCTAGCAAGGACCTACATACACCCAGGGGTCGAAACGTCGTTCGACATCACTTTAATGCCAGTATCAGCAACAGTACCTGCTCTACTGTGATTTGTTGTTATATATGGCTTTGTAATACATTGTATGAATCGTCGTAACTCGTTTTCTCTTGTTTTTGCCAATTGAGGAGCAAAATTGTACTACGCACTATCTTTTTTTAACCTCACATACCTCACTATTGTCACTAAAGTCACTCACTTCTACCTACCCTTTGCTTCAACCCTAGCCGGGCACTCAAATTTATTTGTAAAAATGACTTTCTCTGACTAAAGTCGGTGTTCAGTGTGATTAAATAACACTGTTGCAAGTATATATATATATTTTTTGAGTGTTTTAAATGACAATATATGTTTCTTTAACCACTTTGTTTGAATGTTCCTAAATACTGGGACCACCCTCTATTATACTGTTCTACACCCAGGTCCCAGTGATTTTGGGTCAACCCTTTATCTTAACAAAAATGACCCCCTTCGAAGGCACAGAAGAGCACCTCTTGCACAAGCCCACCCAGCCTCATTTACCATCTGCTCAGACCAAGTAGAAAATGAGAGCGTTGATCCCACACAAAAGGCAATACTGTGCTCAAATTCACCTAGAAAAAACAGATCTACCTGGTTATTTACCATTCCATGGAGATTATCTCTTCATAGATGGATTTAGGTGTGGAGATGCTGCCCGAAATCATAAATTCAGGTCACAAATATTTCCGCACTTACATCTATCCTATTATTAATGAGGGCCTACTGAATCAAGGTTCTCAACCAGGATTCATGATTTATTTGTGCGGTTCCATGTTGTTAGTAGTGAGAAGGCCAGTTATAAAAGGTGCTTAAATCGCAATAGAGCGTATCCAACCTTTCACAGGTTATAGAATATGGAAAGCAAGGAAATAACAAAATACTAAATAAAAATACTCAACTTTATTTAGACAACAAAAATATTAGATCTGCGTTACTAAAAAAGAAAAAAACATTGGCAATGCCAATAGGTATGGATTATGAATGTACTGTCAAGCCAGACCTAAAAATCTATGCAGGTTAAGAACTACCCTTCTACCACCTATTCCGGTGCCAGAGAAAAACACCATAAATTATCTAGTTATTTAAGACACTTTAATAGCATTATAATGTGTGTGTCCCTGAGAGGTCAACCTTGGGCAGCTGGATAAATAAACAATATGATCACAGCTCTGTGGAGGGAAAACACTATTTTGGTAGAAGGACATGGCAGCCACAACATCTGCCCAATCAAAACATGTACTCCTGGGTTTCAAAATGGGGGCAGAGATAAAGCTCTTCTCTAGAGATACTCAAGTATTTGTCTGGCGAGAGCTGCGCAGTCAAGCCAGACCCAAAAAACAAAAATCAACCAGGAATCCTTTCTGGATCCCATGGGGAAACAAACGTCCCTTAGCCGACCAGCACACCTGCAGCATACATTCCCAGCAGGGGTTCCTGTCTCCTCAATTTCAATGAGTCATTGCGGAGGCTAAAGTGAACAGTTGTCTTCAAGGGAAATCTCTCTTCTTCCAGCCAATAGAAGTTGAGTAAAAGATTCTTCCAGGGCACAGTGTGGTAGGTCAGAAGCGAAATAGAAGTTAGGTGACAGTGGCAGGAAAAAGAGGGATTTGTGTGAAATAACCCAGGGGGTTGATGTGTGTGCTGCTTCTTCCAGCTTCTAATTTTTTGAGGGAGTTGGGAAGTTAAATGTAAGAGTAGGTCTTGTACAGAAGTATAGGGGTTGGGGAATCCCCTGTTTTTACTTACTTTCACTGTCAAAATTATATGCATGTCTTTACCAAGACAGCAGTGTGTCTCTCAGGATTTTCCGTTGTAAGAAACTCTTCTTTAGGTGCATTACGATTCTTTATTTTGCATTGAAACACATGCTAATTTCAAGTTTGTTTTTTCCTATGATTATCAGTGCAACAGCTAGGAAATGTTAACATATAACCAGAGCCACCAGAATTATGTGGCAGAGGAGGGCCAAATTAAGTGGCAGGGTTGAGTAAATTATGTGGCGAGAAAAGGCAAATTATGCGGTGTAGTGCGGCACATTTTGTGATAGTATTATTCCATTATTTTGTCATTTTTACACTGACTGGGCATTAATTGCACCGTATTAGTATCAGGTTAACAGCCAAATATAGCAATAAGCAACGGAAAGGTGAACTGTCAACCTTTGCAGAGGGCCTATCGCTGTGTGGCAACACATGTCACTGCGTTTTTAGTTACTTTTGAACCATTTGAGCTAGAAACCAAATTGTGTTTGTGCTAAAATCTGCAGATTATGCAGCAAATGATGGATTATGTGGCAAATGCAGCAAATGGATTATTATGCGAAAAACGCTGCAGCCACACAATCGCATAATTCCATTGGCCCTTCATATAACGCATCTCACAAATGGGCAAAGCCAGCACAAAGGACCAGGGCCGGACTGACCATAGCGGCCTACCGGGCGTTTCCCCGGTAGGCCGCTAGGGTGGGGGCCGGTTTTGGGACCCTGGGGGGGCGTTTTTGCTACCGGGGGTCAGCAATATCGGCCCCAGGTAACAAAATCGGCCGAAACCGGCCCTCGCAAACTGCTCGGCTGCACTCCCCCTCACCCCAGTGGGGGGCAGCTGAGCAGTTTGCCAGGGCCGGTTTCTGTTCCCAGTCTTTCCCTGCAAAGGACACACAAGAGAACTCTCGCCCACATAACTCTACAATAAGGTTACAAGAGATTATTTGCTTTTATCTGTAAATCTATCCTCCTTACCATGTTTGTATGTATTCTCGCTCCTCAACCAAGTGACCAGGAGTGGACGGCGCCAAAGAGTGAAGCGAGGAAGGCTGAACGGAAAATGTACTATTCGATAGTAGGGTAGTACTACTACTCACTATACAGCAAATGTGAAAACCACTTTGCCATCTCACATTTTGACTTAGTTTGGTTTCAGCCTCATCTTCTCAATATAATCAAATTAAGATTTAAGTACAAACAGTGACGTGGCAAGGCGGAGGAAATCTTTATTTATAAGTAGTTCTTCTAATTGCATTCTATATTTCCAAGAACCGGTCTCCTAAAAGCTTGTGACTAGAATCCCAGCCTTTTACTATTGATTTAATAAAAATAATTTTGTGTTTAGAGGGTATTTCTGGCCGCCAGGCGAAGAGGAGACGCAGTATCAAGGAAAAGTTTCCCCAGACTCCCATCCACACAACATGAACAGGTCACACAAGGGGAAGAAAACAGGTGTGCATTGTCCTTCTGCACATCAGGCTGTATGTTACAACTCTTCAAAGAGCCTACAGGCATCCGGCACCCGGCCAGACCCAAACAAAAGGAGAGTTTTTTGTAATAAAATCAACAGATTAAAAAAGATACAGCGGTATAAGTGCTTAATTTGAGATGGTGGTTTCCGGTGTTTAGCCCCAGCACTTATTCACCAAAACTGGTGCTTTTCATGAGCACTAGTTATGGACACATTCATTTTTATGGAAATTGAGTGATTTGCTCAGAATCACAGGAAGTTGAGCCGACGCCTAGACTCAAACCTAACTCCCCAGCTCTGGCCATTACGCCACATTCTCTCCCCACTGTGCTGGTTAGTAGCTGGTTCTGTTTTAGGTGGCGCTAACAGTAGAAATGGGCTGGTGCAAGCAACCTCCTGACGAGAGCATCAGCACTTTTAAAAACATTTTTTATTATTCACTGAGCCATATAAATACATAACTAGAGTACACAATTGTATAACGCAGAGCCCTTTGCAAATTTCTATCACAACATCACTTCTTCATCAAAATTACTTCAATATAAATTTGACAACTTGATTCTACGGCCACAATATTCTGTTAGAACTGACTCGTCTCTGCCCTGAAACAACCTACACCCTAAGTATCGGGGCATTCCCCATAGACACAAAATGGGCAAAAATCTTTTATTTTTATTTTGCAGTTTTATATAGTGCAAACTCAACGTATTAGAGCACCTAAATGAGCACCAGTTACATTACAGATGGACGTATTCATTTCTTTACATTATTTTTTTTAGGCACAGAGAGATTAAGTGATTTGCCCAGAATAACGTGATGTTTGAGCTTCCCGCCAGACTCGAACATGGTTCCCCAACTTCAAAGTCAGCCGCTCTAGCCATTAACAGTACAAAAAGGGGTGGTGATGGACGGAACATCTGAATCAATGAAACACTCTATCCAGTCAAAAGATTTGGGTTTAATCCATCACCGTTCTTTAGCCCACTCTGCCACCCCAGTTCAGACATGGCTATCTGCAAATCAGTCTGACCCTGTGCCTCATGGGAACAGTCCAGCCCGAACTGCTAAGCCATGTCTTCCCTGGACCGGAAACAAGCTTTTGTACCGCTTTTGGCCGCCATAAGTGTGGCAGGGTATGCTCAGACGTGAGTCCCTTGCTCACTTTGCCACTGGATTCAAGCAAGCCGGGCTGAAGACGGCTGGAATGCCAGAAACCGGTCCTCCGAAGCTTGTTTCCGGTCCAGGGAAGACAGATAACCGTCTTCAACCCCATGCCCTGCACACCTATCTTTTATGCTGAAGGACAGATTAAGCAGGCGGTACTGGGCGCCTTAGAGATCTAGGTTCCAGTTTGAAAATTGAGGCACCCATCATTTTAGAATTGGAAACAAAATGCAAAGAAGTTTAGGGTGACACCCCGAATGAAACATGCAAAAAAGAGAAAGGCACCTTGGGAGTCCAGGAAAACCACCATTGTGGCACAGAGTATTCTATGGGAAACACAATGATTTACTAGCTGCACCGCATTTTAGAAGCCTGTTTCCTAGCCGGAATTGTTGAGCTAAGTCCCCCCCCTAAATATGACCTCAAACAACCAAAAACATGTTTTAGCAGGGGGCCTTGCCGATTAGTTTGGGCCACACTGCCCATTTTAGGGGCGTGGCAACGAGTGATTGACATTGGGTGGTTCCTTTCTGCGATACATACCATTTTTTAAATGTTGACTTTAATTCGCCTTCTTCTCTCTGATAATGGTGAATGTTGCCTATTCTCAGCTCCAAACACAGCTCCATCTCCCTGATGCATACAGTAAGCATGGTGCTCTGGAGTCAAATTCTCTGTCGCCTTATGGCGTATCAGCCCCCATCTCAGCTACTGACATTGCTTACGCCAGGGAAGCAAAAGGTCAACTTGGACTCAGTCTATCCACTTTTATCTTAAATTGATATTCTACTAAAGTGGGATGGATACTGTCCCCCTACACCTACTCTGGATACCTTTGGTCTGTCCAGTCGCGGTGCAGGCTTTCCCAGGATTGTGACATACTTTCTATTGCATTTGGCCACTCACAGGCTCTGTTCTGTACTATGTTTGGATGAAGCACTATGTGCGTTTCTCCTACACCTCTGCGCTACGCTCCTGCCGTGTCTCTGTGGTACATCTGTTCAAGTTGCCCTTGAAGAGATCCCATCAGTATTGACTTTGTGGCTTACATGGCTGCTGGCATCCTGATGGTTGGTTCTCCAGCTATCTCACACTAGGAGGCAAGAGGTGACTGTCTAAAGTGCAGCATACTGTTCCACTGTGACGTAAACCACACCGACTACAATCAGCCCGAAATCAAGGGAAATGTGCGTATTAACAGATAATTACGCCGATGCAACTTCTCAAATGGGCCACCCGAGAGGTGTGGACCATTGCTGTAGATGTATCCAGCATGGGCCCACTGGGCTTCTAGAATGACAGCATCCTTCATTTGCTGGATATACAAGTGTGTGAGTAAGTGCAGCTTTCAAAAAAGTGCCCTACAATAATAAACGTAGCACTCAGTAGGATTGTTACACTCTGGGTATGGTTACCAATATAGGTTTGCACATGTGTGAACAAAACAACTTGCACTTGTATCCATGTGCATGGGCGTTGCGTGTAGCTGCATACTAGATCTTAGATGCAACAGCAGCATTGTTTAAAGGGCACATCTGGTGAATGATGCAACACTACATATCAAAACCCAAGCAGACGTCATCGAGCAGAGGAGCATTATTGAATGCTAATTGTTGGTGATTGTTTGCGAATTGCAACGTGGCACGAAAACTGCTGTTTTCCTTTCGCTACTCATTCAAGCGTTAGATGCCCACGCTGTAATCCTTATCAAAGCGCATGTATATGGGAGAGACCCTATTCACATGAGGGTTTTGACAAGTACAGAGTCTCCTTTGGTTCTCTGCCTGGATCTGGAGATTGACCGCAAACTCACATTGTACAAAGAGGCCAAACTAGTCATGTTCATTCAGAAGAACACCATTTGGGTCTGCTAACCTGAAGGTCACCACACTATCTGCCTACACTTCAAACTTACAGGGTCAGTCATGCACCCCTGATCTGATCCCAATTACATATATATCATCTTATCAAACGATGGCCCCTTTCCATGCATGTCTCAAGGAGTTGTTACCAGAGCTAAAGAAAGATGAACCTCAGTGGAGAAGCCTACATCCAGGTCACGTGTTTTCAGTGCACTTTTAAAAATGAGGTATTAAGAAGAGCTGTGAATGCCTGATTAGCAGGCGTGACTAGATGTTCTACGGATATGCATGCGCATTTTGCAGTAAACTGTGTACTGGTGTTTAACTGGTTCCGCATATATTTAGCACGGATTGCCATCTGCCCTTCCCTCATATCTCTTTATAATCTCTATATAATCTATTGTGGCATTTGAGGAAGTTAAAATAACCTGCTGAAACTCACGCAATTGTACATAAATACACAGGGCCAGCTTTAGAACTGGTGGCGTCCAGTGCAACAATCTTCGTTGGCGCCCCTAATGTATACCTCCACCACAGATTCTCTCACTAGCACCCTTTAACAGTGACCACGTCTCCATAACCACTCTCTCTCAGATGCATTGAATTCGTTATATAGCGCCACTCATACCAGTAAAGGATGTCAGAGCACTTTGCATCACACACACTTTACACAGAGGCAATCAATCATGCATGTGTAAATCAGAGTATAGGAAATGTTCCATACGCCACATGTCATCTATACTGGTAGGTAGTATAGTTTAAAAGAGCTGGGTGTGGAGAAGCACAAACTCAAAATTGAAAAAAACCCACCATAGTTGGGAGTTCTCGTTAATAATAAGAATCGATTTTTACCAAAATTAACCCATTTTGCAACATTAATCTATGCTCTAATCTATACTTCACAGTGTGTAAGCAGTTTTATGTTGAACGTTAATAGCTCACTGTTCTATATTAGGACTTAAAGTTACAAATTGCACGTAACAAAAGGATGTCTCTTTTAACCCCTTCTATGCTCATGACGAGCTCAGCTCGTCATGAGTTACGCCTCTCGTACACTCATGACGAGCTGAGCTCGTCATGTAACGCGGGTTTTTCAAAAACCCAGCGCACAGCGGGAAAACCGGTAGCGCGCAAGGTGTTAAAAGGAGTAACCTGCTGACCTATTTACATTATATGCACTTTGTGACCTGCATGGTACAGGTTCTTTGCAGCAGGCATATTAACCCTCTGCACAACCTTCACATAAGTCAAAACCTCACTATACAAAACTCCGATTGCTCTCCAGGAAGAACATTAATCACATGAGTTATCTTTACATTTTTGTGTTGTATGGTAACAGCTGGAGGAAAGGAAAGAGGTAGCAGGTGCTTTAAAAACATAATAAAAATGCAAACAAGGCGCCCCCAGGAAGTCAGCACCCGGTGCGGTGGCCCTGGTCGCACCGCCCTAGAGCCGGCCCTGCAAATATATATCTTTAAAAAAGATCTTTGGTCCATCAGCTAACGCAGAAAACAAGAGTAGGATAGAATGCGTACAGCACCACACCCAGAAACTACCCATGTTTTTCTATTATTAGCAGGTGAGGTAGGACTTATGGAGGCAGACAAATTAGAAGAGACAGGTAGAGGGAGCAAAGATGTAACTGGGTCATCAGGGCACAAGTCCTAAAAAAAGAAGTGGGGGACGCTGTCACCGGACGTGACGTCACGACAGGAAGTGACGTCACGAAAAGTGGCTCCGATCTCGTCCCAGAGAGGCCAAAAAGGTGAAGCCCAGCTGTTTGGCAAGGAGACGGCGTCCACCCTGTAAAATAAGTGGGGGGACGCCGTCCACCCGTGTGGTACCCCGACTCGAGCCCTGTGGGTCATGGAAGAATATTATTAAAAAAGTATTTCTAATTTGAAGAAAATACGTTATCTTGCAAGGTTTTCTTTCTGGTTTCTTTTAGTTTTATTTTTTACAGAACATCTTTTTTTCACCGTGCACTGCATGTGTTGTTGTGGTGTCAACTGGAGTCTCCCTTGTAGTAGGCACCAT
Source organism: Lissotriton vulgaris (assembly GCF_964263255.1). Taxonomy (NCBI): domain Eukaryota; kingdom Metazoa; phylum Chordata; class Amphibia; order Caudata; family Salamandridae; genus Lissotriton; species Lissotriton vulgaris. The sequence goes on from NW_028249215.1 coordinate 1,196,398, forward strand.
CACTTTGGAGCAACACTCACAGAGCGTCAACAGTTGTGTGGCCAACAGGTTGGAAGAATACTGAAGAGCCGATCAGCAGGATTGATGCGGATAGAGCTTACTGAGGGTGTTCCCGCTGGATAAGACTAGTATCCCCCACCAAACCCTGGCAAGAGTAAGGTTGGCAATGGCTGTAGATCGGAAGGTAGGTGCCATGGAGAAGTAGGAGGATAGGCTAATGTGCCAGTGGGCGAGATTACTTGGCATGAGGTCACATACGAAGTACTCTCATGATGTGATTCGTAGTCTGGACAATGAAAACTTGGAAAAAGTAACTTGACCAAATCAAGACAACTATAGTTTGGGCTGTTTGAGGGTAGGCCAATATCAATTATAACTCCTGCTTTATTCTGAACCCCTTCATGAAAACCTAACCTTTAACTAAAACAACTGTTCCATCTTCTTTCTTTGGAAAGGCCCTCTCCCTAACTCCACCCTCTGCATGCTTCTTCTTTCTAAGTATACCCTTCTCTAAGTCACATGCTTGTCCCTTGATCCTTTCATGGTATTTTTGCAAATTGCCTGCGTCGTATTTCAAAGACCACAGCCTCTCCTTCTTTTAAACCATATTCATGCAACCTAATAATAATAAAATATCTTCTAGTCTAAATAGTAATCCCACCAATCACAAGAACACACACAGCACCCACTAACTATCACACACAACTCATATTCATTTAATTTACCACGAAGAAACTGGAGCAAATTTATTGAGTGAATTCTTTGAGCACAAGACTAATCCCACTAACCAAGAATAACCAATAACTAATGATAACCGCTAACCTTGAGTTCTGAAGCAGCATGCCAAACCCTATAAAGCACTTCAATGCCTCATCAGGGGTAGTAAGCGCTATATTCATCCTATTTCAATGCAATACTGTAGGACATTTGCCCTTTGTCGGGTCACCCTGGATTTTCGCCTTTTGCTGGACCCTATATTTTTGCTGGCTGACGAACCCTGTGCACTACACCCCGCTAACCAGTGATAAAATGCCAGCACTCCCCCTTTCAACACAATAATATTGGCATGCACCTAATTGGAGTAGCTGCTCCTTAAGGGAGTACTGCGGGCGGTGGGGTGGGGCGGGGGAGGGGCTGCTTGGGAATACTGAAGAGCCGATCAGCGGGATGGGCGGGCGAGGAGGGGCAGGGTGGGAGGTAGTAAACTTCGGCATACGGCCGAACAGAGGTAAGTAAAGAAATAAAGAAATACAACAAATTACTGCGTGTGCTGCATCGCCATTTGGTTTTGCAGCATGCGCAATTTAATTTGTTTTATTTATTTATTTACTTACCTCCGTTCATCTGTATGCCGGAGTTTACGACCTCCCACCCTGCCCCACCCCGCCCGCCCCGCCCTGCAGCACTCCCTCAAGGAGCCACTACTGCCTAATTGACATATTTAACTTACCTGTAAGTCCCTAGAATAGGGTACAAAGTGTACCCAAGGCCTGTAGTTTAAATTTCTCTACTGGGCTGCAGCACCCATTGCAGTGACAGTGCAAACAGGACGGCAGGCCTATCATTTCTAGCCCAGCTGATTCTGTTTAAATTGCAAATTCAACCCATCAAAATAACTCCTTTTGACAGGTCAAAACCTTCTTCTTCAAATAATTATATGTGACCCCTATGAAGGCCTTGTTGCTCATAAGGCAGGGTGCATGGTATTTAAAAGTAGGATATGTAGCAATGTAACTTTAAAAAGGCAAAATACGATGGGATGAATGCTTCCAATAAGTCTAACCAGTGGTAAATGTTCCGGGTAGCATTCCATCCCATCATTCTTTTGCCCACCATGCCCCCTCAGTTTTGACCCCGGCAATATGCAAATCAGACTTGACCTTGCTCCTAATTGCAGATTTCACCCCCCACCCCCTTTCAAGATTTTTGCTGAATAAAACCGGACACAATGTATGCATGGAAAACTGGAATATTGTGAAAAAACTCAGAACATGGGAAAACGATTACTGAATTGACCGTTCGAAGGCGTGAAACATGGAATGAAGCAGTAAGACTGCAACCAGTGAAAACTGAACCCTGCAATCTCGTAAACAAATATGCACAGAATGAGTCCCTTAGAATATATCACTCTTATGGGAGCAGTCGAGGAAATACAAGGGGGCATATTATCAAGAAAGGGCGTTACATTATCGCCTCTTTTATCGGCAAGAAACTGCCGATAAAGCGGCGATAATGGGCTTGATAATATGCTCTGTGGAATTCCAATCGAAGCCCATGTTACATGTCTTCACATCGAACATGGGCTTCGATTGGAATTCATAGAGCATATTATTAAGCCCATTATCGCTGCTTTATCGGCAGTTTCCTGCCGATAAAAGCGGCGATAATGTAAGGCCCATTCTTGATAATATGCCCCAAGATCCTCACGAAAAACTGAAAAGAAAGTCAGGCCGCATATATTGAACACAACATATGAACGATTACATTTCAAACTAGATGTATAATTAAAAAACATAAATACTTGACAAAAATCCAGAATTCTTGGCGAGGCCAGGCTGAAGGCTCTTTAATTCTGGAAGTCCCTTGCTTTCAAACCCTAAAACATGGATATATTTAATTTCGATTCAGGCTTTGTTCTGTCCTAGGTTATGATTTGCAGCACCCTGGTGGCCCTTGCCCTGCCAAAATGCCCCCCCCCATCTTGTACAAGATTTTGAACGCGCGATTAAATGACGTAATGGCTCAGCTGTCAGGCGCGGCCTGAAACATGTTCTTTATGTCCAAGAGTGGAGCAGAGATTTCCTTCTGGAGTCACTGACAGGTCACCTCCCAAAACCAATTAGCTAATTGCGTGAGATCACTCCCCAGACAGGGGGAGGGATAACTGACTTGTGAATGAACTCTGCCCAAAGCAAATGCACGCTCTCTTGTTTTAGGGGCTGATTGAATTGTACAACCACTCAGGAAAATGAAGCCGTGCGTCGGGGCTGCCTGTGCTGTGCACAGAGCAGCTCCAGACGTCCATTCAGCCGAAGTGCCTTTCTATTTGCAGCTACTGAATATGCCTAATGAAAAAATGGACATTCTAAATGTATTTCTAAAGACGCTGCCCTTTCCAGATGGAAACACCCATTGGTCAATTACTAATGGTTTCTCGAGGATTCCGATGTGGACTATAGGTTTCAAGACATTAGGGTGTATATGTCCACTGGAAAATTTTACAGATTAAATAGAATTATCAAGTGAAATGGATCAGGGTCCAATAACTGGTTTCAAATTGAAACTGGAATTTTCTAAATAGCACAAAAAGTAAATAAATAAAAAATGTATACATTCTGCGCAGGAACCAGTCGAAAGTATTTGTAACTGGTCAACATGGGCTTTCAATTATAGATGTGATAAAAACCGAGAATCGATCCTAAAAGTAACATTGCCTAGGAGCGCTATAGTAACAAATGTAAAGTATTTGGTAGTGCGCTTCAGATCCCGGGTGGGGACAAATGATAAACGCAGGAGTTGCGAAGTCAGGGGCTGTAATCCGGCCTGGTGGCATTTATCAAACCTCCCGCTATGGAGCTCAAGGCCCAGGGCCGGTCCTAGGAC